>NC_090445.1:1463999893-1465346609 GCF_031143425.1 Pleurodeles waltl
AAGCTGGTCCAGTGTCCGTCTTAAAAGCTTAAGTCTTAAGAGCTGCCTAGGGTGCATCAGATCCTTTTGTGGTTTTGGGGGGAATTGGGGGGGCAGTTCCAATTAAGACTATCATAGAATAATCGAAGTTGTGTGTACTTGGTGCCAGTCTAATAAGAGTGTGTGAGCATGTTCGTGAGCTTCAGGAATAGCAGATTGTCTTCCTGCTGAGAGGGGTCCACAACATCGGCAGTGTTGAACTAATTTTCAGCATTACTCGAGGGAATCTTTGCTCTGTTTGAGGCCCTGTGCCAAAATGATTGAATAATCCCGCTAGAAGTTGGTTGTATGGTGAAAACTAGCATTGACCTATGCCGGAAATAGTCTACCTGCAGGCTTCATTTTTCTCCAGGACTACCTTCCGGAGAACTCCTAGGTCTGACTGATGGAAAGGGCAAAAAGGACTCCTTTGCAACATTTGTTTCTTTGTCAGAAGTAATCAGCTGAACTACTCTGTGATGAAGGAGAGATGAAAAGTATGGAGACGATTGTGCTCTAAATTACTTACACTTGCAAAAGAACCTGTAACATAGTGATAAGTCCAGCAGGAGAAACTAAACTATTTGTTTTTTCATTATTTCCTGGCACTCACTTTCCCTGTGGAAAAGTACGAGAATGATATTTGCCTAACACTCTGGGGGTGATTCTAAGTCTGGCGGGCGGCAGAGGCCGCCCGCCAGACTTCCCCCACCAAAATACCGCTCTGCGGTCGAAAGACCGCTGAGGGTATTTTGGGATTTGCCCTGGGCTGGCGGGCGACCGCCAAAAGGCCGCCCGCCAGCCCAGGGCAAATCAACCTTCCCACGATGACGCCGGCTCAGAATTGAGCCGGCGTAGTGGGAAGGTGCGATGGGTGCAGTGGCACCCGTCGCGTATTTCAGTGTCTGCAAAGCAGACACTAAAATACAAAGTGGGGCCCTCTTACGGGGGCCCCGCGGCACCCCCTACCGCCATCCTGTTCCTCGCGGGAGACCCGCCAGGAACAGGATGGCGGTAGGGGGTGTGAGAATCCCCATGGCGGCGGAGCGCGCTCCGCCGCCATGGAGGATTCACAGGGGCAGCGGAAAACCGGCGGGAGACCGCCGGTTTTCCTTGTCTGACCGCGGCCGAACCGCCGCGGTCAGAATGCCCTGCGGGGCACCGCCGGTCTGTCGGCGGTGCTCCCGCCGACCCTGGCCCCGGCGGTCTCTGACCGCCGGGGTCAGAATGACCCCCTCTATGTTTTCAAGTTGAGGAATAGGACAGGATATTGTTTCATTTTAATACAAGAAATGTGATGTTCAGTGAATGGACACAATGATGATATTGAAAAAAAAAGAATTGCTTTATCTCACTTTCATAGAGAAATCAGCCAGCATAAACTATTGTGACCAAAAGGTTTTATGTAAAATGCTTTCTTCATACACTGCATCACTTACAAGGTTTTACACTGATTTACCTCATGACATCTTCATTAAGTACCGTCTCCTGTGGAGTTTTTGTCCCATCGCCATGATGGTCAACTTGTATATGAAGCCTCTGAGAGGAGTACTCAAGTCAACCAGACATTTTTATACATCCATTCGCTGACAATATTCAAATATACCTAAAAGTGTAATCAGTAATCAACATCTTTAAAGTCGGATCCTACCTCGATGTCATTCAAAACTGTCTGTATGCGACGCCAATAACTGAGTTGTTTTTCGCATAAATTGAAGAACTCGAACTCCTCGCCACTCAATCAGAAGCGGTACAACAATATCATCTTAGGTGATGTCAGACCTCAATTTTCATCCTCTGTTGTCATTGACACAATTCTGCCCTACAAGCTAAAAATTTGACACGAAATAACACTGCTCTGCTCTTATATAAATTCTGAAGCCCAATATATGGACTGATAACCTATCCCACATCAGTAAAAGCAAAAAACTACTCACTGGTCTCCCAGAGTCCTCAATGAGGAAAACCAAAGCCATTCTTCATGCAGCGGCTCGCCTAATCACCAATCAAAGAGGTTATGAATACATTTCTCTTTCCTTAACCATTTCACTGCAGGGGTGTGGACACACTTCTGATGCCACCTCAGTGCTAGGTTGTTTAAAAAGAACTATTTTTCTGTCCATTCATATAAACTTTATTTTGTTGGATACCTCCAGGGTTATGTATTGGAGCAAACAGTAAACTCCTTGCAGCCTCATGGAGATGGAATCACTGGGGAGGGGGATTGGAAGGGTGTGTGCGAGTGCCCCTGAAAGAAGCATAGGAGAAAAAAATCCACCCAGTGTTTAGCTTCTTGCTTGGAAAGATAACATTTAGAAAATAAAGGATGGCCCTTTCTGCAGGGTCATCCCCAAGCTTTTTGACTCTACTCTCCTGTTTTCTGAACCCGTTTTTGTTGGCTTGTAGGACCTTGCACACTTTATCACTACTAACTAGTTCTAAAGTGCTTGTGCTCTCTCCTTTAAACATGGTAACATTTGCTTGCATCTAATTGGCAGATAAAATTTACTTCTAAGTTCCTAGTAAACTGGTACCACCGGATTCCCAGATTATGTAATTTAAATGCTACTAGTAGGTCTGCAGCACTTATGTCATCCACTTCAGTAGCCTTTTCAAACGTCTCAGGCTCGCCACTGCAGTCTTTGTGTGCAGTGTTAAAACTGCCATTTCAACATGGCAAAATAAAGCTTCTCCAGGCCTAAACCTTCCTTTCTAATACATATAAGTCGCCGCTAGAGAGGGCCCTAAACAGCACATAAGGCAGGATGCAGTACTTTCAAAACATGGGACGTGTAATGACCTCGTAGTAAAAACCCCTTAAATTAATCTTTCACTACTGCAAGGTCTCCCTCTCAAACCGAATAAAATTGTGTCAACTTATTACATTTCAAAAGTGATGACTTTTTAATTTATAACAGGTAGAAATGTCAGGTTTGGGATCTTAAAACTGTAATTTAAAACTCTTTGAGGGTAAATTTGGATTTCAAGTCACAATTCTGAACATGCGACTTTTGGAAAGATGACATTTGCTTGTCCTCACCATTTGGTGCCTTCAGCCTATATTCTGTGTTACAAGAGTAGGTGTAGCTGGCAGTTGGTCTTTGTGTATTAATCCCAGCCAGTGAAACAAAGGGGAATAGGTGTAGTCAGGATGGGCCAGCTCTGACTTGATGAGAGGGAGGATCAGTCACCTATCTCACTTGCACATCACAAAACCTATGCTTGAGGACACTGACAAAGGGCTTGACACTATTTGTCTGCATCTCCAAACAAGCTAGGGCCACAGCAGGGAGGCAGAAAATTCCAAACACCTCCGGGGCTGGAAACCTCTAGAACCTTCTCCTACTTCAAAGTGGATAAAAAGGTTCTAGTTTCCTAGAAACCACTGCTGCGTGATGCAGCCTCAACGCAAGCCTTCGCATCACAAAGCCCCTCATTGATGGCATCCTTAAAGAAGACGCTGGTCTTCACTTTGCAGTGCTGCAGCTTCCTCAGAACTCATCTGCGCAACGCATCCTCGATGCTGGATCTCACAATTTTCCGCAAACCAGGATTCAAGGTACTATGTTCAGCAGGCTTAATTTGGTCCCTGTATTCAGTCTGCGCTCCATCGCAGTTGGCCCGAACATGGGTGACTTTGTCCCAGTCCAGTGCAACCAGATAACCACAGTTGGCATTTTGTTATTTTAGGCACCAATTTTACATAAATCTTTGAAATTCCATATTTCCAGGTCTACTGATTGAATTTTTGTCATTTTTGTTTCAAGTTTACTCTATTTTTCTAAACTGGTCAATGATTTTATTTTGTGTTGAGTTTACACTTTAGAACTGTTTGAAATGCTGCACAAATACTTTACACATTTCCAGTAAGTTAAGCCTCACTGCTAAGTGCCAAGCTACCACAGGATTAACCACATATTAATTTGGGGTTTGCCTGTGTTTCACCCTGACAAACTGTGGTGACTGACACTTGAGAGGGGTTTCTCCCCCTAGATCAGTAACTGAAATTTCCAACAAAGGAGCTGTGTAAAACTGAAACAGAAAATGGAGATTGGAAGGGGAGGAACTAGGAACAATCCCAATTCCTCGCTTTCCATTCTCCACCTCTAGAATCATTTCTTCTGTTGGCATGGTAGAAGGATGAGAGAGGTTTGGAGTAGCTGAGAAGCTCTTCCATCTCCCTTCCTACCCACCAAAAGAAAAAGGTATACTGCACAAGAGAGGATGTCTAGGGAGAAGCTGGGGCATTAATAACTGCCCCTTCCACCTGCTCAATAATGAGATGGACCCGTGAGGGCCCTGGGAAACCATTCAAGGTCCAAACAATGTGTAAACGCCAGTAGCGTAAGTAGTGTTGTCATATGTATACAGGGAGTGCAGAATTATTAGGTAAATGAGTATTTTGACCACATCATCCTCTTTATGCATGTTGTCTTAATCCAAGCTGTATAGGCTCGAAAGCCTACTACCAATTAAGCATATTAGGTGATGTGCATCTCTGTAATGAGAAGGGGTGTGGTCTAATGACATCAACACCCTATATCAGGTGTGCATAATTATTAGGCAACTTCCTTTCCTTTGGCAAAATGGGTCAAAAGAAGGACTTGACAGGCTCAGAAAAGTCAAAAATAGTGAGATATCTTGCAGAGGGATGCAGCACTCTTAAAATTACAAAGCTTCTGAAGCGTGATCATCAAACAATCAAGCGTTTTATTCAAAATAGTCAACAGGGTCGCAAGAAGCGTGTGGAAAAACCAAGGCGCAAAATAACTGCCCATGAACTGAGAAAAGTCAAGCGTGCAGCTGCCACGATGACACTTGCCACCAGTTTGGCCATATTTCAGAGCTGCAACATCACTGGAGTGCCCAAAAGCACAAGGTGTGCAATACTCAGAGGCATGGCCAAAGTAAGAAAGGCTGAAAGACGACCACCACTGAACAAGACACACAAGCTGAAACGTCAAGACTGGGCCAAGAAATATCTCAAGACTGATTTTTCTAAGGTTTTATGGACTGATGAAATGAGAGTGAGTCTTGATGGGCCAGATGGATGGGCCCGTGGCTGGATTGGTAAAGGGCAGAGAGCTCCAGTCCGACTCAGACGCCAGCAAGGTGGAGTACTGGTTTGGGCTGGTATCATCAAAGATGAGCTAGTGGAGCCTTTTCGGGTTGAGGATGGAGTCAAGCTCAACTCCCAGTCCTACTGCCAGTTCCTGGAAGACACCTTCTTCAAGCAGTGGTACAGGAAGAAGTCTGCATCCTTCAAGAAAAACATGATTTTCATGCAGGACAATACTCCATCACACGCGTCCAAGTACTCCACAGCGTGGCTGGCAAGAAAGGGTATAAAAGAAGGAAATCTAATGACATGGCCTCCTTGTTCACCTGATCTGAACCCCATTGAGAACCTGTGGTCCATCATCAAATGTGAGATTTACAAGGAGGGAAAACAGTACACCTCTCTGAACAGTGTCTGGGAGGCTGTGGTTGCTGCTGCACGTAATGATGATGGTGAACAGATCAAAACACTGACAGAATCCATGGATGGCAGGCTTTTGAGTGTCCTTGCAAAGAAAGGTGGCTATATTGGTCACTGATTTTTTGTTTTGTTTTTGAATGTCAGAAATGTATATTTGTGAATGTTGAGATGTTATATTGGTTTCACTGGTAATAATTAATAATTGAAATGGGTATATATTTTTTTTTGTTAAGTTGCCTAATAATTATGCACAGTAATAGTCACCTGCACACACAGATATCCCCCTAACATAGCTAAAACTAAAAACAAACTAAAAACTACTTCCAAAAATATTCAGCTTTGATATTAATGAGTTTTTTGGGTTCATTGAGAACATGGTTGTTGTTCAATAATAAAATTAATCCTCAAAAATACAACTTGCCTAATAATTCTGCACTCCCTGTATTAATGAGGTTTTCAGGAATTGAGCACTAGGTGCCTCATTCAGGAATTTGCCAATGCCCAGCAGGGATTGAACACTGGCAAACTACATGAGAGGAACCCAAGCTTATGGTGCCACTTGTCCCCCATTGGAAGACCAAAAGTTCTGAGCAAATGTCTGCCGGTTAGGGGAGTGCCTTCTGATTAATGACATACACACATCATAAGTCAAAAGGACATTGTAGCAACACCTTTTCATGTTGTTTAAATACACACACAAAAAGACTGCAAGGGAATAAAATAACTGCCTTTGCTGCCCCTCAATGACAGAATTTACCTCAAAATGTGCTGTGTGATCTATAAGACATTCACATTGTTTAATTTGAATGCCATACGTCTAAATTCAACATATCTGGTGGAACACACAACACACCAACAGGATTTTTTGGCATATGGTGCAAGACTCTAAAATAACCTACCTCTTCAACTCAGGATTGCCTCATCAGTGGTTCACTTTAGAAAATGTCTCAAACCCCATTTGTTTGCAATCTTCTGATACGCAACTGAATCTTTACTTTATGTGAATGTATTTGTTGTTCGAGATCTCATTGTAATCATGCTTGAATACCTCTCTCCTCACACGTTGGCTATTTTTCTGTTGCTATGTACAGCACTTTGTTGCTCTGTGGGGCCAGGTTCACGCTTTACAAATAGTCCCAATAATCCTTAAACTGCAATATTACCAGACCATTAAAAAAAACAGAATGTCAGCATCAATTAACTTCCACAATCATTCAGTGCTGTATATTTTCCTGCTTGGTTTGGCTTCCTTTATGTTTGTGGTTTCCTTTTAAATGCATATTGTAATACAAAACAAATTCCAATAATGGGCTTTCAGCCTTCAGAGGTATAAAATAAAAGAGGAGTGCCTCCTTTCGTGTGGACCCTCTTGCCTTTACCTCATGTTTGCCTACCTGGAAACTGAGACAAGGTTTATTCTTTGAGTAATCCATCAGTCACAGACATTCAATCATCTTTACTGTTTTAGAAGGCACCATTTGCGACAAACCCTGCAGGGCTTTTAGGAAATTATGATGCATGTCCATGTTTCCGAGAGCAATCTAAAATCAACATACTACAAACCTCTTTTTTGGAGAAAGGATTATGGCAATAATTCTTTACAGTAGCGCTTCCATCCGCTATGAGAGAGGGAGTATAATATTCCAAAGCATGCCCATGTCACTGGAGTTCCAGTGTATGACTTGGAAACATTGGGGTGTTGCCAGTGATGATGTTGGGCCTTGGGCACATACACAAACACGGGCGGAGGGAGCAGTGTGCCCAGATGGTTCATTGATTAATATTACTTTTGAAGAACACTCATGAAACAATGTTACTTCCAACAGCTGTTTATCCAATCCCACCCTTACAACACTATTCCTACTGGCTCTTGATTATTTCATCCTCATTGAGCCCATGACGTTCACATCAGAACTAAATGAAATAAATTAATTTAGAAGAGTTAACTTTAGGGAAGTGTTTTCATTAAGACTTGGCCATAGTATTTTATAACTGTCAGTACAGTGAGCAAAAGGTCTAACGCATCTTGTGTTTTGTTGTCAGCATTTAAATATGCATTGCATTAATCAGATCGAGAACGATATCATTATTATTAATACACAATTACTTGCTGAGTAAGACATTAGCATTTACCTTATGTTTAAATTTGTTGGAGTTCTTGTTTTCTTTCTTGTTTAAGTCAACAAAATAGTGTGTAATACGCTCCCTCGATCTGGCATCCATATCCCACGATATCTTGAATGAATCACAAGTTATGTTGCTTATTTTTATGTTGTGGGGAACCGAGAGCTCTTCCATTTCTGCAATGCCACTATCTTGTGATTTGTTTCCTGTAAAATGTAGGAATTGAAAATTATTCAATATTCAGCCTTTTCTTACAAGACATTTAATTTATAGCCATAAATAAATCAACCCAATTTAAGCACCAGTAGCATCCAACTATCCAGGGTATAAACAACTGTAGTCTCTAATTAAAGTCTGTCATGTTAACTGAAAATTTAGAATTGCTTTTCCGCCAATCTGGTTGTTTAATCAACACAAGGTGCAGATTTTGAACTTGGTGTGTTTTCGCCACTCCCTGTGTGTCTATTGGCTGTCTACTCTCTCTCTCAGAGACACTATAGGCCGGGTAAGGGAAAGGGTGAAAAGGGGCAAAAGAGTGGCAAGGCTTCAAGGCATCAAGGCATCTGTAAGTATAGATGGAGGATATTTAAGATCCCTGTGCTTGACAGCACACATGGAAGGGAGAAGATACATAGTTTGCTTCAAACGTATTCAGAGCAAGGGGCTGCAGAACTTGCAAGCCTCGTGAGAGGACACATGAAGGAAGGACAGCGTAGCACAGTACCCTTCCCTGGTTTCTTAAAGTACATGCCAATGGCACAGTGCTGCGGAATTTAGCAGTCACCAGCATTCGTACTGTTTTGCAGCGTACATGGAGAATGGTTAAATGCTGATGACCTCCCGACTTCAGAAGTTATAGAGGTAAATCAGGGTGTCTGCAAACCTCCTGGAGTACACATGGAGGGAGGCAAGGAGCTTATGAACTCATTTAGATTGTGCTGTACATAATATTGCTTCCATTACCTTTCGTACTATAGAAAACCATTGCCATGTGCTAAGACTTCTGAAAGAATCTAATTTGTTCACCATCTTAAATACTGGCGGTGTGACTTCTGAAAACGGGATTGCAGTAGTTCTCGAGACGTGTTGCCTCTCACACTGATGTATAAGGATCTCTTATACTTATACACCCTGTCTTGACATAATCAACAGGATAGTCGTATAATTTCTGTCTGTGCAGCCCTTGCTGTCCCAGGATGTGAGCAGCAGCCACTCCGGTACTGGACCCAGTGCAGGAAACAAATGTGACATTGTAAAGAATATTCTCTTCTATAGAGACTGCACTGCCTCTTTTTGCTTGTATTGGAAGCAGTTTTTCTTTTTATGCACAACTACACAGTGTTAGTGAACGTTTCAGAGATTTAGAAAGGAGTCATAAGACTTGCAGAGGATGTGTAACTGTGGAAAAGCTACTATTACACGACAAAGCAAATAGAAAGGTAAGTATGTCAACCTTGTTCCAATCGAAGGAAGCCTATTAAGGTTCATCACTGACATATGTAACTAAAAGTACAATATAATTATTAGCTCGTTCCATGCATCAGATGGAGAGGAGCTGTCTGGCAATACAGTGCTCATGTGCGTAGGGCGACTCCCGGATGTCCACGCACATGGCACTGGAAATCCCTCTGATTCCGGCACCAGAAGGATTCCCTTCTGAAAGAAACAGCCTCGGTAGATGGGGAAAAGCTTCTCCATCTCCCAAGGCTGTTTCTTTTGTTTCAGTGAAATGCTGCTTAGTGGACATGGCACACTGACGTCATTTCACTGAAACCGAAATTGAAATGAGCCAATTAGCTCATTTCACTTTCTCTGCATTGGTGTTCTTGGAGCTATCTCAGCTTCCAGAGCACCGATCCAGACGGGAAATGTATCCTTGGAAGGTGGAGGGGGTCTGGGGGCAGTGTTAGACAGCAGGGGGGACAGAAAGCCCACTAATACGCCAGGGAATATTTTATTTAATTGGCATTGGGATGGGACTGCCCAGGTAGCCCCAGGATGGACCTTTCAATGCCCCCAACCCCAACAAAATGAGCCCAGGCTTTCTGCACGCTGTGGGGGAGCACATAGGGGTAATAGCCCCCGATCTGCCCTCACTGCACAGGCGGTGAGGGGGCAAAGAGTCTGCTAGGCACCAGGGATTTTTTTCTTATTAGTGTAGGGGTGAGGGCTGCCCAGAATGGCCACAGGAAATGGCTACAGACTTGGCAGAAAGCCTACTAGGCACCATGAACTATTAGGGGTGCTCAGAATGGACATGGCGATGTCCCCCCCTTAAAATGGGCAGTCTTTCTGCCCCCCACCACCCCGATGACTAAAGCATCTCATCTCAATGGCAAGCAAAAGGAGAGTTGAGTCTTTTGGGTGTTGATGCCACATATGGGCCAGGGGAGCTTGGCTAACTCCCAATATCGTCCAACTTGCAATGGTGAATGACTGCACTTTTTGGATTTGGGTACGCTGCTACCTGTAAAAACCTACCAGACCCAGCCACTTCTGAAAAGTAGACATCTGGGGAAGTCCAGGGTGGTGTGCTTCAAATGCACCCTGCACCATTTTCTTGCCCACAATGCCCTAAAATCCTCCAAATTTGCCTGAAGTCATGCATTTTCCCTACATTTCTGTGAGGGAAACTTTAAGAATCTGCAAGAACCCACGAAAGACCTACCACTAAGCACTGCCCCACCTGTGTCGATAAAGACTAGTGGCAGAAAAAGGAACGGATGCAACTGAGGACAATAGGAGTCTTCACACACACAATCCCATTGTCCTTGGTTTGATCCCTTCCTGTTGCAGCACTGGGTAAAAAAAACGTGGCAAGAGCCACACAAGTTAGCCCACCCTGGATACACCTAGGGGTCTAGTTTTCAAAATTCACAGGTTGGCTAGGTTTCCCTAGGTGCCAGCTGAGCTAGAGGCCCTAATATAGAGCTACCCACATCTGAAAAAGAGGGTCAGTGTTAGGTGGAAAAATGTGCTGCATACATGTTGTGTTTTGGGCCATTTCCTCTTGCGGGCAATAGGTCTACTGACGCAAGTGAGATACCATTTTTATAGGGAGACTTGTGTGAGCATAGAAAAGCAGAACATCTGTTATTATCAGTTGGATTTTGCTGCATTTGTGCCTTTCAAATGTAAGTCAGTGTATAACAAAGATGACATTTTGAAAAATACCCTCCAAATCATACACTAGAACGGGTACCCACAAATTCAGAGATGTAGAAATAACCACTGCTCCTAACCTCTAAATCTTGTGCCAATTTCGTGAATACATAAACTGTCCTTGATACCCATTTTTCACTCTGCCCATTTTGCTATGAGAATTGGTCTCTATTTGGGACTCAATGAAAATCATTGTACGGTGCAGCTCAGTTGTTGGCTCTGGATACCTTGGGTTCTAGAAGAACCTGCAAACAATATATACCGCCGCAACCAGAAGAGTCTAGCGGACGTAATGGTATATTGCTTTTGTCAATCAGCCATTGTGACAAAAAGTTACAGATAAAAACATTTTAACAAATGCCGGTTTATTCCTACTCATTTTCAATATTTCTTTATTTCAACAGTTATTTTCCTTGGAAAAACCTTGAGGGATTTCAAATATGCTTGCTGAATTCAGAATTGTGTTTACTTTTCAGGATCACCCATGGGTTTCCCACTGGTTTCCACCACAAATTGGAAGTAGGTTGCATGCATAAAAAATGCTAGAACTATGGTACAAAATGTGTCTTTTTTTGATTCAGCTCTGCATGTTCCTGAAAGCTAGGAAGACGGGTGACTTTTGTACAGCAATTCGTTTGTGGATGTCATTTTTGGGGGTGGGGAGGACAGAAACTGCCTATTTTTCTCCAAAAACTTAAACGTTTGTTACGTTTTGCCTATTTTCTCAGTCCCCTCAAGGGGAATCCATAAACCCTGGGCATTTTTACAATCCGCAGGATGTTGGGGAAAAGGAAGCAGATTTGCTGTGGATAGCTTGTGTGCACAAAAAGTTATAGGGCCTAAGCGTGAACGACCCTAAATAGGCAAAACAAGGCTGAGCACTGGCAGTTGGGGGAGGCCTAGCAGCAAAAGGGTTAACAAGCCAACAGGTTTGAAAAGGTATGTTTTCTTTTGAAATTGTTTTCGTAAAGCTTTATTATCAAAACCACTTAAAAACTGCTAAAAGAGTGCAAGCGATTGAGCAGGTGGACCTCCAGAAATAGTTTTTGTGTAAAAGGTTTTCAAAATCCTTTAAACATTGGTATCTATGAATGTGCATGTGCTCCCAATATTGGTTATTTTTTATTTATTTATTTTCATTACAAAAAATGAACGCCAGACATATTAGCAGCATTCATACAGTTGCAGGCATAACTCCAACAGAGATGCAAGGGGAATGAATCACCCTGAAACTTGGTGATTGGGGAAGTAGTTGTTTTTAAAGGCAAAAATATTTTCACAGTAGACAGAAATTGTACATTTGCGCATAGGGCTGCCTTTCAACAGCGTGTCATTGCACAATCGCATCATGTATAATTACACATCCGGGAAATAGCAGCCTTTAAAAAAAAATCACGACCCTCCCAGTATTACATTTCGAAAGACGCACCTTGATGAAGTTCTATGTTAGGACCGGAGGCTCAGATTATGCTTTTGTCCTTCGCTTTATTTTGACACAGCAGCCATTTTTAAATTGGAAACAACAAACTACCATTCCAAGCACCCATTGGGATAGAAAAAACTTGAATGACCAGTCAGGTAATACCAGCCCTAACAAAGTCCTTCCACTACTTCTAAGCCCTTTCGTTCTTCCCTGCTCACAGACAGAGTTAAATGTATTTCCTTTTGCTCCCGATTTTTCACTAACTTATGCTTTACTGAAGTGTGCCTAATGCTTCAAGCCACACTTGGTTGTGATATTCACTGGTGATTACAGTGTCGCCACGGGTACGCTCTGCAAACATGTGACAAGAGTCTACAATTATTGAAGGATACAAAGGTGCGGTCCACCGCCCAGCATTTGGTGCTACAACCTCTGCACAGCGTGCATATTTCACATTTCTGAGTGAAACTGACAGCACTGCCATAGCAGTTCTTAACAGGCGCCTTGTCCCCGGCCTGGAGACCTACGCCATCCACAGCCAGGGCCTGCACTGGTGGCAGATTACTACTTGACCCCTGAGGGGTTGATACTGATCGAAAGAGTGGGACACCTGCATTGGTCAGTGTTAAAAATGGGGTTTCTGGTTGGCTAGGGTATGCACCTAAACCAGGCAGAACCCACCCACTATAGTCAGGGCAAGGGAGTTTCACGTCCAAGATAACCCCTGCTCACCCCCTTGATAGCTTGGCACGAGCAGTCAGGACTAACCCGGAAGCAATGTGTAAAGCATTTGCACAACACACACAATACATGTGATGCAAGATGTACACCACAAAGTAAACACAACACTGAGCTATGTAAAAATAAACTGTTTTGCACAAAGCATAATTAGAACAAACATTACACGTCAGTAATACCCTGCTACCTTAGCAGTTATCAGAATGTTACACAAGTTACTAATACTCTGCAAGAATAAGCAGTAGTCAGGAATCACAGTAAATACATAAATGCACTTGTCATAGAAAATATAATAAAGGCCTATAAAAGGAACAGTTAGATATGTCCAAGCCAAAGTACCTGTTTCAGGTGAAAGAGGCACTCCTAGTGCCCAGAAGAGGAAGGTAGGGCCCCCGGCGCTCCTGTGCGATAAACAGGGGCCACGTTCAACTCTTTGGGGAGAAGGGCGGTCGGCACCCTCTCTGTTTCACCTGATGGGCCCCTCCTGGGGACCGTGATCTCTAGGGGCCCCCCCGGGCCTCCACTGGCCCTACCACAAAGGGGGGCCACCAAAAAAAATACCAGGGTTAAGCTACGGGGCGATCGTGCTCCTAAGGCAGTGCCTGGGGGGGGACTCCCTTTCTGCTCCCCGTGAGGGATAGACAGCCGCCCGCGCCCTCGGGCGGTTGTCAAAAGGGAAGGTAAGTTGGAGCAGGGGCCTCCGATGAGGCTTTCCTCCTGCTCTCGATGGCAGCTGCACCTGACACGGTCTGCGAGCCGCTCTCCTCCGGCATTTCTGGTGAGCAGGCACAGAGTATGGTGCCTGCTGGTGCCCCGGGGATGTGTTTGTAAGCATGCTTCGCCCCGGGGTCACATCTAGAGCGCGCTCGCTCGTCTTCTCCTCCTTTTGGTGCCCTGGGGGCACTAGACAGAGCGCAACGCGCTCCAACAATCAAACGCGCACTCAGGCTGCGGTGGTGATATTGGCAGTCAGGGAGCGCTTTTGCAAGAGCTAGGACAACTCTATTAGCCCAGGTCGCGGCGATGAAATTGGCAGTCAGGGAGCGTTTTTCCAAGCGCCAGGGCAATTCTATTAGCCCGGGTCGCAGCGGTGAAATTGACGGCCAGGGATCGCTTTTCAAAGTGCTAGGACAGTTCTGTTAGCACGGGTCACGGCGGTGAGCCTATTTCACGGCGACTGTGCGCAGGAGGCGCAAGGGCCACAAGGAAACACGCTTCCAAGTGCTTTCTTTATCCAAAGCAACACTCCTTCGTGAAGGAGATAATTGCAGGGGTCAGGGGCCATGGCACCCTGCCCCTGGGGACAGAAGTAAAGAAGGAGCACAGGGCTGGCAAACCCAGCTACAGGCCAGCACAAAAGTGGATGCAAGCAGTGGCAGTTCCTCCTGTGGGTCACAGGTCAGCACAATAGCAGCAGTCCATGGCGGTCCCTGTTGAGTCCTCTTAGCAGCCTTCTGTGCAGTTCCAAGAATGTTCCTCAGTCCTCAAGAATGTCCAAAATGTGGGGAACATTCCCCTGTACTTATACTCAGTTTGCAGTGTCTCTTACAATGAGGAGGAGAGGGGTGTTCCAACCAGTTACAACTGGTTCTGGGAGTGCCCCTTCTCTCTTCCAGCACATGCTCCAAACATCAGTGAGGGGTAAACGACCCTATTGTGCGAGGCCAGGGCACAGCCTTTACAAATGCAGGTGTGCCCCGCCTCTCCCTTCTCTCAGCCCAGGAGGACCATACAATATGTAGATGCACCTCTGTTACACCTCCACCCTCCCTGTGTACAGGCTGTCTGAAAAGTATGCACAAAGCCCCAACTGTCACTCTGCCCAGACGTGGATTGGAGTCAAGCTGCAAAAACACCAGAGTCATAAGCGCAGAGAAATGCTCACTTTCTAGAAGTGGCATTTCTGTAATAGTAATAAAAATACACCTACACCAGTAAGCAGCATGTCTCATCACTATTACAACCATACCACAAATGCCTACACTACCCCTCATAAATCAGACAATACCCCTTACACATAAGGCAGGGCATTTCTAATGTAATCCTATGAGAAGGAAGCCCTCACAGCAGTGAGACACCAAGTTAGGCTGTTTGTCAGGACAGGCCACGCAAACTGGCACATGTCCTGCCTTCTACATTCATGGCACCCTGCCCATAGGGCCACGCAAACTGGTACATGTCCTGCCATCTACATACATGGCACCCTGCCCATAGGGCTAGCTAGGGCCTACCTTAGGGGTGACTTACATGTAATAGAAGGGGAGTTCTGGGCCTGGCAGGTAACTTTAGATGCCAGGTCCCTGTGGCAGAAAACTGTGCATTCTGGCCCTGCACTAGCAGGCCTGAGACAGGTTTGAAAGGCTACTTCAGTGGGTGGCGAAAGAAGCGCTACAGGCCCACTAGTAGCATTTAATTTACAGGCCCTGGGTATAGGGATACCACTTTACAAGGGACTTGTAGGTAAATTAAATATGCCAATTAGGTATAAGTCAATCATACCAATTTTACAAGGGAGAGCACACGTACTTTAGCACTGGTTGGCGGTGAAAAAGTGCTCAGAGTCATAATGTCAGCCAACAAAGGTCTGAAAAATAAAGAGGCAAAAGGCAAAAAGTCTGTGGAATGACCCTGTAAAAGGGCCAGGTTCAACAGTCAGTAACTTAGCCCGCTGAGGCTACGTAGGGACATGTACCAGGCCTACCCCGGTGTTATGATGGGGTCTGTGCCTCTGGAGCATTAGACCCATTAATCTGTGCAATTTTTCCCACACTAACCCATTACTACTGGACACCCAGTACCATACTTGGCCCTATTGTGCCTAGTGTATCCATATCTTTGTCCATACATCATGAAGATGTCTGAAGGCTTACAGGGGAAGGAGACCCTTTGCCATTATTCACGTGGGATGAGGAGTTTTATGAGGCGGTGGATGCCTCCATTTATAAGGAGGTTGAGGAGGCGATGGTCCCCACCGAAGAAGGCCTTGCAAAGTAGATTGTGCAGCGGTGCGCTTGAATCCCCAGGTAGATATGATGCCATTGGTTCCTCCTGGACCCTCAACCTCACCACTAGCTGCCTGCCTGCCTCGTCTTGCACAAGATCACTGGAAGCAGGGGAGAACCTTGCTGCCTTTGCACGCCTCAAGCAGGCCTTCTTAGCCCAGGTAACCACGACCCAACCCCCCTCGCTCCATGAGCCCCCCTGTGGCACTTTGAATACCCAGTTCCTCAGGCAATCCTGCTGGGGACAATTCCCTAAGGCAGTCGGATGATGACGCAGGGCCCTCGAGGCCCTGACATCCCTCTCCTAACCTGCTCCTACTTAAGGGTCAGCCATCCCCTGCAGATGTGGATATGCTGGACCCGGATGATATCCTACACCCAAGGTCATCCGAATGGGCTCCTGCAGATAAGGGTGGCCAAATATGTGGCTGTGTAAACCTTTAGAAAAAGAGTCCTGCGGTCGTCTTCGGGCAGAGTGCCTCCACCCATCCTTGGAGGGGAAAGTTGCTCTTATGCCTGAGAATGACCCTAGGATGTTCACTTTCCTGGCAACATTTATGAAGGACCCCAATGAGGTCCTGCCTGTTAGACGTCAAGATTTTAGAGATGGCTGAAGAAACCAAGGTCTCAGGGTCCATGATTTCCCCAGAGGTCCTGTCTGGCTGGGCGCAGCAGGAAGTCATCTTTTTGCACAATGCGAACTGTGCGCTCTCCACGGAGCACCACCATTCACTGCTTGTCAAGGTGGACCCAAAGCTGGGGACCTAGCGGTTCCAAGGCTAAGGTGGCTTCAAAGGAACAAGCTTCACACACCTTTTCTAGCGATGACTGTTAGCCCTTTTTCCCAACTAAAAGTAGGGGGTCAGCTGGCAAATTTTTTCCAGGCTTGGTTGTATGTAACTGCCAACACTTAGGTCCTGCAGATGGAACAGGGGTTCCAAATCACATTTTACGGGGTTCCCCGGCAGGAGTCCCATCCATTTCCTATGCAGTTCTCCCTCCAAGGTATCACGCTTATAGATGCAGAGATTGACGCTCTCTTGAACAAAAGAGCCATCTGTCTGAGTGCTTTGCATCCCCATCGGTTCATAAGTAACCTGTTTCTGCTAGACAAGACCAATGGGGAGCCAGCATTTCATCATCAACCTTCAGGAGTTCAATGAGAGGCTGGTTTCCTGTCACTTCAAACCATAGGGTATTCATCTTATGTAGGATGTCTTGAAGCCTTGCGCCTGGATGGTGCATCTGGATCTAAAGGATTCCTATTTGAAGATCCCAATTTTTCTCCCTTCATAAATGGTTCCTCCAATTTGTGTGGCTACAACAGACCTTTGATTTCTCCACACTTCCGTTCGGGCAGTCGTCAGCCCCATGGTGCTTCACAGAGGTTGTCACATACTGGTGGTAGAATACCTCTGCGCTAAAAGGGGCATGTGTCAGTGTCTAACTGTACCACATGCTATTGCCGGACCAATGTCCCAGGAAACGCTCCATCCAACTCCAGTCTGTGGTGAATCATCCGGAGGGCATGGGCGTTTTTTTTTTATCAACGAAAAGAAGTCCCTCGTGACACCCTCCCAACGAACAAAATCTTTTTGGGGTCCAGGATAGATTCTACCAATGCGTCCCTCAGTCTTCTGGCTCAGAAGGTTACATAGATTTGGCACAAGCCAAGGAAGACGATGTCTAAGCAACGTATATTGCTTCGCCAACTGGCTCGCTTGGTGGGTCTTCTCTCATCCTCCCTCCAGGTGATCTCTCCAGGCCCACTTCATATTGAGCCATGCAACATCTCAAGACGTTTCACTTTAGAGAAGCCTCACCTATTTCCAGTTGGTTCCCTTGTCAGACGAGGCAAAGAAGGAAATTGGCTGGTGGCTTGCCCACATGGAAGTTTGAAACAAAAGGGCAATCTTTTGATCCACTCCAGACATGGTCAGTCATGCCAGCAGGTCGGCCTGGGGCGCAAGGTGTGGGGGAACTCTCCGCAGGAGGTATGTGGCCTACACAGGAACAGAGGTTAAATATCAACTGCTTAGACCTCCTGGTGAGGTCTTTCGCAGTCCGTTGCTGGACCAAAGACGAGGTCCAATCATGCGTCCTCCTCAAGATGGACAATGTGTCGGCGGTGAGATACATCAAACATCTAGGGGGCACTTGGTCCAGAGCTCTCTCCGATCTAGTAACTAATTTCTGGCAATACTGCCTGCAGCACCAAATATCGGTAACAGCGGAGTACCTTCCAGGCCTACGGACCCAGGTAGCGGAATGGCACTCCAGTCACTTCCACCCTGTAGGTTTTTGCCACAATCTCAGACAGGTAGGGTACGTTCTCGGTCAATCTGTTAGCCTCCTGCCTGGATCACCAGGTGGACTAGTTCTTGATTAGAAGACCTAGCAGTGCTAGCAGTGGCAACCAATACATTCCTACACGATTGGAGCCCGGAGAATGGGTATCCATTTCCCCCGTTCTCAATTATTACCAGGATTTCTGCCCAGGTCAGAGACAACAGGCGGACAAAGTGGTTCTCCATTCAATTTGGAGGTCTGAAGTTTGGTTCTCAGATCTGATGGAACTATATTGGGATTTTTAAATCCCTCTCCCTCTGATTCTGAATCTGTTGCTGAACCCAGACCAGTCTCTCCACCATTTGGTGATGGATGGCTCCTTGTCAGCAGGGCGGATTACAGGAGGCGCTGAATGATCCTAGGTTGTGGGAGCCAGGCTGCAGGCCTTCTGACCAAGTCGTGGGCGGACAGTACCGTCAAAAACTACAAGTTGGCCTGCCTACAACTGCCACATTGATGTGTGCAACAAGGCTTTAATCCTGTGGGCACTGATGTAGTTCAGGTGCTTAACTTCTTGGACAGGACTGCCACAGAGGGTCTTGCTTACAGCTCTATTGATACTTTTCGTTCTGCAATTTCCGCGGGGCAGATTCCTGTGGATGGGTGCCCCATCGGAGAACACCCCATTGTCCACAGACTCCTTAGGGGGATTCAACTCTCTTTGCCTTCATACCTCTGGGACGTTAAACAGGTGATCAGCCTACTTCTTTCATGGCAACCAAATATGTTCCTCTACAGTAAGGAGCTGTCTGGAAAATTGGCCATGCTCCTTTGCCTAGAGTCATGCCAGAGAGTGTCTCATGTTCATGCCTTGGAAATTATAGGTAGAGTCCTCTCCTCGGATGGGGTTACCTTAACTGTCAGCAGACGTACCAGGTCAAATAGCAGGGTTATTACATATCCTGCTTTTCTAGACACTCCTAAACTGTGTGTGGTCCAGTGCCTCAAGGGCAATGAGGAGATGACAGACGAAATTGTGACCTCAGGGTGAACGACCCTCATCACTCTTCAGATACTGCATAGGGTAGTGTCATCTCCTACTAATGCCTGATGGGTTTGATGGATCATGCAGGAGGCGGCATTGACTCCAAGGCGTTTGAAGCAGACTCTGCAAACGGTTCAATGGCTTCAAAGGCATTTTGCCTGGGAGCCCATTTGGAGGACATCATGAATGCGACAGATTGATCATCAGATTCCACATTCAAGAGATTATACTGTAAACCAGTGGTAAATGTGGCTCATTTAGTAGTGAGCAAGCTTTAAGATAGCATAATTTGAGCCTCCTGTCCTGACAGAATAAAAAATTTCCCAGCTGTCGTAACAGAGACTTTCAATTCTATTAAGGACACAGAGGCAAGGATTAGCCCACCTGGTGAGGTTCAACCTCAACCCTCCCAGTGACTAGTAAGTGCGTATTTTAAAAACTGTTCCTGAAATGGTCATTAAGTGTGCAAAAGAGACTGCAATTTATGATGATGCTTATGCAGATTATTTGATGTAACTGATGTGATCTGTTGGACAAGTTAGAGTGCCATGTTTTTATTTCTTAGGATCTGACAGTTCAAAACAAAATGGTTGAAGACTGTGCCATGGCATATCTCAAGCGAAGAAAGAGGGAGCTTTGAAGTAGTGGAAGGACACTGTTGGGGCTGGTATTACCTGGTCTGACATTTAATTTTTCTCAATCACAAGGGTTGCTGGGAGTGGTAGTTTGTTGTGTTCACTTTAAAAATGGCTGCTGTATAAAAATAAAGCGTTGGAAGAAAGCATAATCTTTGGCTCCTTGCCCCTAATAGAATTGAAACTTTACGTTAAGAAAGCTAAGAAATTTCTAATTTTTCATCTTTGTACAATTTTTTAATTTACTGAATGTGTTACATTCAGACTAAGTGATGGTTGCTTTGTAAAGGGCCCAGAATGATTGTAACTCCAGTGATGCTGTGATCATGTTTATTTAGACATCACAGATATTTTTTTAACTTGAAAGCAGGGAAGGGGAGAAGTTGAATATTCAAAGTCATTAAGAGCACTGGATCACATTTTTTCTTATGTTTTATAGTAAGCAAAAGAAATATGGTTTTCTGGAGAGTGATCTTTAGAAAGCGGTCACCCTTCCAACATTCAAGACGGAAGTTTGAGGAGGACAGTGTTTAATTTGAGAATACAAATTAAGGGTTTCGCTGTTTACCTAGATTTGGGTGTCATTGTCATGTCTCCATTTGGGTACACTTGTTACTTCAAATAAAAAAAATCATCAGCTTGAGATACAGATCAAACAATGTCAATGATGAGATATAAAGCTGAGGTACACCACAAGACATTACAGTGCAATCTGAGGAATGGCATACAATCTTTGCCAACTGGTATCTGTTAGTGAGAAAAGAGTACAACCACCTCAAGGCTGGACAGCAAAGGCCTAGGAGATGTTCTTAGATGGTGATTAATCATATGTGGTAACTTTTTTGAAAACCACTATGAAATCAAGTAATGTGAGAAGACAAGAGCTCCCCAAATCAAATATATAGTCCACATCATCTAAGTTAATGTGAGGACTCAATTTGCTGGATCGAAGGTTAGATTGCTCATCTTCAAGGAGTTGCTCTTGATTAAAGTTAAGTTAATGTCACAGCAACATACATCTCTCACTGGCATTTCCAGGACAACAATGTACATAAACCGATTTATAGATGGCAAAGCATCCTGGTCAAGGTTACTTTTTTTCAGAATTCTTTTGGGGAGGGGGGAGCATCAGGTTGCAGCAAAAATATGAAAATTGCCTTTTTATATTGGTTTCTAATAAATGTTACAAATAGTGTTTGAGGGGTTAGGATGTTTAATGATCAAAAGTAAGCTCTGCTATGCTGATAGGGATAAAACTGCCCAGATGTTGACAGTTTTGAGAGGTTGTGATGCATTTCAGCTAGTGAAGAGCAACAGATGTTTCTTCAGAGGATTTTTGTCTGTGAAGGAGAACAGAACATTATGATATTTGCCGGCTGAAGGACAAGGCAAATATTTGATAAGAGGACAGATGAGTGACCTTGGCAGAGAAACAAAGATTTACAGAAATTAGAGGGATGAGTCCCTTTGATTTTTAGTGTGATGATGGATTGGTTTTAGCAGGTACATTGGAATGTTTTGTAGTTGTTCGCAGAAAATGTAATTTTGTGTACAGTATTGGGAATTTAGAGTTGCAACAATTGTTTTCACTGCTAGATGCCTCCCTTCATTTCTTATTGAGCGCCACAAAGAGCCAAGGCTGGCTCGGTTTCATGTGTTGTTTTAAATGAGTATCAACAACAGAGGCAATGATGTTGTTAAAATTCTTTAGTATACTTTATGTCTGTTTTAGATAGGTAAGTTGATTTACTGTTGGATAACAATGCCCTTGAAAGCAGAAAGGATAATATTTTATGCAAATCATTTCCAAATTTTCAAAGCATGAACCTTGAAAGAAGAGTGAGTTAAGCAGATAACTGAAAGGAAATAGGAAACTCATCAGACCTGTCAATTGTTATGGTGACAAACATCTAAGACCTACGAAACTAACAACAGTGAAGTCCAAACTCCTTCCTTTATGTGGAAGGGGAAAGAAGTGTGTTCATGGATATCGTGCAACTGCAGGATAGACTACATATTTGAAGGTTTTATATTCAGCCTTTTGCCAGGAACTATTAAACATAATCAAGGAAAAGGATTTTTCTAAGGCAGCTTTTGGTTGATGGGTAGGGATCCTCTTTTCAACTTACCTCTAACCACAGGACATTTTGTCTCCTGCACTGCACAGCAGCATGGGCTGACAGTGCACAGCAGAACGGGAAATACAAAAAAAAAGAGAGATTCAATGATACAGGGGCATCCCCAATAAAAAAAGGCAAATAACAAAAGCAGGGTAATTGATATCCAGCCTCTCAAAAACATAAGAAACAAATGACTGGAGGTAGCTAAAAACAGAGGTTGGGCTACAGATATCCACCATAGCACTACCACATCAGGCCTAACCCCATTCAGCCCATATATATATATAATCACACTTTTCCCTGTAAGAAAAGAAAACATTTCAAGAGAAGGAAGGAAGGGCAGTACACAATGAAAGCTACACATGGTGGGATAGGGAATAGATCTGCAAAAGGGACCTTGCTGGGTAAAATTCACTGGTGCATTGATTATTTCAGGGACTGTCCCTTGGTAAGAAGCCCTAGAATCCATTTAAGAAGACGTAGCTAAGAGAGCTGCAATGAAAAACAGAACTCCTCAGAAATTATTTCCTGAGAACAGGGTTCAAAATGATATTGGTAGATTTGTGAACTAATTCTATTGATTAAACTCGAAACATGTATCTGTAATAAGCTCTAAAATGTTTAACTGAGGAAGAAAGGCAAAGAAAAATGGTCTCCTCCCAGCTTTGTTCCATAGACACCCCTTATTAACAAGACCATTTCTATTTCTGCCACCTCTGAAGCTGAAATTGATGTATCTCCCAAGGGGAACGATCAGTCTGAATTGAAACGTCCCAGCCCACAGCACTGCTTTGTGACTGTGTCTAAATAGAGGCCAAAGTGACAGACCATTAAAGATACCCTGGCCTTGAGAAACTTCATGTAGCTATGTAGAAATCTTGTTTTATAATTATGTCATTATATTACTCTATGCTGAAGTGTCAATAGGCTATTTTCATTTACAGAGAATGTGTGTTTCTGTTAAAGATACTGTCTTAGGCACCTGAATGCCATTGGCTGACTCTCTGTGAAGAAAGTCACACAGACTGGACTACGGTGGAAACAGCACATATTGAATTTGTTTTCAGAACAACATGCACATTTCCTGGCTTGCAATTACATTCATGGAGCCAAATATCACCTGAACATAAAGGAATCAAATAAGAAAAGTATGTACAGTGGAGGCGTGGTCTGGCCACAGGAAGAATGGCTGCTTGTTAGAAGAGCTCTGTGCGCCGTCGGGACGGCAGCGAAGCCGACGAAATACTGAGAGCACACCTTCTCCCTTCAAACTTCCTCCCAACGACTGGGGCGAAACACTGCTGGTCGGAGAAGAGCGCCAGAGGGGCTGCAGCACCCTAGCAGGCTCTGTGGTTCTTGGGCTGACGTGTGGGTCTGCGACAAGGTGAGGAGCCTCAGGGCAAGGTGAGGAGTCTTGCGCTCAATTTCCTTCACTCTGCCGGACTCTCCCAACGGGGAGTCACCGGAGAGGTCTGATAGCATGCCCGCCCTCCCATGTGGACTGGGCTTATTATCCTTGGCCCCTGTGGCACCACCCGAGGGAGTGGGCAACAGCACTGTATAGTGCTGTAAGGCAGGGCACAAAGTGGAGCACCCCCCTTTATTGGCCAGCCAAATTAATACGTTGATGCCCCTGAATGTCCCCCGGTGCCCTAAACATGCTGGCCCTCAACCCAGGAGACCAGGAACTGCAGCTCCTTCGTAACAAGCTCACGGATCTAGAAGATAGGAGCCGGAGGGAAAATGTCCGCTTTTTTGGAATACTGGAACGGAAGAAGGGCACGGATGTCAGAGCTTTCCTTAGGGACTGCCTCACAGGCCTCGTCTTCTCCCCCACATTGGAATTCCAATGGGATCACTGAATTGGGTCCCCCACCAAGGCACCCCTGGGAAACTGCACCCAGTCATAGTGTGCTTCCTTAGGCATGAACAATTGTGCCAAGTGCTAACTGCTGCAGGCGCTCACGGCCCGCACAATTACCAGGGGCATGGAATGAGCATTAAGGCGGATTTTCCCAGAGAAACCAACGAGAAACGTAAAGCAATCCTGGCCCTTCTACCTCACTTGCAGAATCTAGATGTTAAGTTTGGCCCAATCGAGCTAGGTCCAGGGACTTCTTCGACTCGATTGAACTGAGACTAAATCTGGATGGCCTTACTGTCCAGCCCATGGATCATGCACCAACGGATCTACTAACGGCCTCCTCTACTGTGGATATCTCTTCCTCCCAAACTGCCCACAATGACCACTGGATCAACCCTATGTCACAGAAAAGGGCAGGACCTTTGAACGCCCACCAAGGTCTCAAGATGGATGGGACAACGCCCTTCAAGCAGTGGTGGCCCTTACTCAGGTCCAGTGCAGGGACAAATTGAGATCCACATTGAAATTCCTACACCCAGCAGACTGAGTTTCACGTGTATGCAGGGGTCATTGCGGAACTTGCCTGAGAACCTTCATGGCGCTGACAAGATGGACAGCTAAGTATCTCACCTGCATCCTCCGGCGACTTTTGTAAATGTTTTATTGCATGATTCCTTCTGTTTTCATTTAGGGCTTGTTCATAGCTAACCTGCTAACACCTACTGTATGATACTTAAACATTGATGTACCATATGTGACGTATGTTTGTATTACCGGGTGTGCCCTGCCTGAAGCTGGGCTGTATGGCCCTGAAACTAGCCCGACTAGGGGCTATTATGGGTTATCTTTAAACACGGTTCCCCATTCTGGCATAAGAGCCATGCCACTGTGACGCATTGGATCGCTTTGCGGTCATGCCCCATTTTCCATTTCCCATCCTCTGTTTTCCAATTGCCACTTCCCATTTTCTTTTCCGTCCCTACCCTTCCCCCAGGTTTGCACTCTGGTCTGAATTCATTTCAGTGTCCATATGTACACTTTTAGGGGTCACCAAGGAGAAATTGATCAGTATTATTGGTGGCTGTCCTATTATGTTCACTCAGTAGGGGCGGATTCCTTAGTCTCCTCTAATAGAGCTACACATACCTCTCCTCCTCAGGCCCAGGTGAACGTCTGAGGGGTTCGCAGGGACTGCCCCCCAGCTCAATATCAATGTTCTGTCTTGGTCCATATCATGCCGTTGCCGGGTGTTGGTGGAGTATTCCTGTGACACCTCTGCAGCGTTACACCAGGCAGGGAGGAAGGGGTTCTAATGTGTACTTTGATACTCTAACACCCTCCTGGGGTCCTCCCTGCCTTTCACCCCGACGAATATGGGTTTTTGCTGTTCCCTTTCCCTTCCCCCCAGCCTACATCCTTCTCTGACCCCTCCCTCAATATTGGTCTGATCAATCCACAGGAGCTCTACTTGTCGACTCCCACAGCAATCCCCCACCACTCCTGGAGTGCGCGTGGCACACCAGCTGCGCAAGTTTAGGCCCACGGAACAACAGTATTTGGCTCTCACAAGGTTTCTCCCTCGGCTCAGAGTTGGTTTCGGAACACTTCTTCTCTTTCTTTTGATTCCTCTATTTTTCCCCCTCCTTTCTTTTCTCTCCTTTTGCTTCTTACTTTCTTTCTCACTCCCTATCTCTCTTTCCTTCTCTCCTGCTGGTCTCACTCTTTCCCAGAGCAACCAAGGGGGTTCTATCTCCCTTCCCTCCTATCCTCCTTTTCCTTACACTAACCTCTGTCACCTCGGATTCCCTTTCGCCCCAAACAGCCCCCGTTACAGTTACTCGAAACCCCTACCAAGTGAATATCCACCACAGGCCATCCTCCCAATGAGGACCACCATATCATGGAACGTTAATGGCCTTACTCGTTTTATCAAACCAAAGAAGGTCATGTCCTATCTGCAATCCAAAAGAGCAGACATTGTCCTCCTACAGGAAACCCACCTTTCCCATCTGGAATGGAGAAGCTGCGTCACAACTGGGTAAACTGGGTGCTCTATCGCAGCAGCCCGCCACCATCAGGGGGTCCTGGCTCAGTTAGAAAATGTGGGGTAGCAATACTCTTCCACAGATCCTTACAATTCAAAGTCCTCAAGAACTGGTCTGATCCAGAAGGCCATTACGTCCTGGCCAAACTCAGACTTGATGACGCACGATATGCGTTGGTTCCAAAAATTCCCCCACAGGCTCCAAACAACTCTTCTTTCTCCTTCTCAACAGTCTTCTGATGGCGATATGTGCTTCCCAATACATCCACGACGGGGACTGGAATTTGGCCCTTGATGCTGTACTTGATCGCATGGGAAGGCTAGACATAAGCAGTAATACTGACAGAGTGCTTTTGCGGGACATACTAACAGATCACGGCCTGGTAGATCACTGGCGTCTCTCACAACTGACTGACCGAGAATACACCTTCATATCGCCAGTCCATGGTACCCAACCTAGATTGGACTATTTTTTAACCACACACAGAATGATTGCCCTGGTCAGGGAATCCCAGATTCTGGAGGCTGCTCTGTCGGGCCACTCCCCGGTCCTACTTGCACTGGACTTGGGACTTGCCACTCCCAGTTGCGAACTGTATCACCTGAACTCTTCACGGTACCGCACACCACGGGGCAAGGACCAGCTACGCTCCCACATCTCTACCTATCTGGATAACAGAAAATGATCTGTTTCCTCCCCCCAGGTTCTTTGGGTGGCTGCAAAAGTGACTATACCAGGTCAGCTAATGAGGGATGCCTCCATCGCCAATGTCCAACGACGTTCTCGTCAACGGGTCCTGGAAGCCACAATAGCAACATGCACACGTGAATCTATT
Source organism: Pleurodeles waltl (assembly GCF_031143425.1). Taxonomy (NCBI): domain Eukaryota; kingdom Metazoa; phylum Chordata; class Amphibia; order Caudata; family Salamandridae; genus Pleurodeles; species Pleurodeles waltl. Next base: position 1,464,026,673 of record NC_090445.1, read on the forward strand.
TCGGACCCCCTGCTTTCTCGTATGTTGCCGCCTCGAGCGGGCCAAAATAGAACTCAATGCCCTGTTCACTTCTCAAGCAGAATATGTGCTGCAGTGAATGAAAGGGTGACACTATGAACAAGGAGAAAAGGCAGGCCGTCTCCTGGCAGCCCATTTATGCCAGCAGGAAGCAGTGCTAGATATCCCGGCCATACAGGACAAGGAAGGCATGATCCTCAATCACCCTCAGGCTATATATAGCCTGTGAAGTTGGGAACTTTAACAGACTCTTTGCACCCCTGAGACAGAGGTTGAGCATGCAAGTCTAGCCGCTTTTTTCGCGATCACTCAATTTCCTAGTCTTACGGACGAGGGCAGAGGACTCTTGGAGGGAGAAATAAGCAAGGAGGAGATAATTCAGGCAATTTTCAAACTCCCTTACCACAAGGCTCCAGGCGAAGACAGATTCCCGGTGAAATTTTGCAAACGGCCGAGAGCAGAAACGGTGGATTCATTGCATGAGGGCTTCCAAGGAGCAAAAGCCATGGGTTCCCTGAGCCCCATCTCTAATAGGGAGTCCATAGCGGTCCTACCGAAACCTGGAAAGGACCCTCTACTTTGCGGGAGGTATAAACCCATTTTCATCCTTCAACTGAGATATTAAGATCTTGGCAGGGGTCCTGGCAGCTCACATTAGGAAAGTGATTCAGTACCTTATTCATCATACCTGGGTGGGATTTGTCAGAGGATGGTCCTCCAAAAACCTTCTTCGTACCCTGGTACATATCTTTGGACCATCAAGGACCTGCAAGACGAAGCTCTGGCCCTCTTCCTGGGTGCCGAAAAAGCATATGACAGGATAGAGTGGTGGTACCTCTTTGAGACCCTGAGACGCTTTGGGTTGGGAGAGGAGTTCATAACCAAAGTCCGTTGGCTTTATGATTCCCTCATGGCGCAGGTCAGCTACACCAAAGATCACAGAACTATAAGCAATTTCTTTATTGCTTTATTGTGTGGTGTCTCTTCTTACTTGGGGATCACTTTTTTCAACTATCACTGTTTATTTTACTAAAGTATGATTATAAAAATGATTCACCGTTATATGCAGATGCAGCTTCCAAAACATTAAAAACACGTTTTTCACATATATGTTGGTACTGAAATGAATGGAGCTTTTTTTGAAAGAATCCAGACAGATGATTTTCGTCTTCATTTATGAATTTTTTGTATGAGTTAACCAGTAGCAAGATTTTTCTGCTATACTATATAAATTGATTGAAAATTAGTTTTATGTGGATATGTGTTTTCTACATTAATAGAGTCCTGAACCATATGTTGGCAGCCAACCTGGAGCCATTGCTTACCTGCACAAAGAGGGATTTTGAGAAGTGGGACCACTTGGGTTTATCCCTATGGAGAGAGTGCAGGCAGTCTGCAAGGCAACCTTGCCACTATACGCCTATGTCCTTTAAATACAGACCCTACAGGTCCCCCTCCCTATGTTACGAGCAGTGGACAGATGCATACACGCCTTCATGTGGGAGTTGATGCGCCCACGGCTATACAGGGCTAAACTCATACCTCGTTCTGCGGTGTCCTGGGCCTACCCTCTGTGGAGCATTATGCATTGGCTCTTCACTTTTCCCAACTTGCCTATCTGCTGCCTGGGACACCGAATCGCCTAATGTGGGTAGTGACTGAACAAACACTGTTGAAGAGTCCCCAGGGACTCAACTTACTTTACAGCGTCAGGGATGCCATGATCCCCCCCTGCCAACCCAATGATACAGGCACGATGAAATCTTGGCATCTGGCTCACCGCCTTCTGGGAGTGGATCCTCGGATTCACGACCATGTGCCAATTTGGGGTAATGACAGTTTGCTAATCGGGGTGAGGCGTTTGACTAGGAGGGTTGGCGATCAGTAGGCATTTTGCATATTGGCCAGCTTTTGGTTAATGGGGGTCTTAAGCCCTTCATGTCCCTCCTGGATGAATTTGACCTCCCAAGACAACATTAGTGGCGATATCTATAGCTCCAGCATTGTTTTAGCCATCGCATGGGTGTTCGCCCGTGGACTCTCCAGCCTTCTCCTGTGCTTTCGTATCTCAAGTCCTGGGTACCTTCTGGGGAGTAATGTCGGGCATCTACAACCAATGAACTGCCATTTATTCTCCCTACCACTCTTAACTGCCTACCGCCGGCATGGCGTGCCACACCGCCAGGATCATAATGACCACCTATGTTTTGGAGTACAGCACTGTAGGAAGAGAGAACAAGAGTGGACCTAGAACAAATCAGAAGGCAGTGATTTAGAGTCCAAGGCCACTGAGAAAGAGCAAACAATAAATTGATAAGAGTATGCTGAATACTGTTCCAAGATAGCTGCCCTGTTTGTGATTAGTCACCGAGCAGCACCGAGCAGTCAAAAGCATCTAGAAAAATGAATGCACCAAGAAAAAAAAATACAAACCTTTTTTTCGGTACTACACTTTTAATATTATTTTGTCGGTGACGTTTGGTTACTTTCAAGTGTGAGACTGTGTCCCATAAACCCTACACTAACTTGCCTACCTTGAGGACCTGGAGAAGGCAGACAGCGCTATAAAGCACGTGCTCACATCCCACTGCATGGGTGACTTTTGGTGACTTTCAAGTAGGGGAACTACGTGTCCCATAAGCGCTGCACCACCTTGTCTGCCTTGAGGACCCAGAGAAGGGGGTAGAGAGTGCTATAAGGCGTGTAGGAGACTTTCGGTATCTTTCAAAATGGTGACTACATGTCCCATAAGCCTTACACTACCATGCCTGTCTTGAGGACCCGGAGGAGCGGCAGAGAGTGCTTTAAAGCACCTGTTTACATCATGCTGTACGAGACATGTGAGGGCTGTGCCCTGACGCAGACCAGCCAGGAGCAGGTTCTTCTGCACTCATCAGAGTCCAGAAAAGGCTGGGCTGGGCGACTCTCCTTGGCTTTGCATTAGTCCCTCTGTTGTAAGGTACCGGCAGACAAACTGTTTTTCTTTTTTTTTTAACCAAGGAGCGAGTCAAAAGGTGCTATTAGTGTCATTGGGGTCTAAAATTAGCAGATCATTGTTATTATTTACCAATGTCTTTTTTGAGCCTTTGTATTATATATAACTAAATATGTAGTATTCCTGTAAAACTTTTAGCTTTGATTATAAGCTGCTAAAATAGGTAAAAGGAAATTAGTACGTTCTAAAACCACCCCTGGTAACAACCATAGCACCTAAAGAGCTTGACTTAGGATAGAGGTGCTTACTGTAGGATCTAAATGACCACCCAGCTGCAGCTTTAGAGATTGTGCCCAATGAAGTGTTAATACAAGAAAACCTGATAATGCAACTTCAACTTTTTCACTTTACCCTTGTTGCAACTTGCTTCTGATTCGGTCTTGCTTACTTCGGACAGCCTACAGCCTATAGATTCTGGACAGAGTGCTAAAAGGAACAAAGTTAAGGCATACTGAAGCAGAATCAGATCATTCTCCTATAACTACCAAGATTACACACAAGACAGTCCATAATGCAGACTCAAAGGAATCTAGTCTGGGACCTGAATGGGATAACAGTTTTGATAAAGACTTTGATACAATCTAGCATTAGCCAACTGTCTGAGCGCCCTGCAGCCCTGTAAAAAATCTTGAAGCTTACTGTTACTCTGCCTAGAGTTAATGCATGCAAGATTGTGATATGCATGAACTAACAACACCCTCGTAGAATCTAATCCTGGGTCCGCCATGCCTTCCCCACCCGGACACAATTTAAATTCTGCTACGCCATCTTTAGCAAGAGGGGGCTCAAATGCCAAGGTACCTGAAAAACCAGCAGGCAGCTGTTAGCCCATTAAGCCTGCCCAAGATGCTAAAAGGTTATAGGCTGAGCGTCATAACTTCTCACATAGTCCATCAACAGGGGACACCAATATCCCCATATGTGTCTGTCCTTGCTAATGCACTAATGATTGTGCCTGCTCTCATAGATACTACCAAACAGCTCAAAAACAAGGTGTGTCATTGGCTCACTATGCATGCAAATTTCAATTTGGTAGAGTCTACCAACATTTTATATGAAAGAACGGTGACCTGGATAGGCACCCATGAGAAAGAGATTTAGTGGGGATTGTGTGGTCATCAATTTTTGATATCCTTGTCTGGCCCATTACATCATTTCTCAAAAAGACAACAGTAAACAAAAGGGAAAGCTATCAATCCCCTGGCCCTTCATTATTTAAATAACAATTCAGTAAAAATATTGGAACTACATCAGCGGGATTGTCTAATAGCTCTAAGGCCTCATGCTCAAGATTTGATATTGACTGGGAATTGATTTTCTTTACTGTCTGGACTAAACGACACGGACTTACAAACTGATCATGATGCTGTCCCAAAGATTCTGAGGAACTCAGAACTCTCCCTGCAGACCCTAAAATACCAAAGACCTCTAGTCTGGAAAAGCAATTTTTTAACGATTAAGGTACCTATGTTCGGTCATGCCTTATCTGTAGAGGCAATATCTAGCCGCAGATTCTTTGCCTTTTGAAATTCTCCAGGCTTCAGACTAGATCTGGGACACCTTTCATAAGAAGTACCCCTGCGCGCCAGAAGGTAATGTTGATCAACTCCTCACAGGAGTCGCACTAGAAGTGACATCTGCGTGACCTATATAGGTGTCACCTCAGTGCGCTGACATCAGCTACTTTTCACAACTTTCCACGCCAGGAGCAAGGATCCATGAAGTGCACTGACACTGGTGTGTCAAAACTAGGGCCCTAAAATGGATCATCCCTAACCCTAGAAATCTGGAGCGGGAAGGTTGGGTGAGGGCCCACTGAGGCATAATAAAAGGAGAACAGGGAAAGACTCTTCAGAAATCTATTTACAATGGGGCATTTAAATAAGGAGGGTTGGTCAGGCAGCAGCAAGAAGGCAGACAGAGGGGAAAGATAACCTTTCACAGTATGCAAAGTAGAGCCCTGGTGCTCAAGGATAAGAATAAGAAGAAGGACATCAGACAGAGAAGGAGAACGAGGTTCAATAGACTTTTCTGTACAATAGAAAACAATTATTTTCTATCGACAGACATATATAGTTTTGGTGGATGGACGCCTGACTTCCAGAATAACATTGCAGGCTTCAGCTGGAAGGTCAAAAGCTGTCAACTGTTGCAGTTCAGGCTCTACGTAAGAAGGCAGAGATGTTCAGATTGAGGACCTCCCCTCGTGCAATGACAGGAGATCCTCCCGAAGGGGAAGTCTGTGCAGAGGATCGATGCGCATGTTCTAGAGCTTGGGATACCAAACTCTCTGTGCCCATTCCGGAGCCACGAGGATGATTTGGGTCCAGTCGTTCCTGATCTTCTTGAGAAACCTGGGCAGGAGTGGTATGGGCATAAGGGCATACAGGAGGCCTGAATTCTACCCAAGATGAAAAGTGTTTTTGAGCGAGACCCACCTTGGAAACTTTCAGAGGTGAACAGATCCAAACAAGGCCCTTCCCACTGCTGAAAGAGACCTTGCTCCATCTCCGTGCCCAGGTACTACTTGTGATCCACTAGGCATCAACAGCTAAGTTTGGCTGCTCTGACGATCGGGGAACCTGCCAGATGTTGAACTACCAGGGATATGCCCTGCTGTGCCCATCATTTCCAGAGACACAGAGCCTCTTGACAGAGGGTCCACCCCCCCCCTTTTTGCAGTGCCACATGGCAGTGGTGTTATCTGTGTACGCTTGCACAAGTCTTCCCTTGATGAAGGGTAGAAAGGCTTTTAAAGCCAGTCAAATCACTCAGAGAACCAACATGGTTATGTGGAGTCCAGATTCCGCTGGAAACGAGAGTCCTGTGAACTCCATCTCCCCCACGTGGCCACTCCATCCCAGGAGTGATACATCTGTCACTACTGTGAAATCTGGTTGGGAAAGGGACAGGGCCTGCCTCCAACCCAATCACAGTGCTATTAGCCACCACTGCAGGTCCGCTCCGGTTCCCTTCGAGATCTGAACCATGTCGGAGAGATTCCCCTGATGCTGCGCCCACTGGAACTTCAGGTCCCACTGCAGAGCCCGCATATGCCATCTTGCATGTATCACTAACAGGAAGCAGGAGGTCATGAGGCCCAGCAGCCTCTGAGTCATTCTCGCCGAAACCCAGGATAGAGGCTGAAACATCGGAATCATAGCCTGAATATCCCGGACTCACTGATCAGGAGGATAGGCCCAAAACTGCGCTGTGTCCAGAACAGCTCCGATGAAAGGAAATGTCTGAGAGAGAGTTCAGGTGTGACTTTGGCATGTTTACAGTGAACCCCAGCGTGTGCAGGGGATTTGCCGTAGTCTGAGGTGGGAGACAACTTTCTGGAGTGTGTCCCCCTTCAACAGCCAGTCATCAAGGTAAGGGAAGACTGAAATCCCCGACCTGCGTAGATGAGCTGCAACCACCGACATCACTTTTGTGAACCCCCAAGGGGCGCTGGTAAGGCCAAAGGGGAACACAGTAAACAAAGTGCTTGTGACCTACCATGAACCGTAGGCAACGCCTGTGGGCAAGCAAGACTGGGATATGAAAATAAGCATCTTGCAAGTCCAACGCCACCAACCAGTCTCCTGGGTCCAAGGCAGAAAGGACCTGAGCCAAGGTGAGCATTTTTAACTTCACCTTCCTGTACAATAGATTGAGGGTCCTGAGGTCGAGGATAGGATCCGGGGGAACTCTCAGTGGCCGTGGAACCCGAAGGGTCCCCTTTTTCTCCCCAGGCCCCGAAGAAGCCACAGGGGGATCAGACTGTCCAAAAATGAGGCGCATGGCCTCATAAGATTCCTTTAGTTGGGCAGGGGTCACTCCAGCTCCCAGAAAGTTGGGGAGGCACGGACCGGACCCAGTAGTAGGCTCCGTGGACAGAGACCTAGAGCATCAACGCTCTTCCCATGTCGCATTGTCCAGGCAACGGGGTGAAGTCGAAGAATGCCTGGCCTTCTTCAACGGCTTATTTTTCTTACCCGAATGTCCCGATGACTTCAAGGACGACAAGTGGTGGTGACTCTGTGCTAGTCTCAAGACCACCTTCTTGAACGAGACCGGGAGCAATGCGGAGTCGGTCACCGGGCTGCCATAAGGTTTAGGGACCGCTCCCTCAAAACCTTTGGGTGCATGGCCTGGCATTCGGGCCACAACTTCGGGTCCTGGTCGTGCTCCAGACACCACAAATAGACCCAATGTGGATCCATCACCGACATCATTCGGTGACAATCCTCGCAAAGGCTTAAACTCGGACTTCGGGGACATCCTTAGACGCACTAACAATCACCACAAAATTCAACAAAAGTGTTGAGGCCGGTCAAAAAGTAACCAGGGTAGCTCTCTCCGGATGAGCGCATGGCGCGGAAAGAAAAGAACTGACGTCATCTTGCTGAGGCAGAGCCTATTATCGACCCAGTCATCACTGTGATCACAACACCAAAGAAGGACGCAGAGCTGGCCGATGTCACCTAATGGCGCTCAAGGGTACTGCTCGAAGAAAAGTCTCCGGACCCAGTCTGACGCCTGGGGGAAATTCTAAGGTAAGGAATCTGCAACTAGAAGTCTCTATCAGATGTTTTAATTTATTCATAGGAGGGATTTTAATTCCAAGATTGGGTCAGGATCTATGTATAATAACCCAGTCCTATCCGTTGACATGCCACAGAGTCAGCCTCGAATGGATGCCAGCGGGGTTAGAGTATATAATAATTTACTGGTGTATGACCTTTGTAATTATATAAAAATCATAGGGAAAGATCAGAATCAACTCTTCACCTTTACTGGTTGGGGACGGAGACTATTATTGACTACATCTTTATTTCACGGACCCTGAACTCTTTTGTTATTACTGGAGGGACACTGGAAAGTAGCTATAGTGACCACAATCCCAACAATTTGATCTTTGGTGCTTCAGTGAGTCACAGTAAAATACCTAAGGGACTAACTAATCTTTACACAGCGGACACAGGGCTGTGACTTAAGTTGCGAGTCATTGATTCAGAGGTCTTATCCTGCAACATACTTGAGCAAAACTTGGTGCAGATAACAGAGCAATTACTAACCTATCCTCTGTTTAGCCCTGTAACTGTAGATATATTTGTCACCCTAGCTCATACTAATCATAACCTACTCATAGCACTTTATAGATGATCAAGGGGCACTGAAACAGATGGGTTGGAGTAGGTAAGTCAATAGGCACCTAAGGCTAGTCCTCAATAAAAGACCCGGGGATAGGGCAGCTGTTATCACCCTTATGTGATATAAGCAGGCTATTAAAGAAAGAAAACAAGCAGACACTGAGCCAGCATAGTTAGAGCCTGTGAAGCCAAGGATATAGGTGGAATGTGGCAAATAGTTAATCTTAGGGATTTCTTAGCCAAGGTGCCAGGTGGTTTGGGGACTAATACGCCATCAGATCTATGAGTTGTGCATTTTAGGTCCATATACTGATTAAGCTCGGAGGGAGATTCTATACAAGAAACTCAAGACCTCCCATTCCCCATTAATATTAACTTTGAATACGAAGAGGTTATAACTGTGATACCTTCAATCTTGTCCAACAAAGCTCCTGAACCTGATTGGCTCCTGATGGACCTGTGCAAGGCCAGGTCTGAGTTGTTGGGCACCTGTTATCACGAGCATCCTGAACTTTGCAGGAAGTTTTGAGTTTCCAACCACAGGTGGACCACGATTATCATCCCAATGAATGATAACGGAAGCAGACAAGATCCTAGATGTTACCAGCCTATCTCCCTGCTGGACTTGGCGGTCAAAGCCATTGGTTCCATAGTCCTTCAGAGGATTTTGGTCTGGACAGAAGCCTCAAATAGAATGTTCCCTATGCAATATGGATTTGGGGAGGGTTTAGGCACCCAGGAGCAGTGCCTCAACCTAATGTTGCCTATTAATAAATATACAGTAGCCAAGAAAGCTGTGTTATACCTTTTCTTCATGGAACTGAGCTCTGCTTTTGACCAGGTAAAGTAGTCTAAGCTATAGGACATCCTTGATGAGATGGGCCTGGAATCAAGCCCGATAGATTTCCTTTGTGCCCTTCACTTGGGCATGAGGGCATATATTAGGTATGAATCTGAGGGATACTTTAGAGTTGCATGGGGGAGTTCAGGAAGGATGTGTGATGGTGATGGTTTTGTTTTTGTTATATAATAATAGTATAAATAATAAACATCTATGTTTCTTAGGCAAAGACCATGTTGATGGCCAAAAAACTACCTGTAGGAGCTTTATTATATGCAGATGATGTTATGCTCCTCTCTTGAACGTCTTTAGGCCTTAAAGTTCTGATCAATAATTTTGTTGCCTACATGGATAGCCTTGATTTGGAAACTAACCTTAACAAAACTCATTATATGGCTGTGGTGGCTATGCATTCTTAAATAAGACCAATCTATATTGAGGGTAAGCATCAATGAAAGGATATATAGCTTCCTTTATTTGGACGTTACTCTGATCTTCCATATAACTGGGCCCGTGTCTATTAAATAGGTCTAGCAAGGTTTATCATCAACTAGGTCTCTTTTTAATTTTGCCAAGCACATTAGGTCTAAGCCCATACTGGCCAGGATCGAAATATGTAAACATAAGTGCATTCCGATCTTAACTTACCAAGCAGCCATTTGGGAATATGGGGCAATCAATAGCCTTCAAATTGAAAAAAATAACAGATTTTGTAGGCAACTACTAGGCTTATTACCTAGTAGGTCCCACTATTTTGCCCAGAGGGAGCCAAGCCTCAAATATATATTAAATCAAAGCAGCCCCTTTGTTAAGGTGGCTGTTTATATGGCGTAGTGTATATGCTATTTTAAACTAGGACATAATAGAGGATTGTTTTGCGTGTGACGATGGACACAAAACCCTTTGGCTTAAGTATGTTAGGCAACTATGTAACGATTTTGGGAGAATGGATCTGTATTTCGCACCCAGAAAATAACCCCGAAAGATACCGCTTGTGTTAAGCATCTTCACTGGTAAAAGGTAGAGTTGAAGAGGGAAAGAATCCAAATAACCAAGCCCATGGTGCGTAAGTATATAATTATCCAGACCTCCCTAGAATCAAACTTTATTTTAATGTTGGTAATTAATGTGTGGCAACGATATTTACTGTGACAATTTCATATAGGCAGTACAAGATGTCTTCTGTTTTTCTCCCGGGACCATACGATATAGCTACAATCCAACAGAGTCCATGTGATGATAATTCAGCCAAAACACTGTTTCAAATTGTTTTTTGTAAGTTTTCAAGATCGTTTACTTGTCAATACCTGGTACCAACCCTTAAGCCGCATGACTTTTAAAAAAATGTAAACCTGCACTTTACTTCCTATAGTTTCTTTGTAATCTTGTTGTTTGCTGCTTGGTCGGTTCCTTTTTAAAGCTTGCTGGGAGGAAAAATGTATTATATTGAAATCTAATTGATGGTTTAACTTGTTAGTTTGTCATCTGTTTATTTTTTTATCTTCAGTATTTTAATGAGGATGATGATAGTCTGTGCTGTGTGTACTTTTAAGGCTAAATTTGTTAGCCAAATAAAGGTGTTTGATGAAAATTATTTTTAGACTTATCAGCCTTATGGTGGTCTTTCCCCAAACTTTTTGCCTCACTCCCTCATTTCTGCTTATCTCTTTTTTGTGTGGCCTAAGGACTATGTGCACTTTACCACTGCTATCCAGTGTAAAGTGTGTGCGCTCTCCCCTTCAAAAATGATGAAATAGGCCTACACCCAATCGGCACATTTAATTGACTAGTAACTCCCAAGTAAAGTTGTCCTGAAAATTAATTATTGTGGGTGGTCCTGCAGTATCTATTGTTCTACCCACTTAAGTGGTCATTTAAGCATGTCTCAGGCTTGCTACTGCAGCCTATTTGAGGAGTTTTAGATTGCTATTTCGACCTGGCACAATATACCTTTCTCAAGGCCTAAACCTTACTTTTTAATACATAGGACACCGATAGGGTGGGCCCTAGACTACTGTGGGGGAGGCAGGAAATTCCAAACACCTCTGGGGTGAAACCCTCCGGACTCTTCTCCTACTTCAGTGTGGGCAGCAGGTATAAATAGTGGACCCGCTGTTCCAACTTTTCAGTACACCACTGGACCTGTGGAAGACTTAGGATTAGTGGGCAGCTCTGTAAGAAGGACAGCAACTCTGTTGCCATGCTGAATAAGTAAGAAGGAATGGATCTGCAGGTTGATCCCAGGAATATCATAGCAACTCCAAGGGCTAGTTACCTGATCGGACCCTCAGGGAAAGAAATGGCTCCAATAATCTCGAACCCAGCACCTGGGAATCTTGCCCTCCAAGTGATGCCAACCTAGTCCTGGACCCTCAGAAATGGGCCTAAAGGTGCCCTGCAGACCCGACGGAGCACAATGCATCTCCTAATAGCCACTTCGTAACTGCCACAGCAGGGCGCATCCCAACACTGGATTTCGCTTCACAGCCAACAGTTTCCTCAGAACTGCTGCTGTGCAACACATCTTTGATGCAGGCCTTCACATTGTAAGCCCCCCGTCTATGACATCCTAGATGACCGCAGGACTCTGCATTGCGGCTTTTTCGGAACAGCTGGTGCATGACACAACCTCGACGCAGGGTCACACCAGGATTCAAAGTACTTTATTCAGCAGGCCCAACTTGGTTCTTGATTCCTGCCTGCGCTCCACTGCGGTTGGCCTCAACTTGTGACTTTGTCCCGTACAGTACGACAAGGTAACCACAGCGTTTTGTGCATTTTAACTTAAATCTTTAAATTGCATATATCTGAATCTACTGATTGGATTTTTGGCATTTTGGTCTCAAATCATTTATTATATTTTACTCTTTTCTTTTAAAATGATGTGGGATTTGTCTTGTGTTGTGTTTTTACTTTTTTACTGTTTGCAGTGCTGCATAAATACTTTACACATTGCCTCAGAGTTAAGCCTGACTGATTTTGTGCTAAGCTATCAAAGGTTTAGCACAGGCTAATTTGGGATTTGCTTGTATTTCACCTCAACATAGATTGTGATTGCTGTTTGAGTAGGGCTTCAACTCACTCAACCAGTGACCCAATTTCCATCAATGATGATAGAGTGCCCCTCCCCAGACCTATCTGGAAGATTTCGAACTGTAAAATGGTGCTTCATGCAAGGGAGGCAGACCAACACACATACATAGGCAATAGAAAACAACGCTCTAGTCATAAAACCTGTCAATAAAGATGTAGATATCTTGATAGAAAAAACAGATACAGGAATGCATTTCTGGCTACGCTGTAATCCTGTAGTTGTCCCCAAATGAAAGATTTGAGGAGCTGCTCTAGTAAAGAAGTATGGTTGGTTTTGTCTGATGAGTATGTAACAAATGGGCAAAAATGACAACTAAATGTTTTTTTCACATTTATATTTCATTTATTTATTATATTTGATGTTCTCAAATATCCCTCAAGCAGCCAAGATGGTGCTTCAAAAAGCTAACAGAACTATCTAAAACTAGCATTAATCTATTTGGTGTGTTGACATAAATTATAAAACCATTAACAGTGCCTAGCTCCTTACATCAATGACGTAATTCATTAATTTGTGTTCCATTATTGCTCACTAGGTATACCCACGAGTGGGTTGCAGACGTATGTTTGCCCTTAAAATGCAATGAAGTCTGCAAATACCGTGCAAAATGTATCACTGCAAATAGTTATATTAAAAGGAAGCATGTATATGTTATACAACTTACAGATTGGCTGTGTGCGCCCACGCATGTCGAGAAAGATAGGGTGTGATTGGGCATACTTTGGGACTTTGACCAATAGTTGCTAAATCGAGGAAGACAGCCATGCACTCAATTACCCCAATATATAGTAAGTTTATCGTCCCTCCTAAGTGTTGAAGATTTCACCAGGCCAAAGGTAAAGGATCTCAAGGTAATATGGATCACTCATGAAAGAACAGGGAGAACCACACATATTAAAAATGCTGTAAATATTATACATATTGAGCCTCTGCAGAAGACAAATGGAGCTTATTAATCTTCGAATAATAATCAGTTGCAATAAGGTGGCAAATGAGACCAACAGTACCAAGGATAAAATAGCAGCAAATGTTATTTTAGTTTGGCTAACCCCACACTGTACATGATGTTACTGTAAAATGGAAAAATAAGGAAAATGCTACTAAATAAAATGCAGGTTTTTATATTTTACCCCATGTGTCTAACACAGAATTTATCACGCCTAGTGATCTTGAATAAATCAGGTTTGTCCTTAAAAGCATTGAGCAAGGCACCCCAGATGTTTCTAGCCTCTCTATTTGCATAGGGAAAACCCAGTAAAGCACAGCAACAACCTGATCAGAAAAGCGCTCAGATTATGAATGGAGGGTTTGTCCAGACATAAAGGGGTTCATTACGAGTTCGGCGGATGGTTTTTAAAATCTGACGAACTTCCGACGGGGAGGTTGCTGCTACACAGGCTACCTTCCTGATGGCCCCATTAAGAGTTTCCCGCTAGGCTGGTGGACGGAAATCTTGGTTTCCACCTGCCAGCCTAGCAGGAAACAGATTGCCGCATTGACACAGACTCAATCGTTCAAAGCAGACAGTGAACACTGCGACAGTGCTGGGCAGGGGGGCCCCTGTACTACCCGTGCCAAGTGCATGGCCTCCTGCACCTGCCTCCACCAGCCTTTTCATGGTGGTGAACAAGGTTGTAATCCCCAGGGCAGTGCTGCTTGCAGCACTGCCCTGGCAGATTAGTATCTCTGCCACCTCCAGACCATCGGGATCCAAGATTACGGTGGAGGTGGCAGTCCGACCACCAGGGCTGTAATGTGGCAGTCGGACCACTGCATTGGCAGAGATCCACACCGCTAGTGTGGCGGTTTATAGACAGCCACACTCGTAATGACCTTCAAAGTGTATAAACAGTGTCTTTTAAAAAAAGAAGTGTGTCTGGTGACCCAAAAGGCTCTATGTACTGCTGAGGATTATCGACAGTTGGGGTTGCAATTAAAGCAACATTATAAATAATTATGTAACACTATGCACTATACGTCTGTTCAAATTATTGGAGTTGTTGTAGCTGAGATTACACACAGCAGAAATGAGGAGGCTCCTGGTTTAAAGGTGCCAATCACAAAAGCTGAAGTGAGGAGGCCTCCATGGACGTCAATTCACCAAAATGCCAGGGGTAGCAGCAGTGACATCACAACATTCCATCTTTTCTTTCACTCACTCTCAAACTTTTCATGCCAGATACAGACACATTCACGGATACATACAGTCTCTTTAACATAAGCACACTCTTACCCGCGAGCATGCACACAACATACATGTAAATGTGTTTTTTACTTACCTCAGCTACCAAAGAGGTTCACATTCCAGCTAACTGTACTCAATGTTTTATTACACAAATAGTGAATAATATACTACTCAATATTTCTTTGATTAAAAAAATGATTAAAAGCAAGGAAGTAGGGCCCCAAGCAATGTCCATAAGGACGAGCTGTCCCTGTGCTTCTGGCACTGATTTTGTGACCTCTGAGGCCGGGGATCGCAGAAGCAGTGCTAGGGGTCGCAATGGTCAAGCTGGGGTTTCAGCTGCTATTCCTGACAACCCCTAAATGACATCCATGGGGGCAGAAAGTTTTGATATGTTGGCCAGGGGCTTTGCAGGATTAGTCCTAAACAAGAAGTGCTTGCCCAGTATAGCAAAGTTATTTTATGGAACGCCTAATGACATTAAAGATTCCCCGATGAATCTAGTTCTTTGAGTTTACTGAATATTTCAGAGTTATTCAACATTAGGAGATATGGCTTCTAGAATCCCCACACATCAAAAACTGCTCATCTGTGAGTCAAAAATAGGCAAAAAGGAATTTCTTTCTAGTGGTCTTTTAAAGCTGGAGTCAGTTAATGGAACTGTGAATAGGTGATTTGAAATCATGATGAAAGTGGACACAAGCAGTACTAATGAAAAGTAATAGAGCAAATAGGGGTGAAGGGATGTGGTTTTATTTAATGTTTACATTAATTTAGAGCAATGTGCTAAAGCTTTTTGAGCTCTGGAAGTCAAGAAACAATTAAGTAAGGGTTTAATTTGAGATTTCCTAAAGTTATGATTGTTGCAGCTGGTGATCTGAATAAAAGACTTATGCCTCAAGTAACTGATGACTTAATGGTTCCCTTTACTGAAATCTGTCATGTCCCTACTGGTGAGTATCAAACAGTTAAAATGAATGCCCAGTGGAGGTTACTGATTAACTGTTTTTAATAAAGTCAGGTTGCATCCTTGATTTGTAGATTTCTTAAGCACCTGCTGCGTATACTCTTCACTGTAAATTGGAGTAACCTTAGCCATTTACTATATTTTTCTGTTTGAGTTTTTGAGCTTTAAACAGATTTTGAGACTCATGTAGTAAATGGCAGTGATCGCACAATAAGGAAAGATCTCAAACTTTTTCATGCCAGATATTTAATCAAACTTGACAAATGAATGTGGATTTCCACAAAGAATTGAATGAGATCGACCCTAGGTCCCTTTTTGCACAAATGATTATTACTTGGAATGCTTGAAATGGAACAAATATCTCAAATTAGAATCCAGCTCCTCTTGCTAACACTCAGAGTTGACAGAAAACGTATTCATCAATTGAAGCCAGCAAAATAAAGAAATCCGGGCAAATGTTCGAACCGGATACTCTGAACTCCACAGATCTCAAGATATAGTGTAGAGGAGGTCAAACAGCTGTGTCTTATGAAGACTCGGTTAGACTGTCAGATCATGGGCCAATTTGGACTGAACCTGACCTCTTGGCCTCTATCAATGTGGTAAATATAAAAAAGGGCATCTAAGCGCACCAGATTCTAGTTATAACCTCTCTGTGATTCGACTCTTCAAACCGGTCAGTTCCCTAACCCATGGATCCAGCTAGGTTTAAACAATTAATAATTACACAAATAAAGGAAGCAAGAAATCTTCTGAATCTTACCAGCTTTTCCCTTTTTTCTCTTTGATTCATCGCATTGTGAAATGTTTTGGAATTCTTTACCCAATAATTATTTTGGCATTTACAGGCCCAGGTAATAAAGACAGATATAATGCTAGATCAGCATGCAGGATTTCAAGATGGTACTAGAACTGTGACCAACCATTTTTTTATGTTTTTAGCAACACAAAGTGCATTTGCTCAGTAGGTTGTCTACATGGTTGCTTAGTGGATGTGAAAGATGTCTAACAGGGTTCACAAAGCGACAAACATTTTAACTCTGGGTATTCCAATATATCTGCACAAAATAGTGCTATTCTTAGGTTCTTGGAATGGGGTGCATAAGCAGAGTGGTAAAGCTGCCAAGGAAGTTAGCATGAACAAAGGGCTCAAATAAACGTTGCTCTTAGTGCCAATGTTATTAAGAGAATTATAGCTGTTCTCTATAAGCACATAGTAATCTTTAAATGTTTTCCCATGTTGACAAACTGGTCGTTTTGGACTTGAAGTCAGACTATTCTTAGGTTGGCCTGAACAAGTAACTGAATGCACTTGAGAAGTTACGTGTCATTTCAAGTTATGTGTCATTGTAGACAAAACTAAACATCTCGCGTTGGTTGAAAAAAAGTTACATTCTCCAGCTTGCCGGAAGCAACAGAACTCACATTTTTTGACAATTATACAAATTCTGAATATATTGATACAGTTTAACATAGTATGTTGAGCTAACTCTAGCTCCTCAATTAAAAGCCTAGAATGGAAAAACAGTCACAATTTACATGTAAGGAAGTGAAATCTTGGGCATGGAGGGAAAACAAGACCGTTTGAAAGCACATTTAAACAAAGTTTAGGAACCATGCAAAGGCACTCACTCATTCATGACAAATTAAACAAGTGGCACTTATCGTTTTGGTGCCTTTGTCAAGAACGACGTTATTATTATCCCCGAAGAAGAGAAGCAATTCCAACTGGAATAAAGTTTCATTATTTCTTTGTTTGTCCTAAGTGGCACCATTAGGAAACTGTTATAAGTAGACAAATGATTTACTCTTTTGCGTTGAATTTGAAAGCATATTGGGTAACTACTACCATCTTACCGAAAAGCAGAATGGGAAAACACAGTCTTCCATGTCAGGTGTTTAAAGGACGGCTGTTATCTCTAAAACAAAAACTCTTGACTATATTTAATTATTTAATAGTCCGAAAACTGTGAATTGAACTACTGGACTACTAACTCTTTCCAACAATTTGTGGTCAGCATTATTATTAAATGAAATATACAAGGTGAAATGTGTGTATAGGCGCTAATGACTTGGCACAATAACCATGATCAGTGATGTAAGCTTATGGGTGGGCAAATGCAAGAGATACGTTTGGCACTCTTGTAAACAGGGGTTTGCGTGTTTGCCCAACTTTTAGGAGGCAGTGACAACTGGCTTTAAGTGCCCACTTGAGGTTGAAGCCATAGGCTATCTTGTTTCTGGTTGCGAATCGGAGCAAATAAGGGGTGACGCCTTTGCACTGTCTTGATAGTGTTGGAAGTCATTTGTTACTTTGTCCATTGCGGACTATATTTGAGACCTTTCTTAATATCTTTGTTTCTTCACAATAACATGATAATAATGTAAACTGCTTTAGAGCACCTCTTAATATTGAACTCATTCAATTCTGCAGAGGACGCGGGGCATTGTTTCCGCATTTTAAAATCTGTTTTATTAAAAGAAATAGTGGGATACATTGTTTGCTTATTACAGTACGAATTTGGTGTAATAAAAGCAATTCACTTAGTTATGGTTGAGGACTGTTATTGACAGGTTTTAATTACCCTAATATTAGGTGGCATTCACCTTCAGTTAGCCCTATTTACTAGAGGAAACTCCCTGCCGCACTGCAGCCTCTGCTCCACTTTCTATTCCAGACCTGGTTTTCATACCATACAGATGCATTTATGTCTATGTGGTTCTCTCCTTTCTTAAACCTTGGAGAGAATAGGTCAAGGAGTTGCAGCTCGGTTTGTCCTGCTTTAACATGATCCCAAAGGAATCACAGATACGTACTAAAATACTTTCCTAACTTTACCCACAACACACAACCAGCAAAATGCTCCTATTGGCAAAAAAGGTTTTAGCTGAAGCACTTTTGAAGCAGTTTTTCAATGTCTAAAATGCCCGGTTTCCCCCTCCCCCAAGCCCTCCTCTCCGGGAGGCCATAATGAGCCAAGTATGTAGAGATTTACATGTCAATATCACTATGCCACAATTGGGTACTTAATGATTTGCATTATCAAAATACCCCAGCTGGGAGCAGGGTTATGCCAGGGTCCTCACTTTAGCTACACTTTCCAACATTTAATGGAACTATCATCATCCCCCAGTTAGGTACAGATTGCTTTAGTAATATTACAAAATGTTCTGGTTAGATATGCAGGGCCATCTGAGTAACAATGCGCCGCTATGAACACTTTAATGGAAGGTTCTTCAGATCTTCCCCCGTCCGCTAAAAATGTATGAGGGAATAGAATAATGCCCCAATGCTGGGACAGAGAGAGATCCCCTGCGTGGCTCTCCAGACTAGGTCTGTGCCTTAAATACCCAACAGCAAGCAACAGTGATGTCTGACACCTGCTGCAGTACACATAACAATCATGCTTCTACAGAAGTGCCTTTCTGTGATACGGAGTAGTCAGAGCAAACCACTAAATGCATCATTGTTTTTATGAATGTGACTATTATCCCTATGTCCCTCTTACTCGTCCCATGTCATTATGATGGGACAGGGACGCAGGAGGTAACTGTCTGCCTCTGACCATTCTGAGGCTGTGCTAACCACCCTTCCTTGGTCGGGTTGTACACCTCCGTCATAGGAGCGCTGTTTTCCAGAAGGGGGAATAGATTGCTGTCCTCTTCTCGGAAGGGGGCTCTCTATAGCTCCTTTGGTATAAGCCTGTGAATCTTTGCCACTACATTGCCTCCCTCCATGCTATGGTGGAACGGAGGAAGCTTCCTGTGGCTGTTGGAGTTCACCGTTTTGGATTGTGAATGTGGGGTAGAGCTGATGCGGTCTAGGAATGCAAACACTTTTGTTCTCAGACGCGGGGATCAGCCCGCCCTTTTTCCACTCTATATGCATATGCAGGTAACAGGTCGCTTTAGTATTTAGCACTACACCAGTGTTTTTTTTGGTCGGGGAGAGGTATCCTGGAATAGGTTGACCTGTCTTTTCGATTCTTTTGATAAGCAAACATACCTACAAAGAATTAACACCTCTCCATTGTCTTCTTCCTCGTCAGGGTCTCTCACAATTATCCTTCTCCAAAATGTAAAAGGCTTTCTGTGCAGGAGGAGCAGAGAGAATTAGAAGGAATGTTATTCAGACCTGGATGTTGCATGGTACAAAAGAAATCTGCAAAAGGGGTCTGATACTGATGACTCAGACTTCTCTGATGAGGCTCTAACCTCTGCAGATTTGAGGGAGAAATATATGTTGACGGACTTCTTGTCTCATATTAGGGGCAATAGGAACTTTCCTGCCTTGAAGACGTTTGGACCTCAAATGAGCCACTGTTGAGTCAATTCCTAAAACAGTCTTATGTGGGGTTGCCTAGTTACCAGTTTGTATTAGATGTTGTTAAACATGAGTGGAAGGATCCTGAAAAAATATGTCTAGAAGAGATTCATGGCCAAACTTTATCCTCTGGAAAAAACGAACACGGTTTTGCTAGACAATAAGCATGTGGATTCTGGTGTGGCAAGTCTTGTCAGCCGTTCATCCATGTCTGAGAATATTTTGAGAGATCCTTCAGATAAGAAAGTAGACTTCACTTTGAAAAAAACAAATCAGTGACTCATGTAGCCTTAAGAGCTGGGATCTATAAAGCTTACAAGGCTCAGTCTTTAATATCTGAATTCAGGAGTCTCTTTTTGGGTATCCAGAATCACTCAGGAAATGCAACAATATGTCTGTCAATTTAAACAGAAGAGTGTACACTGTTGATATAAAGATGTATTATGTTGTCCATTTGCATGCGTTATCTGTAAGGGCGCTTCTTATGTATAGGTTATGCCGGCTATCACCACTAGATCATACAAAACAAGTTTTTTGTCACTGTGCTGAGTTGCATGGGACATTAGCAAGTGTCACTTAAGACGGATTTCTGCCTCTATTTCAATCGCACCTATGCTCCTATAACAAATAATGAAGAAGCATGCATTATTTGCACTTATACATGATCATGCAATCTCTAACTTGGTTGCTGAACAAGCAGATTGTCTATATCTTTCCTATAGCTAGCAGAACTGTAATGACTACCATCTCCAACAAGTAGAAATGAAAATAGAAGTATATGGTTTGACCTTTACTTTTGTTATTACTGAATATTCAGAGTGTCACTACAAGGAAGGTGCACCCAGGCAGGACCTTGATGTCCAATCTAACCCAGAAAACAAGTGCCTACTTCAGAAGGCAAGTGGACTTCTGCATGTGCATGTAAAACCATTGTTGTATGTTTATTTATGAATTTACACACTAGAAACATGCACTATTTTAGTGGTTTGCAGTGCCCACGAGTGGGGTGAGTATGCTGAGAGAATCTTCTAGTTGGGGAACGTCATAAATGAGAACTGACAAAAAGTTACCAATGGTGATATATACTCATTTATGTATTTTCTTTCAGCTCTCATGTATTCACCACCAGCAGGTGGCAATTCTGGACTACATTAGTCAGGTATGAGAGCTTTATGCTTCATTTATTTGTATGGGATGTATGCACTAGCTAGGCAGGAAAGCCCTGAAGAGCAAGTTACTTACCTTCGGTAACGCTTTTTCTGGTGGATACATTAGCTACCTGTGGATTCCTCACCTAATGAATTCTCCCCACGTGTAGCATTCGACGGAAACTTCTCTCTCTAGCTCTGCACGTCGGCGACGACGTCACAATTGCCCGACTCCACGAGGCTCTGTGTGACATCATCGTGGCAATAAGAGGTCCTCACCGCCGTGCTGACGTCAGTTCACGCCACTTTTGACGTGCCTTTGAAACACATAAGAGAACATCGACAATTCACACCCTTCAGGATTTGAGAAAAATAAACTTTATAGAAAACCTTCACCTAAAAACTTTTTCCACAACTCCTCAAAAGGAGCATACCTTCATGAACAGTCTGCAAAATTGAAAATAGTCCGGAAAACAACTATAAACATATATACATATATAGAAACATTTAAATCAAAGCACTGAAGCGCACACCCAAGGAGATCCTGGCATGACCAGACAGACAACAGGGAGGTAGGAGGGACCGTGAGGAATCCACAGGTAGCTAATGTATCCACCAGAAAAAGCGTTACCGAAGGTAAGTAACTTGCTCTTCTGATGGATACAACTACCTGTGGATTCCTCACCTAATGAATAGAATCCCAAAGCAGTACCACCTCGGAGGAGGGTGTCCATCTGGTCAAACCAGGAACTCCTGCAGCACGGACCATGCAAAATGGCCATCCCTCGGCACCTCCGCATCCAAACAATAATGCTTCACAAAGGTGTGGAGGGAAGACCAAGTCGCGGCCTTACAGATGTCCACCATCGGAACAACTCTGGCCAAAGCTGATGAGGTCAACTTGGCCCTGGTGGAATGGGCTCTGATCCCCTCAGGAGGATCCTTCTTTGCCAATGAGTAACATTTTTATAAAAAGAACGACCCACCTGGAGAGTGTTCTCTTGTGAACGGCCTTCCCCTTCCTCTTCCCCACGTATCCGATAAAGAGTTGTTCATCCAACCGTAACTCTCTTGTCCTGTCGATATAAAAGCTGAGAGCCCTCCTAGGGTCCAGACGATGGAGTCTTTCCTCCTCCTCAGATGGATGCGGAGGAGGGTAGAACGTCGAGAGAGTTATGGACTGTCCCAAGTGAAATGGAGACACCACCTTGGGGAGGAAAGCCGCCCTGGTCCTCAAAACCACCTTGTCCTTATAAAAAGTCATGAAAGGCGGGTGAACAGAGAGGGCCTGCAATTCACTAACACATCTGGCCGACGAAATGGCTTTCAAAAACACAGTTTTGAAAAACAAATACCATAATGGGCATGAATGAAGTGGCTCAAAGGGAGAGCCCATCAAAAAAGTCAACACCAAATTCAGATCCCACTGCGGCATAATAAAAGGCATTGGAGGAAATCTATTAGTAAGCCCCCTCAAAAATCGCAAAACTAAGGGAGATTTGACTAAAGAAGGCTGATCTGGAAGATATAAAAAAGCCGAAAGGGCCGAAAGATAGCCTTTAACAGTGGCTACAGCACAACCACGCTGAGCCAACGACAATGCAAACAATAAAATATCAGAAAGATGGGCACTTGAGGGATACATTTTCTTCTCTCCATACCAACTAACAAAATTAGCCCACCTACTTGCATAGACCGATTTGGTGGAGTGTCACCTAGCTGATAAAAGCACGCCCACCACCTCTGGTTGGAGAGAAAAGGAACTCAGGTTCCCCGTTCAATCTCCAGGCATGAAGGTGCAGGCTCAGGAGGTGGGGGTGTAGAACCTGCCCCTGCAACTGCGAGAGGAGGTCTGCCCTGAGAGGGAGACGGAGCGGAGGGCACAGTGAGAGTCTAAGTAGGTCTGCATACCAAACCCTTTGTGGCCAATCCGGAGCTATTAGAATGACTTGAGCCTGGTCTTGGCGATCCTTCCTCAAAACCTGAGGAATCAAGGGTATGGGAGGAAACGCGTAAAGCAACTGGTCGCACCAGGACATCTGAAACGCGTCCCCCAACGCTCCCTGCACCAGATACTGAAGGCTGCAGAACGACGGACAGTGCGCGTTCTCCCGAGTGGGAAACAGGTCTATTCGGGGAAAACCCCACATCTGAAAGATGTAAAGAACCAGATCCGGATGCAGACGCCACTTGTGGTCGTCCGAGAAGAAGCTACTGAGTCTGTCCGCTCGTACGTTATGGACCCCGGCCAAATGGTTGGCCACTACGCAAAGCTGATGGTCCCGAGCCCAGGACCAGAGTCGTAGAGCCTCTCTGCAAAGAAGGTACGACCCTACATCCCCCTGTCGTGTTGTCCGTCAGAATCTGAACTGAATGACCGCGAAGGGAAGGGAGGAAGGCCTTGAGGGCCAACGACCCTTGATCTCCAGATCCTCCAGATGAGCTCCCCACCCTAGGGTGGAGGCATCCGTTATCACCGTGGTCACCGGAGCTGGCTGCGAAAACGGCTTTCCTTGAGAAAGATTGGCTTCCGCAGCCCACCATCGGAGATCCGCTGCAGTGTCTCTGGAGATCTTTATCGACTCCTCGATATCTCCTCTGTGCTGATACCACTGCTTGAGGAGGCACCACTGAAGAGCCCTCATATGCCAGCGTGCATGAGTGACCACCAGAATGCAAGAAGCAAACAGACCGAGCAGACGAAGGACCTTGAGGACTGGAATTACCGCTCCTTTTTGAAACATTGGAACCAACGCCTGAATGTCCCGTATCCGCTGTGGCGGAGGAAAGGCCCGATTCAATGTCGTGTCCAGTACTGCCCCTACGAACAGGAGGTGTTGAGAGGGCTCTAGGTGAGAGTTGGGCACATTTATTGAAAAACCCAGACTGAACAACAACTGAGTTGTCAGCTGCAGATGATGCAACACAAGCCCCGGAGACTCGGCTTTGATCAACCAATCGTCCAGGAAGGGAATACTGCTAATCCCTTCCTCCTGAGGTGTGCTGCAACAACCGTCATCACCTTCGTGAAGACCCGAGGTATGGAAGTAAGACTAAAAGGAAGTACGGCAAACTGATAGTGCTGCAACCCTACCACAAACCGGAGATACTTCCTGTGCGACTTGAGAATGGGGATGTGAAAATAAGCATCCTGCAAGTCGACCGACACCATCCAATCCTACTTGTTCAACGCCAAAAGCACCTGTGCCAGAGTCAGCATTTTGAATTTCTCCTGTTTGAGGAACCAATTCAAAATCCTCAGGTCCAAAATAGGCCTCAGACGACCATCCTTTTTGGGGATCAGGAAGTACCTGGAATTGGAATAACACCCGTGACCCCTTTCTTGCTCTGGAACCAACTCCATTGCACCCTTCAATAATAGGGAGAGAACCTCCTGTTCTAACAACAGGAGATGATCTTCTGAACAAAAGGAAGGACGGGGAGGGAAGGGAGGAGGAATCTCCCGAAAGGGAAGGACCTAACCTTTTCTTACCACACTGATGACCCAGGAATCTGTTGTTATGGACTCCCACATGGGAAGAAAAAGAGAAAGCCTCCCCACTACCGGAAAGGTATGAGAGACAATGGCGAGAGGACTAGGGCTGCTTTCCTTGTGGCAACCCTTCAGAGGAAGAGGAAGGGTGCTGCTGTTGGGTGGCCCCTCCTGTGCGGACTCTACCCCGCCCCCTGAACGATCGATAAGGGAGGCTGGAAGACTGCAGCCCCGGCTGCTGTGACCTCCCGCGAAAGGAAGCCCCTCTACCAAACACTCGCAGCCATCTAAAGGATCGAAACGGGGTGGAAGCAGCCTGCAGACCCAAAGATCTTGCCGTGGCCCTACATTCTTTAAAGCGCTCTAGCGCAGAGTCCGCTTTCGAACCAAATAGTTTTGCCCCATCAAAAGGCAGATCTAATAGCGTAGTCTGGACGTCTGATGAAAATCAGGAAGTGCGTAACCACGCATGCCGCCTGGTGGCAACGGAAGTCCCCATGGCTCTTGCAATAGAGTCCGTGGTATCCAGACCTGACTGAATAACTTGCGTAGCTGCCGCCTGAGCATCCGAAAGAAGACTACGCAAGTCCGGGGGCATATCTGGAAGAACAGTCTTTGTCGCATCCATTATAGCATGGATGTACCTGCCAAGAATACAAGTCGCATTGGCCGACTTCAGATCCATGGTCCAAGATGAAAACACCTTCTTGGCCGATTGGTCCGTTTGCTTGGATTCCCGGTCCGATGGTACTCCTTGGAACGAGCCAGGGGCCAACCTCGAAGAGCAGGATGCTTGCACCACCAGGCTCTCTGGGGAAGGGTGTTTGGACAAAAACTCCGGGTCCCCAGGCACAGATCTATAACACCTGGCCACTGACCTACTAACAGCCGAAGAGGTGACCGGCTTCTTCCAAACCTCTTCGATCGGTTTCATCAGAGCCTCATTAAATGGCAGAAGAGGATCCGCCATGGCTGTAGCAGGATGCAAAACTTCAGTCAATAGGTTGGTTTTAACCTGCTCTGTTGGTAAGGGAAGATCCAGAAATGCTGCGGCCTTCCTAATCACCGAGTGGTAAGAGGTTGCCTCCTATGTATAATCACCCGGGGAGGCCGGGTCATATTCTGGAGAAGTGTCAAGACCAGTTGCAGTATCCAGCCCGGGGAAGTCACCTTGGGGATCAGTGATCTCCCCCTCTCCGAGGAATTGCTGTTGATATTCCCTCTCCTCTAGCAATCTAAGGGCCTTCCGACGAGACCTCAACTTAGCCTCGAGCTCCGGAGTTGACACGGAGCGCAACGACGTAGGTGAATGGTGCCGGGAAGGCGTCATGGTAGGTTCTCCGGATCCACCCGACGCCGCAGATGGATCCATCGGCGCTATGGGCAAGGCACCCGCATCGACGCCGACATCCGACCTCTCTCGGATCCATCACCTCCGACACCGGCGTCG
This sequence comes from Pleurodeles waltl, assembly GCF_031143425.1. Classification (NCBI taxonomy): domain Eukaryota; kingdom Metazoa; phylum Chordata; class Amphibia; order Caudata; family Salamandridae; genus Pleurodeles; species Pleurodeles waltl. The sequence goes on from NC_090445.1 coordinate 1,464,052,326, forward strand.
AAGGTCTCTCCCTCGATGTCAAGGGCTGTGCAGCCGGCATAGGGGCGTGACTGGAGTCTCCAGCCGAACAAAATGGCATAAACGGCGTCGGCTTATATGGAGCCGGAACGACAAGATTGAATGCCAGGGGACCAGTGGGGCCAGCCGGCACACCACCTCCCGGAGCCATATTTTGAAAAATGGCAAACATGGCATTAAGAAATGCTGCCGGATCCGTACCCGGAGCCGGGAACGAAGGATATCCCTGCGGAGCCGGAGCCGGCACCGGGCTGGACTCTTCAGCGCCTGGATGCACTGGCGAAGCCAGAGGACTCGGAGGCTCCACGACCTCGAAGACTGACGGCGCCCAGGATGTTTGCAGTGTCGCAGGTTGAGGGGACACCGTCGGACTCACTTACAAAGAAATTTTTCGGCGCCATGACATTGGAGACCTCGACTCCGACCGACGTCGGGAGTCACGATGACGCCGCTTCTTGTGAGACGATTTTCCCGAAGAGGACCAATCTGATGGTGCCACTTCCTCTCCTTCTTGGACCTCGCCAAGAACAGCTTCGCCTCACGCTCCTTCAACGCCTTCGGATTCATCTTCTGGCAGAAGTCGCATTCTTGGATGTCGTGATCCGAAATGAGGCACCAAAGGCAATCGTTGTGTGGATCAGTCACTGACATGCGACCTCCACATTCCCTGCAGGGCTTGAAACCAGACTTCTTTGGAGCCGACATTGTGGAAATACACAAAGTATCCCTTCCGAAGAGCTAACGATACAGGTAACAGAAAAGTAACCGTTATCGAAGGCACGGAAAAAAGGGAACGGACGTCAGCACGGTGGCGAGAACCTCTTATTGCCATGATGATGTCACACGGAGCCGCGTAGAGTCGGGCAACTGTGACGTCCTCGCTGACGTGCAGAGCTAGAGAGAGAAGTTTTCGTCGAATGCTACGCATGGGGAGAATTCATTAGGTGAGGAATCCACAGGTAGTTGTATCCATCAGAAGAAGACTGTTGACCAGTATAGGCTTAGATGCGGTTCGAAGCAAGTTGATCAAGTCTACTATCTTGTTGGTATTGCAGGACAATGTCTCAGATCTCCCTACCAGGGGAGATATATGAGAAAGAAAGCCACTTACTGGACACAACGGAAGGCATATTGATTCAAGAAATCTATAGGATGACTACTTGGGCATCAGAACATACTTTTCTGAATGTATTATCGCTTTAGTTCTGCCTCATAGACTAAGCTGAAACTGGCAGCAGGTGTATCAAGATTAGCAAGATAAATAATGTTTGTGATTCACAGGTTTGGTATACCTCAATTTGTAACACCTGGGATGAGGACATGGTTTATAGGGATAATGCCCTGGTTACATACCAGTAATCTTCATTTCACATAGTCCATTACAACCTCGTCTAAACCGTTACTTTCCAAACACCCACCCATCCTCTTTTCAGTCTTACAACAAAGTGTTTGACCATTTACAGAAGGAGCCAGGAATGCCAGCTGTCATATGGCACCCAGGTTGGGTGGGTGTGGCTGGCATTCAAGGATCCTCTCACCTCATTTTGTAATGACTTCAATGGACTAAAGGCAAGGGAGATTACCAGTAAGTAACAGAGGCAATACTTCACTGTAACTTTTCATAGTAGAAGTAAATTGCAAGGCTTCTCCCCATAGCTTTACAAGGATTCTTTTTGGTTAGTTAGACAATGAATGAGTTTAAAGGATGGAGTTACAGGATGCTTTCTAAGATAGTCCATTCGCCCCCTCCCATTGCAGTCCTGTTTTTTTCTCTGGTAGAGACTATTGTTTTTTCGCAATTTTATATAGTGTGATCTGGATCCGAAGGCATTGGAGTGCTCTACGTGAGCACCAGTTACATTACACAAGGATAAATTCGCTTTATTTTGGTTAGGCACAGACAGATGATTTGCCCAGAATCACAGGGTACTGATCCAAAGCTGAGACTCGAACCTGGTTCCCCAGTTCCAAAGTCAGTAGTTCTGGCCATTTTGTCACATCATCTTCCTAAACTATCCTCCTGCAAGTCAAAAGGTAGTTAAGAGGGCCAACGTCCCTTGCCTTTTGGCTTATTTTGAGTTACGCCTGAGAGAAAACTTCCATTTCACTCCTGGTTTTCCTACTCATAACTGTTACAAAGACCATGGGTGGACAAGTCTGCATGGAAATAGCAAAGGAGCAGAACTGCACAGCGCCAGTCACAGAACACAACTGCTGGAATACAGGACTGTCAGCAACTGCGGCATAAAGATTAGACATAACCTATTAGTAAGAGTGACACGATTTGCTTTGCCTTGTTGGAGCTTGGAGCTTTGGGGTACTGACCGCAATTCCCCTTCTCAGTTTCGGGGACCAGTAAAATGGAAATACCTTGACTAGTGTTGCAGGAGAGGCCATCTGGACCTTGCTATGAGGAAGAGAGCTGACTGACTGCTCAAATGGGGCAATGGAGATGCCTTTGCTCGAAGGAGAGGGAGGCCTGAATGTGTCCAGGTAAGACAAATCCAAAACAGCATTATGACAAAAGGTGACACCTCTGCCAATGATTTAAGGGTAAGGTCTTTGGGCCATGAGGTTTAGTAAAGCAAACACAATGATAATGATACTGGAAACTTAAGGTGTTTTACTACTTAGAGGCTGAGTTATTCAGTGTCAACAAATACAAAAACATGTCCAAAGTTCTAGAAGGCTGCTGACCACGGCCAAGCCATAAATAAACACCAAGTGCCAAAACAAAGCCAATGCAGTGACCACCACAACCTGGGGTGGGCACACATCTTCTTTGGAAGATTTTGGTATTCGGCCCCAGTAAGATCTAGGTGGCAAAAGTTCCAGGGCAGCTAGCACCTGAGCACGCATACAACCTTCTTTAGACTGGTGCTGGCACTGCTGTAACATATTCAAGGATGTGGATACCAGAGCTCGTATCGTGAAGCACAAACTTGTCAGATGGGCCAGAAGGACAGCTTGATGAATCTTCATTAACTTTTCCCAAACAATTTGACAGTCATGTTAGCAGCGGCAGGTGCGTTTCCAATGTTAATTCCCATAGTGATTTTAAACAGCAGCCCATACCACTCGACGGAATTACACCAAATTTGACAAAAAGGTAGCTCTTAGTCCAGAAAGCGCCCTTTTTGTGATCTGGTGTAAATCCGTTAAGTAGTTTTTTTAGTAATTAAAGAAAAAACAAATTTTTATATATAGGGATGCGAAGGCATCGTGAACCCTTCAGATCTCATGCTGAGATATTCTGGCTGCCAACACTTCAGCAAGGAAGTGTTGGCAGCCATCTTGGGACTCGGCTTCAGCCGAGTCTCAGAAAAAAAAAATGAAAAAACAAAAGGGCTCAGGGTAGGAGCACCCGGACCCCTTAGCTCTGGTGGTGGGGCTCACATTTTAAACGTACAAAACCATAGAAATTCACAGTTATAGTTAGCGTTACCTCAAGTAACTATAACTTCTGCGTTAAAGTAGCTATATTGTGCCCCCGCCATGCACTGCTAATTATCCTACATATTACAGCGCTCAAGACATCATTGATGACATGATTAAAAATGTTACTGTAACATGTGCGGTAATATTATTGATGAGAAAACTGTACATGGAGGGGGTGCAAGTTATAGTTACCTTATGGCACAAGTTATAGTTACTTGAAATAACTAACTATACCAGCTGAATTTCTATGGTTTTGTACATATAAAATGTGAGAACATTATAACGTCCCTTTAAATAAATATATATATATATATATATATATATATATATATATATATATATATATATATATATATTGGTTTTTTTCACTGAAAAAACAAAGGTTACAGGGACGTTATAGTTAGGTTCTGAATGGGGAAAACGCGTTTTGAGACCCCCCTTTTTTCTCCCCCTCCCCCCGCTTGACAGATCACCCTGAAACTTTCACTACAGAAGCTGAACTTAAAACTATGAAGATTCAAACGGCACCACAGTTATTACAAAACAACAATGCTTTTTCTATAGAAACTAGGTCGCCACTAGGTAACATATATATATATATATATATGCAGACAAATCCTGCGTGTATAACTTCAGAAATAGCCCGCACTCCGAGATGCTGCTTATAAAGATTTATTCACGCTCACGCGTATCAACCAACAAAGTCTTCGTCAAGAGCACATAAAGTGTAACAAAGCGCCATCATTTTTAAAGAGACACAGACATATTCCTCAAAATAAACATAAAGAAAATACTTCAAAGGTTATCAGTTCATTGTTCTCCAATCTCCTGTCATAATAACTCTGTACTCACGGTCACTTGCAACAAAGTATCACCGCAAGACCATTTGCAGAAATAAATACGTTACAATTTAATATCTTTTCACAAAAGCTTGCTGAAGATATTCTCGTAAGGCTGACAGCATTACAATAATTTCTTCGGATTCCAGAATATATAATTAGCTTGGGAGCAAGTACCCTGGAGGACGAGGAACTTCCTATACATTTTGGGTGAAGCTGTTTTACACTCCGGAATATGTTTTCTACTAATGTGGATCTACTGGACTTCCTTCTCCCTACGTGATGACGATGATGGTTCCAATATGCCTCAATTCTGTGATAAAATTTTATTTTTTGATGTTTTTCCTTTTTTGAAACATCTGTGTGTTAACCCATTTAGATGACAATCATTTTTTGTTTGTTTGTTGCTCCTTGGTTATGAGGATCTCAGTGAAAATAGGGGCATTCTTCATTTATATGGGCCACTGGACTTGTTTTTTTCTGCGTGCCAGTCATTTGAATATATTTTGTTTTAAAAACGATACCTTTTGATGAAATGCCACAAGGCTTGGTTATATATGTGTGTTTTTTGACATGGAAGTTAATTGAATATATTATTTTTATTGGTAGTGTATATATTTATAGTTTTTTTAAACTCCGAACAAATGCCAGACATCCGAGGCTACTGAAATAGTAGCGGTCCGAGCGTGGATCTGGCTGTCCAATAATTATTGCGCACTTCTTCTAAAACCATATAGAAGAATTGCCCGAACACAAGTGGAAATCCAAATATCTTTAATCACCAATGCTTCCTCCCAGTACAACGCGTTTCAGCCGTAGCCTTGCTTATTACAATACTAAATATATATATATATATACACACACACACACACACACACACACATATACATAAATACTCACACACTTGCACCTCTGTAGTTATAGCTCACAATACGCTTCCATTGAAAAAGCATTTTGATATGCCTATAACCTTTTGCCTTGTGGATGCATTTGCACAAAAAGTTGCCAATTCATTTCGTCAACTGAGTTTCAGCATACCATGTTGCGTGAAAATCCATAAACAGGAACAAAACTGCAGGACATGGGGTTAATAACCAAGTGACATCCTGTTAGAAATGGGGTCTATGGTTGGCATTCAGGTTACCCCCGGTCAAAGTAAGGACCTTCACTCTAGTCTGGGTAAGTCACACACAATCCAAATGATCCTGTGCCCACCCCCTGGTAGCTTGGCACTGAGCAGTCAGGCTTAACTTAGAAGGCAATGTGTAAAGTATTTGTGCAAGAAATCATGCAGTAACACAGTATAGCACCACAAAAAATAAACCACACAGTGTTTAGAAAAATATATAATATTTATCTGATAAGATGCAGGTCAAAACGATTAAAATGTAATAAGTATATGTTGAGACATCACTGAAAAAGTGATATAAAGTTTCTTTAGTCTTTTAAAAGCAATAAATGTCTCTTTCAAGCACAAAGTACCTGGTTCACGTTCAAAATCTCCACAAAGAACCGCAGAGGAGGAATAGCGTGGAAAACAAGGGGGTGTGTGTCGATTTCTCAGGCCACACATGGCAATGTGTCGTTTTATTGTCTCGCAGGGACGGCTGTGCTCGAATTCCGTTGCTCAGTCGTGGATCCTCTTCGGGTTGCGGGGTTTTCGGACGCCCTGGGGACAATGCGTGGATTTCCAGCGATGACAGGGGCTACGTCGATCCGGTGGCCGATGCATGAAAATTTCTACCACACAGCAGGCGCTGCGTTGATTCCTCTCTGGAAGTTGGGCTGCATCGTTCCGCCTCAGCTGTGCGTCGATCCAGTGGGACATGCGTCGAATTTCCGTTCGCTACACTGGCGCTGCGTCGATCTTCTTGTTGCGAAGTCGGGCTGCATCGTTCTGGTTCGGTGTGTGGTGAATTTTTCACCGCGGTGCAGGCTGTGCATCGTTTCTGGCAGGCTGTGCGTAGATTTTTGCCGCACAAGAAGTCCTTCTTGTAGAGGTGAAGTTTTTTTGGTCCTGAGACATCAGGGAACAGGAGGCAAGCTCTATCAAAGCCCTTGGAGAGCACTTCTCACCACAGCCAGAGACCAGCAAGGCAGCAAGGCAGCAGGCCAACAGCAAGGCAGCAATCCTTCACAGAAAGCAAACAGGTGAATCCTTTGGGCAGCCAGGCAGTTCTTCTTGGCAGGATGTAAGTTCTGGTTCTCTTCACCGGGAAGTGTCTCAGTTGGTAGGGGCAGAGGCCCTGTTTAAATACCCAAATGTGCCTTTGAAGTGGGGGAGACTTCAAAGAGTGGCTTAGAAATGCACAAGGTCCCCTTTCAGTTCAATCCTGGCTGCCAGGGACCCAGTAGGGAGTGTGGCAGTCCTTTGTGTGAGGGCAAGCTACTGTCCTTCGACATGCAAGTGTCAGGCCCTCCACCCTCCTAGCCCAGGAAGATCCACTCAAAATGCAGATGTATGCAAGTGAGGCTAGGTATCCTGTGTTTGGGGTGTGTCTGAGTGAATGCACAAGGGAGCTGTGAACTAAACCCAGCCAGACGTGGATTGTAAGACACAGAAGGATTTAAGTGCAGAGAAATGCTCACTGTATAAAAGTGGCATTCCTAAAATAGTAATATTAAATCCAACTTCACCAGTCAGCAGGATTTTGTATCACCATTCTGGCCATACTAAATATTACCTTCCTGCTCACAGCAGTGTAAAAACGAATTTAGGCGTTTTACACTACCAGGACATCTAAACTACACGGGTACATGTTCTGCCTTTTGCCTACACAGCACCGTGCTCTATGGGTTATATGTAGGAAAAGGGGAGTTTTAGGCTTAGCAAGTACGTTTAAATGCCAAGTTGAATTGGCAATGAAACTGCACACACAGGTCTTGCAATGGCAGGCCTGGGACAAGGTTAAGGAGCCACTTAAGTGGGTGGCAGAATCAGTCCTGCAAGCCCACTAGTAGCATTTAATCTACAGGCCCTGGGCACCTATAGTGCACTTTACCAGGGATTTATAAGTAAATTAAATAATCCAATTGGGTATGATCCAATGTTAACATGTTTAAAGGGAGAGAGCCTTTGCATTTTAGCACTGGTTAGCAGTGGTAAAGTGTGCAGAGTCTTAAAACCAGCTAAAACTGTATCTAAAAAGTGGAGGGAGGCAGGCAAAAAGTTAGGGGTGACTACCCTAAGGCTGTCAGGCCTAACACTTCCCATTTTTACTTAAACAGTAAGTTTGATCATGTTAGCAGTCTGAATGGATGAACGGATTAACTCAGAAAGGGACCCTTTTTTTGGTGCAGCGTAAATCTGTTCAGTAGCTTATACATTTAAGCATTTTAACAAGTTACTAAGCAGGATTTCAACTAACACTTCTGTATTTCACTGTTGTTTTATCTTGCACGTTATGACTTGCAAATCCTATCAATCACTTTTGTTTTTGTTTACAACAAGCAATAGGCTGAAAAGTTCCCTTCTACAAGTTTTGTGTTGTGGAAAATAATCCACAGACCTGGAGGGACAACTACAAAAGGACAGTAGACACAAGCAGCCTTTTTTGGTGTTGTATTTGGCTGCCATTTTGTGCCTGGCATGCAAGTCCCTTTTGACTGACAAGATTTAGGCAGACTAAAAAAGGAAAGGCACAAAAAAAGCCAAACACTATAAAGAGTGTGTGTGGTTTTGCATAGTTGGCAAGCGAAAGGGCAGAAGGCCTAGTTGCACACCAAACCCTGCGCCCAGCCTTCACTGCTCACAGCTAAAAGGCGATAACACCTCTGTAGTGATCGACTGAAAAAGCATTTTTGTTTTTTTAATTACTGTGGCACCATTCAACAAATATACATGAACTTAAAAAAAAAAACAGTCAGATTTAGTTTGGAATTGCAACTTTCGAGCAGATGCATCAAAGGGAACTGGGGGAAAGGATGTCAAAAAGTGGACTTTTCCTGTTTTAACTCCCATAGGATTCTTTGCTTTCTGCTATAGAAAGAAAACAGTTAAACTGAATACAGCAAACCTAGTTCTCACAGACAATGTCACTCAAGGAAGCACATTTCCTTGGTCTGGTATAAATCCAATCAGTAGTTTGAGAAAATAATGTTTAAAAAAAAATGTGTGTGTGGACTTGTAAGGATTAAACAAAATAGATATATCGGAATCTTCACCGGGCTAACCTGAAAATCATAAACAAATCCTAGTGGAAGACACATTTTTTTCCCATTGTCTATTTCGAACCTGAAGACAAAGCCCGGTCTACAGAGTTTTAACTTCTGAGTAGCTGGCTGTAACAGAGAAAAAAAATCTGTCACACCTGCCACTAGAAGACTCGTTCCAGGGTCTCAAAAAAAATAAGTATAGGGGGCAGGAGGAATATCCCTTGGCCACCAGGCGCAGATGAGTGGAGTCTAGAACCAATTACCTTATCAAGTTTTGGTTAGCTCTGCAACCTATAACTCAAACAACAGCTGTGGGAAACATAACTTGGAAATAGCACAAGTACTGGCCAAGGGGTCTTCAACGTCACCACAAAGAGGGCAGCTCTAAAGTGGCAGGAAGCGTCACAGAGGCTTGGTTCCAGTCATCCTCATGTTGTGCGAAACAGAATCCCAAACCTTTGTAGGAACTAGCCACGTTCTCAAGCAAGAATATATCTGAACATTCACTGGAGAAGAAAAGCACTGTAAAGCTCACAACATGTGGCAGAAGTCGGCCTAAAGAATATACTTTGACATTAACGTGTTGCTAATCCATATAAATCTTATTAAGCCCCCCCCGTGGAACCTACAGTAGAAAATGGAAATAAAAAATTACAATGACTTGGAAAACTAGATCCAAAACTCGTGCAAGGCAAACAACACAAGCTGTCATGATCCACAGCCAGCACTTCAGCACTTACCTATCCATGCTGGTCCTGCCAGGGGGTGTATTCACTTTCAGAACCAGAAGAGGTCGGCAGTGTACTGATAGAGTTGTTCCTACTTATAAAGAAACTTTGTGAAGGAAAGGAATATTACGTTCCATGGAGCCAGAGGACTTGCACACTAATTGGAATTGGTGAGAGCCACCTTGAACTCTTAAGAGTACAAGTCCCTTGTGGTCCAGTGTATCTTTACTTAGCAATCAAGATATTTAGTTGCTGAAGCCAGGCACTTGCTGCCAGAGTCTTGAAACTCTGCAATATGCTATATTTTGGAAGTCAATGGAAGAATGAGCTGAATGGAGAGAAGTATTCTGTAACTGAACACTATTTTCAGAAGTAGGCCATCAAGGTTTGATTCCATAAGAGGTGTGAAAAGGATCCTCGTTTTATACGGAATTTGCTAACTTAATAATAAATGTGTCTTAAAAACGCTTATCAACTTAGGTGGGGAGAGTGATTGCTTCTTATTAGGTGCCCTCTTTAATACCAATGTGCATTTATTACCCTACAGTTTATGAACCCTTCCCAAATGAAACCACAGAACCTATTTGTACAACAGTGAAGGTAGTTATCTATTACAGCATTTTGTCTTGGCTTTATTTATCCACACTACTGCAGTGCAGACCGTGCCAATTTGTGAGATCAGGCAGAGTGACAATATCCACTGTCTATGTGTCTGTCTCTTATTCAATTCCCCTTTCACTGGGTCTACTCCTAAACAACAAATTGCTAAGTATATTGCTTGCTGTGGGTTCGGGGAAGAGTCAAAGCACTAATTTCTCTTACTGGATCCATACTTAAAGTTTAGTGCATTCTGACAGAAACTGGCCTAAGAGTTAGGCCACTAAATTACTGCAAATATCAAGTAGGGTGTGCCTGGAGATTTAGGCGTCACCTCCGTCCTTAAAAGACTTTTAGTGCATAAGATAAAAACTGTAGTGGACCCTAAAAAGCCAATATTCTTTTGACCCTTCTTGGAACTCAGTCTTCTTAGTATATCATTCCAGGTGCTTTGATTTAACCTACTGAATGTATCATATACAAAGTGAGTACTGAGGTTTTAAAGGCCTAGAACGTGGGGCTGGACACCAAGAATCTAACAGTGTCCTCTGGTATGGGAAAGTCCCAGTGGCATATTGACATTTAATTTGCTGTAAACCTGTAAAGACACTGTAAGAGTGAGGATTACGGGAACCACTTTGGACAAGCAACCAAATTAGGTTGCAGAGGCACTCCAGTGCTGTCCCTGACATAAGGTCTTGAGGGATCTTCTAAGCAAGCAATGGAAAAAAGGCCACCGGGGCAACTAGAGGAAATCAGCAACACAAGCCATGAACCACACTATACAATCACTTCTAGAAGAGACTGCACAAAGAGCAATCGAATATCTGACTGAAAGAGTCCTTCTTTGGTCAGGAGTGTCTATCTCAGAAGAACATATCGCACACCATGCGATTAAAGGTCTAATCATATTTTGTTTTTGAGCATTGAAGTTAAAGAACTTCTGAGAAAAGGGAAGTGATTAAAGGTCTAGTCATCTTTTGCTTTTGAGCAATGGGGTTCAAGAACTGTGTAAGAGAAATCAAATGATTTTCATCCATTGGTGCAGATGTAGGAGTTATGTTAGCAAAGGATTATGGTAATGAAGGTGTACACTTTCAAGTCAGAACTAATCTAAGTCAATTTCTGAACAAAATGGGGTCAAGTGAGCCACTTTACTAGAAATCAGTGGTCTCTAGAATTAGCAGCAAACCAAAATAAGTGCAAGAAATCGAGAAGGCAAGGAGAAACTCTGAGCTGAAAAGCCACAGTTAGCAGAAACACCTGCACCCACAAGACCAACAAACACCAACACAGATATGGCGAAATTGTTTCCCATGGGCACACAAAAAGAACTGAAATTAGGTAAAATCTGGCTGGCACCACATCAGTCAGTCAGGTGCTCCCATGACCTTAAGTTGTAATATTTGAACTTCCCTTGGTGCTGTTCCAAATTAATTTTGTTGAAACCAGGAAGGAACCCAACTCTGATCTACTCATTGTAGGAGGTAAAACTCCCCCCAAATTATCTTTTCTCTTGCCATCACAGGCATGGCTTGAGCCTCAGACATTTGTTGCATGACTTAAGACGTTTATTGCAAGTGTGGTGTATTTTCCTACTGGCCAATATCTGAATCATTTGTTGTCAGCCAGGGTTTATCAAACTCTGGTGAATGAAAAAAAATCCCCTAGCTGTCATAATGGAAAGTATCAATTCTATTAAGGACACAGAGGCGAGGATTATGCTTTCTTCCTTTGCTTTATTTTTGTACAGCAACCATTTTTTAAGTGGAAACAACAACTGTCAGTCCCAGTAACCCTTGGGAATGAGGAAACTTGAATGACCAGTCAGGTAACACTAGTCCCAACAAAGTCCTTCCACTACTTCAAAGCTCCCTCTTTCTTCGCTCCATATATGCCATCGCAGAATCTTCAACCATCTTGTCTAGACCCGTCAGATCCTAAGAAAAAGAATATGTAGCACTGTAACTTTTCCAACAGAATCATATCAGTTAAATCAAATACTCAGCATAAGCATCATCATAAGTTACAGTCTCTTTTGCACACTTAATAACTATTTCAGAATCAGATTTTAAAATAAGTAGTTACTAGTCACAGGGAGGGTTGAGGCTGAACCTGGCTAGGTGGGATGATATTCATCTCCATGTCCTTAATAGAACTGAAAATTTCAGTTACAACAGTTAGGACATTTTTCATTCTATGTCGGGACAGAAGGCTTAGATTATGCTGGCTTATAGCATGCTCACTGCCAAATGAGCCACATCTACCACCAGCTTAAAGTAGAATCTCTTGAAGGTGAATCTGAGGACCAATCTGCCGCAATCATGATGTCCTCCAAATAGGCTTGGAGGAAAAATGCCTTTGAAGGCATCGCACCCCTTGCAGAGTGCGCTCCAAACACCTTGGAGTCAATGCCCGCCTCCTGCATGTTTCATCAAACCTGTTGGGTAATAGTAGGAGACAACACTGCCCTATGGCGTTTCCAAAGAGCTATGAGTAGTTGTTCACCCACAGGTTGCAACTCGTCCATCATCTCCTCATCAGGCCTTGAGGAACTGTACCACACACAATTTAGGATTCTCTTAAAAAGCAGGATATGTAATAACCCTGGCATTTGACTTGGTAAGTCTGCTGATAGTAAAGGTAACCCGTCTGGGAAGAAGACTACCTGTTGCATACAGGGCACAAACATCAGACACTCTCCGGTATGACACGATGCAAAGGAGCACGGCCTACTTTCCTGGAGAGGAACCTATTTCATTGCCACAAAAGAAACAGGTTGAGCACCTGGTTAATGTCCCAGAGTAACAAGCAGCATGGTTCTTGAGGCAAAGAGAGTCAAAACACCGTTAAGGAGCGTGAGAACAAAGGGTTGTTCCCTGATGATGGAACCATCCACAGGAATGTGTCCTGCAGATGTTGCGGAACAAAAAAGTATTAACAGAGCGATAAGCAAGACTTTCAGTTCCAATGCTAGCCAAGAAGTTAAGCACCTGATCTACATCAGCACCCACGGGATCAAAGCCAAGTCGCACACACCAATGTGACAATTGTAAGCAGGCCAACTTGTAGCATTTGACCGTATTGTCCACCAACGCGTTTGACAGGAGTTCCACAACCTGGCTCAAAAGACCAGAGATTATCCAGCGACTCCTGTAATGTGCAATGCCATCAAGGAAAAGGAGCTCTCATCACCATCTGGCGGGGAGACTGGTCCAGGCTCAGCAAGACACTCGGAAACAGGGAGGAGAGAGATTGGAGAATACCACGAAAGTTCCATCAGAACGGGGATCCAAACTTGAGACCTCCAAATCAGAGGAATGAGCACTATCTCCGCCGGTGGTCTCCTGCCCTGGGAAGAAATCCTGGTAATCACTGAGGACCAGGAAATCTCATACCCCTCCTCTGGGCGCCAATCTTGTAGGAACGCATCGGTTACCACCGCTAGCAGATCAGGTTTCTAACTGAAGAACAAAACCACGTGGTGATCCAGGTGGAAAGCAAACAGATCGACCAAGAATGGGTCACACCTGTCTGAGAATATGGCAAAACCCTGAGGGGGCAAATTTCACAGACTCGAGTCATGGAAGTGACAGGTGTGCCAATACGCTACTTGTTCAATGTGACCTGAAGGGTACTCTGCCATTACCGATAGGTAATGGTACAGGCAATCTTACCAGAAATACTTCACTAGATTGGAAATAGCTTTGGACTGAGCGGCCTCTAGATCGGTAATGTAACTCACCACCGACTCACTGTCCATCTTCTTCAGAAGAACAAATAACTGGACCATGTTTTTGGTACAACAGGCTGCGAATGACCCCCACCAGGAGCGCCAAGCAGTAGTATGTAACCTATGTTCTTGAGGAGATCATGTGCCTCCTGTGGAGCATTTCCCACACCTTGCGTCCATGTCTGAACTGCTGATGTCTGGCTCTATGACCATGTCTGGAGTGGAACTAAAGATTGTCCCTTATGTTCCAAGCCTCAATGTGAGCAAGCTACCAGCAGATTTCCTCCTTTGCCTCATCTGACTAGGGAACCAATTGGGAATAGGTGAGGCAGCTTCAAAGATGAAACGTCTTGAGACGTTACAGGACTCAATAATGAGGTAGGCCTAGAAAGGTCACTTATTTCGAGGACGAAATAAGATATACCAAGACAGCCAGTTGGCAAAGCGATGTATAATGCTTGAACAGCATCCACCTCAACTCATGCCGAATCTGTAACCTTCTGAGCCGGGGGACTGAAGAATGCAGAGGTGGAATCTATCATGAACCCCAAAAAGGTAGTTCACTGGGAGGCCATAAGGAGGGACTTCTTGTTCCGCAGACCCGTCAAAAGATTCACCGCGGCCTGGAGTTTAAGGGAAATTTGCTTGAGGCATTGGTACAGCACTAGCATGTCCCTTAAGTCGGGAGGTATTCCACCACTGGTCTGAGAGCCTTCGTGAAGCACCATGGGGCTGACACCAGCCCAAATAGAAGGGTGGAGAACTTTTTATCGCCACACAAACTGGACAAACCATCTGTGAGGAGGAAAGATAGGGATCGTCAGATAGATGTCATTTAGGTCCAGGCACACATGATCCAGTCGCAAGGCCTCAAGACGTCCAGCAGAAGTGCGTACCCTCTATTTTGAAGGGACAGTAAACCATCCACTCGTTGAACTCCCGCAGGACCTAAGCATCAGAGATTATGGACAACCAAGCCTGCAAAAAAATTGCTGCTCGACCACCTACTATTAGTTGGGAAGAAGGGTAAGCACTCACCATTAGAGAAGGTGTGAGAAGCTTGGCCCTTGAAGCCCCTTTTGCCACAGAACAGTTGACCCCAGGTGGCTTAGAAGATGGAGAATCGAGACTGGTCCTGCCAACTGCTGTGTTTGGAGCCTTGTCCGCTGGCAAGGAATTGGGAGATTAAGCAGCCAGCCAAGCGGCTCCTTCCACAGCTGACCCCTTAGAAGCCCTTAGGGTGAAGATTTGCTTCACTGATGACTGGGCCTTGTCTAGAAATGTGAAGATTGCCACAAAACTCCCCAATTCTTTAATGACGTGTACCCAAACAGGCCCTGTTGTGCCACTGCCCCAGCTTCCAGTTACGCTAGGTCCCCAGGTTTCTGGTCCACCTTGATGAGCAATAAACAGCAGCATATCATGAAGAGCATGCAGTTCGCACTGCTCAAGAAGATGACTTCCCGCTGCACCCAGCCAGACAGGATCTCTGGGGAAATCATGGACCCTAAGTCCTTGGATTCCTCCTCCATGTCTAAAATCTTGGTGAGGGGACAGATAGCGTCCAACAGCTTGTCCTGGCAGGACGTCCAGAATCTATCAAGAAGGGGCCCTTCATAAATGTTGCCAGGAAATTTACCATCCTAGGGGGTCAATCTCAGCTGTAAGGGCAACCTCTCCCTCCAAGGATAGATGGGGGCACTATGCCCAAGGTGACTGGGGGACTCTTTTTCTAAACATTTACGAAAGCGTTCCGCCACATTTCTGGCCACCTTATCTGCATTACTGCCCATTTGGGTGACATGGGTTAAAGGATATCATCCAGATGCAGCATATGCCCACCTGCAGACAATTGCTAACCCGCAGGCAGGAGCAGGTCAGTAGAGTGATGCCAGAGCCTTGAGCAGCCTGCGTCGTCATGCTAATCCACTTGGGAATCATCCCAGTCAGGATTGCCCAGGGAACTGGGTATTGAATGTGACACAGGAGTTCAGGGAGCAAAGGAGGTTGGGACGTGGGTACCTGGGCCAAGAAGGCCCGCTTGAGCCATGCAAAGGCGTTAAGGTCTACCCTTGCTTCCCATGATCGCCTGTGAGGCGATGGTTCTGCATCCCGGACAGCTTGTGGGGGGAGGGGAGGGACCAGGGGCCCTAAGGGTCTGACCTGGGAAGTTGTGCGCACTCCTGCACAACCTGCTTCGCAAGGTGTTTTTCCATGGGGGCCATCAACTCCTCAACCACCTTATCAATTGAGGGTCCACCACTTCCTAGAACGCCTCATTCCACAGATATAATACCAAAGGGTCCCCTTCCCTCCTGAGGGCCTTCAGACATCTATCAAATGTGAGAGGGACAGGGAGATTAACAAAGTCCAGTGTACATCCTCCCTGAATGTTATATAATCAATAAAGTACACTGTTCCAAACAAGAAAAAGAAAAAGAGAAGGACACTGGTTCTAAAGACACTTTTAAAATTAGAAGCAAGAGCTCTCACACATCCAATGGATGTCATGCTTCATCATAGGGCTAGCTCGTCAGACTGGCGCTGCAATGTCTGACAGGCCCCACAAGGGGACTCTTTGCCAGAGATCTTAATTTTTCAGCGAGTGCCGTGATTACTAAAGTAGGTATATATTTAAACCTACCATCAGGGAAGAGCAGAAGAGGAAAGGGGTTAAAATTGGCTAGAGAGCCTCAAAACTATATATTTTATTAGGTGTTGAGATCTCAGTCAAAATTAAAAACACAGGAGAGTGGGATCAGAATAATGTTCCACCACTCTACCGGCACAAAAGAGCTGCAGGGGACAATCTCCCTTTAACTGTTATATGAGGCCTTCAGACATCTGCATGATCTATGGCCAACGGTATAGCTACACAAGACGCAACAGGGCCAATTATGGGACTAGGGCCACTACTAATGCGTAGGCGTGGGAGAAGCTGCACAAATTAATGGGTCTAGAGCTTCAGAGACACACAACCCTTCAGATCACTGGGGTAGGCCTGGGATGTGTCCCCACCAAGCCGCAGCGGGCGAAAATGACTTACCAATGTAGGTTTTGCACTCTTTCGACCAATACGGACCCCTCAGGGAGTCAAGCAGTAATCTGCCACCAAAACAGACCTTGGTTGTGCACGGCACAGGTCTCCAGGCCAGGGATATTGTCAAGTCCTGCTGTAAATTTCACTCAGAAATGTGAAATATGAGCATCAGGCAGATGACTGAGAAGCCGCACTGGTTGCCGCTCCACCTGCTGTGCGGCAGACCACATTGTGTGTCCCTCAATAATTATAGACTGCTGCAAATGGGACACGGAGGATACCCGCAGTGCCGCTGTAATCACCAATGAATATCACACCCAAACGCAGCTTGAATCAGCGATTACTCTTCAGTAGAACATAAACCACAATGAAAAATCAGAAGAAAAAGGAAATACACTTAACTCTGGCTGCAGGCTGCGAAGAAAGAGGATGCTTTGAAGTAGAGGAAGGACACTGCTGGGGCAGGTGGTACCTAAATGGACATTCAAGTTCTCATTCCCAAGGGCTGGTGGGAATGGTAGTGTATTGTTTTCACTTTAGAGATGGCTGCTTTATTAAAATAAAGCAAAGGAAGAAGGCATAATCTGAGCCTCTGGTCCCGACATGGAATCATCAACTTAAGAGCTGAACCAGGCTTGTTCATTGAATGTTTAAAAATTGATATGCACAAACTTTTTGGAACTGTAAACATGCAGTCCTGTGGGAAACGAACTTCGTGAACATCCTGGAGGCTATGTGTAGACAATAGACTTAGTTGTGGTTTTGACCCTCATAGTACAAATATGAGCTATCAGCAATTATTCAGCGGTACTGATATACTGCGATAAGTTTCCCAAAGTTCCACAAACAGGAAATAAAAACATTTGTTCAAGCATTCACTATGAAGTGAACTTTAGTGATTAGTTTATAGTTAGGTTAGCAGTGTTTAAGTTTGGTGTATTCAAAAGGGAATGCATTCCCTCTCTTTAAGGAATGGGGGAACCACATTCTCTTGAAGTAATTTACAATGTCTATGATCAGCAACACAAAAATAAAAATCAGTATTTGCATTCATAACCTTCAATGGTGTAGGATAATGCTAGCAACTAGTCAATTTAACCGTGTAATATTTTTCTTATTCCTTCTACCACTTTACAGTTAAAACAAAAATCTGTGGAATGTAGCTCTTTTGCTTTAGAGTATTCTAAAAAGGACATTTTAAGTTGAATCTTGTTTACTTTATGCTCCAGGAACCCTTGGATGTTGCTCAAACTTCAATCAAATTGGTAAAGTCGGAGGAGGAAAGGAGAGAGAGAGGGGAATGAAGGAAGGAGAGAGAGAGGAAGTAAGGAAGGAAGGAAGGAAGAAGGGAGAGGGGAAGGAAGGAAGGAAGGAAGGAGAGCGAGGGGAAGGAAGGAGAGAGCGAGGGGAAGGAAGGAGAGAAAGAGAGAGAGGGGAAGGAGAGAGAGAGTGAGAGAGAGAGAGTGCGTGAGGGGAAGGAAGGGGGGAGAGATAGAGAGAGAGAGAGAGAGAGAGAGAGAGAGAGAGAGAGAGAGAGGGAAGGAAGGAGAGAGATGGCGAGAGGAGAAGGGGAAAGAGAGAGGGAAGGGGAAAGGAGAGAGCGAGAGAAGGGAAGGGGGAGAGAGAGGGGAAGGAAAGAGAGAGAGAGAGGGGAAGGAGAGAGAGGGGAAGGAAAGAGAGAGAGCGGAGAGAGAGAGGGAGAGGAACTAACCCATTCCAGCAGGCTGATACTGGAAAACCTGAACTGGACTCTGAATTAGAGGATGGTATCTTCATACCTTCTCTTCTACTGACACGGTCTTTGGAATGTTACTTAAGTGCATTGGCTCTTCTGTTATCTGAGATGTATCATCCACATTCAAGAGGGGTCTTTCCTGGAATCATTGCTTCTTCTGGGCATCAATTTTTAGGGTCAAATCTGTTAGTGAGGCTTATGTGGTGTGCCTGTTCCCTATCAGAAATAATGCCTTCTGTATCTCATTGCAGGTGCCCTGATAGAATTCTGCTGCTACATCAGTATAGGCTGCCACTATTAAACTTGACCATAGAAAATAATTAAGGGTCTGATTTACAGGTTGGCAGAGGGCTTTACTCCGTTACAAACATGACGCATATCCCGTTTCACCCATCCCATAATAGCGTATGGGGATCATAATATAGCAGACAGTATGTCCATCACATTTGTGGAGGAGTAATCAGTCCACAAAACTCTAAATCAGACCCTAAATCATTCAAGCCTTGCTGAAGATTCAGCAACCATGTAGGAGTAACTAACTCTGAGCCCAAAAATAGCAGTAACTTGTTGCACAAACAGTGTGAAATTAGAAAGCCGGGGAACCTGATTAAGTATCAAGGGTACTGCCAGACTGAGGACCTTTGCTTAGATATGAAAGAATAAAGGAAACCCCAGCCAATGAAAACTGCATTGAGCGATACAGGGTTGAAAGTAATGCAGGGCTCCAGAAAATCTTTCCAGGGGGCTTTTCCTATTGTGAACAAACAATAAAAGATAATTCTTGATGTGGAATTTATCAATCTGGTGCCAGCATACTGGAGGTACTACTGGATCCTATATTTGGCAGATTATTGGTTCTAGATATGCTGGCTATATTCCCTCCTGGCAAATGATTACATGTTCACACAAGAAGGAAAGCTCTTGCTGAGCTGTTTCAATTTCTTCTTGTATCTTAGAGATCAACTGTGCCTTTACACGTAAGGAATTGACCTCCATATCAATCTTTTTCTGTCATTACCCGTGGAGCTCTTGTTGTCCTATAGCAAGATCAATCCCACCTTCTTCCCTTGTGGGTTAAGCCACTAACTATTTAGAACTCAAAACAGGAGAGAACATATTGTAAAGGAAAAGGGGTGTACTGGAGGGAAGGAGAGAACGATAGAGCTAGAGATACACTCGTTCCAGCAGACTGGATGTTGGAAGACCTGGACTGGATTCCAAGTTATGGGATGTGTAAGGAAATGGCTCCCTGTTGCAATTACCCCGCACTTTTTGCCTGATACTAATGCTGACTTCAGTGAGAAGTGTGCTGGGACCCTGCTAACCAGGCCCCAGCACCAGTGTTCTTTCACCTAAAATGTACCATAGTTTCCACAATTGGCACACCCTTGGCACACAGATAAGCCCCTTGTAAAAGGTACCAGTGGTACCAAGGGCCCTGAGACCAGGGAAGGTCCTTAAGGGCTGCAGCGTATGTTGTGCCACCCGAAGGGACCCCTCACCTAACACATGCACACTGCCATTCCAGATTGTGTGTGTTGGTGGGGAGAAAAAATGCAAAGCCAACATGGCATCCCCCTCAGGATGCCATGCACACAAAATGCTGCCTGTGGCATAGGTAAGTCACCCCTCTAGTAGGCCTTACACCCCTAAGGCAGGGTGCACTATACCACAGGTGAGGGCATAGCTACATGAGCAATATGCCCCTACAGTGTATAAGTCTATTCTTAGACATTGTGAGTGCAGTGTGGCCATATTAAGTATATGGTCTGGGAGTTTGTCAAAAACGAACTCCACAGCTCCATAATGGCTACACTGAATACTGGGAAGTTTGGTATCAAACTTCTCAGAATAATAAACCCACACTGATGCCAGTGTTGGATTTATTAAAAAATGCACACAGAGGGCATCTTAGAGATGCCCCCTGTATTTTACCCAATTGTTCAGTGCAGGACTGACTGGTCTGTGCTAGCCTGCTGCTGAGAGACAAGTTTCTGACCCCATGTGGTGAGGGCCTTTGTGCTCTCTGAGGACAGAAACAAAAGCCTGCTCTGCAGGAACTATAACACCTAGCAGTGAGCCTCAAAGGCTCAGGCTTCGTGTTACAATGCCCCAGGGCACTCCAGCTAGTGGAGATGCCCGCCCCCTGGACACAGCCCCCACTTTTGGCGGCAAGTCCAGGGGAGATAATGAGAAAAACAAGGAGGAATCACCCACCAGTCGGACAGCCCCTAAGGTGTCCTGAGCTGAGGTGACCCCTGCCTTCAGAAATCCTCCATATTGATTTTGGAGGATTCCCCCAATAGGAATAGGGATGTGCCCTGTCCCCTCAGGGAGGAGGCACAAAGAGGGTGTAGCCACCCTCAAGGACAGTACCCATTGGCTACTGCTTTCCCAGACCTAAACGCACCCCTAAATTCAGTATTTAGGGGCTCCCCAGAACCTAGGAAAGTAGATTCCTGCAACCTGAAGACGAAGGACTACTGACCTGAAGCCCCGCAGAGAATACTGAGACGACTACTGCTTTGGCCCCAGCCCTACCGGCCTGTCTCCCCACTTCAAGAAAAACTGCAACAGCGACGCATCCAACAGGGACCAGCGACCTCTGGAGCCTCAGAGGACTGCCCTACATCTAAAAGGACCAAGAAGCTCCCGAGAACAGTGGCCCTGTTCAACAAAACTGCAACTTTGCAACAAAGAAGCAACTTTTAAAGATCACACATTTCACGAAGCATGAGATTTTCCACTCTGCACCCGACGCCCCCGGCTTGACCTGCGGAAAACCAACACTACAGGGAGGACTCCCCGGCAACTGCGAGCCCGTGAGTAGCCAGAGTTGACCCCCCTGAACCCCCGCAACAACGCCTGCAGAGGAAATCCAGAGGGTCCCCCTGACCGCGACTGCTTGCTTCAAGGAACCCGACGCCTGGAAACAACATTGCACCCGCAGCCCCCAGGACCCGAAGGAACCGAACCCCAGTGCAGGAGCGACCCCCAGGCGACCCTCTGCCTAGCCCAGGTGGTAGCTACCCTGAGGAGCCCCCCCCCGTGCCTGCCGGCATCGTTGGAGAGACCTCTGGGTCTACCCATTGATTTCTATTGAAAACCCGACACCTGTTTGCACTCTGAACACGGCCGCCCCTGTGCCGCTGAGGGTGTACTTTCTGTGCCTGCTTGTGTCCCCCCGTGCCCTACAAAACCCCCCTGGTCTGCCTTCCGAAGTTGCGGGTACTTACCTGCTGGCAGACTGGAACCGGGGCTCCCCTATTTCCATTGAAGCCTATGTGTTTTGGGCACCACTTTGACCTCTGCACCTGTCCGGCCCTGAGCTGCTGGTGTGGTAACTTTGGGGTTGCCTTGAACCCGACTTTGAACCCTGTAAGTGTTTCACTTACCTGTGAACTTAACATTTACTTACCTCCCCCAGGAACTGTTGGTTTTTGCAGTGTCCACTTTTAAAATAGTTTATTGCCATTTTTGTCAAAACTGTACATGCTATTGTGATTATTCATCGTTCCTAGAATACCTGAGTGAAATACCTTTCATTTAAAGTATTGATTGTAAATCTTGAACCTGTGGTTCTTAAAATAAACTAAGAAAAGATATTTTTCTATATAAAAACCTATTGGCCTGGAATTGTCTTTGAGTGTGTGTTCCTCATTTATTGCCTGTGTGTGTACAACAAATGCTTAACATTACCCTCTGATAAGCCTACTGCTCGACCACACTACCACAAAATAGAGCATTAGAATTATCTCTTTTTGCCACTATCTTACCTCTAAGGGGAACCCTCTGACTCTGTGCATGCTATTTCTTACTTTGAAATAGTACATACAGAGCCAACTTCATACAGGATGGCACAGCTTTAAAGAGGAAAAATACAGGTCACAACTAATTAAGTGAGGCGAACAGAAACACTGTAACTAGCCCCCTAACACCCCTACATGGCATTGAAAAACAAAACTTAGCTAGATACAGATATGACAGTCCAAAGTAAAAGTTCAATACATAGGTAAAACAAAAAAAACACAGGAATTCTGGGAAAGGAACCTACTGGGAAACAGAGGGAAGGGACAAGAAAAAAAAAAAAAAAGTGAGGGATAGAAATATGAGTGAGAACAGGTACAAAAAAACGAAAGAGTCAAAACAACCAGATTTGACAGACAACAGTCTATATGTCGGTTTAATGTTTAAAGGGCTCTGCCTCATCTGACCTAGAAGCCAAATACTGGCTCTTTAGGGGCTGTGCAGCATGTGTTCGACCTATCCTAGCAAGTCTCCGTTCTCCGTGACTGTAGTTTCCTTTGTCCCAGCCTCCACTTCTTCCACGTACGATGTTTCCTAACTCTCGTATGGGGTGTTTTTCCAAGAGCCCTGACAGGGCCTAGTATCTAGACGCCTTCCAGTTTCGAGAACTAATCATTTAACACAAGGGACATTAGACTTACTCCATTTTTAACCAAACAATGAAGGAAGCTTTTCAAGCCCATAACTGAGGTTTAGAAATTATAACTGTGCCTAGTTTTCTCCTCTCTGCGGCTCTTAAGAGTAGTCTCGTTGTTAGTGGAGGTTTTTCGAACTGTTGTTAAAAGTCGCCGATATAATCTCCTAAATTTGGAGCTGACTGACAACTGTTTTCCATTAAGAGTAGTTTCATTTTTTTTTTTTGGGGGGGGTGGGGGAGGTTAATTATTAAATTCAGAAGCCTTACCAAGAATAAGAAGAAAAAGATGATGACAGCTTATTGGTAATCTCCAAGTAAGCAGTGCAAGGCCCATGCAGTATAAGAAAGTTATTTTACGGTAATTTAAACAGACATCATTTGTCAAAATCAATCCAGTACATGCCATGTTTTGGGTGTGCCCATTGATCACCTGTAGGTAGCCTAATCATGGAAAGGAACTCACAAACGTGCCATGGGTAGTGAAAGTAATATGGCCCTTCCATTAACATCTACATCAAAACGTTATGCTCTGACCCACCCTTATCCCATTAACAATCCCCTATTTTATTCTGAGAAGCTGGGGAGATGGCAAGAAGGGAAACGCACTAGAAGTAAACAGGTATCTTGGAGCGTTATTTTCAGTTTCTGGCGCTGCCAGAACAGCTGAGATTAGAATTAGCAAAACAATGACAGTGATTGTTGGATATTTTTGAGTTAAACATAACTGCGATAATATATTTGTGATGTTGCTATCTTCAAAATGTGGCATTATTCTTGGCTTTTTCGGTCGCAATCAATGATTTTAAAAAGTGGGTCTTCCTCGGTGAAATATTGCTGTATATATATTATTTAATTCTGGTTTTAAAAAACTTGATGAAGGAGAGCAAATGGCGAGTGAGCGTGCTGTGGAGGTGTTTTTATTGCAAATTGAGAGTAGGATTTTCATATATGTAAAATAACATAATTCTGAAATTGTTTGGTTTGTTCAACAAAATGTTAAATGAAGAGTACATGAGTATACAAGCATGGAAACTTTTCCACAATAATGTTTTCTCACATCATTGATGAAATATTGACTAGTAAACATAAACGCAATGCAATACTAAACTTGGAAATTATATATGTGTTATCTGGGCTCTGAAGATGCACTAACATACAAACAAGAGCAGCGTCAACTCAAACCTGAGATACCTTAAACCTGGAAAGGATGCGCCACCTAAGACAAACATGTTGTTTCACAAACGTGTGACATAATTAGTTATCAATGACCGATTTAAACTTTGTAGATTCCCCCCACCCTTAATTAAAAAAAACACAACCACCGTCTAGAAGGATCCCGCCGGTGCCTTGTACAGATCCATTCAGAACCAGGCAGCAGCACAATTGCTTCTTTTTCTGGCGACCTCCAGAAAGAGCGATCTTGAATTAGGCAAATACATTCATGCGTTCATTCATTTTCTAAAAAAAATAAATGGAGTTGGTGGTACATACCAACTACTTTGAAATATGTTTTCTATATTCTTTTACTGCACATTTTTGTCATTGTGGAGAGTTGTTCATAACTGAAATGACTTAACAACTCACTCAATGGTGGGAACAGTAATGCACCGAATGAATATAAAGTGAGATCTTTTCAAATTAAAGCACTATATTTTTTTTCATTGCGTCTAATGTTGACGCAGTCAAGTACGCTAGTCCACAAGCACTGAAAATGTACAAGTCGCACTGTCTGTAAGGTTCAAATCCAACAAAACACAACATCGCTTTAAAAGGTTTTCACATCTACGTTCCGTCCAACATTGAGGAAACGCCCCCTACACTCCAACACGCGAGAAAAAAAAAAATCCGCGCACATTTCATGAAACATCAAGTCTCTATAAATTGTCTACCTTGAACACTAATGGGACAAACCATTTGTATCAATCCAAATGTTTCCGCACTATCAATACAAACTCTCGCTAATGCTAGAAGATATGCAACAACGTATGCATCATAAAGGTACAGCAAAACTATTAATATTAATAATTGAAGCTCATGCCCTTCACGGTAAACAGTTTTAATAAATACGATATCTTAATTTTATTTTTCATAAAGCAAACTGGAAACCATGTAATATTGTACGTGGCAAACGAAGACCATGAGATAGGTTGTGGCTTTGTAATGTGAATCGCACCGAGTAAAACTTCCAGTACTTTTGGGGGCTATGTTGTGGAAAAAAATACAATTCAAAGACCCTGTGACAGGGTTATAAAATAATATTATTTCTGAGGTTGTCTAGATACTATACTGCATTTCTTTATAAAAGATTACTGCACTGGCGGATGCCATTTTCTGCGTTATGGAACTAGTATTTTAAATTGCCACTAGCCACGTAATCCATGGATGCCCATAAACCTAGTCTAACTACCTGGAGCAAAATGTTACTGTTAACACAAGGCTACGTATCCTCCTAATTTGAAAATATATATATATATAAAAAATTGATGTTTGGTGAATTGTAGACTAACAATAAAAAAGCAATGGCAATTTGCATCTCATGTGACGTGCAATACGTTTCAAACCGCAGAATAAAAGCAGCGCTCACATTTCCTTGAAGGAATTTAGTGCATATGTAAAATGAAAGTTAGACTTCAGCGTGGGAGCAGATTAGTAAACGATAAGCATCCCACGAGCGGCAAAGCTGCAGGCGGGCAAAGGCACTACACCAATGGTACACAGAGCAGGCCAATTCAGTGCAGATGCTCCGCAGCTCTTGCGATGTCTAGAATCCTGAACGCTCAGGTCGGCCTGTCCATGGTCCTGAACCATACAATCATGGGACGCGCGCCCTCGTACCACCCATTCCCATACCCCTTCGACCTTTCTTTATATCATGCGTCACTTAGCACCGATTCCAGCACAATGCATGGCCACCGCCTTATGATTCCTACATTATAAGGTATAGGTAAAATTGCAGATCATCTAAAGACTACGATGCGTTTTCCTGGACCAACACAAATTGTATTTACAATGGTGTTTTTGTAACGAACACAATAGTTTGCATTTAAAAGATAAATGCCTATCATGAAACCGCATACGTTTAAGATAAGGTAGGTTAAAAATATGTAACCTACGAAACTAAGGTGCAGGTAGAACCCTGGTCAGTGCATATTAGTATGCCATTGCACTGCAAAGGTCTATTTTTCAAGGAATCTGGTACTGGCCACGAGAAGCGCCCCCCCTCCCAATCTTTTGTTCTGGGGTGCATGAGTTGGCGACATTTCCACCAGTCAGAGTCAGTGGGAGCAGATGGGGAGGCTAACAAAGAATAGCGGGGACGCCGCGGTACGAGCTTATATTAGTCTCTATAAAACAGCTTCGTGTGAGGGGATTAGAGAAGTCGACTTTACCGTCCCTGTCGCAGAGCTGAATAGCTTCCAGGCTAAGGTTCTTAATAACATCCTCGCAGGGGCTGGTGGGGCTGCTGATGCTGTGGCTCAGCCGGGGCACCTCCATGCTGCCCCGGGGAGAGTGCGGTGCTCCTGCGGTCGCCGTGCTTGAGGCTGGTGGGGGGCGTGCGAAGGTCCGGTCGCTCTGTGCCTTGCCTCTCTGCTCGGTGCTGCCTGTCACAGTTGGGGCTGAGAAGGAGGAGCCACGCGGGCCGTCACGGACCCCGCGCCCCTGATTTGCTCACTGCAGTGATGCAGAGGGGGAGGGGAGCTCAGGAATATGCCGTGCAAACGTGAAACTGCAGATTTCCTTCGGAGAGATCCCGCCACAGTGAATAATGGCGCACCAGTGCATGGCTGCGCCTCGGAGGGAGGGGAAGGCGCGCATGCAGCCATAGGCTCAGCCCTGGGCGGCCTCACACGCCCACCTCTCAGGGTAGAGCCGCAGCCGTGGTGACAGTCTGGGAGGGGAGGAAGGATGCAGCAGTACCAACCAAGACCACTTTCAGCAATTCCTCATTTTTTGTGTTATAATTTTAAAGACGATTGTTTAGATCCCAAGTTATGTAATCTTGTCAACTGTAGTGGAAAATCCATGAAACGGCACGTTCAGGTATCTAAGGCCGCAGTTAACTTTTTACCATGCTGTTTAATAGGCCCCTCACAACAGATTAACACATTTGCTCGATCACGTCGTATTCCACGTTGGCTTGCATTTTCTTGCATCGTCACGGTTTCAAAAGAAGTCCAGCAAAAAGTGTAAAGGGCCACCAAGCTACTATGTAAGCTAAAATATAGTATTTTGGGGTGGAATCTAGTTGGAGTTAAGGTAAATAGGACTGATGGGGCAAAAACACAGATGCGTCTTTTTTCCACCAATAAACAAAAAGTGCTTCATCACTGCTCATTTATTTGGATTTCTTTACATGTTATTGACTCCGATTTAAGATAAACGACAGAGGAGGCCCTCACTGGGCAGCAACGGGTCGGCCAGGGAGGAAGGCTACACAGCCAGGCCCGCACTCCGCCCCTCCCCCGCGGTACTCCAGGTGCCCAAGCCTTGGCCGTTGCGCACGCCGCGCTGCGCCGGGCGGAAGGCGTGCGACGCATCCAATGGCTGAGCGACCCTCTCGCCAGCCGTTGGGATGTACTTTCGTGAATTATGGCATACGTTGTACTTACCACTTTCCCTCTTCCGTGCTGTCGGGTAACGATTATCTTGGATGCCCGGATGAGGCTTCACGTGCTGTTGGGTGACGACATCACTGCCCAATGCACCTTTTGGTGTGGGTACGCGGAGGCAATGAGTTTTTAAAAGGTTGATTTGAAATTTTCCTTTTAAAGTCTGCGTAAAGTCATGTTAATGTTAATGTGTGTCTGTATTGGTCCATTTGTGAACAATGTGAGTCAGCGCCGTCCTTTATTTTTCTAAATCCTATGACTCTTTTTAGGAGTCCTTATAGGCAAGGAGAAACACCTTCATTGTATTAAATGACAGTGTAACCCACTTGGTTGCACATTAAAAGGAGATTTTCTTAGCTTTCAGTGAAAGAAAGTCTTGATTTTATTAAAGACAAGACAAGGCGAGTATTATGCTTTCTTCTCTTGATTTAATTTGAATAGCAGCCACGAAACACTACAACTCCCAGCATTCCAGGCTTGGAAACTACAAAAAACATGTCATAAAGAACAAACCAATCAGGACACAAACTAAGTATAAACGTCTTGACTGAGCGCAAAAAGTCCTCTTTTCTTGCAGAGCAGTTAATAAAATCTGAATAAAGGAAATATAAGTATCCAAATGAAACAAGCTAGAAAAATGGTGAAAAAGCCTTCCACGCGATTGATAACATTGAAAGTCTTTTCGTCGAAGTCCGGAACCAAATAAATATCCTTGAATAACTCCAAGAAAGATGGCTTGCGAGCAGTTGCAGTCAAACCAGAACAAGGACTGAGACGAGGAGGAAGATCCTTTTTAAGGTGTCTGGCTGGGAGTAGCGGTTGTACCTGATAAGACAAAGGAAGGGTTAAAGAAAAGTGGAGGGATAATACTCGCCTCCGTGTCTTTAATAAAATCAAGACTTACTTTCACTGAGAGCTAAGAAAATCTCCATTTTATTACAAGGCACGGAGGCTCTTATTATGCTAGTTTAAAGCACAGAAACTAACGAACTGGCTACATGAGAGACTGGTTTACAATATCACGTTCTGAAAGTTGAAACATTTGACCAATCAACTGATTTGAGAATGTCAGCTAAACTCAATCCTGCCCAAAAGGCCTTGGATGCCATAGCTCCTCCGGTGGAATGAGCACCAAAAACAGAAATGTCAATACCCGCCAGGTTCATGATCCATTTTATCCAACGGGCCAGAGTGGTAGAAGAAACCAGGCTATGTGGGGTCCTAAAAGAGACTAGGAGTTGAGGTTCAGATGACTTTCTCAAATCTTTTGTTTGTGAAATATATTCTCTCAAACAGCTTCCCACACATAGATTTGGATGATCTTGAAAGTACAGATAAAATACGGACATCAATTTAGTTTTTGTTCTTCGTCCCTGAAAGAAAACACCTGCAGCAGTATACTGAACAGAGGTTATGTCTAAAGCTCTAACATCTGAAATACGTTTTAAAGGTACTAAACAGAGGAGCATAGTTAACTTTGCAGAAAGGACTTTAAGGGATAAAAGCTGTTTACCGTGAAGGGCATGAGCTTCAATTATTAATATTAATAGTTTTGCTGTACCTTTATGATGCATCCTGCCAAGAAGAACTGCCTGGCTGCCTAAAGGACTCACCTGACTGCTTTCTACAAAGGACTGCTGCCTTGCTGTTGCCCTGCTGCCTTGCTGAACTCTTGTCTGGCTGTAAAAGTGCTCTCTAAGGGCTTGGATAGAGCTTGCCTCCTGTTCCCTGAAGTCTCATGACCAAAAAGACTTCTCTTTTTCATTTGGACTCTTCGTGCGCCAAAAATTTCAGACGCACAGCTTGTTCCGCGGCGAGCAAATCGCACACTGACGCTGATCGACGCAACACCTTCGGGGCGACTGGAACTTCGACGCACGGCCTCGCAAGAACAACGCCGCCCGACTTCCAGAGGGGAAATCGACGCGACGCCTGCCGTGAGACCAAGAATTCCATGCACAGCCTCCCGGAATGACGCGCAGCCGGAAAACAAGCCGAAGAATCCACGCACAGACCCCGGGACATCTGGTAATCCCACGACCCACAGAAAGAGACTGTCCGCGAGCCGGAAAACGACGCACGACTTCCCCGCATGAATAATAACAACGCAAGTCCGTGTTTGCAGGGGAGGAATCGACGCACACATCATTTTTCCACGTATCTCTTCTTCTGCAGCCCTTTGCAGAGATTTTCCACTTTAAACCAGGTACTTTGTGCTTGAAAGAGACTTTGTTTGCTTTTTAAAGACTTAAGACACTTTATTTCACTTTTCAGTGCTATCTCTACAATTTCACATTGCATCTTTATTCGTTTTGACCTACAATTATCCTGATAAATATTATATATTTTTCTAAACACTGTGTGGTGTATTTTTGTGGTGCTATATTGTGTTATTGTATGATTTATTGCACAAATATTTTACACATTGCCTTCTAAGTTAAGCCTGACTGCTCGTGCCAAGATACCAGAGGGTGGGCACAGGATAATTTTGGATTGTGTGGGACTTACCCTGACTAGAGTGAGGGTTCGTGCTTGGACAGAGGGTAACCTGAGTGCCAACCAAAAACCCCATTTCTAATACATATCTACCTATCCACGGTATGGGTCAGCAAGCAGAATTCAGTCCTCGTCCTCAGGTCATCAATCGATCAGCAAAACATCAGGCTCTCAGTCAGAGAGAATGAGCGCAATGACAGAATCTTGAATCTCTTGTTAAGTCAATATCGCATCTCACAACAGGGTAAGATCTAATCTGTCTGTGTTCTCCTCTGTCACGTTGTTATATCAAAGTCACCCAAACTATCCCCTAATTTCCAATTGGTCAAATAATTGTATGTTTTTATTCTGTCCAATAATTTTCATATACCACATCTATGAATTTCAGTATTTCACACTTCACATGTCATTGATTGGTCTGCTTTACGATGTTCTCATCATCCGCCTTGTGATTGGTCTGCTTTACGATGTTCTCATCATCCGGCTCGTCAGGTATCTAATTTGTTGCATCCTCGTCTCCAGTGATTGTCTTCATTGTTCGCGTCCTGGGAAAGAACCTCTTGCACATTTTACACACAGTTGTTACACTTTTAAAGACGTTGTCTCCTGTTAGTTGGTTCTCATGGAAAGCTTCTGCTAAGCATTTTAACAAGAAAAGGGCATTTCACCGTTTGTTCTTCTCTGTCAGCATTTTTCATTAAATGCTAAGAAACACAGCTTCTGCATGAGGCCTGGCAAAACTAGGCCAAGACACTCAGTAAGTTAAGGCCTACAATTAATAACATATTTCATAACCCTTAATATGACATTTTACTACATTAATCTAATATATAGTCAATATTTCATGTGAATTATAAATTATTTAGTTTAATTCATGAACATTGGTGGCCATTCTTCGAGGTCACAATTTCAAACATGCACATTATTTTTCTTGTTATTCATTTTTCTACATAAGTCATTATTCAAAATACGTAAACACTTGTTAATAATTTCTAATTAAGACATCTGCTTCAGCAATCCCTTCTCTAATGACTAAGGGGGTAATTACAACTTTGGAGGAGGTGTTAATCCGTCCCAAATGTGACGGATATACCACCAGCCGTATTACGAGTTCCATAGGATAAAATGGACTCGTAATACGGCTGGTGGTATATCCGTCACTTTACCGTCACTTTTGGGAAGGATTAACACCTCCTCCAAAGTTATAATAACCCCCTAAATGTGTCATCACACCAAATTTACCACCCACAATTATACAATTCTATTTCTTTGATATTTTGTTTTCTCCTTGAATTTTCCCTATAAATTGTTTCCCTTTTCTTTTCTTACCTCCTCTGATTCTTTTAGACCTTTTCAATTTAATTATTTTGCATAATTTGCATAACCCCCATATTCTTAATAGACAACCTATAACAATTAATATTCCCTATACAATTTTCAATAGCACCCCATTCCAAATACTACTTAGTCAATTCCCCACTGAAGCAAATCCCTTACCAACCTTTTCCCAAACATCTGGTTCTATCAATTCCTTCAAATCACTACTTGCGTTAATCCGAGTTAGTAATAGAGTCTCTTATCTCTTTACTATTGTTAGGAATGTAAGAGCAGCAATTGCTAGAGTTAATTATTTTACAGACTTTGTCATCCTTTGCTAAAAGAATGTCTAAAGCAAGGCAATTTTGAAGAGTCATAACTCTATCAGCAGCCAATTCAGTATCTATCAAGAGTATAGCCCATAAAAAGTTTGTCAGCATGTTATCCACAATAGTAGACAACTTTCAAATCTTGATCGAATTCCGGATGACCTCCACTGAAGGAATCACCACACCAAATATGTCTCCCACTATCGCAGAAGAGGACTCCCTTCTCTGTCTCTTATGATGTAATTCTGTCATCTTCGGAAACTTTTTCAAATCCTCCATGTGGTAAATCTTTGGGAAAACTATCCACAAATAACATGTCCCATACCATCCTCTTGGAAGACAGTAATAAGCATTAAGTCCACAAATGTTATATATTCCTGGAATCACAGGGTTCTGCCCATTCAACATAAATGTCCATTTACTCTGAAACAAAAACACATGCCTTCATTCACTTGTACCCACAAATAAAGTGTCAGTGCGCGATTTTGGCCTATATATACAAAGCTTCCCTTCATGTAATGCATCTAAAGCTAACTTTCGTTGCGTTGTAATTGCAGTGTAAGCATAATCATTCTTGTAAGTCCTTTTTTCTAAGCCTTTTTCTAATTTCTCTTTCAGTGCCTTTCTCCTGTCATCAGTATGATCTAAGAAGCCTTTCTCTAAAGGTGTAAGCAAGCATGTGAGATTATTTCTGTGAGCATATGTTGTACCAAGCGTTAGTGTAGGCTCAAAGAATCCTCTAACTAATACTGTGCCATTATCCTTAGCTATTCTGCTCAAATACCTTATAGGAACAAACGAAAACACGAGGTCATGATTGGAGTAAAAACACTGAATTTACTCCCTGTTATAGAACATTGTTAGTAGCAGACTACAACTTATTCCATAGGTTAATGGAAGACTATGATAGGTGACTCCTTCCTCAACTGATAAAGGAATCTGTGTACACACAAGACAATCCCTTGCATCCATCATCTCAACATACTCACTCAACAAGAGATAGAAAAAATTATAAGAAAGCTCTCTTTGTACATTACTATTATCATGCAAATATTTCTCATCTAACTTAAACCTCTCTAAAGGTGTTAGTGTGGTAGTCTCAAAAGCAGAACTATGGTTGGCTCCTTTCACATCAAGAACAGACATACCCACAATCAACACTATAAACAAAATCCCACACATAATTGCCAAACCAAGGCTCATATGTTTACAGCGCCTAGCATCCCTAACCTGCTTAACAAAATCAGCCATAATCTGTAAAGAATCAGAAAGCAGAAGTAACTTAGAAACATGCAACGAAAATAAAAAAACAAAAATAGACAATTATTCTTTTAGCAGTTCAGTTTCACTTCCAGGAACCCTTCTCCTTGTCAAAATCGGTTAGCAGCTTGTCAAAATCAGGTTTCAAAAGTCAATCAGGTTATCAATGTCTTATTCGATCACTTTAAACAGTCTCTTTCTCAAAATATTTCTCAGATTGTTTCAACAGCTCAATTCCTGAATCTTTTTCAGGTCACCTCAAAATATTGCCTTGGAACTTCCCTATCAAAACAAAAAGACATAAACTCTTGTTGCCATTCGTTTATAGTTGCATACGCCCATTCAGGACTTGCATATCTTTGACTTCCTATGCTCTTTCTTTTCAACTTTCGATCACCATTGTACTCTCCTTCACTTAATTCTTCCTTTCTTGTAGTATCTACTTCTTCCTCTATTATTGGTTCGACAATCACCTCTTTCCTTTTCTCCACTTGCAAATTCGGCCACTTATCTCCTTTTCGTGTACCTTCTGTCAATATTCTCTTCGGGACTGAACTTGAATCCTTCTCTTTCTCTGTGGTGTTTTCTCTTGACGGACCTGCAACCGGTTCAGGAGGAGTCAGATCACTTTGACCTTGATCCACCTCAACTCCTTCCCCTTTTGGATCTGGCACTTGCTCTGTCTGTCTCTCGGGATCGTCTGCTTCTGGGGGAACCCCCTCAGTACTAGGCTCTACTGCTGGTTCAGTTGAGATAGGTTCCTCACCACCCTCCTGGAGATCTTCACCCTCGTCTCTCACAGGAGTGATAGAACCATCTTCAACGAGCTAAGGTTAAGCTTCAGTTCTTCCTTGCTCCTTTTCTTGTTCTGGTGCTGTAATTTGCCTCACAGTTGTTGGCACTCTCAACAACGCTTCTTCATGATCCAGTGGCCATACCACTTTCTTTGTGTGACTCGCGCGAATCCAATTCGGGACCACTGCACACTTTACAGCAGTCGTAGTTGTTAAGATCACTTGATACGGTCCCTTCCAATGAGGCTCCAAACACGTCTTGCGCACATGCTCCTGGACAACAACCCAGTCACCAGCTCTCAGGTTGTGCCCTGGATCATGGATCGGTGGCAGTGTGGTGGCCTTCACCTACTGAGAGAAAAAGCAGACTACATCAGCCAGACCCTTGCAGTAATCTAACACCATATCATCTGTAATGTTGACAAGTGTATTTGCAGGAACTGCTGGCAACCTCATTGCTCTGTCCATGAGAATCTCATGGGGCGACAATCCTGTCTTCCTGTCAGGTGTGTTTCTCATTGACATCAACACCAAAGGCAATGCATCAGGGCATTTCAAGTTCGTAGCTGCACACATTTTTGCAATTCTTGAATTCAGGGTACCATTCATCTGCTCCTCTAGTCCTGATGCTTCAGGGCGGTAACTACAATGCAACTTCTGCTCAATGTTCAATGCTCCCCACACAGACATCTCAATAAAATCCAATTGCATTCTGCTGAATGGACCTCCTGGTCTTCCAATGTGGCTCAAATTAACCACGGTCCCTTTCCTGCATTTAATTGCTGACAAATGATACATCGATGGCAAACTGCTTCAGCTGCTTGTCTAAAATTGGGGTTAAACCAGTCAGTTTTGAACAGACGAACCATGGCATCCCTCCCAATGTGTGCATGACCATGATAGTACCTCGCCATCTGGGATAACAGGCTGTTTGGTAAAACCAACTGACCCTCCTCAGATACCCACAATTCATCCTGTCTTTGAACACATTTCATTTTGCTCCATGAATGTTTTTCCTCTTTGTCAACGTTACTCTGCAACTATTTTAACTCTTCTAAAGTGTCAACTACTTTTAATGCAAAACTCGTAGATGTTGCGTATTGTTCAGGTAACAATTCCCACCTGTCTTTGAACGATACACAGTTCAATGTGCAAAACCTTGCGACTTGACCCGCATATCCATTTCCCAAGGACACTAAGGGGGTTATTACAACTTTGGAGGAGGTGTTAATCCATCCCAAAAGTGACGGTAAAGTGACGGATATACCACCAGCCGTATTACGAGTCCATTATATCCTATGGAACTCGTAATACGGCTGGTGGTTTATCCGTCACATTTGGGACGGATTAACACCTCCTCCAAAGTTGTAATAACCCCCATAGCCCTGTGACTTTAGATGTGCACTGCCCTTCACCACGGCAATTTTTCCAGGAACTTGAATTGCATATAACAACTCCTTTATCTTTTCACCATTTCTCACGGGTGATCCAGTAGAGGTCAGAAAACTTCTCTGCGACCATAATTGGCCAAAATCATGAACTATTCCGAATCCGTATGGACTATCTGTATAGATAGTGACTCTCAATCGAGCAGAAACATGGCACACCCTAGTAAGAGCAACCAATTCCGCTACCTGGGCAGAGTACACTCCTCGAAGCCCGGAAGCTTCTAAGGTACCTGTAATTGTACACACAGCATATCCTGCTCTCAGTGTCCCTGTACTGTCTCTCAGACAAGACCCATCAACAAAAACAATTTGGTCATTTTCTTCCAATCGGGTATCTCTAATGTCAGGTCTCGGTTTTGTGCACAGCTCAGTTACTTTGAGACAATCATGTTCAATATCTTCCTCTTTCTCAATTTAAGTAATATCACTTGGAAGTAAAGTTGCCCGGTTCAGCACTGTACATCTTTTCAGTGTCACGTTTGGAGCACCCAAGATGTTCGTCTCATATCTAGTCAACCTAGCACCAGTCAAGTATTGGGTTTTTGTCCTTGTCAGTAAAATCTCAATCGAGTTAGGGGCTATTTTAGTCAGGAGATATCCCATCACTACTCCTTCACACTGTGAAAGACTCTGACCAACTGCGGCAGCTGCGCACAAACAACCTAGTAAGGCTGCTGCAACTGGGTCCAAAGTAGCTGAAAAATATGCTATTGGGCTATGAGCTCCTCCATGGATCTGAGCCAAGACAGACAATGAACATGCATCATGCTCATGACAAAACAATGTGATAGGCTTCGTGTAGTTAGGCATACCCAACGATGGAGCTCTGCACAAACTCTCTCTCAACTCAGTGAGCGCTTTCATCTCATCCTCATATAGCACTATGTGGTCGGTGACATCCTTATGGGTCAACTTCTGCAATGGCTTTGAAATTTCCGAAATTTTTTGAATCCTTTGGCGACAATAGCACACCATTCCCAGAAATATCCTAAGATCTCTCTGTGAAGTTTGGAGATTTATCTGCAGTATCATTGTGATCCTTTCTCTGGATATTTTCCTCGACCCTTTCTCAATTTGGTGACCCAAACACTTCACTACTTTTTGACAGTACTGCAATTTCAGTGGTGACGCTTTATGATCATACTTTCTCAAATGATTCAGCAGGGCAATCGAGTCATACTTACACTCATCCCTTGTCTTGGATGCAATCAAAAAAGTAATCGATGTACTGTACCACAGTCAATTGGAAAGGCAACTCTAACGACTCCAACTTCTTTTTCAAGATCTGATTAAATAAAGAAGGTGACTGTGTACCCTTAAGGAAGTCTACACCAGCAGTCGACTAAATCTAAGAATTTGAAACTAAAGAGAAATTGACTATCTTCATGAAGAGGCATAGAAAAGAACGCTTGTGACAAAGAAACCACTGTGCATCGCATGGAATCTGAACTATTATTACAGCTGGGTAACACTATACGACAGCACTTAACCACTATGTCATTTATTTTTCTCAAATCCTGAACAATTCGAGCCTTTCCACATGGCTTCTTCAAACCCATTATCGGTGAATTACTTGGGCTGCTCAACACCTCCTTCAAAACTCCCTGCTTCACAAATTCTGCACTTATCTGAGCCACTTTCATGAGGACATCTTGTGGCATGTTATACTGTGGAAGCTGTGGGAACACTGCATTCGGCTTCAAGGTAATTTTAATCGGCTCCACTCCCTTGATCCAACCCACTTCTTTCCTTGTCAAATCCCACACTTTTTCTTGCACTGTTCCCTGCAAATCAAAATGAAGCTCTCTCAATGTGAACATCGGGAAAAAAAACTCAATCAATGGGTACTCCTAATTTGTAGTTTCACACTCAGTTTCTGGGGCTGGGTCTTCCTCATCATCACTATTTGTCTGGATTTCAATTCCCTCGTTTGCACAAGTAATCAGACACCTTGTTTTAGACAGCAAGTCCCTTCCCAGTAGAGATACCGGACTCGAATCACAGTCTACAAAGTTATGCAGTCCCTGAAAATTGCCAATCTCAACTTGCACTGGATCTGTAATCGGATTTGTCAAAAACTGATTCGCTACCCCCACAACCTGAACTGTTCGACCTGAAAGGGGCAAATTCGGGACCTCTGCACTTCTCACTGTAGACAGTGTAGCTCCCGTGTCCACCAGAAATGAGACTCTGTGACCCATTACCTTTCCTCTCTCATAGGGTTCTCTCAGATCTACCTCTAGAGAAGTCTCAAGCACACATGGCTCTTCATCCGAACTATCACTCATCCATTCACCGTTTATTTTATTCTCACTGTGTAACGGGAATTGGTGCGCTCTATTACTACTTCTGTCTTGCCTCTGACCTGGACCTGTTGAGAAAACATCATCTGTTGCTGCTCCATCGGGGCTTGATGTATCTGCATTTGCTGTCTAGGTACCATAGGAACCTGCTGATGCATCAGTTGAAACTGTGATAATTGTGCACAGGGCATTTGCACCTGTTGCATGGGTAGAAAATTTTGCACTTGATTCATATTATTCCTACAATTTGGATTTGGACCTCTTATTCTTCGTCCTCTCACATTTAGAAATATATTGACGTTGTTACCTAGCTGAACAACAACCTCTTACACCATCATCGGCACTCCCGTTTCCAGAGTCCCAAGGCCCGGAAATGTGATACGGTAATAGCTTCTTCATTCCCTGCACTTCTTTCTGAACCACAACAGTATTCAAATCAGGACTGCGGTTCATATTGCCTCCACGACCCCTGCCTCTCATCTGAGGCTGAAACATGACATTTCCCTGCTGCGGCATCGGCAGCACAAAATTTCCTTGCACTCCTGTTTGAGCTGCCTTAATCTGCAACACCATTGCCTTCTATTTCAACTTTTTCTGCTTCAACTCAATCTCATCACTACAGTATTTCGCATACTGCAACAACTCATCAATCTGCTTTGCTTGCCATCAAATCTAATGACTCTTAATCATCTGACTTATCTCAGGTCTCAGTCCTTCTACAAATCTGAACACAAAATGCAGCATATCTTTCGGCTCAATTGCTTCCTTGTCACTGTACTCCTTGAATGCCTTCAACAAGCTCTCATAGTACGCATGTATTGTTACCTTCACCTCCTGCATTGTCCTGTGAATTCTCTGCCAATCAATATTTTTGTGCGAAATCCTCATCTTCAGGAACTTGATCACATTATAGTAATATTGCATTACCTCAGGAGATGGTGCACCTGTACTTTTATCTCTCTCTGGTTCACTTGTTGGCCAATCTACAGCTCTCCTACACTCAACCCACAAGTCAGCTGGAAGCACTATCTCCAGTAATGTGTTCAAGTCTTCCCACAAACATTTCGCAAGTTTCACGAACCTGTCTGTCTGCTGATACCATTCTACTGGCTTCTCCCTCAATTTTGGATAATCATTTGTAAATGATAGAATATCACTCCTACTCCAAGGGACATGAACAAAATTTTCCCCTGGGATTTCTCTCATTGGTAACATCTTTACCAGATCCTTGTCCTGTTGTACAATTTCGGTCGCTTCTAGAGACTCTCTTCTCTTTTTGTCTCTTTTCTTTACCCATCTACCTTCCCACTTTTCTAATGCTCCCCACACCTGAGAACTCTGCAGTAATTCCTTAACGTGCACTTTCATTCCGGCTGACCTCATGTGTTCATAATCCTTTGCCCCAAAATCTAATCTTTAACTTCTCTTCAAATGCTTCGTTTTCTCAATTTCTACGCCATGGTTCTCTGCCAAGTCTGCTAATCTCTGATGTGCCTTGCCCACCTCTCTTGTGATTCTCGGGCATAAGTATCTCAACTTTGCCGCTGTGTAAGACTCTAATCTATTCACCCCCATTGTTCCCTCAACTAATTCACCTGCTTATATGATCAATCTGACACAATTGATCTACTTTTCTCCCTTGGAAGCATTCTGTGGGGTATTCAGCTTATATAACCATTTAGTCAACTGCTGAGCTGTCAGTCCTTGTAATGAAATGTTACTCGCGTTCCCCGGTGGCACCTGTTGTACCACTGCATTCAATGTCTGCAGTGTCAATAGCTTCAAGCTCTGACCTGCACTAGGTCCATTCACAGCATGTGGAAGTGCAACGAGTGGACTAAGATCTAACAATGATCTTGACCCATCAAAGGTCTGACCCATGGATGAGACTACTTGCACTTGTTCATCTGGTCCCCTCCTCATTAGACTCTGAGACATCGTTCCTTGTTCATTCATAATTTGTTTCTTCTGCGCAAAAATGGTACAGCTGGAACAACAATAATTGGCAGGGATATTGCATCTGGGGCTCCTCTAGCACCTGTACACTGCGGAAGAGTAACTCACATACTCTGATTCATCACCGGAGTCAAGTCTGACTGTGTCCCTGTTATT
Organism: Pleurodeles waltl; assembly: GCF_031143425.1. Lineage (NCBI taxonomy): Eukaryota > Metazoa > Chordata > Amphibia > Caudata > Salamandridae > Pleurodeles > Pleurodeles waltl. The sequence continues at coordinate 1,464,091,722 of NC_090445.1, forward strand.
GACGTAAATCTTGGCATCCACTGCGGCTGTACCTGGGGCAACAAAATCGGAGTCTGCTCAGTCTGAACCAACAGTGGTCTTGGACCCACTTGCTCCATAGGCACCACTAAGTTTGAAGTAATCTCTAAAATAGGCACATCAGGATAAATTCTTCGTATGGGTGGCGGATGCATCTGTGCCTGAACTACTGGAGTAGTCAACACATTAGGACTACCTTTAACCACACCCTGTATCTTGCTAGTATTACCCTGTACCGGATTCACTGTCCCCAATGCCTGTGCCTTGTGTCGACACTAGTACTCGGACCATCGTCATGCACTGCATATGGTGGTGGTCGATCTCTCAGTATTTATGTAACAAGGTCTTCAGCATCAGAATCCTCTTCTACTATGGGAGACTTTCTTGCTTCCTTACTCTCAGACGGACCTTTATTAGACTTTCTAGTTGCTTTCTTTCCTTCCGTCTCATCTTCCTGCGTAATTGCTGGAAACAACTTAATTCCCTGCAATGTCCTGCTCGCCACCTTTTCTGCTCCCAATCCCATTTAGCCTCTGCTAAAGAGTTCTCTACCTTTCTTACTCTCCTCTCAAATTTAATTTGCTGTTGCTGTCTATCTACCAGCTCCCAAACTGCTAATGCCTCAAATTGTGCTGGTCTCGGAAGGGGCTTTGATTCATATAGCGCCATCTGCAATTGCTCCAAAATTCTCAAATTGAACGTCCCATTCTCAGGAAACGCTAAGCTCCCATTTTTCTATGTCAACTTGCACCACTGCTTTATCCAAAGACATGCGCGACACCTCTCTCCTCCATTACAATGTAAGCCGGTGTATTCTCTGGTGGGGGAGGCTCTCCTACATTCACTCTAATGTATATATCTCCCCTTAGGGAACTCTTCAATGCCTTGAAAAACTTCATCTTTTCTACTTTTTGTTTATTGAAAATCGAATCAGGAAATTATTTTTACTCCCAAGATTCCTTTCACCCACGTTCTCAACCAATTGCCTCTAACGGACGGCTGCCAATCCGTGCGCGACCCTTCTCACTAACCAACCTATCCCAGCGCAGCTCCAGTGACATCACACTAACACGTCCTGCAGCTGACAAAGTCTTGTGGCTCATCCTCCTAAACTTCAATTCACACTTAACTAATGCAAAATATTGCGAGCACTAATCAAAAACCAATAACCAAAAATAAATCTGCTGGTTTACTACAGAAAGGTAACACAATCACTTTAGAAACCTTACAGATTTTCACTGATGGCCCTTTCGCTCATGCAGCTATTCCTCTTTCTCGGTCTCCCAGATTCGCAAGCAAAATTCGACCCGCAATTTTTACTCTCAACTGATCAATGGGTCTGTCCTGGTGCACATAGGACTTTGCCAAATCTCAGCCGAAATTTCCTCTCACCCACTTTAACTCACACACTGACCCGTTGACCACCCCAATCAACCTACTAAACCAGACAGATTACAACATATAACCAAGTGTCTCATACACTTTTCAATATACTCCGGAGTCTTAGACGTCGCAGGGTCCGTACATCAACAACCACGTGGACAATGTTTGAGCTCAAAGCGCCCCCCATGTGAAGTTCGTTGACTTCCCTACTTTCATACTGTAGAGTATGCACACGCCTACTAAAACTTAATTTGGAGTACGCAAACTCCCTAAGTTCTCACATACATCACAATTCACCTGCGATTTGCATAAGCTGTGCAAGCGCAACCTATCTCACTCACTCTATCACTAGAACCCCAGGAACATACCCAACACCACTAGCAGGATCCAGGATCTGGGAAAGTAATTTCTGGGCATAAGGGAACATCATTTTCTCTACAAATGCCATTTTGAAACAAACAAAATCCAAATCTCAATAATACTGAACTCGTAACCTGGTCCAGACACTCACGGCAAGCTTCTAAAGAGACTAACCATCAGTCTGCTACCATGTTTGTTAGCGCGTCGGTCCTTAATAAGTAAACTTACAAGGGGACGCATATAGATCGATGAACCTTTAGACTTGTTTAAGATGTTCTTACCATAGTTCTAAAGCAGAAACAATCATCAATGCACAATAATCAATAATCATTAGTCAAATCAATACTCAATGGAGTCAGTAAATTTCACACACCATGACCCTTCAGCCATGAATAACCACACCTTTAATTAAAGTTTAGTAAGTTTATTTCCCTATTATTAACAATACTAAAGTCATGTAGATTATTCTTCAAGTCAAATCAAACACATTTTTTAATAATTGTTAACCAAAAGACGTAAGAAGCATGATCTAATCGTAGCTTGAATAACAATGCATTCTAAAGCATCAGCACAAATCATCAGTAAAACCAATTTCAATATTACTACGACATCCATAGGGTTCAGCAAAGTAGTTTGTCAAACCATTTTTCCCTACAAATTGTCAGTCATCATGTGAATAGCCTTAACTAACTCAGATTAGCATCAGCATGTGGGGCTTCATGCAAAAACAATTTTGAACACAAATTTTGGAAAACATCTAGCTAAGGAAAACTATTAAGACAGCACGGTTGGTACCTAGAAAGGAAAGGCATAGAAATCCAATTCAGTCACATTGTCATATCTACTATCCACTGTATGGGTCAGCAAGCAGAATTCAGTCTTCGTCCTCAGGTCATCAATTGATAAGCAAAACATCAGGCTCTCAGTCAGAGAGTATGAGCCCAATGACATAATCTCAAATCTCTTCTTAAGTCAATATCGCATCTCACAACGGGGTAAAATCTAATCTGTCTGTGTTCTCCTCTGTCACGTTGTTATATCAAAGTCATCCAAACTATCCCCTATTTTTCAATTGGTTAAATAATCTTACGTTATTATTCTCTCCAATAATTTTCATATACCAAATCTATTAATTCTAGTATTTCACACTTCACAACGTCGTTGATTGGTCTGTTTTACGATGTTCTCATCATCTGGCTCGTCAGGTATCAAATTTGTTGCATCTTCGTCTCCAGTCAGTGTCTTCATTGTTTGCATCCTGGGAAAGAACCTCTTGCACATTTTACACACAGGTGTTACACTTTTAAGGACGTTGTCCTCTGTTAGTTGGTTCTCATGGAAAGCTCCTGCTAAGCATTTTAACAAGACAATGAGCATTTCACTGTTAGTTACCTCTGTCAGCTTTTTTCATTAAATGCTAAGAAATGCAGCTTCTGCATGAGGCCTGGCAAAACTAGGCCAAGACACTCACTAAGCTAAGGCCTACAAGTAAAAAGCTAAAACATATTTCTTAACCCTTAATATGACATATTACTACATTAATCTAATATATATTCAATATTTCGTATAAATTAATAATTATTATTTTGTACAATTCGTGAACACTGGTGGCCATTCTTCGAGGTCACAATTTCAAACGTGCACATTATTTTTCTTCGTTATTCATTTTTCTACATAAGTCATTATTCAAAATACGTAAACATTTTTATTTATAATTAAGACATCTGCTTCAGCAAGAGCGTGGTCTCCTTTCTTTTGCTAGACTAAACGGTTTTATGCTACTCACATCTCTTAACAGGACTTCTATCAAAGTTTTCTGTGATGCCGATGCCTTCCTCTGTATTAATTTTTTGTTTATTAGAATAGTTAGGAACTTAGATTCAATGGTTAGGTAGGACGCTCCGACCTTGAATTCACAGCACCATATTTATTTCCTTGCTTTCTGCATTGTCGCTATTGAATTACTAAAAATAAATATAGAGCGTGGGTACTCACAAATATTTTCCCAGGGGCCACACAGTATGCTCTGTTTTGTGACCAAGAGCCACACTGATGCAAGCAGGGTGGTGGGCTGGAGGTGGGGGGTGGAGATAGTTGTGGTAAGGAGGATGTAGGCGAAGTGAAGCATATACATGTATTGTCTAAATTGCACAATGTGAAAAGAGAAACTTGGGCATAAATCCCAGCTTTTCCACTTAACTAAATTGTGTGATCCTAGGCAAATGTTTTATTTTACTTTACCTTCCTTTTTCTTCATTATCACATATAAGGACCTTGAAATACATGACTTCAGGATGTATGCTGTACAAAACGTTTCATGTCTTATTTAGTAACCTATAATTTGCTCACATACAACAGAAACCCAAGCCTCCCAAAGAGTTCACATAGCAACTGACATGCCTGTCAAGTTGGGAGTGGGGGGGTGAATGAAAGTTTCTAAATTCATGTTTGAAAATCAGAACTTGAAAAAATACTTCTCAATGCACTGTTATCATTTTGGGTACTAAGGTGAAACGGTTCTGCAGGTTATTGAAATGCACTTTTTGAATTTCAGAACAATCTTTATCATACTTTTATACTTTTGCTGCAAGATGTCTATTAATGAAGGTGATTCTAAAGTTAAGAGGTGCAGCATACCCTAGCTACTCCCTTTATCTTCAATGACCCTTTGAATAAATAATTTCCTGTTTATTTAAAACTTTTAGTGTTAGTGCTGAATCGAGTAAACAGCACCATAGTGCTGCTGTTGACCTGGGGGCCACGTGCAAATGTCAGGAGGGCTGCATGCAGCCCCCGGGCTGTACTTTGAGTATCACTGATATAGAGGAAGGCCTTACATCACAGAAAACTTCGGTAGAAGTCCTGGTGAGAGATGTGAGTAACATAAAGCCGCTTGGTGTAGCAAAAGAAAGGAGACCTCTCGCTCCCTTAGGGGTCCGCTCTAATTAAGGGGCAAAAGGCAATCTGAAAAACCGACTAACAAAACAACACTTTAATCAACCTCAGAACCTTTCAGTAACTGACATCACACGCAAGGAAATTTTCACTAACAAGGCATCATTGTGAATTATATATCCAATTAACTTTTATCCTCTTCTGAACACATCTGCTGACCTTGGATTACACCCATACTCAGGAATTTGAGAGAGGAGTCTGTTCTTACGGCTCCTTGCTACCAGTCCTCATCCTTGGCAACCCAGCTCATGCTTCCTTATCTATCACCTACAGAGAAAAGAATATAAAGCACAAAAAGGGTAAGCTTTATGTCAAAATTAAACACAGAATCGTGTAGGCCTTAACTCCAGCATGAACAACGAAGAAGAAATGCACAATTTAATTATACACTTAAAAATGCAGTTCTCTTAAACATTATAAATGAAGAGTGATAGTGAAATATATAGGGGGTCATTACAAGCTTGGCGGGCGGCTACCGCCGCCCGCCAAGCTGTAACCGCACTCCCGCGGTCCCCATTACAACATCCCCACTGGGCCGGCAGGCGCAAACCTAGTTTACGCCCGCCGGCCCAGCAGGGGTGCGGCCGCAACATAGGAGCCGGCTCCTAATGGAGCCGGCGGTGTTGCGGACGTGCGACGGGTGCAGTAGCACCCGTCGCGCTTTTCACTGTCTGCTATGCAGACAGTGAAAAGCTGCACTGGGCCCTGTTAGGGGGCCCCTGCACTGCCCATGCCAGGGGCCCCAGGACTCCGCCTTACCGCCAGCCTCTTCCTGGCGGTGCAAACTGCCAGAAAACAGGCTGGCGGTAGGGGAGTCATAATACCCAGGGCAGCGCTGCTTGCTGCGCTGCCCTGGCAGATTATCATCGCCGGGGCTAAAACGTCGGGAAACTGCCGGCCCCGGCGGTGCGACCGCGGCGCTACCGCCGCGGTCATAATATGGGTCTCCGTATCGCCAGCCTAGCAGTACGGACGCCACTTCGTAATGACCCCCATAGTTTGTTAAAATACTAAGGTATAAATGCATTTGGTTAAAATCACATAAAGGTATTTTACATATAACTTCTTGTATCTTTACTTATAAAAGTACTATGTTGGCGTGGTCTATTATTGCGCCACATTTACATGGATATAGTTTACGTGATATATATAAGATTAAATGCTTCATTATTCTTGTTCCAACAAAGCATAATGGTGCAACTATGTTATGCTCTATCAACCCCCCTGATGATGTATTAAGTCACCATAACCTACTTTCTTTCTGGAATTAGACTCTCTAGAGCCCAGTGTTCTTCACCATTTTTCGTCCGGATTCTTAAAAACATTTCATGTCATCATAATATTTACAGTGTCCATCCTCTAACTCAACATCAGCCCTCTTCCTCTTATTTCCCTTCTCAAGCTTCGCTCTCTGGAAAACGTTATATCCCACCACCAAAACTACCACATGTGTGGCAATAACCAACAAAGGCTTCAAGACTAAACCCACAACTCCACTTCCTAGTTTCCCAAAACACCTACCAATAGCAGAAAATCCATCTCCAATTGCTTCCCATGCACCTGTTGCTTCTAGTCCCCTCAAGTCTTTCGCCAAGCCTAAAATACTCTGTATGTACTTTTCCAAATGTTTACTGTTGTCTGAGATGTAAGTGCAGCTCTGCTGGATCCTCAGCATCTGACAGTCTCTGCCTTCTTTTGCGAGTAACATGTCAAAAGCAAGTCTATTTTGCAAAACAATAGATCTGACCGAAGCCATTCCAGAGTTTACAACAAATAAAGCTCCTGCTGTGCTGATAGATAATTTATCCACAATACTAGACAGCCTTCTAAACTTTAAACCATTCAAGATAATTCCCACAGATGGAATCAAAGCACCAAGTATGTCACCCACCACTTTTCAAGCACTAACACCTCGTTTGGGTCTAGAACCTTAAGTCCAGACCATTAACCCCTTAGCTGCTGGGCCTTTCCACCCCCCTAGTGTAAGCCCTTTTTTGGCTATTTAGGGGTAGTGTCAACATAAGCTTTGGAAGCCAAATTTGGGCCCTTTTTTTTTTTTTTACGACATGCTTGGTATTCTAAAGGTGCCCATAGTTGGTGGGTGCCCCTGGAGGAGACTGAGAAATTATCCAAACTACAGCTAAAATTAGAGGTTTTTTTTTTTTAATGGGGGAAAAAGTGCAGCAGAAGAAAGCATCTGTTTTTTTCCCTGCCAATGGGATCCACAAAAGGTTTGCGGTGCTAAAATCACCATCTTCGGAGCTTTCAGGAAACAGATGGACTTGAATCAGAAAACCATATTTTTCAACACAGTTTTGGCATTTTACCAGGACATAACACATTTTTACTATTTTTTGTGCTTTCAGCCTCCTTCCAGTTAGTGACAGAAATGCCGGTGAAACCAATGTTGATTCATGGAGAGCTAAACATTTCTGCAAAGTAGACAAAATTAATTCTGAATTCAGTAAGGGGTCATTTGTGTAGATTCTTCAAAGTTTTCTTAGAGAAAGTAACAGTTGAAATAAAAAAATATAAAAATTGAGTAGAAAAAAACAGCCATTTTAGTCTACGGTTTCTTCTGTAACTTTTTCCAATCATGGAAGATTTTTTAAAACAATATACCATTACGTCTGCTGGACGCTTTTGGTTGCAGGGATATGTAGGGCTTGTAGGTTCATCAAGAACCCAAAGTACACAAAGCAATAAATGAGCTGCACCTTGCAATGGGTTTTAATTCTATACCGGGGATACAGCAGTTCATTTGGTAAAATATAAAGAGTGAAAAAACGGTATCGAGGAAACCTATGTATTTGTAGAATGGGCAAATGTGGATTTTGGAAGCAGTGGTTATTTGCACATCTCTGACTTCAGGGGTACCCATACTAGCATGTGAAGTACAGGGCTTTTCTGAAAATGACTTCTTTCTCACACACTGTCTTATATTTCAAAGGCACAAATGTAGAGAAAGACAATTAGCAATAGCACTTGTTCTTCTATTCTATGTTCCTCCAGGTCTACTGATAAAAATGAACCTTCCTTGTGTGGGTAGGCCTAGTGCCCGCAGCAGGAAATGTCCCAAAATGCAATGTGAATACATTCAATTTTTCCACTGAAAACTGACTCTGTTTTGGCAAAGTGCCTAGCTGTGAATTGTGGCTTCTCACTCAGCCGCCACCTAGGGAAACTTAGCAAACCTATACATTTTTTTAAAACTAGACACCTAGGGGAATCCAGTATGGGTTGATCAGTGGGGTTTTCAGCAAGTTCTGTCACCATGAATCCTTTGCAAACCTCAAAACGTGCCTAAAAACAGATTTTCCTCACATTTCAGCAGTGCAAAGTTCTGGAATCTGAGGGGAGCCACAAACTTCCTTCCACCCAGCATTTCCCTAAGTCTCCCTATAAAAATTGTTCCTCACTTGTGTGGGTAGGCCACACATCACATTTTTCCAATGAAAATGGATGCATTTTTTGCAAAGTGCCTAGCTGTACATTTTGGCCTCTAGCTCAGCTGGCAACTAGGGAAAAGAAGCAAACCTATACATTTTCAAAAACTAGACATCAAAGGGAGTCTAGAATGGGGTGACTTGTGGGGCTCTCACCAGGTTATGTCATCCAGAAACTTTACAAACCTCCAACTTTCTCTAAAAAAGCCCATTTTCCTCAAATTTGAGAGATGCAAAGTTCTGGAATCTGAGGGGAGCCACAACCTTCCTTCCACCCAGCATTCCCCAAGTCTTCTGATAAAAATGGTACCTCACTTGTGTGAGTAAACCTAGTTCCCGCAACAGGAAATGCCTCAAAACACAACGTGGACACATCACATTTTTCCAATGAAAACAGACATGTTTTTTGCAAATTGCATAGCTGTAGATTCTGGCCTCTAGCTCAGCCACCATGTAGGAAAACCTAGCAATCCTGTACATTTTGTAAAAGCAGACACCAAAGGGAATCTAGAATGGGGTGGCTTGTGAAGGTCACCTTGTGAACCCCAGGTTCTGTCACCTAGAATCTTTTTGCAAACCTCAAAATGTACTTAAAATACACGTTTTCCTCATATTTCAGCAATGCAAAGTTCTGGATTCTGAGTGTAGCCACAAACCTCCTTCCACCCAGCATTCCCCCAAGTCTCCAGATAAAAATAGTACCTCACTTGTGTGGGTAGGCCTAGTGCCTGTGACAGGGGATGGCTCCAATCGTATTGTGGCGATAATTAGAACTAAGGTGAGTGTACTAATTAGTCCTGGAATCTGAACATTTAGGGAAACCTATCAAACCCAGACATTTCTGAAAAATTTACTTCAAGGGAAGTCCATGGAGCTTGTAAGGATTCCCCAAAGTATTTTTTCCCAGAATGCTCGGCACATGTAAAATGTTTAATAAAAGCACTATTTTTCCTTGCATTTCTGTGATGTAAACTACAGGAATATGGAGGGATCCACAAACTGCTTACCACCCAGCATTCCCCAACTTATCCTGATAAAAACGCTACCCCACTGGTGTGCCTGGGCTTAGTGGCCGTGACAGGAATGGATCACACAGTGGTCAATGGTAGTCCTTATGTGATGGCTACTGTTGACCCTGGGGTGATTCATTCCTGATGCAGGAACTAGGCACAGGCACACAAGTGGGGTAGCATTTTTATCAGGACCAGTGGGGAAACGCTCGGTGGTAGGTATTTTGTTGATCCCCGCATATTCCTGTAGTTTGCGTGACAGAAATGCAAGGAAAATAGCATTTTTATTCAACTTTTCACCTTTGCAGGTATTCTGGTGAGAAAACTTTGAGGCATCCACACAAGCCACACCTCTGTGGTCTCCCCCGGGCATCTAGTTTCCAGAAATGTCTGGGTTTGGCAGGTTTGCCTATATAGCCGCCAAGCCCAGGACCAAAGACGCAGGTACCAACCCTACAAGACCAGATTTTTTTGTGATAGATAATTATGATGTCTCCACAGTACGATTTGGGCCTTTCCCTGTCACCGCCCTGTGCGAAGATGGGGGTTACCCTAACTGTGTGAGTCGTCCAGTAAGACTGCAAATTGAGTTTCGGCACTAACCCCCACTTTGAGCATAATGCCGAAAAATATCTTCAACTCGGCCAGCGAAGTGGGAGTCCAATGCTGTGTCCTAGAACAGGGCCCTAGGGTGCCTTCATGCTCCATCAGAAATTGTTCTACACACAAATTTGGACATAGTCGACTGGCAAAAACTTGGCCGTATAGACTTTACTTTACATCCACCGTCACCAGTAAAAGGTGGAATTTGGGGCTGAACTAAATTGGGGAACTGCCAAGAGAGCACACTGTCTGTACTTGCGGCTGCACACACCTGTTCTTGGGGTCAGGCTAACTTGCTGTTGTCCTGCTGCACAAATTGTGCTTGTGAAGGGATAGCACAGCTGCCCTCATCTCCTCCCTCAGAATCACTGGAAAAGGAGTTGTCGGATGGAACTCCGCTGACTGAAAAATCTCTCCTAGAGTTTGCCTCATTGTCCTTTCCCTCAGATGCTGTCTCAGTATCTGCTGTCTCAGTCTCTGACCTTGCATCAAATCTGTCCTCCATAAACCGAGTTAGTACTTGAGAAGCAGTCATCCAACGAGATGCCATCTCTGCTACTGGCTATACTGTCCCTCTAAAACATTAGTCTACGCAGATGGTCACAAAATTGTGGTGGGTGACTGTGTGATGTGTGCAACAATAAATGTCAGTCACCTTACCTTCGCTTCTTCTCTCAATCAGCAGGTTTTCTGAAGACACTGAAAAAAACAAAAAAGACACACTGTTACTTCACCTTGTCGCATACCCATCATCACAGTCTTTATCACCAGTGGCCCAGTCTGACAATCATTTTTGGATAATCTCACTACCACCCAGCAAAAGTGCCCTTCATCTCTTCATAGACCCCCTCACACATACATTGCATTTGTTTTAAAGCGTAATTAATGACTGTCTTTACTAATCCACTCAGCTATTCACATAATATACATATTTGTTCTTTGCAGAAGGCATATAGACATTCTGCACTACTTTATGGCATCAAACCTGCCACCAGACAAAAGTCTGCTCTCTTTCTCTTGCAGGAACATAATCACAAGAGTGCTGCCTAAAAGCTAGGGTCTAAACACATCGGTTGAAGTATGTGCATTGCTTTGAAGACGCACGCTGCAAGACAACCAGTGGCGAATATATATATATATATATATATATATATATATATATATATATAGAGAGAGAGAGAGAGAGAGAGAGTCTCTCTCTTTCCCACCCCTTATGTATATGTAAAGAGACCACTTTTATAGGTGTGGTTTCCCTGGAGCCAATCACAGCCTTCAAGGAAACTTCACATGCATTGACAAAAGTGATCTTGATATATATATATATATATAATAATTACGGCCCTCATTATGACATTGGCGGTAATTGCCCCCTACTGCCACGCTGACAGCCGGCAACATACAGCTGCGGTGGCGAATATCCGTGCACCATAGGTGAGTACACTTTGGGCATGATGCATGTGGCATGGATGCATGGACATGTGTGTGAAGGCATTGTGTAAGGATGGGTGGGGGTTGGGGGTATTGTCTGTTGGCGGTGTACATGTTGTGAGCTGGCCTCTGTGTGTGCCAATGGTGAGGGAATCGTGTATGGCAGTGGTTCCCAACCGGTGGTCCGCGGACCCACCCGGGGTCCGTGACACATTCCCAGGGGGTCCGCAGGCCTGAGCTGGCAGGAAGACACCTCTCCAGCTGGGGCCTCCCAGAAACACAAGCTTATTTTTCTATTCATTACTTTATTTATGCAGCAGTTTAAAAAGCACTTTAAATTCATCCACCAACTTTCACGCAAAAAATAAAAAGGTCAAGAGAACTCATATGATTAATGTTCCTGCAGGAGAGAGATGGGAGGTTTGACTAGCGATAGTTCTGACTCATCTAAGGTAGCGCAGAGGGTTAACATGCCTGCTGCAAAGAACGTACATTATGCAAAGAACAATATTTTATGTGCACAGCACAGTGGGTTACTGCTTTTGTGACAGATTATTTTGTCACTGCATTTCATAAATTACAATCGTAATGTAGCACAGAGAGCTATTAACTGCGGTCAAAGAGCTGCATGCAACCCGCCTGGCAGAAATTGGAAATTTGTGTTAAAAAATGTTTGCTTGCATAGACATACATTCTTATTATTAAAGTCAACGCTAACCACAGTGTTATGTTCTGAATCCCGAGTTTGCACATCTCCAAACTAAGCATGCCTACAAAATGCCTACCAGTATAGATGACATGTGAATACTACACTTTGTAGTCCACTGTAAAGCGCTCCGACACCCTACAGTGGTATGAGAGGTGCTATTAAACAAATGAATTACATGTGACAGAGAGGTTATGGAGAGAAGAGAGGCCCTTATGGTTTTACATCCTTTCCCCACCACATTTATATGTGAAAAAGCTTCTCAGATCTTATGTACCTAAAAATAGAAACAAATGGCTTGGGAAATGTAGAATCTGACCAGAGGATTCTGCTTCCGTACATAAAACCAAACATTGAAAAGTTAGTCATCGAGATGCAGTATCGACCTTCCCATTAAAATCTTTTGATTTTTGTGCATATTTTCAAAATAAAATAATTATATCTTTAGTAATTTAAGTATTTGTTTGGTGGGTTCTTGTTTGTGTATTTTTTGCAAATTACTGTTTTAATTCTTGAAATTTAAATTGTACAAATTGCTTGGGGGTCCCCGGCTTTCAACTGTGATTCAGTGGGGGTCCTCGGGAGTCAAAAGGTTGGGAACCACTGGTATATGGTGGGCCATGTGTGTGACAGGCTGGACTGTTTGTTTAATGAAGGTATCCTGTACGTATTACCTTTGTAGGTCAGCTCTCATCAAAAGAAGGAATTATCGCCAAAGACGTGCAGACCCTGGGGGTCTGTGGCAGGCAGTGCACCCACTGTCGGAAGCAAGCTAGCCTGGCTGATGAAGGGTGATACCTTGAAACCGATCCCAGGATGCTTGTTTCCAGTCCAGAGAGGACCTGGCTTGGCACTTTGGGCTGGAATGTTCCCATGAGGAACAGGGCCAAGACTGATTTGCATATGACTGGGTCCAAACTGGGGTGGCATGGTGAGCAAAAGAACGATGGATTAAATCCAGTTCTGTGACTGGGGGTGAGTGTTTGCATTGTTCAGCACTCTGTCCATCATCCTTTTATGTTGCTAATGTTGCCCTAAAAAGGGAATGGTATGCCCAGACGTGGTTCCCTTGCTCACTGTGCCACTGGATTCAAGCTAGTCTGGCTGATGAACGATGATACCTTGAAACTGGTTCCAGGATGCTTGTTTCCGGTCCAGGGAGGGCCTGGCTTGGCAGTTCGAGCTGGACTGTTCCCATGAAGAACAGGGTCAAGACTGATTTGCACATGGCTGGGTACAAACTGGGATGGCATAGTGAGCAAAAGAACGATGGATTAAACCCAGATCTGTGACTGGGGGTGAGTGTTTGCATTGTTCAGCACCCCGTCCATAATCCTTTTGTGTTGCTGGAGACACCATAGACTCAGATACCTCCTCTGATGGGAGCTCCCTGGTGGTGGCGGACACCTCTGTGACCACCCGAGCTGCAGGTACAGCCACCACCCCCGTACCATCACTGCCTTCCCAGTAGCACCTCAGCGAGTTTCCCGTGCCCGCTCACCCAGGAGGGTGGGCATCTCCTTCACCCCAGGCACCTCAGGCCCTACCCCAGTGAGCCCTGCTGCCCTGAGTGAGGAGGCTATTGACCTCCTAAGATCCATCTCTGTAGGGTAGTCAACCATAGTGAATGCCAACCAGGGGCTGGTATCCCAGATGCACCAATGCAGTGCATTGTTGGAGGGCATTCACAGTGGATTGGCGGCCCAACAGAGATCGATTCAGGCTCTTTCCTCCTCTCTGATGGCAGCCCTTGTCCCTGTTTCTACCGTCCCTCCTCCAACTACCACTTCCCAGTCCCTTTCTCCTCAACCCCATCCCATCCCAGGTACACATACAGACGAGCATGCACACTAGACAACACCCAAGAGTGGCACAGGCAAACACAAGCACCACACTTCATCACACAAGCACTCACGGAAACACCATACAGTTGTAGACACAACAACATCCACTGTCTCCCCCTCCTCCTCCTCCACCACCTGCCTCCCAGTCACGTCCTCACTCACTCCTGCATGCACTACATCAATATCCACTACCAGCATCACCACACCAAGCAGAACACACACCTCACTGGCAGACACCTCCACAACAGCCATGCACATGTCACCTCTGTCCTCTCCCACCCTGTCTGTCCCCCACCAAAGGACAGAAACACAAGCTTTCACACACCCAACAGCCATCCACCTTACATCAGCATACTGCCCGTGCACCTGCACCCAAGTCCAGCAGACATACACCTCCAACAACCACTCCCTCATCCTCCACTCCCATTATTCCTCCCTCCTCCCGCCCACCATCCCTAAAAAGCTTCCCCTTCCCAATTTGACCTCTTCCCTACCCCTCCACCCACCCATATGGAGAGGGTACCGAGGATGCAGCCCAGCACCTCAGCCTAACAGTCCACGGGGACAGTGGTAGCACCACCTACCCATGGTGGTAAGGATACCACACCCCCATCAAAGAAGGGGAAGGAGCCAGCACCACCAGGAAAGAAGGAGAAGGGGCCTGCACCACCTGGAAAGAAGGGTAAGGAGCCTGCACCACCTGGAAAGAAGGGGAAGGAGCCTGCACCACCTGGAAAGAAGGGGAAGGAGCCAGCAGTACCAGGAAGAAGGGGAAGGAGCCTGCACCACCAGGCAGAGAGGGGAAGAGCCCATCCACCCCTGCCAGGAAGGGTAAGGGATCCACGCCCCATGTACTGGAGGAGACAAAGCACTCTATGCCAGGGGAGGCTGTCAGGCTGACACCTCCACCACCATCAGCTGTCACGGGGCCCCCACCGCCAGCAGAGGAAGTGCAGCCATCTGACAGTGCAGAGGCTGCCCAGGAGGCTCCTCCATCTACCACCACAGTGCAGCCATCAGATAGTGCAGAGGCTGCCCAGGAGGCTCCTCATCTACCACAACAGTGCAGCCATCAGACAGTGCAGAGGCTGCCCAGGAGGCTCCTCCATCCACCACCACAGTGCAGCCATCAGACAGTAAAGAGGCTGCCCAGGAGGCTCTTCCATCCACCACAACACTGTAGCCATCACCACCAGCGGACTCCATGTAGGCCACACTCCAGGGGCTGATGTGCAAGTTGTCCCCTCCAGAACCAGTGGGGAAGTCACCCACTCCAGAGACTGTGGCCTTGCACTCCCCAGGACAGAGCAATGGGCATGTTGCCCCCTCCAGAACCAGTGGGGAAGTTACCCACTCGAGAGACTGTGGCCTTGCACTCCCCAGGACAGAGCAATGGGCATGTTGCCCCCTCCAGAACCAGTGGGGAAGTCACCCACTCAAGAGACTGTGGCCTTGCACTCCCCAGGACAGAGCAATGGGCATGTTGCCGCCTCCAGAACCAGTGGGGAAGTCACCCACTCCAGAGACCATGGCCTTGCTCTCTCCAGGACAGAGCAAAGGGCATGAAGCCCCCTCCAGAACCAGTGGGGAAGTTCCATATTCAGCTGAGGCACCCCCCCTACCCCATCCCCCTCAGGTGCCTTCCCACTTGCAAAATGATGCACCTGCAGTGTTCTCACCAGATGTGACAGGATACAGGTTGGGCCTTGGACTTTGCCCTGTGGCGTTTTGTGCCCTTATGACTTTGGTCTGGGCATTGGCCCTTTATGAACATCTGTGAATATATTTGGTTTGTGTGGTGGTTTTTGCTATGCTAATACATTGTCAGTACTTCAGCAATCTGGTATGTGTTTTATTATGCAGTGTGTTGTGTGCCATTGGTTTACATGTGCAGCTAGACGTGTATATGGTGTGTGTTTGTCTGGTGTGTTTTGTGTGTGTGTATGTGTCACTCTCGTTTTCCTCCATACATCCCTTGTGTGCTAAGCGGCTATACTCTCCGTCGTCGTCTTCGTCGGTGTTGGTGTTCCAGGTGGAGCATTACATAGAAGATCATCTGGAAGACTTGCAGTTCGGGTGCCATGGCAGCGTAGATTTTCCCTGTGTCTTCAATGGTGATTCCTTTCACTTCTGAGCTCTGTTTCCACCAGGCTTTTGTTGGCGTTGATACCACCCCGGAAAAGGTAGAGGTTTGCAGTGTCTTAATACGGTGGGCGGTACTTTGTCTTCCGCCTGGCTGTTGGCGGCTATTGCCGTGGTGAGTGTTGTTTCCGCCCTGGCAGTTAGTGTGGTACATTGGCGGTCTATGGGAGTTATCACCGCCATGGTCATAATTTGGCGGAACTTACCACCAGCCTGTTGGAGGTATTGCCACCGTTTTATCACTCACCGCCAGGGTCGTAATGAGGGCCTATATACTTACACACGTTTAAACGTATTATATATATATATATATATATATATATATAATACAGAAAAGCCGCAGCGTCTTAGCCTCACCACGGCAGACGGAGATGGGGTCGCAACCCCCATTATATCAAAAACAAACATCCGCAACGCTCGGAACTAAAATGTCAGCGCCTCGAGCGTAAATAGATGAGTCTCCATCACTCCAGAGAGTTGAAATACAAACATTTATTAGCAATGTTCTCCAAGAGATTAACAATGTGGAAACTCGCTTGAAAGAATTATGTAACAAGGACGAATTGGACAAAGAAATGCTGAAGATGGAAAATAAATTGAATAAAGTGGAGGATGAAGTTAAAAGGAAGAAACAAAAGAAATTTTTAAGGGATCAAAAAGATTACGAGAAGGGACAAATTCTCACTTTTGCTAAAAAATATGATCAGATGCATATGAAACAACCTTTAATATAAACATTATCACAAAAGACCTCCAGTGATCAACAAGCAGCTGCAGAACCTAATGAAGATATTATGGACGCTGTTGTGACTCTAACTGACCCTGGAAGTGATACAAGTGAGAGTGATATTTCAGTCCAATCATCATCTGAAGGAGTAAAAACGAATATTTTAAAGGAATTCGATCTCCTTGCCCAGGGCAGGCAGGTTGGCCAGGCGGGAAAAGGCAATCGAGGAGGTCACCGGGGAAGAGGTTAATTCAGAAGAAACGCAAAGAGAAAAGAAAATTTGCAAAGCCCCATGGGAGTTCTTACAAGGGGACAAACAACAATGAAATGAATAAAAAATTAACAGTAGTTAATCTTTCTGATATCGAGCTTACTGAGTATGAAAATCAGGTATTATCTTTAGGGCTTTCATTTTGTCCTACAACTAATTATAACTATACTCAAAGTAGGATTGATTTATTCCATTTTGTAAGAAAATTGAATTGTTGAAATGGTATGCCACTAAACCAAAAAATACAAACTGTCAAGCCTGTAATGTAGCTCAACCTTCAAATTTATTGATCAATGATATAAAAATGTTACACACTATGTATGAATTAGACAGTGAATCTACATCTGAACCTGATCCATTTCTCAATTTATCTGATATCGGTATTGACATAGACCTAAGTTGCCCGAGTGGATTTAGACCCAAATCTACATTTCTTCCTCCCATCATTAATGATGCTCTTAGTGTATTTGAAAAGGGTGTCGTTAAAGACATGCTTATGTTAAGACAGAAAAAACCAATGAAATGGAATAATTTGGATCTTAAACATAGAGAGGCTATTAAAACTCTGCATAGTAACACCAATATAGTAATCAAAAGATCTGACAAAGGAGGCAATGTAGTAATTTTGCCAGTGACCCAATATCTACAAGAAGGATTAAGACAATTGAATTATACTAGCAGTTACACAAGATCCAATAGAGAAGCCACTAGAAAAACTAACAAAATGTATTGGATGCAACTAGAAGAATGGAGAGACAGGGGATTATTAGTATTGGAAGAATACCAATTCTTAAGAATAGATTTCCCCAGATTACCAGCTATGTATTTCTTCCCTAAGTTACATAAACATCCAACCAATCCTCCAGGTCGACCGATTGTTTCATCCAATGGTAGTCTTCTAGAAAATAGTTCCAAATATGTTGATTTCTTTTTGCAACCCTTTGTCACTTGACTTCCTTCATATAACAAGGACACTTCTGATTTTTTGCGCATCATTGATGAGACTCCCTGGGAAGAGAATTACTTATTTTTGTGTCTAGATGTCAACAGCCTTTACACCTGTATTCCCCACGATTTGTGAATTAAAGCTGTTAGACATTTTTTGAGAGCAAGATCTCTGTCCCATCTTCTCCACACTGAAATGTTGTTGGACATGATTTATATCTGCCTTACTAATAACTTCTTCATTTTTGATAAAGTTATTTATAAACAAAAATAAGGGACAGCAATGGGTACCTGCTTTGCTCCCAGCTATGCAGCCTATTTTTAGGCTGGTGGGAGGAACAAATAGTGGGTAACATTGATTTATTTGAAACTAATGTGATTCTATGGATTAGATATATCGATGATATTTTCTGTATCTGGCAAGGTGATGTGAATACAGCACATACATTTGTGAACATATTGAATGACAATACATTGAACTTGAAATTCTCCAATTGAATAGATTCCGACTCCATTGATTTTTTAGATGTTCGGCTCAGTAAAGATAATAATAAATTGACGAGCACTTTATACCGTAAGGAGACTGCAGGAACAGCTTGCTTCATGGAAATAGCAGCCACCCTAAGAAGCTAATACAAAGTATCCCATATAGGGAAATGTTACGGGCTCAGATGTTGCTTTTTTCAGTGAAATTGAAGTCAAGACTAAGAGATTTCTTCAAAGAGGCTACAAAAAATGTGTGATTGATCGGGCAGTTGCTACAGTCTTTTGAACAATTAGATCCAGTTTACTGATCAAAAAGGGAAACTCAGATTTACAACAGCAACAACCGATTAGATTTATCACTACATATAGCAGTAGCAGTAATGAAATAAGAAAAATCTTTACCAAATATTGGCCTATACTGAAAACAGATGAAACCTTTCTTAATGCTTTAGGTGAATTTCCATGCTTCACTTTCAGAAAAAAGAAATCTTTAAATGATTCGCTTTGTAACAGTCTAATTCCACAACCTACAGTTAAGAATCCTGTCCAAGGATTCTTTACCTGTGGTAGATGTAAAGCTTGTAAAAACAGTGTAAATATGAAAAGTATTCAGTTTCCCACCATCGCCATTCCCTATGTGATTCGCAAACATGTCAGAACATTGTGTTTATACTTTAATCTGTCCTTGTAATAACTTTTACATAGGCAGCACTATTCATCCTGCTAAAAAACGAATTCTAGAATACATGAGAGCTATAGATCACATAGATAAAAGCTATCCAGTAGCTAGGCATTTCAGAGACTTTCATAATCAAAGGGTTGATTTGTTGAAATTCGCTGTTCTAGATCAAGTTCCAATAAAGGAGAGAGGTGGGAACAGAGTACTAGAATTGAGAAGATTGGAATCCAGACTCATAATTGGTATGAACACTTAACATCCAACTGGACTTAATATGGATGAGGAATTGTCAATACATATTGGGAATTAATGTTATTTACTATTTTTTGTATAATAAATTCATATAACAATTTTTATTGTTCAATGCTGCATTTCTCTCCTCCCCTCCCCCTTTTTTAAAGAATATTTTTTGTATTTTGAAGTAATTTTTGTATTGAGTGTAATATTTATTATTGTTATTCTAACTATATTATTATCTCCCCTTCTTTTAGGTGGCTTCCATATGAATATTCGTAATAGGGAAGATCACCAATGTCTAATTGCACCATCAACTAAAGCAAAAGAGCTATTATATCCTTTTTATATATTTTATATATTTTCTGCTATCGATTTACCAATATACATACATTTATTTTGGCATTAAAAGTGATTGTTTTTTACTAGGAGTGTTAATATATCATATTTATGACAAGGTTTTTAATAAGACCGTAGATTGATGATATAAGATATATATTGAAAATGAATGAATCAGTCCCTGTGTAATAGGTAACATCTTAAACACTTTTATTGTGTATTTATGTTTATTCCAACCATACATATCGTGTATTAATCCCCGTATTTTGATAGTACAAATATATATAATTGATTTGTATGTATTCATATTTGTTTTAGGCACTTCAAAATGGCCGACACATTTTGTGTTAGAAATCGGGAGAAGTCAAATGTTAGTCCTACTTCGACTTTGTATGTATACGGCAATATGCACTCAGTGTATTTAAATTTGGTGAAAGGAAAGGGACATCGCTAATAAATGCTTGTATTTCAAAAAAAAAAAAAGGGACATCGCTAATAAATGCTTGTATTTCGACTCTCTGGAGTGATGGAGACTCATCTATTTACGCTCGGGGCGCTGACATTTTAGTCCCCAAGCGTTGTGGATGTTTGTTTTTGATATGTATATATATATATATATATATATGTGTGTATATATATATATATATATATATATATATGTGTGTGTGCATATATATATATATATATCTGACAGAGATTTCTCTCTCTCTATAGTCTGTTTGTCTCTCTCAATCTCTTTCTCTCTCTCTCTCTCTAAAGAGAGATATATATATATATATATATATATATATATATATATATATCTCTCTAGAGAGAGAGAGATTTTATTTATTAGCTGTTTGGTTTCCCTGAGGGGAGCCATTGTTCTCCCCCAGGGAAACCACATATCTATTAATAAAAAATGTCCCCCACAGGATGTCAGCCCTGCTCACGGGCAGCTCTCCTCTTAATTTCATTCATTTTTTTTAGTTCATTTTAAAAAAATGTGTAGTCCTGGCAGGGAGGGGGGTGCAATCGCCCCCAGGTGTAAACCAACTTGTTTTTTATATATATATATATATATATATATATAAAAAAAATGCTCGGGTTGTCCCATTTTCCCCTCGGGTAAACTAAATTATTATTTTTTAAACATGCCTGGGTGTGTTTGGCCCTTTTTCAAATCCCCCAGATGACATCCCTGGTATCTAGTGGTATTTCCTGGCTGTGGGTCGCAGCACGGCTGAGATCCACAGCCAGGAAACACTCTCAGGAGGCCTAGTTTTAAATCTCCCCTTTCAAAAGAAGCATTCCTGAAAGGTGGGGAGGCCCTTTTGGGCCGGTTTTCCCCACTGGAGCATAAATCAGCCTTAACAGCTGCTTCCTGCTCCGGTGGGGAAAACAAACTGTGATGTCTCACAGATGGGTGGGTGGAGGGACGGGGGGAGACACAGAAGCTCTTCTATGTCTCCAGAGGGGTTTTAAATAAAAGAAAAATCCCTCCCTGGTGCCGGCCAATGGTTGTGGCCCGCACCGATAGGGTTAAGATGTTCTACAGGATAAATATTGGGAAAACTACCCCCAAATGATACCATCCCTTGGGCAATTTAAAATAAGCACACTTTCCACAAATAAAATAAACTCCAGATATAACAGACCTTCTCCATCCAGATGCAACTTATAGTTCCCTTGAGCTTTGAAAGTATGTTCAAATTCACTTTTTTCCACAAATACATTGTCAGTATCAGATCTTTCCATCCAAATACACAATCCTCCCTTATGTTTCCAGTCTAAGGCAAATTTAGCTAAGTTCCCAGCTAACTGATGTTCAATCTCTTCCTCCGTCCATTTATTCTGACTTCCAAAGCTGTCATCCAATTGTTAACTAGCTTCTAATTCCCTTTTTCGATCTTCAACCAAATTTAGGAACTTCTTCTCAACTTCTGATAACATACATGTTAAATTATGTCTGTGTGCATAAACCGTGTCTAATGTTGTAAGAGGTTTAAAGAACATTTAAATTATTTTCAACTCTAAGGGAGCTGGACCTATGTTCAAATGATCAGTTATAGTGATCTCTGAAAGAATTAAATCATAATTTGAAAAATAATATTGATAATGTCCTGTCCCATAAGAACAGACAACAAAAGACTACTTGAAATTCCTGAAGTCACAGTTATATGATGATAGGTGATATATTCTGACTCAGAGGCAGGTAGTTGTGTGTATACATAGCAGTCTCTTGCCTTCATTGTGTCAACATATTCATATAAGAAGCAAAAATCTACATTTGCAGAATAATCTCCTCTATGTGCATCGAAGTGTAAAGCTTTCTCATCTAAAATGAAATTTGCCATTCCTAAGAGTTGGTGTGTATTGGATAAATTGGTTATCTACAGATGCAGTAAGGGAAAACATTCCTACTAACAGCGCTGCTAACACAGTAAGGATAATAAGCAAAATTCTGCCTACTTTGTAGCAATGTCTATTTCTCTGATTTGGCTCCATTACTTCTCTAAATTCAGATCTAAAATTGGGTGGAATGCAGCTGCAGCAGAATGTCTCTCTGTTAATTCCACCTGTGCAGCAACAATCAAAATTCAAAGAGTTTGGAATATACACAAAACTTCATGAGACTTCCCTAATCCTACAATGTGTTCTTCTAAAGAGGTAACCCTTCTTCTACTTAGGCCTAGGTATTCTTCTGATTTCCCTATCTCTGTCAATATAAATGTCTCTAAGGATTACACAGTTCAAATTCATTGAAGGAAATGAAACTTCAAGGTACAGTTCAAGTAAAATGTTCAATCATGGAGGTTCATGGAGGTTCAATTGAACTTGATCTGTGACCCCAATAACTCCAGAACTCTTTGTCTGAGTCATTTGCAAATAGGTTTACTCAGGTGAGGAGTACCTCCGACTGGGCACTCTCTTTCTCCTCAGTCTCCCCACAGCCATACTTTCACCCTCACTTTTGCTTAGATCTGAGTTCTCAGTATCCTTGGGTGTTGTCATTCTCTAGGCAAGGTCACTCTTTTTCTCCCTCGTCTTCTAGGGCATCAGTCTCTAGCGTCCACTCATCTTCTCAAAGCACTGGGTCCTTCATAAGGGTCTGACTCCGAGCTTGTCTCATTCACCACCACAGGACAAGAACCAGACTGCTCCACTTCGGGTTGTGCTTCACCAATGGCTTGTTCCTGACCTCTCTCAGACCAATCAAGAGCTGTGTCAGGCTCTGTTTGAACCCGACAGCTTGGCTAACCTGCTCCTCACGTCTGCCTGAAACCACTCGCATTTCGGGAACAGGTGTTGTCATATCAAGGGGACATTCAACTGCGTGAGTATGGAAGTGCGAATCCAGTTGGGTAGACCTCCACACTTTACAGCAGTCGTGGAGACTAACATCAACTGATAGGGCCCATGCCATTGAGGTTCCAGGCATGTCTTCAGGACGTGTTTCTTCACCAAGACCCAGTTGCCGGGACTGAGGTCATGGCACTGCTCCTGATGTGGAGACGTTGTAGATGCTCCAACCTGATGAGACACAGAACATATCACATCACCCAGGCCTTTGCAATAATCAAGGTAATTTTCACTAGTGCATTTGCAGGAATCGCTGGCAGTCTCATCGCCCTCCCCAGTATGTTCTTGTGGGAAGACAATCCAGTCTTTTGTTCAGGTACACTCTGAAGACTCATCAACACAAGAGGCAACACATCAGGCTATTTCAAAGATATGGAAGCACACACTTTTGCCAATTTGGATTTCAGCATGCCATTCACCTGTTCTACAAGACCCGAAGCCTCAGCTCTATAGCTGCAATGTGGCTTCTGTACAACCTGTAATGCTGCACATAATAACATAAAAACCTCATTATTGAAATGAGTAACTTGATCTGCTTCCAAATAAGTTGGGAAGTCAAACCCAGGAATGAGCTCTCTGAGCAACAGTTTAGCTACTATGAGGCTATTATTTCTTATGGTTGGATTTGTTTTGACCCAAATCAAAGAAGATACACCCAGTCACCAGGACGTATCTCAACCCGTTACACACAGGCATCTTGATAAAGTCCAACGGCATCCTATTGAAAGGTCATCCTGACCTCCCTAAGTGACTCAGTGTCATATGTTGAATCTGGCTGGTTTTCTGAGCTGCTTTCATCTTTGGAACTGTGAGCTTCTGTACTCACACTCTCTCTAGATGGAGTACTTTCATTAAAAAATGTCACCAAATCATCTATCTCCTTTGCACTAATGGATCAGGTCACCACAGGAACCTTAGTTATAGTATCATTTCTTTGATCACGATTTCCCAAATGTAAAGAGGGCTCCCATACACGAGTCGTATGGGTAGGCACTTTCTGATAAGTACCTATCGATGTGCAGCCTCACAGGTTTAAAACTGTATCTGTACTTTCTCCACATGGGATACTAGCATGTGTTGGAACAAACTCCCTAACATCTGGACTATTTGGAACTCCACCTTGTCCTTCAACAGTATTAGGCACAGTCAGATTTAAGTATTGTTTCCCCAGAGCCTTCTGACTTATACATAGGAGCTACCAGACAAATAGTAACTGGGACTGTAAGAGCATCAACAGTACTCACAGTAGAATCAACTGGGACACACTCTTGCAAACCTTCACTTCTTGGTTCACATGGTTTGTTAGCGGGAAAGGCTCTTACGGGACTAGGAGTCATCTTAGACGGGACAGTGGCAAAAATAATTGGACCAGTAACACCAGTACCATAATTTCTACTCTCTTTTCTGGGCTCATTATACGGGGGTGGACATTCAGATAATAACACATACAGAAGACTATCTCCAGAGTTGTCATCACTATCTACACTCATGTCACCCTTTTTGTTTCTTCTTCTGTTTTCTGATAATTTTTCTTTCTCCCTCTTACTCAGCCACATTGGTTGTCAAAGCCAGATACAACCTATCTCCTTCCATTATGTCTGTTCTCCATCTTTTCAGCTCAACATCCCACCTAGCACCAGCATAGGTATGCATAGCTTTCTTTGCCTTGCTCTTGTATTTCTCCTTTTCTCTGGCATGAGCGGCCCGTTCCTAAGCATTAAGTGTGTCATATTTGTAATGTATTGGTATTTAACCACCAGCTCTATCTTGACCACTGACTTCATTTTGTGGTTAGCTTAGTTTCACACACCATCAGGGATTTTTCCGTGCACAGCTTGTGCAATGTGTTTTCTCTCTTTCTCACTGAAGGAAGGGTACATAACACGGGGAGTGAGGAACACGGACCATAAGATGTACCAGGCTGAGAATGTTTATGGTAAGGCAGGGAACATCTCGATCTTGGAAAAACACTGTGAGAGTTGACCAGTCTCAACACTGACCTGGTGTGGCCAGCGTTTGAACAACAACTTACTCGATGGTAGGGGTTGTTTCTAGAATTCTCCTCTCCAGTTTGTTTAAAGTATATAAGGGGGGAAGCTTGACAACCAGGTTAGAAGGACCTCATTTCTGAGGGGGGAGGCCTTGCTCAGAAGGATCCCATGCAGTTGTCTCGGTCTCGGCCTCTGTCTCGGTTGTGAGGGTTCCTCGGCCTGATGCTGACAAAAGGGATGAAGTCACTGTCAAGCCCTATGATGATAAATTTTTAGTTCCTATTTGTAGCTTTGCATTGTGCATGCATAAATATATATATTAGTCATGTAATAACTATTGTTGATTTCTATGAACATTAATATTTCACTGCTATTATTATGTATGCACTTACATTACTGCCTCTGAAATAAAAGCTCACGTTGTTTTTGTCTGTGCATGAGACTTGAGAAGCATCTTAATTAATTCATTACTCAGACTCAGAGTGCTGCATTCTTGCCATTCCTTTCATTTCGTCTCAGTCTAAAGTAAACCTGAACAATATTGTGCAGGTTTAGGTGGTGTTTTCGTCTCCTACAAGTTTTCACAAATTCTTAAATTGAACCGGCCATAACTTGGAAACCTCAATGTATCCTCATTTTCTGTGATCTTGTGTCATGACCAAGCCTCACACGTGTATGAAGTCCTACATTAATTGCCATATAGTGACCTGTGGCATCTTCTGGAGGCAACTGTTCACCCTCTCTACTGAGGATATGAACGTCACCTAAAAATAAATCTTGCATAACTCTAAAACTTTTCACTCTCCACAATTAAATGTCAATAATTACAATTGAATTTCAACTCAGAACCAGCATTGTATCCACAATCCGTTGCTCCAGAACAACTACCGATCAAAGCGCGACCCCTTATGACGTTGTGAACCAGTAATAGCACAGCACCTCACCAACAGACCTATGCTGGCGTGGCACACTGTAACGTAGATCTTCCTTATTGCAGCAGTTCCCCTCATTTACAGTCTGCACACACACTCCCTCAGGAATATCACACATACACAGCAAATAAAAATGCAAATAACATTTGTCTGCTCCACTAAGGAATGAATAGTTTTCAAAAACACAAGAAAATTTCCAAACACTTCGACTGAAACCTTGGCCTGCAGGGCATCAACGAGATCGGTATAGCTTCAGTCTGCGTGTTAAGATTCACTATTCCAATCACCTCACCATCACACAAAGTGAGTCCATATCTTAACTGTACCATTGACAACATCTCACTACGGACACACCTCTTAGCAGACAATTTAATATGGTGTATTTTACATCTTGTAAAAGTACTGAGGGATGCTAGGTCACGTTGGACCTGATGACCTCTTCAACCTCTTTTACAAATTACACTCTCACAACAAGCAAACATCTCGGCAAGACATCATCTAAACTCACAAACACTGCAAATTAAGTACAAGCCTCTACAATTCGGAATTCTATTAATCTTCACACCTTCTCCAATACAACATTCTTATAAGCCTCCACAACTTTGGCGTTCTTCCACGATTTGGACATTGGCTCCAGGGACAGGACTCTAAGGATTAGCTAATCTAGAGGCCAAGGTTCTAGCTCTCCTTACTTCAGAAACCTAACCATCATCACTCTGTTACCATCTGCTCCAGCACCATCCTTTCTTTCTTTTTTCTGAGTCTATTGAATCATTTTAGGAGTCCCGAGGGGCAAGGAGAAACACCTTCAGTCACAGTATTAAATTACAGTGTAACCCATTTGGTTGCACATTAAGGCCCGTATTTATACTTTTTGACGCTAAACTGCGCTAACGCAGTTTAGCGTAAAAAAATTTTGCGCCGGCTAACGCCATTCTGAAGCACCATGCGGGCGCCGTATTTATTGAATGGCGTTAGCCGGCGCAAGCAGACCGGCGCTGCCTGGTGTGCGTGGAAAAAAACCACGTACACCAGGCAGCGCCGGCGTAGGGAAAAATGGCGTTAGGGCGTCTTAAAAATGGCGCAAGTCAGGTTGACGCTAAAAAATCGTCTTAACCCGATTTGCGCCATTTTAAACGATGCCCAGACGCCATTTACATGACTCCTGTCTTAGTAAAGACAGGAGTCATGCCCCCTTGCCCAATGGCCATGCCCAGGGGACTTCTGTCCCCTGGGCATGGTCATTGGGCATTGTGGCATGTAGGGGGGCACAAATCAGGCCCCCCTATGCCAAAAAAAATATATAATTTTTTTTTTTTTTATACTTACCTGAACTTACCTGAATGTCCCTGGGATGGGTCCCTCCATCCTTGGGTGTCCTCCTGGGGTGGGCAAGGGTGGCAGGGGGGATCCCTGGGGGCAGGGGAGGGCACCTGTGGGCTCATTTTGAGCCCACAGGCCCCTTAACGCCTACCCTGACCCAGGCGTTAAAAAGTGGCGCAAATGCGGGGTTTTTTGACCCGACCACTCCTGGGCGTGATTTTTGCCCGAGAGTATAAATACGACGCATTTGCGTCGCCGTCATTTTTTTAGACGGGAACGCCTTCCTTGCATCTCATTAACGCAAGGAAGGCGTTCACGCAAAAAAATGACGCTATTTGCCCATACTTTGGCGCTAGACGTGTCTAACGCCAAAGTATAAATATGCCGTTAGTTTTGCGCCGAATTTGCGTCGAAAAAAACGACGCTAATTCGGCGCAAACGGAGTATAAATATGCCCCTAAATCTCAGAGATGATCTTGAGGTTTAGAAATGGATTTACTACAGACTCAAAGCCAAACTTACATAAATGAATCTCAAAAACATGGTATAGATGTATATAATCGCCAAAGGAGAATCAAGACACACACAGATAATTCAACAGCGACAGTGCAGAAAACCTGGAAAAGCATATGGTACTTCAAATTCAGGCTCAGAGTTACCTGCCTAACCATTGAATCTAAGTTCCTAACTATTCTAATAAACTAAAGATGAATATTGAAGAAAGCATCATCATCACAGACAACTTTGGTAGAAGTCCTGTTGAGAATTGTGAGTAGCAGAAAGCTGCTTAGTCTAGCAAAAGAAAGGAGACCTGTCTCTCCATTAACTGTCCGCTCTAGTCAAGGGGAAAAAGGAAATCTGAAACACTGACTAACTAAACAACAGTTTAATAAACCCCAGAACCTTCCAGGAACTGACATCACACTCAAGAAAATGTTCACTAACAAGGTATCATTGTGAATTATATCCAATTAACTTTTATCCTCTTCTGAACACAGCTGCTCGACCTTGAATTACAATCATGCTCAGGAATTTGAGAGGGGAGTCTGTTCTTAAGGCTCCTTGCTACCAATTCTCATCCTTGGCAACCCAGCTCACACTTCCTTATCTATTACCTGCAGAAGAAAAAAAATAATGCAGAAAGAGAACAATCCTTGTGTTGAAATTAAACACAGGAATCGTGTAGGCCTTAACTCCAGCTTGAATAATAAAGAAGAAGTGCACAATTTAGTTATACACTTACAAATGCAGTTCTCTTAAACATAATAAATGAAGAGTGATTGTAATATACATAATTTAAAATACTAAGGTATAAACGCATTTGGTTAATATTACATAAAGGCAGTGTACATATACCTTTTTGTATCTTTACTTATAAAGGTAGTATGATGGCGTTGTCTTTTAACGCCCAACATTTACATGGATATAGTTTACATGATATATATGAGATTAAATGTGTCATTACTCTTCTTCCGACAAAGCATAATGGAGCAGCCAAGTGATGCAGTATCAAATGCAAAATGTAGAAGGGGCTTTGGTTCAAAACAAGCTTGCTTGTGCCTGGATGTTCTCTCCCCATCACATTTTCACTTCTCCTGATTCAGTAGTTTCTTCCTTAGTCTTTTGTTCTTCCCAAATTGAAGCATTTTAGTCTTGCTATTGCAAGTAAGATGGCACTTATTCTCCCTATGGCTATTACATATTCTTCCAGGGCTGTTAGACAGAGTAGTATATATGTAAGATGTTTTTTCCTTTGTGAGAGAGCTCAAGCATCAGGTTTGAATATAAGGCAAAATCACCAGTCACACCTAGATAGCTGGTTGTTACATACTGAATATTACTAGCACTGTAAAATGCAGCCACAGCGGGATCCATCATACTGGCTACCAGAAGCTCTGAGGTGCTGACATTACAGTCGATCTGAACAGGCTACTTTTAAGTAAGCATTTCAAGCTGTAGTTGTGCAGGACATCATAGCTTTGCATATTCATCATACATATCCAGCAGCAGCCCCAGTAGAGCCAAGAGGTTGCTGACAATGAAGAATGGATGACCTCGAGGATCTGATGTGAAGTCTCAACTGATAGCTCAGGACTGCACTGTGTTGTCATTTGGTACGTCTAGTATGAAGATTTTCTACTGTGACCCTTTCCAAGATCCCAGCACTTTCATGGCCAATAGCTGCATGTGTCAGAGACCCACCATGCAGAGAGAGGGTCATCTGGTGCAACTACATTGGCTGGCTTGAGACTGTATGGCTAGTGCTTCTGATTACAGTTGAAGTCTTATGAGTAGCTTCACCATGGCAGGCTTCAGGCATATCCATGGACGTGTTGGAGTTTTTGTGCATTAGCAACTCACACAAAGCTTTGGTAGCACTAAAAGAGGATCTTTTTTTCCTCTTTAGCGATTTTTGTTTTACCCTGTCTTTAGATTTGTGTGGATTTCCCTTAGTGTACTTTCCCGGTGGATTACTTTCTGAGTCCCTGGCATGCAGTGCTGTTCCTGTAAAAACAGGATTATAAATGTAAATAGGGCAGAATGATTCTTGAGTTTGAGAGTGTTCTGGAGTGGTATTGAAGTATTGTGCTTTGAGTTGTGTGATGGCCTGTTCTGCTGCATGTTAGGTATTTGGTTATGCAATGTTGGTTCTTGGTTCCATTGATCTGAACACTGATTTTGATGTATTTGTCTTATTTGTGATTTGCATCATATGAATTTTAGTTTTAATATTGGTTGATTTGGTAATCGGATTACTTGAGATGTTGTTAAACCTCTCTGAGAAAAGTTAGTATGTTTTACAGGGTGCCTTATTCATACACATAGGTATTGTTCTGAATTGGGATTGGTTGTAGTTCATTTGTTTGTTGTGTGTGATTTTTGGATTATTTTAAATGAGAATAATTGGTGCTGAATTGAAAAAGACTAAAGGCCCTAATATACCTTCCATGGTGGGACAATAAATACTTGCAGATGGTTTGTCTGCTTACAAAATGTTGATGCTATTGGGCTCTATATGTATACCTGGATTTTCGATTTCCATGAGTACCCCTTATGGTGACAAGGATTTGCAATTTCATTTAGAGGTTACCTTTAATAGCAGAAAGCTAGATTTCGTAAGGCAGACAGTGAATGAGAGAAACCCATTCTATAGATCTATGCAATTTGAGGCATTACATAAAAGGGCATAGAGAAGAAGAGAAAGACAATAAATGAAAAAGCAGGTGATTGGTTAATTTAGACAATAGTTAGAAAGTAAGTGGGAAAGTCAGGAGAGATGTTGGAGAGAGGATTTGGTAGGAGTGAGAGTTTTCCCTATGATAATTAAATGACAGACAAAAGGAAAGTTGATGCGTGAGATGGAGAAAAGCAGAGTCAAGAAAAGGGTTTAAATGAGGAGGATACCTTTTTGAATGATCTTTCAAATTCCAGACCTTCTCCACATACGAATGGTATGCAGAGACAGGTGCAGGTCTCGCCACTATCTGATATGGGTGCAGCAGAAAAGGGTACAATTGTACATGTGTAGAGAATGACAGCACTTACAGTAGTGGATCAGCAAATGCCCCCTCAGAATATACCAATACCTTTGCCAAGTACTAGCAGAGATGCTACGGTTGTCTCATGTTTTTAATGACATGCCTGCTACTGTTCCTACTGAGCCTCCTGTAGAAAGGGGCATTCATATTGGGCTTTTAAAGATTGAACTTGGAGACATTTTACAAGGAACCAGTTATTTTACATAGACTGATATATTATAATATAGAGGCAATAATATATTTGATCATAAAAGCAGCAAAGTCTGCAAATGAAACACACAATAAGCATGAGGAATTAGTAAAGGAGTATGAGGTAGGCATAAGCAGAATGAGGAATGTACACATTAATTATAAAATGGGTTTGACAAAAAAAAAATGGAGTTTTGTGACTTTGCAAGCTCACATTGTGGGTCTAGTTGAGGAGATTAAGGACCGAAGAGGTTTGAAGAAGTATCAAGAAAACTAGAAAGAAAGATACAGAAACAGAGGAGAAAGGAAAGTCAGTTGTTAGTGATTTAGAACCTGAGACAATGTCTGAACCTCCTCTGAGAGAAGTGCATGGAGGGAATTATGTGCATGTACCATGGACTAGAGGTGAT
Source organism: Pleurodeles waltl (assembly GCF_031143425.1). Taxonomy (NCBI): domain Eukaryota; kingdom Metazoa; phylum Chordata; class Amphibia; order Caudata; family Salamandridae; genus Pleurodeles; species Pleurodeles waltl. The sequence continues at coordinate 1,464,123,024 of NC_090445.1, forward strand.
TTTTATATATTAACAATGAATTTTCCAAAATTGCAAAGGTAAATGGTATAAGAAGGTTTATAGATTAGTGACAATTTCGATAATGATTTAGATTGACTTGAATATGTTAGTCAAGATTATTGTTCCTAGTGATTATGGACTGAGCATAAGGCTGCTGTTGCTTGGCCATCTAAGGAGCTTGCTAGAGTTGCACCTAATAATGATCCATCTGAAATAAATGCTGGCAAATGCAGAGCAGTGATAAATCATTTGAGAAAGAAGGTGGTAGAGAAGCAAGTGAACTGAGCAAAGAACCTGAGAGCTATGCAAAAGCCAAAAGAGTTGGTGCAGGTCTACTATGTAAGGCTTATGCAGATTTAAAGAAATCACTGTGTAGTTGAAGAGCTTGAGAAAGAAGGTTTAGTGGTTTGTATTGATTTGAGTTTTGGGTTTGTGTCCTGAATTTAGTTCACATATTCAAGAGAGTGTTGGCAGACTAGGGGATTCAAAGAGATCTTGAAATATATATGCCAAGTATTTGTTGTGTAAGACACTTCTCGGAATAAGTTGCAGCTGGATACCATGCTGTACTTCATTTCTTTATTAAGTTGCTACACGCATTAGGAACAGACCATCCTCCGTCCATCTCCTCCAACCGCCTCCCCTCTCTCCCCATTCGAACATCCGAATCTCCCTGGTTCGTCAGTTCTAGCGTCATGGCAGCTGGAAGACAGCCGCAGCTGATGCCAAACCAAAAGGCATTCTTTTAAATTGAAAACAACCCACATGAGTGAAGAAAGCTGTTAATTTCCTCAATTATAGTGACAGAAAAAAATTGGTGAAATGCCGCAGGTAAGTCAGTACTGGAAAACCGAGTAGCACCCTTCAAACTTGACACCATATCTGTAATTTTAGGCAAAGGAAATTGGTCTATGACAATGGTATTGTTAAGATAACATAAATCCACACAAAGACGGATTTTTCCATTACTGCGTCGTGCTACAACTATTGGTGAAATCCATTCCGAACTTTCAATGGGTTCAATAACATTCATGTGTAACAATTTCTCCAATTCAATCGACACCTCTTCTCTTACCATTATAGGTACCGGTCTTAACTTATGCATGTGCATTTTCCTTCAGTACAATTTTATGCTCAAAACCCTTTAGTTTTCCAAGCTGATTGCAAAAAACCTTTGGCAATTTCTTCTCTAGTTCCACTTCCATTGAACTCCCAGTATCCGCAATAAGCACTTTATCCTCGCTGTTAGGATCCAATATCATATGTAATTTATCTTGATCTTTCCAACCCAAAACAGAAGTTCTTTTTTCTGCCACGTATAGTTTTCTTCTAGTACTCCTGCATTTGAATTGAAAAATCAGCCACCTGTAACCAAAAATATTGATTTTTTCACCCTTATAACTCTCCTGTTCAATATCAGGTGGTAATAGATATTCTCCCATCGTAGGTCCGAATTTACTTTTCCATACACCTTTGTTAATTATGGTAAATGGTGGCCCTGAATCTGCATGAATTTTAATATATACTCCACCAATCTTCATTTCGCACACTGTTTTTTTTAGGATGTTACTTTCATTAGAATTTATCCTGTAAATTTATAACCACATTCGTATTTTCTCCGTCATCCTCTGAATTGCCACTTCTGCCTTCCTTATCTTCATACACACTTTAATAGTGCTCCTTTTTTTCGAATTTTTTTTCCAAAATGACCAAACATGCTGCAGTTATTGTTCTTTTGTTTCGTAGCAGGACAAGATTTTGAAAACACTTAATGCTCTTTACTACCACAACGATAACATATTTTCTCTCTATATCCTGCTTTCTCTTTGAAGTTTGCTATGGAGGTTTTATCTGACTTCTGGTTGTTTACCTTGTAAACACTACCCTCCGCTTATCTGGTGGTTTCAATTCTGTCACACATCTCCCAGAAATCTCAGCCTTGCGTACAATTGTAAGAACATCTTCTAGTGGAGTGTCGCCATTTATCCATAAACATTCCTGTATAGACTGATTGTGGGCATGCATACCCAATTGTTCTCTGATGAGATCATCATGTAATATGCCAAATTTACAATCAGTGGCAATCTTCTTTAATTCCACTACATAATCATCAACGTCTTCCCCTTTCTGCTGTTTACGTTGTCAATTTTTTAATCTTGTAATACCAGTACGCACTTTTTGAGCAAAATACTTATCAAGATCCTGTAAAGCTGCAGAAAAAACATTCCCATCTCCGCTCGATACATTCTCCTGCATCCTACTATATGTCTTTAAACCAAGAGGGCCCAAAGAATGCAATAAAATTATTTTTTTCTGTTCCCCTGACATTTTTCCTTCTTCATCAATGGCCTCAACATAATTAGTAAAATAATCCTTCCATTCTGTCCATTTCATTGAAGGCTCTGTCCCTGAGACCCAAAACGCATGAGGAGGACTAATAGTGAAGTTCTGTTGCGCCATTATGATAATAGGAACACCCAGGCACCAGTGTAAAAGCACGGAAAAGGAGTATGACCTGTTCCTACTAATTAAAGTCTAATGCAAGTCTAAACAATAGTTCACTTCCTGTTCTACAATTCCTCTTGAATTGACTTTTTTCTTTTTTTTTCCTTATTTAAAAAGAAAACATCCTTGTTTGCCTGTTTCCTCCTTAAGGACGCTGCCTTTAACAAATGTACACTGAAACTCCGATGTGGAGCGTGCATCAGTGTTGCCTTGACAACACTGAAACAACACTGCCATCTGATTAGGAGCGTGCACCAGTGTTGTCTTGACAACCGCTAAACAACACTCAGATGACACGTACGTCAACACGTCAGCATGTCATGCCATCTTCACATCTGGGAAAAATAATCATCAGAGGCTTGTGGAGCCGTGCGCAGTTAACACTCTCTTCACGCACTGTGTCTCGCGAACAACTGTAGGTTTCAGATTGTCTATTAATTTCTTCAGCAGACAGAGTGATAGCTCTACTTACTGCGCACCAGATCGCATGTAGATCCTTATTTACCCAACACTTGTCAGGCGATTAAATGAGGCTGCAATCCTTCACGTCCTCGTAGAGTGTAACGAAATCAGCGGGTTCCACACGTCGCTCGTCGCCAGATTTTCCGGTGTAAGACACTTCTCGGATTAAGTTGCAGCTGGACACCATGCTGTACTTCATTTCTTTATTAAGTTGCTACACTCATTTGGGAACAGGCCATCCTCTGTCCGTCTCTGCCAACCGCCTCCCGTCTCTCCCCATTAGAGCATCCGATCCTCCCTGTTTCTACAATTCTAGTGTCATGGCAACTGCCATGACGCAGTAATTGCCAACACAACATTATTGTGGTGATTTGGTTGACACAAAGCATAAAATACTTAGGGGTCATTCTGACCCCGGCGGTCTAAGACCGCCGGGGCCAGGGTCGGCGGGAGCACCGCCGACAGGCCGGCGGTGCCCCGCAGGGCATTCTGACCGCGGCGGTAAAGCCGCGGTCGGACCAGCAACACTGGCGGTCTCCCGCCAGTGTACCGCCGCCCTTTGGAATCCTCCAAGGCGGCGCAGCTAGCTGCGCCGCCGAGGGGATTCCGACCCCCCCTACCGCCATCCAGTTCCCGGCGGTCCGCCCGCCGGGAACCGGATGGCGGTAGGGGGGGTCGCGGGGCACCTGGGGGCCCCTGCAGTGCCCATGCCACTGGCATGGGCACTGCAGGGGCCCCCGTAAGAGGGCCCCTACAAGTATTTCACTGTCTGCTTGGCAGACAGTGAAATACGCGATGGGTGCAACAGCACCCGTCGCACCTTCCCACTCCGCCCGCTCGATTACGAGCCGGCATCCTCGTGGGAAGGGAGTTTTTCCCTGGGCTGGCGGGCGGTCTTTTGGCGACCGCCCGCCAGCCCAGGGAAAAACTTAGAATACCCTCCGCGGTCTACTGACCGCGGTGCGGTATTTCGGAGGGGGGAACTCTGGCGGGCGGCCTCCGCCGCCCGCCAGAGTTAGAATGACCCCCTTAAAGAGAAGTTGATGATTGCACAGGCAAATCAGATTCAGGAAAGTGGCAAGAATAGAGATGGTGAGTTCTGATTTGGGTTTTTGCCACCTGAAAATTCAAAAATGAATGGAGCGTGTCAATTATAGGTTGTAAGAATTGGAAATGAGATTATGACCCTCATTATGACATTGTTGGTAAGTCCCCCTTACCGCCATGCCGAACGCCGCCAACATACCTGCACCGCGGCAGATTACCGCTACCCATATTATGACACGCACACATACCAATCCGTCACTATACAGACACACACACAAGTCCGCCAGCCCAAAGGTCAGTGATAAATTGGTGGTACCAAAACCCACACCGTTACACCAACAGAACTACACCCACAGCATTATGACCCATGAATCACCGCTGCGGACATTCAATGACGCAAAACCATTTGGGGCACATACTGCTGCGCTCACACATACAAAACAACACCACATTGGACAATTCAAACTACACACACCTGACACACATACACATACCACACCCACACACCCACAACACTATAAAACACACACACACACAATACCCACAACCCCTTACGAAGAAAAAATATTGCCAACTGAGAGATATAGACCAAGAGCACCCACAGAACCAGAGCCACAAAACCCCATCACCCATACAGCATCCAAGCACCTTACAGCACACAGCCCAACACATCACCCCACACACCCTCACACACAATACACCCATGGCACCAAAAAAACACCCCAGGTTCTCAGAGGAGGAGCTAAGGGTCAGGATGGAGGAAATCATCCGGGTAGAGCCACAGCTATTCGGATCACAGGTGCAGCAGACATCCATTGCAAGGAAGATGGAGCTATGGTGTAGGATCGTGGACAGGGTCAACGCCGTGGGACAGCACCCAAGAACAAGGGATAAGATCAGGAAGAGGCAGAATGACCTACGGGGGAAGGTGTGTTCCGTGGCAGCAAGACACCAGATAGCAGTACAGAGGACTGGCGGTGGACCCCCACCTCCTTCCCCACAACTAACAACATGGGAGGAGCAAGTCTTGGCAATCATGCATCCTGAGGGCCTGGCAGGAGTAGCAGGAGGACTGGACTCTGGTAAGTCACCTCTATACTACTACCCCTCTACCTGCATGCCATTACATACCCCCAGCCCTGCCCTCACCCCCATCACCCCACCACCTCACATACACCCCACCATCACAACCCACTCATCCCAATGCCAAGCCCTGCACGTAACACCAATGCACGGATCCCCATCACAGACCTGCATGGACACACATCACTAAAGACAATCACCTAGTCCACCAAATCACTACTCACACAAGGCTAAGCTGCCAGGACAATAACATCCATAAAGGACAACACACCCCTGCACAAGATGGCACACAAAGAAACAATAACACTGCATTTACATCCCCACATGTCCCCTGTCCAACGTCACCGGAGAGGAGGTGCAGGTAACATCCAGTCCCCCCCACCAAAAGAGGCCCACAGTGATGACAGCAGCTCTGGACGCCTGGATCTGGATGATCAACCTGGCCCATCAGGGACCTCCGGACAGTCAGTAATCCAGGCACAGTCCCATACCACCACAGAGCCTCCCCCCTCAGGAAACACCACCACAGCACCCACCCAGCGGGCCCAGGACACGTCAATCTGCAGTGTGTCCACCATTACAGGGACCCCAGCCCACCCCACTAACACAGGACGATCAGGGGCCTGGGGTCAGTGGCAGTAGGCACACAGTTCAGGGGACAGAGGCACAGGTCAACAGGGAAGCTGAGAGGACTGCTGTGCGACAGGGGGAGGACAGGCTAAGGCAACCGACTCTCCAGGAGGCACTCACCAACATCCTGGGAGCATACCACTATTCCCAGGAGACGATGGGCCAGATATTGGACAAGTTGCAGGAGGCCCAGCGGCTGCAGGATGGACAGTGCCTGGGGATCAGGGAGGACTTGAAGGACATCCACACCACCCTGGTCACCATTGCAGGGGTGCTGGCAGATATGGCCAACACCATGAGGGAGGCAGTGGGACACCAACGGGCCCCTGACACTAGCCAAAACGATGAACAGCCTTCCACCTCCGCTGCCGCTATTAGACAGGTGGTCCCGCCACAGGAACAAGAGGCCACCAGCACCCCTCCCCCTGCAGAAGGAGAACCACGAAGTAAACGGTCCTTGGGATCCAGGCAGAAGCCAGAGAACATTGCCAAGACCCCCGCCAGGAAATGAGACTCTCCTGAATTTCACCCTTGTGTCCCACTCAGTCACCCTGTCCACCTTGAACTGCCATTGCTCCACGTCCTATGCCCCCTTGGACAATACACCTGTAATACCAATAGACTGGACACTACCCTTGAATTTCCTCCATCAGCAACCCAGCCCATTGGAATACCTCCTCCACTTATTAGCACCTAAATAAAAACCCTTGGAACAAATACAAGTATGGAGTCTGTCAATTGATTGAAATATGTATTTGTTTAACAAGCTGTAAACATTGCAATTTAACTGGACAGTAATGTATACATAGGTATGGCCTGTAGTTGGCAGCAGTCAATACACCAGGAGCCAGAGTGGTGCACAGATATCTGAAAATAGAGATGACAAGGGTTCAGTAAGTGGCCATAGTAGTGTGAAAATCAGCCTGCCATGTACAATGTCCAACACAAAACTGTCAATGGAAGGTGAAGTTACAGTGTCATACCTGTGTGTCACTGGAAGAACTGTTGTATGATTGATGTTCTGTTGTCCTCATCCTCATCCTCATCCTCTGCCTCCTCTTCGTCACTGTCCACAGGGTCCACTGCTGCCACGCGCCCATCTCCAGCCTCATCCTCCTGCAGAAAAGGCACCTGGCATCTCAAGGCAAGGTTATGCAACATACAGGATGCCACGATGATCTGGCACACCTTCTTGGGTGAGTAGCACAGGGATCCACCTGTCAGAAGGAGACACCGGAATCTGGCCTTCAGGAGGCCAAAGGTGCGCTAATGATCCTCCTTGTTCGCCCATGTGCCTCATTGTAACGTTCCTCTGGCCTTGTCCTGGGATTCCTCACTGGGGTCAGTAGCCATGAGAGGTTGGGGTAACCAGAGTCACCTGCAAATACCGATGGATACCTGTTAGCCAAACACTAACCCTTAGGGCCAACACCATACCCATACACCAACATATACTGGGTTGGAACCATGGGCTTACCAAGTAGTCACACCCGGTGGCTCTGGAGTTGAGCCATCACATATGGGATCCTGCTATTCCTCAGGATAAAGGCATCATGCACAGACCCAGGATACCTTGCATTGACATGGGAGATGTACTGGTCCGCTAGGCACACTATCTGCACATTCATGGAGTGAAAGCTCTTTCGATTTCTGAACACCTGTTCATTTCTCTGGGGGACAAATGCAATATGTGTCGCCCCAATAATGTTGGGGATATGTCCCATTGCATAGAAATCAGCTTTCACTATGGCCAAACCCTCCACCTGGGGGAAAACAATGTAGCTGCACATGTGTTTAATCAGGGCAGACAACACTGTGGTCAGCACTATCGAGAACATTGGCTGAGACATTCTTGCTGCCAAGCCCACTGTCACTTGGAAAGAACCGGTTCCCAAGAAATGGAACACAGATGGGACTTGCACAAAAGGGGGGATCCCAGTGGCATGACAGATAGCAGATATCAGGTCTGGCTCCAATTGGGTACACAGCTCTGTGATTGTGGCCCTGTCCAGCCTATAGGTGAGGATAATGTGCCTGTCCTCCATTGTTGCCAAGTACACCAGGGGTCTGTACACGGGGGATGTCTCCATCTCCTATTCATCTGCAGCGGTTGTACTCTATGGGGCAAAAGAGTGAGCAGCTGGTCAGTATTCCACATTTCCAAACTGTACACTGTATTGCATATTGTGACAGTAACAGTATGTTTTTGGATAGGCCCAAATGGTGCCTATGTGTACTGTGACGCAATTCGGTGCCGTGGCCTGCCTCCCCCCTGAAATGGCGCCCACCTGTCCTGTGTGGATGGACATGTGGAAATGAGGTAATGTCGCTGACGTTGTGCACCGTTGCGGGAGGCGGTCGAGTACTGCTGTGCAACTCCTCATTGGTTGTCATTGGGCCCTATGGGTTACAGTGGCCAATGGTGAAGTACGCCAGCGGTGACGGTATGCACTGCTGCGGACTTGACCGCCATTTTCTATCTGTTCATTCACTTGCTACCTGACATTCAACAGGAGAGGACCTACACTGCAAGTGCTGCTGTGACCTGTGTCTGGACCGACCATGGCTCGAGTCACTGGGGAAAGAGCCCCTGCCTTCACCGCTATGGAGTTGGAGAGGCTGGCGGATGGGGTCCTACCCCAGTACCGAATGCTGTATGGGCATCCAGACCAACAGGCGAGTACACTGTGAGCATGATGCATGGGGCATGAATGAATGTAGTGCTGTTTGTGAGGGCCTCGTGTAAGGGGGAGGGTTGGTGGAAGGGTCCTGGGCAGCATGCTGCATATATGGTGGGCAATGTCTGTGCGTAAAGGGATGGGATGGCTATGGTGGGCCATGAGTGTAACAGGCCGGACGGTATGGCTGATACCTTTTTCGATGTTTATTTGTCTGCAGGTCAGCATCCATCAGAAAAAGGGTGTATGGCGTATCATCGCCAATGACGTGCGGACCCTGGGGGTCTACGGCAGGTGGAGCACCCACTGTCGCAAACAGTGGGAGTACCTGGGACGCTGGGCACGGAAGACGGTGGAGTCCCAGCTGGGGATGGCCTCCCAACGAGGAAGGGGTGCCCGTCGAACCCTAACCCCCCTGATGTTCCGCATACTGGCGGTGGCCTATCCGGAGTGGGATGTGTGCTTGAGGGCATCACAGCAGCCACAAGGGGGTGAGTACAGTTTCCAAATCTACTACTTGCGCGTGGTTGGGTGGTTTACAGGTGGGGGATGTGGGACTGTGGGTGCCCATAGGCCAGGCCGGACATTGCAGGGTAGGTCCCATGTTGGGCAGAGGCTGATGAACACCACCTCCTACAAAGCTAGTAGGCATCCACTACTGGGCAGGGGTCTGTGGGTGTCAGGTATGCTGCTATTGGCGTTAGGTATTTCTGTCCTTTGGCTGGTGACTAGCATTGTGACTGGTAGTGCATTGCATAGTGCATAGGCCTGTTCCCTGTGTGAGGGTGCTGTGTATGCCAACGGTGTTGTTGGGGCAGCCACTGACCAAGTATATCCTTTGTCTCTTACCCCCACCTTTTTGTTTTGTCACCCTGTCCTTATGTGCATTAGCATCATCTGGCGGAGGAGCAGTGGCACCGGCGACGGAGGGAACTGCATCCCACATGGCCCATGAGGCTGAATCCACAGATGGTGATGGCACCAGTGGGACAGGGGGCGAGGGGAGCACCACGGCAGAGACAGGAGGGGACAGTTCTGACAGTGATACCTCCTCTGATGGATGCTCCCTGCTGATGACGGACACCTCTGTGCCCACCCCAACTACAGGTACAGCTGCCATCCCCCATACCAGCACTGCCCTCCCAGCAGCCCCTCAGCGAGTTTTTTGTGCCCGCTCACCCAGGAGGGTGGGCATCCCCTTTGCCCCAGGCACCTCAGGCCCTGCCCCAGTCAGCCCTGCTGCCCTGAGCGAGGAGCCTTTTGACCTCCTGCAATCGATCTCTGTTGGGCAGTCAACCATAGTGAATGCCATCCAGGGGCTGGCAGGCCATTTCCAACTAACAAATGCATTCCTGGAGGGCATTCACTCTGGCATGGCGGCCCAGCAGAGATCAATCCAGACTCTGGCCTCCTCTCTGATGGCAGCCATTGTCCCTGTCTCTAGCCTTCTCCCTCCAACTTCCTCTACCCAGTCCAATTCCCCTCAACCCCAGCCTATCCCAAGCACACATTCAGACCAGCATGCACCCAAGACAGCACACAGAAGTGGCTCAGGCAAACACAAGTACCACACATCATCCCACAGGCACTCACACAAACACCATCCAGATGCAGACACACCAACATCCACTGCCTCCACTGTGTCCCCCTCCTCCTCCTCATCCACCACCCTCCCCATAGCGTCTCCACTCACACCTGCATGCACTACATCCTCATCCACTACCCCCATCACCATCACACCTATCACTACACACCCCTCACTGGCAATCAGCCCCCCACATCCATGCACACGTCCCCTGTGTCCTCTTCCACTGTGTCTGTGATCCCTCCTCCCAAAGTACACAAACGCAAGCACTCAGACACCCAACAGCCATCCACCTCACAACAGCATCCAGCCCATGCACCTGCACCCAAACACAGCAGACAGACCCCTCCTACAACCACTCCCTCTTCCTCCACTCCCAAACCTTCATCCTCTTCCCGCCCCAGTGTCCTTAAGAAGCTTTTGCTCTCCGCCGTTGACCTCTTCCCTCCCCCCCCGTCCTTCACATCAGGCCAGGGTGGTCAGAACCCAGCCAAGCACCTCAGCCACCCAGTCCATGGCCACAGTAGTGTCGGCAGCTACTGCAGATGTGAGAGGCTCCAGGGAACCATCCATCAGCACTGACAGTGTGCCTGCACCAGCTGCCAAGCGGAAAGGCAAAGAGGTACCACCAGCTGCCAAGGGGAAAGGCAAGGAGGCACCACCAGCTGCCAAGGGCAAGGAGGCACCACCAGTTGCAAGGGCAAGGAGGTTCCACCAGCTGCCAAGGGCAAGGGGTCTGCCCCTGCAGGTAGGAATGACAGGAGGCCTTGTGCTGGGACTGATTCTGAGCCCCCAACACCAACCATGGCGGTTCAGCTGTCTGAGGCTCCAGGGAAAGGGCTGGAGCCTCCCCCCACCGCTGGCATTCCCGCCACCAGCACCACCACCAGCACCACTGCCAGCAGCCCCAGTGGGCAGCCGTCCGAGGCTACAGGGGGTAGGCTGGAGCCTTTCCCTACCACTGGCATTCCCGACACCAGCAACACAAAAGGATGATGGACAGAGTGTTCAACAATGCAAACACTCACCCCCAGTCACAGATCTGGGTTTAATCCATTGTTCTTTTGCTCATCATGCCACCCCCGTTTGAACCCAGCCATATCAGTCTTGACCCTGTTCCTCATGGGAACAGTCCAGCCCGAACTGCCAAGCCAGGTCCTCCCTGGACCGGAAACAAGCATCCTGGGACCGGTTCCAGGGTATCACCCTTCATCAGCCAGGCTAGCTTGAATCCAGTGGCACAGTGAGCAAGGGACCCACGTCTGGGCATACCCTTCCCACTTAGGGTGACTTTAACAACACAAAAGGATGATAGACGGAGTGCTGAACAATATAAACACTCCCATGGGGAACATGGTCAAGACTGATTTGCATATGGCTTGGTCCAAACTGGAACGGCATGGGTAGCAAAACACTGATGGATTTAGGCCCAGGTCTCTGTACTGGGGGTGAATGTTTCACAGTGTTCAGCATTCCGTCCATCACTTGTTCTTTTTGCATTTGCTGCCCCAAGTGGGAAGGGTATGACCAGATGTGGGTCCCGTGCTCCCCATGTCACTGGAATCTAGCTAGCCTGGCTGATGAAGGGTGATACCCTGAAACTGGTCCTAGGATGCTTGTTTCCAGTCCAGGGAGGACCTGGCTTGGCAGTTCGGGCTGAACTGTTCCTATGGGGAACAGGGTCAAGACTGATTTGCATATGGCTGGTTCCAAACTGGAACGGCATGGGTAGCAAAACAACGATGGATTTTAGCCCAGATCTCTGTACTATATTCCATCCATCACTTGTTCTTTTTGCATTGCCAACAACACCGCTGCCAGCAGAAGCAGCCCCAGTGGGCAGACGTCCGAGGTTGCAGGGAATGGTCTGGAGCCTCCCCCCACCACTGGCATTCCCGACACCAGCACCGCCCCCAGCACCACTACCAGCAGCAGTAGCCCCAGTGGGCAGCCGTCCGAGGCTGCAGGGGAAGGGCTGGAGCCTCCCACCACCACTACCAGCACCTACACCAGCACCGCCACTGCCACTGCCACTACAGAGCAGCCGTCACCGCTTGCGGGGAGTGTGTAGTCCTGCCTCCATGGACTGTAGTGTGTCCTGACCCTGCAAATCCTGTGGGTGTGACACCTAGGTGAGAGACTCTGACCTTGCACTCCCCAAGTGCTGCGTCACAGGGCACCAGGCCCCCTCCAGAACCAGTGGAAGAAGCCATCGACTCACCCCATCCTTGCCAGGATGAAGCACACTGGGCACAAGCCCCCCTCCAGAACCAGTGGAGAAGCCATCCCCTTGAGAGACTGTGGCCTTGCACTCCCCAAGTGCTGCATCACAGGGCATCAGGCCCCCTCCAAAACCAGTGGAAGAAGCCGTCCACTCACCCCATCCTTGCCAGGATGAAGCATACTGGGCACAAAGCCCCCTCCAGAACCAGTGGAGAAGCCATCCACTTGAGAGACTGAGGCCTTGTACTCCCCAAGTGCTGCATCACAGGGCACCAGGCCCCCTCCAGAACCAGTGGAAGAAGCCATCCACTCACCCCATCCTTGCCAAGATGAAGCACACTGGGCACAAGCCCCCCTCCAGAACCAGTGGAGAAGCCATCCACTTGAGAGACTGTGGCCTTGCACTCCCCAGGACCAAGCAGTGGGAAAACCACCCACTTGAGAGACTGTGGCCTTGCACTCCCCAGGACCAAGCAGAGGGCAAATCACCCACTTGAGAGACTGTGGCTTTGCACCCCCAGGACATCGCACAGGGCATGTAACCCCCTCTAGGACCAGTAGTGTTGTACCATCTTCTGGCTGAGGTGCCCCCCCCTTTCCCCGTCCCCCTAAGGTGCCTGTGTATTTTCGACCTGATGCCCCTGCAGTGTTGTTGCAGGAGTCAAGTGGGGCTTTGGCCTATGTGATGTGGCCCTGTGGCCCACGGGCATTGTAGACTGGGCAGTGTCCCTCCATTTGTATATATGTATATACTGTTTTGATTTTGAAGCACAATGTTCTACTGTTTTACCTTATTACACTCACTTTAATCAATTCCTTTTGTCCTTGCATTATTCCTGAGGGGTACGGGGTGAATATGTAATGTTACTGCATCTGGTTATGTGTATGGTGTTGGGGGTGGGTGTGTCACTGTCTTTTTCCTCACCCCTCCCCTTTGTGCTAGGCAGCAGTACTCACTGTGGTCATCTTCGCCGGCGTTGATGTTCATAGTGAAGAAGGAGATAAACAAGCATGGGGAACACCTGCAACTCGGGCTCCATGGCGGCGTGGTTCTTCCTTGTGTCTCCAGGGGTGAGTCCTTGCCTACTGTGTATTGTTTCCGCCGTGCTTTTGATGTCATTGGTACTCCCCCGGAAAAGGTGGCGGATAGGCCTGTTGTAATACAGTGGACGGGACATTGTCTTCCACCTGGCTGTTAGCAGTTACCGCCGCAGTGCTTGTTGCTACCGCCGTGGCGGTCGGTATGTTAAAGTGTCTGTCGGTCTGAGCGGTTTCCGCTGCGGTGATAATTACATTTTTGTTACCGCCGGCCTGTTGGCGGTATTACCGCTGTTTTATCAACGACCGCCAGGGTTGGAATGAGGGCCTATTTAGATACAAGGTAATTATGTCATTGAAGAGGAGTTGTGAGTAATTCTGAAGTTAATGCAAATATTAATTTGCTGAAGAAGAGCACTGTTTGCCATTTAGGTGGTAAAATTGGGCACTGTAAGCTCAAGTATAGGAAGAATCCAAACCGAATCCAGAATGAATTCCCTATAAGCAGGGAAACAAAGATTAGATAAGGATACAATTAGTTACCCCAACCCCACCAGCTTAATTCCAGAATGCTCAAAATCAAGAACGGTTCCTTATGAATATGCCTGTAGCTAAAGTGATGCAGCAAAATGTAAGACAAAATGTCTCACAGTTCAGGGCACCAGCATTCCATTGGCTGAATACATTATTTTCCTCAGTTTTCATCAGAGACTAATTTACAATGGCGGTGCCTCAGGGCAGGCGAGGGTTGTATGCTTGTTACAGTCCTAGAGGCAGACCATAGTGGCCCATGTGTAGATAGTGAGGTGAATGGCCACCTCGTATAACTTCTAATTGACACTGGTGCTACCTTTTCTATGGTTTGTTCTCTGGAAGTTCGAAGCCTATCCATCCCAGGAAGAGAAGGGCAAGTTGTAGGCATTAGCAATAAACAGATCGTTAACCAGGTTACTGCAGATGTTCCAGTTAAAAATAGGAGCAATGGAGAACAATCATCGATTCATATTATGTGATTTAAGTCCTGTTAGTCTATTGGGCCTGGACTTGCTTTACAAATGAACTGCATCATTTATTCAACACCAGATGGTGTTACAATTGAAATTGAAGGTGAAGACTCAGTGCTTAAAATTCCCTCACAGAAATCAAAAGTTCAGTTGCTCCCAGTTCTTACAAAAGATGACTTGCTTCTGGAAGTAAGATATACTGTCCAGGACGATGTATGGGATTTAAAAGGTAAAGAGATAGAATTGATAAAAAATGCAAAACCTGTGAGAGTGAATGTCAAACCCAATGCAGTTGTTCCTAGAGTTAGGCAGTACAGACTTTCAAAAGAAGAATAAAGCCTGTTATAGAAAAGAATGGACAAGGCATTCTGCAAGAGGTGCTTACTAGTCCTTGCAGATCTTAGCTAATGGGCATTAAAAACAGAATGGGAAATGGATAATAGAATAAGATTTGAGGAGAATAAATTAGGTAGTTATTTCATGTTTTCTGGAGATACCTAATCCTGCTGTAATTTTGTTCCAGATTCCGGCAAATGCAAAATGTTCAATAACTTATGCCAAGTGTTCTTTTCCATTTTTCTTCATGAACATAGTCAATATCTTTTTGCAACTCCCTTCCAAAATAAAGTCCGAATTTGGTATTGAATTCCACAGGCCTACCCTGAAAGTCCTTCAATTTTTAGTCTGATCTTAATGAAGGATTTGGAAAATCTACAGTTGCCCTGTAACTCAGCCCTGGTGCAATGCATTGATGTCCTGCTGATGGCACCAAAGACGAAAAAAGACTGTAAGCTAGATGCAGTTGCACATCTGAATAATGTTGCTGACAATAGTCACAAGGATTAACCCACAAAAATGCAAAATTGTAAAAAAGAGGTGATTAATCCTGGACATCATATTGAAAAAAGGGCAAGGAAAGCATAAAAAACACTTTTATGCAAATCTAAAGATGAATCCGCCAGCCACCCACAGGAAAGTGAGAATGTTCCTGGGAATTGTTTCTACTATAAGTAGTGAATTCCATTTTTTTCTCTGACTGCATAGCCTTCAATAAGGGTAACTCACTGTGATATCAAGGATCCCGTACCATTTAATGACATATGTAAGAAGGCCTCTGGAATTTAAGAGAAAATGTATGTAATGCACCTGTCTTTGGAATACCAGATTAAAATAAGGAGTTCTATATTCTTTTCTCATAAAAAGAGTGACGCATCCTGTCAGTTTTGACTCATGAAGCCAGTAGCATATCCGCTGTGTTGGACTGAGTAACTTACTGGGTGTTTGAAAGTGGTTCCAGTTTTTTGCATGCCAGCTGAACAAAAGAAAGGGAAGGTAATGGGACATACATTCATTGTGTTTGTTCTTCATTCAGTTGAAATTTTCTTGACCCGTACCAGTACAGGGCACAAGACAGTCCCCTGAATAGGTATGAGCAAGTCATCGTGGCATCTGAAAACAACTCTACCAAAAGATGTAGTTTTCTAAATCCTGCAATTCTAAGCAGTGAAGACAATTCTAATGATGATGATAATGATTTAACCAGAACTTAATTGTCTGAATGTTACAGAACACTGTGGCAAGCCAAGATCAGATATCAAAGAAATGTGTCTTGAAGTGGCTGTTCTCATTTTGTTTGCAGATGACTCTTGACTTGGAGACCTGGAGTATACAAAAATAGCCTTTGCAGTTTATTTGTTTTCTGAAAATTGTTGATGCATCATATCTGCCTAATGTAACTTCAGCACAAGCTTCAGAGTTGATTTTGCTGACAAGCTTATTGCCTTGCAGATAATTTGAATGTGGTGATTTATACAGACAGTCAATATGGTTTTAGAGTGGGTCATAATTCCAGGTAGTTTTGGTCACAAAGGGGTTTTATAACCTCTTCTGGTATTTCTATCAGGAATGATTCCTACATTCTTGATTTGTTGGAAGCAATACAACCAAAAAAATGCAGTGTAAAGTGTGCTGCCTAAACTGCTGGTAATGATATGGTCACACTATTGCGTAAACTACAACCCTATAGGCAAGGGTGATACAGGTGAACAACAGTTGAATGTGAAAGACAGGTTATTGTAATCCTCCAGAACATCACCCAGTACGTCGCTGAAGTGAAGTCATTGCTTTTGGATTACTAACAGTCCCTATCAAGGGATCAGGGGCACCATGATAACCAGTGAACCTATTTCATTCTACACAGTATCCCCCACACACAGCACTAGGAAAAAGACACACTTTTAACTAAAAGTATTACAGCAGGGCAAACCTGTTTCATGGTACATCTAAAATAATCACCCAAGATATCATAAAAGCAACAAGGAGGCACATTGTAAACAACAAAAATTATATAATTATTTCTAACATGGTTAAAATGTCACCTAAAAGCCTAACACCTACTTACCTACTTATAGACACTAATGAAGAAGAGCATGTATGGCAATCTGGAGTTTCTTCTGGAGAAATGGCATACTGCATACCTACTCAATAGCTCAAAATGTAATTATTTGAAGAGCAGTGGATACATCATTCCCTGTGAAAGGCAAACAGCAGTAGCAGCCTCCCGCAGGTACTCAACTCTCATTAGTGTCAGGCAAAATGCATCATCATCTCTGAGTGCCAGCAGTAGTCAAGATAGTCTTGAACGGTATGGAGCAGTATAATCGGGAGCGAAGGACCTCTCTACCTAAGAATTTGAGTGGTGGGCCTAAAATGCTAAATATTATCAGGGTTGAAAACCTCAGACATAATTTAAGAAACGTGGTACATAGATTTTGGATGCCAGAGAAAAGGTCCTAGATGTATTTTTCAAAAATGGGGGACTGGGGAACGTCAGTTTGGACTACACCTCTTTGATGATTTATCTAGGGATGTTTCTGCTTGGCCCTGACATGCTGATAAGAGAACTTGTTCCAGACTAGGTGTTGCAGCAGGTGTTATGTCTGGGTCATTATCAGAATTATTTGACACTCATTAAATTTTACAAATGATAGGTGTAAACGACTTTGATATTATTGTTGTTTAGGACAGGTCTGACAGTGAGTTGACAGAATTCGGGCAAAGTGTTGTCAGGGATAGAATTGGAGGTCTGGCCATAATGGAGTGAGACCTTAGGCCAGAATGGAGTGAAACAAATGTGGAGACCAAGTGGCGAGATATTGCACACTTGAGAATGAAACTATGGGATTAAATGACAAGATTCAAATGCAAAAAATCAGGGCAGAATGAATCAAATGAATGTTCTATTGAAAGTACAGATACTGTAAATTGTTTGATGTTAAACTAAATACAAGCTTCGGGAGTGAATTTAGGAGTCTGGAGTAGGTAGTACCAGAAAATGAGAAGCAAAGGGGTGAAATGGTAGTTTTTAAAAAGAGTTAACAAGGTTTGTGAATCACTCCTGAATATAAATATGTTCTTACTGACAGTATGTTATTTTATGTGGCTCCTTATTTACATAGCCAGACATATGGAGTAAAGGACTTAATGACCAGACCTTTAAGAAATTACGAGTTACATTTAAAATTCAGAAATGTGCAAGACAATCTGTGTCAAAGATGTATAGTTCGTCAGAAGAATACTCCGGGAAAGAGGACTGTGGTTATCATGAATTACATTTGCAAATCAGAGGGCCTTTTTACAAGACTCCAAGCAGACTTCATTGAGATGCCAGTTTACAATGGCCTTAAATATATTATCATGAGTGCTTATTCTCTAAATGAGTTGAAGCATATCCTACATGAGGATCTGATAGTACTACAGTTGCCAAATGTTTGTTAAAGAAATTGATACCATGGTATGGCTTGCATCTTCATTTGAGACAGATCATGGAACCACTTAAAAATTAAATTCTTAAATTGATTTGTACAGCTCTCTAGATTGTCTACAATCATTTGGCATAGTAGAAACGATGAATCAAACCATCAAAAACAAGCTGGCTAAAGTGTGTGCATCCACCAGTTTGAAATGGCCAGATGCTTTTCCTTGTATTCTCATGAGCATTAGAAATACCCCACATAGAAAGACTGGACTCTCACATCATCAATGTGTTAATGGGCAGAACAGTATGATTGGCCTACATACCCTCAGCAACACGTGTATCAGTAACTGATAACTTTGTATATGATTATTGAAAATGTCTGACGGATGTGATCTGTCTCTGGTCAGGTGAACTTGGCACCAGTATTATCAAAGGAAACTCCATGCCATTCTTTACTACTGGGTGACTGGATTCTTTTGAAAAAGCATATGTGCAAAAGCTGGTTTGAAGAGCATTGAAAAGGTCCACACCAAGTCATGCTTGCAAAAACACTGCTATGAAGTGTGCCAGAATCCCACAGTGGGTCCACACCGCTCACACAAGGATAGTGAAGACGGAGGATGAAGAATTGGTGACAACAGCCACTGATTCACAGATCAAGTTCACATTCTCAGCATGGGTCTACATAGGGTGATTAAACAATTTAAGCTGGTGAAGTTGAAGATCCTGGTGAAGGTACCAGTGGCCAGTTTCAGTCAGAGTATCAGAGGGAAGAGGTGTTGCAAAGTTACAAGTGGCAGCAAGAACAAATAGTCTCTGATCCAACTCAACAGCTGAAAATGAGAGTATCAAGAAGCCCAGAAGAAGAAAGCAGTTTACAATCATTCAATTTGCTGATGCAGATGGAAGCATAAATTTATCAGTGACTCAGCAGTAGTCAGAAGTGATAATGCAAGAATTGTAACACCCAAGAAAGTAAAATTACTTGCAACATAAAGTATGGGGAGAATTAAAGGTTAAACTTGATTACAGAAGTACTATAAGTAGTTGAAATGCATTCATAGTACAGCAGGAGTAAATCACCTGTTGCTAAAAGAGTAGCAAGAACGACAATTCCAAATAGAAAGCTATAGAGAGCTTCATTTGGCAAGGTGACCTCACATTTGTCAATCAATTAAAATGAACTATATTGAGGTAAGGCAAATTTGCATAGGCTTACGATTTGGTCAAGCAAAGACGCCATAATTTGAACTCAAGTGTGTCGACTACCCATTGTGCAAGGCAGGCAATGGAAGAATATACCTGCTATGGCAAAGGATAATGTGTTCAATTACTTCATGACTACATTAATATACCATTCGTCAATAAATAACAGGTATCACTTGTTAATTCATTTTGACACTATAAATATCAAATGCCTGTCTTGAAAAAGGAACAAAGTAAAGTGTCAATGAAGACAGGGGATGTTTATATCAATGCCTTCCCCTTACTTAAGAAAGAGGAAATTTGTCAGCACCTCAGTGATAGCAATTACATTCATTAAGAAAACAAGGAGTACACTGGCTTCCCACAGGTCTTCGGTGAGGTGGAGAGAAACCCCACCTGAGCTCAGCTGCAGATACACAACAAAAACACTCGTTTGTATTTGTGTATGCTGCGGCTGACTCTGTGGCATTGGTGCTGGCGGCGGGCTCTGTGGCATCGGTGCTGGCGGCGGGCTCTCTTGCATAGGTGCTGGTGGCGGGCTCTGTGGCATTGTGCTGGCGGCGGGCTCTGTGGCATCGGTGCTGGCAGCGGGCTCAGTGGCGGCGGTGCTGGCAGCGGGCTCAGTGGCGGCGGTGCTGGCAGCGGTGTTTGTGGCGGCGGTGCTGGTTGCGGGCTCAGTGACTGCGGTGCTGGTGGCGGTCTTTGTGGCGGCGGTGCTGGTGGCGGCCTCAGTGACTGCGGTGCTGGTGGCAGGCTAAGTGACTGTGGTGCTGGTGGCGGGCTCAGTGACTGCGGTGCTGGTGGCGGTGCAGGTGGGTGTGCTGGTGGCTGTCTTGTCCGCCGTGCAGGTTGGTGTTGACGTGGACCTGCCCTTGATTTTCTGGCTGTTCCCCACCTTGGATGGTGGCGCAGCTGTCTTACCACTATCCACTTTTGTTTTGTCTGAGCCCTTGGTGGCAGGTGTTTTTGCCATCTCCCTCCGGGATGTGGGCAACATTTTTACTTTTGGAGGTGGCGGAATGTCCTTGCCCTCGCTCTGTGGAATACTGGCAGCCCTGTTGCTTGCCGCAGTCCAAAAGCCTGCAGTTGCTGCCACCACTGTGCCCGGTGATGTGGTGGCTGAGGTGCTGGGTTGGGACCTGGAAAGGCGGGCCCTAGGGGACGGACGGGGGGAGGTGTAGGGAAGAGGTCAATATTAGACAGGAAAAGCTTTTTAGACACACTGGGAGGGGTTTTGGGAGTGGAGGAAGAGGTAGTGGATGTAGGAGGCATACGTTTGCTGACTTTGGGTGAAGGTGCATGGGCTGGAGGCTGTTGTGAGGTGGATGGCTGTTGGGTGGGTGTGTGGCTGAGTTTGTGTAGTTTGGGAGGAGGGCTCACAGACACACTGGTAGAGGACACAGGGGATGTGGGGGTGGTGAGTGCACATAAGCGGTGTGTGGTGATGGGCGTGCTGGTGATGGAGGTAGTGGCTGAAGATGTAGTGCATGCAGGTGTGAGTGGAGATGAGACACGGAGGGAGGAGGGAGACGTGGAGAAGGGGGACACAGTGGAGTAAGTGGATGTTGGTATGTGTGCATGGGTATGATGCTTGTGTGAGTGCCTGTGGGATGTGTGGTGCTTATGTTTGCCAGAGCCACCCTTGTGTGTTGAGATGTGTGCATGCTGGTCTGATGGTGTGCTTGGGATAGGCTGAGGTACAGGGGATTGGGTCTGGGTGGAGGAAGTTGGAGGGGGGGGCTGGACACAAGGACAATGGCTGACATCACAGCTGAGGCCAGAGCCTGAAATGCTCTCTGTTGGGCTGCCTTGCCAGAATGAATGCCCTCCAGGTATGCATTTGTTTGTTGCAACTGCCTCTCTACACCCTGGATGGCATTCAGAATGGTAGACTGCCCAACAGTGAAGGATCTCAGGAAGTCAATAGCCTCTTCACCTAGGGCAGCAGGGCTGACTGGGGCAGGGCCTGGGGTGCCTGGGGCAAAGGAGAAAAGGAGATGCCCATCCTCCTGGGTGAGCGGTCACGGGACACATGCTGAGGGGCTGCTGGGAGGGCGGTGCTGGTACGGGGGTGGCGGCTGTACCTGTTGATGCGGGGGGCACAGAGGGGTCCGCCACCACAAGGGAGCTCCTATCAGAGGAAGAGTCGCTGTCGCTGATGTCACCTCCTGTCCCCGCCGTGGAGCTCCCCTTGCCCTCTGTCCCACTGGTGGCTTCAGACTCCGTTGTCTCGCCCTCCAGGGCCATGTGGGATGGAGCTCCCTCCTTCTCCAGTGCCACTACTCCTCCGCCTGATGATGCTAATGCACACTAGAACAGGGAGACCACAAAAAGGGGGTGGGGAAGACAGAAGAAAGAAATTTTCAGTGCATGCAATACCACTACGGTTGGCGGACACTACAGACACAGCAGCCCTCTGCACTACGCCATGCACTTAGAGTTCCCTAATTAATCACAGGGACATGTGGTACACCGCTTATGCCCGATCGCTGCGCACATGGAAGTCCCAGGAGCCTGACTAGGTGTAGTTGGCTATTTCACTGGTGGGGCTGGGGTGCCACATAGCCTGCCTCACGAAGGGAACTTGCCTACAAAACTTGCCCTGGCCTAGGGGAAACCACAGCCCACCTCCCCCACCCAGACACCTTGTAATGCGCGCAGAGTCAGATGGATGTGACTGTACTCACCCCCTTGTGGCTGCTGTGATGCCCTCAAGCGCCCATCCAGCTCCGGAGAGGCCACCGCCAGGATCCGGAACATCAGGGGGATCATGGTGCGACGGGCACCCCTCCCACGTTGGGAGGCCATCCCCAGCTGGGCCTCCACCATCTCTTCTTGCTCCAGCGGCGAAGATCCTCCCATTTTTTACGGCAGTGGGTGCTCCGTCTGTGGTGGACCCCCAGGGTCCGGACGTCCTTGGCGATGGCACGCCAAATATCTTTCTTCTGGTGAGCGCTGACCTAGAGGAATAGTACAGGGGAAAAGGAAAATCTTTAACCGTCTGGACCATCACAGTCATTGACCCACGTTCCTACCCTTGCCCTGACGCACATACACTCACCGTCCGCTCATGCAGGCCTCAGTCCCCCCCACCTACTGTATCTTCCATCCACACCACTCCAAACAGGCATTGCCCATACAGCATGCTCACAGTTTACTCACCTGTTTGTCTGGAGGATCGTAGAGTAGCGTGGACTGGGGGAGGACCCCATCCACTAACTTCTCTAACTCCTCCGAAGTGAAGGCAGGGGCCCTTTCCCCAGACACATGAGCCATCTTCGCTTTCAGACTGAGGTCACAGCAGCACTCGTAGGTCCTCTCCTGTCGAAGGTCAGGTATCAAGTGAGTGAACAGACAGAAAATGGCGGTTACATCCGCAGCGGTGCGTACCGTCACTGCCGGCGTACATCGTCATGGGCTCCTGGGACCCATAGGGTCCAATGTTAACCAATACAGGATTGCGCCGCGGTCTTCGACCGCCTACCGCGCCAGTGTACAACGCCAGTGCAGTTACCTCATATCCCCATGTCCCACCTTACAGGTCAGGCAGCCGCCATTTGTGGGGGCCACATGGCATTATTTTTAAATGCGTCACACCTATCTAGGCCTTGCATACACACAGTGACAGGCACATTGCGGATTGACAAATGTGTGCAATAATTATTTTTTTAATAATACCTCAGTGTTGCATGACTCTCTGCTTGCTGTTCTCGTCCAAAGGGCATGTCCGCTGGGGCAGGTGAGGAGATGGCGGCATCCTCCGGTGTACTGACCGCTGTTGGACCTGTCGACAATGGAAGAGAGACACGTAATAGTCACCTACAGACTTGATCATGCATCAATCCATGAACTGTATGCCCAGTTGGAGCCAGACCTGATGTCAGCTATCCACCATCCCACAGGAATCCCCCCTCTAGTGCAGGTCCTGTCAGTACTCCATTTCCTGGCAAGTGGGTCTTTTCAAACTACAGTGGCCATTGCATCAGGGATTCCCTGTAGTGGTGGGCACAGTGCTGCTTGACGTGTCCTGGGGACAGAGGGATGGGCCCGCTGGGTGGGTGCTGTGCTGGTGTTTCCTGAGGGGGGAGGCTCTGTGGTGGCATGTGCCGGTGTCAGGGGATCCGACTGTCCCGAAGTCCCAGGTGGGCCGGGCTGGTCATCTTGATCCAATTGGAAAGAGCTGCTGTCATCACTGTGGGCCTCTTCTGTGGGGGGAGTGGACATGTCTGGAACCTCCTGTCTGGAGACGTTGGGTAGGGGTCCTGCAGGGGTGTAAAGGCATGAGTATTGCATCTGTGTGTGCCATCGTGTGCAGTGGGTGGGTGACCCTGTACTCCAGTGCTTGCATTCTTGTGTAGGACCTTTTGTGATAGTTGGTTTGGGGATCTGTGTGGGTATCTGTAGTGGACATACTTTGGTGATGGGTGCCCATGCTTTGTTGTTGCATGCAGGGCTTGGTATTGGGATGTGTGGGTTGTGATAGTGGGGCATATGTGAGGTGTTGGAGTGATGGGGTGAGGCTGGGGTATGTGATAGCATGCAGGTAGGGTGGGGGATGTAATAGTTAAGATTTGACTTACCAGAGTCCATTCCTCCTGCTACTCCTGCGAGGCCCTCAGGATGCAGTATAGCCAAGACCTGCTCCTCCCATGTTGTTAGTTGTGGGGAAGGAGATGGGGGTCCGCCACCAGTCCTCTGAACTGCAATCTGGTGCCTTGAGACCACGGAACGCATCTTCCCCCGTAGGTCGTTCCACCTCTTCCTGATGTCATCCCGTGTTCTTGGGTGCTGTCCCACTGCGTTGACCCTGTCTACGATTCTGTTCCATAGCTCCATCTTCCTAGCTATGGAGGTGTGCTGCACCTGTGATCCAAATAGCTGTGGCTCTACCCGGACGATTTCCTCTACCATGACCCTGAGCTCTTCCTCAGAGAACCTGGAGTGTCTTTGCAGTGCCATGGTGTGGTGTGGGTGATGTGTGGGGTGGTGTGTGTTGTGATGTGTGAGGGGATGTGTTTGTGTGTGTTGTCTGAGGTGCGTGGATGTTGTGTGAGTGATGGCGTTGTGTGCCTGTGGATGCTAGTATTGTTGATGGTGGTGTCTCTCTCTCTGCTTTTTTCTCAATTTGTGTCGTAGGGGTTTGTGGGTGATGTGGGTGTGTGTTTTATATTGTATTGAGTGTGTGTATGTGTATCAGGTGTGTGTATTTCGAATTGTCCAATGTGGTTGTGTTTTGTATATGTGTGTGTATTTTGAGCGCAGCGGTGTGTACCGCTAATGGAATACCGCGGTTGAAAGACCGCCATGTGGATTCGTGGGTCATGATAGTGTGGGCGTATTCCTGTTGGTGTGACGGTTGAGGTTTTGTTCTCGCCAGTTTATCAATGACCTTTGGTGTGGCGGACTTGTGTGGGTGTCTGGATTTTGGTGGATTCCGGCCTGTGGGTTGTAATAGCTGTAGCGGAATTCCGCCGCCACAGCGGTCTGTTGGCGGTCTTCTGAACGGCGGTAAGCGGGATTTACCGCCAATGTTGTAATGAGGGCCATAGTGCATGTTAACATGTGCAAGTACTATGTCACTGATTATATTGGATTGATTGCTAAGGCTATCATACAGTAATTAACGTCATATCTACTAAGTCAATGTACTAATCATAAACTCCACTTGGTAACAACAGCTCTCTTCTACAGTGTAGTTCAGTGCACCACCACACCTCTGGGTCCCTGGGTCTCATTCCATGTCTGCATCTCTATGTTCATTGAAAGAGCCCAACATTGCCCCCAAAGCTCCTAAGTCCTCTGCAACCCAGTCGTCGGTGCCAGAGAGCCTCAGGTGTTTTTCATCTGCGACTCCACTCTATTGGAGTCTGGAGTCCCAACCATTTAGCAGCTATTCTACGCTTAGCAAGAAGCAATGCTCATTGCAGGAGTTTATATGAAATCTTGCATTCCATGTGCCTGACCACCATACCAATACCATACCATACCATACCCGGGTGACATAGGGATATCGATTCCCACTGCCTCCATAATGTGGAGCACTACCATATCCCAGAACCAATGCACCCTTACGCATTGCAAAGCCAGAAAGAGGAATGTGGGCCCTTCCTCACCACAATGGGCACACCTTTCTGCCCTACAAGGATCAATACTGTTGAGCCGGGCTGGTGTACGGCGCAAGTAGTTGAAATGGAGTAGTTTAAATCGACTGTTACAAGACACTGTCCTTACCAGGCTAGATGCATGACTCCAACTCGAGTCCTCAATTGGTTCCCCAGATCTGTTTCGCAGGCTGCTTTTGCCTTGTACTCACTCTTTGTCAGGTCCCCTTGTAGAGCCCTATAGAATAGACATATAAGGTGTCTGCCCTCCCCATATGAGTAACCCTCCCAGAGTCTCAGAGGGTGGTGGGGCTTGTGGGTGCATGTACCAACTTTCTTTTGTGGTGTTTTCTAATTTAACAAATTGCATGAAGTGGCCCTCTCCTACATTAAAAATATCTTGTGCTTCCTGTAAGGTGATGAAGACTTCTCCCGGGAATAAATCTCCAGCTATGAGACATCCACCCTCTCTCCATCTCTCCATGGACATATCACAGTCTATAGAGCAAAAGGGCTCCAGATCCCATATGTGTAATGCCCTGTCAAAGGGGGCTCTGCGCAGTATGTTTTTTACCACCTTTTCCCACACGTGCGCAGTATGCCAGATCAGATAGCGGCACTGGAGTGTCTGCCCAAAACCCCCTCATTAATATGCGTGGTAACCGGTCTCCCCATTGCACCCTGTAGGAGCCGCTTCTACCAGTTGTCAGTATCGGTCAGCATCTTGCAGATGTGCTGGGTTGTAGTAGAGCTATGTGTCCGGAAGGCCAAGCCACCTTCCTCCATGTCTCTTTTCAAGATAGGTAAGACCACCCTGCTGAACTTTCCTGCCCACACGAATGAGATGCTTAAGCTATTTAATGCCCGAAAGAATTTCTCGTGCAAGTGGAGGAGCATGTTTTGCATCAGGTAAAAGCACTGTGGAAGGAAGACCATTTTTGTTACGGCCGCTCTCCCCATGACCGACAGGGGTAATGTGTTCCAGAAGTCGACCGATCTATTGAGACCCTAAACCACTCTAGCCACATTGATGTGCTGATGATCCGCTGGTGTCCTAGTGACCATAATGCAGAAATACTGCAAGCTCTCCCGCTCCCACTGGAGGCCCAAGTCAGGTAGCTGGTTCTGTGGCAACATGTGTTGCCCCCATCAGGGGAAATAACAGTGTTTTCTGGAGATTCACACGTAGGCCAGACGCTTGCCCACAGCTCCATGTGTCGCATCAGTACAGGTACCACCTCAGCAGGTGAATGGACATACACAGTGCATCTTCTGCATACAATGAGATGACATGTGTCGACTCACCCACCCGTATGTCCCATCTCCCCAGCTCTCTATGCAAAAGGATGGCCTTGGGTTCAAGCGCCAAATCAAACAATAATGGCAAGAGGGGGCACCCCTGCCTGGTTCTCTGTCTTACAAACCAGGCCTCTGAAATCTCCCCTCCCACCATGACGTATGACTAAGGGTCTCGTATACAGCAACTGCACCCATTCCAGGAAGTCTGGACCAAAGCCCATCTCATGAAGCATCATCATAAGATAGCTCCTGCCCACCCTATTGAACGCCTTCTCCATATCAAGCAATACAACAGTGCGATCCCGATTCTGCAGCCTCATGCAGTTAGACATTTCAAATTAACAGCTGTGCTGTGCAAGGGCATAAAATCGCATTGTTCCTTGTGGAACAGAGCACAGATTACTTCCTGAAACCACTGGGCTAATATTTTGCACAGGACTTTAACATCAGAATTAATCATAGTGAGTGGTCTGGATGAGGAGGTGTCCTCCAGGTCCCCCCCCCGGTTTCAACATAAAGGAAATTACACCCTCACGCACAGTTGGGGATCAGGATGCCAAGGATCTGTGCTTCTGAGAAAACATCCAACAGTTTCTCAGCAAGAATGTCAGAGTGGGTTTGATCAAACTTGACAGGCAAGCTGTCACCCCCTGGGACCTTAGCCTTTCTCAGATCCCAAAGCGCAGCTCTAGGCTTCTCCAGGGTGAGGCTCTCATCCGGGTCTTGTGTGTTGCCAGTGGAGAAGTGGTTTAGAGTTATTCCCACAAAAAACCTCTCTGCCAGATCCAGACAAACCTCATTGCTCACCCAGTATACAGTACGGAAGTGTGACACCGGAGCTATCAGTATATCACTACGTTGTGTCACTGCCTGACCCCCTGAGTCTCTGATATGCAGAATGGATGGGATCTCCTGCTTGCATTTTAGTATCCATGCCCATATTTCAGCCAGATTTATCAACAACCCTGTGTAGGTGCTGTTGATAAGATGTGTGTGTGTGTGTCATGGGATTCCCATAATATTTGCAAATCATGTTGAGGATGCACAACCTCTCACCTTGTGGAAGCTGAACTCACTTCGTCCCTTTGCAGGGTCGCCAATCTCTATTCCTGACCATCAATGTCTGCGACAAGTTATCTCCTGACACCACATGTCATCCCGATACAAACCTCCCCAGGATGGCCTTATGGGCCTCCCACTCCGTAGCTCTTAATTAGGTAGAGCCCAAGTTTCCATTTGAGCAATTCTGAAATACATCCCCCATGGTCTTCCAGCAGGCAGTTCCTGTTAGTAGATCAGGAGACATACGCCAGCCCCAAGCAACATGTGTAATGCCCCTTCAACACAGGCGGAGCAACGCTGGTGCATGATCAGACCGATATCTCCCCAGATCATCCCTCTGCAGAGCCCTAGGGTCCAGTCCAGTGACAAGATTCTGTCTAGGTGGCTGTATGAGCAGTGCATCTATGAGTGACAGGTGTACCCATGTGACTGGGTGGAGAGTGTGCCAACCATCGAGCTTCCCTAGATTCTATATGACTCAGGCTACGGACACCATCATCCGTGATTTCGTTCCCAGCCTTTGTGGGTGACGATACCAGTTCCCATCCAGAATACAATAAAGTGTCCTGTCCATATTGTACGGTAACCCTCACTGCCTTCAAGTAACCCCTGCATTGTGATATAAAACAGCCTCTAATCTACATTGGGGGCATAGGTGTTCAAGATAGTAATGCCCCTACCATCTAGTGTGCCTTTCAGGATTGTGTAGCGTCCCTCTATATCTGCCTCTCTATATACAATAAGAAACAGCACTCCTGGGGCCACCCATATCACCACTGTCCTGGCATAGGTGGAGTAGATTGCAGAAAAGAGCTGACCTCTCAATTTTTTCACTAGCTACAGCACTCATTAGATGTGTCGCTTGTAAGCAGGCTGTTTTGACCTTATGGCATCAGAAATGCAAATGGACCCTATACCATCCTGTAAAATCCCTATCAGTCCATGTGAGAATATGTAAACCATCAACCATAGGTAGTCGTGACACCCACGCAAACCTAGCCCCAGCCCCTCTCTTGGAGAGGAGATCAGTGTACCAATCTCCAGTAGAATCCTCAATCATCGTACCTCCACATGCACTGTAAGCACAAAAATTATTCCTGTAATGTTAGGGGAAAAAATAATCAACAACATACTGCCCCACCCCAGATAAACAGCAAAGTGACAACCAAACACACTGCTCATCCATATGTACTGAAGCTGCAGCCTAACCCCACCGCCCAAAACTATGGCCTACCACCCCACACAATTCACATTGTTATGTCAACGATGCCCCAACAAACTATACCAGTAGCATCAATCATCAGCATTTAATTAGGAGCGCACCCATGTCCTGGCAGGTACATCCTCCCCCTGTAAGAAAAAAGTTAAAGTAGGATATCAAAAAGGAGGTTCAATGCAACATGCTGAAGCATGTCCCCGTCCTACAACAGGGTCCTCTCTGCTGCAGCTATCTCAGGAGCCTCCTCTGCTTGTCCAAGACCGTCTGCTGTCTCCAAGGAGGCCAGTGCCATAGTGGCATCCTCTTGCACCACAATGTGCACAGGGCCTCGGGTGTCAGGACTCCGAAAGCCACCGTCCGGATATCCCAATATGTTCAGGACCTTTTCCAAAGTCTTATCATGTTTGAATTCAGCTTTTCCAATGATAAGGATGTCATCCTGGAAAACAATTGAACCCCAGCAGGCGGAGGTTGTTACAGCGGGACCTCCCCGCTGCAATCTCTGCCGTAGCCTCCAGTGTTGCAGCCTTCGAGGTCACATCATCCATCTGCTTCCTTAGTGCTGCAACCTCCGATTGTGGGTCCACAATGGACCCCTCTGCCACTCGGACCATGTCTGAAACGTTCCATAGGTCTGTACTGAGGAGATTTACTTCAAGAGTAACTGTCTCGATCTTGTCCTCCAGCGCCACACGGGATACCTGAATAGCCAAAAGCTCCACTCTCAAAGGTTCCTCCACAGACAAGTCCATCACTAGATCTCTCAGACCACCCCCTGGCACGTCTGGCACTGTATAGAAGTCATCAGCATGGTATAGTGTTCCACTGCGGGGGCCCAGACTGTTTTTCCCCATGGAAGGACCAACTTCCAGGCAGTTGCCGTACTACCTATCCTCTGCTCTGTGGCAAGACGGTTTCGATTCACACCAGGCCTGCACAATACACCTGCCCGCTCACCTCTGCCAAGGGTCAACACCCCAGTTCACCTAAGTCTTTGGTCAATAATACAAGGATGTGCGCCACACCTTGGAGGCAGGGAGGGACACCGCCTGTAGTTGCGCACCCTGGACGTCAATCACAATCTAGACTTAGAAAGGACAAACCTATAATAGCAGCCCCCCAGTATCTAGTAGCAGCACTCACTCGGTGTCCGGAACTAAGTTGCAGGCATCCATAAGCCCTGAACAAAATGCGGCAGAGGTGGGACTCCAGGCAGTCCAACAGCCTAGGTAGTAGAAATGCCCCCACCAAACGTCTCCTGACAGGCTTTGCCCCTGAGTCAGGTATGTACACTCCCCAGACTAGACAGAATCCACCATGTTGCACTCCTCCTGTGGGGAAGAGCACCTCACTGCTCTGCAGGAAGTGGGCCTTCTCACCAGTGAGGATACGAGGGACCCTTAGACAGTATTATTGTTGAGGCGGGGTCAGAGGGAATTATTGCGCTGTACAAGCTCCAGCCGGTTGGAATAGCTCTCCCTCAAAAAGGCATAGGCCCAGGCACCAAGGAGGAGACTGCTGCGCTACATGTTGAGCACTCACGGCGACGGCACTAGCAGACATTGTTAACAGCAGAGGAGGGGGAAAAGTCAGGCCCCAGTCACGATCAACCCCCTAGACGGCAAAAGGCATTAGTCCCCGGCTGCTGCAAGGCACCAGCAAGCGGGCCGATCCCAGCTGCTCCATGCCAAGCTGATCCAGCGAGTCCTCCATCCACCACCTCAATGGCCCGCTGCCCCTGAGGGGACTCTCACCTCAGAGCAGCGCTGGTGACCGGGACACACCCCCATGCAACAGGCCCGGAGCATGAGGCAGCCCCACGAGTTCTTGGCCGCCAGGGACAAGTCAGCAGCAGGATTCTGCCGGATTATCCGGGCCAGCTGCGGAGCCCCCACCAATTATGCTTGTTAGTAATCTCTTAAGACTTTCTATAGTTTGAGATCTGCTCTACCTCTTCCTGCTTCCTACTCAGCCTTATCCCTTCATTCAAAATTGAAATTCACCTGCCCTCCGTTGGCTGCTTGCCTCATTGTCATTCGGTATATGCTCTGATTGCTGCCTGCAGCTGTATTGGCAGCTGCTGCTTAGTATGAAAAAAACTTCGACAAGGCCAGTGGGTTTCAATCCAAGGCCAATTGTCTTTCCTTGTTTAATTTTTGTGGTTGGAATTCTAGAAGTGGCCCTCTATCACTAATCGCTGTACTGCACTTATCCTAAATGTATATCATTAAAATGCACAGATAACCTACTTTCATTCTTGAAACTTTTGGAATTTGTTTCCTCTGAGATTGAAATAAAAGTCCAACTTGAATTTGTCTTTATCATCGTTATTGTTGATGATGTTGAATGGCTCTCAAGTTGCCTTTGCTAATGAGTTGCACACAACTCTGAGCTCACGAGTGAACGTTTACCAAAGGGTGTTAACCTCATTAATAGTGAAAACAAAAAACAATAAAATTGTTTTCAGTTGTAGTCCTCCAAAATATTAGTTCTTGGTATTGCATTCCATTGTAAAATTCCTAATACAGCAATATTTCAGTTTCAGAGGGCCCTTTTCACACCATCAGTGCATTTACACCTTCCTATTACATTTTCTCTTTACCATAGGGAGATCTTGGTGGAAGAGATCTCCTTATGGTAAACTGCAGAAAAGTTAAAAAGTCTATTAAACCTAAAAAACAAATAGTACAAATATTTTTAAGTTTGATGATTTAATATACTTTTATAGGTAGAACAAAATAAAGTTACAGTATGAAATTAAATTTAAAACATAATTATTTTGAATAAATTACAATTATTTTTCTAAAGTTTAAATTATAGTTTAAATATACAGGAAATTCCCACCTAAGAAGAAATATTTTTATTATGTATTAAACATAATATGTAGAATTAATAAAAATTAATTTAACTCTATTTCAATAAAAGTTACATTATTTTGGAAATTCCTAAAATTTATCAAAATATGTTAAAACATCTAAAAATAAAACATTTTTGAACAATAAATGTATATTTTTAGGTATTGTAAATAATTTAACTAAAAACATTTCCTATAAGGATTTATTTTGTGTCCCTACCTCCATTATTTTTAATGGGAGAATTTTGCAGTACCAGTGGTTAGCCATGTGTGATGCTGGACTTACTCCATCTATAACCTGGAGTACACTTACATCTGTTGTGGTCGTTTTTTGGCATTAGTAACCTTAAAAGTGCAGTTTGTGAATAGGAATGGGCTTTCTCCTATGTCGGTAGGTGCACATCCCTCCCTAACCCCCCAATTGTCCTTTAACCCCCCCTTATTTCTTACTTAACCCCTCCCTTTTAGTAGTAAGTATTCCCCATTTTCCAGCCTCTCCTCCCTATCCCTCCTGCACATACTAGAAAAACATATACTTGCGTGTGCAAGTCAGGATGGAGATCTCTGTACAGAAAAAGTTAAGAGAGGTGAATGTAGAACCACCACATGTAAGTGTGTGAATAACTCTTTCATGTATGTTAGTAATACTATCATAGTACTACCAAAAGTACCACAAAATGCAGTTTCTAAATTGGCCCCAGGTTTTTTTCTATAATAAATAAGAACTTAAAAGCAGAAAAAATAGAACATATTAGAAACAAGTTGCATTTTATTGCTAGTTTTGTTATGTTGTTTTTTATGTAATTTTCCATTTGCTAAATAGTAATCTCTGTAATGTAAAAGTTCAATTGCTTGAAACTTTTGGAGTCATATTTTTATACCTATATTAGTTTGTGTAATGACTTTTTTGAGGGGAAAAGTGTAGCATTGTGCTTCCCTTGGTGTCATCTTGATGTTAATATGAAGTTTTAGAATGGAATGCCTGTACAGCT
This sequence comes from Pleurodeles waltl, assembly GCF_031143425.1. Taxonomy (NCBI): domain Eukaryota; kingdom Metazoa; phylum Chordata; class Amphibia; order Caudata; family Salamandridae; genus Pleurodeles; species Pleurodeles waltl. The sequence goes on from NC_090445.1 coordinate 1,464,155,769, forward strand.
TTATAATTTGACCATTTGCCAGTTGGCTGGCAACTCTCTCTTAGGGCTGAGTGAAATCTCATAAACTTTTTCTTGCTAAATTTCACAAAATTTCAAAACATTTTTGCAAAATTACACTTTCGTAGTGAAGTGTAAATTGCTGGTATCTCATGTCACTTTTCTAATCTCACCGTGTACTTTGTATTAAAAAGGCTTGCTAGGTATGTGAATTATTCTGTTCTTAAATGTTTTTTAGGTAGAAACTGTTGAATTGACCGTGACAAATTTGAATTGCTTGAATCATTTTTTATGATTTTTGTTTTTTAAAATGAGAAATTTTCTTTTAACTTGAGCATCAGCACTGACCTGTATTAGGATGGAGGGATAAAACGTAATGCTTTGGTATTTGGCCCCAACCACCTTGCCATTGCCTGTGGTGGAATTTTCTGTTGGATGCTGCTGCCATTTTTCATAGCAGAGGTTAGCATTCTAGGCTCGCACAACCCCTGATTGATAAGGTTGTAGGGCTATTTAAGGAGAGGACCAGCATGTCTGCACCGCTTACTCGCTAGAGGCAAACCCATCCTCACCCAGATGGGAGTGGGGCCCTGCCATTATGCCTAAAATAGGACCTATACAGCAGCTGAACTGCACAAGTTAAATAAGGTAGGATTGTATATTACTTCTAAGCTGGTATTGGAGTTAAAGGCACTAGAGCTGATTACATTCCCAGTGTGCTTACCTGAGGATAAAGGTTATAAACTTTTGAGCAGTCAAGGTGTTTGTTTGCCAGATGAGGCAAGCAGGATTTCTCGGCTCAGAAAATCGAAGTGGATTATTTAAAAACTCCCCCGCTGGTGAAATATTAGGTGGAAATACACAATTACATAACACAGCATAAACCCAGGTTCCTACTATTAACAGAGTCCTGGTTGGCTCTTTCCCGGAAATAATCAATGCAATCCCTAATGGGTTACTTTCACTTACATGCAAACTAAGGGGGAAATAAGAGGAGGGGAGGACTAGCTGCCATTATTAGCAAACAGTTGCAGGCAGTTCAGCTTCACTGTAAACCTATTGATTCGGTGGAGCTTTTTCCCTTTACAATAGATTTTAACTCAACTTTGATGGTGTTCCTTCTGGTTTATCCCCCGCCCAGTTATATGGTTGGCAAAAGTTTAAGCTAATTTCTCTGAAGGGATTAAAATTTTTGGAATAATTCACACTGAAAAAAGAATATAGGGTAAAGGATTGTGGAATATGTGTTGACCCTGAACTTTCGACAACATATTGCTATGTCTACTCACACTTAGGGTCATATGTTTGACCTAGTTTGATCAGAGAATGTTCAGGTGTTCGATGAAAAATAAAACCATGCACTTGGTCTGACCATCACTTGATTGAGTTTATGCTGCCTGATTGGAGGCCATTTTCTTCTCAGCCACCAGAGACCAGGCTAGTATGTAAGTGGCATTGGTTAATGAAAGATGATGTGGAGCTTAGGGTCCAGCAGGCTAACCTTGACAAAAGTGATTGTGCCCTAGAGGCTGAATGCAAATTTTCTAAACGGTTGACAATTGCTGCTAATCTCCATGCATCTATACGTAGCTAGTCAACAGCTGTGTAAGAGGCTGGCTCAGTTTATGGTGTACACATAGTGATAGTGAATAGGTTTCCAGATAGCAAAGGCTTTCCAGGGGTAGCTGAGGCGAGCAGCTAAAATTTATCCAGGAGGAATGTAAAGCACTTACAATAACACAGTAGTCAGACAGTAACTCATAAGAAAGAACCACACAAGTGTTGCACAAATAAAGGATACTTTAGTACAACACTACAACTAAACTAGCATTGGTATATCTCCTTTTGGAGATATACGCACACAATATATCCGCAAAAAAATCAGCAAAATAGCATAGAAAATACACCGGGCCCTTTGGGGGGGTGGACCATATACTAACAAAGTGGAATGTAAAACAGTGACCCCAGCCAAGGTAAGTATCGTAGTTAGTTAGGGGCTAGGGACAGTTAGGAACACCAGAGGTAAGTACAGCAAGTGTCCCCAGCAACCAGGAGTATGGTAGTTACCCACCCAGTTGTCCCATTGACTAACACAGAGAGTAGTGGTTGGAGTTTGCGAGAATTCAGGACCCTTCTTGGTGGACCCTGAGAAACATGGTAGACAAGAGGATGGACGGAGAGTGCCCCTACACCAGGATACCCAGAGGTCAGGAGTACCTGCAGCAGGGACCCGGATTCAGAGGGGAGAAAGGACTCTCTCTGAAGTCAGTGGATGCCGCGGATTGTCCAGCTGCTGTCACGACCCGTAAACCAGGCCGGTGGAACCCAGGGACAGATTCTGGACTTGGAGAACCTGCAAAGGAAGGGAACAGAGTCCACCACCCTTGAAGGTGCCCAGGTGGTACAGGTGGCAATGCCCACCCTCCTGAAGATGAAGTTCTTGCAAGTCAGTGGAAGAGGAAATTCAGCTGTGGGGTCCAGGAGCTGCAGAAGATCCTATGAGCCCCCTACCATTTCCTAAAAGGTCTCATTTTGTTACCTTCTTCTACCTTGATATGCCATCCCTTGATAAGGTAATCTCTAACTCTGATTACATTTTCATATTTTTTTATACTTCTCATCCCACATTTCTCTTTTTATACAAGTGTCACCTTGATCATGCACATACGCAATCTGCTCCGCATTCTACACCTCATCTTCACACCATTCCAATTGTTTAGGCATTCTGGATAGAAAATGTGCAATTACATTTTCCTTTCCTATTACAATATCCACACTGTAATTGTAACCCTACAATCTGATAGATAGTCTTGCCACCCTAGAGGATTTATTGGTTGTACCTTCTGTTGTGGGTACTTTCACCACAGGTTTATGATCACATCTCAAGGTAAAATGTCTCCCCCCACACAAATGCTCTAAAATGATCCATAGCCCAAGTACAAGCCGTTATTTCTTTGTCTATTACAGAATAGCTCTCTTCTGTTGGCTACAATGATCTGGAAACTATTATATTCTCCCCATTTTTGGCTACTTGGTTTAGAACTGACCCTAACCCTTTGCTAATTGTGCCTGTAGTTATTAAACAGTGTACTTCAGGATCAAAACTTTCCAATGAAGCTACATTTGCAATGCACTCTTCACACTGTGAAACTCAGAATCACATTCAGGTGACCATTCAGCCTTGCTCTTGTTTTTCAGTAATTGCCTAATGTTGTAGGTTCTTGCTGCAAAGTTAGGAATGTACTTTAAGCAGAATTCAGCTAATCCTATGAACAACCTGACCTCCTCCTTACTGGTTGGAACAGGCACTAATTGAATTGCATCAATCAGAGTGGGTTTGGGTTTTATACCATTACAGCTGATTACATGTCCAAGATATATTACACTATTATTACCAAACGTACATTTAGAATATTCAGTGGTTAAACCATGTGATCCCAATATGTTCAGGACCTTTTCCAAAGTCTTATCATGTTCAAATTCAGCTTTTCTAAAGATAAGGATGTCATCCTGGAAACAAATGGTACCCTTGACCTTTCTAAACAATTGGTGTATAACATGTTGGAATATGGCCACCGCCAATGCCAGACCAAATGGCATTCTCTTAAACTAATAACAACCTTTCGCCATGACAAATGTAGTATACTCTTTACTATCACCAGCTAATGGTATTTGGTGATATGCCGCAGACAAATCGATAGTCGAGAACCATTTGGCACCCGTCAACAATGATAACATTTCTTTAGTCTTTGGAAATGAAAACTGATCCACAATTGTATTGTTGTTCACATGGGGTAAATGAACACATAACCTCAATTTTCCATTGCTCTCACATGCAGCAACCAGAGGTGAAACCCATTAAGATACTTCTATGGGTTCTATAATTCTAGCATTCACTGATGTATCTAGTTCTTTTACTACTTCTTCGCTTAAAGAAATTGGTACATTTCTTACCTTTTGGTACAGCTCCTTGTTTAGTCTAGTTTTATGTCAAATCCATGTAATTTGCTAATTTTAAAGTCAAATAGAGAAGGATATTTTTCAAACATCCTGTCACAAATTATTTCACCCTTATCCATTACCAAAACTTTTTCTTTGCTATTGAGGTCAGGAATAATATCTAACTCGAGACGTGGCCAAGATGGAGGCCAGAACGGACGCTCAGTAAAGAGCTCCACATACAGCCTAGAATAATCCTGTGAATATCCTAAAAGGGTCGAATGATCGGTGCCGGGAAATGGGCATCTGACCTGTAAAAGTGGAGACCCGGTAGTGGGAAAGAAAGAAACAGCAGATATAATCCACATCTGAGGTGAAGTGTGCGTAACGCGGCAAAGCTGTGCTGAGATATGCATTGGCCACAAGGTTCGCAGATACCGGATTTTCTCTCTCTGACTCCCCGCCCACCTCCCTGGAGGAAGGTGAGCAAGGGGGAACGGTGAGAAAACTACGGCCGCCCCGATAGATGGCCACAGTGCTTGGACAATACGGAGTGGCAGCAAGTTCCTGAGATGGGGTAGAGGCCCTGGGAGCAGCAAGAGGGGGCGGGTGTGCTGCTGGGATTGAGTGCGCTGTCTGGAGACCATCTTGGGGTTTAACTGCCCTCCATATACACTGAGGGCGGAGGAGGTTGTGTTCGGTCTCGAGGGTGGAGCACCGTGGCCAGAGGGCAGTCGGTCCACCCAGTGTTGGGCTTGCTGATCCGGACCCAACGCGGGAGGGGCCGGGAGACACTGGTCTGGGGCTGAGAAGACATGCAGAGTTGGACCCTGGGAGCCTCTGCCCGCCGCATACACCGTAAACTGAAGAGGTGGGGCGTGACATCGGTAACGGGGGACACCGAGGTCTGGATGGGAGGACGGTGAGGAGCCTGTGGCCACTCTGAAAGACATCCCTGACATACAACAATGGGACAGTGTGGACTAGCATCAAGTTGGAGGCGGTGGTACTGGGGATGACGAGAAGGAGAAAGCGAAACTGGACTTGAGCGCGCTGGCCGAGCAACATCCAGAGAGACAGCCGCCCTGTGACTTCACTGTGGGACGCAGAGGTTGTAAGCGGCCGTGGAGGTGAGATCACCATGGCCTGAATGTGATCGGCCTGTGGAGTATCGACCCTATTGAACCAGGCCCCCCATGGGGATGACCGTGAGACTGTACACGAGGTAAGCGGTAGCCCTGCGGGCAGGGTAGAGGGGAGATCTGCTTTTTCCCCTGGCTACCTAGATGAGTTGGTGAAGGAGGGGAGAGCAGTGCAAGAACTTGAATGAGCGGGAGCTTGACTGGCTGTGGGTGCCCGTCCCGTCTCACCTCCCAATGGAAGCTAAAGCACCCTTGATTAATATTTAAGGAGCATGTGCCTTTGGAGTACATGGACCATAGAGAGCAGGCACACAAAGGCTATGCACCAGAAAGTGGGCGAGCAAGTAACACCTTGACAATGCAAGCGTAAATACTGGTGCCCCCGCAAGGCAGAAACAGAACATCAGAGGGCTGCAACGCGTGTGCAAATAACCAGGGACTAATAAATCACCAGATGCACTGACCACCAAACACCATGGAGGGATGGGGAGACGGTCTGGGCGTCTTGGGCCATGCACCTGCCATCATTGGCCCTTGGGATATGGTTGGATTCTGGGAAGCCCCTCCCAGCCTAAGACACCGGCCAACAAGTAGGAATAATGGGTCACTTGGTGAATACGAGAAAACCTCCCCTGCCCCGTACGAACACCAGTTGGGCCACTGAACAGCGAAGTACAGACACCAAATGAACATGCCCTGGCATTAATACCCCAGAACGAGAGATCAGCCACCTAAAACATGACTAGAGACAAAGACTAACAAATGTTGCGGCAGGGTAAACTAGATAGATATGCTAGAATGGTTGCATGGCCTATTGAGGTCATGGAGGCGAACTCAGCACAGCAAGGGGCTGATAATGCAGCTATACTGCAAGCAATACAATCCTTTCGCACAGCCCTGGAGAGCAGACTTGGAGAAGTGAAGTCAGAAGTCACTCTGCTACGCCAGGAATTGAGAAACATGGCTGAAAGAGTCACAGCAGCATAATTGCATGTCTCAGAACCGGAAGACACAGTCCAGACCCTTGAAAAAGAAATTGTAGAAATGCAAACAATCTCAAAAGATGTGGTGTGGAGATTGGAGGACGCAGAAAATTGTGCCCAAAGGAATAGTAGAAGGCCCAAATATGCAACATTTCCTGACAGGATGGGTAAAACAAACATTCCCCGTAGATCACCTCTCATCTTGCTTCATAATAGAACAAGCACACTGGGCACTGAACACCAGGCGAACCTGGGAGCCCCTCTAAGACCAGTCATAGCCCGATTCCTAAATTACCAGGATAGAGTCTTGATCCTTGCAGAAGCCAGAAAAATGATGGAAGTGAGACAAAATAACATGCCAATAAAAGATCTTTACCGACTGTACCCGTGTCGTGCAATTTCGAAGACGCACCTTTTACGCCATCAAAGCAAAACTCTGTGCCTTACAAGTGCAGTACATGCTTTTATTTCTGGCGAAATTGAAATATACCAAGGCAAAATGCACTGCTTTCAAAATCCCAAGGAAGCCTGTGAGTGACTTTAAGAGAGGCCGCTCAAGGCTCCAGCAGGGGAACATGGGCTTGATGGTGTGCGGTCACATCAGAAACACCCCCTGGCTAAAGAGCAGAGAGTATTCAAGAGGAAGGGACGAAATCCACCAAGGCCAAAGTGGAGGGCAAATGGGGTATCGTCCCAACAACAACGGCGCCGTAGCCTGTCCTCCTCAGAGACAGATGATGATCTTCTTGCCTCTACAAAAAGAAGCAAAGTAATTGCTAAATCACGGCCCCCTCCAATGACCCCCATGGACAAAGACTCTGAGGCTTAGCCCTGACTCCTTGCACCCTCTGGCACGAACTATAGACAACTTGGAGCACACACCCGCTGGCTCTGGGAACCACCACCGGGCATCTCCACATCAGACCAGACTGCAGTGTTTACGATCATTGAACCACAAGAAATAACTTAGGGGCACTAACCCATGAACAATCTCTATTCGCCAGCTGTAGGCCACTGGCCAATCTGGTACATATTACACAGCCTTAAGTTTAGTGTCACTATGTAACTAGGTGAATAGCCCCTTTTTTTGGTTGAACTGTTTTGATTGTTTTGCTGAGGTGGGGGGTGGGATTACAGACCTCTCCGCCCTCTTCGCGGGGTAGTAATAATGTTGTGGAGTACAGAACCTGCAGAGAAGTGTGGGTGGTGGGTTGGGGAGGTTATGGGGGGCAAGTTTATAGCATCTTTGGGACAGAGCAAGGAGTTCAAATGTGAATGTTTTTTCAACAAATCGTCAGAATGCACAGGGTTGGTGCATTCACTGGGTCACGGAGATTCATTGTTTACACAGATAATAGAGGGTAATCACAAACATAGAGTGCTGTCCTGGAATGTAAACACTCTGGGCAACAAGATCAAATGGGAGCTTGTAGCAACATACATAAAGAGGCGCAAGGCAGATGTGGTTTTCCTCCTGGAGACTCACTTGAGGGGTTCCTGCTGCGATTTGCGGAGTAGGGGAGTGTATTTACTGCCCGCACACGCGGAATTCACTGCTGGATCCCAGGGAGTGGCTATATTAGTCAGGAAAACCCCCCCCTTCACAATAGACAAGACATGGAATGACCTGAATGATACACACGTGGCTGTCAAGGGCAGGTGGGGAAGGAAGGAAGTAACGTTGAAAAGTGTTTACACCCCTCCACATCTCCAAATGCACATATATCAGACTAGCAGCAATTCTACTTGAGCCGCGCACACCTCTTCATTTAATAGGGGGCGATTTTAATAATGTCGTAAACCCAGAAAAAGACCGCTCCACTGTAAGGTGCCTCCCACACGGGAAACGCAGTTGGCCCACTGGGTGAGATCACTGGGCTTAACTGACCTGTGGCGCCTTACCACCCAGGGATTAGACACTACTCATCATTCTCTGGCATTCATAGAGTCCTTTCTCACTTAGACTACATATTGGCACCAGCTGGAGAGGCAGGAATGGTAGAAGAGGCATAGTACCTAGTAAGGGGTCTGTCGGACCACTCCCCGTTGTGGCTGGTGATTGGAGCCAGAACACAGAGAAGGAGGGACCACTAGAGACTGAGGCCCTGATTATGAGTTTGGTGGGGGGAGAGGCCCGCCTGCCCAGCAACCCTCCCGCAGCCCCTATTATGAGTTTCCCACTAGGCCAGCGGGCGGAAACAGAGTTTCTGCCCCCTGGCGTAGTGGTAAACAGCCCACAACATTGACACCAATGTTACAGTGCGTCGGGTGCAACACCACCCTTCGCGCTTTTCATTGTCTGCTAAGCAGTCCATGGGGTTTCCTGCACTGCCCATGCAGGGGCACCCCGTCTCCGCCAATTTTTACATGGCCGTGCAACCGCCATGTAAAAGCCGGCGGAGAGGGGACTCGTAATCTTCAGGGCAGCGCTGCCCTGGCAGATTAAGACCACCGGCACCACAAGGTGGTCGGCCGGCACGAAAGTGGCAGTGCCAGCGATCCAACAGCCACTTCTTAGCCTGAAAAGAGACCCAGGAGCAGACACAGACCCCCACTTTATAGAGAATAGTGCTTCTCCATAAAGAATACCACATACTGGCATGTGATAAGGCCCAAACACATCCTCTAGCAATTCAGCTTCGCTTAAATGACACTTTCTGAGACGTAGGGCTTAGCCCAGACACCATATCATTAGACGAGTCACCAATACAGAAATACCTAGTGACATGGAGGAAGTGTAAAGGTACCATATTGGTCATTTACCAAATCCTTGTTGACAACCTCTATTCAGAACTAACACGGCTCATGGCAGTGACATATTGGTAGACCTTTATAGCTACAAAATGTACTAATGGGGAGTGGGAGACCTTGATGGGTGCTATGACTGGAACCTTTGAGAAGCTTAAGTATATGTATTTCAAGGAGCTTAATAAGTGGTACTTGTTACCATACCACTGAAAGGCCCAACTGATGCCAGATGACAATTGTTGGAGATGCAACACCCCACGCTGCAACGCTACTCGCATGCTGTGGTCATGTACAGGGTTAGACATACACTGGAAAGACGTATGGCAAACTGCACATGATAGAGGTGCATGTTCATTTAGGGAGACAGCCAAATTAACCATTCCTCATTACACTTCAGACACAGATGATGCCACTTTGCTCTGGTGACCATGGGTGTTGAAGGCCTTGATGGTAAAAAATCTTCATTCTCTGCCATTGGCATACAATGACCATCTCCACTCACCAGGAATGGTCAATTGAACTTACACATTTGAGGGGAATATATAAGGACCAGATCCCAATATTTGATTTTGTCTGAAGCCAGTTTCTCCACGCTTGTGATCCATCAGACAGTGGCCATTAATTACTATGAAAAGTGAATTCTAAAGTGGGCATACTCCTCAATATGCATGACGCTATCCAGTCAGTCAATGAAAGATCTGTATTCGGCTAAAATTAGGCCATAAAGCACAGAGTAATTCAATAAAATCATGAACTACATAAAAAGAATAATCAAAACATGGTTAAAAACGAATCTACTTCAATTCATAAGCTCACAAAGTTCTTATAACGGAAACTTGCATCACACGGCCCCCTATACGTTTCAAATCCTAATTGCACAAAGGATAAAGTTTAGCACTGCTACAAAGATATCCAACTCACACTGTTTTTGTAAATAAAGTAACACTGCTGCATGAACTCTAATCTTGGATGAACATAGAAGTGGTCTCAGGAAGTGCTTACGGGCTCAAGAATACAGATGACAAAATAGAGTAAAGTGCAGGGTGCTTCACTTTGATTAATCCGCTCAAGGGCAGTTTGGTAAGGTTGTACGCCAGTTAATATCCTTGGAAAAGGCCGGTAATAAAAACGATTAAAAAAAACCTGGTAAGTAAAAACCTGCTTTTAACATCAGAGAATTAAATCAAATAAAAGTCACAACCCAGCAATATTTTAATGGAGTTATAGTTGGCACTACTACTTAGTTTGTCAAAGTTTGCCTGCTGGAAGCTACACTGTCTTTCTCTTAATGCCTCGTACACCAAGGATGTCATAGTTGATTTTATATCTCGAGTTGAATTATAGGTCTGCAAAAAACCGGTCTGTAAACCCCCCCTTAACATAATGCAGGGGATCACCAAAGCATGATCCAGCACTGTAAATCTTCCAGAACTTCTTTTGACAGTGAAGCTCTTTTTCCCTGATATTCTAATCCACAGTAACAGAGGGGCCAACTTACTTCTGTCCTCCAGGGGATACAGACCCACCTTGGGGTGGCACATAAAAGAGGGGGTAGCTTGCGGATCGGCGAGAAGTCTTCTTATGAACTTGTTCTTTACCGCCTAAAGGGGACCAGCACCTTTATATCACCACACCACGCTCCATACGTTTGTGAATGTTAACCATCTTTCGCACTGGTTTTCGTCCTAGCTGCCGTGCAAAGGAAAAAAATCACCTCCTCGGCTCTTAGGGACTGGATAGCCATATTTGAAAAAAGACTGCCCCAAGTTAACTTTTGGTCACGAGGGATGCCTAAATAATTAGAGGTCTTGACCTTTTGAATTTCTGTACCACCCAGAAGGACCATTCGAGTTGTAACATTTTTTAGACCAATACTCATAGCTCGGAATTTACTGAGGTTGGTTCCTAAAATGGAGTTCCCCCATAAACTATAAAAGGAGTCTGAAAGATGTTGTAAACCGTTTGCTGTTCTTGAAGTAAGGACTGCATCATCTGCAAACAATAACAGGGGCAGGGCCCTCGACTTCACTTTGGGGAGATCTTTCCTTGCTTTGCACAGGCTTGCTCCAAGGTCATTGATGTAAATGATAAACAATAGGGGGCTATCACTGTCTGACACCCATAGAGGATTTAATTTCAGGAGAAAGTTCACCCTCCGTACCAAACCTGACACTACTCAAACAATCCCAGTGCATCCTTTAGAACAAGACAATTGTAGCTGATTCAGTTCCCATCCTTACCAATATAAACAGAGTTTGGATCTATTAACTTTGTCAAAGTCCGAGGAGAGGGCCCTAAACTCTAGGTGAATGTAACCTCACCTTGCCTTGGCATATTTGCCAATGTCCAGCTGAAGACTCAAGCGTTGCTCGATTGTCCCCAGCATGAGCTGAAACCCGCATTGGACTCCGGATAAGAATGTGGTTTCCTCCAGCCAATCCTCCAGTTTGCCTGTTCAAATTCTGCCAAGGGTCTTGAGGAAGCTATCTAAGAGGCAAATAAGTTGGTAGTAGCGGGGATCATGGCAGTCCCCTTTTTTAAGGATGGTGACCACTACCGCTTCTTTCCACGTGTGTATAAGATCCCCCCAATAGAGGCTTTAAAAACATTTGTCAGAATCTGGTCCGAAAATGCAATGCTATCTTTGAAGAGCTCTAGGGGGATAGCATCAGGGCCAGGCACTTTCCCTGCTGCCTAAGGGCTATGATTATGTTTTGGCTTCAAAATAAACTGCAATGTTGGAATACAGCTCCCGGTTGCCATGGGCCTGGCACCACAATGCATGCACCCTATAGCAACTAACTTCACTCATCATAGTAGTGTCACAACAGTGTTGGTACTCACCCCCTTGTGGCTGCTGTGCTGCCTTTAAGCGCCCATCTAAATCCGGATAGGCCACCGCCAGAATGCGGGCCATTAGGGGGGGTTAGGGTCTGACGTGCACCCCTTCCTCGTTGGGAGGCCGACCCCAGCTGGGCCTCTCTGGTCTTCCAGGCCCAGCGCCTCAGGTCATCCCACCACTTCCTGCAGTGGGTGCTCAGTGGGTGGTAGACCCCCAGCGTCAGCACTTTCTTGGCGATGGCTTGCCATAATCCTTTCTTATGAGGGGCACTGCCCTGCATAGGACACACAGAGTAAAGAAACAGATGTTAGTGTGGCCGCCCCATACACAAATGCCATGCTAGTCCAACCTGACACCGCCCATGGAGACATACATATAGACAATAGCCAAGCCCAAAACTGCCGGACACACTATGGGTAAGCATTCATACAGCCAACAAAAATGCCTACAAGCATCCGCCACATTCACACACATTCAAGGAGGACAAATTGTAACTCACCTGTACCTCTGGTCCCCCATACAGCTTTGCACACAGGGGTAGGATCCCATCTACCAGCTTCTCCAGCTCCTCCGTGATGAAGGCCGGGGCCTTTTTCCCGGTAGCACATGCCATCTCAAGGACCAGAGTCAGGACACAGCAGCACACGCAGTGGAGTTCTTCCCTACTCAAGGTGCAGGAGTCAAGTGGCAAGGGCATGGCAAAATGGTGGTATATACCGCGGCGGTGTGTGCCGTCACCGCCGGCGGTGATCATGATTGGCTCTGTGCTACATTTTTTAGCCACAGGCTCATTCCAAGTGACAGTGGGCATGACAGCCGGTGTTTCTCAGCCAATGTTAAGCCACATCCTGTCTAAATTTTTTAATGCATTCGTGCAACACCTGGAAAGTTATGTCCAGTTCCACTAAAGGGCTGATCTCACCGCCATCAAATCAGGATTCTATGCTTTTGCAAATATCCCCCATGTGATAGGTACCATTGATAGCACCCACAAAGCCCTCATACACCCACGAGTAAATGAACAGGTGTTCAGAAATCATAAAAACTTTCTCTCCATGAATGTCCAGTTGGTGTGTTCTGCTGATCAGTACATTTCTCATGCCAATATGAGGTTCCCATGATCAGTCCATGATTTCTATGTCCTGAGAAAAAGCGGTGTGCCACACGTGATGGGACAATTAGAGGGGGACAGAACTTGGCTCATAGGTGAGTGTGTATGACACTGTACTAGTGATATTCCTGACAGGCAGGCTGCATGCAAGTAGTACGTGTGTGTATTAACCCTCTTTCACCTACTTTTTGAGGGGATTCTGGCTACCCAAACACCTGTGAGAAATCCCAGGACAGATGCTGAACTCCAATATAATGAGGCGCATGGTCGCACTAGGAGGGTCATAGCGGGGTCCATAGAACTCCTGAAGGCAAGACTTTGTAGCCTGCAGCTCTCTGGAGGATCCCTGTACTATGGCCCTGACAAGGTGTGTCAGATAGTGGTGGCCTGCTGCATGCTTAACAACTTGGCTGTGAGGAAAGCTATCCCACTTCTGGAAGGGGAGGATGCTGTCCAACCACCCCTGCCACCTCAGAGGATGGATGAGAATGATATCGAAGAAGAGGGGTAAAACATCAACTCCAGAACCCAGCTAATCCGGGTATACTTTCAGTGACTCTGAGGTACTTTTACGATTCTGCAAATGGGTTTCCTGCATTGTATCTGGGAGACTTTTGTAATAAGTGCTGTGGTGTCCTTTACCAGTGATGTTGCTACTTTATGAATGAAGAAACAGATGTGTGTCACAGCAATGGAATGTACAGTGTGACATACTTCAAACACAACAGTCTATTAGACCGCCTCATGAAATTAAAGCAGCATTATGATGGAAACTGGCTAATACATACACAAAACCATTTTCTTACTGACATTAAATGAGGACAGATTTTGTGTGTGTACAGATATATACATTTGAACATAAAACATACATGAGTGATGGGACAGTGGGAGGGAGTCGGCACATGGTGAACAATATCCTCAGGGACATTTCCACAGTTGTTGGTAGCACAGGGGCAAAGTCCATGGGGCCATTGGAAGATGGTGAAATGGCAGTGGCATGTCAACAAGGTAGCTCAGTGGCACACAAGGAAGACAGTTCAGGGCAGAGTCAATTCCTGGTGGTGGGCTTGGTCTTTGCTGATGTTTGACTGGGATATAGGGGACTGAAGCCACGCTTGCGAGGGGGTACCTGGGCTGCAGGGGAAGGGGTGCTTGTTTCCTGTGAGTCCTCTGGCAGTGCCACCACTCCAATAGCTGCTTCAGATGATGATGGCAGGGCAGTGTCCTGGCTAGTTGAAGGGGCCTGGATGGAGGACTCAAGCTTGATATTGGTCTGTTGCTTCAGCACCCCTGCAATGGAGGCCATGGTGGCATTGAGTTGTTTCCATTGCTCCATGGACTCCTGGTGGTGTGCTACCTGCAGCCTCTGATTCTGCTCCAACGTGGCCAGGATCTGGCCCATCCTGTCCTGGGAATGGTGGTATGCTCCCAGGACCTCAGCAACGACCTCATGGGAAGCAGCCATCCCCCTGGGCCACTGATACCCTCCCACTGAACCTAGCCCCCGTGCCTATGTCCCCTGCACAGGTCTAGCAGTCCCACTTGCACTGGGCCCGTCATCATCCTGCCTGTTGGTGGGTGGAGACTCGGGCCTCTGTACATGTGGGCAGCCAGCCCGTGGCCTAGAGACACTGGTGTGGGGGCTTTGGGCCAGGGCTGATGGTGGTGGCTGAGTGGTAGGGGTGTCAGTGGTGTCCTGCGCGGGGCTTCTGAAAGGTGACTGTCCAGGACTGTGGGATGGGCCAGGGATTTCCTCTGTGTCCAGACATCCCTCTGTACTCTCCTGAGTGGGGCCTTTGTCTTCAGGTGGAGGACTGGCACTCCTTGATGTCTCTGTCCGGGGGCACGGGTGGTGGTACCTGTGTGTGAGAGAACAGAGATGTGGGTGTCCTGCACTTTCTTGTCCTTTGCAGCACTGCTCAGCAGTGATTGGTGGTTACATTCCCATGTAGTGGCATGCAGGGTCCCTTTGTGTTCTTTTTTAAGCATTTAGTGAGGGGGTGGTGGTGCATTCTGGGTGTTGTAGGGACATTACATGCATGCGTTGGTGACTGTGCACAGGGGGCTAAGGTGCTGGATAGTGATTTGTATGGGGGTTGTGGGCATGCTGGAAACATGGATAGGAGTGTCTGGGTGTTGTAGTCTGGGTAGGGGATGGGGGCATGGTGGTAGTGGGAGAGATGTGGTAATAGATGCATTACAGATGTGGTGACTGTCAGGGTATTGTCGTTGACTCACCCGAGTCCAGTCCTCCAGTGAGTCCAGTGAGGCCCTCCGGGTGCATGATAGCCAAGACCGTCTCCTCCCTGTCAGTGTATTCGGGGGGAGGAGGTGGAGGACCACCGCCAGTCTTCTGTACCATGATGTTGTGTCGTGATGCCATGGAGTGCAGGTCCCCCGCAGGTCGTTCTATCTCTACATGATGTCATCCCTTGTGCGTGGATGGGTTCCCACTGTATTGACCTTGTTGACGATCCTCTGCCATAGCTCCATCTTCCTGGCCAAGTGCGTCTGCTGCACCTGTGCCATGAATAGCTGTGGCTTGACCCGGAGTATCTCGTCCACCATGGTCCTTAGCTCCCTGTCTGTGAAGTGGGGGTGTTTATGGGGTGCCATGGTGTGTGTTATGGGTGGTGTGTTGTAGGGGAGTTGGTGACAGTGTTGTTGTGTGGTTGGGAGTGTGGTTTGTGATGGTGGGTGTGCAGTGTTTGTGTTTTAGTGATGATTTTGTGTGTGACTTGTGTGATGGTTTGTTCAGTGTATGCGTGTTGGGGTGTCAATTTTTGTCGTGCTACTGGCGTAGAAGAGGATTGTGGGGTGTCTATGTGTGTGTTTTATAGTGGTGTGGATGTGTGTCAGGTGTGTGCTTTTCAAATCGGACAATGTATGCATTTGTTGTTGGCAGTTCCTATTGCTGACTGCGGCAGTCGGTACCACCAATGGTCATTCTACTTGCACTGTCTGCCGAGCTGATTTGTGCATCATTATTTGGTCGGTGGGGCTGAGGTGTCTTGCGTTTCTGCCATTGTTGGCCTTGGAGGTAGGTGGAGGTTGACAATTTTTGGGCGATTTTCATTTTTGTCATCTTTATACAGCGGTATGCCCTCCACCGCCACTAGCGGTCTTTTGTTGGCCATCAGCACAGCGGTTGGCAGTGTTTGCCGCCAATTTCATAATGAGGGCCTATGTCAGGAAGTGAGAGCATAAACGATCACCAGCAGAAACAAAGTCAATTATTGGTCACTTTTTGGGTTCAATATGTGTTGTATTTTAAAGAAAAAAAACTTGCCTAACTGGCCATATATGCTTCTGACACTAGACTTTATGTGTGGTTAAGTAACATCTAATGTTCTCTGACCTGCCCAGAAGGAGGCTAAACTGTGACTCTATGCTGTTGAGTTGCACTTATAGATGTACAGAGCAGAGTATTATTGGGAGCAGGCAACCATAATTGTCCCTATGTCCAGGGACTGATTTGTATAGAGACCACTTCACCATGTCATGCTGCATTAGAACATAGATATACTGTATGAGATATTCTATAGGATACCACAGGGAGTATTTGTTACTGTGTGCTGTTGTATTTGTTGTATAGGTCCTTCTGTCTTCCCTGTTCTTTTCTTTCTTCCTGTATCTACTTCTCACTCTCATCTTCTCCCCCATTCCTTCTCGTATGTATATGTCAATAGATGCTTATATCTCGTTTTTCACCCCGCCTGTCCTGAAAGGAAGATGCTCACAGAGTTCAGGATATGGGGATATTGACACTCATATTTGGGAACTGACAGTAATGTGTGAGATACATATCAGAGATGTGTTGAAAATTTCTGTTTCTTCTTAATGGACTCTATTAGATGTACTTTATCATGAAACTGTAATTAGTTTTGTGAATAACAGAAAATTAATAAAGAAAAGTTTGAAAAAAAGGAGCTACTGAGAAAGCGTATGTGTTTTCAGCACTCTGGGTCTGACGAAATACATGAAAATATGTTACTGAGCTATTTAAATATTTCAGAGCTGTACTTATTTCTCAAGTATAACAACAAACCTTTCACAGAGAACTGTGAACTCTCTGTAGCAGAGCAGTTTGCTAGTGCTGGAGCATTTGTCAGTTATGCTCTTAACTAGGTCGATTGGTCTTTTCACCCAACATTATAATGGGTGGAGAAATAAGGCATCAAAACTTCAAACAACAATTTAGAATTACAGTTATGTCCCATTTGAGCATAGAGAGAAAACGCCAGTCAAAAATAAAGTTAAGGGGTTTTATTACAAACTCAGACTCAAAGTTATGTAGCGAATTCTCTAGACAAAGCTGTAAAAATACAGAATCACTATGGGTTGACCAAGGCGTCAGAAAATGTTTAGGCAAACTAACATCAAGAGGACTAAACACTCAATTACACCAATCAAAACAATAGCAGAATCAATTGGTGCTCAGTGAACAAGCTTTATCCAGTTCTTTTAAGCATTAAGTCAATAGAAGAGTCATCTAAATTTAGCTAGCTGGGGCAAAGGGGAAGCCCTACAAATTGGCAAGTCAAGTTTACATGTGTTACATGTGTTTGGCTATAACACATGATGGAAAAAAGTAAAAAAGAAAAAGAGAATAGAAAGAATTTGAAGGAACATCTGGGGCAAAAGGTGACTAACCAAAGTTGGAAAAAAAATAAGTTAAAAGGGAGGGTGTCAACATTCAAAGCTCGGTCAAGAGTCTTCTCTGTCAGGGAAAAAATTTCTAAGTCTCAGCAAACCATTGGAAAAATCAGAGTAAGGGCAGAGTGGTCTTGTATCTTTCAAAGTCCAGAACAGAATATAGCCTTAGAACCCGCCATAGCGGGCTCTACCGGCTAATAAAGGCCCGCTCCCGCGTTAAATGCCTGAGCCGAAGGCGAGGGCATTTAACAAGGGAGAGGGACTTTAATAGCCGGTACTAAGGCTATTAGAACATTCTGCCACACAGGGCAGAATGTTCCGGCACAGGAAGTGGAAGTGTCCAAGGACCATCCGGACAATCTTGGAAGGAATGTAACCTACAGGAGCAGATTGGGTAGAATGATTAAGAAACTTTTGCATTTAAAGGACTACATTGTAAATTAGGATCTGTATTGTAAATTAGTTTACAATTATGACATCCCGGCACAGGAAGTGGAAGTGTCCAAGGACCATCCGGACAATCTTGGAAGGAATGTAACCTACAGGAGCAGATTGGGTAGAATGATTAAGAAACCTTTGCATTTAAAGGACTACATTGTAAATTAGGATCTGTATTGTAAATTAGTTTACTTTGTATCATTTTCCTTCCTTTCCTTCCTTTCCTTCCTTGTGATTTATGTTTTACTTATTGTTTATTTCCCAAAGGGGGAAGATGTGTTGTGTAATGTAGTTCTTACTTAGAATGTAGAGTTAGTGGAACCCGAGGGGATTAGAATCCCCTCGGGCTTCGTGAGGCTTTGTTCACAGCTGCTGCTGTGAACAAAGCCCATTGGAATGTTGGCGCTGCGGGCTTTTACCGGCCAGTAAAAGCCCGCAGCACTCCATTGTTTTCAATGGAGCTGCCAACTTCCAATGTTCTAATGCCGGTTAGTTCAACTGGGGAATGGTAAACTAAGGGCCAGACTTATGAAAAGTTAGTGCCGCCTTTACGTCATTTTTTTGATGCAAAAGCAGCACAAACTTACAAAATATAATTATATTTTGTAAGTTTGTTATGTTTTGTAAGTTTGCACTGCTTTTGCGTCAAAGAATGCCGTAAAGGCGGCGCTAACTTTCCATAAATCAGACCCTAATGTCCACAATGATTCGTCCATCAGCAGAGTGAAGATTCCACTGCCCAATCAAAGTCCATTATGCGACATCGAACTGCAAAATAGGGTCATATTTCCAAGTCCATCATGGGACAGGCATCCATCTTGGATGTTCTGTACGGGTTGAAACACTTATATACGGTCCGTTTCCACAGTTCCTCAGTTTGCCAGATTCAAGGTTACCTTGTCAATACCACTATGTATAAATAAACAGGCCATCTGTTTCCTGGTGAGCATTTCATGGGGGCAAACCTGAAAGACTGACACTTTAGCAAAAATGGCTAAACATTTTTCAATGCAGTCAGTAAACAGGACTCTGCAGGCCTCACTTAGACTAACTAAAGTGAATTACATGGCACATTCATTTATACTAACTAATGCACATGTAACAATTCAACATTAAGAATTTTTCATTAATAAGCCTTGCCAGTGTTCATGTTACAATAGAATTAAAATGAAATAACTCTGTTAATACATTCCATTATCTGTAGTGCAAACCTGTATTTTCGACATCTTCATATAAAATTTTAATTATTTCTTCACAGAAAATCATTATGGTTTTAGTCCAAAGTATTAACTAACATGATAATCACATGTTACTAATACTCTGCAAGAATACCCAGTTGTCACATTAAAACACGTAACTACTCAGGATTCTGCAACATAAGAAGTAGTCAGGAATTACAATAAGAGTTATATGCACTTGTCATGAATAATTCCTAGATACCCATAAAAGGAACATTAGAGAACATCTCACAAGTCATACAAATACATATCAGCTAGACATGCCCATAAAAGGAACATTAGCACATATATGTAGTGACAGAAAGCAGGTAGGAAATCTAAAAACATCCAAAGATCTATACTAGGCTCCTGGAGCCCATATTCCCTAAAAAGTACCTGGTCTCTGTAGGGAGAGGGGCAGTCTGCACCCTCTCTACTGGGAAAAACGGGCCCCTCCGGGACCCGTGATCCTTGTGGGGCCCCCCTGGCCTCTAATGGCCCTTTCCGAAAGGGGGGGGGGGCAAAACGCCACAAAGATTCACGCAGTGGGGGTGAGAGGAAGGGGCCTCCGTCGAGGTCTTCCTTCCCCGTTCGGAACACAATGCTGGCCCGGTTGGAAAAGAGGAGCGTTCTGCTCCTAGCGCAGAGTCCGGGGAAGGGGGTGCTTCCTGCGTCCTCCCCGCGTCCTGCAATGTAGTTGTTTCCGGAACTCGGAGCCATCCGGGGGCCCGAGAAGGCACTCGCCTGCACCTGATGTGGTGCGCGAGTGTTTCAAGTTGTTCCCGGGCCGCCGCTGTGAGTTCTGTGAAGATCCGAGGCGACTGATGCCCTGGGGCGCTCCTGGGAGCGGACTGTGCCCCGGGGGCGCCGACAGGAGCACGCTTGCTTCGTTTGGTTTCTCTTTGTGCCCCCGGAGGCACTAGAACTAGCGCGGACCTCGTGCTAAGCACAAATCCAAAGCCCGGGTTGCGGCGGTGAATCCCGGCAGGGGAGAGGTGCTGTGAAGAGCACGAGGGGCACTCTGATGCTCCCGGGCTGCGGCAGTGATCTTGGGGGCCTCAAGGGGTGCTTTTTAAAAGCACCAAGGCCAAGTCTGCAGGGATCATTGCAGGGGTCAGGGTCCACAGCAACTGCCCCTGGGAACCAACAAAAACAAGAAGAAGCACAGGGCTGGTGGGCCCAATTACAGGCCAGCACAAGGGGTGCAGATGGTGGCAGTTCCTTCTAGTGACCAGGCATGTCACAGGTCAGCACAGCAGCAACAGTCCAAGGTGGTTTCCTGGTGAGTCCATTCATCAGCGTTCTGTGTCCAGTTTCAAGTCCCAAGTGTGTTTCACAATGGCCAGGAGAGGGGGTTCCAACCAGTTACAACTGGTTCTGGGAGTGCCCTTTCTCTCCTCCAGCACAGGCTCCAAACATCAGTGGGGGGTAAACAACCCTATTGTGTGAGGCCAGGGCACAGCCTTTACAGATGCAGGTGTGCCCCGCCTCTCCCTTCTCTCAGCCCAGGAAGGCTTTACAAATGTAGATGCACCTCTGTGACACCTCCACCATCCTGTGTTCAGGCTGTCTGAGAAGTATGCACAAAGCCCCAACTGTCAGTCTGCCCAGCCGTGGAGTGGAGGCAAGCTGCAAAACACCAAAGTCATAAGCACAGATAAATGCGCACTTTCTAGAACTGGCATTTCTGTGATAGTAATAAAAAATACACCTACACCAGTAAGCAGCATTTCTCACCACTATCACAACCATACCAAACATGCCTATGCTACCCCTTATAAATCAGACAATACCCCTTACACATAAGGCAGGGCATTTCCAATGAAATCCTATGAGGAGGCAGCACTCACAGCAGTGAGACACCAAGTTAGGCTGTTTGTCACTACCAGGACAGGCCACGCAACATGGCACATGCCCTGCCTTCTACATACATGGCACCCTGCCCAAAGGGCTAGCTAGGGCGTACCTTAGGGGTGACTTACATGTAGTAAAAGGGGAGTTCTGGGCCTGGCAAGTAAATTTAGATGCCAGGTCCCTGTGGCAGGAAACTGCGCACACAGGCTCTTCGCTAGCAGGCCTTAGATAGGTTTGACAAGCTACTTCAGTGGGTGGCGCATGCAGCGCTGCAGGCCCACTAGTAGCATTTAATGTACAGGCCCTGGGTATAGGGATACCACTTTACAAGGGACTTATAGGTAAACTAAATATGCCAATTAGGTATAATCCAATCATACCAATTTTGTAAGGGAGAGCACACATGCACTTTAGCACTGGTTAGCAGTGAAAAAGTTCTCAGAGTCCAAACGTCAGCCAACAAAGGTCAGACAAATGAGGAGGCAAAAAGCAAAAAGTCTGGGGAATGACCCTGTAAAAGGGCCAGGTCCAACACATGGAATTGAATTAATTGGTTAAAAATGCAGTTTTAGTGCTATACCACATCACTCACAATCTCAGTTGTACAGAGAAGGCACTCCAATATATGCTTTCAGTGCACCACTTCACGGTTAATCTATTAAGACTTTAAATAAAATGCAAAGTTGTCACATATAGATGATTACTGTGATGTCAAAGGTAGCAATAACATTTCTGCAACATCACTAGCTATATCAGGGAATACTGGAATCTGTCTCCTGCATTGGGAACTAGAAACATTAATGAGCCCAGTATTCAAAGCAGATTGTTTTCTGCAAATCTGTAATTTGCATGACCGCAGTAGCCCCGTGTAAATATATGCGCATCGCATTATTCGACAGGGCCCAAATACGTACTCCAATTTACATGCTTTTGCATGAGGTCGAGCTTCAGACCTGCAGACTGAGGGCTGTTTCCCGCCATTGTGCCTACTGATCAAGGATTGATGATTTAAACACAACAAAACGATTACTCATATATATTTCTCTCACTAGACCTTAAAGAAAGAAGGGGAATTATTCATTTTTGAATGTACTTAGTCTGCCCTTTTGAATAGATGGAAGAGATAGAGGGCGGTGGATAAGCAACATTGAAAGCATCCAGAGTGCTCTTCCTCTAGGACATCAGAGCCGTCATATATCAGCGCATAAAAAAACAGACAAAACATATATTTGAGGAAAGAGGTGAACCTAGGAGTCAAATGCATTAATCCCAATGTTCTTTATTGCGAGTTGTTTTCTCCAAGTGGAAGTGTCTGAAACAAACCACATGAAAAAATAAAAATGCTGTTTGCTTGTTACTTGCTCCTTGCATTTGTGTGAAGCGTGTCAACAGTTCTGTCCTGGAGGGTACTGCTCACACTCACTAATTCACTGAATTATTAAAGAAGTGTCTTTTTTTTAGCTATGCTGAATGGCAGCTCAGATGCGCTGTAGCATGGCTGAAAATAAACAAAAAAAGTGCTATGACACGTTCAATGCTGGTCGTGTGAAATTAGATTTTTGTTTCTTTTCATTCTTTAAAAAATGCTACACAACAACTGTGTTGCTATACAGTATGGCTTCAAACACATTGACAAAGCTATCTTTAGCTATTTAGTTTTGTCAGTGTTTTTAAACATGTTTTACCACAGCGCGACTGTTGTGCACCTGAATTAAAAGTAAAAAAAAATAAAAAATAACAAATAATTATTAAAATCTGAAATATGTTTAATTGTCAAATTTTTCAATTTAGTGTTATTTAAAATATAGTAACACATTAAATACACCTAACATTAACTATATATTATGCATTATATATGCATGTGTTTACACACACACATACATATATGCATAAATGTATGTTTCTGTGTATACATATTTATACATATATACGTGTGTTTACACATACACATCTACAAATATAAACATACAGCCACATACAATTTTAAAGTTGTCACTTTAAATAGATTAAAAAATGAACTTACCTGCTAAGTAAAAGACTGAAAAGTCACCTGCTATGGATAGACTCCTAATGTATCTCTGAGTTGTAACAACCCCGAGGTAATGCTTACATACCTATTGGTAAAGCTCGCTTTCTTGCTTCATTGCGGAATGCAAATCATCATCATCATATCTCTTTATTTGGCTAAAAGTCATAAAAGCAAGAATAACAACAGTAAACATCATAAATACAAAATAGCCTAAAAACTATTTGCAGATGATAAAATACATTTAGTTTTAACATAAAATTCATCAACAATACAATACCTTTGTCAACAGAAAGAAGTTCAGCAATGAAATCAGACTGGAGGCAATTAATCACTGTTGGAAAAGGTCCTTTTTGCAGGGTTATCTCCAAACTTTTTGCCTTCTTCCTCCTAATTTTTTTGATTTGTTTTAGCTTGTTTATTGTCTCTGCGCACTTTACCACTGCTGATCAGTGCTAAAGTGCAAGTGCTCCCTATGTAAATTGTACTGTTGATTGAGTTATCCATGATTGGCACATTTGATTTACTGGTAAGTCCCTAGTAAAGAGCACTAGAGGTGCCCAGGACCTATAAATCAAATGCCACTAGTGGGCCAGCAGCACTGATTGTGCCACCCACTTGGGTAGCCCTTGAAACATGGCTCAGACCTGCCACTGCAGTGCCTGTGTGTGCAGTTTAAACTGCCAATTTGACCCGCTTGCCAAGCCTAAACCTTCCCTTTCTACATGTAAGGCAACCTAAGGTAGGCCCTAGATAACCTCATGGACAGGGAGCAGTGTATGTTAAAGGTGGGGCATGTATTGATGTGTCTTACATGTCCTAACAATGAAATACTGCTAAATTTGTTTTTCATTGTGCAAGGCCTATCTCTCTCATAGGTTAACATGGGGGCTGCCGTTAAATAACTTTAAAGTGCAGATTACCTTTGAGAGCAGATAGAAATATGGAGTTTGTGCTCTCTGAACTCACAATTTAACAATATATCTTTTAGTGAATTTGTTTTTTGGATTGCTTATTTGAAAATGCCACTTTTAGAAAGTGGGCATTTTCTTGCTTAAACCATTCTGTGCCTCTGCCTGTTTGTGTATTCCAAGTCTGAGTCCGACTAACAGTTGGGCTATTGTGAATTCCCTCTAGAGAGTGACACAAAGGGAGCTGGGGTGAAGTCTAGATATCCTGATGGGCCATCTGGGCTACAGGTGAGGGAGGAGTGGTCACTTACACCTGAAAGGGCTGTGCCTGCCCTCACACAATGCAGTCTTCGACCCCCTGGAGTGTGTCTGGGGTTAGGCCTGGGCATGGCAGGATCTTGTGAACAACAGAGACTTCCCTTTGAAGTATGCCTACTTCAAAGGCAGAACTGGCTATAAGTAGTAGACTCAAAACCCCAGACTTTTAGAATCTTTCTGGAATCAAGAGGAACCTCTGTCAAGGAGAAGAGCTGGAGGAAGAGTACTGTCCATTTGCTCTGTTGCTTTGCTGGATTGGACTGCAGTTGCTGCTTCTGCCTTAAAAGAGAGCAAAGGGTGAACTTTGCTACGTGTCCTGCTTGAGAAAGTTCTCCAGGGGCTTGGAGTAGATCTTGCCTCCTGTTGGAAGTCTCAGGAATATCAAAGACTTCAGTTTCACCTGCCTACAGTACTGGGAACTGTGTGTTTTGTGCTGTTCAAGGAGAAAAACCACTGCGACGCGTCAACGACGCCATTGGCCTGTATCATGACCTGCCGCCGCCGCACAGAGCCGCACTGCCCGCTTCGTACCACAACCCTGGTCTCACCGATGCTGTCATCTGATGCGGCCACCGAGCCATTGCTCGTACTGAGACCTGCGGGTTCTGCACTCCGGCATCGCCTTGTTCACACCGCAGTCTGGGATCCCAGACAATGCGGCTCTTGCTGACACCGGCACTGCTGCCTGCACCGTGGCCTACAGACACCGCTCATGAGCAGCACAAAGACACGTTCCGTCTCACACTGCAGGCCTGGTCCACCGACGCCAGCACCATCGACTCCAGTGTCATCAACAGACGTCCCTATCTGCACCGCGACCCGTAAACGCCACCCGGAGCCACCCCGCACTGCACCGCCGACGTGGTCCTACCAACAGCGCTTCAGCAATGACGACATCACTGTCTGCACCGTGACCTGGTAACACCGCATGTCGCACCGCCCCACTTCACACTGCAGCCCTTATTTTACTGACGCCGCTGGAAGCTGTCACCGAGCAGCATCCTGCACCGTGACCTATGGGCACCGCACTTTGCATCGTCCCGCTTCACACTGAAGCCCTGATGCCATCCACACCAGCACGCCTTACTTCATCAGCCCAGAGTTTGATCTGCAACGTGTGTGACTTCAAGGGCCCGACGACTCCTGCACGGACTCCGGAACCGACACCGAGACGCCAACTACGCTGCTCTGCGGAGCCCACTGCAAGGATCACAACGCCATGTAAATCCAAAGGTACTGTTTGCGGGTCTTCCCAACACCGTAGCTGGCCCGCGATGCCGCGGCCGGCCTTAACTGTTGGTTTTGTTGATCACAATGCTGTGATAGCCCCAGGTGAAGCTATCGACTTCAAGGACCTGTATTTTTAAGTTAAATCTTGCAAAATTCATATCTTTATTACTATATGTTGGATTCTTATCATTTTGATCGTCTTTTATATAAATAAATATTGGCTATTTTTCTAAAATAGTGTTTTGTTGTGTTACTGTCTATTATGGTCAAATGCTTTACACATTGCTTCTGAGATAAGCCTAACTGCTCATGCCAAGCTACCAAGGGGATGAGCAGGGATTATCTGAGATGGTATCTCCCTTATCTTGACTAGAGTGACGGTCCCTCCTTGGACAGTGTGCAAATCGACTGCCAACTTGAGACCCCATTCTAACAATCACCATAAATAACAGGCTTTAAAAACCATTAAAAAATACAGTCTACTGCTGCCAGCACGTAATGAGTTGCAACCATCTAGGTACAGGGCTCCTTCATTCTCACATTCCAAGCCCATAATAAACACCGGGAGACTGCAAACACAATCTTTCCACTTTTGTCACTTATTAAAATCCTAAGTGTCTCCTGGTAATTCTGAGCACCAAGTAACCAACACAATTGGACAAACCACTTTCTCCCGGGCTTCAAATATTTGGGGCAGAAAAAAACCAAAATGTGCCACAGTCTCATTATCTAATGGGCAATGTGTACAAAAACTGCTTTTCCGACCACCATTTTCCATTTTCCTGTAACAGAATTCAGTGGAAGAATGCCCAGCCTAAATGTTATATATAGATATTTAGCCTGGGGTAGATTTATTTTATCCAAATATTACTCATACTTGGGAGAGCACTTATGATTTAAAACTTGCCCTCATACTGCCCACTATCTGATCTTTCCAGATCTGAGATAGTACGGCTTCCCAATATGATTGCTTTATTTGATGTAGTACACTTTTGGTTATTTTCTGAGGAAAAGCCCATACCTCATCCATTTTAAGTAACTCGCACAAAAACATGCTTGAGCCATGGAGTGGAGGAATTTTTATATAACATGAGTAAATCTGACAGAGCATTCCCATATGAGCTCAAAACCTCAGATGTCCAAGACTAGAAGGTAATATGTGAGTAATCTGCAACCATTCCTTTTCTTCATTGCCAGAACTAGGCTGCTCCTTCGTTTTCTGTACATCTTCCTTTTTGAATTTTCAGAATCATGAGGTTTTTAGATTTTAACTCCTTGGCATCTCCAGTTTAAAATTCTCCTTTTTCCTTTGTATATGACTGAATGTATAGTAGTTGGTCAAACATTCAGCCAAAAAGTCTATATAGCCAAAGTTTCGAGCACTTAATAAATGTGTTTTCTTCTGTTATTGTAAGGTTTGTAATGATTTACAAGTAATTCATACATGAAATTCAGAAAATAAGTCTTAGAAATGGCTTCTCTAGTTGGCAGCAGTATGCACACGGTCCAAGTAGGGACCACAATCCTATTCAAGGTAAGTTAGTTGCACTTCTTAATTTAATATGTGTTCACCCTCCGGTAGCTTGACAAAGAGCAGTTAGATGTAACCTAAGAGGCAATGTGTTAAGTATTTGCTCAACACTTGAATTAAGGTAACAGTGAAAACACCTCAAAAAGACCACACCAGTTTCGAAAAATAGGGAATATTTATCTTGTAAAACTTAGACCCAAAGGATAAAAAAATCAAATTATTTTTGCAAAGGTTTTCACAGTTTAAGTGTAGTATTGAAACTCAAAGTAATTAAAAGATGTGGGTTCTCCCTTTTTAGGGAGTTACTGTAAGTTCTCTTTAGAGGAGTATTAGGAAAGTACTTGCGATGAAAATTCCGATGTGGTCTCCTGACAGGAATGGTTTGCAGGGGATCTTGGTTTCCCCGGCCCCTTGAAATTGGAAGTCAATGTGAGGAAGAAACGCACAACAGGCGGCTTAGAGCTGTGATGCAGGGTCTAGCTGGATACACATACACGGAAGCTGAGCAGCCACCCTTACTCACAGTACCTTGTCAGTGTCTGGATGGCCGTGTGAAGATGTCCTCCGTCGTGGCGGTGCAGGATGTTGGGCTGTGTTTGACACAAACAGAGCTTGGTGAATGAAGAAGAGCTTGACACACAATGACTTTGGTGAATGAAGAAGCGCTCAACACGCACTGACAGGTGAATGGAAAAGCATTCGACACTCACTGACTTTGGCACGCGAAGAGGCACTCAGCACGCATTGACTCTTGTTCACAAAGACTTTCTTGAAATGTGCTGTTCAGAGGTAGCGTGTCGCGTACCCGGAGCAGTCAGATACACAGTTCCTCTTTGAGACTCACTGCTACTTGACCCACGGGTGACAGAGTTGCATTGTAGTGTTGCACAGTTGAAATCTTTGATCTCTCTGAGATTTCCAACAGGGGGCAAGCCAACAAGCCCTTACTTGATATGTCCTTTGAGGTTGTAGATCAGGAGTAGTCCTTATCACTGCAAGAGGCAGCAGACTAACTCAACAGAGCATACTGCAAAGTGGTGTCTGGAGCTTCATCCTGTCACTCCTTTCTAGGGCAGGAAAGTGTACCTCCTGTCACTAGGGATATGTCTCCAACAGCAAGCTCCCCAATTTGCCTCAGAGACCATATGCATTATTAGAGCAATTTCATAGACCTCAAAGCATCTGTCTATGTCGTACCCCACTGCAATAGCAGACACCGGACCCATTGGGTTTGTGGACCCTCCTCTCAGCGGGGCACAGAAGAATTGCTGCCACCATCACTGCTGAAATCTACCTGTCTGGCCTTGGGGTTCAGCTCTCTCAAGTGAATTTCCTGAGCCAACATCATTTTCTTTTCTTGTATGGACATTTCTTTCCCTTCCAATGCCTTCTTCTTCTCCAATCTGAGCTTAGCCAGCTCCAGTTTTAGTTTCCTGTCCTCCAGCTCCTCTGGGGTCAGGTGTGGTGTTTAAATTACACACTTCTTCCTGCCTTGGGGGGAACCATCTCTCCTTGCAGGCTGGTTACCCCCTGTCCCGCAGGCAGTCCCATACTCTCCATTGAATCCTGGTCCAGCTTGTTGCTATCCTCTATATCCACATCATCCTTCTCTAGGGTCACATTTGTTACATCCCTTCATCCCAACCAGGCCCTCAGCACCTTTTACAGCTCCACCTTGTTGGTGAAGCTTTTAGTAGAAACCCCAAACTCTGTGCAAAGATCTTTGAGTTGTTGCACTGTGTACGTCTCCAATTTGGGTAACTCCAGGTTTGCAGGTGCATGTATAGGTGCAGTTAAGGGACCTCCAGTCAGAGACATGATTTGGAAAAAAAAGCAAAAATGCCAATCAGGGAGAATTGAAAAACAAAATGCCAATTGAAGCAAATAGGAAAAAAAAATCCCACAGATAATTGATTCAATTTGGTCTAAATGTGGATAGTAGTGTACACCAAATTACTGTAAGATAGTTCACAAACACAAGTCCAATCCTCACTGCTGATCACCAATGTTAGAAATTGGGTCTCTAGTTGGCAGCGGTATGCACTCTGTCCAAATATGGACCCCCAATCCTAGGCAGGGTAAGTCAGTAGCACTTCCTAAATTAACTGTGCTAACCCTCTAGTAGTTTGGCACAGAGCAGTCAGGTTTAACCTAAGAGGTGAAGTGTAGTTTTGAAACTTATGCTGCTTAAAAGATGCAGACTGTCCCTTTCAGGGATTTACAATAAGTTATCTTTTAAGAGGATTATTAGGAAAGCACTTGTGATGAAAGTTCTGATATGGTCTTGCGACCGGAATGCTTTCAAGGGGATCTTGGTTTCATTGGCCCCTGTAGACTGGAAGTCAGTGAATGTCAGAAACACACAACAGGTGGCCCAGATCTGGATCTGTGGCGCGGGAGCTCGCTGGATATGCACATACCGAGGCTGAGCAGTTGACCCGCTCCCCTTATTCACAGTACTTTGTGGGTTTATGGATGACTGTGTGAAGATGTCCTCATTTGTGTTGGGGGGTCGGGACACAGCACGGCAGTGCAGGATGTTGGGCTGCGCTTGACACACACAGAGCTTGGTGAACAAAGAAGAGCTGCATATGCTTGCTTTGGTGAACAAAGAAGTGCTAGACACATGCTGACTTTGGTGAACGAAGAAGTGATCGACACGTGCTGACTTTGGTGAATAAAGAACCACTCAACATGCGCTGACTTTGTTAAACAGAGAAGCGTTTGACACGCGTTGACTTTGGTGCAGGAAGAGGTGCTCGATGTAAGCTGACTGATGCAAGAAGAGGAGCTCAACATGCACTGGTCAGAGCAGTAAGACACACAGTTTCTCTTTGATACGCAATGCTACCAGACCCACAGGTGACAGAGTCGCTCTGTAGTGGTGCGCAGTTGAAATCTTTGATGGCCCTGAGATTTCCAACAGGGGGCAGCCCAGCAACCCTTGGAGTTACTTGAGATGTTCTTTGAGGTTGTAGAGCTGGAGTAGCCCTTCTCACTGGAAGAGGCAGCAGACCAACACAGCAGAACATGTTGCAAAGTGGCAGTCCCTCCTAGCGGCAAAGAAATCAGCAAGCAGTAGTCCAACACAGCAGAGCAAGTAGAAAAGAAGCAGTTTGTCCTAGCAGCACAGCAGGCAGTGGACCATCCCTGTAGAGCAAGTAGCAAAGTGGCAGCTTCTGCTAGCAGCACAGCAATCAGCAGACAGTAGGCCAACACAGCAGAACAAGTAGCAAGGTGGTAGTCCCTCCTGACAGCACAGCTCCTCTTCTTGGTATAGTCTCCTCAGAACCCAAAAGTGAACTGATTTGGTGGGGTTTGGGGTCCAGTATTTATACCAAAATGTGTCTTTGAAGTGAGGGGACTTCAAAAGAGCCTTATACATCCCTTTGTGTGACGAGAGGCACAACCATATTCAGGGGTACATGCCAGCTCCTCCCCGTGATCTAGCCCAGTTTAGACCCATCAGCAAGGTGGTGGTCTATCAGGATGCAAATATCATACCAAAGATCCCTTTGTGTGTGACTGTCTAGAGGGGATGCACAAAGCCCAACTGTCATCTACCCGAGATGTGTATTCAGAGACAAGCAGATGCAGAGAATGGTTAAATTAAGAAAATGCCAATATGGCATTTTCAGATCTACAATTTAGAATCTGACTTCACCAGAAGGTGTGATTTTAAATTGTGAGTCCAGGGCCACCAATCTCCATATTTCTATTGCTTCTCATTTGGAAATTACACTTAAAAGATGTTTTAAGGCAATCCCAATATTAACCTATGAGAGACATAGGCCTTGCAGAAAGGGAAACACATTTTAGAGTTTTTCACAACCTGCACATGTTAAACTAAAAAATACATGTCCAACTTTTTACATACACTACAACCTGCCTGTTGGGTTAACTATGGCCTACTTTAGGGGTGTTTAATAAAAAGGAAGGTTTGTGCCTGGTAAGTTGGTGCACTTGCCAGGTCGATATGGCAGTTTAAAACTGCACCTACAGGCACTGCAGTGGCAGGCCAGAGACATGTTTGAAAGACTGTTGTAGTGAATGGCACAATCAGTGTTGCAGACCCACCAGTAGCATTTATTTACATGCCCTGGGCACACAAGAAACTTACAAGTAAATTAAATATGCCAGTTGTGGATAAGCCAACTTTACCATGTTTGGTTTCCAGAGCATCTGCATGTTATCTCTGGTTAGCAGTGGTAAAGTGCACAGAATCCTCAAAGCCAGCAAAAAGGAGTCAGAAAAACAGGAGGTAAAAGGGCAAAAGGTTAGAGGAAACCACACCAAGCATGTCAGGTCTAGCAATAAGCAAGTAACTGTTTCATGTAAATTGCAATTTGAGAATTTCTGAATTAATGTTTTTTTTATTGACATTAGTATTTAGTTAATATTGGTCTCCTTATGTGGTTTCCAATAGTCAAACATTAACATATTTGGTTGACAGGCAGTAGCATAAGGGTGTCATGAGCCCCAGTACAAGACAAGAAAATGCCCTCCCCCCAAACACTGTTAGCTGTAAAATATAGAAATTAAAAGGGTTCAGTGGACCACTCAGGCTCTGTATACCAGTGCTACTGCACCTGCTGCAGACTAAGTAGTACTCCCCTGTTAATTTGCCTTAAGTTAATTGAAATCTCTATTTGAAGCCAACCTTTGTTACATAAACTTACTTTACTCTGCGTGGCTCCTTTTCCCACCCAAGTGAGAACCTCAGAGTCCGATCTCCGTTTCAGAGCCGTAAACTGTTTCTCCCACTAGTGGTGCTTTACCTTAATAGCTGATCAGAAAGACTTCCTGTGGGATGGTGGCTGAGTGCAAACATACAGCGTAAACAAAATATCTGCATGTAGTGCATGCAAACAACATCTGGGCATGTCTGTGTTTTCATTTGTTGGTAGATTAAAGCCAGGTCTACTGGCTTTGCCAGTGCATTTTTGTTATTAGTTATTTACTTTTGACTATTACTGTTAGGTAGTACTGTAGTTTTGATTCTTTTTGGATCTTTCTTAGCAACAATCCACTTGTACTTATAAATGAAACAATGGCCATCGCCATGTTTTATTTTCAATATGTTGAGGTCTGCCAACAAAAGCACCTAGGGCCAAATGTACAAATATCCAGTTTTGCGACTTGCAAACTGTGAGTCCTAGTGACTCACAATTTGCGAGTCGCAAAACCGGATGTACAACAGTGTACTTTACACTGTTTGCGATTCGCAATGGGGTCGCAAATGACCTACCTCATGAATATTCATGAGGTTGGTCGCATTTTGCAACCCCATTGGGAATGGCCCCCCTCATAGGGATGGTGGCCTGCCGGAGACAGGAGACCACCATGTCTGTGACTGCTTTTAAATAAAGCAGTTTTTTTTTTATGCAGTCCGTTTTCCTTAAAGGAAAACGAGATGCATTTCAAAATCAAAAATGAAAAGTTTTCTTTTCATTTTTTCAGAGCACTCACAAAGGGAAAGGGGTCCTTCCTGTTTGCGAATGAGTTAGCACCAGTTTGAAACTGGTGCTAACTGTGATTGTTTTGCGACCACATTCGCAGTCACAAAACAATCATACCTACCATTTGGATTCAGTATTAGGAAGGGACGTCATTGACACGCCCCTTCCTAATACCGAATCGCAAAACCCAAAAAGCATTTTTCAAGTCTCAAACGGGCCGATTTGCACATCTGGCTATCGTTTTTCTCAGCCATCCATCCTTTCACTCATCCATCCACTCTTTGCTCCATCCATTTACCCTTTCACTCATTCATCCACCCTTTCACTCAGTCCATCAATTCTCTCATCCATCCATTTACCCTTTAACTCATCGATCTATGCTTTAACTCACTCATCCATCCATCCTTCATCATCCATCCTCTCACTCATCCATCCACCCATGTATCCAAACTCTCTTTCACTCATCATTTTTACATCCATCTTTTCATTCATCCAGCTATGCATCTATCCATCCACCTTTTCATTCACCCATCCATCATTTCACTCACATATCCATCCATTTACTCTTTCACTAATCCACCCATCCACCCTTTCACTCATCCATCCACCCAATCATCCAACCATCCACCTACCCTCCTTTTCACTCATCCATCCTTGAACCCATCCTTTCACTTATCCATCCACTCTTTTAACTCGTCATCCATCGAGTCTTTCACTCCATCCATCACCCATGTACCCTTTTACGCCATCCATCCGTTCTCTCATCATCCATCCATCCTGTCAGACATCCATCTATTTATCCATTCTTCCTCCCTTTCACTCATTAATCAATGCATCTATCTATCCACCCCTTCACTCAACACCTGTCTGCCATTTAATTCACACACCCATCTATTCTTTCACTCACCGTCCCACCCCTTCACGTTAACTATGAGCCTTTGTCTGCTGAGCTGCAGACAGAAGAAGCCATCAGAAACCCCATCCCTGCTGTAGCTGCTAAAGTGTGGGGGGTTGACAACATCCATGCATGCATCCATTTACTCACTCAGACACTCTTTCCCTCATTTATCCGTCCATTCCCCCTTTCACCCAGCCATCCATATACCCAGCATTTCAATCATCCATCCTTATATCCATCCTTTCATTTATCCAACCACCTATCCGCCCATACCTCCTTTCACTCATCCTTCCCTTTTTTATCCATTCTTACATCTATAATTTCTCTCATTCAGCCATGCAGCTATCCATCCACATTTTCACTCACACACACATCCACTGTTTCACTCACACATTCATCCATCCATCCATTTACGCTTTCACTCATCCATCTGTCCACCCATTCACTCATCCACCCTTTCAACCCATCCAATCCATACAACCTTTCAACCCATCCATCCACCCACTCCATCCACTGTATGTCTCATCCTTTATCATGTCCAGCCATCAATTCATCCAGCATTTCTTCCTTTCACTCATCCATCCTTACATCCATCTTTTCAGTACTTGATTCATTATTCATCTATCCATCCACTCCTTCACTCATCCATTCACCAATCCATCTATCATCCTCTTATTCACTCACCTTCCTATCCTTCACGTTAATTATGAGTCTTTGTCTGCCGACTTGCAGACAGAAGAGGCCCATCGAATTCCTACCCACACTGTAGCTGCTAAAGAGAGGGTGGATTGACGATGCCCCTGGAGCGTGTATGTTGAGATCGAAATGTGAAGGATGCAGAAAGCGGATGTGCGGAGCTGAGAGATGTGTGGATGTAGTGCTGAAATCTGATGCCACATAAAGATCAGATGTAGAGTGGATGTACAGGGTGAATAGTGCACATGGAACAAGATGTAAAGTCTAGATAGGGAACGTGAATTAAAAAAATACCTTGCTGAAGCGAAATGTAGAACCAAAAGAGCAAAATGTATTGAAAGAAGAGAAATGAAACGTGGTAAAAGGCTGAGAGTGAAGGCATTCCTATTTAAAAATTACGAAACTAGTGTAGCTCTCACCTAGAGGGTGGGTGGGTTCCATGCCTCGCTCACGTCTGTCATCTCACCTCCCTTTGCTATCTTTTCCTACTCCCTTTCCCCTTCTGCCAGATTATTGTTCTTGATTCAAAACCCTGCACCTTTCCTCGTTTTTATCTCTAGAGAGACACGTCGAGCAGCTGATGTAATTCCTTTGGTTATAGCTCCATGTACGCTCCTGCTTCAAATTACCCTCGTTTTCAGCGAGATGTTGAACAAAAGGTCAGAGTTCTGAGTTTCGGCGCTCCCCCGTCCGTATATGTACCCCCCTACGTCAGAGGGTGCTCTTTAACCCCTTGGGTGCGGGCGTCGGTTACCTCCCTGGTGCTGGTCACGACCAGTGGGCGACACCAGGGAGGGGGTTAATAAATCCTCGGGTGCGTTGCACCCGAGGATTTTTTTTTTTTTAAACCCCGGGAGACACGGAAGCTTTTACGTGTCTCCCCCCGCCCCCCACCCACCCTTTCGCGGAGGCCACGTAAACTATTTTTTTTTTGTTGTTGTAGGGTTTTCCTGGGGGCCATTTTGGCCCCCAAGGAAACCACACAACTACTAAAAAAAATATAGATCTATATATATAGAGAGAGATCTATACATATAGATATATCTATGTAGATATATCTATCTACATGGATATATTATATATAGATCTATCTATAGATATATCCATGTAGATAGATATATATATAAAGATAGATCTATATATATATATATATATATATATATATATATAAATCACTTTTGTCAATACATGTGTGGTTTGGCTGGGGGCTGCGATCGGCCCCCAGGAAAACCAGACCCACATATAAAAGTGATCTATATATATATATATATATATATATATATATATATATATATATATATTTGCCACCATTTGTCTTGCAGTTGCAGCTTGCGTCTTCAAAGCAGTGCACATACTTCAACTGACGCATTTCAACTGTAGCTTTTAGGCAGCAATAAAAAAGTCAAGTAAGTATTGTGATTATGTTTCTGCTACAAAAGGATCATAAAGAAGCGCAGAAGGTTTATATGCCTACTGCAAAGAGCAAATCTGTATTTTATGTAAATAGCTGAGTACATTAGTAAAGTCAGCCATTACCTGCGCTATAATACAAATGAAATGTATGTGTGGGGTGGAGGGCGGCTATGGAGAGATGAAGGGCACTTTTGCTGGGTGGTAATGAGGCAATCCGAGGAGGAGGGAGTGGGAGCACCAATAATGATTGTTGGACTGGGCGCAGGAGGTGCTAAAGACTGTGACGAATGGTATGTGACAAGGTGTTTTTTGAGTGTCTTGAAAGAACGTGCTGTTTGAGGGAAGAAGCGCAGGTAAGGTGGCCTCTACTGTTGCACGTATCTCACACACACCATCGATTTTGTGACTGTCTACGTAGGCTAGTGTTTTAGAGCAACAGTTTAGCCAATAGCAGAGATGGCATCTTGATGGATGACTGCTGCCGTCACTCGGGTTATAGAGGACAGCTCTGACATAGGTTCAGAGACTGAGACATCAGATACTGAGACAGCATCTGAGGGATAGGATAATGGCGCAGACTCTGGGAGTGATTTTTCAGTCGGAGTCCCATTTGATAACTCCTCTTCCAGTAAATTATGAGGAAGGTGATGAGGACAGTCCTGCTGTCCCTTCGCAAGCACAGTCTGTGCAACGGGGTAATAGTGGGTTAGCCCAACCCAGAGAGCAGGTGAATGCGGCGGCAAGCAGAGAGAGAGAGTGCTCTCTTGGGAGCTCCCCAATTTAGTTCAGCCCCAAATTCCACCGCCCAAATCGTATTGTGGAGACATCAAAATTATCTATCACAAAACAAACTGGTTTTGTAAGGCAGGCACCTGTGTTTTTGGTCCTGGGTTCAGCGGCCAAATAGAGAAACATACTAAACCCAAACATTTCTGGAAACTAGACATTCGGGGGAGTCCACAGAGGTGTGACTTGTGTGGATTCCCCAAAGTTTTCTTACACAGAATACCCTGCAAAGCTGAAATGTTGAATAAAAACTCTATTTTTCTCGCATTTCTGTCACACAAACTACAGGAATATGCTGGGATCCACAAAATTCCTACCACCCAGTGATTCCTCACCTGTCCTGATAAAAACACTACCCCACTTGAGTGCCTATACCTAGTGCCTGGATCACCCCAGGGTCAACAGCTGCCTAATGTAAGGACCAACATTGACCATTGTGTGATCTATTCCTGTCGCGGGCTATTTGGGGCAGTTCACGCTTAGGCCCTCATAACTTTTTGTCCACCTAAGCTACACATGCCAAATTTGCATCCTTTTTTCCAACATCCTAGGGATTCCACAGGTGTCCAGACTATGTGGGTTCCCCCAAAGGAGACCAAGAAATTTAGGTTTTTTTAAAAAAAAAGGAAAAAATGGCTGCAAAGAAGGCTTGTGTTTTTTTCTTTGAAAATGGCATCAACAAAGGGCTTGCGGTGCTAAAATCACCATCTTCCCAGCTTTCAGGCTTTTACTGGGACATACCCCATTTTAATGATTTTTTTGTGCTTTCAGCCTCCTTCCAGTTAGTGACAGAAATGGGTGTGATACCAATGCTGGATCCCCAAAAACTAAACATTTTTGAAAAGTAGACAAAATTCAGAATTCACCAAGGGGTCATTTGTGTAGATCCTACAATGTTTTCCTACAGAAATAACAGCTAAAATAAAAAATATTGAAATTGAGGTGCAAATAAACAGCCATTTTTCTCCACGTTTTACTCTGTAACTTTTTCTGCAATGTTAGATTTTTTAAAGCAATATATTGTTAAGTCTGCTGGACTCTTCTGTTTGCGGGTATATATTGGGCTTGTCGGTTCATCAAGAACCCTAGGTACCCAGAGGCAATAAATGAGCTGCACATTGCAATCGGTTTTCATTCTATACTGAATGTACATCACTTCATTTGGTGAAATATAAAGAGTGAAAAATAGGTATCAAGAAAACCTTTGTATTTCCAAAATGGGCACAAGATAAGGTGTAGAGAAGCAGTGGTTATTTGCACATCTCTGAATTCCGGGGTCCCCATACTAGCATGTAAATTACAGTGCTTTTCTCAAATAGACGTCTTTTTTACACACTGTCTTACATTTGGAAGGAAAAAATGGTGAATAAGACAAGGGGCAATAACACTTGTTCTTCTATTCCGTTTTCCCCCAAGTCTCCTCATAAAAATGGTACTTCACTTGTGTGGGTAGGCCTAGTGCCTGTGACAGGAAGCGCAACATGGACACATCACATTTTTACATTGAAATCTGACGTGTTTTTTGCAAAGTGCCTAGCTGTGGATTTTGGCCTCTAGCTCAATCACCACCTAAGAAAACCTGGCAAACCTGGACATTTCTAAAACCTAGACACCTAGTGGAATCCAGAATAGGTTGACTTGTGGGGCTCTCACCAAGTTCTGTTACCCAGAATCCTTTGCAAACCTCAAAATCTGTCAAAAGAACACTTTTTCCTCTCATTTCGGTGATAGAAAGTTCTGGAATATGAAAGGAGATACAAATTTCCTTCTACCCAGCGTTCCTCCAAGTCTCCCGATAAAAATGGTACCTCACTTGTGTGGGTAGGCCTTGCGCCTGTGACGGGAAAGGCCCCAAAACACAGCGTCGACACATCACATTTTTCCCAAGAAAACTGAGTTGTTTTTTGCAGAATGCTTAGCTGTGGGTTTTGTCCTCTATCTTACCAAACCTGCACATTTTTGAAAACTAGACACCTAGGGTAATCCAAGTTGGGGTGACTTGTGAGGCTCTCACTAGGTTCTGTTACCCAGAATCCTTTGCAAACCTTAAAAATGTGGCCAAAAAACACTTTTTCCTCTCATTTCAGTGACAGAAAGTTCTGGAATCTGAGAGGAGCCACAAATTTCCTTCCACTCAGCTTTCCCCTAATTCTCCACATAAAAATGGTACCTCACTTGTGTGGGTAGGCCTGGCGCCCGCGACAGAAAATGCCCCAAAACACAACGTGGACACATCACATTTTCCCAAAGAAAACAGATCTGTTTTTTGCAAAGTGCCTAGCTGTGGATTTTGGCTTTTAGCTCAGCCGGCACCTAGGGAAACCTACCAAACCTGTGCATTGTTGAAAATTAGACACCTAGTGTAATCCAAGATGGGGTGACTTATGGGGCTCTCACCAGGTTCTGTTACCCAGAATCCTTTGCAAACCTCAAAATTTGGCACAAAAAACACTTTTTCCTCTCATTTCGGTAACAGAAAGTTCCGGAATCTGAGAGGAGACACAAATTTCCTTCCACCCAGCGTTCCCCGAAGTCTCCTGATAAAAACTGTACCTCACTTGTACGGGTAGGCCTAGCGCCCGCGACAGGAAATGCCCCAAAACACAATGTGGACACTTCACATTTTCCTGAAGGAAACAGAGCGTTTTTTTGCAAAGTGCCGAGCTGTGGATTTTGGCTTTTAGCTAAGCCGGCACCTAGGGAAACCTACCAAACCTGTGCATTGTTGAAAACTAGACACCTAGTGTAATCCAAGATGGGGTGACTTATGGGGCTCTCACCAGGTTCTGTTACCCAGAAACCTTCGCAAACCTCAAAATTTGGCCCAAAACAATTTTTCCTCACATTTCGGTGACAGAAAGTTCTGGAATCTGAGAGGAGCCACAAATTTCCTTCCACCCAACGTTCCCCCAAGTCTCCCAATAAAAATGGTACCTCACTTGTGTGGGAAGGCCTAGCGCTCGTGACAGGAAATGCCCCAGAACACTATCTGGACACATCAAAATGATCAAATACAAAACTACCTGTTTTTGTTGGTGGGTGGGCACCTGTGGTTTTGGTCCTGGGCTCAGCAGCCATCTAGGGAAACCTACCAAACCCAGACATTTCTGAAAACTAGATACCCAAGGGAGTGCAGGGAGGTGTGACATGCGTGGATCCTCCAATGTTTACTTACTCAGAATCCTCAGCAAACCTCACATTTAGCTAAACAAAAAGAAATTGTCCCACATTTCTGTGTGGAATCACTGCACCGGGACAAATTTCCTACCACAACGTTCCTCTCAGCCTCCCGGTAAAAATGATACCACACTTGTGTAGGTGGGACAAGTGCCTGTGATAGGGAAGAGCCAAAAACATGTTGAAATTTAGAGTAAACCAAAGCAGGCCCAAAAGGGCAGTTTGAAATAAAACATTTTTAGGCTGACAAGTGTAGCATAATTTTTATCGGTATAGATGAGACAATGTTGAGTGGTAGGAAGTTTGTGTATTCCTGCATATTCTGGAAGGTTCCATCACAAAAATGTTGGAAAAATGTGTAATTTCCAGCACAGTTGGATGTTTGCAAGGCATTGTGGGAAAGAAAATGGTGCGGGGTGCATGTGAAGCACACTATCCTGGAATCAACCACATGTTTAGTTTTCAGTCTTGTGGATTTTTCTACATGGCAGTGTCCCAAAGTACAAAAAGTGCCACCCTCAACATTCCAAGTGTGACGAATTTGAGAGTTGCCAAGCTCTCATGGCCCAAATGTAAAACCAAAACCCCAAATAATCAAATGTCCTCTTGCTTGCCGTGGGATAGGATGTTTTAGTGTGCAGGGGTCAGCTGAAAGACTGTTACCCCTTCATTTGGGGTGGTGGTATAATCAGGCCCATACTGGTTGGTAGCCACTACCCCCTTTTTTTTTTTTTTTTTTAATTCTCTGGCATCTAGTAGACTTTTTGCCCCCAGTGGTGTGGATCGGTGTTAATTGTCCAATCTGTCCCCTGGTGGGCAGAACAACTTTGACCCCATTTATTTGGGGTGGGGGTATGGCCACACCCAAACCCTCTTATTTTGAAAAAACATCTTCCCTGGTGGGCTTTCTGCCCCCCTTGGGGATAGATGAACATTCAAAAAATAGGCCTATCTGCCCCCATGGGGGGCAGATATAGTCAACAGTAATGTGCCCCCATTGGGAGCGACCCTTCCCCAAGGGGCTGCCCCCCCAAACAAAACACACACATACACACACACCAATTTCTGGTGTCTAGTGTTTAGTGTTTTCTTCCCCCCTTGGGGGCATATTGCCCTAACTAAAATAGGCTGATCTGCTCCCGGGGGGGGGGGGTAGAAATGTCCTAAATACAATTTGCCCCCCAGGGGAGCGACCCTTACCTAAGGGGTTACTCCCCATACATAAAACATACAGTTTATAAAAAAACAATAAATACCTGGTGTCTAGAGGTTTCTGCCGCCCCTGGGGGCAGATCGGCCTAATTATATTAGGCTGGTCTGCTCCCAGGAGAGGCAGAAAAGGACCAAAAATATTTCCCCCCCCCGGGCAGCGGCCCTTGCCCAAGGGGCCGCTCCCCTTATACGTAAGTATGATAACAAAAATCCCTGGTGTTTAGTGGTTTCTGCCCGGGGGGGGGGGGCATAGATGGCCTAAAAATAATTTCTTCCCCCAGGGAGAGACCCTTGCCTAAGGGGTCTCTCCCCACAAAAAATAAATAAATACAAAATGTATGCCCGGTGTCTAGGGGTTCTTCTGCCCCCCCTGGTGGCAG
Organism: Pleurodeles waltl; assembly: GCF_031143425.1. Classification (NCBI taxonomy): domain Eukaryota; kingdom Metazoa; phylum Chordata; class Amphibia; order Caudata; family Salamandridae; genus Pleurodeles; species Pleurodeles waltl. The sequence continues at coordinate 1,464,196,733 of NC_090445.1, forward strand.
ATCGGCCTAATTATATTAAGGCGAGAACTGGCTTAAAAATATTTTGCCCCCCCTGGGAAGCGGCCCTTGCCCAAGGGGCCGCTCCCCTTATGCGTAAGTATAAAAACAATACAAAATTCCCTGGTGGCTAGTGGATCTGCCCCCTGGGGTGGGGTGGCAGAAATGGCCTAAAAGTAATTAGTACCCCCAGGGACCGACCCCTGCCTAAGGGGTGGCTCCTCACATATAAGTGTGTGCAGGATGATCTGGTCTCCTCCCAGGCACACGGCAACCATGTGCCTGGACGAGACCAGCTCTCCCAGGGCATCCTACGGGTTAAATGTATTTGTATATTGTAATATTGTACATGCAAATAATACATTAAGCTGTCCTTTCAACTAAACTGGCCATCAATCTATGTGTTTATTTGACTAATAACATAATTATATATATATATTGTCAAATATAGATACCACTGCTGACCGGCTACATCCACCAAACGAGGATGAAAATGTTGACATTACTGGTAGCGGTTTGGGGGTATCAACTGTTGGAGAGGAGTCATTGGCCAAAACAATTAAACAACAACTGGCATCTTATGAAAAACTAATGAAAAAGAAAATAAGCAAGAGCTGGGAAGTGATTTCCTTGGAAAATTACCTTGAAGTAGGCAGGGTTCCAGGGGGTCTGAGGATTCTTATCACCCCTACTTATCAAAACCCAAATCCCAAACTGCTAGAGGACTGGTCTAAATTAATGGCATGTAAGTGGATGTTAAAGTTGTTGGTCAAATATGCTGCCCTGGATTTGGAACAAGTGACTGAAGAATTTATTAAAATGAAGGAAATTTTGGATAAACATCCAGAACAAGAACTTATTAAGAATTTTTTGTCATTAATGGATAAGAGGTTGGAAAAGTATGAGGAGGAGATTAAACAGCGAAAGAAACTGAGGTTTTTGCGAGATAAGCAAGACTATGCCCAGGGGAGGATTTTGACTTTTGGGCACAGATTTGATGAGGCCATTAAACAATACAAACAAATTGCCTCTTTGAGGAAACAAGAATTGGTGACGTCGGAATCCAGTTCTGACAACTATTCCCCAGATTATGATGAGACTGAGGCACTATCCGGTAAAGACTCTGCTTCCTTTACCTCATTGGAAGAATTTCGTTTTTTACAGAGAAATCAGGCTGGTCAGGCCGGCCACCAAGAGGAAGAAGAGAAAACAGCGAAGGAGACCAAGGACACGCAGGGGCAACTGGAGGTGCCAAAGACGTGACAACACGTGGCTGATTTACGAGCCAAACCAAGAAGAAATGATAGGGGCGGACTCCCCAACAGTTATAAACGTATCTGAACATCAATTAACCTGGGCTGAGCGGCCCCTTTTAGAACTTGGTTTATCTTTTTGCCCTACTGCTGATTTTGATTTTTGCAGGACAAGGATTGACCTTTTTCTTTTTGTACGCAAATTGAAACTGAGGAAGTTATTTTTACAGCAAGAAAATAGAAAGGGTCTTAAAGAAACAACTATGATTTCACCTATCACTACCCCTGTGATCCCTGAACTAACATTAAGTGATGTGGATGGTTTATTGGCCTTGGCTGACTTAGCAGAAATGGATACCTCTGGTATGAGTGAATGTGAATTTCTTGAGTCTATGGATGTAGAATTGAATAGACCTGAGCTCACACATTTCAAGCTAAAATCTAGGTTCAATCTGTCTACTACTTATGATTCTATCGATACCTTCCATGAGGTTGTTGTATGAGATTTGTTTCAAATATGGTACACTATCAAACAGAGGAAATGTGTGTCGAACCTTAATCATGAACAGAGAACAGCCTTGAAGAGTTTAATTGATGATCATAGTATTGTGATAAAATCCTCAGATAAAGGAGGCAATGTAGTTCTTTGGGATGTTAATCAATACTGTAGAGAAGCGGAAAGACAACTTAATAATACAGGGGACTATGAGATAACAACCATGTTCAATTATCATCGATCGATTGACCAGTATCACAGTAAATTGTTTGATTGGAGAGACAGGGGGTTACTCAACACAGATGAATATCAGTTTCTTTTGGTGAAAAAGCCAACTGCATCATGTTTTTACATGTTACCAAAAGTCCATAAGAATTATCATAATCCTCCTGGGAGACCTATAATTTCTGCAAATGGTAGTCTTTTGGAACGCACGTCCGTTTATCTTGACTTCTTCCTTTTACCATATGTATTGGCCTTACCCTCCTATTGTAGGGACACCATGGATTTTATTTCTAAGATTGAAGGTATTCCTTGGGAACCACATTTTTTGTTAGTTACTTTAGATGTGGAATCCCTATATACTTGTATTCAGCATGACTTGGGGATCCAAGCGTGTAGATATTATTTTCGTTACAGACCACTAAGTAAATATGATCACTCTATGATGTTATTAGATATGCTGGATTTCTGTCTAAATAATAATTTCTTTCTATTCAGGGACACCTTGTATCGTCAGTTGGTTGGGACTGCGATGGGAAGTTGCTTTGCCCCAAGTTACGCTGGAATTTTTATGGGGTGGTGGGAGGCCACTAGTGTATGGGTGGAGGAGAATGAAAAATGCACTAGATATATTTCAATGTGGACACAATATATTGATGATCTTATTTTGATCTGGGAGGGATCGCGTCAGGATTTGGAAGAGTTTTTGGATCATATGTCCCAAAATACTCTTAATTTGAGATTTACTTGGAAATTGTGGATAATAAATTACAGACAGGGCTATATCGTAAAGACGCAGCAGGTAATAGTATTTTGCATGCGGCAAGCCATCATCCTACTAGTCTCAAGAATAGTATCCCTTATTGTGAATTACTTAGAGTTAGAAGAAATTGTAGTACTTTAGAATTGTACAAGGAAGAAGAGAGCAGGGTGATTAGGAGACTGCAAGCGAGAGGTTATCCAGATAAGGTATTACGAATGGCCAGTGAAAAAGTGACCAAGACTAATAGGGAAGGTTTATTGGCTAAAATCAAAAAGAAAGATAATACCATCCCTGAATTGAGGATGATCACATTTTATAATATGGCGAGTTCAATGGTCAGACGGGTGGTAATGAGACATTGGCATTTGGTAAAGCATGATCTTGTAATAGGGAAAACTTTGTCTCCTTGTCCACAATTCACGTACCGAAAGTCAAAATCATTACATGATATCTTGGTTCATAGTTATTCACATGAACAAGAGGACAAAAATATTGGTTGGTTTAATCAGCAAAGGGGCTTCTATAAGTGCGGTAGATGCAAGGCATGTAGGAATAGTAGGAACGTTAAGGTGTATAAAACAGTCTTTGGTGAGACTAAAAAAATTAACAAAGCCATTTCATGTGTCTCAGATTACTGCATTTATGTATTACAATGCCCCTGTGGAATACGGTATGTTGGTAGCACCATTGGCCCTGTTAAAAAGAGGATTTTGGAACATTACAGGGCTATTAAGAATTATGATACCTCATTTCCGGTGGGACGACATTGGTCAAAGATGCGTAATAGAGATGCTGAGTGTCTGTCATATTTTGGAATTGATAGAATTTAGAGGAACTCACGTGGATGGGGATAGGGAGACGCTCCTCAGGATAAGGGAATCGGAATTTATTATCCTTCTTGGGACCAAGACAACGGGGGGCCTCAATGAGTATGAGGAATTTCATGGGCATGTTGGATAAAAGTGAAAATTAAATAGTGACAATGTGCACTCTTCCCTCTCCTTTTCTGATCTCTCCAGTTAGGCGCTTTCATTTTGATTATGACCTGTGACATTTCGTTGTTGGTAGTTTTTGCTAGTTACAGTTTATAAACGTTGGGTTTTTATTATTATTTTTTTATATTATTACTTGTACATTATGGACATTATCCCTAAACTGTTTTGGAATCACCTCTGTTTTTTTACTGGATTTCTAGATATGTGATGTTGATAATAGTATATGGTTTGATGAATTTTCCAATGTCTAATTGATACCATATGAATGATATGTTTTTATTTTTATTTTTTATGTATAGTATTATCAAGTGTAATTCATTTTGGGATATATGATATGATTCAGTAATACAGGGATTAATGTCAGAAACATTATTTCAGCAATATTTTGGACACTTTAATAATTGATTTTTTGTGTTAATATTTTACTCTAATTTATTTCAATTATTGACTTTGTTGCCCCTCATGATCTATTTGGAATTATCCTGTATAGGTAGTATTTTCTTTATGTTTATTAACTAGGGGTATATAAGCCTATAGTGGGGAAGTGTGCAGGTTTTTTCGATTTGGCCATGATGAAGACACTTCAGTGTTGAAAAGCGTTGCCATCTTAGGAGTATAAACCTTTTTTCTTTTTTCTTCTTGTCAGATTGCCCTTTGGCTTGTTTTTTGGAATAAAGCCTTGTATTTGAGAAGTGAACATGTTGGGTGCGACTCCTTTTTTCGGCTCAGTAAAGAAGTGGCAGAAATCTTTGTTTTTATATATATATATATATATATATATATATATATATATATATATATTTCTCTTCAAAAATAATATCTACAGAGACGCAGGGAAGTTATAGTTCGGAGATATTTGCATCAGTGAAAGTAAAATGCAAATTTTAATGAATCCCTGGGTGTAAATTATCATTTATGTTTGTTCACAATAACTTTTCTATTTGTTAATTGCATTAATAATATATTATGATATATTTAGAGATATATACAATAACATATATAATATATAATAACATAGTAGACATATCTCAATATAAAATATTTTATAGTAACATATAAATATAGATTAATGACATATAATGATATAAAACCCCCAAAGTTTACAGGCACAATATCATTCTGCTTAAATTTTAAACGTACAAAACCATATAAATTCACCTGTTATTTCAAGTAACTATGATTCCTACCCTAAATTAACTGGAACTCACCCCCTTGCCATGCACTCTTATCTCATCAATAATTTGACAGCAAATTTTGAAGTGACATTTTCAATTTTGTTATAAAAGATGTTCTGAGTGATGTAATATCTGAGCTAGTTAGCAGTGCATGGTGAGGGTGCAAGTCATACTTATCACTAACATATTATTTTACTTGTAACCGGCGGTGGTCTCCAGGAAAGGGTGATAGGGGCGTGGTTGGTGCAGCCCCGCCCGCATAGTTATTATGAATACCCCCAATGGAGGCGGTGGTACCTGAGGATTTTACAATAACTCTACAACACTCTGCTCCACTCTGTCATCCCACTCCACGCTACTCCATTGCAAGACTCTCCTCTGTAAAAGTTCTATGACACAGCTCTCCACACCCCTCCACTCGACACCTCCACTCCATTCTACCCCAATGCACTCTAATCAATATAACCCTACTCCACTTCAATATGCCCCCACTCCACTTCTATTGCACTCCACTCCAGCCTTACATTCCGATCTACTATACTCTCTAACACACCCAATCTACTCTACTCCAGTATACCCCACTCCATGTTAATCTACCCCCACTCTACTCCAGACCAATGTACCCCACTGGATTCCACTACAATTTAGCCCACTCCACTCTACTCCCCTTTATCATACCCCTTTACCGTACTCCACTTCACTTCAATCTATCCCTCTAAAAATCTACCACACTACAGTGCAATCCAAGTCACTCTGCCCCAATCTACTGCACTCCAAACTAGCACAATATACTCCACTACAATCTACTTCACTTCAATCTGCTCCACTATACCCAACTCTCCTCCACCCTAACCTATACTATTCCACTCCTATCTATCCCACTTCAAACTACCTCACTCCAATCTACCCCATTGTACTCCACTCAACTGTACTCCAATCTACCCCACTCTTTTCCAATATACACTACTCTAATCCATCCATACTACCACACTACAACTGCCTCAATCCACTCCACGCTTCCCATCCACAATGTACTTGTCCACTCTGCTCTGGTCCACTCTACCCCTATCTACCTTGACCTACCTCATTCATATCTATTGCAATCAACCCAGATGTACTCCTTTGAGATTTCCAATTGTTGTGACTTGCTTCACTTGCATCTATTATTACTAATATAGCTGAGCTGCTGTCTGTACTTATCAATGCTCCCGCTGTATTTATTTTCATTTACACCGCATGATAGTATATATAGTTTTTGCATAGCTCACCCTTTCAGGGATGTATTTCTTGCAGTTAACTCTGTTAGGGTTTTAGTATTACCTAAGCCTGGTTCCATTACTGGGTTTTCATTTATGCTATAATCTTCATACAGGAGGGGGGCATATTTTCATCATTGTTTGCCTAACCGTGCCTGTTATTGCTGGTTGATTTGAGTTCTTGTTATTTGGTCTTGTGCGGGGTTCTTTCTCTTCCCCACTGTATGAAAGTCCCAACTTTTTGTCATAGTCACCCCCACTTTTTACCTGGTGCCAGTGGGTTTGGACTGTGATTCACTGGTATCATGCGAGCTATGACCCCAGTGATTGTGCTCTCTCCCCTACATTTAGTTCGGTTGGCCTTTCTCATTCCACAATTGGTTACCGTTGTACCCCTCTAACTCCCTATTAGAATGGTACCCAGGTACCCAGGTAATTGGTACACCAAGGGTCTCCCGTGGGCTTCAGCAGGCATTATGACACCCATGTGAGCCCATACAAATTGTCCCTGCAGGCCTGCCATTTGGAGCCTGTGTGAAACAATGTAAGACACCTTTTCAGATGTAGTCACTGCATCATGTTACTGTAAATCACCCCTATGGTAGGCCCTGGTAGCTCCAATGGCAGGGTGCAGGTGCGTGTGTGTGTGGGCACCCCTGTTCTAATAGAGGTGCTCCTTCGAACTCTAGTTCCATTGCACTAAACTTTGTAAGTGCAGAGAAGTCATTTTAGCATGTACATGCCAACCTGTCACTTACCGGTAGGCCATCTACAGAATGCTAACTCCTAACCTAGTCATATTTGGTGTTAAATATGTCGGAATCGTAACCCACTACCAAATATGGCATTGGTGGTATAATTCCAGTTACTCTGGGGGTTTCTGTGGTGGTGCCCAGAGCTCCTTCAGGTGGCCACTTGATTCTGCCATCTTGGAATCAAGATGTGCAGAGGCCCCTGGGAGCATTCTAGAGTTCAGGGCAGGTAACTGACGTAATTGACCCCTCCTGATTGGTGGTTACCGCAGACAGTTGCCAAACCCCCTTGTTGGGCTATTTCATGGACTCCTGTGCAGGTGGTTTCTCAGATTTATCTTGTAAGTACCAGGAAGGAACCCTCTTCAAAACTATTCAGCTCCTAGCACTCTGGAACCGCTGCTGGCGAAGCAGGAACCAGACAAATCTGCGTGATAGTAGAAGATGTCTCTTTGAAACAGTGTATCCTATCTCTTGTCTGCAATCTGCAACATCTCGATGGCTGTGCATCCCCGGGGGTCGTTCGCACTTCAGCTGCACCAAAGAAGCATGAAGGAATCTCCTTTGGAGTGGAGGCGACACTCCCCTTCACTTGCAGGCACCTCAGGTAACGATGGCTGGCTGCTGGAGTCTTCTGCCATTCAGATCCCTGAAGACTCTGCAACACAGGAGGTGGTTCAGTGGCATCCAGTGGGTCCTAACCGACGACTGCACCAGGATGAAGAAGGAAGGCCCTTGTTCTGCCACTGGGACAGAACCTATGTGCACCACATCTGTTGTCTGTGCCAAGACTTGTTGGCTTCTGCTCCAGGGCTGCTTCATGCTCCACGAAGCTCGATCCTCAGCACTCTTCTGTTGCATGCACAGGCTAGTAGTTGCATTCTCTGCGCTGTGGAACTTGTTCTTGCTGTGTGCTGTTGTGTCTCACGGTGTCTCCTCTGCTCGTCGCCAGTGGGTCACTCATGGGGGCTCTGTTCTCTTATGCTGGTTTCTCGTCTTCTTGTGGGCTGGCTGCGACTCCCCCTCAAGAATAAAGTCCCTGGAACCGTGGTGATACCCTCCATCTTTGCAATTTTTCTTTACCTCCTCTTGCAACTTCCAAGGCTTGTTGATGGCCTTGATGGCTACCAACTAGTGGATCTTCCTCAGCGTGTCATGTGACAGCTTGTGGGCACTTTCTGGGACTCCTTGTCACCATCTGGACCTCTCCTGCAGGACTTCTCTCTCCATAATGTCCACAAGGGTGTCCTGTGCTCCCTTGCCCACCTGGCCACTGCTGTGTGGTTGAACACTGTCTGCTCTTCTTCTTGGACTCCTCCTCCAGAACGCTGCATTTTGACTCCGCTGGTCGAACTGTTCAGCCTCCACAGCAATCGGATTTCCTGAAGCCCTTCTGAGTCTGCAAGAGTGTTTCTGACTACACTTGGTACTTCTGCTCCAGGCCTCCTAGGTAGGGTACCGTGTCCTGTTGGGTCTTCTATGGTTGGGTGGGTCTGGCTTATGGGGTTTTCTGGTGTCCTTTTCTCTTCCTTCTCCAACCATGAGATTGCTCTTCATGTCTATGGATATATTGCTCCTACTCACCTATCTACTCCTGACTGATGGGTACTGTTTCCATACCTACCTTTGGTGTTTCAACACTCCCTCAGCATTTGTTTGTTGATCCCCCCTCAGTGGTGGGCAACACTTCTCTTATACCACTATTATTATAGTATATGGTTTGGTCCCCCAGTAGATCCTCTATACAGTTCTTTGCTTTTCTAAGATTCTAATGTGTATTTATTCTTTAACTACAATCTTTCTGGGATGTATATGTACTTGCTAGTCTAGTGTACTTACTTGTATTTAAGTCCCTTTATTTTTGTAATCTTGTGAAGTGTCTCTTCTTGTGGGAAGTGATTGGGTGACTGGGCTCGTGTTTTTAAGCGATTTTGACTCCTCCTGGTTAGGCCTCAGCTGCTCAGCACCACTACCTTCATAGAGCTTTGCTACCTGGGACACTGACTGGCACTCTACAATAAGGGTTGGCTGGAACCAGTATAGGGTGGTAAACTGTAAGTGACCACCACACAATGGTCCGCCCTCCCACATCCACTATCTCTGAGTATGTTCTTTGTCAAGATTTGCCCTTTTCACTGCTCAATTCGGCCCCTTGGGATTGTTACTTCAAGCTTGTTGTTGGTTATGTCTTTTTCGTAGTGTGTGTCTCTCTTTCACACTCTTCACTTTTTTGTCTACAGTTTTCTCTTTATCCTGCTGCTAGTGCAATGATGTTAGAGTGTCCTATTCAAATTTCAACATGTATTCCTCTTTCATGTATGGTGCACTCCTCTAGCTCTATGGCCAGAATATTCATTTTCCTTATCAGTACATTATTCCTATATTTTTCACATGTCTCACATTACCATTTTTATCTGTGTCTACATGTTCCAGTATGCCTACACTTCACTAAATGCAACTCCACACTGTAGGAGGCTGGCCATCTATATAGTGTGCAAAACCGAGCACACTATGCAGAGGGTCCAGCCAACCACACCGTGGCCTCCAGAGGTGAAAGCTACACCACCTAATGCTCCAATTTGTTAGGATAACTGGTCGAGCAGTTAGGCTAATCCAGGAGATGTGCTAAGTATTTGCTGTATTCACAAATCCAATCATGCACCAAACACTGAATAACTTGAGACCAGAATTTCTAAAAAAAACATCATACTTTTATATAAATTATAAGACCAAGATCTTTAGAATGCGTTAAGTACTTTTCAAGTTATAACTTTTTAGGAATTTTTAATAAGGTTAGTCTTTCTGTGTGTAATTATGCACCATTAGAATCAATGCACAGTCACCTTTAAAAATGCATTAAAAATCAGACAGTTGGGTTGCCAGTCTCTTCTCTTGCAGGGTGGCCGTAGTGGTCAGTAGGCACACTGTGCCAGCTGGAGAGCCTCGGCCAGCTGCTGGTTCCGGTCAGAGCAGCGTTGGTAAACCTCTTCAATCAGGCACAGGGACACCTGCAGGGGCCATTCGGAAAAGGAGCTGGTTTGCAAGTTTAAGATGGGTGCATGGGGGTCCCCTTGGGCTGTTGAGGTCGCAAGGGGTTTGGGACCCAGGGCACACAGCAAATCCAGTGATGCAAGGCTCAGGGCGGCCAGGTGCAGGGCGTTTTGGAGGTCTTGGATGCTGTGCACAAAGGGATGCTTTGCAGCTGGAGGTGAGTCTTCTTCCGTGGGTCTCACAGGATCTCGCTTTGCTCTGGTGGGAGGTCCGGGGTGTCATTGAAGTCACTCGACTGGGGCTTCCTCCTGGTCCGGTTGCTGCTCTGGGGGAGCTGTTGTTGGTGATGTGCGACGTGCACTGGTCAGCACCTGGGGTATTGCCACAACTCAGCCGCGGGAGGGTGCTGTGCCACCAAACTGGGCACAGTTGCAGGTCACGTACGGGCTGTCATTGGTGTGTCATTGGGTCCAGCTGCGGCTTCCGGTAGGGGACATATCATCCAGTCGGTGCAGTGTCCCTCACCAGTATGCAGGTTCCTTGCAGGTACTTGTAGTTTCTTCAGTGGTGCATCCACTCACAATGGAGTTCTTGGGGTATTTGCGAAGCCTGGAGGTCTTCGGGGGCGTTTAAGGTCGTTCCAGTAGTCAGCTCCTCCTCAGCGGTGATTGTCAGGGCACTAGTGCAGCAAGCAGGGGTCTTAGAGCCTCTTCTGGTGCAGTATGTCCTATGTTCTCGTCCTTGTGGGTTCTTTGTTGCTACCTCATTTTCTTCCAGATTAATCTAATTTCTTGGTCGAGGGGAGCCCGCTAAATACTTGATTCAGTGGGTATTTTAGGTGGAACCTGGTAGGGTCCAATGGGACACTTACCCTTTGGTGGCTACACCCACTACAGTCACCACTTCCTGTGTGAAGGGACACTTCCCTAAACCCTACTGCATATTTTCCTGCCACCCAACATGGCGGAAAATGAGATGGAGTGTCCACTTCTGTGCAAGCCCCTACAGGTGGTTCATGTTCAGTGAGCACACTCCTATCCTTTGTCTGGTTTCCCAACTTTGCTTTCGCCAAAAGTGGTGCTTTGCCAGGGGGGAGTCTTCTGCTGCTACCAGCATGCCTGGAGGTTCGAGTTTCAGGTGCTGTAGCCCTTTGAAGCTCACCGCCAGGGTGTTGCACAGTCCTGAGGGGGTGGTAGGGGTATCTCCTCCACCCACGAAGGGTATTGTCTTACAAACCATAGAGCCATGGCTCTCCCCCTGTTTGTATATTGGCTGTCTGGAGAGGCAGGCTGGATGGCACCAGTCAGCAACTATGCCAGTTAGGGTAAGCTTTTGCAGGGGGCACCTGTAAGGTGACCTCTGGATACACTTAGGATTGATTCCAATACTGGTACCAGTTTGGATTTAATATTCTGAGTTGTTTGATACTAAACAACCCAGGTTAGAGAGGCCATCATGTAGCTGGGTGGTTGACCACTGTCTAGTACATGTACTTAAAAGTACATGTACTTAAAAGGGCTGCTCTGTTCACTCATCATGTGCCAGGTTTGGCAAGGACACAGTGGGGGCATAATGCTCATGCAATTATGCCCTCCCATACAGATAACTGCTACCCATTTCGATTAACTTTAAAATAAAGTGGTGTAATCAGCATAATCCTTCTTTTGTCCTGAGCCTAGCGCCTCTAACAGAATAATTTGAGGCTCCCTGGGGGGGGGTGGGGGCCTGCCCCTTAGATTAAAGACCCCTGCTTTTCTCAATGTACAGTACTCCACAATTCTAAATGCAACTCCACGTCACTCAATGTCACTCCACTGCACTTTAAGCCACACAGTGTCACTCCATGATACAAAATGCCACACTGCTCTCAGTCGCACAATGCCACTCTACTCCATCTTGTGCCATCTTGTGCCATGATACTTCAGACCATACCGGTACACTAAATAGCAATACACTACACTCCATGTCACAAAAAACATTCCACTCCATGCAAGGCACTCAACTTCACTCAACTTCACTCAGTGCCACTCGATTTCAGGCCACAGAACATTGCTCCACTTTTCACAATGTGACTCTTCTGCAATCCACACATTTCGAATGCCACGCAAGGCCACTCCACTTCTAAGCCATTGTAGATTAAATAGAAGTGACCAATTGGTTTTGATATTGCTCATTTTGCAACATCCCAGGCATGTAGTAGGCTTTCTGTTCCATTGAGGTATATTGACTCCAAATCCAAAAATGGTCAAGTTCAAGGAGTGGGCAAACTTGTCTGAGGTGAGCTGTCCCAAAGTATTTTTTAATTTTCAAATACATTCCCCAGGTGTAGTTTATACACGTGTATTCAAAAGCCCTTTGGTATACAAGCAGTTACTTCATTTCTAAACACTCAATCCACTGATTACTTTGCGCATAACCAGATGCTTAAAGAAATGATTGACATTATTTTGTCCAAGAATTCCTTTCTACACAACAATGAGTGGTTCCAACAGATACAAGGGACGGCGATGGGTTCCAAATTTGCCCCATCGTATGCCTGTTTGTTCATGGGCTGGTATGAGAAAATATGCTTGGGGAAAACACGCCTCCCTCTGGCCCGAGCATATTGTCTTTTGGGGGAGATATATAGACGATGTTATTATTATATGGAATGGAATCATTGAACAACTCACCACTTACCATGCCTTTCTTAATGACAACCCTTATAATGTAAAACTCACTTTACATTACAGTAAAGATACCATTGACTTCTTGGACATTAGATTTTTCATAGAGCACAATTGTATACTGAGCATGTTATATAGAAATTCCACAGCATGTAATAGTCTTCTCCATGCCACCAGTGGCCACCCACTTTCAGTAATTCACAATATTCCTTTTGGTGAAATGGTGCGTGTCCGACGGAACTGCAGTACCAATGATACATTTTTTACACAGATTCAACTTGGAAAACAGAGATTCAACAAGAGGGGATACAATCATAAGATCCTTTTACAAGCAGAAAAACGCATTATGAATTTACCCAGAAAAGAAACCCGGATTTCTAAATCCTATGGAGAAAACAAGAATCATATGGAACTGGTGCCTTTTGTGACCCTCTACACAGCTGCAGTCAGGACATTTTCAAAATTTTAAAATGTCATTGGTCTCTTCTGACTGAAATTCAAGGTCTTAAAGGATACTTTAAACCATGATCACTTACCGGAGAGGGAGGACTCTAAGAGATCAACTATGTCTTAGTTATATCTCTGTCCCTAGTTCTACTACTTGGTTCTTTACCAAACCGAGGGGCTTTTTCACTTGTCACGATTGTAAAATTTGTGTTTTTGGTCTTGATAAATCTAAAGAATTTTGTTATAACAATACCAGGACATTCACTATCAATCATTTCATCAATTGCAATACACAATTTGTTATTTATGTCCTGGGGTGTGTATGTAATACAATCTATGTGGGAAGTACCAAACGTCCTTTAAAACTCTGCATACAGGAACATTTACGTGCCATTAGGAATAATGACACCAGGTATCCATTAACAGCTCACATAGCATCGGTTCATCCTAATGATACACAGATCTGGTTCCAGGGGATTGATCATATTCCCATGCACCCTAGAGGGGGCAACAGGGAACTGACATTACGTCAAAGGGAGGCAACCTGGATCTGCCGCCTACGAGCGGTGGATCTGGGCCATAATACAGATCATGAACTCCACTATTTTTTATAATATATTTCCTGTGTTTTGATTCACATGACCTTGTTTGATTTGGACTAAAATGTCCAGCAACTGGATGTACACTGCTCAATGTTTCTTGTACTAGCTTGAAATTGTTTTTGTTGGGTCCACGTTATGTTGTATCAACATTTATACTATTTGTATAATGTGAAGGTCTTAATTTATAGATTATACTATATTACACCTGCAATGCTCCTCTTGTGATGGATAGGCTTGATTTGCTTATTATTCAGGTTTGCACATAGACTCTATTTGTTTCATTTTGAAAAATTGTCCCTTGTTATCAACGATCATGGCCTTAATAGTACTTTGAATCCCCTTGGGGATATATGGTCTTTCCTCTTCCCCTCTCTCCACATTTACCTTGTATGTCTTTTTATTTTTAGTACGTTGTGGTATCCAGTCTGTCAATATGTCATTTTGCTGTATATTTCTCGTAGATGGCCACTGAATTTTGTCAGTTTTTCTATTTCTATTTCTATGGAGCACGTTTTTCGGTGTTCCTAGATACTTTGAACATGGAGCGGTATTTGAGTACCTCCAAGATGGCCGCCCAGATTTGTCCTCCTTTGATTTTTAGTTTCCACATATATTTCTAAGATGGGCACTTAATTTTTGTCCTTTTTCTATTTTTATGGGGCACAATCTTTTGGCGTTCATAGTTACTCCAAACAGTATCAGTATTTGAAAACCTCCAAGATGGCCGTCCAGAGTTGTCCTTTCGCTGATTTTCAGCTTCTTCTTGTCACATCCGGATTCTCCTATTTACTTAAACTCCGTTTCAGCGGGGGTTTCCTTCTGTATTCATGCATCGGACCCGGCATTTTGACTGCACCGGCCCGATATGACGTAACTGGTCGCTCGGACCCCGATACCGGTCATGGACCACGCCTTACTAAGCCTACTAATACTTTTTCGGTAAGACATTTCTTTTCTTTTTTCATATCGTGTGGGGGTAGTTGTATCTTTGGTCTCCTCACGTTCAGCATATACAGTATTGGTCTCTGTGCTATACCGTTCGCTTGACGGTTTACAATAAGCACGTTGTTTTTCAGCATATTTTCTCCCCTGCGACTGGCACATAATGAGTCAATCTTCTTTTTCCTTGATTTTTTGGCACTAATTTCATTATTGGTATTTGAAGGGATTTACTTTCCCCTTTTCACTTGTTTTAATATCTTTACATTTGCACATTTGGAACTGTAGCTTGGCTTTTTTACTTTACTTAATTTCCACGTCTTTCCTTCGCCAGGCACCCTATCCATGACTACATCATTGATTATTATGACTAACTGGACACTACTTTGGTATGTTCACTCTACTCTGTACTACGTCCTCAGATTGTTTTTCTTAACTATTTGCTCTGGCCTTGCACCTGGTGGAAACTTTGTCTCCCTGGGTTTCCGGTTCATGTACACTACTTTGACACGCCCACTTTTTCTAATATAATCTCTTCTCATCAATCATTTTTTTGCCTTTGAGCACTGATCTTGTACTTGATGGGACTTTTTGCTTTTCGTGTCTTTCATAGTATTAATTTATCTTCTTTCACCTGTTGTGACTTTCCTTGCCGATTCTTCCCAATACAATGTATGCTGTATGTTTTTGAATATTTCAAGACACTTTTTTGCTTGGATTCAATAATACTTACATACGATCATGCTCTTTTAGGTATGTTTGCACAGTTTGCAATTAATTTCTTTTTCTCCATTTTACATTTTTAATATTTGTGTTCTATGTTACATTACAGCCCTGAAGAAGCCCTTTGTTGATGGGCGAAACGCGTTGGCTGTTAATCCTATGTACCTTATGCTGTAATAAGACTTCTGTGCGAATACCAAGTATTGGAATTGAAAATAATTAAATGGAGGATTTGCTTCATTATCATCACCAGAGTATTGGACTCTTTGTTTATTGTATTTAAATAGTTGCTTTCTCAGCGGTGCACTGCCGTTTTGATTTCACATTCCCCAGGTGTAATTGGTTTTTAACATTCCCCCTGCGAATGATAGTCAGACTTTGTGTAATCCCCCAATATGATAATTGTATTCGTAGTGACTGGTGCTGAGACTCTGGGTTAGTTTTCTTTTATTGGAGAACATTCTTTGGTTCCATCTAATAGTCTCTTTTATTATTTTTGCTCTTTTTAAAGTTTTATGTCATCCTGTGCCAGCTCCCCTTCCACTGTCTTTGTCCCAGCTGCCAGCACTTTGCTGGCTCTTTCACCCGATCGCACCAATCACGACCTGTGGGCTCATTTGGCCATTTTCTTGCTTATTCATCTCTCGTCTACCTCTCTGTGTTTGTCTACACCACTTGCGCCATCACTGTATGTCTGTTTTCCTCCTTTAAATGCCTGTTTCTTTGTCTCCTTTTGCTCTGTTAGTGCTTTGGTTAATGCATTTCTGGTTGTGTCCTCTGTTAAAGATCTCTTTTTGGCATTTATGGCTGTTTTTTATGTGGTTTTCTGTTCTTTTGTTCTGATTTTGCTCCTTTGTGCTGTATTGTTTTTCCCGCTTTCCATCTTCTTCCAATTGCTCCTTTCCCACCCTCTCTTGCTGCCTCCATCCTCGCCCACTCAGTTGCACCCCACCTTCTCCAAGACATACTTAAGGAGGCAGCAGCATGACCACACTACTGACATGCTAAATGCAAGTCCTTCTGTGTCCATCTTCGCCTAGAGCCATGAACACTGTCCCCACCGCCAACCACCTCTACACTGCCAAGGAACTCAGAGCCCTAGAACCGGGATGCCACGAAGGCAGCTGCTACACCTCCTTCCCTTCAAGCAACCAAGGTACCCTTCAGCTGCAGATTCTGCTACCTCGCCTTAAGCACAGAGATGCCAACCCACACAGCACCCTGATCTATACCTATCTGTAAGACGACAAACAATCTTGAACAGTTCAACTGCATCCTGCTGAAGGCCCGAACCCTGTCCAAACTTGCTACTGAAATCCGGGACCCCATCACCTTCCTCTCAACAGCCACAGCCTTCACCACCAAAATGTTGCAAAACCCCTCTTTGCACATCAACATCACCACTGCAACACCTGACTGCTACAAAATGATACACACACACTGCGCCAACAAACACTTTGGGGGCATCGCCATTATCTTCAAGAACACCATCCAATGCATTGCCACCGCCAACCCCACAGCCCTCATGGAACATCTACATTTCCATCTGCAAGCTGATGCCAAGAAAAATGTAAGAGGTACCCTCATATACAGACCTCCATGACCTCAACCGATCTTCTGCAATGACATCATCGCACCACTAGCCATCTACTCCAACCACTACATCCTATATGGAGACCTCAACCTTTACATTGATGACCATGATGACACCAGCCCCACCACTCTCCTTAAGAACTTGAACAACAAATTTCTTGCCCAACTGTAGCCGCACACAAAGCGGGATACTGACTTTACACTATCTTCACCTCCAGCAACAGAGTCATAATTACAGACATCACAGAACTCATCTGATCTGACCACAGCATCGTCCACTTTACCATCTCCAGCACCCAGCACATCAACACAAAGGGCCACAGACCCAACTACTGAAGATGGTGCAAAGTAACAGAAATGGGATTGACACAGGCCCTCTGCACTTCCCAAACCAAACCCTCATCTGACCTTGACTACGCTGTCCATAATTGCTCCACCTGGATCATCAAATGCGCTGTCTGTGTCACTCTGTGGAAACCAGCCACTACCAAGAAAACCACAGGAGTACCCAGCTGCTATACCACAAGGCTCAAAACCAGAAGGACAGCTGCTAACCACTTGAGAAACAATGTTGATTCACCAGGAATTCCTTGGACAGAGCCACCCACAAAGCAGCCCTCGGCGATTACCAACGCCAAAGCAAAGAAGCCAAGAGAGAAGTGATCACAGCCCACATTGATATACCAGCCAACCGCACTAAGGAACTATTCACAATTGTCAAAGAATATTCCAAAACAACAGCCACAGAGAACAACCTCCACCCTTTTGGGCAACTAGATGCCATCATCTCAGACTATTTCCACAACGAGATCGCCACCACCTATAACAACTTTCACCCCCAAACTATGATCTTCAATCTCAGCTATCTTGAAACCCCCACACACACACACACTAATAGAACAATCACCATGTGGACACTGCTCGACACATAATCCAACTCAGCCATCATGTCATTCGTC
Source organism: Pleurodeles waltl (assembly GCF_031143425.1). Classification (NCBI taxonomy): domain Eukaryota; kingdom Metazoa; phylum Chordata; class Amphibia; order Caudata; family Salamandridae; genus Pleurodeles; species Pleurodeles waltl. The sequence continues at coordinate 1,464,214,562 of NC_090445.1, forward strand.
CACTCCAGGGCACTCACTGACCCATGCCTCACCATCTGTTGAACCTCGGAACCAACCACATCAGGCAAGGACTCACCAGCATCATCAACACTGCCACCAACTCAGCAGTCTTTTTGGACAAATGGCAGCATGCAGATATCAGATCCATCCTAAAGAATCCTTTCTCCGACCCCCAGAAAATTAAAAATCGAATGACCTATCTCCTTACTCCCCTCCCCTGCCAAAGTACTTTAGAAGGCCATTAACGTCTCACCAACTACCTGGAAGACAACAACTTACTGTACATCTCCCAATCAGGATTCTGTATCAACCGTAGCACAAAGACGGCCCTCACCGCAGCCACGGATGACATTAGAGCACTCCCCAATCGCAGTGAAAGGGCTGTCCTGATCCTTTTTGACCTATCAGTTGCATTTGACACCGTCTCCACCTACACCATCATCAACAGACTCCACAGGAATGGCATAAATGAGGACGTCCACAAAAGGATCTCCTCCTTCCTGTCAGAACACACTCAGAGCGTCTGTTTGCCTCCCTTCACCTCCGAACCCAAGAACATCAGATGCAGTGTACCATTAGGATCATCCTTCAGCCCCACATTGTTTAACACCTACATTACCCCCTTGGCCTAATTTGTCAGAGCTCACAGATGCAACATCATCTGTTACACAGATAATTCTCAGCTCATCTTCTCGCTCACTGAAGATCCCTCCACTACCAGAACAAACTTTCACAATGCCATACCCAAGATTGTTTACTGCATGAACTCAAACTTCCTCAAAATCAACACCAACAAAACAGAAGTGCTAATCTTAAGGAGAGGCACATTCATATGGGACCATATGTGATGGCCATCTAAACTCAGACCCACTCCCACGCAAACAGACCACCCATGCAACCATGGCACTATACTCAACAGCGAACTGACCATAAAGCGCCATATCAACACAGTCAGCACTTTCTGCTTCCACATCCTCTTCATGCTCCAAACTTCTTCCGATGGGTCCAACTCAACACCAGGGAAGTCATTACCCAGCCATTCATCACCAGCTGCCTCAACTACAGCAAGGCACTCTCCGCTGGCATCTCCTCCAAGCTTTTCAAAAGACTCCCTAAGATACAGCACCCTGCAGTCGGACTCCTTCCTACATGTGCTCTAAAGTCTGTAACAACCTGCCCATCTCCCTTTAAACAGCACCCTCTCTGGCGGAATTCAGTAACATACTCAAGACCTGGCAGTCCTACAGAGACCTCGTCCCCAGCGTCCATATCCCCCTATGGATACAACACCACACTCTACAACTTATGACTGACTGATTGATGATTTTCTTTTTTTTCACTTCTTCTCTTTTTGAAGTTTGAAGTGTGCTGCTCAGTTAGGTCAGAGTTCCACTTTTTGTGGAGCGGATATATATGTTAGATCTGAGGGATGTCCGTAAACTTAAAATACGTCCAAATAGGGGAGGGAAACATGTTTGAAGGTTGCCTACATTTTTCGGCAGCGGAAACAGACACTTGACACTATTATTAAGGAAATTGCTTCCGTAAATATGAGGATCTTACCTTTTCACACTACTATACTAGACATGCCACCCGTTAAGAAATCCTTCAGATCAGATTTTACTTCCAATAGTCAACATGTAAACAACATTAATAAAAGGGTATATTACATAGATCAGGTCTATGGTCAATATCCTGATTGTGATAAAGGTTTACCCTGATTAAAGTTTTTGCTAACAGATACGGAAGTCTGTGTAGATATGCATAGTATGTCCATACAATATAAACAGTCCTTGCTTTCTTGGGCAATCTGTAAAATATTTCAGACGTTTTGATGTTGTATCTTACAGGCTACTTTGTTTTTTGGGTTGTCTGACTGTCAGGGTACATTACAGATCCTAATTCTGTGGAGGCATTGAAATTCTAGTTATTCGATACAGCAAGAGTCATATCATCTAACAATGCATAAACAGTATTATTGATGGCCTGTTGCTAGAACATGGTAAAGACAATTTGATACCCACCTCGAAAAGAACTGGTTGTGCACAGATTATTAAAATTAATTATAGAATGGTCACATAACTGGTAAGGTGTTGAGTAAGCCCTTGAACCGGATGACTAAACTGTATGCTCACCCAAAGGCAGGAGGCCTGCGTCTACTACAAATGTAATCTTATTATAGAGCTAATCATATGTCCCAGATGGTATACTGATTGGAATGGAAAATGGAAAATTCTGTGTAGAGACAACTTGAGGCTTTTATGTTGCTAAGAAAGCCTATACTGTACATGTTTCATGTAACTAAATGATTAGAGTTGAGAACCAATCACTGAAAAAATCATGAGAACATGGAGCCTTGCGCCGAGGGGGGTGGGTTTCGATTCATGCTCAGGCACCTGTATGGAATAATGCTGGCATTGCAATATGGAATGTAATAAATAAGTGGGAGTCTTGAAGGAAGGGTGGGATTGATGGTACATTGTACCCAACAATAGATGTTTTAAATCCTTTTGTGACATGTCTACAATTTGGCTTATATATGGGGAAAGGTTTCAGTACCAACGACTCCACATTAGCCTCAATTATTGATTTGGTGTACAGCCACGCATACTCACTAAAGCATTAATCAGACTCTATCAAAAATATAGAATTCTGTCAAGGTATTATATAATGTGTCTATATAATTTGCTTGCCTAGAATGATTTCTTTGAATCCTAATTATAGTCCACAGAACATTTTGGGAAACATATGCTGGGCCACAAATACACACCTGGAGGATGTGCAAAAATTCTGAATACACATGATCCACTTTTCACGGAATCACACTTCAGATGAAATATAACACATCTTCGTCATTGGTATTGCTTTCCAGTAAAACTATGTGCATGGTGCTTTCAAAACTCTGATTTGTAATATGGCATTATGAGATGTACTACATATATTGACCAGCCGGCCCATAATTATTTCATTCTGGTCTGAGCTGTGGGAGACATAAGGGTCACATAAGGATATACACTTAACTGTGTTCATACGTGGTTAATGCAATGGCCCGATTGGAGGTTTTAAATCCAACGAATATTGGGGTTGTATTGAAGTGGGTAATGTTCCCTTGCCTGGATACACGCCTTTTCTATACAATTTTCACCGTTTCATAATAGACTTTCCATTGTTCCTCTACAGTGCAAATTCGCAAATCCAATATTGCATTATTAAATTTAGCACTAGGTCAATATTAACTGGGATAGAGATTAATTCTGGCTTGAATGTTAAATGCTTATTATGGGCTTCAGTAGTGGTTGAGCAAACACTGATCTGGCCAGTATAGATTTACCAATAGGCTTGAAATGTAGTCTAGCTGGCATGTAAAAAGTATACCTTACGGAGCGCATCCTCTCAGCCAACAGATTAGGGTGTCTTACATTTTTCCTCCAGGACTCAGTCAGGTTTACAACGCCATCCTCAGTCCTGGGCCCATGAACGAGCAGAGTTAGCCACAGTGGAATACCTGTGCCCTTTCTCTGCACAGGGGAGCTATTGGACCCACTGCAGCGTTCCCGCTGACACCATCATGGACTATTTGGTGCGTTATGGCTGGGCAGGACCTCCATTTTGCAGAGGTTGATGCCGATTCCCGCTAAGTCTGAGGCAGTGGCTCATGGCTGTGTTTTTTTGGCACCCCTCCTGGAGTAAAAGTGCAGTGGAGACAGTTGGTTGTGCAGATGTGCCTGAGTGTCCTGGGTGCCTGCATGGCCGGATTTCCTGCAGGAGTACTGCTTCATTGTGGGCTGATGTTGTGTGACTGCCAACTTCCATAGGACTGAGTTTCAAGCCACGGAGATCGAGGCAGAGTCACAGTGCCTTTGCTGCACAGGTCTGCTTGGAGTGTGAGGAGGGCTGTGTTGACTGCCTGTGCAGTAGTGCCCATGTACTTTTGCTCCTGTTTCTTGAGAACTGGTAGGGTGGGAGGGAATTTCAGTGCAGGGGAACAAAATCCCTTCTAGACAATGGGTGGCTTGCAGCCTGTGGGGGCTGAGACAAAGGTGTACCGGCGGAGCCCCCCCCCCCCGTTTTTAGTTGGTGACAGGGAGGACTGGTTGCACAGAAGTGACCCTATATTCCTGCTCCACCTCCATGGTGACTGCATGCTGAGCAAAAGCTTTAGTGGTACTGCCTTCTGGATCACTACAGGACGGCAGCGGCTCTATCTCTCCACCCTGCTGCATCCCTCCAGCCTTTGTGGTCTCCCTGTGGGGGCATCCTGGGACACTCACCTGCTCTTATTGAGGCTGTGCACCTGTATGCAGACTGTCCGGTGCACAAGGCATGGCTTGTTGGCTGTGGCTTACGCTGTACCGGGGGGGTGGTATGCGGAGGACTGCCCCACTTATGCCTCTCACTTGGACCCCTGTACAGGTGGATCTCATTGGACTGCCTGAAATCGGCAATAGCCATGGACATGTCTTCTCCTCTTACCTTCCATTACTGTGATTACTCGCTTCCCATTAGCAGAGGGGTCACCACAAGTGAGAGGCCTGTGCTTTCTGCCACATTGGAGGCTCATCATTGGGAACAGCAGCCACAGGGTCTATAAAACTTGTGACCTGTGGGACCGTGGACAGCTGTTGATCAGCGCTGAACTTAGTACCTGCCTCACATGCACTACTGGACCTTTCATGGGCTGTGCAGCAACTGCACCTCTTTCCTGGGGTGGTACGTCACGGGCCCTACTTGAATCTATGCAAGGTACCTGCAGCAGAGATTGTCTCTCCTTCCCCTGGACCATGTTCAGCCTATAATAGACTTTTGATAACACTTGTCCCTGGCTGTGAGTAACCTATAGTGCTGATATAGTTACATGTCGCTTCATCTGAAAAGGAGTGGGGTGCCACCTGGGACTGGACAGGGCATCCACTCTGAAAAAGGTTCACTTAAAGCAGACTTTAAGGCTTGTATCCAGGACATTTGGTGTGGTAGCTCAGGCATAGCGAGTGGGTGGATGACATTGAACAAACAGTTGATGTTCACTCCAAGGACCAGCAGATGGGGTGGTGCAGAATAGCAGCATTTGAGGATCAAAAGATAGATTTCCAAACTAAGCAGAATGAAAAACAGGAGCTGCCGGAACACTTTATGCATCAGAAGTGGGCTCAATGGAGCATAAGGATGCAACAGTGTGCCCCTTACAGCTGATCTCCTGTAGACAATCTGCTTCTATAAGGAAACCACCCTCCCAGCCGTCAATATGGCACACCATATGTCACCTATACATGGGTGCCCTAACTCACTTCCTGACATCCAGACTAGAGTTCCTTTTCCTACTACTAAAGAAGCTATCATGTGGACCACCCAAATCAACAAAGACCTTGTCTTTTCTGCCCACACCATCCAACTCTTCCATGATCTTTCTCCGCTTGCACTATGCAGGTGGCATGACTTCAACCTGGTCACTGATAAAGTGAGAGAACTTGGCATTTGAGATCAGTGGGGACAGCCCTTTTTTGTATGGAAAGGTAAACAATGGTCCATGTGTTCCTTGGCAGTGGCCAAACATCTGTTAGGGCTTGCAAGCTACCAGCATGTCAAAGACTCTTACACATCCCTCACGCCATTTAAAAAATAACTGCTCCCCCTTTTGTACCATGGTGTGGCTTTATAGACCGGACTAGCACCAAAAGGAGACAGTGTCCCAGGGGACCAAATGTGATCCATTATCTGTCACGTTTAAAAAATGGAGAAGCACCACTCCTCGGTTCCATCCACCTCCGTCTCACTGTAATGCAGAGACAATCATTAACAACATGTGCCTCACTCCTTTGCTGTGAACTTGAGATTGTGGATGCATTGATTCACAGGCTACCAGAGCTCAAAATGTTTATTTCCACAAGTTTAAACTCAAACTCCTCCTAATATCCTGTCACCCATGACTCACACTATAGGAGGATGATGCTGCTTGCAGAATTTGTTCTTGTCCATGCCGATCTCTGCGGGACGCTAAAGTCTTTGTTGGGCACAGTTGCTCTGTTTTTGCTGTTTTTTTTTGTTTTCTATGTCAACCATTACTATAGACAGTCACACTTGAATTCTCCACTTCATGCACTGCATGGCTTATCAAGTGAGGCATAAGCTGCCCTCCCATCTGTTGTCTTATATGCATATCATGACCCCCAATAAATTCTCAACCCGTATACTCCCAGCAAAGAAAGTAGATATGTTATTTTGGTGTAAACTATTCCTTTCCCTCAGGCCTAACGATGCCTTCTGTATATTACAGTGCCACTGCACACTCTTCAACTTCACAGACCCAACCACGGGCAGTAATTTGCTTTCCTTAAATGTTTGTTATCTCAAAAGACCTAGCAAATGCAACAGGTAGAAGGAAACATACTGCAGCATAACCTGGATGTTTTTCTCCTTCAGGAAGCTGATCTTATGGGGTCACACATGGCCCATCTGAAATACGCGCTAAAATACCAGGCACGCACATCTACTAAAACAATGTTGGTGAATGTTTTACGTAAGGCAGGTGTCTGCTTCACTGTTTAGAAGGCAGTGGGAAATAAGGGGTGTCGTTCCCCCTAAAATTGACCAAGCTTAGGAGCCATAAAATCTCACACTGCTCAACATATATGCCACCAAACATGCACACGTATGCTACTTCAGGCACACGAGGTGGGATCGGGTGACAGGTGATAGTCGGTGGGAACTTTCATTTATTGTGGCAACCAGACGTACACAGAAGCAGGATTGCATCTTAGGCCACTGTGGCTATGTCTGCCAAACTAAATTGAGACGTCACTGAACAGGGGTTACTAGATACTTAGTGATATACACATCAAGATGTATGATATTAGTCATTTTATTCCCATGTTTATGCATCATACTCTTTGAACTGGCCATGTCTTTCGAACACACTCCCTCATTAGCAACCTTGACACAGCAGATAACTGACATCTCGATTGCTGATCATTCCCATATAGAAATGATATGCTCCAACAATAGCCCCTCTCGCTGGGTGGATGCGGAAGAGATATCAAAGGTGATTTTGAGTACTTCCAGCTGAATGCCCTTCTGGACACCTGGCTGCATACACTTTATGATGGATTTAAATCCAACATTGGTGGCGTGATTTCCACCACTGCTATAGCCCGAGGGAGAGAGGCACTTCTGTCATCTGAGATTGACACCTTGGAAAAGAAGGGCCAGGTGACCGCCACTAGATGCAAAAAAAAAGGCAAATAGCTATCCTGCACGGTCAACTGAGTGCATATAGAACTATTAAAGGGGAACGCTCCTTCTTAGCGCTAAAGAAGAAATACTAAGAAGGGGGAACAAAGTGTGTTCTTTGCTAGCTTGCAGACTCTGCCAAGTCCAGGCCAGGGAGCACATTGCTAAAGTATACATCAGGGACAGGGGATTTGTGATATCTGAGCGGGACAAGCAGCGGGTATTTCATGATTATCAAATTAAAATTTTATTAAACATGCCACCACCGCAAATTTTGATAGGGGAGTCCCTGCAAATATGTGGCTGGGGCCCCATCCATCCCCAACACGTGGAGCTCCCTGACACTCTCATCACTCTTAAGAAGCTGCATCCAGCAGCTAAGGCACTGATGCTACTTAAAACACAATGGCCCTCATTCTGACTTCAGGCCGCCGAAAGACTACTCCGCGGTCAAAAGACTGCGGCGGCCATTCTGGCTTTCCCGCTGGGCCGGCGGGCGCCCGACAAAGGAGCACCCGCCAGCCCAGCAGGGAAAGTCCCTGCAACAATGAAGCCGGCTCCGAATGGAGCCGGCGGAGTTGCAGGGGTGCGACGGGTGCAGTTGCACCCGTCGCGATTTTCACTGTCTGCATTGCAGACAGTGAAAATATTTATGGGGCCCTGTTAGGGGGCCCCTGCACTGCCCATGCCCAGGGGCCCCATGACACCCATTCCCGCCATCCTGTTCCTGGGGCTAAAAACCGCCAGAAACAGGGTGGCGGGAAGGGGGTCGGAATCTCCATGGCGGCACTGCTTGCAGCGCCGCCATGGAGATTCAGCCCATGCAGGGGAAATCCGGCGGGAAACCGCCGGATTCCCTTTTCTGAACGCGGCTTTATCGCCGCGGTCAGAATGGGCTGGGAAGCACCGCCAGCCTGTTGGCGGTGCTTCCGTGGTCCCCGGCCCTGGCGGTCTTGGACCGCCAGGGTCGGAATGACCCCCAATGTCTCGATGTGCTCCCTGTTTTTTTCTGCAGACTATTTCTAATTACTATTTAGGAACCAACTGTTAAAGCTGTTACGTTCTTTCGCTTAGGACACGGGCCTAAAGTCCTCCATGGTGGCAGTACACACATCCCTTGTACCGAGGTTGGGTAATGACCAAACTCACTGCTATTCCTTCACCCCCATATATCTTTGTAAAAAATGATTTAAAAATATTTACGTCTAAATGAGCAGCTAGGCTGCCACCCTAGCTCCCAGGGCTAATCACCACTCAGCAGGTGGGGTTCACTTACAACAGGCAGTGGACAGATAGCACACAGTTGTTAACTTGGTAAAAAAGCCTCACTGGCACAAAAATCCCATCTGGATATTTTTGGCTTGACTCTGAGAAAGCTTTTCACAGGTACATTGGTCCTTCTTTCAAACAGTTTTCTGGGAGGTGGTTTTGTAGTTGGGCATGGTACCTACGATTTAAAACTCTTATGTCATCCCAACAGCCACTATACGAGTCAAAGGGAAATGCACAGCCCCCATTAGCATCTTCAGGGGCACCCGTCAGTCTTTTCCTTGCCAGTTCTATCATTGGAGATTGTTGCCATTGTTTACAGATGATGTCTATCTCTATACCCAGTCACTCCCTACCAGCTATAGTTGACAACTTAACTGCATTCCCGGTAGGGAAGTAGCTTCAAAATCAACATGACAAAAGCTTAAAACCTCAATATCATTATACCCAAGCTGGACCTCCTGGCCCTGCCAAAGGGCCACAGCACAATTCTATATTTGGTTCTTAACCTAAATCTCTTGATGTCATCTTGGACATAGGCCATCTAGCTGCAAATTTGTAGGTTCCTATTAACAGATCTCAGACTCTGTACACCCCATTTTGTCTCTTGACTGGGTTGCAATAATGTCTTATCAAATAGTGTTCTCCTAGGGCAATGTCGGATTTCCAGTCCCTGCCTACTCCGATTATCAAAATGATATCACTCACTTACAGTGTGACATTCACTCCTGTCATCAAGAATGAGAACGAGCCAAGAATTTGTATTTATTTACGGATGTTTCCCAGATAAAGTGATGCACTGGATCGCCCCAATAACCTTTACTACTACTGGGACATCCATTGACGATACAGCTCTGAGTGGGTGGCCCACGACAGTGCGAAACACTGGTGCTGCATGAAACCCCTTATCTTGATTTTAGTGTCTACCCAAGCACACACATGACCTATGTAGCTACAACAAACAGAACAATATTCAACAGATGGTAACAGATTGGGAATCATTAGGGGGCTTAGCAACTTGCCATCCCATGAAACTCAAATTGCAAGCAACCTTTGCTTTGCTGGCACACTACCACCCCAATCATTTCCTAGCTGGGAGGCAGATGACTGTAGGAAAATAAAGACCTCTTTGTCTGAGCCTCCATAAAAACTCAGAACAGTGTAACGCTGAATACCTACTCTCACTAACAATAAGGCTACTGTACTGCTTCCTGCGTCATTGTGCATTGGACCTGTCCAATGACTCTTGGGCTACCAGGTCTTGCACTACCTTTGAAAAATGTATCAGAGCCTATGAAAGGTCCAATACTTATCAGACCATTCATCAATCCACAGCCCTTCCAATTCTAGAACTTCCTGCCTGATTACCACTACAGAGGACACTTCATGTCAGCAATGGGAAAACCTTTGGTGACACATACCTAAAGCTCAACAGTTTATCACACAGGGAAATGTCTAATAAGATGTTTCGATGGTGTTATACACAGTGTCACTTTTCCAGCATATACCCCACCACATATTCTCTCTGCTAGCTGTGTGGGATACTAGTGGGGGATTCTTGCCACATGTGGTGGTCCGGCAGCCTCGTTAACACATATTGGAAAGAGAAACCGGAACACATTAAGGGAACCACAGGGTATCCACTCCCTCCCTCTTAAACATGTGCTGTGACAGATTGCCTTGGAAGCAATGACCCACGCTGACCGCAAGATTATTACACTTATACTGAATGCTGCGCTGTATCTTTTAGAACTGGAGTGTAAGAAGACCACCGTCACCTCCATTGCTCAAAGGTTCACTCACCTGTGTCACATGATGGAACAACTTTCACACAGCGTACATCGGTTCACAGCCTAAATATAATTTTTGGTGCCCTGTACTCTGTTATCTTACCCACTTTTATTTGAGCTGCTTCAGCCCAGCAAAGCTTATAACAATGCAGATTTAAAAATACATTTCTGCCATGCTTATTTTCATTTGCAAGACCCCTTCCCCCACCTGCCATGAGCTTCACACCTACATGCAGTATCACTTGACTTAGCTCAAGCTTTGGAATTCTATGTTGATAGCACTGACTTGAACTGGTTGCAGTCCGACGTTCCTGTGTTTTCCCTGCCTTGGTTTGGAACATGTCATGATGTATGACATTCAAATTTATCTCTAATGCTTGTTTTGTCTCTTTCTGCAAATCTGTTATTGCTCAATACTACGTTTCTCTACTTTGCCACAATTTCTCTCGTCTTATTACTACTGCTTCAGACAGACGTTTCTGCTATTGTTGTATTTTCATAAACTTCCAAAAAAGAATGCGAGAAAAACAAAAACATATACCCCAATTTGATTAATTATGATTATGGAAGTTTGGTCCTCATCCATCGTGTGCCCTATAAACTGAAATGTAAGTTAAACTGTCACCAGTGGATTCAATGCAATTAGTATGCACGAATGAGGTGAGAAGTGAAAACCCCCGACCGGCCTTTTAGCCTATCATAACAGATCTAAATTAATTGCATTTTACAAAGTTTTAAATAGTTTCCTATTACCTTACACAACAGCACATGGTCTTAACCAAGTGTCTAAAGGCTAGGGTTCCTTTTCGTAGGGGGCATGCAATAAGAGTCTTTATTTGGACTTGGTAGGGTGAAATCTACAAAGTTGTAGTTCCCAATTTTAGGCACCCTAGACAAACAGGGGAGATATTTTATTTATTGTAAATTTTAAAAAAAGCTACTTGTAGCAAGCTGCAAAAGTCATGTAAAGTTTAAAGTTATCACATATTTTAAATACATAACATACTCAATGATTGACATATATCAATATTTGTAAGGTAGCTTCTGCAGATTACTATCGAATTTTCCTTTCACAGATTTTATAGGACTTTCTGAATGTTATTGTATGAATGCCACAATAAGGCAAATAAATAATATTATGTGTGGAATCTATGCAGAGGTGTTTTGTAAGAAATATGTTGATTCCCCTCAACTTCCAGTAATTTCTCTCTGAGAAAAATCGAAATTTACTAGGTTGTTTTGATATGAAAAGTTTGAAAGGTCCACCCAATCCATATTATGCATGACATTTTTCTGTCGAGTTTTCAGGACAATTTTTCCTATATTGCCCTGCATTACAGCAATCACCGAATGAAAAGCAACTGTAACAAATAAATATTTCTGTTTTGGCAATTATGATAATCACTGCTCTGGGTTATGCCTTTTAACTATCACAGTCGATTTCAATAGAAATAAAAGGAGAAACAATGACATTTGAATGCATGTGTATGGTGTGTAGTTTTAAAATTGCTGTTTGCCAAATATTCTATATTTTACAAACCACATGCTTTATTCTATTCAAGGTGGGAAGGTTTAATTTCCTGTGGTTAAATCAGTGGTTCAATGCAATTACATCGCACTGGGCAATGTTTATGTTGTAATAAATGTGACGGGTTGTTACTTTTTTGTTGTTGTGGCCCATGCACCACTGAGCTACAGACTTACAACAGATGGTTTTGCCAATTACATAAGTGCTAAGTTCTAAGAGCCCACATTAATAAAATCAGACTAGTGAACTCATGGCTGCTGAGGGCAACCACGTCATGAGACAATTCACATGCCAAATCTGTTCACTAAGCATATCTCCCTTCCATAACAATCCTGGGTAACAAAGTCCGAAATTCACTAATAGCATGTAGCTATATTGTTTAAGATGGTAGGTATTGACCTGCAGAGTACTGCTGACAATGTGGTGGATTTTCCAATCACCGTTACACACATGCAGGTCTGTTTGAGTGTAATTCACTTGTCATACTGGAGGGCAAAACATCTGCGTGTTTTGGTGGAAGATGAAATGCCTATTGCTTTAATTGTATGATACATACAGTAGTTTTTGGTGCAAAGCTCTGTGTCATGGTTTTGAAGCAGTGGTTGGATGGTGAGGCTTCAATAATGTAAACTAGAGATAGGACAGCACAGATTAGGGACACATTAGTAAATCAAAGCACATTTTCTATTGATAATTTTGGGAAAGTACTTGAAGTCTATGTCAAGAACTGAGGTGCTGATTATGCGGTTTCTTCTTTAATTTATTAATCAGCTGGCTTAACTATAAGAAAAGAAAAACAAACAAGAAAAACCTTACGGAGCTCTAAACCACATTTATATTATATACCTGGGCCTTTACAACTACAGCTGGATAATTGTGGTGCTAAAATGTTATGAACCTTATCCTCTCATCACAATCGAAATATATTTTGTGATTATTTAGAAAATTCTTAGATTATGGCCCAATTGAGACTTTGGAGGTGCTTCCGACGCCCCGCCAATGGTATGGGGAGGACGCCGCCGCTAAGCTTTAGCTTTGTCTCCTACCCAATTAGAATTTCTCCCCTGGAATGAGAGTGATGGAAGTGCTGCCTGCATGGACCTTGGCTAAAAGGTAGCTGAGGCCAATATAGGTTGCATTGCCTGTGTTGTGCACTGCCTGCCTTTGCAGGCAGTGTGTATTTATAATGTGCTGACAGTGGGACTGTTACACTGCCTATTTCAAAGGGAATGGGCAGTGCATGGCTCCCATGGGCCCCTTAGTCCCTTTCCGCCGGCTTTTGCATGGCGGGCTGACAACCATGCAAAGGCCAGTGGTAAGGCAGGCAAGTTGTAACCAGCACAGCATCGCTCCCTTAAACACCCATTTGACTGAACACAACTTTTAGTGCTGCCAACCCATCTGGACCAATCATTCCGGCATTCTGACGGCCACGATCCAGATCGGGCATGCGCACTGCAAGGGATGCAGAAGTGGCACAGCCACAGCAAATTCAGCATCTTCCGCTATATTTGTAATCAGCCCCTTAATTACCTACTGTGTGATTAATAGATCAACTGTTTAATCACTGATTTAGAACGTGCTTATCAATTAACAGGATCTCTTTAATCATGTTTGTGAATATGAGTAAATGCACACATATATGTTACATATTTAAGGCACTAGCGATTAAAAATCTACCTATTTTCAAACTACAGTGCAAAGTGTGCATTTTTTGGTATTCACTTTTAATGTGGGGAAAACCATTAAACAAGACACATTTATCCTATTTTACTGTAAAAAGGAAATATGCATATGATTACACCTGCGTCAACACTCACATCCTATTTACAGAAACCTATTGTGCAGATATGCAGACACATATCTAGATTTTGTTAATTTACAGATTTCTTTCAATGTGTTCTTCTATATATACTTATGAAAGGCACTACAAAGATGACACACTCGTGTTGGTTTGACTCTGTTACAGCTTTAATAGTTCTTATTTAAACCTTACGCTTGTGTTTGCATATAAAACACCATAATGCAATGAATGCGTCTCTATTATTAGTTTTATGAGTCATAGGCAGTTCATGCCCAATCCAATATTCTAAGCAAAAAAATGGTGTCATTTTAAATAATATCTGACTCTTTCTTTTTTTATGTACATCTGAACTGAACTTGGTTCCTGCACTTACATCATAATTCATCCAAACCATAACAAAAACCACAAAAAGTATAAAGTATTTAAAAAAAAAAGTTTTTTCACTCTTAAACATACATTGTGCACCAGTCCTTTAAAAAATATATGAAATAAGACTGATAGTAACATAACCTGAACTAATCAACATAATCATTTATTAAGTTTGGACACTTTAAGGAAATAGTTAAATTTCTATCGTAATAACCATATTGCCAACATCTAGAACTCAATGTGGTTATCTCTTTGCCTTTTCGTGCCTGTAAGGAAGATTACCACCATCCATTTTTGCTGCAGAGTGTGCTTTCTCTAGCAATCAAAGCTTGCCCATGTTCCTGGGTTCTCTGTCGGAAAACAGGCATGTTTTCTTTGTAGTGAAGTTGTTCCCGGCAGTCCTCAGGATCCTGCTTTCAGGGCTAATTTTGGTGAGCAGGTGATCCCATGTGTGTGTTGTGATAGCTCCTGGAACAAGAACGTTACTTGAAATGTATTGTAACATGTGAACCGCTTAACTAACACATTTTTCTCCTACTATCGTACATAGGATTAGTTTTGGTGTGTACTTTGGCAGTTACTTGGCTGAGTTACTAATGAAAGTCACCTTTTCAGCATTGCATTTTCTCACATGGTCTGCACAAATTCTTATGAGACTTTTGGAACACAATTAAAAATAAATTATAAAAATCGTTAGTGTTTGAAGCATTGTCATGTTAAAACTCGAGCTCTGAAGGCATTCACCTGATATACTTTACAAAAAATACATTAACAATGAGATGGGACACTATCCACTTGACACAAGCTTTTCAAATATTTTGTGATGTCTTCTGTTATGCTTTGGTTTTGGATAAATGCCAATCTAAAGCTGTTTTTTTATTTTGAAAAAACAAATTACTTTTCTTTGGTATTGATTTTGCTAGCTGATATGCCATTTAATTTCAGATTCAATACCTTTGCAGTTATCCTTGTAGCCTGTTTGGACTTGGAAACTTCAGACTTAACCTGTTAATACACTCCAATTATTATTCGGTCAATGCAAAGCACATATTAACATTTCATTTATGACTGTGAAACATGCCGGATTTACACTTTGCATCACAGATTCATCACAAGTAGTTGTGATGAGCCAGCATTGTGTGGAAAACCGGATGCAGTGGATGTGTGGTCCCTCATGCCTTATCATTAAGCACAACCCTCTTTAGTCTATATGTGGCAACATTGGCTGTACTGTTTAAGTCATCTGGACTACAATTTTACACTTACCCGGGTTACACCAAAAATTTATCTTTGTCAGGATTCAAGATGAGCAGGGGACGTGCAAAACGATGTTCGAAGGAGACACTCAGCAGTTTCCAATATGGAAGAATGCTCACAGACTTAGACTAAGCACAGATAACATTGAATTACACTTTTGCTATCACCAAGCAATATAGAAATAACCCTGGTGGCCTTTATCTTTCAGAGCTGCCTCACAGTCTCAAAATGTTTAACATGGGTAGAATCTTCAATGCCAATCCATTCCTTGAATACCAATTAATAGAATGATAAAATCATTCTTTTCGATTTTTTAAAAGTTAAAAGAAACCTTGACATTATCTAAATTAAATTAAAAGTATACAGGGCTACTGCAGCACAATCTTTAGATAGGTTACATTATCTGTTAGACAAACTGCAGATTATACAGAATTCAGCTTGAATGCTTATCAATATGTCAGGCTCTGAAAACGAAAGACAGCAGCACAGCTGTCCAACACGCCGAGATGCCTTACTTAAGGTGCTCTGTTATGATGGCCAAATCTTTACACTGAAGCAAACATCCTATGGGTGGTGAGCGCGGATATATGGACTTAGAAGACCAAGATCTACCTGCTGCAAATCTGGAACTGTAGACAATTAATCAAACAGTGATATTTCAAGAGGGGAGAGCAGTACAGCAAGACCTGGTGCAAAACGGAGAAACTCTCCAGGCAGGCAGGTGACTGTGCCTCTATGAATGTCCCATGACCTGGTTGTCAAGCCTGCCAGAAACCGAGCTCCCCATGGATAAGATACTTGAAGAGCGTTACAGCAAGGCCACGATGAGAGGAGTGAATACACTAAATACGGCCAACCAGCAGGTTGCTTGGTTAATTTTAACATTCTCAGTGGACTTCCCGCCACTAAATACGGCCAACCAGCAGGTTGCTTGGTTAATTTTAACATTCTCAGTGGACTTCCCGCCACCACACAACGGACTCAGCAGGTAGGTTCTGTGCCTCCTGCATGTCCGTATGCAAACAGTCACTCCACAGTGCAACTAATCTACTAAGGTCACCCAGTACAATGTTGATCTCGCTCCTTCGGGTTCGAAAGAAGCTGTGACTTCAAACCAGGGGTATCACAATCACTCACACAAGGATCCTAGGCTACCCACATTTACCTTAGACAGACAGTTATATCTGTGGGGCCACCACAGACTTGAAGAAAAGTATACTTGGTCCGTGAGAAATGAACTGAGCAAATCTTCAAGGCTTTACAGGCAAGAATATAGCGCATCCGACTTGAAGAAAAGCTGCACTCCGAAGTATGTTACAGACTGGGACTGTCCTGGGAGGTCCCAAACATCGACCGGGAAAATATTATTACAAGAAAGCTATAAAAAGACAGACAGATAGAATAATGCATGTGTGCTACTGCAACATTAATGGCATGACAAGAAAAGTACAAGTATCTGGTAGAGACATATCCTAGTTGCATATTCCTTACCTTAGAATTTTCCCCCAGGCGTCAGACTGTATCCTGAGATTATGTTCTTCAAGCAATACCCGTAAGTGTGGGTAGGAGGCGTCAGTTGACTTCCCGGGCGACATAGTCACCATGATGACTTTGGGAGTAGTACATAGACGCCGCCTCAGCACAGTGACGTCAGTTTCGTTTAACCACTTTCCACGCCAAAACGCAGAGCCGCCAAGACCACTGAGATTATTGATTCATCTACTGATTTGCATGATGATGATTTAGTTGTTTTATGGGTTGATGATTTTAATACTCCCCTATGCTGTCAGGATGCCCCGGAATTGTGTGCCATCCCAACTGAGGGCAGAGAGTCGTTAACCCATTTTATTCATTCAAATGAAGGTGAAGTCTTTAATTTTGTTTTATGTAAGTTTGATCTGGTCCACGTAATGGGGAAAGCGGCATTAGATATTTTAAATATCCCTACTTTTACAGGGAATTTGAAGGGGAGCACTATTGATTTTATCCTTATTTGTTCCCCAGATTTCCATTTAATCTCCGACTTTAAGATTATTCCCCACTGTGCCAGTGACCACAATCCCCTATGTATTAAATTAGATTTAAATATTAATCAGGCCTCTAAGAACAAGAGATCGAGAAGAAATACCACTCTCCAAATAAATTCTGGCCTACGCCTTAAATGGTACAAAATAAATCCAACTACATTCAATCAGGAAATTATAAGGAAATTATAAGATCTAGGCTAGATTCTATTAATATTTGTCTGTCTCAGCAGCTAGACCATGATCATATAGTCCATGAATATGAACTTTTAAGTAATGCTATCTCGAACGCCTTGGTGGCGTATAGGGCTCCCCTGGGCCCAGTTGCCCACAGATGGTTTGACTCCGCGTGCTCAACTGCCCATAAAAAATTCTAAGAAGCCCTTACAATAGTTCCTCCTTCTCGCTATTTAATTAAACTAGCAAGGGCTGAGTATAAGGCCACTTTGGAAAAAAGGAAAGTAGAAATAAGGACTAAGGCATGGGAAGAGTTCTTGGCTGCCAATTTTGGAAAGTGGTAAATCACTCATATTTCTCAGATAGTAACATTAAGGCTAATGACTGCCTAATCGCAGGGGATCTATGGCTGAAGCACTTCTTGGAGCCATTAATCGATCAAGGTTAGGGAAGGCTCCAGGGCCTGATGGAGTCCCTGTAGACATCTTTAAATCTATGCCCAATCTTTTGGCCCCCCTAGTCACAAATGTGCTAAGAAGTGCTGTTAAAAGTAATATACCCTCCTCATGGAAATTGGCAACTATCATTCCCATATTCGAAAAGGGCAATAGACAAGACCCTTCTTGTTATAGACCAATATCTCTTATTGATTCTATGGCCAAGATTTTGGGCAGTGTAATCTTATCACGTCTGGAGGACTGGGTGACAGAGGCACAGATTTTATCCCAATTCAATTTGGCTTTAGATCTGGATTAGGCACAGTCGAACAAGTATTAAACTTGCACCTTATTCTCCTTATTCTCAGTAAATATGTAATTGCCAAAAAAGAGTCCATGCATGTGGCATTTATTGATTTAACAAGCGCTTTTGATCTAGTAAATATAGAGAAGCTATGGCAAATTATGGGAACCTTGGGGTGCGATGCAACCTTATTGGAGCTCATAAAGTGCCTACATACGGACCTAAAGGTGTCAGTTCAGTTTGGCCCATCTGGTCAGAGAACCTCCCCTATTTCCTCAACTCGGGGAGTTAGATAGTGATGTATTTTAGCCCCTTTTCTGTTCTTGCTATAAATAAATGGGCTTTACAATTTTTTGATAAAATACGGGAAAGACGTACCAAAGATGGGCCAGAGATTGCTCCCAGTCCTATTATACGCAGATGATGCCGTATTAATTGCTCGCACTGCAAATGGTTTACAAGGCCTGTTGGAACTTTTTTTAACTTTCATGTTGGACCTCGACCTGAAAGTTAACTACTCTAAGACATTTGTCATGACATGTGGCCCTTGAAATACTAAGTCTAAGCTATTTACTATGGGAGGCAATATTATTAATAAGGTGAAAAACATTTGCTATTTAGGTATGCATGTGAGCTCTTCCATGCTATGGAATACCCATCTTAATTTTAAGACCTAGCAAATGGCGAAGAACATAGAAGCGATTTTTTGTTGCACCCGTAAATTGGGCCATAGACTATCATCCCAGATTGTAAAGCTCTATAACTCCAAGTGTGTTTCAGCAGCCCTATATGGGGCAGGTGTCTGGGGCTACACTAAAGTACCTACTCTCCAACGTGTTGAGAACAAATTTATACATAGGTTATTGATGGTACCTAAGTGTGTAGCAAACATTATCAGCCACGAGGAGGTGGGCCAACGATTCTTAGAGGACATGGTTTCCATTGCCCTTCTCTTGTTGTGCATTAGATGTTGGACGAATCCAGCGGCAAGCCTCATGCAGGAATGTATTATTGAATGTTTACAGTTGGCCAAATCAAATAGGATTCCTTGGCTTTCGTATTTGCAAATATCCTTTGAAAAGTTGGGGCTCAGGAACATGTTTGAAGATCCACAATCCCTAACCACAAATGCAAGGGATCTGCTGAAATCATGCCATTCCTAGCATATTTAAAATTTAAGATTTTATAGCTCTTTGGAACTGAAAACGTTTGATTCTTATGCTCAGATTGTTACGGCCTTAAACATGGAACCCTGTCTGACTTGGTTCTCATGCCCAAGAATAAATTCTCTTTTAACTTTATTTAGATTAAATTTGATACATTTTGTGGTGGCCTTCCCTAATCAGTGTATCTGGCAAAAAGATCTACCACTTTGTCCTTGCGACGCTAGATCAAGCAGAGTACTTCTCACTTTATTCTTTTCTGCACTCTTTATGCCACCCCTAGAAATGTTTTTATTTTACCTCTTTACGTACATTTAGACCCCTCCACTATAAGGAAGCTCTGACATATTTTCAGAAACTGTCAGAAATTCAAATTTATTATCATGTATTAAACTTTATTAGATCTGCTATTTGCTATAGGGAAATTGTATTAATATTTTTGCTAACTATCTTCTTTAGCATTTTTTATCTTTTGCATAAATTTAGAGAACATTTTATAATGTAAGAATTGTCATGATCTTGTAAATTTCCAATGGGTAGCAATCTATTTTTAACTACACTTTGAATTGATTTTATGATCTCGTTTATAGTGTGAATTAGTTATTATAGCCTGGGTTAATTTCAATATTTAAGTATTATACTATATTGTTTTTTATTTTATTTTAGAATATGTTCTTGTAATACAAGAATTGATATGAATCTGCTTATTTCTAGTGGTTAGCAAATTTCTCTTTCTATATTGCTCTGTGATGCTTTTGTGATTTTGTATTGAGAGAGGATCTTTTATTATATTTTAGGTTATCCAAAATTTCTTTTTTTTGTTGCCTTGTTTTTTAAGATATGTGATTTTGTATGTAACTTTTATGGCAATTGACGAATAAAGATCTTTTGACTGACTGACTGACTGACACTGAGATTGGTGCGTCAGAGCTAAGGACCTTAAGGGTGAATCCCTGCTCCTAGAAAGCAGTTAGCAATCTGGAAGGATGGGCGGGTCGGCAAGGAATCTGCAACTAGAATATGTCTCTACCAGATATTTCGTTAACGATGATAAGTAACTTGTACATCTGATAGAGACTTCTAGTTGCAGATTACTTACCTTTGAATAGATACCTGAGCAATACTATCCCCAGTGGTGGGACTGCGAATTAAGATCACACCAAAAAGGCCTGTAGGACTGAACGGCCAAAGTAGCTGAACCTTCGGACCTGAGTGTCCAGGCAGTAGTGTTTGGTAAAAGTGTGCAGAGATGCCCACGTTGCTGCCTGACAAATATCCAGTACTGGAACACCCTGTGCCAACTCTGTGGTAGCAGCAGTAGCTCCGGTGGAGTGAGCTCGCAAACCTTCCGGGGGTTGCTTTTTAGCCAGAGGGTAGCACGTTTTGATGCATAACAGTACCCATCTTGAAATGGTCCTCTTCTGCACCACCTTCCTCTTCTTTGCACCCACAAAAAGTTGATCATCCATCCAAACGTCTTTGGTACAATCAATATAGAATGCCAACGTCCTTTTTGGGTCCAGACGATGGAGTCTCTCCTCTTCATGAGAGGGATGTGGGGTGCATAAAAGGTAGGCAAGGTGATAGACTGTCCAATATTGAAGGGTGTCAATACCTTGGGTAGAAAAGAAGCCCTCGTACGAAGTACCATTTTGTCAGGGTGTGTGGCAAGAAAGGTGTCAGGAATCCCCAAGGTGCCTCCTGCATTGTTTGTCAGCATCCCCAGGGATTAGGGTTAAATCATATCTCTGTTCTTGGTTAAAACTTCGTGTTTCTAAGTAAGCATAATGTGCTGAGTTACACAACTGGTTTTATCAATGCTTGTTTGCTAATGTGAGTAGGTGTAGACATGTGCTTCTAATTGAGTGTGGTGTAGACATGTGCTTCTAATTGGGTGTGGTGACTCATCCACATGTGGAAACTCAACTGCTTTCCTGATTGGCTATGAATAGCAGAGTGAAGCATGCCTCCCTGCTTGGCTTTGTTTTGCTTCCTGATCTCAGCATTTGGCAGTCCAACCCCTGCTGTCATCCACATATTCAGGACTTTTGAGGCAATTCTTTTCTTCGTTCCTGTACCAGCTAACACCAGGCATTCCTCCACCACTCCGGAAAAGACTGCAGCTAAGTGACTAGTATTCTCCAGGGAATTTGTTCTTTGAGTGCAGTGCTTTTCTAGAACAGCTGGTGCTTATCTTGAAGAGACAAATGATTTCTGAACAGTCTACAGTATTATTGTAGTTACTTGCCTAAATGTGCTTCAGGAAATCCGCTTGAACTCAAGTACTACAAAAAGTGACAGTGCAATTTTAAAAGAGCATTTAAGTGACTTTTCTTTCTCTAATAGCATAACTCTTGGATTCAAATTGCATCATTCATGCCTGTGTTTCAGGATTTTTTTAAGGGTTTTTCACACACACAGTGAAACCAAACCAAACTGTGCCACCCTAACTGCTTAAACCCAGAGTGGACGTTTGTATTTCTTAGATTGTTTTTGTTCCTTTTAGTTTAACGCTATGCATGCAGGAAAGTTATACATGATATAATTAATGCACTTGTTTGTCCTTCTTGTGCATGATAAGTGCAACCACAGTTCTAATTGCAGTGTGCAACAGTGAATCTCTGTGAAGCCAGCCCTAGTGTTGCAGTACTTATTGTTATGGTACTCAGTTTGGGTTTTTGGTAATGCAGTGTTAGTAATTGTGCCAAGAGTTATTATTATGCAAGAAAGGTTCTGGAGCATCCCGGTGTTCTTCTACTGCTCCCGTGCCCATATCAGAAAGAGAGATTGAGTTTCAAGGAAGTTGAGTGCACAGACTCTACTATCACTCTGGACCAGCAAGACGTGGCAGTGTTTTGTCTCTTTCTCTTCTATTCCCCCTTTCCTTTTGGGGCACCTGCCGGGGTTTCTGTGTCCACCAGGAAGTCCCGTGAGGTGTTCCAGGAGGTCGGGGGCCTACAATCGCCCCTCCAGACATCCTGTTTTTCAGGTGAGTGGCCCTTCTGGACAAAAGGGTGGCATAGATGACAGATCCTGGAGTTCACTAACTCTGCGGGCCGAAGTAATGGCGACTAGAAAGACAGTTTTCATGGTTAGGAGCCTTAGAGGACAGTTGTGAAGCGGTTCAAATGGGGTACACATAAGGTAAGTTAAGACCAGGTTGAGATCCCATTGGGGCATTTTGAATGGGATAGGAGGAAAAAGATGTGTGAGGCCTTTAAGAAACCTCCCAACTATGGGAGATTTAAATAAAGAAGGCTGATCAGGTAACCTTAAGACAGCAGAGAGATATCCCTTAAGAGTGCCCAAGGTGGAACCCTGCCTGGCAAGAGAAAGGATAAAGAGAAGGACCTGAGAGAGAGGAGAAGATAGAGGATCAACAGAATTGTCAATGCAACCATGCCACAATTTTTTTCCAACAACAGGCGTATACAGTTTTGGTTGAGGGACGCCTGGATGCCAAGATAACGTCACAGACTTTGGGTGGCAAGTCGAAAGACGTCAACTGTCGCCGCTCAATCTCCATGCAAGAATTTGCAGAGTTGACAGGTTCGGGTGGACGACCTTTCCCTGCTGCTGGGACAGGAGATCCTCCCGAAGAGGCAGTCTGATCGGAGGAGCTATGGCCATGTTCAAGAGCTTGGGATACCAGACTCTCCATGCCCAGTCCGGAACCACAAGTATTACTTGGGCCCAGTCTTGCCTGATCTTCTTCAGAACTCTGGTCAAAAGTGGTATTGGCGGAAAGGTGTACAGGAGGCCCGAGTTCTACTGGAGACGAAAAGCATGGTCGATCGAGTGCCGCTTTGGGAACTCCAACGTGCGAAACAGCTGACATTGTGCGTTCTCTACGGAGGCGAACAAGTCTAACCAAGGTTCTCCCCACTGCTGGAAGAGACCTTGCGCCACCTCTGGGATGGAGACGCCATTCGTGGTCGATCATTCATCGTCAGCTGAGTTCGTCTGCTCTGACATTCAAGGAGCCTGACAGGTGTTGAACCACCAGGGAAATGCTCTGATGTTCCAGCCAAGTCCAGAGACGAAGGGCCTCTTGACCAAGAGTCTACGACCCCACTCTGCCTTGTTTGTTGCAATACCACATGGCGGCGGTGTTGTCTGTGAACACATGCATTGCTTTCCCCTTGAGGGAGGGAAGAAATGCTTTCAATGATAGTCGAACCGCTCGGAGCTCCAGAATTTTGATGTAGAGACCGGTTTCTGCCGGAGACCAGATACCTCTGATCTCTGCCTCTCCCGTGTGGCCACCCCATCCCAGAAGTGATGCATCTGTCTAGATCATAAGATTTGATTGGGGAAAAGAGAGGTATCTGCCCTTGACCCAATCCTGATTCGTTAACCACCACTGCAGGCCTTTCACAGTCCCTTCCGAGATCTGGACCTTGTTGGACAGATTCCCCTGATGCTGCGTCCACTGGAACTTCAGGTCCCACTGCAGAGCCCGCATATGCCATCTGGCATCTTGAACTAACAGGATGCAGGAGGCCATGAGGCCCAGCAGCCTAAGAGTCATTCTCACCAAAATCCAGGATAGATGCTGAAACATCAGTATCATAGCATGAATACCCTGGACTCGCTTTTAGGTAGGATATGCCCGAAACTGCACTGTATCCAGAACAGCTCAGATGAAAGGGAGCCTCTGAGAAGGAGTCAGGTGTGACTTTGGCACATTGATAGTGAACCCCAGCGATGCAGAAGGGTCGCCATAGTCTGGAGGTGGGAGACGACTGTCTGGGGCGAGTTCGCCTTCAACAGCCAATCGTCGAGGTAGGGGAAGACTGGGACCCCTAACCTGCGCAGATGAGCTGCCACCACTAACATCACTTTCGTGAACACCCGAGGGGCACTGGTAAGGCCAAAGGGGAGCAAGGTAAACTGAAAGTGCTCGTGACCTACCACGAATCGTAGGTAACGCCGGTGGCCCGGAAAGACGGGAGATGTGGAAGTATGCGTCTTGCAAGTCCAACGCTACCATCCAGTTTCATGGATACAGGGCAGATAGGAGCTGAGCCAATGTTAACATTTTGAACTTCTCCTTTTTGAGGAAGAGATTGAGGAACCGAAGATCTAATATAGGTCGATGACCTTTGTCTGATTTCGGAACCAGAAAGTATTGTGAATAACAACCACAACCTACTTTTTGCAACGGAACTCTCGTTATAGCTCCTTTGTCCAAAAGGGCTTGGACTTCCTCGTGGAGAATAGCCATATGATCCTCCGATATCTGGCTGTATGAAGGTGGCATGGCTGGAGGAGATGTCTGGAAGGGGGTGGGAGTAGCACTTTCGGACAATATGGAGTACCCACCTGTCCGAGGTAATGGCTTGCCATAGGGGCAGGAGATGGCGTATCCTGCCACCTACTGGCTCCTGATTTACCTGCGGACTAGGAAGGCTTGGAGGCTGAGGAGGGGGCAGGGGTGGACTGGGCGACCCGCTGGTTCCCTGATCCCCGGGAGCGTGGGACACCACGTTCGCGCAGGCACTGTACAGCATGCACGGGTCTGTGGCCAGGTGTAAAAGGACGTGGTTGGGTGCCCCTGCCATAGCCACGAAAGGGGCGAAAGGCAGACTGCTGGGGTCTAGGTGCAGGCATGAGGCCAAGGGACTGGGCCGTGGCTCAGGAATCCTTAAAGTGCTCGAGCGCCGAGTCTGCCTTGTCTCCGAAGAGACGTGTGCCATCTAACGGTATGTCCATCAAGGATTGCTGGACATCCTCCGAAATGCCAGACGTTTTCAGCCAGGCGTGGCATCCCAATGCCACCGTCAATGCAACCCGATCTGCCCAGAGAGCCGGTCGTATCCAGTCCACAACTAATCATGAACTTAGCTGCATCCCTCCCATCTGTTACGACTTGGGACAGGACAGCCCGTGCCTCCTCCGGAACTGAAGGCAGCACTTGCGCAACCGAAACCCGGAGGGTAAGGGAATAATGGCCCAAAAGGTTTGCAGTGTTCACGAACTGCAGCGCTAGACTGTTGGAAGAAAACAACTTCTTCCACAAATTATTCTGTCTTTTTGATTGCCTATCCGGGGGTGCGGCAGGGAATGCACCAGATTAAGAAGAAGCCTGGATGACAAGGCTCCAAGGTGTGGGGTGTTGGGTGAGGAATTTAGAGTCTGACGGCACAGGCCGATGCCGGCGGGCAATCGTCCTATTCACAGGAGTTCCTGTGCTGGGTCAGGATCAGGTACCCAAAAGGATGTATGTCAGTGCTACATTGAAGGGTAAAAGGGGTTAGGAAGAAGAAGGCCCTGGTTGAAGGACGTCGGTTAGGATGTTATTCCTAACCTCCACAGAAGGAAGCTTGAGGTCCAGGACCTCAGCCGCCCTTCTCGCTACCATAGATTAAGAAGCACCCTCCACCGTAGCCACGCTAGGAGGAGGCCACTGGTAACCCCCAAATCCTGCACCCAATCCATTTGTGGGTCAAGCAGGTATTCTAAAGGGTCCAGCGACCCCTCCATTCTCTCCCCGTATCCATGCCCACAAGAATAAGGGTCTGGATCAACCCTGGGCCCATGAGAGCCCATAGAGAAAGGAATCGGCGTCGATCGACTTTGTTCTGGCTTTGGGTCGTCGGTTATGAGTATGGGATCGACGTAGATTGTGGGCCCAACAGAGTGTCGACGTCTGACCCAATGCCGGAGAAGGTCGCCATAGCACGACCGGCATCGCGACAGATCCGCAATTGTATCTGGAGTTCTCCGGAGCTGAGGCAGAAACTGAAGGGACCCCAAACGACTCACCTGCGCCCAAAGGCTCCGAAGATGGGTCGGACTGCCCAAAAATGAGGCGCATGACCTCGGAAAACTCTGATTTGGGTGGAGGGGGGAGAGGCTCCGGCTCCCGTGAAGTCGTGGAATCGCAGAGCCGACCCAGAAGAAGGCTCCGTTGACGGAGGCCTAGAGCGTCGACGCTCTTCCCGCGTTGTATCATCCAATCGATGGGGAGAAATCGAAGAACGCTTGTCTTTCTTCAACTTCTTCTTTTTATGACCCGAATGTCCCGATGACTTGGAGGACGAAGAGTGGTGGTGACTTCGCAGCCGATCTCGAGACCTTCCTCTCGAATTGGACCGTGAGTGCCGCAGAGTCGAGTGTCGGCCGCCATGAGCTTTAGGGACCGCTCCCTCAAAGCCTTTGGGTTCATGGCCCAACACTCTGAGCACGACTTCGGGTTGTGATCGTGTGCCAAACACCATAAGCACACGAGGTGCGGATCCGTTATAGACATAGTTCGATGACAGGAGTCGCAGGGCTTGAATCCAGACTTGCAGGACATCCCTCACCGCATCCACGAACTCGTCAAAAAATACAACAAAAATGTCGACGTAGTCAAAAAATGACTGAGGTAGCTTTTCTCTGGATCCTGGCGTAGGCTGGTGCGGAAAGAAAACGGCGCGCAGAGGTACTGCTCGAAGAAAAATTCTCCAGATCCAGTCTGACGCCTGGGGAAATTCAAAGGTAAGGAATGTGCAACTAGAAGTCTCTATCAGATTAGTCCTGCAACAACACTATGACACAAACAAAAAAACAATTAAGACCAAAGGTCTGCTTAATAATATTAAGAAAACCAAAACACTAACAATTCAAGGGGAAGGAAGGCAAAAGCCCACCTGGTTTTTGTTCAGGAATAAAAAACAGACTGCAAATGGCTACAAATAGCAAGCATCATTCTTCAGTGCTAATGTTCATCAACCAACAACATGAAATCGAAAGAAAAAAAAGGAGGGCCATGGCATTCTGAGTAAGGCTCTCATAAAGAAAGTTGAAAAGTCCAACATCAAGTATGGTAATACATGTGGGTAAAGCAAAGTTAGTTCTCAGGAAGCGAAGACCTGAGATGCCAGAACAGCATCACCCTGTGGAGAAGTGTGGCACAATGGTTAGAATTGCAGAGATCTGGCCCAGGACCAGGGTTCAATTCCCACCTTGGTGGGTCTTGGGTTCAATTCCCTTGGACCCGGTAATTCTCACCTTGGTACCTAATCTAATTAATGGGTCCCACTCTGTAACTCTGGGCAATAGCTTGCTTAATCTCCACAACGGCCCTCACAGCACTTGGATGCCTGGCTTCACCCTGGGGGTGCACAGGAGTGGATACCTCACAGGGAAAAGCCAGGAGGGGTTCCACAGTAGTATGCGTACAGCGCCTTGAGAACCTAACAGGTGAGTAGTGCGCTATACAAGTGCAAAGTTTACAGTTTTTTACCCTTTATGAAGCGATGCTTAAAATCTACATGTCTATCTTTTTATAGCGGTGAAGCATATCAAATGCTCAAAGTAGATTTCATTTTTGTCTAGGGAAGCAAGTTTTGGCATGACAAGTACCAATCAGGAATTGCTATTAGATAGACTATAACTTACACAGGTGTAATACTTGGGGTTATCACCTATTGAATGAAATACAATTAAGTGTGCACGTTTCGGCAGAAACTTATCTTGATCGGGCCCGAGGTAACCTGTCTTTCTTCCAGGTAAGTCTTACATCTAATCTGCCTGGAAAATGAAAAATTGTCGAAATCCAACAGTTGTGCATTGCCAACTGTGAAAACAAATCCAGCCTGGTAGTGCACATTCATGGCTGGATGACTCTCTGTTGTTACAGCAAGCCTAAAGTACAAATACATTCTAGAGAACTGTTCAGCCACCAAA
The DNA here is from genome assembly GCF_031143425.1 of Pleurodeles waltl. Taxonomy (NCBI): domain Eukaryota; kingdom Metazoa; phylum Chordata; class Amphibia; order Caudata; family Salamandridae; genus Pleurodeles; species Pleurodeles waltl. The sequence goes on from NC_090445.1 coordinate 1,464,242,584, forward strand.
CCAAGGAAAACTTATTTGAGCTTAGGCTGTCTTTAAGCACTATCCAACTTGTGCAACATTATGAAATCCAAGAACTAGCAGGTGTTGTAGCCAATGATCTGAAGACATTGTTGTCAGGGAGACCAGATCCTCGGGGCCTGCGTACGCTCCCAACATGTCCACCACTAGACAGCTCCAAAACTCTGATAGAAATATCACAGAGCCTGAGAGAGTCCAAGCGGAGGAAAAGGGGATTAGGATGGGAACAGCTGGGAAGGAGACCTGTAGGAAGCATAAGGTTAAACAACACAATATCAAGATATTATCACATTGATTTTTACTAAACTATGATTCTAAGCATTGTCATACTGTGACCATGGATAACTTAAGAAAGAACTATAACTAGACCTCAAAATGTCAGGGTACCTGGGAAGGAATCAAGAATGATTAATACAATGTTTCATATGAACTTTTCGTGAAATGTCACATACTGTCTAGGAATATAAGAACCTTCTAGAATTAAGTTTCAGAACAAACATTGGTGGTCATTACAACCCTGGAGGACGGTGTTAAAGCGGCGGTAAGACCGCCAACAGGCCGGCGGTAAAGAATTTGCAATTACGACCGTGGCGGAAACCGCCACACCTCTACACACTCCACGAGGAACAAGGACACCATGGAACCGGAACTCCAAATCCTTCCTCTACTAGGAGCATGAATGCTGGCGGCGAAGACCACGGTGAGTACTGCACCTATGACAGAGGGTAGGGGGTAGGCAAAAAACAGGGACACACACACGCAACACCCCCACCCCCACCACCACCCCCACCCACCACAACACCCACACCGATACATCATGATACAATATAGTTACACCCCCCAACCCCCCCCGGAAGAATGCAAAGACAAAAGGAAATGAGTGTAACCACTGTAATATATTAAAATCAAGTACGCAAAAATATATAGATACACCGTAAACAAAATATACACCAAGCTTAGTAGTCCAGTTAGTGCACAAAGAAAGTCCGTGGAACACTGTCCATACGGTATGGGCGAGGCCCACACAAGATCCCCGACCATAACAGAGAGAACACTGCAGGGGCATCAGAGAGCAAGAAAACAGGCACCTCAGGGGGAGGGAAAGGGGGGGCACCTCAGCCACTTGAGTGCACGACGCCAAATCCATGAGGGGGCCACATGCCCACTGTTCAATCCTCGGGAGTGCAAAGCCACAGTCTCTCAAGTCTCTACAGTGGGTGGGTTGCCCACTGTTCCATCCTGGGGAGTGCAAAGCCACAGTCTCACAAGTCTCTCCAGTGGGTGGTCTGCCCACTGTTCCATCCTGGGGAGTGCAAAGCCACTGTCCCTCAAGTCTCTACAGTGGGTGGGTTGCCCACTGTTCCATCCTGGGGAGTGCAAAGCCACAGTCTCACAAGTCTATACAGTGGGTGGTCTGCCCACTTCCTTCCTGGGGAGTGCAAAGCCACAGTCTCTCAAGTGGATAACATTCTCCACTGGTTCTGGAGGGGGACTGGTGCCCAGAGTGCTTCATCCTGTTAAGGACAGAGGTAGTGGATGGATCTCTACACTGGTTCTGGAGGGGGACTGGTGCCCAGAGTGCTTCATCCTGTTAAGGACAGAGGTAGTGGATGACAGTTCCCACTGGTTCTGGAGGGGGCATGGTGGCCAGAGTGCATCATTCACCCCGTGACGGACCCAGTTGCGTCAGTGCCCCTGCCGCTCATGGGCTGGCGGTGCTTCAGATGGCGGTGCCCTGTTCAGCGGTGCTTCAGATGGCGGTACCCTGTTTAGCGGTACTTCCGATGGCGGTGCCCTGTTCAGCGGTGCTTCAGATGGCGGTCTACATTGCAGGGTCTCAGCTGCTGGCGGTCCTTCATGGCCCAACGGGCCTTTTGCTGGCGGTCCTTCTTGGTCCAGCTGGGCTGGTGCTGGCGGTGGCCTCCTGGGCAGCTGAGCTGGGGCTGACGGTGGCCTCCTGGGCAGCTGGGCTGGGGCTGGCGGTGGCCTCCTGGGCAGCTGGGATGGGGCTGGCGGTGGCCTCCTGGACAGCTGGGCTGGGGCTGGCGGTGGCCTCCTGGGCAGCTGGGCTGGTAGTGGCCTCCTGGGCAGCGGGGATGATGGCTTCTCCGCCGTGCTGCTCTTGCCAGACTTTCTGGGTTTCTTGTGGCCCTTCCCCACCTTGGAAGGTGTCACAGCTGACTCCACACTCCCACCGGGACCCCTGGGAGCGGCTTTGGTGGCTGGAGTCTTCCCCCTCTCCCGCCAGGCACTGGCCAACTTCTGATGCTTCACAGGTGGGGGACTGTCTGTGCTGTGGCTCCGTGCCACACTGGCTGCCCTGGTGGCCGGTGCACTCCAGATTCCGGTGACTACAGGCACCACTGGTCCCGGAGATGTTGTGGCTGAGGTGCTACTTCGGGACCTATGAGATGGACGGGGTGAGGGAGGTGTGGGAAAGAGGTCAAGGGTGGACAGGAAAAGTTTTTGGGACACATTGGGATGGGTAGCTGGAGGGGGTTTGGGAGTGGAGGAAGAGGTGGTGGCTGTAGGAGGTGTACGTTTGGTGACTTTGGGTGAAGGTGCATGCGCTGGAGGCTGTCGTGAGGTGGATGGCTGTTAGGTGGGTGTGTGCCTGCGTTTGTGTATCTTGGGAGGGGGTGTCACAGACACACTGGGAGAGGACACAGGGGATGTGTGAATGGTAGTGGGGGTGATGACTGCACGTAAGCGGGGTGTGGTGGTGGGTCTGCTGGAGAGGGACGTAGTAGCTGTAGAGGTAGTACATGCAAGTGTGAGTGTAGACGAGACAGGGAGGGAGGAGGGAGACGAGGAGGAGGGGGACACAGTGGAGGCAGTGGATGTTGGTGTGTCTGCATATGTGTGATGCTTGCGTGAGTGCATGTGGGATGTGTGGTGCTTATGTTTGCTAGAGCTACCCTTGTGTGTTGACGTGTGTGCATGTTGGTCTGTAGGTGTGCTTGGGATAGGCAGAGGTACAGGGGATTGGGTTGGAGTGGAGGAAGTTGGAAGGGTAGGCTAGAGACGGGGACAATGGCTGCCATCAGTGCTGAGGCCAGAGTCTGAAAAGCTCGGTGAAGGGCCGCCTGACCAGAATGAATGCCCTCCGGGAATGCATTTGTTTTTTGCAACTGCCTCTCTACACCCTTGATGGCATTCAAAATGGTAGACTGCCCAACAGTGAGGGTCCTGAGGAGGTCAATGGCCTCCTCACTGAGAGCAGCAGGGGTGACTGGGGCAGGGCCTGAGGTGCCTGGGGCGAAGGTGATGCCCACCCTCCTGGGTGAGCGGGCACGGGGCAAAAGCTGGGGTGCTTCTGGGAGGGCGGTGCTGGTAGGGGGGTTGGAGGCTGTACCTGTAGATGCGGGGGGCACAGATGTTGCCGCCACCACAAGGGAGCTCCCATCAGAGGACGAGTCCGTGTCGCTGGTGTCAGCTCCTGTCCCTGCCGTGGAGCTCCCGTCGCCCTCCGTCCCACTGGTGAATTCTGACTCCGTAGTGTCGCCCTCCATGGCAATGTGGGATGCAGCTCCCTCGTGCTCCGGTGCCACTGCTCCTCAGCCTGATGATGCTAATGCACACAAGAACAGGGAGACCAAAAAGAGGGGGGGAATACAGAAGAAAGACATGTTGAGTGCATGCATTATCGCTACCGTTGGCGGACACGACAGACACAGAAGCCCCCTGCACTACGCAGCGCTCTTGGGCTCCACTGTTCAATTCCTGGGAAATGGCCTACAAGGCTATGGACGACATCTGCACACATAGATGACACAGGGGCATGAATAGCTGTACTTGGCACTCTACAGAAGTGGGGTGGGGTGCCACATTGCCTGCCTTACGGAGAGGCCTTGCCTACGGAACTTGCCCTGGCCTAGGGAAACCCACAGCCCACCTTCCCCACCCAGACACCTCGTAATGTGCCCAAAGTCAGCTGAATGAGAGTGTACTCACCCCCATGTGTCTGCTGTGATGCCCTCAAGCGCCCATCCAACTCTGGGTAGGCCACCGCCAGGATCCTGAACATAAGGGGGTCATGGTGCGACGGGCACCCCTCCCACGTTGGGAGGCCATCCCCAGCTGAGCCTCTGCCGTCTTCTTGCTCCAGCAGTGAATGTTGTCCCATCTTTTACGGCAGTGGGTGCTCCGTCTGTGGTAGACCCCCAGGGTCCAGACTTCCTTGGCGATTGCACGCCAAATATCTTTCTTCTGGTGGGCGCTGACCTACATGAAATGTACAGGGGAAAAAGAGAAGTTATTACCAACTGCACCGTCAAAGTGATTGGCCCCCATCCCTACCCTTGGCATGTGGCACATGCATTCACTGTCTTTCATGCACACAGCACTCTGCCCCCTTCCTTCTTACATTCAGCCCTCTCCACACAGGCATAGCCCATACAACATGCTCCCAGTGTACTTACCTGTTTGTCTGGAGGACCGTAGAGTAGCTTGTACTGGGGGATGACCCCATCAACGAGTTTCTCCAACTCCTCCGATGTGAAGGCAGGGGCCCTTTCCCCAGACACTCGAGCCATTGTCTCTTCCAGACCGAGGTCACAGCAGCACTTGCAGTGTAGGTCCTCTCCTGTTGAAGATCAGGTATTGAGTGATTGAAGTGATAGAAAATGGCGGTCACGTCTGCGGCGGTGCATACCGTCACCGCCGGCGTACATCGTCATTGGCTCCTGGGACCCATAGGGTCCAATGTTAACCAATGCAGCATTGCGCCGCGGTCTTCGACCGCCTACCTCGACGGTGTAAAACGCCAGCGCAGTTACCTCACATCCCATTGTCCCACTTTATAGGTCAGGCAGCCGCCATTTCAGGGGCCCACATGGCTTCATTTTCAACTGTGTCACACAGACCTAGGCCTAGACTCAACATAAATACAGGCCACCTTTTGTGTATGAATGGTGTTCTGTGTAAACTGTGGGTACGTACCTCTGAGTTGTTTGACTCTGTGCTCGCTGTTGTCCTTCATAGGCACCGTACGCTGGGACATGTGAGGAGATGGCGGCATCCTCCGGTGTACTGACCGTTGGTGGACCTGTCGACAATGGAGGAGCGACATTTGATTATCACCTACAGGCTTGACCGTGCCACAATCCAGGAACTGTGTACCCAGTTGGAGCCAGACCTGATGTCAGCAATCCGCCATCCCACAGGAATCCCCCCTCAAGTGCAGGTGCTGTCAGTGCTCCATTTCCTTGTAAGTAGGTCATTTCAAACAACAGTGGCCATGGCATCAGGGATGTCCCAGCCTATGTTTTCCAACGTATTGTCCAGAGTGTTGTCTTCCTTCTGAAACACATGCGGAGCTACATCGTTTTCTCTCAGGTGGAGGATTTGCCTACAGTGAAAGGTGATTTCTATGCCCTGGGACATATCCCCAACATCATAGGTGCCATTTATGGGACACATGTGGCTTTGGTTCCCCCCCCCACAGGAGTGAATAGGTGTACAGAAACCGGAAGAGTTATCATTCCATGAATGTACAGATGGTATGTTTGGCCGACCAGTACATCTCCCATGTGAATGCCATGTTCCCTGGCTCAGTGCATGACGCCTACATCCTGCGGAATAGCAGCATCCCTTATGTGATGGGTCAACTCCAGAGGCACTGTGTGTGGCTATTAGGTGAGCACCTGGAAGCAAGTCATTGGGAATAGTTGTCTGGGTCTGGGGATATCTCCAAGAGTTGGTGTGTGTCTAACAGTTGGCCCTCACCATTGGCAGGTGACTCTGGTTACCCCAACCTTTCATGGCTACTGACCCCAGTGAGGAATCCCAGGACAAGGGCAGAGGAACGCTACAATGAGGCCCATGGGCAAACTATGAGGGTGATCGAGCGGACCTTCGGCCTCCTGAAGGCCAGGTTCAGGTGCTTCCATATGACAGGTGGATCCCTATTATACTCACCAAAGAAGGTGTGCCAGATCATCGTGGCCTGCTGTATGCTTCATAACTTGGCTTTGTGATGACAGGTGCCTTTTCTGCAGGAGGATGGTCCAGATGGCGGTGTTGTGGCAGCTGTGGAGCCTGTGGACAGTGAAGACGAGGAAGCAGAGGAAGAAGACATGCACAACAGGGCCTCTGTGATCCTGCAATATTTCCAGTGAGACACAGGTAAGAATACAAACCTGCATACTACATGTACTTTAACACTACTACCTCTGTACTGTCTGTCATTTTCACCCAGTGTATGGTCACTGAGTTGTCTCTTTCCCTTACGATTTCACAGATGTGGGTCCCACTGTGTGACATCTGCTTAGAATCCTCATGGACTAGAGCTGTGTGACATAGGTATGTTGACATTACTATTTAAAAATGCATTTTGTCACTGTAATTGCTAATACACTATTTCAAAATCACAGACAGACTCCAGATTGTTTTGTGCTTTAGGTGTGTTTATTTAAGTGCTCAATATTGGAGGGGGTAGTGAAATGGTGAAGGGTGATGGCGGAGGAATGTCCATGGCAGAGTCCAGTCTATTAGTCTCACAGGTGCATTGTCCATGTGGGCATAGGAAGTGGAGCTGGGGCAGTTAAAGTATGGACAGGGTGACACAGTGGGACAGTAGGATGACAATCAGGGTGGTCTCATTTCTTGGCGGGGGTCTTGGCATCGTGCTCTGTCTTTGTCCTGGATCTCAGGGACCGTTTGTGGGGTGGTTCTCCCTCTGAAAGGGGTGGGGTGCTGGTGTGGTGGTCCTGTGGTGGGGCGTCCTGTCCACTAGCGCCGGCGGAGGTGGTGGGCAGTTCATCGTCCATGCTAATGCCACAGTGTCCCTCCTGGTGTTGAGTACTTCCTTCAGCACCCCTACGATGGTGCCCAGGGTGGAGCTGATGGTTCTGAGTTCCTCCCTGAAGCCCATATACTGTTCCTCCTGCAGGCGCTGGGTCTCCTGAAACTTGGCCAGTACCCTTGCCATCGTCTCCTGGGAGTGGTGGTAGGCTCCCATGATGGAGGAGATGGCCTGGTGGAGAGTGGGTTCCCTTGGCCTGTCCGCCCCCTGTCGCACAGCAGCCCTCCCAGTTCCCCTGTGTTCCTGGGCCTCCGTCCCCTGGACTGTGTGCCCACTACCACTGCCCCCAGGTCCCTGTTGTTGTTGGGGTGGTGGGTTATCCTGGGTTCCCTGTAGTGGTGGACACACAGCTGATTGACGTGTCCTGGGGACGAGGTATGGGCCCGCTGGGTGGGTGCTATGCTGGTGTTTCCAGAGGGTGGAAGGTCTGTAGTGGCCTGTGACTGGGTGATGGGAACCGACTGTCCCGAGGTCCCCGATGGGCTAGGCTGGTCATCTAGATCCAGTTGGACAGAGATGCCGTCATCACTGTGGGCCTCTTCTGTTGGTGGTGTGGACATGTGTGGACCCTCCTTTCCGGTGACGTTGGGTAGGGGTCCTGCAGGGGTATAAAAGGATGGTTATTACATCTGTGTGTGTCATGGTATGCAATGGGTGGGTGATCGTGTACTTGTCAACACCAGGACAGTGTGCGCTCTACGGGCATCATCTAGAATGCAAAAAAACAACACTCGCAAGATAATGTAATTTATGCATTGTGATGATATGTTATTGTTTAACCTTTTGCATTGCAGAATTCCATCCAAAAGATTCATTTTTAAGGTGCTTATAAATACTGTACATTTGCAATGTATTGCTGCAGACATTCAGAGTGTGTTAGGGTGTGGTCCCTTTCCAGGGCCTTCTAGAGGAGACTTTCCCTGCAACATGCCTGGGCGTGGTTCTAGGCTGGGCCAAGACTCTATAAAAGAGAGTCAGCCCAACTTCCAGTGCTCACTATTCAGAGGTCCCGGTGCAGAGCAGCAGCTTCTTCCTGAGCTCCTGTCCCGGCGGCCTGTTTGGATTTTCCAGTCTTCTGCACTCATCTCTCATTGGTGATCACTGTTTCCAGGCGGTAAGACGGTGTTTGGACATTTTCCCAACATCATAATTGAGAATTTTCATATTCTTGATTTTAATTCTTAAATGAATAACAGATTACTTGTGCGCTGCCATTTTTTGACATTTGTATGGTGGTTTGCAAATAGGGAGGACGCGCAATTTATTCCATAAAGATTTGACTTCGTTATTACATTGTTGTTTATTGCGCGCTGATATTTCTTGACATTTACATGATGTTTTACGAGTTGGCAAGACGTGCAACTCGTTTCGTGAGCATTTAATTTTGTTGTTCATTGCGCTCTACCATTTCCTGGCATTTACATGGTGGCATTCGAATCGGCAACACGCGCAATTCTTTCCTTGAGTGTTTTTTCATGTTGTTCATTGTGCGCTACCATTTCTTGGCATTTGCATGGTGGCATTTGAATCAACAAGACGCGCGATTTTTTCCCTGAGTGCTTTTCATGTTGTTCATTGTGCGCTACCATTTCTTGGCATTTGTATGGTGGCATTTGAATCGGCAAGACGTGCAATTCTTTCCTCGTGTATAAATAATGTAAATTACTGTGCGCTACCATTCTAAGACATTTTCTTGGTAGCATTTCAAGTTGACACGTCACGTGATTTATTCCTTGAATCTACGTTGTGTGATTTCATGGTGCACAATCCTTTATGGTGTTTAACACTCATATAAAAATCTGCAATGTGCGCAATTCACTTTCCAATGTTTTTTCTGAGATGAACACAACAATACCAGAGTTCTAGATGTAATGCTGTGTGTTCCTGATATGTATTCTTAAAAGGAGATTCATATGGTTGTTTAGAAATTGCTCAGAGTCTTTCCTGATTCTTATGCTAAAGAAAGTACTTGAATCTGAAAGTCCTGTTTAACTTTTCCTGTTTCCTCCTCAGGTATTCGGTCATCTAAAGCCTTGTCAGTTTTAGGACTATTCTAGGGTTGTTCATGTTTTGTTTTCGGAAAAGCCGAAGCTTAGAGTTGTAGCATGGTACTGATTTCATGAGATGTAATTTTGATGTTGTGTTTTAACCTTTGCTTCCTACAGGTCTCCTTCCCAGCTGTTCCCGTCCTAATCTCCTTTTTCCCCACTTGGACTCTCTTAGACTCTGTGATAAATCTAATCAGAGTATTGGAGCTGTCTTGTGGTGGAAGTGTTGGGAACGTGCACAGATCCCGAGGATCTGGTGACTCTGACAGAATAGTAAGCCCACAAATTATTATCCTCCTGGTTTGTGTATGTTCTCAGCATGGCCACACTGGACGAGCTAGTCAAGGCTATCACCCAGCTCCAGTCAGAAGTGGTATCATCAAAGGATTTGACAAATAGTCTAGCTGAGAGGGTGAGTCAGTTACAGAATAAGGTTGAGAAGAAAGAACAAAATCCCACAGGTGTGTCTTGGCCAGGTACTTCTTCTCAGACTTCTGGAGGTAATCAGACTAACATTTCCCTCAATGTTCCTTCCGCCATTCCTTGAGCTCCCCCAGAACGCTTCGCAGGTGATCCCTTGAAAGCGCAATCTTTTCTGGTTCAAGTGGAACTTCACTTCACCTGCAGACCACATACTTTCCCCGATGCCCAGTCTAAAGTAGCTTTCTTGTTGTCATATGTGTCTGGAGATGCAGCTACCTGGGCTATTCCTCTTGTGCGTAAAAATAGTCCCCTGTTGTACAACTGGAAACATTTTGTTCGTGAATTTGAGAGAGTTTTCGATCGTAGAACTGTAACACAGTCAGCAGATCGTGAATTATTAGACTTACGCCAGGGGAATCAGGACTTAGTGTCATATTTAGCCAACTTTAATCGGCTGGTCGCTGAGACATCCTGGCCTGAAGAAAAACAAGCGGCCTTGTTTTACAGGGGACTCGAAGAGGAGCTAAAAGACATCTTAGCGCAAATCGACCCACAACCTGCAAACTGTCAAGATTTAATAAACCTTGTCTTGAGGCTTGATCATCGTTTAAATGAACGAAAAGGAACCCGTAAAAAGACTGAAAAACCTTCTTGGCATGCTCATGATAACAAAGACTCAAGAACTCAGAGAGAAAGAACGCCAGAACTGATGGAAATTGGAACCATCAGGAGACCTTTGACCAAAGATGAAAAGGACCTACGCAGAAAAAATGGGCAATGTCTCTTGTGTGATCGGAAAGGTCATTTCGCCAAAGATTGTCCAATCAAAACAAAGAGCAAGCGAGGCCCAGTTGAGAAAGTTGCAACCAATGCATCAGTCGAGTCGGAAAATTTAAAGCACCCAAGTTGCAGAGAAGGGTTGCTCTTGGGTGTCACCGTGGATCCTTCACAATCCAAACATCTAAAATTGGGAATAAGAGTTCAGGTCAAGAAAAAGACCTATTTCAAGAAGGCTCTAGTCGACTCTGGGGCTACCGGAAACTTTGTTGACGCCCAATTGGTTCGTGCATGGGGGATCCCATGTATTGAAAAGAAGACCCCAGAAACCATCCAGGCAGTTGATGGAAAACTCTTGACAGGAGGTCCGATAACTCTTCAGACTGTCCCCTTGACAATAATTTGTGAAGGTAAAAATCAAAGAAAGAAACATAAAGAGGAACTCATCCTTGACGTGATCCATGCTCCCCAGTATGGGATCATCCTTTGTTTGCCATGGTTAACTCATCACAATCCAGAGATTAATTGGGCAGAAGGAAAGATCGTGTTCTCATCAGTGCTATGTAAAGAACATTGTCTCCAAAGGACTCAAGAATCGGAAGTTCGCCATTCTTACATAGCTACCGCCGCAGAGAAAGAAGTTCAGTTGTCCAAACAGTATTCGTCTTATGAAGAAGTATTTGATGAGAAGGAAGCAGAGAACTTACCTCCTCATAGACCTTATGACTGTCAAATTGATCTAGTCCCAGGGGGGATACTTCCCAACTGTCGTGTGTATGCCCTGTCAGAACATGAAAATCAACATTTACGAAAATACTTGGATCAATTCTTAGAGAATGGTTTCATCCGCCCCTCTAAGTCTCCCACAGCTTCTCCTTTGTTTTTTGTTCCAAAAGCGAACGGAGAGCTTCGAACTTGTATCAACTATAGGGGCTTGAATAAAATCACCATCAAGAACAAATATCCTTTGCATCTAATTCCGGTCTTACTGGAACAAGTAAAGAAAGCAAAACAAATACACGAAGCTTGATCTTCGAGGTGCTTACCATGTGGTCAGAATGAGAGAGGGTGACGAATGGGAAACGGCATTCAAAACAAGATATGGCCTTTTTGAATACACCGTCATGCCTTTTGGTCTGTGCAATGCTCCAGCAGCATTTCAATTTTTCTTAAATGACGTTCTTAGAGAGTACCTTGATATCTTTGCCATAGTTTACATTGATGACATTTTGATCTACTCAGACAATGAGAATGAACATGTTCAACATGTCAAGAAAATGTTGGCAGCCCTTCGTAAACACCATTTATATTGCAAGCTAACCAAGTGTGAGTTTCATGTTACCACAGTTGAGTTTTTAGGGGTTATCCTTACCCCTCAAGGTATGGTGATGGCAGAAAGGAAAGTAAAAGCCGTATCTGAATGGCCCATCCCAAAGATTGTTTGTGATGTACAATGTTTCCTGGGCTTTGCAAATTTTTATCGGAGGTTCATCAATCATTTCTCCCAGACAGTGGCTCCAATTACTAAGTTATTAAGAAAGAAAGAAAAATTTGTATGGTCCCAAGAAGCAGACCAGGCCTTTTCAACTTTGAAAGAAGCTTTCTCCACTGCCCCAGTCTTGACTCATCCAGATGCGGATCGACCTTTCATAGTGGAAGCTGATGCTTCAGATGTGGCGATAGGAGCAGTCTTGTCACAACGAAACAAAGACACTGGTCAGCTTCATCCTGTAGCTTACATGTCTCGGAAGTTGAACGAAGCCAAACAGAACTATGTCATTGCTGAAAAAGAGCTTCTGGCGATTTGTGACGCCTTTAAAGAATGGAGACATCATTTGTTGGGAGATAAATATACTGTCACAGTATATAATGATCATCGCAATCTTCAATTCATGAGTTCTGCCAGACTTTTGACTCCTTGGCAATTACGCTGGATGCTGTTTTTTGCAGAGTTTGATTTTGTGGTAACCTTCCGGCCTGGTAAAGATAATCGCAAAGCTGACGCCTTGTCCCGCCAAGAGTCTACCACATTGCCTGCAGTTCAAACCTCCAGAGCTATCATTGCTCCTGACAAGGTCCTATGTATCATAAAAACAGAAGATTTCTTTAAAGACATCCGCAATTCATTCACTGTTGAAAAATGGCAGGCGTGGGCCCAAGCAGATCCGAAAAGATCAATCAAGCAAGGATTACCCTTTCACGATGCTCGTTTGTTCGTGCCCACTACCAAACTTCGCAAGATAGTGTTTCATTGGTTGCATGTTATACCTACAGCAGGTCACCCTGGTACTCCTAAAACTCTTGAATTAATCCAATGCTATTTTTGGTGGCCTACCTTAACAAAGGATGTAAAAACAATGGTAAACAACTGCGAAGTCTGTGCTCGCACTAACACAAGTCATTCAAAACCGAAAGGGTTGTTACACCCACTCCCAACCCCAAGTCGTCCGTGGGAACACATCTCTTTAGACTTTATTACAGGTCTGCCAGTGGTTCAACAGCATTCAGTAATTCTGGTGGTAGTAGATAGTCTCACGAAATATGGACATTTCATTGCCTGTAAGAAATTACCCACCTCTAGTGAACTGGCAACTATCTTACTGAATAGAGTGGTTCGTTATCATGGACTGTCAAAAGTGATCCTCTCCGATCGGGGATCGCAATTTGCCTCCAACTTCTGGAAGACATGGTGTAAAACACTCCAAGTGACATCTACCCTATCTACTAGCCACCATCCTCAAACAGATGGTCAAACGGAGAGACTAAATCAGACTTTGAAGCAATACCTACGTGCTTACGCTGAAAAAGCACTTAATACATGGACATCAATGCTCTGGTTAGCTGAGTTAGCCTACAACAACTCATTCCACACTTCTACTGGTGTTACACCCTTCTTTGGTTTGTTTGGCTATCAGCCTGACACCTGGCCCATCACAATTCCTCAAGAAAGTTCTCTCACTCCAGCTGTGTCAGAAATCATTCAACATTTGCATCAAACTCAGAAATCGATTCAACAACATTTAGAAAGAGCCAAACAAAAATACAAAAAGCATTATGACAAGAAACATTGTGAGGGACCGCAGTATTAACCTGGTGACAAAGTGTGGCTTTCCACAAAACATATAGACTTCAAGAAAAAGCACATGTTCAACCCCAAATTTATAGGTCCTTACACTGTTCTTCAGCAAATCAATCCTGTGACCTATAAACTACAATTGCCAAAATCATTACGGATTCATCCAGTGTTCCATACTTCCCTCTTAAAAAAGGCAGTCCAGAAGGTCCGCCCTCATCCAGCTCCTATTCTAGTACAGGGGGAAGAAAAATATGAAGTCAAGAAAGTGTTGGACTCTAAACTGAGAGGGCGTAACCTATGGTACTTAATCTCATGGAAAGGTTATGGCCCTGAAAGTAATTCATGGGTTTCCGCATCTGATGTTCATGCTCCAGTACTTGTGAGACGCTTTCATTGTCTCAATCCAGATAAACCAGGCCCTAGAGCGCGCCTGGGAGAGGGGAGTACTGTCAACACCAGGACAGTGCGCGCTCTACGGGCATCTAGAATGCAAAAAAACAACACTCGCAAGATAATGTAATTTATGCATTGTGATGATATGTTATTGTTTAAGCTTTTGCATTGCAGAATTCCCTCCAAAAGATTCATTTTTAAGGTGCTTATAAATACTGTACATTTGCAATGTATTGCTGCAGACATTCAGAGTGTGTTAGGGTGTGGTCCCTTTCCAGGGCCTTCTAAAGACTTTCCCTGCAACATGCCTGGGCGTGGTTCTAGGCTGGGCCAAGACTCTATAAAAGAGAGTCAGCCCAACTTCCAGTGCTCACTATTCAGAGGTCCCGGTGCAGAGCAGCAGCTTCTTCCTGAGCTCCTGTCCCGGCGGCCTGTTTGGATTTTCCAGTCTTCTGCACTCATCTCTCATTGGTGATCACTGTTTCCAGGCGGTAAGACGGTGTTTGGACATTTTCCTAACACCGTAATTGAGAATTTTCATATTCTTGATTTTAATTCTTAAATGAATAACAGATTACTTGTGTGCTGCCATTTTTTGACATTTGTATGGTGGTTTGCAAATAGGGAGGACGCGCAATTTATTCCATAAAGATTTGACTTCGTTGTTACATTGTTGTTCATTGCGTGCTGATATTTCTTGACATTTACATGATGTTTTACGAGTTGGCAAGACATGCAACTCGTTTCATGAGCATTTAATTTTGTTGTTCATTGCGCTCTACCATTTTCTGGCATTTACATGGTGGCATTCGAATAGGCAACACGCGCAATTCTTTCCTTGAGTGTTTTTTCATGTTATTCATTGTGCGCTACCATTTCTTGGCATTTGCATGTTGGGTTTTAGATTCGACAAGACACGCGATTTTTTCCCTGATTGCTTTTCATTTTGTTCATTGTGCGCTACCATTTCTTGGCATTTGTATGGTGGCATTTGAATCGGCAAGACGCGCAATCCTTTCCTCGTGTATAAATAATATAAATTACTGTGCGCTACCATTCTAAGACATTTTCTTGGTAGCATTTCAAGTTGACACGCTGTGTGATTTATTCCTTGAATCTACGTTGTGTGATTTCATGGTGCACAATCCTTTATGGTGTTTAACACTCATATAAAAATCTGCAATGTGCGCAATTCACTTTCCAATGTTTTTTCTTAGATGAACACAACAATACCAGAGTTCTAGATTTAATCCTGTTTGTTCCTGATATGTATTCTTAAAAGGAGATTCATATGGTTGTTTAGAAATTGCTCAGAGTCTTTCCTGATTCTCATGCTAAAGAAAGTACTTGAATCTGAAAGTCCTATTTAACTTTTCCTGTTTCCTCCTCAGGTATTCGGTCATCTAAAGCCTAGTCAGTTTTAGGACTATTCTAGGGTTGTTCATGTTTTGTTTTCGGAAAAGATTAAGCTTAGAGTTGTAGCATGGTACTGATTTCATGAGATGTAATTTTGATGTTGTGTTTTAACCTTTGCTTCCTACAGGTCTCCTTCCCAGCTGTTCCCGTCCTAATCCCCTTTTCGCCACTTGGACTCTCTTAGACTCTGTGATAAATCTAATCAGAGTATTGGAGCTGTCTTGTGGTGGAAGTGTTGGGAACGTGCACAGACCCCGAGGATCTGGTGACTCTGACAGTACCCCAGTGCTTGCATTCCTGTGTGGGAGCTTGTGTGATGGTGGTTTAGGGGGGTGTATGGGTATGTGCAGTGGGCATGCTTTAGTGATGGGTGTCCATGCTTTGTTGTTGCATGCAGGGCTTGGTGTTGGGATGGGTGGTTTGTGATGTTGGGACATATGTGAGGAGTTGGGGTGCTGGGGGTGAGGGTGAGGGTGGGGGTATGTGATAGCATGCAGGTAGGGTGGGGGATGTAATAATTGAGATTTGACTTACCAGAGTCCATTCCTCCACCTACTCCTGCGAGTCCCTCAGGATGCAGAATCGCCAAGACCTGCTCCTCCCATGTTGTTAGTTGTGGGGGAGGAGGTGGGGGTCCACCGCCAGTCCTCTGAACCGCCAGGTGGTGTCTTGAGACCACGGAACGCACCTTCCCCCGTAGGTCGTACCACCTCTTCCTGATGTCCTCCCGATTTCTTGGGTGCTGTCTCACTGCGTTGACCCTGTCCAATATTCTTCGCCATAGCTCCATCTTCCTTGCAATGGAGGTGTGCTGCACCTGTGCTCCGAATAGCTGTGGCTCTACCCGGACGATTTCCTCCACCATGACCCTGAGCTCCTCCTCCGAGAACCTGGGGTGTCTTTGCCTTGCCATGGGGTGGTGTAGGTGATGTGTGGGGTGGAGTGTGTGGTGATAAGTGTGGTGATATGTAGTGGTGTGTTGTGTGAGGTGCGTGGAAGTTGTGTGGGTGATGGTGTTGTGTGCCTGTGGATGCTAGTTTGTTGATGGTGGTGTCTCTCTCTGGCCTTCTCTCTGTGATTCTGGTTGTGGGGGTTTGTGGGTGATGTGGGTGTGCGTTTTATATTGTATTGGGTGTGTGGGAGTGGTGTGTGTATGCTTATCAGGTGTGTGTATTTTGAATTGTCCAATGTGGTAGTGTTTTGTAAGAGTGTGTGTATTTTGAGCGCGGCGGTGTGTACCGCCAATGGAATACCGCGGTTGAAAGACCGCCGCGTGGATTCGTGTGTCGTGATAGTGTGGGCGTATTTCTGTTGGCGTGATGGTGGAGGTTTTGTTTTCGCCAGTTTATCACTGACCTTTGGTGTGGCAGACCTGTGTGGGTGTCTGAATTTTGGCGGATTCCGAAATGTGGGTCATAATAGCTGTGGTGGTTTTCCGCAGCCGCGGCGGTGTGTTGGCAATCTTCTGCACAGCGGTAAGCGGCTCTTACAGCCAATGTTGTAATGAGGGCTATTGTCTCATTACATGAGGACAAAAGGTAATCTGAACATTCCCTGGAAAACCATAGGAACTGTACTAAGTACTTAACATGCACATAGAATGTAACATCTTGAATTTTACACCTTTGCAGAAAATTCAAAAGGCCCTGGATAATCAAAGTTTTAATTGCCATGAAATGATCGCGCGCACTGTAAGCGATCTGAACCCCTAGGTTTAAATGCGGGAAACGAATCGCGCACAGTGCCAGCTCCAACAAGTATATGCAAGTGCCGATTCGAATGCCACCATGCAAATGGCAAGAAATGGTCGCGCACAATGAATATCAAGAGTTAAATGCAAGGAATGAATCGCGCGCCTTGCCGATTCGAATGCCACCATGCAAATGCCAAGAAATGGTCCCGCACAATGAATATCAAGAGTTAAATGCAAGGAATGAATCGCGCGTCTTGCCCATTCGAATGCCACCATGCAAATGCCAAGAAATGGTAGCGCACAATGAATATCAAAAGTTAAATGCAAGGAATGAATCACGCGTCTTGCCCATTCGAATGCCACCATGCAAATGCCAAGAAATGGTAGCGCACAATGAATATCAAGAGTTAAATGCAGGGAATGAATCACGCGTCTTGCTGATTCGAATGCCACCATTCAAATGCTAAGAAATAGTAGCGCACAATGAATATCAAGAGTTAAATGCAAGCAATGAATTGCACGTCTTGCTGATTCGAATGCCACCATGCAAATGCAAAGAAATGGTAGCGCCCACGGAATACCAAGAGTTTAATGCCAGGAATGAATCACGCGTCTTGCCGATTCGAAAGCCAATACGCAAATGTCAAGAAATGGTCGCGCACACTGTTGCCGACCCAAAACTAAAAAGTAAAATGCCAAGAATTAATTGCGCCTCTTGCCGATTTGAATACCAACATGTAAATGCCAGAAAACCACGAGCACATTCACACGCACAAGGAAAATCTTTCAACATGAAAGCTAGGCCCAAAAACTCAAATTCCTTTGAAAACGGGATCGGGGCCTAGCCCAACCTCTGACTTACCGCCCTGTTCAAGGATCACCAATACAATGAAGGGCAAGGGCTGGAAAGTCAAAATAGGCCTCCGGAACAGGAGCTCAGGAAGTTGCTGCTGCTCTGCACCGGGACCTCTGAATAGTGAGCACGTGGAGCTGGGCTGGCTCCCTTATATAGAGCCTGGCCCAGCCCACAACCACACCCAGTCATGCTGCAGAGAAAGCTTCTGGAAGGTCCTAGAAAGCGACCACACCCTAACACACTCAGTAAGTCTGCAGCAATACCTTGCAAAAGAACAGTTATTGCAAACATCATTAATAGTGTTTCTCAAGGTTAAAGTCTGCAATGCAAAAGGTTAGCATACTGCATATAAACACAGTGCATGAATTATGCTCTTGCATAAAGGCTGGGTTTTTGCATTTTAGTCGCCCGTAGAGCGCGCACTGCCCTGATGTTGACAGTACTCCCCTCTCCCAAGCACGCTCTAGGGCCTGGTTTGCCTGGGTTAAGACGATGAAAACATCTCACTAGTCGTGGAGCATGAACATCAGATGCAGAAACCCATGAGTTACTTTCAGGACCGTAACCTTTCCAAGAGATCAGATACCACAGGTTACGACCTCGAAGTTTGGAATCCAACACCTGTTTGACTTCGTATTCCACTTCCCCCTGTACTAGAACTGGAGCTGGTTTTGAGTGTACCTTCTGGACTGCTTTTTTCAGGAGGGAAGTGTGGAACACTGGATGAACACGCAGTGACTGGGGCAAGTGCAGTTTATAGGTCACTGGATTCATTTGCTGGAGGACAGTGTTAGGACCTATGAATTTGGGATTAAACGTGTTTTAAAAAAAAAAGTCTATGGCCCTCATTACAACATTGGCGGTAAATGCCGCTTACACCGTGCAGAAGACCGCCAACACACCGCTGCGGCCGCGGAAATCCGCTACAGCTATTACGACCCACGGGCTGGAATCCACCAAAATCTAGACACCCACACAAGTCCGGAACACCAAAGGTCAGTGATAAACTGGCGATAACAAAACCTCCACTGTCACGCCAACAGGAATACGCCCACACTATCACGACCCACGAATCCGCGCGGCAGTCTTTCAACTGCAGTATTCCATTGGCGGTACACACCGCTGCGTTGAAAATACACACACATTTACAAAACACAACCACATTGGACAAATCGAAATACACACACCTGATACACATACACACACCACACCCACACACTCAATACAATATAAAACACACACCCACAAACCCCTACGACAAAAATTGAGAACGAAGCACAGAGAGAGACACCACCATCAATAAACTATCATCCACAGGCACACAACACTATCACTCACACAACATCCATGCACCTCACACAACACACACAAACACATCCCCTCACACATCACAACACACACCACCTCACACATCACCCACACCACACCATGGCACCGCAAAGACAACCCAGGTTCTCTGAGGAGGAGCTCAGGGTCATGGTGGAGGAAATCGTCCGGGTAGAGCCACAGTTATTTGGATCACAGGTGCAGTACACCTCCATAGCTAGGAAGATGGAGCTATGGTGCAGAATCGTAGACAGGGTCAACGCAGTGGGACAGCACCCAAGCACATCAGGAAGAGGTGGAACGACCTACGGGGGAAGGCGCGTTTCGTGGTTTCAAGACACCAGATTACAGTTCAATGGACTGGCGGCGTACCCCCACCTCCTCCCCCAGAACTAACAACATGGGAGGAGCAGGTCTTCGCTATACTGAATCCTGAGGGCCTCGCAGAAGTAGCAGGAGGAATGGACTCTGGTAAGGCAAGTCTTAACTATTACATCCCCCACCCTACCTGCATGCTATCACATACCCCCACCCTCACCCCATCACTCCAACACCTCACATATGTCCCACTATCACAAACCACCCATCCCAGCACCAAGCCCTGCATGCAACACCAAAGCATGGACACCCATCACCAAAGCATGTCCACTTCAGATACCCACACAGAACCCCAAACCAAATATCACTGGGGTACAGGGTCACCCACCCATTGCACACGATGGCACACACAGATGCAATATTCATGCCTTTACACCCCTGCAGGACCCCTACCCAACGTCACTGGACAGGAGGTTCCAGACATGTCCACCCCCCCCACAGAAGAGACCCACAGTGATGACAGCAGCTCTGTCCAACTGGATCTAGATGACCAGCCAGGCCCATCTGGGACCTCGGGACAGTCGGTTCCCCACACACTGGCACATGCCACCACAGAGCCCCCCCTCAGGAAACACCAGCACAGCACCCACCCAGCGGGCCCATACCTCTGTCCCCAGGACACGCCATGCGGCAGTGTGTCCACCACTACAGGGAACCCAGGCAAACCCACAAACCCAAGAACATCAGGGACCTGGGGGCAGTGGCAGTGGGCACACTGTTCAGGGGACAGAGGAACAGGAAAACATGGGAACTGGGAGGACTGCTGTGCGACAGGGGGAGGACAGGCTCAGGGAACCCACTCTCCACGAGGCCCTCTCCAACATCATGGGAGCGTACCATCATTCCCAGGAGACGATGGCAACGGTACTGGCCAGGTTTCAGGAGACAAAGATACAAAAGGGAGGGACCGGGAGGTTAATGGTCCAGTGTACAGTCTCCCAATACAAATTCTAAGGAAAAAAGGGGTACACTGTTCCAATCAAGAGGGAAAAGGAGGACCTAATTCTACAGGAGCGAGAACCCTCATGCATCACACTGGATGACTGGCTTCATCTTTGGGAAAGGTCCTCGTTAGGCCGGTGCTGCAAAGCCTAACGGGCTCCCCGAGGGGGGCACTTACCCGTATTGCTCTAATAGTAGCGGGTGGAATCAGATCATATGGATAAAGTACCTAAATTCCAGTGTGATGCATGAGGGTTCTCGCTCCTGTAGAATTAGGTCCTCCTTTTCACTCTTGATTGGAACAGTGTACCCCTTTTTTCCTTAGAACAAGTTTCAGGAGACCCAGAGGCTGCAGGAAGAACAGTATTTGGGGATCAGGGAGGAACTCAAGACCATTAACACCACCCTGGTCACCATTGTAGGGGTGCTGAAGGACGTTGTGAACACCAGGAGTAACACTGTGGCACAACAAGGGGCCCCTGACACTAGCCTCGATGATGAACTGCCCACCACCTATGCTGGCGCTAGTGGACAGGAGGCACCGCCACAGGACCGCGACACCAGCACCCAACCCCCTGCAGATGGAGAACCACCCCGCAAACGGTCCCTGAGATCCAAGACAAAGACAGAGAACAATGCCAAGACCCCGCCAAGAAATGAGACCACCCTAAATGTCATCCTTCTGTCCCACTTCGTCACCCTGTCCATCCTTAAACTGCCCTAGCTCCACTTCATATGCCCCTTTGGACAATGCACCTGTGAGACAAATAACTTGACTCTGCCATAGACATTCCTCTACCATCACCCCTGCCCATTTTCCAACCCCCTCCACTAATCTGCACTTAAATAAACACCCTTGAACCACAAAACAATCTGGAATCAGTCTGTGCTTTCACAAATGTGTATTTGCTATAACTAACTAAAATAGTAAGGTCCATTGTATTGTCAACATACCTATGTCACATAGCTCTAGTCCATCAGGCAACATAGCAGAGGTCACACAGTGGGACCCACATCTGTGAAATGGAAAGGCAAAGTGACAGGTCAGGGTCCATACACTGGGTGAATGTGACAGACATATGATAGTTCTAACAATTGTGTGAGATGTAGGAGGCAGTGATGTCTTCTTACCTGTGTCTCACTGGAAGTATTGCTGGATCACGTTGTTTCTGTTGTCGATATCCTCTTCTCCTGCCTCCTCTTCTTCACTGTCCACAGGCTCCACAGCTGCCACAAGACCTCCTTCTGGACCATACTCCTGCAGAAAAGACACCTGTCATCGCAAAACCAGGTTGTGCAGCATACAGCAGGCCACGATGATCTGGCACTCCTTCTTTGGTGAGTAGTAGAGAGAACCACCTGTCATATGGAGGCACCGGAACCTGGCCTTCAGGAGGCCGAAGGTCCTTTCAATCACTCTCCTAGTTCGCCCATGTGCCTCATTGTAGCGTTCCTCTGCCCTTGTCCTGGGATTTCTCACTGGGGTCAGTAGCCACGACAGGTTGTGGTACCCAGAGTGACCTGCAAATGTCGAGGGACAACTGTTAGACACACACTAACCCTTAGGGACAACCCCAGACAACTATTCACAGGGTATAGGGTCCTTGCCCCTCACCTATTAGCCACACACGGTGCCTCTGGAGTTGCCCCATCACATAAGGGATGCTGCTATTCCTCAAAACGTAAGCGTTATGCACTGAGCCTGGAAACTTGGCGTTCACATGGGAGATGTACTGGTCGGCCAAACACACCATCTGCACATTCATTGAATGCTAGCTCTTCCTGTTTCTGTACACCTGTTTACTCCTGCGGGGGGTACCAAGGCCACATGTGTCCCATCAATGGCACCTATGATGTCGGGGATATGTCCCAGGTTATAGAAGTCATCTTTCACTGTGGTCAAATCCTCCACCTGAGGGAAAACGATGTAGCTGCGCATGTGTTTCAGCAGGGCAGACAACACTCTGGACAACACGTATGAGAACATAGGCTGGGACATCCCTGATACAATGGCCAATGTTGTTTGAAAAGACCCACTTGCCAGGAAATGGAGTACTGACAGGACCTGCACTTGAGGGGGGATTCCTGTGGGATGACGGATAGCTGAAATGAGGTCTGGCTCCAACTGGGCACACAGTTCCTGGATTGTGGCACGATCAAGTCTGTAAGTGATAATGATGTGTCTGTCTTCAATTGCTGACAGGTCCACCAGCGGTCTGTACATCCGGAAGATGCCACCATCTCCTCACCTGCCCCAGCGGACGTGCCCTATGGACGAGAACAGTGAGCACAGAGTCAGCCAACACTGAGGTAGTAAAAAAATTATTTATTGCACACATTTGTCAATCCGCTATGTGCCTGTCACTGTGTGTATGCAAGGCCTAGATATGTGTGACGCATTTAAAAATAATGCCATGTTTCCACCTGAAATGGCGGCTGCCTGACCTGTAATGTGGGACAAGGGGATATGAGGTAACTGCGCTGGCGTTGTACACCATCACGGTAGGCGGTCAAAGACCGCGGCGCAATCCTGCATTGGTTAACATTGGGCCCTATGGGTCCCAGGAGCCAATGACGATGTACGCCGGCAGTGACGGTACGCACCACTGCGGACGTGACCGTCATTTTCTCTCTGTTCACTCACTTGATACCTGTCCTTCGCAGGAGAGGACCTACACTGCAGGTGCTGCTGTGACCTGTGTCTGGAAGCGACGATGGCTCATGTGTCTGGGGAAAGGGCCCCTGCCTTCACTTCGGAGGAGTTAGAGAAGTTAGTGGATGGGGTCCTTCCCAGTACACACTACTCTACGGTCCTCCAGACAAACAGGTGAGTACACTGTGAGCATGCTGTATGGGCAATGCCTGTTATGGAGTGGTGTGGATGTAAGTTACGGGGGGGACTGAGGCCTGCATGAGTGGACGGTGAGTGTATGTGCGTCAGGGCAAGGGTGGGAACGTGGGCCAATGACTGTGACGGTCCAGACAGTTAAATATCATCCTTTCCCCCTGTACTATTCCTCTAGGTCAGCGCCCACCAAAAGAAGGATATCTTGCGTGCCATCGCCAAGAACGTCCAGACCCTGGGGGTCCACCACAGACGGAGCACCCACTGCTGGAAAAGATGGGAGTACATTCGCCGCTGGAGCAAGAAGACGGCGGAGGTCCAGCTGGGGATGGCCTCCCAAAGTGGGAGGGGTGCCCGTCGCACCATGACCCCCCTGATGTTCCGGATACTCGCGGTGGCATATCCGTAGTTGGATGGGCGCTTGAGGGCATCACAGCAGCCACAAGGGGGTGAGTACCGTCACATCCATCTGACTATGCACGCAGTAGGAGGTGTCTGGGTGGGGGAGGTGGGCAGTGGGTAACCCTAGGCCAGGACGAGCTTTGTAGGCAAGGATCCTTTGTGAGGCAGGCTATGTGGCACCCCAACCCCACGAGTGGTAAGAGCCATCTACACCTAGTCAGGCTCCTGTGACTTCCATGTGTGCAGCAATCGGGCATAGGCCTTGTACCCCATGTCCCTGTGATTAATTAGGGAACTCTAAGTGCATGGCATAGTGCAGAGGGCTGCTGTGTCTGTAGTGTCCGCCAACGGCAGCGGTATTGCATGCACTGAACATGTCTTTCTTCTTTCTCCCCCCCCTTTTTGTGGTATCCCTGTTCTTCTGTGCATTAGCATCATCAGGCGGAGGAGCAGTGCCACCGGAGCAGGAGGGAGCTGCATCCCACATCGCCCTGGAGGTTGACACAACGTAGTCTGAAGCCACCAGTGGGACGGAGGGCAAGGGGAGCTCCACGGTGGGGGCAGGAGCAGACACCAGCGACACAGACTCCTCCTCTGATGGGAGCTCCCTTGCGGTGGCGGGCCCCTCTGTGCCCACCGCATCAACAGGTACAGCCGCCACCCTCCTCCCAGCACCGCCCTCGCAGCAGCCCCTCAGCGTTTTCCCCGTGGCCGCTCACCCAGGAGGATGGGCATCTCCTTCGCCCCAGGCACCTCAGCCCCTGCCCCTGTCATCCCTGCTGCCCTCAGTGAGGAGGCCATTGACCTCCTCAGGTCCCTCACTGTTGGGCAGTCTACCATTTTGAATGCCATCCAGGGTGTAGAGAGGCAGTTGTAACAGACGAATGCATACCTGGAGGGCATTCATTCTGGTCAGGCAGCCCATCAGCGAGCTTTTCAGACTCTGGCCTCAGCACTGATGGCAGCCATTGTCCCTTTCTCTAGCCTCCCCCCTCCAACTTCCTCCACCCAGACCCAAACCCCTGTACCTCAGTCTATCCCAAGCACACCATCAGACCAGCATGCACACACGTCAACACACAAGGGAAGCTCAGGCAAACATAAGCACCACACATCCCACAGGCACTCACGCAAGCATCATACACATGCAGACATACCAACAGCCACTGCCTCCACTGTGTCCCCCTCCTCCTCATCTCCCTCCTCCCTCCCAGTCTCGTCTTCACTCACACCTGCATGCACTACATCGTCAGCCACTACCTCCATCACCAGCACACCCACCACCACACCCCGCTCACGTGCAGTCACCACCCCCACTACCATTCACACATCCCCTGTGTCCTCTCCCAGTGTGTCTCTGAGCCCACCTCCCAAGGTACACAAACGCAGCCACACACCCACCCAACAGCCATCCACCTCACGACAGCTTCCAGCCCATGCACCTTTACCCAAAGTCACCAAACGTAACCTCCTACAACCACTTCCTCCACTCCCAAACCCCCTCCATCTACCCGTCCCAATGTGTCCAAAAAACTTTTCCTTTCCAACCTTGGCCTCTTCCCCTCACCTCCCCCACCCCTTCAGTCTCCTAGGGCCCGCCTCTCCATATCCCAACCCAGCGCCTCAGCCACAACATCTGCGGGAACAGTGGTGCCAGTAGAATCCGGCTTCTAGAGTGCGCCAGGCAGCAGGGCAGCCAGTGTGCGAAGAAGCCAGAGCACGGACAGTCCCCCACCTCAAAAGCACAAAAAGTTGGCCAGTGCCCGGCGGCAGAGAGAAAAAAATCTTCCACCAAAGCCGCTTCCAGGGGTACAATTGGAGCCAGCTGCGCCACCATCCAAGGTGGGGAAGGGGCACTGTAAAACAGGCAAGTCTGGGAAAACCTGCACGGCGGACAAGACCGCGACAAGCACAGCTGCCAAGGACACCGCTGCCACTAGCATCGCTGCCAAGGACACCGCCGCCACTAGCACCGCTGCCAAGGACACCGCCACCACCAGCACCGCTGCCAAGGACACCGCTGCCACCAGCACCGCTGAACAGGACACCGCCGCCACCAGCACCGCTGAACAGGACACTGCCACCACAAGCACCGCTGCCAAGGACACTGCCGCCACAAGCACCACTGCCAAAGACACCGCTGCCACCAGCACCGCTGAACAGGACACCGCCGCCACTAGCACTGCTGAACAGGACACCGCTGCAACAAGCATGCCAGGCCTGTGAGCACCAAATATTCCGCCGCTACTGAGGCCGCCACGAGCAGGATGAAGCACTCTGGGCACCAAGCCCCCTCCAGAACCAGTGGAGTATCACATCCACTACCTCAGTCCTTGGCAGGATGAAGCACTCTGGGCACCAAGCCCCCTCCAGAACCAGTGGAGAAAGGCATCCACTACCTCTGTCCTTGGCAGGATGAAGCGCTCTGGTCACAAAGCCCTCTCCAGAACCAGTGGAGACTGTTATCCACTTGAGAGACTGTGGCTGTGCACTCCCCAGGATACAGCAGTGGGCAACCCACCCACTGCAGAGACTTGAGAGTCTGTGGCTTTGCACTCCCCAGGATAAAGCAGTGGGCAAACCACCCACTGGAGAGACTTGAGAGTCTGTGGCTTTGCACTGCCCAGGATACATCAATGGGCATGGAGCCCCCTCGTGGATCTGGCATTGTGCACTCATCCGGCTGAGGTGCCCCCCACTTCCGTTCCCCCTGAGGTGCCTGTTTTGTTTCTATCTGATGCCCCAGCAGTGTTCTCTCCGTCTTGTTCGGGTATTGAGTGTGGGCCTCGCCCATGCATTTTGGGCCCAGTGGTCCACGTACTACAATGGTGGAATACCTTGGACTTGTATTCTTGGTGTGTATATATTTGTTTAGAGTGTGAATATCTTTATATATGTATATATTTTTGATTAATGTATTTGAATATATTACAAACGTTCGACTCATTTCCTTTTGTCCTTGCATTCTTCCAGGGGGTGTTGGGGGTTGTTAATGTAATGTATCAACATCTACTTGTGTGTGTGTGTTGTAGTGGGTGAGGGTGGGGGTGGGAGTGTTGCGTGTGTGTGTCACTCTTTTTTCCCTTCCCCCTCCCGTGTGTCGTAGGTGCAGTACTCACCATGGTCTTTGCCGCCGTCTTTGTTGTTCCTGGCAGAGGAGCAGGAAGATAAAGGCTGGAAGAATCTGGAGCTCGGGTTCCAGGGCGTCCTGATTCCTTGTGGGGTGTGCTGAGGTGAGCGTTTTCCGTTCCAAGTCCTGTTTCCGCCGTGTTTTTGTTTGTGGTGAATCCGCCCCGGAAAAGGTGGCGGATTGGTGCCTTGTAATAATGTGGGCGGTACATTGTCTTCCGCCTGTCTGTTGGCGGTTACCGCCGCAGTGTTTGTTTCTACCGCCTTGGCGGTCGGAGTGTTAAAGTGGCTGTCTATGTTGGCGGTTTCCGCCACAGTCGTGATTCCATTTTTTTGACCGCCGGCCTGTTGGCGGTTTTACCGCTGCTTTAACACCGACCCCCAGGGTTGTAATGACCACCTATATGTTTGTTGACAGTACAATTTGTTTCTTTTTCCCCCGCAATTATTTCTTATATAAGGGTTAACAAGCATCTAACCCTCTCTGTATCCACACATTTAACTACTATCTATTGAGGCAAGCTGGTT
This sequence comes from Pleurodeles waltl, assembly GCF_031143425.1. NCBI lineage: Eukaryota > Metazoa > Chordata > Amphibia > Caudata > Salamandridae > Pleurodeles > Pleurodeles waltl. The sequence continues at coordinate 1,464,269,639 of NC_090445.1, forward strand.
CTCTTTTTCCAAAAGTGTTCACTCTTTCACGTTGGTCTAAATATTGTCCTGACAACTTTTTCTCTACCTCCTCATTCTTACATATATTTGACCCAAAGTGGTCATTCATCGTACTAAACAACGCCAAATGGATGATCAGCTTTTTATTTGCTTAATTACTGTGAAAAGTAGGCAAGCTGATGAGAGAAGAGGACCATTTCCAACTATCTTTTTCTTTCTATTAAAAAGTGCTATGCCTTTCCAAAGAAGCAGACTTCTGATGGCTTATGTGCTCCTTCCACCAGAGCGGAGGCAGCTACTACGGAGAGATATTCTTATGGTATCCATTCTCAAAAAACGAATGTATGGGTTGTAAATTGTCAATCAGGGGAACACATTAACTACCTTTGTTAATGTTTATTCATCCATGTACTGTTTTATTTTTTTTCAATTAGGATGTTTAGATTTTCTTCATATTCTATTTTTTTGTTATTGTAAAGAACAATGGATGCCACAAAGTACAACCAGATTCTGAATTATATACGCAGTAATGTGTACCCTGATGATTTCAGTAAAATAATTAAGCATGGATTACGGAGGCCTTCCAAAAAATTCACCATTGATGGTAAGTTACTTTTCAAATTGCTTTGAAAATAAGAAAATGGTTATACATTCATAAAATTTACTGTACTTGTTTGAATGAAGCTTCATGAATGGAGCTAAATAGGGCTACTCAGACACCCAGGGTGCTGCCGAACTACACTGCTGCTTCGGTACAGTATAAAGCGACCCATTACCCTGGGTCACCTGTGTGTGGTGTTGTGTCTGCAGCTTCCGGTGTATCCGCACCTGCTGCTTCGTCATTCGCCCACCGACACAGGACTTAATGGATGGGCGAGGGAGGATGAGTGTGAACTGGATTACAGTGAGGGAGAGTTGTGTAGGTCGTCAGACTCACTCTCTTGCCCCCGTCTATCTTGATCCAGTGCCACAACATAGTCCAGACGACTGGAGATAGGTAGGGATGCAGTAGATGTCCTGCACTGTACAAATATGTCTGACTGTTGCCTATTTGCGCTCCACAGCAGTTTGCTGAGTCTGCCTTCCTGCCCATTTACCAAATCTTTTTATGATCCCTATGCAGTCGGCTGGATCCAGTCTTTGCAGGCATAGGTAGACAAGCCGTAACTTACCAAAGTTTCAGCACCATTTGCTACCTTCCCCCATAGTTTTGCCAGCCAGTTGGAGCCATTGCACGGGGTGTGTCCACTGTTGAACGCAAACTGCTACAAGGAGCAACAGGTGAGAGATGAGTTTCAGGTGAGGACCAAGGTGGATGGTACTACCTCTCTCTAACACCTCATGTAGATTGTAAATCTATAAAGTTTGTGTACCACGAGTGGGAGAAGTGTGATGTAGGGAGTGAGTGTTGAAGTTTGGAAGGGGGTGAGGGGTTTGTTATTTTCCATATGTATGTACCAAAACTTGACCTATATCACCCCGCCAGCATCTTGTTTAGGGAGGGTTTTAAGTGTATCAACAAAAATATCCCAAATTAAAAAATAAAATAAAAAAAATACCCAGCCAAAGGCACTTTACCGTCAAGTCTGCGAAGCAGTGCGAAGATCCACATCCAGAGCCGATCCCAAATAGCCTGCTGTTCCTTGCCAGCACCAAGCGTTGCGGAGTTCGTCACACAAGTGCAGAAAATTTTGATAGCTCCCTGTAGATCGTACATGGTGTGTACAAGCTTGAAATTTCAGTCTAAAACTGAAACTTTATAACAGAGGGCACAAAAACGCATAGACCTCAGACAGGTTATGTTGTGACTTTAACCCCTTCTGTGCTGCGGACGTAATGGTTACGTCCTGCGGCACAGGGTTCCTCTTCCACCCCCCTAAGGCACGGATGGAAGGTGAAGCCCTTCCCCTACCCCCAACCCCCCGCCCCCCCACCACCCATAATGACATCAGCGCGCGATCGTGCTCTGACATCATTACACAGTGCCGGTCGCACTGGAAGCCATTTGCTTCCAGTGCGTGGCCGGAGAAACTGGCGAGTTTCTCCTCCGGCGGGTGGGGGGTTGTAAAATAAGAGGCACCGGGGGAAAGGAAAGGGTTTTCCTTTCCCCCGGTGTCTCTTTGAGCATTCCTGCTGCCCGATCGGGTTGCGATCGGGCAGCAAGAATGGCCACTAGATGTCAGGGATTTTTTTTTTGTTATTGTGGAAATGTTTTCGTGTTTGGGAGCGGCCCCTTGGGCAAGGGTTGCTCCCATTTGGGGGGCATGTTTGTGTGGCCATTTCTGCCCCCCTTGGGGGCAGATCGGCCTAATATTTTTAGGCTGATCTGCCCCCAAGGGGGGCAGAAACCACTAGACGCCAGGGATATTTCTGCTGTGTTTTGTGTTGGGGAGCGGCCCCTTGGGCAAGGGTCGATCCCATGTAGAGGGCATGTTTGTTGTGGCCTTTTCTGACCCCCTTGGGGGCAGATCGGCCTATTATTTTTAGGTTGATCTGCCCCCAAGGGCGGCAAAAACCACTAGAACACCAGGGATTTTTTTATATGTTTATTTTTGTGGGGGGCATCCCCTTGGGCATTGAACTGTTGGCCATTTCTGCCAGATGGGCCTATTCTTTTTAGGCCCATCTGCCCCCAAGGGGGACAGAAGCCACTTAGACACCAGGGATAGTGTGTGTGTGTGTGTGCTAGTGGAGAGGGGGCGACCCCTTAGGCAAGGGTCGCCTCCCTTTGGGGGCACGTGTAGCAAGGCCATTTCTGCCCCCCTTGGGGACAGATCGGCCTATTATTTTTAGGCTGATCTGCCCCCGAGGGGAGCAGAAACCACTAGAACGCCAGGGATTTTTTAAATATGTTTATTTATGTGGGGGGGGCTTCCCCTTGGGCAAGGTGCGCCCCCCCCAAGGGGGGCATTGAACTGTTGGCCATTTCTGACCCACTTGGGAGCAGATGGGCCTATTATTTTTAGGCCCATCTGCCCCCAAGTGGGGCAGAAGTCACTTAGACACCAGGGATAGTGTGTGTGTGTGTGTTAGTGGAAGGGGGCTAGGGTCGCCCCCCTTTGGGGGCATGTGTACCAAGGCCATTTCTGCCCTCCTTGGGGACAGATGGACCTTTTTTTTTTTTTAGGCCCTTTGTCCCCAAGGGGGCAGAAGCCACACAGGCACCAGGGATAGTGTGTGTTAGTGGATGAGGGGGTGGCCCCTTGGGCAAGGGTCACCCCCTTTTGGGGGCATGTGTACCAAGGCCATTTCTGCCCCCTTGGGGGGGCAGATGGGCCTATTTTTTTTTTAGGCCCATTGTCCCGAAGGGGGCAGAAGCCACGCAGGCACCAGGGATAGTGTGTGTTAGTGGATGGGGGGGTGGCCCCTTGGGCAAGGGTTGCCCCCTTTTGGGGGCACGTGTACCAAGGCCATTTCTGCCCCCCTGGGGGGCAGATGAGCCTATTTGTTTTTTAGGCCCATTGTCCCCAATGGGGCAGAAGCCACGTAGGCACCAGGGATAGTGTGTGTGTGTTTTCTCTTTGTTTGGGGGGTGGCCCCTTGGGCAAGCGTCGCTCCCCGTGGGGACACACTTCTAAAGGTATTTTCTGCCCTCCTTGGGGCAGATAGGCCTATTTTTTAGTAGGCCCATCTGCCCCTATGGCAGAATCCACTTAGGCACCAATTTCTAAATGCTTGATGGTGGGATGTTTGTCAACTGACGAAGTATTTGCATTTGTGATAATTGTTTTCCTCCTTTTTGTTCTAGTTCAAAGCTTTTGCTTTCTTTGATGTGGCTCCTTGCAGTTTTGGCGGTGGTTGACCTGCAGTTTGCATAGTTGCATGTTTTAGGTAAGTAAAAAACAATTTACTCCAAAGGAGTATTGTTGCCATGCATGAATGACATGTTTGTAGGTGGTGTACTAAATGCAGGTTTGTGTGAAATTGTTCTTAGATTTGTGCACAATCATATTTGTGTTGTCTTATTTCTAATTTGCTTTTCTTTCTTTCTTTTTAGTGGGATATCATTGGTGATTGCTGTGCCTGTGCAGAGTAGTTGCTGGTGATTCAAGCTTTTTCAGGCAAGTGGGCGGTATAGTTTTTGAGTTTATAACTCTTACTAATAAAGCTACACTTTATTACTTATCTTACACAGTGCTGGTTGTTGGTGGTGCATTTGTCCAGTTAATTGTCGTAGGAAAGATCATGGCTAGCTGCAGAATGACCGCTCAGCAGGTGGTTGGTATGCTTTTTGAGTCATTGTCTGATCATGATTATGAGACGGAATCTGCATCTGAGGCAGAGGTGGAAGTGAGAGATTCTGGCAGTGAAGTTTCTGTCGGAGAGGAATCTTCTGATGAGGAAGCCACACTCAGTGCAGATGAAGTGCCTGTTTTAGAGGACACTGATGTGCCATTAGTGCAGCAACCTGGGGCTGAAAGGTTTACCGTTAGAAGACCTGAACTCTGGGTTGCCCCAAACATGGAGCATCCAGAGTTGCCTGCCTTTACTGGTCTCCCGGGGGTGTAGAGTCAATACAGAGAACTTTTTGCCTGTCAATTTCTTTGAGTTATTTGTAGATGATGTGTTTTTGGAAGAGATTGTTGAGCAGACTAATTTGTATGCGGAGCAGTATTTGAGGGACAACGCTGCTAGACTTAGGCCACGCTCTAGAGCTACCCAGTGGATTCCCACAAATTTGGAGGAGATGAAAAGGTTTTTGGGTTTGACTCTTTTGATGGGGTTGATAAGGAAGCCGTCACTGGCTTCTTATTGGTCTAGTAGTCCCTTGATGGCAACAGCAAAATTTCCTGCAACCATGAGTCGTAATCAGTATTTGCTTCTTCTTAGGATGCTGCATTTTATTGACAATACATTAGCCAGCAGCTCTGTCCAACTGGATCTAGATGACCAGCCAGGCCCATCTGGGACCTCGGGACAGTCGGTTCCCCACACACTGGCACATGCCACCACAGAGCCCCCCCTCAGGAAACACCAGCACAGCACCCACCCAGCGGGCCCATACCTCTGTCCCCAGGACACGCCATGCGGCAGTGTGTCCACCACTACAGGGAACCCAGGCAAACCCACAAACCCAAGAACATCAGGGACCTGGGGGCAGTGGCAGTGGGCACACTGTTCAGGGGACAGAGGAACAGGAAAACATGGGAACTGGGAGGACTGCTGTGCGACAGGGGGAGGACAGGCTCAGGGAACCCACTCTCCACGAGGCCCTCTCCAACATCATGGGAGCGTACCATCATTCCCAGGAGACGATGGCAACGGTACTGGCCAGGTTTCAGGAGACAAAGATACAAAAGGGAGGGACCGGGAGGTTAATGGTCCAGTGTACAGTCTCCCAATACAAATTCTAAGGAAAAAAGGGGTACACTGTTCCAATCAAGAGGGAAAAGGAGGACCTAATTCTACAGGAGCGAGAACCCTCATGCATCACACTGGATGACTGGCTTCATCTTTGGGAAAGGTCCTCGTTAGGCCGGTGCTGCAAAGCCTAACGGGCTCCCCGAGGGGGGCTCTTACCCGTATTGCTCTAATAGTAGCGGGTGGAATCAGATCATATGGATAAAGTACCTAAATTCCAGTGTGATGCATGAGAGTTCTCGCTCCTGTAGAATTAGGTCCTCCTTTTCACTCTTGATTGGAACAGTGTACCCCTTTTTTCCTTAGAACAAGTTTCAGGGGACCCAGAGGCTGCAGGAAGAACAGTATTTGGGGATCAGGGAGGAACTCAAGACCATTAACACCACCCTGGTCACCATTGTAGGGGTGCTGAAGGACGTTGTGAACACCAGGAGTAACACTGTGGCACAACAAGGGGCCCCTGACACTAGCCTCGATGATGAACTGCCCACCACCTATGCTGGCGCTAGTGGACAGGAGGCACCGCCACAGGACCGCGACACCAGCACCCAACCCCTTGCAGATGGAGAACCACCCCGCAAACGGTCCCTGAGATCCAAGACAAAGACAGAGAACAATGCCAAGACCCCCGCCAAGAAATGAGACCACCCTAAATGTCATCCTTCTGTCCCACTTCGTCACCCTGTCCATCCTTAAACTGCCCTAGCTCCACTTCATATGCCCCTTTGGACAATGCACCTGTGAGACAAATAACTTGACTCTGCCATAGACATTCCTCTACCATCACCCCTGCCCATTTTCCAACCCCCTCCACTAATCTGCACTTAAATAAACACCCTTGAACCACAAAACAATCTGGAATCAGTCTGTGCTTTCACAAATGTGTATTTGCTATAACTAACTAAAATAGTAAGGTCCATTGTATTGTCAACATACCTATGTCACATAGCTCTAGTCCATCAGGCAACATAGCAGAGGTCACACAGTGGGACCCACATCTGTGAAATGGAAAGGCAAAGTGACAGGTCAGGGTCCATACACTGGGTGAATGTGACAGACATATGATAGTTCTAACAATTGTGTGAGATGTAGGAGGAAGTGATGTCTTCTTACCTGTGTCTCACTGGAAGTATTGCTGGATCACGTTGTTTCTGTTGTCGATATCCTCTTCTCCTGCCTCCTCTTCTTCACTGTCCACAGGCTCCACAGCTGCCACAAGACCTCCTTCTGGACCATACTCCTGCAGAAAAGACACCTGTCATCGCAAAACCAGGTTGTGCAGCATACAGCAGGCCACGATGATCTGGCACTCCTTCTTTGGTGAGTAGTAGAGAGAACCACCTGTCATATGGAGGCACCGGAACCTGGCCTTCAGGAGGCCGAAGGTCCTTTCAATCACTCTCCTAGTTCGCCCATGTGCCTCATTGTAGCGTTCCTCTGCCCTTGTCCTGGGATTTCTCACTGGGGTCAGTAGCCACAACAGGTTGTGGTACCCAGAGTGACCTGCAAATGTCGAGGGACAACTGTTAGACACACACTAACCCTTAGGGACAACCCCAGACAACTATTCACAGGGTATAGGGTCCTTGCCCCTCACCTATTAGCCACACACGGTGCCTCTGGAGTTGCCCCATCACATAAGGGATGCTGCTATTCCTCAAAACGTAAGCGTTATGCACTGAGCCTGGAAACTTGGCGTTCACATGGGAGATGTACTGGTCGGCCAAACACACCATCTGCACATTCATTGAATGCTAGCTCTTCCTGTTTCTGTACACCTGTTTACTCCTGCGGGGGGTACCAAGGCCACATGTGTCCCATCAATGGCACCTATGATGTTGGGGATATGTCCCAGGTTATAGAAGTCATCTTTCACTGTGGTCAAATCCTCCACCTGAGGGAAAACGATGTAGCTGCGCATGTGTTTCAGCAGGGCAGACAACACTCTGGACAACACGTGTGAGAACATAGGCTGGGACATCCCTGATACAATGGCCAATGTTGTTTGAAAAGACCCACTTGCCAGGAAATGGAGTACTGACAGGACCTGCACTTGAGGGGGGATTCCTGTGGGATGACGGATAGCTGAAATGAGGTCTGGCTCCAACTGAGCACACAGTTCCTGGATTGTGGCACGATCAAGTCTGTAAGTGATAATGATGTGTCTGTCTTCAATTGCTGACAGGTCCACCAGCGGTCTGTACATCCGGAAGATGCCACCATCTCCTCACCTGCCCCAGCGGACGTGCCCTATGGACGAGAACAGTGAGCACAGAGTCAGCCAACACTGAGGTAGTAAAAAAATTATTTATTGCACACATTTGTCAATCCGCTATGTGCCTGTCACTGTGTGTATGCAAGGCCTAGATATGTGTGACGCATTTAAAAATAATGCCATGTTTCCACCTGAAATGGCGGCTGCCTGACCTGTAATGTGGGACAAGGGGATATGAGGTAACTGCGCTGGCGTTGTACACCATCACGGTAGGCGGTCAAAGACCGCAGCGCAATCCTGCATTGGTTAACATTGGGTCCTATGGGTCCCAGGAGCCAATGACGATGTACGCCGGCAGTGACGGTACGCACCACTGCGGACGTGACCGTCATTTTCTCTCTGTTCACTCACTTGATACCTGTCCTTCGCAGGAAAGGACCTACACTGCAAGTGCTGCTGTGACCTGTGTCTGGAAGCGACGATGGCTCATGTGTCTGGGGAAAGGGCCCCTGCCTTCACTTCGGAGGAGTTAGAGAAGTTAGTGGATGGGGTCCTCCCCAGTACACACTACTCTACGGTCCTCCAGACAAACAGGTGAGTACACTGTGAGCATGCTGTATGGGCAATGCCTGTTATGGAGTGGTGTGGATGTAAGTTACGGGGGGGACTGAGGCCTGCATGAGTGGACGGTGAGTGTATGTGCGTCAGGGCAAGGGTGGGAACGTGGGCCAATGACTGTGACGGTCCAGACAGTTAAATATCATCCTTTCCCCCTGTACTATTCCTCTAGGTCAGCGCCCACCAAAAGAAGGATATCTTGCGTGCCATCGCCAAGAACGTCCAGACCCTGGGGGTCCACCACAGACGGAGCACCCACTGCTGGAAAAGATGGGAGTACATTCGCCGCTGGAGCAAGAAGACGGCGGAGGTCCAGCTGGGGATGGCCTCCCAAAGTGGGAGGGGTGCCCGTCGCACCATGACCCCCCTGATGTTCCGGATACTCGCGGTGGCATATCCGTAGTTGGATGGGCGCTTGAGGGCATCACAGCAGCCACAAGGGGGTGAGTACCGTCACATCCATCTGACTATGCACGCAGTAGGAGGTGTCTGGGTGGGGGAGGTGGGCAGTGGGTAACCCTAGGCCAGGACGAGTTTTGTAGGCAAGGATCCTTTGTGAGGCAGGCTATGTGGCACCCCAACCCCACGAGTGGTAAGAGCCATCTACACCTAGTCAGGCTCCTGTGACTTCCATGTGTGCAGCAATCGGGCATAGGCCTTGTACCCCATGTCCCTGTGATTAATTAGGGAACTCTAAGTGCATGGCATAGTGCAGAGGGCTGCTGTGTCTGTAGTGTCCGCCAACGGCAGCGGTATTGCATGCACTGAACATGTCTTTCTTCTTTCTCCCCCCCCTTTTTGTGGTATCCCTGTTCTTCTGTGCATTAGCATCATCAGGCGGAGGAGCAGTGCCACCGGAGCAGGAGGGAGCTGCATCCCACATGGCCCTGGAGGTTGACACAACGTAGTCTGAAGCCACCAGTGGGACGGAGGGCAAGGGGAGCTCCACGGTGGGGGCAGGAGCAGACACCAGCGACACAGACTCCTCCTCTGATGGGAGCTCCCTTGCGGTGGCGGGCCCCTCTGTGCCCACCGCATCAACAGGTACAGCCGCCACCCTCCTCCCAGCACCGCCCTCGCAGCAGCCCCTCAGCGTTTTCCCCGTGGCCGCTCACCCAGGAGGATGGGCATCTCCTTCGCCCCAGGCACCTCAGCCCCTGCCCCTGTCATCCCTGCTGCCCTCAGTGAGGAGGCCATTGACCTCCTCAGGTCCCTCACTGTTGGGCAGTCTACCATTTTGAATGCCATCCAGGGTGTAGAGAGGCAGTTGTAACAGACGAATGCATACCTGGAGGGCATTCATTCTGGTCAGGCAGCCCATCAGCGAGCTTTTCAGACTCTGGCCTCAGCACTGATGGCAGCCATTGTCCCTTTCTCTAGCCTCCCCCCTCCAACTTCCTCCACCCAGACCCAAACCCCTGTACCTCAGTCTATCCCAAGCACACCATCAGACCAGCATGCACACACGTCAACACACAAGGGAAGCTCAGGCAAACATAAGCACCACACATCCCACAGGCACTCACGCAAGCATCATACACATGCAGACATACCAACAGCCACTGCCTCCACTGTGTCCCCCTCCTCCTCATCTCCCTCCTCCCTCCCAGTCTCGTCTTCACTCACACTTGCATGCACTACATCGTCAGCCACTACCTCCATCACCAGCACACCCACCACCACACCCCGCTCACGTGCAGTCACCACCCCCACTACCATTCACACATCCCCTGTGTCCTCTCCCAGTGTGTCTCTGAGCCCACCTCCCAAGGTACACAAACGCAGCCACACACCCACCCAACAGCCATCCACCTCATGACAGCTTCCAGCCCATGCACCTTTACCCAAAGTCACCAAACGTAACCTCCTACAACCACTTCCTCCACTCCCAAACCCCCTCCATCTACCCGTCCCAATGTGTCCAAAAAACTTTTCCTTTCCAACCTTGGCCTCTTCCCCTCACCTCCCCCACCCCTTCAGTCTCCTAGGGCCCGCCTCTCCATATCCCAACCCAGCGCCTCAGCCACAACATCTGCGGGAACAGTGGTGCCAGTAGAAACCGGCTTCTAGAGTGCGCCAGGCAGCAGGGCAGCCAGTGTGCGAAGAAGCCAGAGCACGGACAGTCCCCCACCTCAAAAGCACAAAAAGTTGGCCAGTGCCCGGCGGCAGAGAGAAAAAAATCTTCCACCAAAGCCGCTTCCAGGGGTACAATTGGAGCCAGCTGCGCCACCATCCAAGGTGGGGAAGGGGCACTGTAAAACAGGCAAGTCTGGGAAAACCTGCACGGCGGACAAGACCGCGACAAGCACAGCTGCCAAGGACACCGCTGCCACTAGCATCGCTGCCAAGGACACCGCCGCCACTAGCACCGCTGCCAAGGACACCGCCACCACCAGCACCGCTGCCAAGGACACCGCCGCCACCAGCACCGCTGAACAGGACACCGCCGCCACCAGCACCGCTGAACAGGACACTGCCACCACAAGCACCGCTGCCAAGGACACTGCCGCCACAAGCACCACTGCCAAAGACACCGCTGCCACCAGCACCGCTGAACAGGACACCGCCGCCACTAGCACTGCTGAACAGGACACCGCTGCAACAAGCATGCCAGGCCTGTGAGCACCAAATATTCCGCCGCTACTGAGGCCGCCACGAGCAGGATGAAGCACTCTGGGCACCAAGCCCCCTCCAGAACCAGTGGAGTATCACATCCACTACCTCAGTCCTTGGCAGGATGAAGCACTCTGGGCACCAAGCCCCCTCCAGAACCAGTGGAGAAAGGCATCCACTACCTCTGTCCTTGGCAGGATGAAGTGCTCTGGTCACAAAGCCCTCTCCAGAACCAGTGGAGACTGTTATCCACTTGAGAGACTGTGGCTGTGCACTCCCCAGGATACAGCAGTGGGCAACCCACCCACTGCAGAGACTTGAGAGTCTGTGGCTTTGCACTCCCCAGGATAAAGCAGTGGGCAAACCACCCACTGGAGAGACTTGAGAGTCTGTGGCTTTGCACTGCCCAGGATAAATCAATGGGCATGGAGCCCCCTCGTGGATCTGGCATTGTGCACTCATCCGGCTGAGGTGCCCCCCACTTCCGTTCCCCCTGAGGTGCCTGTTTTGTTTCTATCTGATGCCCCAGCAGTGTTCTCTCCGTCTTGTTCGGGTATTGAGTGTGGGCCTCGCCCATGCATTTTGGGCCCAGTGGTCCACGTACTACGATGGTGGAATACCTTGGACTTGTATTCTTGGTGTGTATATATTTGTTTAGAGTGTGAATATCTTTATATATGTATATATTTTTGATTAATGTATTTGAATATATTACAAACGTTCGACTCATTTCCTATTGTCCTTGCATTCTTCCAGGGGGGGTTGGGGGTTGTTAATGTAATGTATCAACATCTACTTGTGTGTGTGTGTTGTAGTGGGTGAGGGTGGGGGTGGGAGTGTTGCGTGTGTGTGTCACTCTTTTTTCCCTTCCCCCTCCCGTGTGTCGTAGGTGCAGTACTCACCGTGGTCTTTGCCGCCGTCTTTGTTGTTCCTGGCAGAGGAGCAGGAAGATAAAGGCTGGAAGAATCTGGAGCTCGGGTTCCAGGGCGTCCTGATTCCTTGTGGGGTGTGCTGAGGTGAGCGTTTTCCGTTCCAAGTCCTGTTTCCGCCGTGTTTTTGTTTGTGGTGAATCCGCCCCGGAAAAGGTGGCGGATTGGTGCCTTGTAATAATGTGGGCGGTACATTGTCTTCCGCCTGTCTGTTGGCGGTTACCGCCGCAGTGTTTGTTTCTACCGCCTTGGCGGTCGGAGTGTTAAAGTGGCTGTCTATGTTGGCGGTTTCCGCCACAGTCGTGATTCCATTTTTTTGACCGCCGGCCTGTTGGCGGTTTTACCGCTGCTTTAACACCGACCCCCAGGGTTGTAATGACCACCTATATGTTTGTTGACAGTACAATTTGTTTCTTTTTCCCCCGCAATTATTTCTTATATAACGGTTAACAAGCATCTAACCCTCTCTGTATCCACACATTTAACTACTATCTATTGAGGCAAGCTGGTTCTCTTTTTCCAAAAGTGTTCACTCTTTCACGTTGGTCTAAATATTGTCCTGACAACTTTTTCTCTACCTCCTCATTCTTACATATATTTGACCCAAAGTGGTCATTCATCGTACTAAACAACGCCAAATGGATGATCAGCTTTTTATTTGCTTAATTACTGTGAAAAGTAGGCAAGCTGATGAGAGAAGAGGACCATTTCCAACTATCTTTTTCTTTCTATTAAAAAGTGCTATGCCTTTCCAAAGAAGCAGACTTCTGATGGCTTATGTGCTCCTTCCACCAGAGCGGAGGCAGCTACTACGGAGAGATATTCTTATGGTATCCTTTCTCAAAAAACGAATGTATGGGTTGTAAATTGTCAATCAGGGGAACACATTAACTACCTTTGTTAATGTTTATTCATCCATGTACTGTTTTATTTTTTTTCAATTAGGATGTTTAGATTTTCTTCATATTCTATTTTTTTGTTATTGTAAAGAACAATGGATGCCACAAAGTACAACCAGATTCTGAATTATATACGCAGTAATGTGTACCCTGATGATTTCAGTAAAATAATTAAGCATGGATTACGGAGGCCTTCCAAAAAATTCACCATTGATGGTAAGTTACTTTTCAAATTGCTTTGAAAATAAGAAAATGGTTATACATTCATAAAACTTACTGTACTTGTTTGAATGAAGCTTCATGAATGGAGCTAAATAGGGCTACTCAGACACCCAGGGTGCTGCCGAACTACACTGCTGCTTCGGTACAGTATAAAGCGACCCATTACCCTGGGTCACCTGTGTGTGGTGTTGTGTCTGCAGCTTCCGGTGTATCCGCACCTGCTGCTTCGTCATTCGCCCACCGACACAGGACTTAATGGATGGGCGAGGGAGGATGAGTGTGAACTGGATTACAGTGAGGGAGAGTTGTGTAGGTCGTCAGACTCACTCTCTTGCCCCCGTCTATCTTGATCCAGTGCCACAACATAGTCCAGACGACTGGAGATAGGTAGGGATGCAGTAGATGTCCTGCACTGTACAAATATGTCTGACTGTTGCCTATTTGCGCTCCACAGCAGTTTGCTGAGTCTGCCTTCCTGCCCATTTACCAAATCTTTTTATGATCCCTATGCAGTCGGCTGGATCCAGTCTTTGCAGGCATAGGTAGACAAGCCGTAACTTACCAAAGTTTCAGCACCATTTGCTACCTTCCCCCATAGTTTTGCCAGCCAGTTGGAGCCATTGCACGGGGTGTGTCCACTGTTGAACGCAAACTGCTACAAGGAGCAACAGGTGAGAGATTAGTTTCAGGTGAGGACCAAGGTGGATGGTACTACCTCTCTCTAACACCTCATGTAGATTGTAAATCTATAAAGTTTGTGTACCACGAGTGCGAGAAGTGTGATGTAGGGAGTGAGTGTTGAAGTTTGGAAGGGGGTGAGGGGTTTGTTATTTTCCATATGTATGTACCAAAACTTGACCTATATCACCCCGCCAGCATCTTGTTTAGGGAGGGTTTTAAGTGTATCAACAAAAATATCCCAAATTAAAAAATAAAATAAAAAAAATACCCAGCCAAAGGCACTTTACCGTCAAGTCTGCGAAGCAGTTCGAAGATCCACATCCAGAGCCGATCCCAAATAGCCTGCTGTTCCTTGCCAGCACCAAGCGTTGCGGAGTTCGTCACACAAGTGCAGAAAATTTTGATAGCTCCCTGTAGATCGTACATGGTGTGTACAAGCTTGAAATTTCAGTCTAAAACTGAAACTTTATAACAGAGGGCACAAAAACGCATAGACCTCAGACAGGTTATGTTGTGACTTTAACCCCTTCTGTGCTGCGGATGTAATGGTTACGTCCTGCGGCACAGGGTTCCTCTTCGGGCAGCAAGAATGGCCACTAGATGTCAGGGATTTTTTTTTGTTATTGTGGAAATGTTTTCGTGTTTGGGAGCGGCCCCTTGGGCAAGGGTTGCTCCCATTTGGGGGGCATGTTTGTGTGGCCATTTCTGCCCCCCTTGGGGGCAGATCGGCCTAATATTTTTAGGCTGATCTGCCCCCAAGGGGGGCAGAAACCACAAGACGCCAGGGATATTTCTGCTGTGTTTTGTGTTGGGGAGCGGCCCCTTGGGCAAGGGTCGATCCCATGTAGAGGGCATGTTTGTTGTGGCCTTTTCTGACCCCCTTGGGGGCAGATCGGCCTATTATTTTTAGGTTGATCTGCCCCCAAGGGCGGCAAAAACCACTAGAACACCAGGGATTTTTTTATATGTTTATTTTTGTGGGGGGCATCCCCTTGGGCATTGAACTGTTGGCCATTTCTGCCAGATGGGCCTATTCTTTTTAGGCCCATCTGCCCCCAAGGGGGACAGAAGCCACTTAGACACCAGGGATAGTGTGTGTGTGTGTGTGCTAGTGGAGGGGGGGCGACCCCTTAGGCAAGGGTCGCCTCCCTTTGGGGGCACGTGTAGCAAGGCCATTTCTGCCCCCCTTGGGGACAGATCGGCCTATTATTTTTAGGCTGATCTGCCCCCGAGGGGAGCAGAAACCACTAGAACGCCAGGGATTTTTTAAATATGTTTATTTATGTGGGGGGGGCTTCCCCTTGGGCAAGGTGCGCCCCCCCCCAAGGGGGGCATTGAACTGTTGGCCATTTCTGACCCACTTGGGAGCAGATGGGCCTATTATTTTTAGGCCCATCTGCCCCCAAGAGGGGCAGAAGTCACTTAGACACCAGGGATAGTGTGTGTGTGTGTGTTAGTGGAAGGGGGCTAGGGTCGCCCCCCTTTGGGGGCATGTGTACCAAGGCCATTTCTGCCCTCCTTGGGGACAGATGGACCTTTTTTTTTTTTTAGGCCCTTTGTCCCCAAGGGGGCAGAAGCCACGCAGGCACCAGGGATAGTGTGTGTTAGTGGATGAGGGGGTGGCCCCTTGGGCAAGGGTCACCCCCTTTTGGGGGCATGTGTACCAAGGCCATTTCTGCCCCCTTGGGGGGGCAGATGGGCCTATTTTTTTTTTAGGCCCATTGTCCCGAAGGGGGCAGAAGCCACGCAGGCACCAGGGATAGTGTGTGTTAGTGGATGGGGGGGTGGCCCCTTGGGCAAGGGTTGCCCCCTTTTGGGGGCACGTGTACCAAGGCCATTTCTGCCCCCCTGGGGGGCAGATGAGCCTATTTGTTTTTTAGGCCCATTGTCCCCAATGGGGCAGAAGCCACGTAGGCACCAGGGATAGTGTGTGTGTGTTTTCTCTTTGTTTGGGGGGTGGCCCCTTGGGCAAGGGTCGCTCCCCGTGGGGACACACTACTAAAGGTATTTTCTGCCCTCCTTGGGGCAGATAGGCCTATTTTTTAGTAGGCCCATCTGCCCCTATGGCAGAATCCACTTAGGCACCAATTTCTAAATGCTTGATGGTGGGATGTTTGTCAACTGACGAAGTATTTGCATTTGTGATAATTGTTTTCCTCCTTTTTGTTCTAGTTCAAAGCTTTTGCTTTCTTTGATGTGGCTCCTTGCAGTTTTGGCGGTGGTTGACCTGCAGTTTGCATAGTTGCATGTTTTAGGTAAGTAAAAAACAATTTAATCCAAAGGAGTATTGTTGCCATGCATGAATGACATGTTTGTAGGTGGTGTACTAAATGCAGGTTTGTGTGAAATTGTTCTTAGATTTGTGCACAATCATATTTGTGTTGTCTTATTTCTAATTTGCTTTTCTTTCTTTCTTTTTAGTGGGATATCATTGGTGATTGCTGTGCCTGTGCAGAGTAGTTGCTGGTGATTCAAGCTTTTTCAGGCAAGTGGGCGGTATAGTTTTTGAGTTTATAACTCTTACTAATAAAGCTACACTTTATTACTTATCTTACACAGTGCTGGTTGTTGGTGGTGCATTTGTCCAGTTAATTGTCGTAGGAAAGATCATGGCTAGCTGCAGAATGACCGCTCAGCAGGTGGTTGGTATGCTTTTTGAGTCATTGTCTGATCATGATTATGAGACGGAATCTGCATCTGAGGCAGAGGTGGAAGTGAGAGATTCTGGCAGTGAAGTTTCTGTCGGAGAGGAATCTTCTGATGAGGAAGCCACACTCAGTGCAGATGAAGTGCCTGTTTTAGAGGACACTGATGTGCCATTAGTGCAGCAACCTGGGGCTGAAAGGTTTACCGTTAGAAGACCTGAACTCTGGGTTGCCCCAAACATGGAGCATCCAGAGTTGCCTGCCTTTACTGGTCTCCCGGGGGTGTAGAGTCAATACAGAGAACTTTTTGCCTGTCAATTTCTTTGAGTTATTTGTAGATGATGTGTTTTTGGAAGAGATTGTTGAGCAGACTAATTTGTATGCGGAGCAGTATTTGAGGGACAACGCTGCTAGACTTAGGCCACGCTCTAGAGCTACCCAGTGGATTCCCACAAATTTGGAGGAGATGAAAAGGTTTTTGGGTTTGACTCTTTTGATGGGGTTGATAAGGAAGCCGTCACTGGCTTCTTATTGGTCTAGTAGTCCCTTGATGGCAACAGCAAAATTTCCTGCAACCATGAGTCGTAATCAGTATTTGCTTCTTCTTAGGATGCTGCATTTTATTGACAATACATTAGCCTTGCCACGAGATCATCCTGATTCTGACCTTCTTTTTAAGATTAGGCTGGCCTTGATAATTTTGTAGTTCGGTTTTCAGAGGTCCATGTTCCAGGCAAAGAAATAGCTGTGGAAGAGTCTTTGGTCCTCTTCAAGGGTCGTTTGTTTTTTAGGCAAGAGGGAGCTATATGGAATTAAATTGTATATGCTGTCTGAAAGTAGTACAGGATATGTGTATAATGTCCGTGTCTACACTAGTAGGGATTCCAGTATTGACCCCCCTGGTTGTCCTCCCACTTTTGGAGTTACTGAGAAAATTGTGTGGGAACTTGGTAGACGACTGTTCAACAAAGGTCACCATTTGTATGTAGATAACTTTTACACTGGAGTGCAGTTGTTCAAGGAATTGTTTAGAGTGGACACTGTTGCTTGTGGCACAATTCGTTGTAACCGGAAAGGCTATCCAAGGGAGCTTGTCTGTAAAAAACTTGAGAGGGGACAGTGCAGTGCCTTGCGGAATGATGAGCTGCTAGCTTTGACATTTTCAGACAGGAGGGATGTCTACATGCTAAGTACCATCCATGATGACAGTACTTCCCCTGTGACTGTTTGGGGCCAGGTTGCTGAAGTGTGCAAACCTGTGTGCATTTTAGATTATAATAAGCACATGGGAGGTGTAGCTAGAGTTGATCAAAGGTTGGAACCTTATACTGCTATTCGTAAGTCTTACGTTTGGTATAAGAAGTTAGCAATTCACCTCTTTCACTTAGCAACTTTTAATGCTTTTATTGTATTTAAGGATAGGTCTCCAGATTCAAAGATGACATTTGTGAAATTTCAAGAGTCAGTGATAGAGAGCCTTATTGTGGCGGAACTGGCCAGAGTTCCTAGAGAAGCAGTGGTAGAGGATGTGGCTAGATTGAAACATCGCTTTGCTGAGCAAATTCCTCCCACACTCAAAAAATACTTTCCAGCTAAGAAATGTAGAGTGTGTTTTCGAAGAGGTATCCGGAGGGAGACTCGAATGTACTGCCCAGATTGTCCTTCAAAGCCTGGGCTGTGTGTGGGTGGTTGTTTTAGGAATTACCACACCCAGAAGAATGTGTTCAGTCTCATGGTTGGCATTTCTGTCATGTACTTAGTTAGAGCTTTTGTGTTTGTAGTTTTGTCATTATTTCTAATTAGTTAATGGTTTCTTTGTTTAAAAAAAAAAGTGATGCCATTGTGTGTGGAGTAGCGCTTGGCTGAGGGTGTACATAGTGTACATATTGACTTGCTGTTGGCTACTGCAACACACTGCCAGCCAAACACCAGTCCACACACTCCCATCAGTTGGTGTTATTGCTGTATCAGGCATGTGGGCGTATGTAAGTGATGGGCCCTTGAGTGGCGCTGTCTGTCGATGCAAGTGTTGTAATGTGCTGGGCCCGTGGCTGGCAGCATGAATGGTCTTGTGCTTGTCATGTATGAAAGGTGTGTGAATGGACTCTAAAGCAGTTGGTGCCTTGCCGTGGCTTTACAGCTCACGAGTTGTGAGTCATTGGTTCAGTTTTTTGGCCTTTCAGTTACTAACAGTGCTTTTCATTTTTGTGAAATCTCTTGTTAATAAAATTTGACCCCCTGAACCATCACTCACCCTCGTGCCAAATCCAACCAGTATGTGTGGTAAAAATGACAAAACCTGCCTCGGGTGGGACCCCGATGATAAGCATGCCACCAACTTAGTTGGTGGGTGAGGGGTCTTCACATCTCAAAATCCAATATGATACATTGGAGCATTAATTCAGCAATTAAAAAACTTTTGTAAAAAAAGTGAAAAGGAAGGTTCCCACGCACACGCCTTAACTTTCATTAAGTAATAGAAGAATAATGGTTTACTCATGGTGGACTGTTATAAATGACAAGAGTTTATATTGACTACAGGATAGTAGTTATAGTTACAACAGGTTTGAAGAGATGTAAAATGTATACTCACCACTGGTCATTTTTAAAAAAACAGAAATCCAGTTCTGAAGGTGGAACAGTCCCTGTTTAGCAGTCTTTGTGGCAAGTTGAAGGAGCCCATTAAAGAGATATAATGGAAATCAATTGGTACTTATGGAGTCCAAATATAGCTAGTTTGAAGATTAGGGGAAAAAACACAAGAATCTAAAAAGTACTATAACTTGAGTTTGACAGAGGTGAGGAAGCCACTCATGTGTCACAAAAGCGGCTTTGCTGCAACTCACCTCCTGCTCGTTTTGAACCTTATAATGAAAAAAAATTTGATTGTAGATTCAGCATTGCTTCCACTCTCACCTCACGTGCCGATAATGATTTTTTTTAAAGGATCTTACAACCTTGGGTACTATACGGAGAACAAAGTAGTAGCGATCAAATGGATGAATTGCACAATGTTAACGAGGAAACCGAGGACCGATATTTGCTTTGTTGCCTAAAAAAGTGGGTGTGATTCTAGGCAAACATAGGCCCTCATTACAACCCTGGCGGTCCAAGACCGCCAGGGCTGTTTTGGCTGAAGCACCGCCAACAGGCTGGCGGTGCTTCAGAGGGGATTACGACCGCGGCGGTAGCGCCGCGGTCGCACCGCTGGGGCCGGCGGTTTCCCGCCAAATTTGCCCCGGCGGTGATAATCCGCCAGGGCAGCAGGGGATTACGAGTCCCCGTACCGCCAGCCTTTTCCTGGCGGTTTGAACCGCCAGGAAAAGGCTGGTGGTACGGGAAGTCGCGGGCCCCTGGGGGCCTCTGCACTGCCAATGCCACTGGCATGGGCAGTGGAGGGGCCCCCTGACAGGGCCCCATGAGCTTTTCACTGTCTGCTGTGCAGACAGTGAAAAGCGCAACGGGTGCAACTGCTCCCGTCGCACGGCCGCAACACCGCCGGCCCAGCAGGGATCTCATAATGACCGCAGCGGGGTGTGGCTGCATTGGCAGCCGCCCGGTGGTCAGATCTTGGCGGGCAGCTGTAGCCGCCCGCCAAGGTCATAATGAGGGCCAAAGTCTCTTAATGAGCATGGCACTTTTTAGAAAAAAAAAATGTGTCCCCAACTTTGAATAAACAGATAATCCATAAAAATTGTCAAGTGGTGCGGTGGCAGGAAAAAAAAAAGATGTTTTAAGCTTGAAAATTTAGAGATGGAAAATTTGTTGGCTTGCACACCTCTAATTGGAAACAAATTTAGCAGTTAAAGAAGGAAAAGTTGGACAAATGACTGAAGTTTTAAGTTAATTTGCTGGCGGATCTAGATACAAAAAAAAAAAAAGAGACCTTGATTTCTTACCACCCACTGTGCAAATGGAAGGTGAATATGATAAATGGCTTTGCACAGTGGCAACAAGGTCTAATGAGGCTTGGCTCTTGAGTTTCCACTAGGTCCACATATGTGGTCTCCTGAAGCATAAAACCTTGCAGAAAGAAATGAGCAAAATAGCAACAATATAGTGCGTTAATCTCAAAATTTGAAACCAGAAAACAAGTAACCAATCCTGGCTTGAATGGTTGACCAAATTATGTTGTCTTAGCTCAAAAAAAAAATATTGACAGACCGAAATTTTTAAGATTTATCTGATTTGACAGAAAGTTCCAGTTCTTGAATTCATGGTGTGCTCTCAATACAAATGAACTAAAATGCGAGTGTGACACCACAGCATGTAGCAGGAATACCTATTGCTTTAATGCAAACAAAACTGTCCTTTTTAAAACTCTATGTAACTTCTGCTTTTGGATGCTCGCTCCCTGGACTTTGACCGGACAACAGAGTCTCAGCTACTGGCTTTATAGGCTTACGGCCTGGCCACACGGTAACCAATGGTGACCACTCAAATTAACGTTAACTGTTAAGATACCATAGTCTTTGGTTGGAACTGTTCCTGTTGCTGCTGTAGGCCCAGACACACAAGTGGTGATGTTCTTTTTTGATTCAGGTGGGTGAATGCAGGGTGGTAGTAGTTTTGTGGCTCCCGACACGTTCTGGAAGTTTCAGTAATAGAAACTTGAGAAAAGTATGTGATTTTATTCATAATTTGTGGTTTGTTGGAGCATTCTAGCAAAAAACAAAAATTGTATTCATGCAAGTAATGCCATCCTTCACTTTTCACTATGTGTGTAGTTTTATAAAAATTAATAAATAAAAAGGTACAATTTGGCTAGTTTCTCTGGGTACCGGTTGATCTATGGTTGCAAAATGTAGGAGGTACACACACTATAAATTATGATGAGTTTTCACTTGAAAAATGTCATGCGTAAAAGTTGCATTTTGTGAAGTTTTCTGTCCGAGCCACTAGGTCTACCCACACCAAGCAACACTTTTGGTGCGAGACTTGGCGGAAATTCCAGGTGCAAGGAAGTGTGTGGCTTCCCAAAGTTTCCAGCATGCTCCATAAATGTGATGATTTTGTTTTGCTTTTTAAAATACATCTCTGAGGTGTGTATGGGATTAGGGATCAAAAATATTGTGAGAGCGAGGTAAGTAAGCACACCATAGATACATCTCGGTAACTATTTTAAAAAAGTTTTCCAGTTGGCTAGCTTTCTGTAGGTGCCGGATGAGCTACTGTACAAAATCCAAGGACACCCACAATGGAAAAAGATGGCAAATTGTCTGGGGAAAATTTGCATGAGTCAATGTTAGGTTTTGGGTTGTTTACTGTTGCAGGCAGCATGTCTACCCACACAAGTGATGTACCATTTTTTAAACCGATAACATTATGGGAGCATAGAATGCAAGAACAATTGTTATTAACAATTTGATGTATCTGCATTTCTGATGTTAGCTAGTGTTATGGGACGCTGACAGTTTGAATAATACCACACAAATCATAGGCTTGTGGAAGTATGCTCCAATTTTCTGATGTAAGAATAACCACTGTTCCTAAACTCAGTATCTTATCTTCATTCCAGAAATACATATGCTTCCTTAACACACATTTTTCATTCCACTTCTTTTGCTTTATTAATTGTTGTAAACTCATGACCAAATGAAAAACAATTGTGTGTTTTAGCTCAGTTTCTGTATCTGTGTACCTTGGGGTATTGGCAAACCTACAAACCATATACATCCCCTAACTAGAAGGCTCTGGCAAAACTGACAGTGTTTTGCTATTATCAATCAATCATTGTGACAAAAAATTATAGTTGTGCATGTTGTCATAAATGACCGTGTATTCCTACTATCCTTTTTTTAAATAATTGATTTTATTAAGAACCTGAAGCACTTGTTCCATATTGTTGACTGTTCGCTGCAGTTTGGATATCAATTCTTTGTTTTCATTAGAGGATGCTATTCCTCAGCCATTCTCCCATTCTTCCTCTACATACGCACTCCAGCTACCCCATGTCTTGTCCCATTTTTTATGTCACCCTGTACTCAGATAGACCACCCTTTAAGCCTCCCTGAAACCAGTCCAAGTCATCCTTCTAAGCCCCAACGCTTGGGGGCTGCCACACCCCACAGGCCCTCTCTATATTTCATTTAGCTACCA
Organism: Pleurodeles waltl; assembly: GCF_031143425.1. Lineage (NCBI taxonomy): Eukaryota > Metazoa > Chordata > Amphibia > Caudata > Salamandridae > Pleurodeles > Pleurodeles waltl. The sequence continues at coordinate 1,464,291,921 of NC_090445.1, forward strand.
TGGCCACAAAAGTCAGCCACCTACTTTTGTATTTCAGCCAGTTGTCTTCACTACTGATATTCAAAAGTAGTAATTTCTGGTCCAATGGAAGTTTGCCCCCAGTCACCCGGGTCATAACTCCCTTCACACCCTCCCAGTATCACTAGGATTGCCAAGCTGGACCAAAGGATGTGGTAAAATGCCAACTTCTGCACGCTTATACGCAGAGCACCCCCGCCCCTCTGTTGAAAGGGAATCCCCCTTCTAAACGATATAACTCTCCCCAGAGTTTCCCAAGCGGCAAGGAATAGCTTGGACGAGGCTATCAGCCTCGCAGAAATCGCCAATGCAATTGCCAGCTTTGCATCGGGCAAGACCCCAGGGCCAGATGAATTCCCGGCAGAACTATACAGTAAATGTGGTGACATCCTGGGGGCCCACCTGCTTAGTATGTATGAGGAAGCTGAAAGACAGGGCTGTTTCCCATCTGGGATCAACCAAGCCACAATTGTAGTGATCCCCAAGACCCAGCCCCGTCGCGACATTGCTCGGCATATCGGACCATTTCACTTCTAAATACTGAGATTAAAGTGCTGTCCTCAATTCTTGCCTCCAGGCTGAGGGCAGTAATGCCCGCATTGGTACACCCTGACCAATGCGGCTTCATGCCCACCCGTAGCACTAGGCACTGCATTAGACGGTTACACCTGGCCCTGGCACACCACGGGACCCTGTCTCGCACCCCTTTGGCTTTACTTCTGCTCGACTTTGAAAAAGCCTTTGATACGGTAGATTGGTCCTATCTTGATCGCGTTCTACAAGGAAACGGACTTGGGCCTAAATTCCGAGGCCTGGTGAGACTACTCTATTCTAACCCGACGGCCCGGGTCCAGGTGAACGGAGTGGTCTCCGACCCGTTCCCCATTGGTCGTGGCACCTGACAGGGGTGCCCATTATCCCCCCTACTTTTCACACTAACAATAGAACCCCTGGCGAAGCTGTTACGAGAAGATCCTCTGATCGAAGGTTGGTCTTGGCCTGCTGGCCAGAGGACCGTGTGGCGCTGTACGCGGACGACGTCCTACTATACATTTCTAACCCAGCCAAGAGTGGCCCTCGCATTCTACAGATTCTGGGCCTCTTCTCGGAGGACTCAGGACTGATTCTAAATCCCAGCAAGTCTCTATTGGTCCCCCTCCACCACTCCAGAGATTGTGTTGACTGGCAACAAAATATCCCAGTGCAGAGAAATAGTTTTAAATACTTGGGAATACATGTTTCACTACTCCCTGAATTAACATTGGAACTTAAAATCATACCACTTACTAGAAGAATCAAAAACGACCTCCAGCGTTGGAGGACCCTCCCCCTCAACTTGCTTGGATTAATAGCACTCTATAAAATGATGATCCTTCCCAGACTCCTCTACCTATTACAAAATTTTCCGCACCCTATCCCCATGAGATGGTTCAGGGAGATGGACTCGTTAGTGCGGCAATTCATATTCTCTGGCGCCCAAAACCTGCCAGAGAGACGTCTATGATGGAGGGTTGGGCATGTCCAATATTCATTATTATCACCTCGCGATGCACCTGCTCGTGATTAATGACTGGGTGGGGGGGTGGATGGACGGATCCGGCATTCCGCTTAGAACTCCAGACACTGAGCTACCGCGGATCTTTGATGCCCTGTATGGTGGCCCGATCTCCCGGGACGCCCCAGATGTGACCAGGGTGATATTGCTGGGATGGCGGGCGGCCCAGAAGGTGTCGGGGTGGTGGGGGGCCTCACCCAGCAGACCCCGCTATGGCACGGGAAACATTTAACAGAGGTAGCGGGCCTGGAGGGATTTCAGAAGTGGGACAATATAGGTATTTCCACGCTGGCCGATGTTTGGGGCGGGCCACACATGCGATCCTTTGAGGAACTCCAGAAACTCTTTTCACTAAACAAGACGCAATTCGATAAGTATCTCCAGCTTCGCCACGCCCTACTACTACACGTCAGAGCAGGAGATAACATACCAGAACATAGCCCTATGGAGACAAGGGCACTGATGGGAGCCTGGGCAAAGGCGGTGTCTCCCAGTTATACCGCACCTTGGTTGCCAGCACTGCCTGTTCCCTGGAGGGACTTCGCCAGAGGTGGGAGGGATGGGTGGGTCCCATGGAGGAGGTGGACTGGGACGAGGCACTGATGGCCCGCGAACTCCAACAATGGCTACTCGTTTCCGATTGATACAGACTTACTACCTCCACACAGCATACCTTACACCCACCAAATTACATAGAGCGGGCCTTCGGTCTACAGCCGACTGCCCCGATGTATGAATCCGGAAACTGATTTCTTTCACATGGTATGGGCATGCCCGGTCATAGCGACCTACTGGAGGGCGGTCATGCGGGAAATCTCTGGGGTCCTGCAGGAAGATATAGAGATGGCACCGCTCCCTCTCCTACTGGGGGTCATGGGAGACATTGGAATGAGAAGACCAGATCGAACCTTCCTGGGGGTGGCATGCCTAGTGGCTAAGAGAGATATAATGGCTGATTGTACGGCCAGGGGCGCACCATCATTGACCAAATGGAGGCAAGGGGTGGACTGGTGTGCTCAGCGTGAAAAACTTGTATATGAGGTTAGAGGATGCCCGAATAAATATAACAAGGTGTGGGGGAAGTGGGAAGCCGCGTCATGTACCTTTCCTGCACTATCGAGCGGCACCGCGTCGGGGAGGATCGGTGTGAACCCCCTCTCCCCCCCCAACTGGTGTGTGGCCTCCACAAGGTTACTCCAATAAGGCTGTGTACAAACATCACCTACAGTGTTTTGCCCGGGGCAATGGGATTGACCATCGTTAGGTGCCCGTTGGCACCTAGTTATATGTATGTATCATTGTTTTTTTTTCTGCAAAATCAATAAAAATTTCTTTATAAAAAAAAAAAATGCCAACTTCTGTCTGCATTACCTAAAAATTATGAGTAATACCCCCAGTCAATCCTGTGTAAGAATGTTGTGGAGTAGTGGGCCCTTGAAGAATTCTCAGCGGTACCAGTCTCAACCGGGCATGAATCGGCAACTCCCTTGGAGATCTGGAGCACAACTGCCCAATCATCATCCTCCAGTCCTCCCACATCCCCTTCCCAAGCCTCACACAAGAAAAACAATGGGCCAGCGCAATTATTCATCAGATTTATATCAATTAAAGAGGTTGTTTTATTTTCCAATAACTCTGTGAGGAAGTTATCTTCTAATATGGTTGCCTTACGCAGCTGTTCGGCCTCCGGATGTGAAAGTGCAAGGTATTCCCCAGCGGGAGCTGACAATAGCCTTCCAATCCAAACACACTGTTTTCTAACCTAGGCTCAAGTGAAATATATGACCGTTCCCTCCAGACGTCAACCAGAGGTTCAGTGCCTAGCAGTTCCCACTTTTGAAAGCCTTTCAAACATCCCACCTCACTATGCACAGGGGTGTCATGTCCAAGATGGTGTCTTCCTGTTCCACATAGTAGGATGCCCCTTCCACATCTGTTGTACCGTGTTGGTTTTTGCAGGCCAGCCACGATCTAAAGACCTTTAATAGAGCGCCCTCTCGTATCCCACACACCCAAAGGCATCCCTGTATGCCCAAAATGCTGGGTCCTTCTGGACACGCAGACACCCAGGCACTGACCAGTACTAATTATGTTATCCACTAATATCCGTTAATATCCATAGCAACAAGTCAACCCTCATGTACTCTGAGCTGCTATGTAATGAAAGCTATAAGCAAGCCTCCCTCATTCCACAGCAGCAGTATAAGCTACTGCTCTATCTTTTGGTTCACCTAATTTGGGACATTGTGAGAAGTGTTCTGCAAGACATACAATAATTGCTAGAGTGAAATCATTTTGTATAGTGAGGCCCTCCCAATGAGAGGCAAGGGGAGGGCTTGTAAACGGGCGTATATTTCCCTGCAACCTACTTAGCTGGGCGAGGAGAGTGGACTCATAGAACCCTAGTGGCTCACCAGCAATGTATATACCCAAGTACATTAATCCATCTTGAAATACAGGTACCAGGCATAATGGAGGCAATTCCAGCTTGTCCCCAGCCAGTGGAAATACAAGGAACTTATCCCAGTTCACATGGTAGCAAGAATGTTCTGCAAAAATATGGAAGAATTACATATTCCTATCTATGGCCCAACGTGGATTAGTAACAGAGCAGCACATGATCTGCGTATAGCAAGATTCGCCCATCACAGGCCACGTAGGCCCTGATGCCCCATATCAGGGAATACTGTAAAAACCAGGCTACCAGTGGCTCAAGTGCAAAAGCAAAGAGCGTAGGGGAGAGCGGACACCAGTGATGCGTGGCCACGTGCCTTAAAAAGAGTCGTAAGAGGGTTGCATTAAACCAAACCCTATATAGGCGGCGGATCCAGCTCCAAAAGCAAGAGCCGGATCGCAGCATCTCCAGCAGTGCCAATGTGTAGGGCCATTCAATACATTCAAAGGGCATTTTGGTGTCTAACCACAAGAGGGCCACCTATTCCGCTGTACACGTGTTGGTCAGATATAGATTTTCATAGAGGCACCTCAAATGAAGGCGTGAACTCTTGTATGCCATGAATCGGGATTGATCCGTATGTATTAACTTGCCTATAATATTTCTCAATCTGAAAACCAAGGCCTTGGCAAGTACCTTGATCTCTGTATTTGGCAAAAAGATGGGTCTTTAGAAACCGCACTCCTACGGGGTTTTTCCTTTTTTATGTAGTACTATCTTTGATCTAATAGCAAGCTCCCCCTATTGAGTGACTACATACAAATTTCAAGCATGTGCCTCGTCAGTTCATCAGTCGAGCATTTAAAGAATTCAGAGGACACTACATTGGGTCCAGCCGCCTTACAAGACTGCAAACTTTGCAGTGCCTGCACTATCTCATTGACAGTCAACTCAACAATCAGGGCCACCCTGTGACCCTCTTGACAGTTGGGAGAGGTCAATATCCCTCAGTAAGACTCTGCAGCCCTCTGGTGTGTCCTGGGTCCCAGAGGCATATGTTGGCTCATAATATTTCACAAATGCTTTTGAGCTTTCCGCATTGGCAACCCACCACTCTCCATCCTGGTCAGTGATTTGTGTAAACTAGGATCTCTCAGTGTCCCTCTTGTCCTGGCATGCTAATTGCTTAGAGACTTTGTCCCCCACACTGTAGAGGTGCCTCTGCACCAATGCATAGGCCTGGGCTTGATGTTCCGGTACTTCCCGCAATCACTGACATTTAATACAAATTTGATGTTAAAATTTAGGGGGTAATGCCGCCCTCCTCCGCAGTGCATTCCTGTAGATCCCATATATCTGGCTCCTGTGGCCCACATCATTCCCACTGCTCCTCCCCCCCCTATGAAATCCTGCACATGAACTCCCAATGAAGTCTTAAAGACTTCCCATAACACACACGCTGATTTAACTGAACTTTTCTTTTCATGGAAGTATTGTTCTGACTTTTCACTCAAGGCATCTCAAGAATTTTTTGTGCTTCAAAAAACACGGACTTAGCTTGGGAGGCAGTGCATACCTCTGGATTGGGTCATGCCACTGCACTGTCACTAGGGGGTGGTCAGAGATTCCTTTCGGTTTGTGCTGCGCGTGCGTGTAGTACCCCAAATGCTTTTGAGTGGTGAGCAAGTAATGTAGGGGTGAGTAGCTGTCATGTGCCACGTAGCAATAAGTATACTGTTTCAACTACAGGGGGATGTTCTCTCCTTAGGTCGACCAAGCCGCATGGCATACAAGAGGTATTGCAGGGGTGCCACCTACCCCCTGTGTACTGCTCTCTTATCCCTATCCCGAGTCAGGTCTAGTAACTTATTCAAGTCACCCCCAAACACCAACCTGCCATGTCTAGAAGTAATGTCCCAACTCAGCCAGGGTTTGTGTATGCAGCTTGGAGGCACATAAACCAAGCACAAATTCAAGATCTGTCCTTCCCGCACCCCTGATATACCAACATACCTACACAATGAATCACAACTGGTCCAAGTCACAGTGAATGCTAGTGATTTCTTCAAAAATATCCCCACAGGCCTGGAGTCAGTGGTGTTTCCTGCATGTGCGACCAGGTAGTATACAAACCTGTCCAGTGCCTGGCATATATTCCCCCTCATGTGTGTCTCCTGGAGGAGAGCCACCTCCGCAGCATGTCTATGTATGTACTGTAGGACGATGGTGTGCTTAATATGGTTCACTAGGCCATTAACATTCCATGCCAATACTTAAACAGCGCGAGGCATTGTGAATCTGTAGTGCTATGCGATGGACCCATGAATGCAGTGACCTTGTACTCTATGGTTCTCCTTCACAAACCTGTGCTCCCCTGAGGGCCCCGCCATACCACCCCTCCACCTAGTCAGTAGAGGCATATTCTGACAACAGGCACTACTGAAACAAAACAACTCAACAGCTAACCACACACAACAGAAACTTCTGAAATCCCCACAAACTGCTCCTCCGCTAGATAGGCTCTTATGTGCCCACCAAACCAACTTGCAGAGTGCCAGTACACCCAAAATTAAGTTAAATCATCTGCGTTGGCCAGCGCCAACAGATGAGGGCGAGGTGATATTGTTTAACCATCACTTGTGTGAAATCCACCATGCACCTCTGTACCCTCAAAATCAGGTGTCCTCAATCACAACTGCGCTTCACAAACAGTACACACCGCTTTCCCGTTCAGCTCATTGATCCAAAGTACGAGAGAAGGAGAAACAACACCGCACCAAAACACAAGATCATTTCCAGCCTGCCACCAGTCCTGTGGTGCTTGTATTAGGACAGCATCAGACGGTCTGGAGACTGTCCATTGTACTTGTGTGTCTGCGCTTCAGGGAGTTGTGCTGAGCCCCCCCCCCCCAGCCCCTTGCATCCGCACCTTGCTTATGTCGACATCCCTATGTGCCTCACCTCTCCAACCATTCCCACACTTCTGCAGGAATTCATACATCATCATGTAATAAAGACACCTGTATCTCTCAGCACTTTTTTTCACCTCATGAAAATGGGGTCACTGTGTTTGCACTTGAAGTATGAAATCAGTTTAAAAAGTAACAAAAAATATACGCAATGACAGTGTTTTAATATAAAATGTCACCTTTCATTCGGGCAGTTTGAAAAATGGGTTCCGTGTAATGGAAGTTGAAAAGCCTGCAGGTTATAGCCTAGGTGGGTAGGCACTGACATAACTGGGGAACCGGCGACTCTTTCTATAGTGGGAAAGTGGGACAACTGTTTGGGGACATATTTTCATAATATCCTGATCGTCCAAAAAGAGTTCCTAACTCTGCCCCTCAGCCCGTTCCAGCACACCCACTACTCAGATGTTATTTCTTCTGGCCCTTCCCTCCTGGTCCTCCAGATGAGCCACCATTTTTTCAACACTCAGTGATCAGGAACCACTGTTGGCTCCCCAGGTGTTTTGATATAGATTGATATTGCATGATGTCCATCTCCGTGACCTAAACCTTGCCCTCCACTTTTTTAAGATTCGCATGTAGGAAAGTCACATCTATCATCAAGGAATCCAGTTTAGGTTGCAAAGTCACCTTTGGACATGAATAGCAGCCATAATTGCCCAAAGCGACAGTTTGGCTAATTCAGGTTGTAACCCCTTCTTTCCTGGCACAACCACCTGCCGCCCCACCTGAGCCACTGGCAGCCTAGTGACCGCGTAGTTGTCCATTTTATTGACCTGCGCGGGCACCTGCCTCTGGTTTCTCACCATGCTGGAATGTCCACCAGATGCAAATGGGCTCACCTCACCAAAACTTCCAGGCCCCTACTTCCTTCCACACAGCGTTTATCAGTCCAGTACCAATGGGGAACTAGGTATAACTACCACCATGCGCCGCTACTGAGATGTCACTCCCTCACGCACTCCATCATGCTCAAAGTCTGAGGAACCGCTCCAGGCTGCAAAGGCGCACCCCTACAACCTCCCAGAGGGCCCACTTCAGTCAGCGCGTCGCTCACAGCACAATCTTGTCCATGCCGATGGAGCCTACCATGCGGGCGGTGAAGCTCCGGCCATCCTCAACAGCTGATTCTCCTGAGGTGCCCAAAAAAAGCACTCATTGTCAATGAAGGCACCAGACTGCGTCTCACGAGAACTGCATCCTGCGAGTCGATGCAGTAACCTTAACCCAAGCTCCAGAGGCCTCCTGCCAAGCTTTCCTCAACACTCGGTGCTACAGCCTCCCAGGCCTCACCTGTTCTCCTCTGCTGTCAGGAGCGCCAATCACTCCCGGATGAGACAGGCTACCCGCACTGCTTCTCAGTGGCACCCCATGTGTGGGTCACCGGCAAACCAGGTACTTTGGACAGAATAATGTATGGATGTTTGCTGGGGGATCTCGACGCTAGTTGCAGAGATCGATGACCATACAGCCATATTGGCCAGCAGCTACCTAGGCCCCACTCCCCCTTCCTACTCATTTTCAGTATTTATTTATTTCAAAATGTGTTTTGTGTTATGAAAACCTTGAAGGATCTAAACAATAAACCCTTTCTGAATTAGTAATTCTGTCTAGTTTCCATAGATCTCTAGCTGTTCTGGATCACCAATTTGTATAACACTGGTTTCTGCCACAAACATTAATGGATTGAGAGTACAACAAAAAGAAAAGATTATGGCACCTACACAAAAACTCAGGAAGCTGTGGTTCAAAATTAAGTATTTTGATTCCACTCTGCCATGTTTCAGGAAAGGCTGGAAGATGAATTTAGTTCAACAAACCATTTCCCAAGTGCCATTTCCGAAGGGAGGGAAGGTGGGGGGAGTTAGTAGCATTTTCTCAATTTTTTACTCCATAAAAAAATATTTCAAACAACAAAAAACAAAAAGCCAATCAAAAAATTAAAATGTAAATCTTAGCTATATTTAAACTGGTTCCACAGTTCCCTACAGGGTAATCCATAAACCCTGGGCACATTTAGAATCCACAGGTTGCTGGAAAAAACAACAGAAATTTACTTTGGACAGCGTATGTGGTGAAAAAGAGATGGATGCTTAAGTGTAAAGTACTCCAAATTATCCAAAAAAAGCCTTAGCGGTGGGAGTTGTGGGGGGCACAGCAGGAAAAAGGTTAAATAAATGTAGATGTAAGTAACTTGGATAGAAAAATCACTGTCTAAATAATGAAACAATATAGAAAATTACTGGTGTTTCTGATACTTGAAAAAAAAAAAATTGCCTCAAGGTCCAAAGGGGCATACTGCTAGCTGCAAAGGTTTACAGAGGGTTGGGGGTATGGCTGGAGAATAGCTATACATTTTCTTCCATGGCGGTCAATTGTAGTGCTTTGTGGCAATCCAACATCCTTTTTTTTTTTTTAAATCTTTTTATTGTAAACAAAGCTCATCATACATTGGAACCCATATCAATTACATAGGCATGGTAGCTCAATCAAGGTATAAAATAAGATACGGCCTGCGACCAACATTACACGATCATTGATCTGAAATCATCACGTGTCACACCCAGTCACTTTTGTCTTCCCTCACTTGCTGAGAGTCGACTTCCTGTGTCTCTATCTGCCACCCATTTTGAGCATATTATTCTGTTTTTCCTCACGCATCCCCTGCTGTTGTAAATCACTTGTTCCACTCTTTGGAATCAGTCTAAGTCCCTCTCCCAGTTTGTGATTCTTGGAGGGTACCTCGCCCCCCCCCATCCCCGTGCAATGTGTCCCTTAGGCACTCCGCCCGCAAATTTTAGCAAAATCTTCACGCATCTGGGCCACCCCTCATCACCAGTAATGCCCAATAGCAACCATTTCGCCTCTAGGGTTGTGTGCAGTCCAGTTACCGTACCCATTATTTGAACCACCCTCTCCCAATATTCCTGATTCTTTGGGAATCCCCACAGGGTGTCGAAGAAGGAACCTGCTTTATCACATCCCCTGGCACATCTGTTGTAGTCAGTGTGACACATCCTATGCAATAGTGTTCTGCTCTGTGTAGAACCCTGAACTGTATGAGACAGAAATGGGCCTTTATGCCCACCTCCCTGAGGGTTTGCATCGCCTCCACCCAGTCCTCATCCTCAAGCATTCATAAGTCGCTTTCCCAGGCAGACTGTAATGTCCTCAGAGGGTCTGGGGAATTGTCCTTAATTTTCTTGTATATCCGTGAGATAGCCCTACTCGTCAATGGTTCTGTCAATAATCTATCATTCAGGGGGGAAGACTCTGGCCCTCATTACAACCCTGGTGGTAAATCCCGCTTACCGCTGTGCAGAAGACCGCCAACATACCGCTGTGGCCACCGAATTCCGCTACAGGTATTACGACCCACAGTCCGGAATCCGCCACAATACAGACACCCACACAAGTCCGCCACACCAAAGGTCAGTGATAAACTGGCGATAACAAAACCGACACCATCACGCCAACAAGAATGCGCCCACACTATCACGACCCACAAATCCACGCAGCGCTTCTTCAACCGCGGTAATCCATTGGCAGTACACACCGCTGCGCTCAATATACACACAAATATACAAAACATAACTACATTGGACAATTCGAAATACACACACATGATACACATACATACACCACACCCACACACCCAATCCAATACAAAGCACACAACCACGTTACCCACAAACCATTACTACCAGAAATTTTAAAGCAGGCCAGAGAGAGACACTACCTAAAACAACACCAGCATCCACAGACACACAACACCATCACTTACACAACATCCACGCACCTCAAACAACACACACCAACACACCCCCTCACACATCACAACAGACACCACCTCACACATCACCCACACCACATCGTGGCACCTCAACGACACCCCAGGTTTTCTGAGGAGGAGCTCAGGGTCATGGTGGAGGAAATCGTCTGGGTAGAGCCACAGCTATTCGGATCACAGGTGCAGCAGACCTCCTAGGAAGATGGAGCTATGGCGCAGAATTGTCAACAGGGTCAACACAGTGGGACAGCATCCAAGAACACGGGATGACATCAGAAAGAGGTGGAACGACCTACGGGGAAGGTGCGTTCCGTGGTCTCCAGACACCAGATTGCTGTACAGAGGACTGGCAGTGGACCCCCACCTCCTCCCCCACAACTAACAACATGGGAGGAGCAAGTCTTGGCAATACTGCATCCTGAGGGCCTCGCAGGAGTAGCAGGAGGACTGGACTCTGGTAAGGCAAATCTTTACAACCTCATCCCCCCCACCCCACCTGCATGCCATCACATACTCCCACCCTTACCATCACACCCATTACCCCAACAACCCACAGATACCCCACCAACACAACCCACACATCCCAAAACCACGCCCTGCATGTAACACCAATGCATTGACACCCATCACCCAAGCATGTCCACTACAGAGACTCACTCATGCCCCAAAATCACCAATCACACAAGGACCAAGCCAATAATGCAAGCACTGGAGATGGTCAACCACCCATTGCACACAATGGCACAAACAGATACAATAATGATGCATTTACACCCCAATAGGACCCCTACCCAACGTCACCGGACAGGAGGTCCCAGACATATCCAGTCCCCCCCACAGAAGAGGCCCACAGTGATGACAGCAGTTCTGCACGCCTGGATCAAGATGACCAGCCCGGCCCATCTGGGACCTCGGGACAGTCGGTTCCCCTGACACTGTCACAAGCCACCACAGAGCCTCCCCCTCAGGAAACAACAGCACAGCACCCACCCAGCGGGCCCATCCCTCTCTCCCCAGGACACTTCAATCAGCAGTGTGTCCACCACTACAAGGAACCCAGGAAGACCCACCAACCCAAAAAAAACAGGGACCTGGGGGCAGTGGCAGTTGGCACACGGTTCAGGGGACAGAGGCACAGGATAACATGGAAACTGGGAGGACTGCTGTGTGACAGGGGGAGGACAGGCCCAGGGAACCCACTGTCAACGAGGCACTCTCCAACATCATGGGAGCTTACCATCATTCCCAGGAGACGATGGCAACGGTACTGGCCAAGTTTCAGTAGACCCAGCGGCTGCAGGAGGAACACTACCTTGGGATCAGGGAGGACTTGAAGTCCATTAACCCCACCCTGGTCACCACTGCAGGGGTGCTGGCAGACCTTGTCAACACCAGGAGGGACACAGTGGCACAACAAGGGGCCCCTGACACTAGCCTGGACGATGAACAGCCCTCCACCTCCGCTGGCGCTAGAGAACAGGAGGCACTGCCACAGGAACAACAGGACACCAGCACCCCATCCCCTGCAGATGGAGAACCACCCCGCAAATGGTCCCTGAGATCCAGGAACAAGACAGAGAACATTGCCAAGACCCCCGCCAGGAAATGAGACCCCCCTGAATGTCACCCTTCTGTCCCACTATGTCACCCTGTCCATCCTTAAACTGCCATTGCTCCACTTCCTATGCCCATTTGGACAATGCACTTGTGAAACAAATAGACAGGACTCTGCCATGGACATTCCTCCACCATCACCCCAGCCCATTTTACAACCTCCTCCACTTATTAGAACAGGAATAAACACACTTCAATCACAAAACAATCTGGAGTCAGTCTGTGCTTTCACAAATGTGCAATTGCAATAACTATGGAATATAGCAATGTCAATTTACTTGTTCACATACCAATGTAACACAGCTGTAGCCCAGCAGTAAACATAGCAGGGGACACAAAGTGGGACCCATATCTGTGAAATGGAAAGTCAAAGTGACAAGTCAGGATCCATACACTAAATGAAAATGACAGACTTATGCTAGTTCCAACAATAGAATGAGATGTGGGAAGCAGTGACATCTTCTTACCTGTGTCTCACTGGAAGTATTGCATGATGATTTTGTTTCGGCTGTCAATATCCTCTTCTTCTGCCTCCTCTTCTTCCCTGTCCACAGGCTCCACAGCTGCCACAAAACCACCATCTGGCCCATCCTCCTGCAGAAAAGGCACCTGGCGTTGCAAAGCCAGGTTGTGCAGCATACAGCAGGCCACGATTATCTGGCACACCTTCGGTGAGTAGTATAGGGAGCCACCTGTCAGATGGAGGCACCGGAATCTGGCCTTCAGGAGGCGGAAGGTGCATTCGATCACCCTCCTGGTGCGCCCATGTGCCTCATTGTAGCATTCCTCTGCCCTAGTCCTGGGATTCCTCACTGGGGTCAGTAGCCATGACAGGTTGGGGTAACCAGAGTCACCTGCAAATGTCGAGGGACAACTGTTAGACACACACTAACCCTTATGGACAGCCCCATTCCCAGACAGCAAATTAAACTGTGTGGGGACTTTAGGCTCACCTACTAGCCACACACGGTGCCTCTGGAGTTACCCCATCACATAAGGGATGCTGCTATTCCTCAAAATGTAAGCGTCATGGACTGAGCCAGGATACTTGGCATTCACATGGGAGATGTACTGGTCTGCCAAACACACCTTCTGCACATTCATAGAATGGTAGCTCTTGGGGTTTCTGTACACCTGTTCATTCCTGCGGGGGGTACACATGCCACATGTGTACCATCAATGGCACCAATGATGTTAGGGATATGTCCCAGGGCATAAAAGTCACCTTTCACTGTGGGCAAATCCTCCACCTGAGAGAACATGATGTAGGTGCGCATGTGTTTCAGCAGGGCAGACAACACTCTGAACAACACGTTAGAGAACATAGGCTGGGACATCCCGGCTGTCATGGCCGCTGTTGTTTGAAAAGACCCACTGGCCAGGAAATGGAGTGCAGGCATGACCTGCACTAGAGGGGGGATCCTGTGGGATGGCGGATAGCTGACATCAGGTCTGGCCCCAACTGGGCACACAGTTCCTGGATTGTTGCACAATCAAGTCTATAGGTGACTAGGATGTGTCTCTCTTCCATTGTTGACAGGTTCACCAGGGGTCTGTACACCAGAGGATGCCGCCATCTCATCACCTGCCCCAGCGGACGTGCCCTATGGAGGAGAACAGCGAGCAGAGGGTCATCCAACACTGAGGTGTCACAGTGTGTTATTTGCAGAAACGTTATTAATCCGCAATGTGCCAGTATCTGTCTATATTCCCGGCCTAGATAGGTGTGACGCAGTTAACATCCATACGATGTGGCCCCCTGAAATGGCGGCTGCCTGACCTGTAAGGTGGGACAAGGGGATATGAGGTAACTGCGCTGGCGTTGTACACCGTCGCAGTGGGCGGTCGAAGACCTTGGCGCAATTCTGCATTAGTTAACATTGGGCCCTATGGGTCCCAGGAGCCAATGACGATGTACGCCGGCGGTGACGGCACGCACCGCTGCGGACGTGACCGCCATTTTCTGTCTGTTCACTCAATTGATACCTGACCTTCAACAGGAGAGGACCTACACTGTAAGTGCTGCTGTGACCTGTGTCTGGAAGCGACGATGGCTCATGTGTCTGGGGAAAGGGCCCCTGCCTTCACTTCAGAGGAGTTGGAGAAACTAGTGGATGGGGTCCCCCCCAGTACATGCAACTGTACGGTCCTCCAGACAAAAAGGTGAGTACACTGTGAACATGCTGCATGGGCAATGCCTGTTTTGAGTGGTGTGGATGGAAGATACATGGGGGGGCTGAGGCCTGCATGTGCGGATGGGGAGTGCATGTGCGTCAGGTCAAGGGTGGGAACTGGGGGGCAATGAGTAAGATGGTCCGGACGGGTAAGTAATTTATTTCCCCCCTGTACCATTCCTCTAGGTCAGCGACCACCAGAAGAAGGGTATTTGGCGTGCCATCGCCAAGGACGTTCGGACCCTGGGGTTCTACCACAGACGGAGCACTCACTGCCGGAAAAGATGGGAGGACCTGCGCCACTAGAGCAAGAAGACGGTGGAGGCCCAGCTGGGGATGGCCTCCCAGCATGGGAGGGGTGCCTGTCGCACCATGACCCCCCTGATGTTCCAGGTCCTGGCGGTGGCGTAACCGGAGTTGGATGGGCGCTTGAGGGCATCACAGCAGCCACAAGGGGGTGAGTACACTCTCATTCAGCTGACTTTGCACGCATTACGAGGTGTCTTGGGGGGTGGGCAGTGGGTTCCTCTAGGCCAGGGCGAACTTGGTAGGCAAGGTCCCTTGTGAGGCAGGCCATGTGGCACCCGAAACCCACCAGTGGTAATAGCCATCTACACCTAGTCAGGCTCCTGTGACTTCCAGGTGTGCAGCAATTGGTCTTAGGCCTCGTACTCCATGGTCAGCTGAAATTTCTAGGAACTGTCAGTGCATGGCGTAGTGCAGAGGGCTGCTTCCTGTGTGTTGTGTCCGCCAACGGTAGTGGTGCTGCATGCACTGAACATGTCTTTCTTCTGTCTCCCCCCCCCTTTTTTGTGGTCTCCCTGTTCTTGTGTGCAATAGCATCATCAGGTGGAGGAGCATTGGCACCGGAGCAGGAGGGAGCTGCATCCCACTTGGCCCTGGAGGGCGAAACAACGGAGTCTGAAGCCACCAGTGGGACAGAGGGCGAGGGGAGCTCCACGGCGGGGACAGGAGCAGACAGCAGTGACAGCGACTCCTCCTCTGATGGGAGCTCCCTTGCGGTGGCAGGCACCTCTGTGTCCACCGCATCAACAGGTACAGCTGCCACCCCTCCTACCAGCACCGCCCTCCCAGCAGCCCCTCAGCGTGTGTCCCGTGCCCACTCACCCAGGTGGGTGGGCATCTCCTTAGCCCCAGGCACCTCAGGCCCTGCCCCAGTCAGCACTGCTGCCCTCAGTGAGGAGGCTATTGTCCTGAGATCCCTCACTGTTGGGCAATCTACCATTGTGAATGCCATCCAGGGTGTAGAGAGGCATATGCAACAAACAAATGCATACCTGGAGGGCATTCATTCTGGGCAGGCAGCCCAACAGAGAGCATTTCAGGCTCTGGCCTCAGCACTGATGGCAGCCATTGTCCCTGTGTCCAGCCTCCCCCCTCCAACTTCCTCCACCCAGACCCAATCCCCTGTACCTCAGCCTATCCCAAGCACACCATCAGACCAGCATGCACACTCATCAACGCACAAGAGTGGCTCAGGCAAACATAAGCACCACACATCCCACAGGCACTCACACAAGCACCCTCCCCATGCAGACACAGCAACATCCACTGCCTCCACTGTGTCCCCCTCCTCCTCGTCCTCCTCCTCCCTCCCTGTCTCGTCTCCACTCACACCTGCATGCACTATATCCTCAGCCACTGCCTCCATCACCAGCACGCCCATCACCACACACCGCTTACGTGCACTCACCCCCCACTACTATTCACACATCCCCAGTGTCCTCTCCCAGTGTGTCAGTGAGCCCTCCTCCCAAAGTACACAAACTCAGCCACACACCCACCCAACAGCCATCCACCTCACAACAGCCTCCGGCCCATGCACCTTCACCCAAATTCAGCAGACGTACACCTCCTACAACCACTACCTCTACCTCCACTCCCAAACCCCCTCCATCTTCCTGCCCCAGTGTGTCTAAAAAACTTTTCCTGGCAAACCTTGACCTCTTCCCTTCACCTCCCCCCCATCCTTCCCCTAGGGCCAGGCTTTCCAGGTCCCAGCGCAGCACCTCAGCCACCAAATCTCCAGGCACAATGGTGCCAGCAACTGCAGGGTCATCGAGTGCGCCACACATCAGGGCTGCCAGTGTGCCACTAGCGAGGGCAAGGACATTCCGCCACCTGCCAAGGTGAAAAAGGTGCCCACATCCCAGAGGGAGAAGCCAAAAGTACCAGCCACCAAGGGCTCAGCAAAAAACAAAGGGGATAGTGGCAAGACAACTGCGGCACCATCAAAGCTGGGGAAGGGCCAAAAGTTGAAGAGCAGGTCAGGAGAGGGCATGGTGAAGGACCAGTGTCACACTTTCTGTCCACGACCACGCCAACCTGTACGGTGGCGAACAACCGCCACCTGCACCACCCCCGGCACGTCAACAGCCTCAATGACAGTCCCCAGCCTCTTCCCCAGTGGGCAGCCATCTGAGGCTGCAGGAGATATTCTGCTGTGTCCCTCAGCAGGTGCTGATCCATGCACCGCCGCCAGCACCGCCTCAACAGACACCGCCGCGACAGACACCGCCGCCAGCACCGCCACCTGCAACGCCCCCGGCACATCTACAGCCTCAGCGACAGTCCCAGCTTCTTCCCCAGTGGGCAGCCATCCAAGGCTGCAGGAGACATCCTGCTGTGTCCCTCAGCAGGTGCTGACCCATGCACTGCCGCCAGCACCGCCGCAAGCACCGCCACGGACACAGGCACCACAGGTGACATGGCTACCATCCCCAGTGGTCAGTCGTCTGAGGCTGGAGGAGAGTTCCTGGACCCTGGGCAGCTTCCATGAGGCATTTCTTCCATCACTGTTTGCACCTGCAGGTGGAAGGCGCAGCCACAGCAGTGTGGGGTATGTCGCTGCCTCTATGGCGTGTCATGCTACCTGAACCTCTCAAATCTCGTGGCACGCACACCCAGGTGAGGGCATTGTACCGGCCACACTGCACGTGGAGCAGTCTGGGCACATAGCCCCCTCCAGAACCAGTGGAGTATCACATCCACTACCTCAGTCCTTGGCAAGATGAAGCACTCTGGGCACAAAGCCCCCTCCAGAACCAGTGGAGAGATAATCCACTACCTCAGTCCTTGGCAGGATGAAGCACTCTGGGCACAAAGCACCCTCCAGAACCAGTGGAGAGATACATCCACTACCTCAGTCCTTGGCAGAATGAGGCACTCTGGGCACAAAGCCCCCTCCAGAACCAGTGGAGACTGTTATCCACTTGAGAGGCTGTGGCTTTGCACTCCCCATGATAAAGCAGTGGGCAAACCACCCACTTGAGAGACTTGAGAGACTGTGGCTTTGCACTCCCGAGGATAAAGCAGTGGGCAAACCACCCACTGGAGAGACTTGAGAGACTGTGGCTTTGCACTCCCTAGGATAAAGCAGTGGGCAAACCACCCATTTGAGAGACTGTGGCTTTGCACTCCCCAGGATAAAGCAGTGGGCAAACCACCCACTGGAGAGACTTGAGAGACTGTGGCTTTGCACTCCCCAGGATACCTCAATGGGCATGGAGCCCCCTCGTGCAGCAGTGGCGTGGTGTGTTCATCAGGCTGAGCTGCTCCCTCCCCCTGAGGTGCCTGTATATTTTCTAACTAATGCCCCAGCAGGGTTCTCTCCCTTTCCAGTCAGGCATCATGTGTGGGCCTCGCCCATGCATTTTTGGCCCAGTGGTCCACAGGCAATGATTAGTACACTATCCGGACTTGTGTAGTTGGTGTACATATTTGTATATACTGAATTTTGACTTTTGACTAATGGATTTTTCCTGATTACAATCGTTACAATCATTTCCTTTTGTCCTTGCGTTCTTCCAGGGGGTGGGAGGGGTGTATATGTAATGTTGCTGTATGTATTTGTGTGTATGTTGTTGTGTGTGAGGGTGGTGGTGTTGGGTGTTGCCTGTGTGTGTCACTCTCTTTCCTCCCCCCTCCCCTGTGTTGTAGGTGCAGTACTCACCGTGGTCGCTGCCGCCGCCGTTCGTACTCCTGGTAGAAGAGGAGGTAAACCAACATGGGTAATACATGAAGTTCGGGCTCCATGGCGTCCTGGTTCCTCGTTGGGTGTTGAGAGGTAAGTGTTTTCCCTTCTGTGTACTGTTTCCGCCATGCTTTTGATAGCATTGGTTCCGCCCCAGAAAAGGTGGCGGATAGGCCTCTTGTAATACAGTGGGTGGTACTTTGTCTCCCGCCTGTCTGTTGGCGGTGTCTGCCACGCTGTTTGTTTCTACCGCTGTGGCGGTCGGAGTGTTAAAGTGGCTGTCTATGTTGGCGGTTTCCGCCACAGTTGTAATCCCATTTATTTTGCCGCCAGCCTGTTGGCGGTATTACCGTCACTTTAACACCGACCGCCAGGGTTGTAATGAGGGCCTCTGGTAGCTGCTCTCTCTCTACTATGTGTCTGTGGAGCACAGAGGTTCTGTCTGTTAGTTTCCCTTCCCATCCTAGAAATCTATTGGCCGCCATCCAGGCTTTAGCCATGGACTGCGTATGAAACGGCAGTCGACCCAACCGGTCGTCCCCATACAGGAGCATATCAAAGCCCAGAGGTCCCATTGCCTCTCTATCCAGCCGAAATGCTAGGTCGTCTAATGCCGCGAACACCCAGTCATTGACCGTGCACAGTTGTGTTCCCCAGTAATACTTACATACATCTGGTACTGCCAGGCATCCCTCGAACACTCCCCTCTGGATTTTAGTTAGGGAGATGCGCAAGCTATCCCTGTGCCACAGCAGCTTCCTCAATTCACTATTAATATTCTGAAATACTTCGGGGGCACCTCATATGGAGTAATTGCAGACAATACAGAAGCAGCAGCAGGGCCATCATTTTGAAGAGCACCGCACGTCACATCAGAGAGACCAGGAGCCACCTCCAATGCAAGACATCTGCCCGGAGGCGCCTCAGTTGCACCAACAGGTTTTCCTCCCGGAACATGGGCACATCGCATGTGACAAAAATACCTAGGTAACAAAACCCTTCCATCACCACTGGGTAGTTCCGGGGCACCCCCGTGAGTGGGTAGACCAACGATTTGTCCCAGTTGATTTGGGATCCCGAGTAACTACTAAATACTTGGAAAATATGGAGCAGCCTGTCCACCGTCACTCCTGATCTCGCCGCATAGAGCAGACTATCATCTGCATATAAGGAGAATAGCTCCTCCCATCCCTCCTTCCCTTCAATCCCACATACCAAAGAATCTTGCTGTATCCAAGCCACTAGTGGCTCTATCGCCAGTGCAAAAATCATAGGGGACAAGGGACATCCCTGTCTCGTCCCCCTGCTGAGCACAGACGGGCGAGATATTGACCCGTTCACCCGCACCCATGCCGGGGGGGGGACCGGTATAGGAGCCGCACCAATTCGCAAAATCCAGGGCTGAATCCCATCCTGTCCAGCGCCGCAAATAGATATGGCCATTCTATACTGTCAAATGCCATTCTGGCATCCAATGCCAGCACTACGGCGTGCTCATGGTCTGCTTCATTGGTCATGTGCAGGACCCGATACAGGTGACAGAGGTTGAGCCTAGTCCCCCCACCGAGGCATAAAGCCTGCCTGATCAGGATGAATCAGTTTTCTAATCACCCTACGCAGCCTGTTGGCCAGGATCTTTGCCAAGAACTTAACCGCTACATTTGATAACGAAATGGGCCTGTACGAACTGCAAGACTCGAGGTCTTTCCCTTTCTTTGGGATTTCCACTATTGTGGCTAATCTCTGATCCCTTGCCAGGATCCCCTCTATCCTTGTTGTCCTGAACATTTGCAGCATATATTTTGCTGCCTCTTTAACTGTACACCTATATAGTTCGACAGGGATACCATTGGGCCCGACTGCCTCTATGGACTATAAGTCTCAAAGGGCCTGATCAACCTCCTCCTCCTCTAGCTCATCGCGGGCCTCAGTTGTGAGAGTCGGCAGTGACACATCCTCCAAGAGCTCCACATATTCCCTTCCGAAGTATTCGACCATGAACTCGTATAGCCGCTCATAATAGTCCGCAAAGGCCTCAGCAACGTCTACACTGGTCCTGCACTCCTGTCCCTTCGCATCTTGGACTGTCACGACCCAGTTCCTCCCCCTGTCTCTTCTTTCAAGGCAGGCTATTAATTTGTTGGCCTTTTCTACCACGTCATAGAGTCGTCGTTGACCTGCGAGCACATTAGCCCTTGCCCTGCTTTCTGCCAAGTCCCTCAACTTTTGCTGGCGACATCTAAGTTGGTAACATTGTTCCATACACTGCCGACCATCCTGCATGGCTACCCTCTTGAGTGTCCTGATCTGTGCTTCCAGACCCTCTACTTTGATCTGTTGTTCCTTTTTCATTCCTCCTATTAGCGCCTGCACCTGGCCCTGGATCACTGTTTTGTATGCCTCTCATAGGGTGACTGATGATGCCACTGATCTGTCATTTTCTTGAAAATACAGAGTGGTCTGCACTCTCACTTTATCCCTGAATTCCAGTTCTAGGAAGTGCAAAGGGTCCAACCTTGGAGGCAGTCCCCTACCCCTCCTCGGACCCCCGAGTACCACCGTCACTGGGGAGTGATCAGAGATCCCTCTCGGAAAATGAGTCGCCCCATCGAACCGCCCAGCCTTTGAATCAAGCGTAAAAATGTAGTCTATCTGTGAAAAACTGCTGTTTGCTGCGGAAAAATACATATATTGACTACCCCCCAGAGGTCCACCAGGCCCAATGCTTCCACAAACTTCCTAAGGGTACTCTCTCCCCCGCCACCCTGGGCCCCGAAACCCTGTCCCCCTGCACATCCATGACATCCTTCATACCGCTACACAGGATCAGGATGCCCCTGGGAAGGCCCAGTAACTCTCCTTTCAACGCTCGGAATGTGTCCCCTTGCATCCAGGGAGGCACAAAGTGAGCAAATGTTTATCGTTGGACCTTCCCAGGTGCCTGTCTGCACGCATGTCTCCCGGAGTATATGCCACCTTTACGCTGACAATTATTCCAACCCCCTTTAACCTAGATGTGTAACCTGTGTGTGCAACCAGGGAGTAGCCCATTAGATCTAGTGCCTTGTATCTGTTCCCTTTCAAATAAGTTCCCTGAATCAGGATAAGGAAAATGGCTCCCTGTTGCAGTTACCGACACTTTTTGCCTGATATTGATGCTGACTTGACTGGGAAGTGTGCTGGGACCCTGCTAACCAGGCCCCAGCACCAGTGTTCTTTCACTAAAAATGTACCATTGTTTCCACAATTGGCACACCCCTGGCACACAGATAAGTCCCGTATAAAAGGTACCAGTGGTACCAAGGGCTCTGTGACCAGGGAAGGTCCCTAAGGGCAGCAGCATGTGTTGTGCCACCCTAAGGGACCCCTCACCTAACACAGGCACACTGCCATTGCAGATAGTGTGTGTTGGTGGGGATAAAAAGGCAAAGTCGACATGGCATCCCCCTCAGGATGCCATGCACACCAAATACTGCCTGTGGCATAGGTAAGTCACCCCTCTAGCAGGCCTTAAAGCCCTAAGGCAAAGTGCACTATACCACAGGTGAGGGCATAGCTGCATGGGCAATATGCCCCTACATTGTCTAAGCCCATTCTTAGACATTGTAAGTACAATGTGGCCATATTAAGTATATGGTCTGGGAGTTTCTCAAAACGAACTCCACAGCTCCATAATGGCTACATTGAACACTGGGAAGTTTGGTATCAAACTTCTCAGAATAATAAACCCACACTGATGCCAGACCTGGATTTATAAAGATAATGCACACGGGGGCATCTTAGAGGTTTCTGTCCCCCTGGGGCAAGAGCCTTTGTGCTCTCTGGGGCCAGAAACAAAGCCTTCACTGGGGGGTGGTGCTTCACACCTCCCCCTTGCAGGAACTGTAACACCTAGCAGTGAGCCTCAAAGGCTCAGGCTTTGTGTTACAATGCCCCAGGGCATTCCAGCTAGTGGAGATGCCCTCCCCCCGGACACAGACCCCACTTTTGGCAGAAAATCCGGAGGAGATATTGAGAAAAACAAAAAGCAGTCACCCTCCAGACAGGACAGCCGCTAAGGTGTCCTGAGCTGAGGTGACCCCTGCCTTAGGAAATCCCCCATCTTGTTTTGGAGGATTCCCCCCAATAGGATTAGGGATGTGCCCCCTCCCCACAGGGAGGAGGCACAAAGAGGGTGTAGCCATCCCCAAGGACAGTAACTATTGGCTACTGCCCCCTAGACCTAAACACACCCCTAAATTGCGTATTTAGGGGCCACCCTGAACCCAGGAAATCAGATTCCTGCATCCTGAAACAAGAAGAAGGACTGCTGACCTGGAAGCCCCGCAGAGACGACTGAGACGACAACTGAATAGGCCCCAGCCCTACTGGCCTGTCTCCAGACTCAGACAACCTGCACAGCGACGCGTCCAGCGGGACCAGCGACCTCTGAGGACTCAGAGGACTGACCTGCAACTAAAGGACCAAGAAACTCCATTGGACAGAGAATCTGTCCAAAACTACAACAAAGAAACCATCTTTAGAGAGAATCTAGCCTCACTCCGGAAGCGTGAGTCTCCACTCTCTGCACCCGATGCCCCCGGCTCGTATACAAAAGAAACAACACCACAGAGAGGATCCCCAGGTGACTACAATGACGTGGACACCCTGAGACGACCTCCCTGCCTCCCCACAGTGTCACAGAGAGGATCCAGAGGCTCCTTCTGACCGTGACTGCCTGGTAACAAAAGAACCCGACGCCTGGAAGAAGCACTGCACCCACAGACACTAGGACCGAGAGGAACCAACTACCGGTGCAGGAGTGACCAGCAGGTGGCCCTCATCCTAGCCCAGTCGGTGGCTGTCCCGAGAAGCCCTGTGTGCCCTGGCTGCATCACCAGAGTGAGCCACGGGTCTCTGCATTGATTCCTATCTACAACGCGACACGCTACTTTGCACACTGCACCCGGCTGGCCCTGTGCCGCTTAGGCTGTTTTTTGTGTGCCTGTCTGGGACCACCCCAGTGCTCTACAAAACCCCCCTGGTCTGCTCCCTGCGGACCCAGATACTTACCTGCTAGCAGACTGGAACCAGAGCACCCCTGTTCTCCATAGGCGCCTATGCTATTTGAGCCCTACTTTGACCTCTGCACCTGACCGGGCCTTTGTTGCTGGTGCTGGGTGTTTGTGGTTCACTTGAACCCCCAACGGTGGGCTGCCTTGTACTTACCTCCCCCAGGAACTACTGAATTTTGCACTTTCCTCTTTTAAAATTGCTTATTGGCATTTTTGCCAAAACTATGTACCTTACTGTTTTCATTCCAAGTTCTATATTTACTTATGCCAAGTACCTTACAATTTATGTACTTACTTGAATTCTGAATTTTATGGTTCTAAAATGAATTAAGAAAATAATATTTTTCTATATAAAAACCTATAGGCCTAGAGTTAAGCCTTTGAGTTTGTGTTCTCATTTATTGCCTGTGTGTGTACAATAAGTGCTTAACACTACCCTCTGATAAGCCTACTGCTCGACCACACTACCACAAAATAGAGCATTAGTATTATCTAATTTTGCCACTATCAACCTCCAAGGGGAAGCCTTGGAATCTGTGCACACTATCTCTCACTTTGAGATAGTATATATAGAGACAGCTTCCTACAACTACAGTGCGCTTAATTTTATTGCCAAGGCCATTGACATTCCAGGTCATAACCTTGACCTCTGCTGTGGATTGTTATAGCATGTTGTGTTCTTGATGATAGCCCCCTCCTGATCCTTGACCCTGCCTCTACCCTGTAAGCAAGTGTGTTCTGGCTGAGCTAAAATCATAGGCCTCTACTGGGACAGGAGCTGTCCCGGGAAACCCACTCCAACTCCACCTCCCATCCTGCTACCCTTCATTGTGGACCTAAACTCACCCACCTCCGTAAGTTGAGGACCGCCTGTCGCCATAGAACGGTCTAACTAGTCAAGGACTGGCTGGCGGCACCAATCAGCATTTTGAAACTGGATGTGCCAGCCTTACACCCCTTGTTCTCTTTTGTATCAAAACATTGCCTCTACTTGACTACCAAATAATCAGCTTTTCTCATGGTAGGGTACCCTTCTCCTGGCAGTCCTCCCTCATTACATACCACCACCCAAAGTCAATTATGTCTCAAGACCATCTGCCTTGTCGTATAGTCTCTCTTCGGCCCCTGTTTGGGGTGACTCAGTTTCTGACGGATCCATCTCTGTGTCCTATTGTCCAGCTCGCCGATTTTCACAATCCTCTGCAGTGTTCGGGTTGGATGTGGACTGAGCCGAATGCCCCCTTGTGACCCTGGCAGGTTGGTCCAAGGGGCTGGCTGACGTCTCACTTCTTGGGGTACGCTTACCCCCTTGCGCCAGCCTTCGATCCTGTCCCAGGCCTCTGACAGCGTGACAAAGAACTAAGATTTGTCCTCCATCACAAACCTTAGTCTGGCTGGGAAAAGCATCATGTATTGAATGTCTTTTTCTCTCAGGGTCCTCTTGACCTCATCAAAACTCAGTCGCTGACGTTGAACTTGCAGCGTGAAGTCTGTCAAAAACCTCACAGTGGTGCCTCGTACTGGAGCTCCCCCCGAGACCGGGCCGTTTGCAAAATGGCATCTCTCTCTGTGGTTGAACACTCGAGCTATGATAGTTTTCGGAAGGGCCCCGGCCTCGGCGGCGGCACCGGCACACTATGCGCCCGCTCAATAGAGAAAAATTTGGAGAGTCTTTTTGGCCGGAGGTGGTTGGTTATCAAGTCCTCCAAAAAGAGGTCCACAGCAGGCCCCTCCCACCCCCACCGGGACTCCCACCAAACAGATATTGTTTCTCCTCACCCTGCCTTCCTGATCCTCTAGTTGGGCTGCCATTTGAGCCTGTTGTTTTGTTATGGACTAGACCTGATCCTCAACTTTTTTGGTTGTAGATTGCAATAGGTGAATGTGTGTTTCCGCTGTTTTAAGTTTGTCGGACATCTTGCGAAAGTCTGCTGGCAGGAGATTTACATCCAGCGTCACAGCCTCCAATTTTGGTTCTAGCAAGCTCTTGAGATCTCGAGTGGGGTCCATAATGGCTCACAATGAGGGCTCTGCGTCTCCAGGCAGCTCCCCATACCCCTTGCTTGCCCCCTGTAGTTTCCCCACCGTATACGTGTCCATTTGATTCGACTGTGCATTGGGATGGCTCTTTGGATTCACCATTTTTCCACCTCCTGCTGTCCCACACCTGTCCCCTCGGTACTTCTGGGCCACGGTGATACATCCCTTGCACTACACTGTATCGGGGGAGGCTACCTCCTTCGCCAGTTGTTGGGCCCTTCCTGTTTCTTAATGCCAGCACCTCTGCAACCGGCCGTCGACCTCTTGTCAGGCCGCGAGGGCTCCCGCCTCTCACCGGCCAGTGCAGATGCTGCTCGGGGGCCGAGTTGCTCGCTCCAAGGCCCCACCTCCTTACTTGTTGCCACGCTGTGGTACTCCTCCTGCAGGCCTGCAATTCATCAGCACTCCTCTCCCCCGGATGCCGGGTACCATCACCTGGCCTTGCTCCGGCGGGCCTGTGGTTCGTCCACGCCCCTCTGTCACGTACTCTCTAGTTCACTCTTTCCGCGCAGGCAGAGGCTGGCCAATGGGACCCTGGATCCACACAGCCCGCTGATGCAATAGTTCTCTTGCTTTAGGGAAGGTTCTTCAGTGCTGATGTTGTCAGATTATGTACGGATATCGGGGTTAATGATGTGCGGTGATCGGAGATCTTGTAATATACGGACATTTTGTCTGCTGACAAGCCACGCCTCCCCTCAATGCAACACCTTTGGGCATCAGCTGAAGCCCTTCATGCCATTCCAGTGTGACGGTCCTGTTGAGCACTCCCGATACACTGCAGCCATGCATGGAGCTTCAAATAAAATGTTTGAAGACCCAATTTTTAATAAGCATATGTACAAAAATATGCATGCACACAAGAGAAAATAGGGAACTCTAAACAATGAAACAGACACCATGCTGCCAATTATGTAGCCAAACCACCCATACAGGAGGCAAGGAGGACTTACCAGGAGCTACATGACCAGAAAAAACCCATCTCTCTAAAAACATAGCTGGGGGGGGTCAGGGTAAAACTACAACTAATGTGTTTTTAACCTTAGCTGTCCAGAACATGTAATGCATGCAAAATAGAACATAATAAGGCTGAGGTGCCAGTTTTCAGCTTGCCAGGGGTATGCACTTTATCAACAAAGAAACAATCATAGTCCGGGTAAGTCAGATATACACCAATCAATCAAAGTTTTGTGAAACGCGGCCAATCACCCATAGAGTCTCAGGGTGCAGAAAGTGGGCATGCTGCTCAGTCGAAGAGCCAAGTCTTGAGTTCTTTCCTGTACAGTTTCAGTGATGCTGTCTGCCTGAGCTTGAGGGGAAGTGTGTTCCATCCATGTCCAGGCTGCTAGGTTTGAGAAGTATCTTCCTAATACTGTTCTGTTCAGTTTCTTGGGGACAGATGCAAGTGTGAGCTGGGAGGAACGGAGATGTCTGTTGGGTATGTAGAAGGTGAGGCGGTATTTGATGTATGGCAGTACTATATTGTGCAGTGCGTTCAATGTGAGGGGCTGGTTGCCTGCGAGCCAGCGTAGGTCTCTGAGGTGGGAGGAGATTCAGCTGTGTTGGTGTAGGTCGAGGATGAATGTGGATGCTGCATTCTGGACTCAGTTGACGTAGTCCTATTTGATGGTGATGAGTGAGTGCAGGACTGACCTCGTGTTGGGGGAATACATTTTAAAATCTTCTGTGGGAGACAGAGGGTGTAGGAAGCCGGCTCTGTATTACTATCTCAAAGTGAGAGATAGTGTGCACAGAGTCCAAGGGTTCCCCTTAGAGGTTGATAGTGGCAAAATTAGATAATACTAATGCTCTATTTGTGGTAGTGTGGTCGTCGAACAGTAGGCTTATCAGAGGGTAGTGTTAAGCATTTGTTGTACACATACAGGCAGTAAATGGGAACACACACTCAGGGGGTCATTCTGACCCCGGCGGTCATGGACCGCCGGGGCCAGGGTTGGCGAGAGCACCGCCAACAGGCTGGCGGTGCCCCGCAGGGCATTCTGACCGCGGCGGTTTGGCCGCGGTCAGATGCGGAAAACCGGTGGTCTCCTGCCGGTTTTCCGCTGCCCATTAGAATCCGAGCTGCGCCGCCATGGGGATTCTGACAGCCCATACCGCCATCCTGTTCCTGGCGGTTCTCCCGCCAGGAACAGGATGGCGGTATGGGTTGTCGTGGGGCCCTCTTACGGGGGCCCCTGCAGTGCCCATGCCAATGGCATGGGCACTGCAGGGGCCCCCGTAAGAGGGCCCCACTTTGTATTTCAGTGTCTGCTTTGCAGACACTGAAATACGCGACGGGTGCCACTGCACCCGTCGCACCTTCCCACTCCGCCGGCTCAATTCTGAGCCGGCGTCCTCGTGGGAAGGGTGGTTTGCACTGGGCTGGCGGGCGGCCTTTTGGCGGTCGCCCGCCAGCCCAGTGCAAAAGCCAAAATACCCTCAGCGGTCTTTCGACCGCGGAGCGGTATTTTGGAGGGGGGAACTCTGGCGGGTGGCCTCCGCCGCCCGCCAGGGTGAGAATCACCCCCTCAATGCCTTAACTCCAGGCCAATAGGTTTTTTATATAGAATTTTTTTTTTCTTAATTTATGTTAGAACCACAACATTTAGAATTCAAGTAAGTACATAAGTTGTAAGGTACTTGGCATACATGAATATAGAACTTGGAATTAAAACAGTAAGGTACACAGTTTTGGCAAAAATGCCAATAAGCTATTTTAAAAGAGGACAGTGAAAAATTCAATAGTTCCTGGGGGAGGTAAGTACAAGGCAGCCCACCATTGGGGGTTCAAGTCAACCACAAACACCCAGCACCAGCAACAAAGGCCCGGTCAGGTGCAGAGGTCAAGGTAGGGCCCAAATAGCATAGGCGCCTATGGAGAACAGGGGTGCTACGGTTCCAGCCTGCTAGCAGGTAAGTACCTGCGAGCTCAGGGAGCAGACCTGGGGTGTTTTGTAGAGAACTGGGGTGGTCCCAAACAGGCACACAAAATACAGCCTCAGCGGCACAGGGCCAGCCGGGTGCAGTGTGCAAAGTAGGTGTCAGGTTTTGAATAGAAATCAATGGAGGGACCAGGGTGTCACTCTGGTAATTCATGCAGGGTACAGGGGGCTTCTCTGGCCAGCCACCAACTGGGCAAAGATGAGGGCACTCCTGCACCAGTAGGTGGTTCCTCTAAGGCCTGGGGGCTGTGGGTGCAGCGGTTCTTCCAGGCGTCGGGTTCTTTGTTACCGGTCAGACGCAGTCAGGGGGAGCCTCTAGATTCTATCTGCAGGCTTCACTGTGGGTCTGCAGGGAGGTTGTCTCAGGGTGGCCACGTCCTGGAAGTCACCTGGGGGTCCTCGCTGCAGTGTTGGTTTCTCTGGACACGAGCTGGGGGGAGAGTTTTGGGGACTCACGCTTCAGGAGTGAGGTGGGAGTCCCTTTAAAGATGGTTTCTTCCTTGTTGTTTGGACAGAGCCCCTGTCCACTGGAGTTTCTTGGTCCTTTGGGTTGCAGGGCAGTCGCCTGAGTCAGCAGAGGTCGCTGGTCCCGCTGGATGCATTGCTGTTGCAGGTTCTTTGAGTCTGGAGACAGGCAGGTAGGGCTGGCACCAAGTCAGTTGTTGTCTTTGTCTTCTCAGAGGGGCTTTCAGGTCAGCAGTCCTTCTTCTTTAGGTCTTCAGGAAATCTGAAATCCTGGGTTCAGGGTTGCCTTTAAATACTGAATTTTGGGGTGTGTTAGGGCTGGAGGGCAGTAGCCAATGGATACTGTCCTTGAGGATGGCTTCACCCTCCTTGTGCCTCCTCCCTTTGGGGAGGGGGGCACATCCCTATTCTTATTGGGTAAATCCTCCAAAACAATATGGAGGATTTTCCAAGAAGGGAGTCACTACAGCTGTGGTCAACTTAGGGTTGCACCTGGCTGAGGGGGTGACTCCTCCTAGTTTTTCTCATTATCTCCTCCGGACTTGCCGCCAAAAGTGGGAGCTGTGTCCGGGAGGTGGGCATCTCCACTAGCTGGAGTGCCCTGGGGCAGTGTAACACGAAGCCTAAGCCTTTGTGGCTCACTGCTAGGTGTCACAGTTCCTGCAGGGGGGAGGTGTTTAAGCACCTCCACCCAGTGCAGGCTTTGTTTCTGGCCTCAGAGAGCACATAAGGCTCTCACGCCAGGAGGTCAGAAACTCGTCACTCTGTGGGAGGCTGGCACAGACCAGTCAGTCCTTCACTGAAGGATTGGATAAAATACGGGGGGCATTTCTAAGATGCCCTCTGAGTGCCTTTTGTAATAAATCCAGCACTGGCATCAGTGTTGGTTTATTATTTTGAGAAGTTTGATACCAAACTTCACAGTGTTCAGTGTAGCCATTAGGGAGCTGTGAAGTTTGTTTTTACAAACTCCCAGACCATATACTTAATATGGACACACTGTAACTACAATGTCTAAGAATGGACTTAGACACTGTAAGGGCATATTGCTCATGCAGCTATGCCCTCACCTGTGGTATAGTGCACCAAGCCTTAGGGCTTTAAGGCCTGCTAGAGGGGTGACTTACCTATGCCACAGGCAGTATTTGGTGTGCATGGCATCCTGAGGGGATTCATTGGCGTCCGGTGGGAGGGAGTGGTTGACAGTGTTTGGTGATCTGTGCTTCCCTGACTTTGCCCCAATGTCTGCCAGGGGGTTAGGGTGTGTGGTGGCGTGCAGTGTTTGAGTAGGTAAAGTAGATGCACTTGTGGTCAATCCAACAATTTTCGGAGGTGTGGATGATGGTGAGGTTGTCCCCTGCTGAGAGAACGGCGTGGAGGATGTGTACAACTTTGAGGGTGGGGATGTTGACGAGTTTTTTGAGGCCGAGAGTTGTGGGGTTGTACATGATGTTTGACGGATTGGGGGTCATCGAGGGTATCAAGCTGTAAATCTAGATCACTGAGTGGGATTTAATAGGAGGAAGTGAGTGCTTGGAGGGGCAACGAGGTTGAAGAAGTCTTGTCAAAACTGGGGTTGAGGTCCAAGTGGCCTATAGATGAGGGTGCCATGTAGGAAGGTGTTTCGGTTGGTCAGGATCTGGAAATGTAGATGCTCGTGCGTTGACAGAATGCGACTAGATGATGATAGGCGGAGGTTGTTCTTGTAGATTATGGCAATGCCACCTCCAGGCCGGTTGGCTCTGTTCTTGTGTATGATTTTGTAGTTGTGCATAATAGCTGTGGCAATGTCTGTGGTAGCTGCAGGGGTGATCCAATTCATCGTGAGAAGGTGACGTCTGGGGCTGTTGAGTCGAGGAGGTCTCAGACTTGTAGTCCATGCTTGACGAGGGAGCATGTGTTGAGGAGCTATGTGGAATCATTGGGTGGCACTTGGAGCGTGCTGGAGCAGGAGCAACAAGAAAATGATCCATGGGTGTTCATGTGGTCAGCTTGGTGGCATGCTGATGATCTTATTGGGCTGAGGGCACGTAGAGTGCTTGCGTTAAACCAGCAGAAGGGGTGAGAACCAGGGTCCGTGGTGCTGGGTGCCGCCCATGCACAAACAGGCCTCCCTGTGACGCACCAGCGTGGCGGCCGTCGTTAAGAAAGAGAAGGAGGCGGGGGTCCAGTGAAAAGGAGGCGGGAGAAGCACTTTGCATGGGGAGGGTGGGGATGCTGGGGCACCAGTTGTTCAGGGTAAACACAAAAGGGAGAAAAAGAGAAAAGGACAGAAAAGAAGCAAGTGAAAGAACAGAAGTAAAAGCAGAAGTAAAAAAGCAAGAGTAAAGAGAGGCAAACAGTATTGAGAGGAAGATACTTACTTTCAGACAGCCACTAGGCCACCATCGATGAGGAGGAGGAAGGAGCCTGCGGGTGGAGGTTGGCCTCGACCCGAGAGTCAGGCAGGCTCTGAGTTCGTCCAAGCAAAGGCAACAGCAGCAGCCAGAGGAACTGCACTAGGGAGGGCAATAGATGCTGACCAGGAGGTCAGAGGAGTCACCCTCTCACATAGTGCTGCACCCGCCATTAAGGAGAGGAGAGTGAGGGGCCGCTCTGCTGGGAGGCAAAAGGGCAGGAAAAGCGCTTCGCAGGAGAGGGGAAGGAGCAACCGGGGCAACAGTAGCACATAGAAAACACAAGAGGGAGAAAAAGAAAAACAGACATAAAAGAATCAAGTGAAAAAATAGAAGTAAAATCAGAAGTAAAAAGGCAGAAGTAAAGGGAGGAAAAAAGTTAATAGAGTGTGATATACTTAGTGTAAGATGGCCACTAGGTCACCAGGGATGAGGCACTTGGAGGAGTCTGCGGGTGAAGGTGGGACAACATACATAGATTAGGAGGCAATATCTAATATATTTGGGCAACACCGAAAACATCAACAAAGTAAAAACACAAAAGGACATCATGTTCATAAAAGTAGATTCAAATTTTATAAATCAAAAAAACCCACCAAAAATCTAAAATACAATGATTAGAAGTCAGACATGTATTTGTAAAGATTAAGGGCCAGATGTAGCAACTAAACATTTTGCGACTTGCAAATAGCGAGTCATAGCGACTCGCTATTTGCAACTCGCAAAATGTTATGCAGTACGGTGTCTCAGACACCGACTGCGACTCGCTATGGGGTCGCAATGACCCACCTCATGAATATTCATGAGGTGGGTCGCAAATTGCGGCCCCATAGCGAGTCAAGGCACTCGCAAACATGGAGGCCTGCTGTAGTCAGCAGACCTCCGTGTTCGTGACTGCTTTAAATAAAGCAGTTTTTTTTTTTTTTTAAGTGTAGCCCGTTTTCCTTAAAGGAAAACGAGCTGCACTTAAAAAAAAAAACGAAACCTTTAGTTTCAGTTTTTTTTCAGGGCAGGCAGTGGTCCCTTGGACCACTACCTGCCCTGAAAAAAATGTTTGGGGTCCATTCACAAACTGGAAGGGGTCCCATGGGGACCCCTTCCTATTTTCGAGTGGGTTACCATCCACTTGAAGTGGATGGTAACTGCGATACGATTTGCGACCGCGTACGCGGTCGCAAATGGTATTGCATCCCACTCAGACTCGCAAATAGGAAGGGAACACCCATTCCTATTTGCGAGTCGGAAATGCATATTGCGAGTCGGTCCCGACTCGCAATATGCATTTCTGAATAGCAAAGTGGCTTTTGCGCCTCGCAAACGGCGATTTTCGCCGTTTGCAAGGCGCAAACACTTTGCTACATCTGGCCCCAGATGCAATAGCGCTTAGAAGCAGAAAGTGAATATTGATTTATATGTCAGAACAGAACCCTGAGAAAGTCAAGTTTTCAAGCCACTCGTAATGGAATGCAAACTGGCTACATGACCCAGGCAGGGACTGTTGAGCCAAACTACCGTAATACTTGTCGCAGCATGAGATGAGTTGAAAATCCCCAAGTAATTGGGGTGTTGCAACAGATTTCTCCAAACAATGGTGGCAACACATCAGTTCAGAGCATGATGCTCCAGTCCAGTCCCTGCACCAGCAGCGATGCGCTGGTGGCAGTCTCGCAATAGGAGCAATGCAATATGCTTAATAATAACTGTGGCGTCAATGGAGATGCGCCAGTTCTAAGCACCACAACAACATCAATGCACAGATTCTAGCAGTAGCAGCACTTTATACACACTTCGAAGGGTCCAGGAATGTAATTGGCACCATTTGGCAGGGCAAGAGCTGCAGCAAGCACATTTTGTGTCCTTGTGACTGCTAGAGGACAGTAGGAACGCCAGCAAGCATTTAAAATCAATTTGGTTCTGAGTTGGAGAGATTCAGGAACAGCCCTTACAAATACCAGGCAAGGAGGGCAGCAGACAGCAGGTCAGCACAGCAGAACAGGAGTCCAGTAGAGTGACAGTCCTTTAAGCAGCACAGCAGTTCTTCCTAGCAAAGTGTCCACATGTCCAGAAGTGTACTGAGTTAATGAGGTCCGAGGTCCAATTATTATGCCCAGTGGTGCCTCTGAAATGGGGGAGACTTGAAAAAGAGGCCTTTGAAGAAAGTGCACATAGTCACTACACTTCCTGTCATAGCTGCAGAATCGCTATGGGGGATTATGCAGCCCTGTATGTCGGAAG
Organism: Pleurodeles waltl; assembly: GCF_031143425.1. Taxonomy (NCBI): domain Eukaryota; kingdom Metazoa; phylum Chordata; class Amphibia; order Caudata; family Salamandridae; genus Pleurodeles; species Pleurodeles waltl. The sequence goes on from NC_090445.1 coordinate 1,464,325,562, forward strand.
AATAGCCAGCCCATTTAGATGTGTCAGCTGCACCATTTCATCGTGCCAAGGGTGGGCCATCATGATATTTTTGGCCCATGAGTCACACCTGAGCTCCCTTGGTGTGTGCCTGTCTGGAGGGAATGCCCAAGAGATGATCCTTGACCCACCCAAACATGTAGTCAGGGGCAGCCAGTAGGCAGTAAATATTTAAGAAAATAAAACAGCAAATTTCTTAATGTGACATTTTCAGCCACACAAATTAAAGGTTCGACTTGACCATAAGTTGTGATTTTGAATTGCAAGTCTGGTGACACCTGACTCCAATTTTAGTTTTTTCAACAATTGGAAATTAGACAGGCTGCTTCAAGGTAACCCTGATGTTAGCTTAAGTAAAAGTTAGGCCTTGTGGTGGTGAAAGACAAGTGTAATACTTTTTCTATTACCACAACAGGTTAAAATTACAAATAAATGTCCACTTTGCCCTTGCCCTTTGATCTGTCCCGGGCCCAATAAAGGGGTTACTTATGTTTTAAAAATAAAGGTTTGAACCTGGAAAGACTTAACTTGACAGATCAAAATGGCAGTTTAGAACTGCACACACAGGCTCTGGAATGACAAGCAAGTCATGTTGGACGTACTACTTAAATGGGATGCACAGTCATTTCTGTGGGCACACTAGTAACCTTTAATTTACAAATCCAGGGCATAGGTAAGTGCAATTTATTAGGGACTTATAAATAAATTAAATGTGCCAACTGTGGATAAGCAAACATTACCATATTTTAAGGCAAGAGCACATGCACTTCAGCACTGGTTAGCAGTGGTAAAGTGCTCAAAGTCCTGACAACAAGAAAAAAGTCTGAGAAAGAGAAGGAAAGCAAAAATTTGGGGGTGAACCTTAAGAGAAGGACATTTGACAATAAGCAATCGCAAAATACATATAGATATTGTATTTGATTCTCATTTTTGAACCACTGTAACAATATGTCTTGCAGGAAAAAAAATATAAACTGAGCAGATAGGGTAGATGGTCGTATAAAAATACCAGTATACTGGCTGACCAATTAACTGAAAGAAGAGATTGACTGCCCATACACACATAAGCAATACATATATGCATAATTAAGTTCAGCTGCTAACTGTACATCAACTATATTGATAGGGGAGCCCTACTATATGTGAGTTATACTAAGATTGATGATGTACTTTAACTAACCAGTATCTCACACTTATGTTGTGTGGTTCACCTACATACCACAAATGTCCGTAATACACATGAAGGTTACTCTTCTTTCCATGAAACAAACATTAATGATGCAGATGTCAGACAATACAAGATCGTATACATCCTCTGAAAAATGGCCATTTCATTTTGGAATCTGGAGAAAATTAGTTTTGGCCCCAAGTACCAGAGATGGTAGGTTGTTGTACAATAGACCCTGTGCAAGAATAAGAATTAATAGGCACGCCTCCTGTGAGTTCCAGCAGTACAGGGCTGCCCTTTGATCCCAATGATATTTAGGCTGGTGGTAGAGGGTGTTATCAAATGGGTATGGGTGGATGTGCAGATTTGAAGGTGGCCAAAATGCACGGGGTGGGGGTAATCACCCAGCATGCTGCTTATGTTTTTCTTTTTTTTACTTGACGCAAGTGATGGGAACACTAAAGAGGTTGCTAGAGATCTTTCAGGTCTTTGTAAAGGTCTCTGGATTTAATGATATTTGGGACAAATCTTTATTGTTCCCAATGGACAAAGTACATGATCAACAATTGGATTTAGCCCTTACAGTGGAGATGTCTAAATTTAAATATTAGGGGAGATAATTTGGTCCTTCTGCTAGCCCACTTTGACAAGAATGTAAGGCAATGGCAGTCAATGTCAATTTCTCCGCAGGTAAGTGTGGCATATTTTAAAATGTGAGCACTAACCTGCTTAAGGCATAGAAAAATCATAAAAATTTTACTAGACATGCAAGTCAAGTAGCTTGAATAATCTACTCGGCCGAACTGTAAAGTTCTTAAACTGGAAACGGATTTCATATTGTGTGTTCCTAGGCAAATATTGAATTTTGCAATCACCTTTTTTGTTCATTCTCACATATGAGTGCACCTTCAAATATGTGAGTTCAGCATTTCTACTGTAAAAAAAAAAATCCTCTTTTGTTGGATTCAATACACTAAGGGGGTCATTACAACATTGGCGGTAAATGCCGCTTACCGCCGCGCAGAAGAGCGGCAACACACCGCCGCGGCTGCGGAATTCCGCCACAGCTATTACGACCCACAGCTCGGAATCCGCTAAAATCCAGACACCCACACAAGTTTGCCACACCAAAGGTCAGTGATAAACTGGCGATAACAAACCCTCCACCAAAAATTTAGACGAAGGCCAGAGAGACAGCACAGCAAAGACAACACCAGCATACAGAGGCACACAACACCATCACACATACACATCCACGCACAAACCACCACACACCCCTAAACATCACCCCACACATCACAACACACACCACCTCACACATCACCCACACCACCCCATGGCACCGCAAAGACACTGCAGGTTTTCAAAGGAGGAGTTCAGGGTCATGGTGGAAGAAATCATCCGGGTAGAGCCACAGCTATTCGGATCACAGGTGCAGCACACCACCATAGCTAGTAAGATGGAGCTATGGCGCAGCGTCGTGGACAGGGTCAACGCAGTGGACAGCACCCAAGAACTAGGGATGACATCAGAAAGAGGTAGAACGACCTACGGGGGAAGGTGCGTTCCGTGGTCTCAAGACACCACATTGTGGTCCAGAGGACTGGCGGCAGACCCCCACCTCCTCCCCCACAACTAACAACATGGGAGGAGCAGGTCTTAGCTATACTGCATCCTGAGGGCCTCGCAGGAGTAGCTGGAGGAATGGACTCTGGTAAGTCAACTCTTAACTATAACATCCCCCACCCTACCTGCTTGCTATCACATACCCCCACCCTCGCCCTCACCCCTATCACTCCAACTCCTCACATATGTCCCACTAGCACAAACCACACATCCCCACACCAAGCCCTGCATGCAACAACAAAGCATGGACACCCATCACCAATGCATGGCCACTACACATACCCATGCAGACCCCTAAACAATTAGCACACAAGGTCCTACACAGGAATGGAAGCACTGGGGTACAGGGTCACCCACCCATTGCACACATTGGCACACACAGATGCAATATTCATGCCTTTACACCCCTGCAGGACCCCTACAGGAGGACAGGAGGTTCCAGACATGTCCACTCCACCCACAGAAAGGACCCACAGTAATGACAGCAGCTCTGTCCAACTGCATCTAGATGACCAGCCCGGCCCATCTGGGACCTCGGGACAGTCGGTTCCCCTCACACTGGCACAAGCCACAACAGAGCCTCCCCCTCTGGAAACACCAGCACAGCACCCACCCAGCGGGCCCATACCTCTGTCCCTAGGACACATTAAGCAGCAGTTTGTCCACCACTACAGGGAACCCAGGCTAACCCACCACCCCAAGAACAGCAGGGACCTGGGGGCAGTGGTAGTGGGCACACGGTTCAGGGGACAGAGGCCCAGGAACACAGGGGAACTGGGAGGTCTGCTGTGCGACTGGGAGGACAGGCCCAGGGAACCCACTCTCCACGAGGCCCTCTCCAACATCAGGGGAGCCTACCACCATTCCCAGGAGACAATGGCAACGGTACTGGCCAAGTGTCAGGAGACCCAGCGGCTGCAGGAGGAACAGTATTTAGGGTTCCGGGAGGAACTCAAATCCATCAATACCACCCTGGGCACCATTGTAGGGGTGCTGAAGGAACTCGTGAACACCAGGAGGGACACTGTGGCACAGCAAGGGGCCCCTGACACTAGCCTGGACGATGAACTGCCCACCACCTCCGCCAGCGTTAGTGGACAGGAGGAACCGCCACAGGACCACGACACCAGCACCCCGCCCCCTGCAGATGGAGAACCACCCCCCAAGCGGTCCCTGAGATCGAGGACAAAGACAGAGAACAATGCCAAGACCCCGCCAAGAAATGAGACCACCCTGATTGTCATCCCTCTGTCCCACTTTGTCACCCTGTCCATCTTTAAACTGCCCCAGCTCCACTTCCTATGCCCCTTTGGACAATGCACCTGTGAGACTAATAGACTGGACTCTGCCATGGACATTCCTCCACCATCACCCCTGACCATTTTACAACCCCCTCCACTATTTAGCACTTAAATAAACACCCTTAAATCACAAAACTATCTGTCTTTCACCACCACAAGTCTGTGCTTTCACAAATGTGTATTTGCAATAACTGAGGGAAATAGCAATGTCCATTGTATTGTCAACATACCTATGTCACACAGCTCTAGTCCATGAGGTAACATAGCAGAGGTCACACAGTGGGACCCACATCTGTGAAATTGAAAGGGAAAGTGACAAATCAGGGTCCATACACTGGGTGAAAGTGACAGACAGATGAGAGGTACAACAAATGTATCAGATGTAGGAGGCAGTGATGAAAAAACAATTCAGTGGGGCACATCCACAAGACAGTGTCTATACTTTGAAGATAATCTGATATCTTATTGAGACAACATGAAAGATCCCAATGAGTTCTAACTACAATGCTTCTAAGATTTATCTTCCTTTCCTGAAATGTGTAAACAAACAGTAACTGACCAAAGAAAAAATACATATAACAATGTAAAGCTGACCAAGAAAAGAGTATGTCCATGCAGATAGAAATTTTAATACAAAATAAAATGTCTTATTATACACATAAACATATATACATATAAACACAACATATAGAGTAAGAATGAAAAGCCATCAGCCAACACGTGTTTCGTCCTAACTGGACTTCTTCAAGGCTGAGAAAATCACAACAATCAATCACAACAAATATATATGTACAATTTTATACAAACATTAAAAAATATATATACATCTAATGTTTTGTTCTTTCATTTTCCAAAATACAAAGACAAATGAATTTTTTAGTCAATTGAATACACAAACTCTTAAATATGCATCATATTTGTAATATGACTCTTGATTTGAATCTGAACAAGAGACTACAGAGGAAAGGAAGAGAACCACCACCACCCAACCTCAGTGGTAAAAGTGTTTATTTAAAATATCCAACGGTATAGTATAAAATACTTCCCATGTCTCCAAGAATAGAGGTCTGTTACAGCCACATCAATAGTCAGCCATGCAACATGCAAGCCCAAGTGTGAAAGAATTTCTTTTTTGTTGGCATTAGATCGCTTCATATCTAAAGTTTCTCTTTTTTCGGAATTAGACTGCTTGATACCCAGAATAAAACCTCCTTGTGTAATGGTGAGGAAAGAGAGTCTAATAAATATATACCTTTATTCACTTCTATGTCTGTATATTCATATCCCATCTATCATCCTCTACAGAGAAGGGGGGGGAAATGAAAACATTTTATTACTCCCCTTTCGCTTGTCAAAAATTGTTTCGAGAAATGCAAATGTAATGTGTTATAATGCCATTACTGACCTGTTTTAAACCACAGTCAGTCACCTCCTTTCTTTCTTCGAAATAAATCTAAATAATGGGCATCGCAAACCTCATGTATTGAGGAACCAACTGAAATACAAATAATTAGAATAACTCTAGTGTCCTCTCTAGAAAGACCTCAGTTTTTATGTAATCATCATCCACCCATCTAGCAAACTTTGTACCAATGTCTCCACAATATCCTAGTAATGGAGCCAACATTCCAATAAGGCTCCATTTTTCATTAAGTTGCATAAGATACATTTCCCAGACTTCTGTTATACACTTACCTATACACCCCTCTTTCTGTTCTTTTTATTACATCCCGGTCCTGTTTACTGATGTGTCTCGGCAAGAACGTCGAGGGCTAGTGTGCCTCGTTTCACTCTTCCTGACTTTTTTGAGGTGAGTGCAAGCCCGTCGCCGACATTTTAAGCGCCGCGTTCATACTCAAACAGAGTTAATTAGCAGCGAAAACGGACATACGCCTACCTATAAAACCGCGGCGGCCATTTTGAAGTGGTTCGTATTTAGTAAAAACTACCACACAATAAGAACGGATTGTAGACTATAACCTATATAACCATTTTAAAGCGGCGATTTTAATATATCATATCCTTCAACATATACACCAGCCGTACTAACAACCTAAAGTGAGTAATGACCACGGATTTTCGCCTAGTCATAATGACTATGGCGGCCATTTTCAAGTAGTTCGTATTCACTAGAAACTATTAAACAACGAAGATGAAATCCTGTCTACTGCATAAAGCTAAGGCGGCCATTTTTAAGTGGCAATCACCATATGTCAAATCTCATTATAACATATAACATTTCGGTAATATGCTCTATAGCAATAAACTTTAAACTTTATGAGAGGATACAAATTAGATCTATCTGCCAACAAAAGAAATACATTTTAAACCATCTAGTACCCATGAATTTGGATGATGAATTGTACCATTTCCTCTGAATGTATTTATTTGGTATACTATTGATGTACAATAACATACAAAGGATATGAGTTACTAACTTTGGTAACATACACTTCATACCCTAATCCTCTATAGATTGGGGGGGTCTTTCCCTTTCTCATTCGAATTTTCTATATGTCGGGGGGACCTTCTACTGCTGTACTCTGTATGTTTACTAATGTGACATTTCTGCACAGATTTGGGATAAAAATTACTTTGCCATCATGATACTAGATGGTTTAAAATGTATTTCTTTTGTTGGCAGATAGATCTAATTTGTATCCTCTCATAAAGTTTAAAGTTTATTGCTATAGAGCATATTACCGAAATGTTATATGTTATAATGAGATTTGACATATGGTGATTGCCACTTAAAAATGGCCGCCTTAGCTTTATGCAGTAGACAGGATTTCATCTTCGTTGTTTAATAGTTTCTAGTGAATACGAACTACTTGAAAATGGCCGCCATAGTCATTATGACTAGGCGAAAATCCGTGGTCATTACTCACTTTAGGTTGTTAGTACGGCTGGTGTATATGTTGAAGGATATGATATATTAAAATCGCCGCTTTAAAATGGTTATATAGGTTATAGACGACAATCCGTTCTTATTGTGTGGTAGTTTTTACTAAATACGAACCACTTCAAAATGGCCGCCGCGGTTTTATAGGTAGGCGTATGTCCGTTTTCGCTGCTAATTAACTCTGTTTGAGTATGAACGCAGTGCTTAAAATGCCGGCGACGGGCTTGCACTCACCTCAAAAAAGTCAGGAAGAGTGAAACGAGGCACACTAGCCCTCGATGTTCTTGCTGAGACACATCAGTAAACAGGACCGGGATGTAATAAAAAGAACAGAAAGAGGGGTGTATAGGTAAGTGTATAGCAGAAGTCTGGGAAATGTATCTTATGCAACTAAATGAAAAATGGAGCCTTATTGGAATGTTGGCTCCATTACTAGGATATTGTGGAGACATTGGTACAAAGTTTGCTAGATGGGTGGATGATGATTACATAGAAACTGAGGTCTTTCTAGAGAGGACAATAGAGTTATTCTAATTATTTGTATTTCAGTTGGTTCCTCAATACATGAGGTTTGCGATGCCCATTATTTAGATTTATTTCGAAGAAAGAAAGGAGGTGACTGACTGTGGTTTAAAACAGGTCAGTAATGGCATTATAACACATTACATTTGCATTTCTCGAAACAATTTTTGACAAGCGAAAGGGGAGTAATAACATTTTTTCATTCCCCCCCCTTCTCTGTAGAGGATGATAGATGGGATATGAATATACGGACATAGAAGTGAATAAAGGTATATATTTATTAGACTCTCTTTCCTCACCATTACACAAGGAGGTTTTATTCTGGGTATCAAGCGGTCTAATTCCGAAAAAAGAGAAACTTTAGATATGAAGCGATCTAATGCCAACAAAAAAGAAATTCTTTCACACTTGGGCTTGCATGTTGCATGGCTGACTATTGATGTGGCTGTAACAGACCTCTATTCTTGGAGACATGGGAAGTATTTTATACTATACCGTTGGATATTTTAAATAAACACTTTTACCACTGAGGTTGGGTGGTGGTAGTTCTCTTCCTTTCCTCTGTAGTCTCTTGTTCAGATTCAAATCAAGAGCCATATTACAAATATGATGCATATTTAAGAGTTTGTGTATTCAATTGACTAAAAAATTCATTTGTCTTTGTATTTTGGAAAATGAAAGAACAAAACATTAGATGTATATATATTTTTTAATGTTTGTATAAAATTGTACATATATATTTGTTGTGATTGATTGTTGTTTGTTGTGATTTTCTCAGCCTTGAAGAAGTCCAGTTAGGACGAAACACGTGTTGGCTGATGGCTTTTCATTCTTACTCTATATGTTGTGTTTATATGTATATATGTTTATGTGTATAATAAGACATTTTCTTTTGTATTAAAATTTCTATCTGCATGGACATACTCTTTTCTTGGTCAGCTTTACATTGTTATATGTCTTTTTTCTTTGGTCAGTTACTGTTTGTTTACACATTTCAGGAAAGGAAGATAAATCTTAGAAGCATTCTAGTTAGAACTCATTGGGATCTTTCATGTTGTCTCAATAAGATATCAGATTATCTTCAAAGTATAGACACTGTCTTGTGGATGTGCCCCACTGAATTGTTTTTTCATTATTAGAACGGGTCTACTTTTGTAAACCCGGCATTACACATCAAGGCAACGATGTGTGTCAGTGTATGAGCTCCCATAAGTTTATTATTATACACTCAGAATGTGCATTTATTTCAAGTAATGAGTTCCCTTTTGCTGTCGATTATGTAGGAGGCAGTGATGTCTTCTTACCTGTGTCTCACTGGAAGTATTGATGAATCACGGTGTTTCTGTTGTCGATATCCTCTTCTTCTGCCTCCTCTTCTTCACTGTCCACAGGCTCCACAGCAGCCACAACACCTTCTTCAGGACCATCCTCCTGCAGAAAAGGCACCTGTCGTCGCAAAGCCAAGTTGTGCAGCTTACAGCAGGCCACAATGATCTGGCACACCTTCTTTAGTGAGTAGAATGGGGAACCACCTGTCATATGGAGGCACCTGAACCTGGCCTTCAGGAGGCCGAAGGTCCTCTCTATAACCCTCCTAGTTCGCCCATGTGCCTCATTGTAGATTTCCTCTGCCCTTGTCCTGGGATTCCTCACTGGGGTCAATAGCCATGACAGGTTGGGGTAGCCAGAGACACCTGCAAATGTCGAGGGACAACTGTTAGACACACACTAACCCTCAGGGACAACCCCAGACAAATATTCACACTGTGTACGGTCCATGTCCTCACCTAATAGCCACACACGCTGCCTCTGGAGTTGCCCCATTACATAAGGGATGCTGCTATTCCTCAGAATGTAAGCGTCATGCACTGAGCCAGGAAACTTGGCATTCACATGGGAGATGAACTGGTCGGCCAAACACCCCATCTGCACATTCATCGAATGGTAACTCTTCCGGTTTCTGTACACCTGTTCACTCCTGCGGGGGGGGGACCAAGGCCACGTGTCCCATCAATGGCACCTATGATGTTGGGGATATGTCCCAAAGCATAGAAGTCACCTTTCACTGTAGGCAAATCCTCCACCTGAGGGAAAACGATGTAGCTGCGCATGTGTTTCAGCAGGGCAGACAACACTCTGGACAACACGTTGGAGAACATAGGCTGGGACATCCCTGATGCTATGGCCACTGTAGTTTGAAAAGACCCACTTGCCAGGAAATGGAGTACTGACAGGACCTGCACTAGAGGGGGGATACCTGTGGGATGGCGGATAGCTGACATCAGGTTTGGCTCCAACTAGGCACACAGTTCATGGATTGTGGCACGGTCAAGTCTATAGGTAACAATTACATGTCGCTCTTCCATTGTCGACAGGTCCACCAGCGGTCTGTACACCGGAGGATGCCACCATCTCCTCACCTGCCCCATTGGACGTGCTCTATGGATGAGAACAGCTGGCAGAGGGTGAGCCAACACTGAGGTACGAAATAAGCAACTTTATTCCACACATTTGTCAATCCGCTATATGCCTGTCTTAGTGTGTATGCAAGGCCTAGATATGTGTGACGCAGTTATTATTAATGCCATGTGGCCCCCTGAAATGGTGGCTGCCTGACCTGTAAGGTGGGACAAGGGGATATGAGGTAACTGCGCTGGCGTTCTACACCGTCGCGGTAGGCGGTCGAAGACCGCGGCACAATCCTGCATTGGTTAACATTGGACACTATGGGTCCTAGGAGCCAATGACGATGTACGCCGGCAGTGACGGTACGCACCGCCGTGGATGTGACCGCCATTTTCTCTCTGTTCACTCACTTGATACCTGATCTTCGACAGGAGAGGACGTGTACTGCAAGTGCTACTGTGACCTCAGTCTGGAAGCGACAATGGCTCAAGTGTCTGGGGAAAGTGCCCCTGCCTTCACATCAGAGGAGTTGGACAAACTAGTGGATGGGGTCCTCCCCCAGTACACGCTACTTTACAGTCCTCCAGACAAACAGGTGAGTACACTGTGAGCATGCTGTATGGGCAATGCCTGTTTGGAGTGGTGTGGATGGGAGATGGGGGGGGGAATGAGGCGTGCATGAAACGACGGTGAGTGTATGTGCGTCATGGCAAGGGTAGGAGCGTGGGCCAATGACTGTGACGGTCCGGACGGTTATATCTTCTCCTTTTCCCCTGTACTATTCCTGTAGGTCAGCGCCCACCAGAAGAAGGATATTTGGCGTGCCATCACCAAGGAAGTCCGGACCCTGGGATCCACCACAGACAGAGCACCCACTGCCGGAAAAGATGGGAGTATATTTGCCGCTGGAGCAAGAGGACAGCGGAGGCCCAGCTGGCAACGTGGGAGGGGTGCCCGTCGCACCATGACCCCCCTGATGTTCCGGATCCTGGCGGTGGCGTATCCAGAGTTGGATGGGCGCTTGAGGGCATCACAGCAGCCACAAGTGGGTGAGTACAGTCACATTCATCTGATTCAGCGCGCATGGGAGGTGTCTTGGTGGGGGAGGTAGGCTGTGGGTACCCCTAGGCCAGGGCAAGTTTTGTAGGCAAGGTCCCTTCGTAAGGCAGGCCATGTGGCACCCCACCCCACTAGTGTTCAGAGCCATCTGTGACTTCCATGTGTGGGCAATAGGCCTTGTACCCCATGGCCCTGTTATTAATTAGGGAACTCTAAGTGCATGGCGTAGTGCAGAGGGCTGCTGTGTCTGTAGTGTCCGCCAACGGTAGTGGCATTGCATGCACTGAACATGTCTTTCTACTTTCTTTCCCCCCTTTTTTGTGGTCTCCCTGTTCCTGTGTGCATTAGCATCATCACGCGGAGGAGCAGTGCCACCGGAGCAGGAGGGAGCTACATCCCACATGGCCCTGGAGGGTGACACTACGGACTCCGAATTCACCAGTGGGACGGAGGGCGAGGGGAGCTCCACGGCGGGGACAGGAGCTGAGACCAGCGACACTGACTCCTCCTCTGATGGGAGCTCCCTTGCGGTGTCAGGCCCCTCTGTGCCCACCGCATCTACAGGTCCAGCCGCCACCCCGCCTACCAGCACCGCCCTCCCAGCAGCCACTCAGCATGTGTCCCGTGGCTGCTCACCCAGGAGGGTGGGCATCTCCTTCACCCCAGGCACCTCAGCCCCTGCCCCTGTCAGCCCTGCTGCCCTCAGTGAGGAGACCATTGACCTCCTCAGATCCATCACTGTTGGGCAGTCTACCATTCTGAATGCCATCCATGGTGTAGAGAGGCAGTTGCAACAGACGAATGCATAACTGGAGGACATTCATTCTGGTCAGGCAGCCCAACAGAGAGCATTTCAGGCTCTGGCCTCAGCACTGATGGCAGCCATTGTCCCTGTGTCTAGCCTCCCCCCTCCAACTTCCTCCACGCAGACCCAATCCCCTGTACCTCAGCCTATCCCAAGCACACCATCAGACCAGCATGCACACACCTCATCACACAAGGGTGGCTCAGGCAAACATAAGCACCACACATCCCACAGGCACTCACACAAACATCATTCCCATGCAGACATACCAACATCCACTGCCTCCACTGTGTCCCCCTCCTCCACGTCGTCCTCCTCCCTCCCAGTCTCGTCTCCACTCACACCTGCATGCACTACATCCTCAGCCACTACCTCCATCACCAGCACGCCCATCACCACACACTGCTCACGCGCACTCACCAACCCCACTATCATTTACACATCCCCTGTGTCCTCTACCAGTGTGTCTGTGAGCCCACCTCCCAAACTACACAAACGCAGTTACACACCCACCCAACAGCCATCCACCTAGGACAACCTACAGCCCATGCACCTTCACCCAAAGTCATCAAACAAACACCTCCTACAACCACTACCTCTTCCTCCACTCCCAAACCCCCTCCATCTACCCGTCCCAGGGTGTCAAAAAAACTTTTCCTCTTAAATGTTGACCTCTTCCCTACACCTCCCCCACCCCTTCCGTCCCCTAGGGCACGCCTTTCCAGGTCCCAACCCAGCACCTCAGCCACCACATCACCGGGAATAGTGGTGCCAGCAGTAACCGGCTTCTGGAGTGCGCCAAGCAGCAGGGCAGCCAGTGTGCCAAGGAGCCAGGCCAAGGGCAGTCCTCCACCTCAGAAACATAAGAAGTTGGCCACAGCCCGGAGGGAGAAGGGCAAAACACCTGCCACCAAGGGCTCTCCCAGGACTACAGTTGGGAGTGGCAAGACAGCTGCGCCACCATCCAAGGTGGGGAAGGGGCAGAGAGAGAAAGGGAAATCGCCGCCAACCTGCACGGCGGACAAGCCTGCAACCGGCACCACCACATGCACCGCCGCCACCAGCACCGCTTCCCAGGACACCGCCGCCACCAGCACTGCTTCCCAGGACACCGCTGCCACCAGCACCGCTGCCCAGGACACCGCTGCCACCAGCACTGCTGCCCAGGACACCGCCGCCACCAGCACCGCCGCCACCAGCACCGCTTCCCAGGACACCACCAGCACCGCTGCCCAGGACACCGCCGCCAGCAGCACGCTCACTGAGCCACACACCAGCACCGCTGGCCAATGAGCGCCGCAAGCACCGCCGCTACTGAGGCCGCCTCAAGCACCGCCAGCGGCCACACCACATCATGTGCCAGTGGAACCACCACAGATATGGCTGCCATCCCCAGTGGTCAGTCGTACGAAGCTGGTGTTCAGTTCCAGGGGCCTGGACAGCTTCTATGTATACCCACCGTCAGTGGAGTGTCACATCCACTACCTCAGTCCTTGGCAGGATGAAGCACTCTGGGCACCAAGCCCCCTCCAGAACCAGTGGAGAAAGGCATCCACTACCTCAGTCCTTGGCAGGATGAAGCACTCTGGGCACAAAGCCCCCTCTAGAACCAGTGGAGTATTGCATCCACTACCTCAGTCCTTGTCAGGATGAAGCACTCTGGGCACAAAGCCCCCTCCAGAACCAGTGGAGAAAGGCATCCACTACCTCAGTCCTTGGCAGGATGAAGCACTCTGAGCACAAAGCCCCCTTCAGAACCAGTGGGGAACTGTTATCCACTTCAGAGACTGTGGCTTTGCCCTCCCCAGGATGCAGCAGTGGGCAAACCACCCACTGGAGAGACTTGAGAGACTGTGGCTTTGCACTCTCCAGGATAAAGCAGTGGGCAAACCACCCACTGTAAAGACTAGAGAGACTGTGGCTTTGCACTCCCCAGGATAAAGCAGTGGACAAACCACCCACTGGAGAGACTTGAGAGACTGTGGCTATGCACTCCCTAGGATAAAGCAGTGGGCAAACCACCCACTGTAAAGACTTGAGAGACTGTGGCTTTGCACTTCCCAGGATACATCAATGGGCATGGTGCCCCCTCATGGAGCTGGCGTCGTGCACTCATCCGGCTGAGGTGCCCCTCCCTCCCTTCCCCCTGAGGGGCCTGTTTTATTTTGATCTGATGCCCCTGCAGTGTTCCCTCAGTTTTGATCGGGTATCTTGTGTGGGCCTCGCCCATGCATTTTGGGCCCAGTGGTCCACGGACTATGTAGGTGCAGTACATGGACTTGAATTCTTGGTGTATATATTTGTTAATTGTGTATATATATTTTTGAGTAATGGATTTTTATTGATTACAATCGTTCAACTCATTTCCTTTTGTCCTTGCGTTCTTCCAGGGGGGGTTGGGGGTGTAAATGTAATATATCAACATGTATTTGTGTGTGTGTTGTAGTGGGTGAGGGTGGGGGTTTTGCGTGTTGCATATGTGTGTCACTCTCTTTTCCCTCCCCCCTCCCCTGTGTCGTAGGTGCAGTACTCACCGCGGTCGTCGCCGCCAGCGTTCGTGCTCCTGGTAGAGGAGCAGGAAGACAATGGCAGGTAGAATTTGGAGTTCCGGCTCCATGGCGTCCTGGTTCCTCGTGGGGTGTGTAGAGGTGAGCGTTTTCCCTTCCAAGTCCTGTTTCCGCCATGTTTTTGTTTGCGGTGAATCCGCCCCGGAAAAGGTGCCGGGTGGGCCTCTCATGATACTGTGGGCGGTACATTGTCTTCCGCCTGTCTGTTGGCGGTGACCGCCACGCTGTTTGTTTGTACCACTGTGGCGGTCGGAGTGTTAAAGTGGCTGTCTATGCTGGCGGTTTACGCCACGGTCGCGATTCCATTTTTTTTTACCGCCGGCCTGTTGGCGGTTTTACCACCGCTTTAACACCGACCGCCAGGGATGTAATGAGGGCCTAAATGTTTGCTCCATGTATAATAAATATAACCCACATATAGGGTACACATGATCCATTCATGACTTGCCCCTTAGTTTACTAATAGCTTTGCCATCTGGGCAGGAGTGTTTCTCAGTTTATGTGTAAACCCTCACATTAAATAAATACATTACCAGAGTGTGATGTGGTAGCACACTGTCATTTACAGACAGTACATATCCCAAAAATGTCCCAAAAGCTGCTCATTAACCTGCAGCTTTAATGATAATACTATGCAGTGTATTAACAAAATTCCTTGAAAATGGGATGTTAGAAAACATTTTTCATTTGCACATCACCACTTATAGTGTCACAACTTGTTTTAAATACTAATAAAATATATATATTTTTTTAATCACACAGAAGTTTAAAAAAGGGTCTTTCACAGCTACTACCAGATACCAAAAGCCTCTCATTTCACTTTAGTTAGACAGGTTACCTTACAAAATCTCGGAACTCTGCATTCACAAGGAAAATTATTTGCAATCCAAGAAGACAAACTGACTTTTGAACTCTGTCTCTGAACACAGAGAAAATGTGACAAGAATAAGATTTAAAGGCATCTTAATTGCTAATTCAGTTTCTGATTGGACAGAACACCTTATTTGCCCACTCGTTAAGTGGAATAAAAAAATAGCTCAAAATAAAACTCAACATAGCGAGTAGTCGAGTAGATTATTGGAGCCCTGTGCTTTCTCTACATTCTTCCATACACACCCTATATATAACAGACACATTCTTTATACGGGTTGAAGCGCTGGTGCACACCCTGTTATGGACGGGTGGGAAGCCAAGGGTGGCTCTGTATTTTCTCCAGGAGTCTAAATATAAAGGCGGAAAGAGCTGCAAAACATTTGTAAGTATTATGAGGCTGGACAGATTTGTGTAGTTAATCAATGTGCATATGCTCAAGTGGAAAGGCCACAATTTTGGGCTGACCACCAATATATGGGTAAAAAAAAGCTATCTTACTTTGGCTGTACAGGTGTAAACTGGAATTGACACTCTGTCCAGGCAAGGAATTGGTGGGTAGGACTTGGAGGAAGATAAATAAAAATAAAATGACTAAGTGTACCAGATGGATCCCGGGAACAGTTATGCGAGGGCTCTAGGCTCCCAAAGTTGGTGACTCTGAAGGGGTTTTGTGGTTGGGATCATAGGCATCTCAACTCTGGCAGACGTGTGGAATGAAAATGGAGTACTCATCTTTGCACATCTACAAAAGGAATATTGGATCGCCTGCCATGCAATGGATGAAATATGCCCAACTAAAGGCAGATCTTCATCAAAGCACCCTCAGACATGTAGAGATGCAGGAGTAATTCTTTGCGGAGATGGGATTGATGGATGGGTCAGTAAAGGAAAAACTAATTTCCCTCACATACGGGACATTAATGAGAAACAACCAGTACCTTGGTGGAAGCACAGGGCAGCTGGGTGCGAGATTGTGGAGAAACGAATGACGATTGGTGTAAATCACTCATGTTCCTGGCAGACGTGGACACACCAGTGTCTCTCTGACTAATTCAATTTCAAATCCTACAGTCCATTACACCCGTAGGCCACTTTACGGACTGCGTAGAGTGGCCCTCCCCCCCCAAAAAATAAAATAATTTAACATTCAGTGGGTGATTTTAGAAAATGTTAAAATGACCCCCCCAAGCCAGGTCAGCACCCAGTGCAGCAACACTGCATGCACTGCCCTAAAGCCGGCCCTGTGAACAAATGAGAGTAACAAGAAAACAGGAAAGCAAATTCAGTTCCAAACAGAACAAGAATCTGAACCTATAGTTTATAAGAATAATTGTAGGCTCGGGATCTGGAAATGAGATGAGATGATATGACCGCAGAAGGGTGCACAAATTTATTATAGTGTGCAAAGATGCTGTCTACAATATGCACCCATAAAAAAATCTGTACTGATATGATTAAAGCATCTTTGCCATAACTCACTCCTCAGCACCACTACTGAATTTTAGAGCCGGTGTGTGATCCCATAGCCACATTAGAGGAAACACAATCTGGGAAAACTAACTTAATGAAATAACATTGTAAGTAAATACAACCAAACCAAAAATGAAAGAAAACATTTTAAAGGAACAATTAATTATTTAGTTCAATTGATGCAGGAAAGGCAGATATAGAGGCATCCAGGGCAAAGGCAATGTCAATGGGAAAAGGTCCAACACCCAAATATCTGATTGGTGCAGTGAAGTAGATGTTTGGTTGGTTGGTAGCGCCTTCGACAGGCTTCCTTTCCTATCACAATCTGCATTCTGGAACATGTAGTTGTATATTTAGATTCGCTCTCAACACCGAAATCCATGGAAAAAGGCACAGAGTAACATCATTGTTTCTTTGCCTAATAGTTTTTCAATCTGCAAAGCATAGAGACCTTAGTAGATTTGTCATCATATGCACATTTTAATAGAATTATAATGCCTTCAACAACATTTGCATAGCACTTTGTAAAAATATCTACGTAGCTCTACCATAGCTGCCAAATTTTCGGAGTGCTTATATGTGAAATTTCCATGATTTATATGAACGTAGGAGTGACATTCTACAGTCAAATGTGTGACACTTTGAGTCGCACATATCTTTTACTTTCTTTAATACAATTAATTACTTGCATGGTCAAAATGCATTTGCAGTTGCAGGGTGAGACTTCATAGCACTGTAAGTAGACATTACTCCCTACAACGCCAACCAGGTTTCTTTGCTCTTTCTCGCTCTTTACACACAGAAAGACATCTGCAGAGGGATTGCATTTACCAATTGAGTTTCACAATGCAAAATAGTGAATTTCCCACCCAAAACTTGAACTTGCATTGTATATTTTAAAGTGTGTATGTTATTTTAAACATAGCTGATTGAAGTGAATAATCAACAAAAAATACAGACAGAATAATTTTGTCTCTGTAATCCCGTTTTTGCCCAACCCATCCCACGCTCAAACACTGCCTCATTCGAGCTTAGTGCTCCGCTGCCAGACTAATCTGTGCCACCAAGACATGACTGCCAGGGCAGGCTAAGACTCAACCAGCAGAAAACATCTTGCATCTGGAACTGTGCTGCTATTGACAGCTGTACTACAATCAATGTAGCATGCGTTAACAGGACCTGGTGGAATCAAGGTAATAACGCCATCAGTGCAGCTCAGAGGGGAAATCTATGCCAGCTGAGGGCTGGCTGGCTAGTACTTTTAAAGTGTACGCTCTGACACACCTGATTACTGAGACCCACACTCGAGACAGGACGGCAGATGAGGCCTACAACTTGACTCTTAAGTTGGCATCCAGAGGGCCGGGCAGTAAGTCTAAAGGCCTGGAGAGGCTGGCTGGAGTCAGGGCCGGCCGAAGCGCTGCAGGCTCCCTGTGTGACAATGTTTGTTGGAACCCCCCAATGACCACCCCACCACAGATTCCTTCACTGCCACCCTTAACAGTGCCTCTCAAGTTTCCACAACTGCCCCTCAAGTTTCCATAAACACTCACAGATGCATTTGATCAGTTTTATAGTACCACTCGTACCAGTGTATGTTGTCAGAGCATTTAACATTGTACTCACAATGCACAGAGACAATCAATCATAGGTGTGGAAATCTGAATTTATAATGTAACACCATGGATGGGGGTTCCCTTTAACAATAAGAATTGATTTCTACCCAAATGAACCCTTTTTGCAACATTAGGATAATCAAAGACTGAGGAAAAAAACACAACTCTCTACTCTATTTTTCTTTTAAACAACAGTTTTATTGTTTTCAGCACAGGTACACAGCAATAAATGCAGCTAATGAAGCATCAGAATACCAACTGATTTGTAATAACATATTAGCATAACAACAAACTAAGGGCCTCATTACAACATTGGCGGGCGGCAACCGACGCCCACCAAGTTGTAACCGTCATGCGGCCGCCAATGCGGCCGCACTTCCGCTGTGCCCATTTTGACATCCCCGCTGGGCCGGCGGGCGGAAACCGAGTTTCCGCCCACCGGCCCAGCGGGGATATGGGCCGCAAGATGGGAGCCGGCTCCAATTGGAGCTGGCGGTGTTGCGACCGTGCGACGGGTGCAGTTGTACCCGTCGGGCTTTTCACTGTCTGCATAGCAGACAGTGAAAAGCTGCATAGGGCCCTGTCAGGGGGCCCCTGCACTGCCCATGGCTGTGGCATGGGCAGTGCAGGGGCCCCCAGGGGCCCCACGACTCCCCATACCGCCAGCCTTGTCCTGGCGGTTAAAACTGCCAGGAAAAGGCTGACGGTCGGGGACTCGTAATCCTCTGGGCAGCGCTGATAGCAGGGCTGCCCAGGCGGATTTTCACCGCCGGGGCAAATGTGGTGGAAAACCGCCGGCCCCTGCGGTGCGACTCTTCCGCCGCGGTCATAATGACCCTGAAAGCACTGCCAGCCGGTTGGCGGTGCTTCCGTCATTTCAGCCATGGCGGTCCTGTACCGCCAGGGTTGAAATGACCCCCTAGGTCTAGATCAGAATAGCATGATTTACATTCTTCAATAAACAACTATATCAAGATTTATTGGTGTTACTGTAGTCCTTAACTTTTTAAAGGAGTCCACTACCCTTCCCTCCAACCATCGTATACTGGTGGGTTGTGTTGTCGTGTCGCGTGTTATAGCGTGTATTCCGGATGTTTGTTTGTCGTGGAACGCGCAAGTTTTGACTTGTCATCTATCATGTCCGTTATTATGAGTATGTGACCCTGTAATATTTTTGGGTGTGTCGGCATTTCTATCTCAACCTTATCATTTAGCCCTTACTTTGAACTGATCCAACATTGGTTTCCCTGTGCACTCTCACTGGGGGAGTTTTGTGTGGTTATCTCTTTATGTACATGGATCGGTGACAGGGAATCCCCCCGCTCCTTGCCTTGCAATTATCGAGCTGTAACTCTACTCTATACCTTGCAGTATGCATGCAGTGCTTTGCTGACAGTTAATAGCTTACTGTTCTATATTAGGATTGTAACTTCTAAACTGCAAGTCATAAAAGGACCTCTCTGATAAAAGTAGTAACACATTGACCTATTTGCATCATATGCACCTGGACCCATATTTAATGGAAAATGACACGTGATGCTGCGCTAAAATTGGCAGCTCAGCGCTCCGTCATTTTCACAACACAGGTATGCGCTGTATGTAATTGAAAAGGGTGCACCCCTGTGTTGTTCCCTGCCCTGGCTCTAAATTGAGCTGGCTAGCGCTAATTCAGGCATCCTTGCACCATTGTGCAAGGATGCCTGCGTTGAGGGGTATGATTATTAAAGTGTAGGAAGGTGTCCCTTCCTGCACATAAACAATCACTAATGGGGATTTGGCACTTCTGTGTGTGCTGAAGAATGCAGCACATTCAGAAGTTCCCAAGCGTCATTTGGAAATGATTGTTTATATGCAGGAAGGGCCAAGGAAGGTCTCGGGGCATTCGTCAGGGCCTCGGATCCCTAAGCCTCATGTAGTATAAGGAGAGCATACTCCGTATAAATAGGAGAGTAAATGGAAAGAAAAGAGATATGGGGCCTACCTTAAGCAAGGAGTTACCTTGTGGAGGCCCTATACCTGGAGGCTACTAGCCCCAGGATTCCAGGAGGGGGAGTGTCCCTTTAATGTCACACAAACGCCAAAGGGGGTGCTCACTGTGCGCCTACTCCGTCCCCTTGCTGGACCACTTTTTGACAATTGACTGGTAGATAGGCGACCCTGTGAGTCCTTGCTCTCACAGAGGTGTCCCACTTTGTTTTTAATCACACCAACAGACACCATTATTAAAAGTGTACTCTCACACAGGTGACTGTATAGGTGTTTTTAAGTATACCTTAGGTTAGCTGGATCCCATATCTCTCCAGATTAGTTAAAATGTACACACTCCCTCCTGTTCCTTTAACAGTGAGGTTGAATCCGCCCAGGTGGCACAGTCCTA
Source organism: Pleurodeles waltl (assembly GCF_031143425.1). Lineage (NCBI taxonomy): Eukaryota > Metazoa > Chordata > Amphibia > Caudata > Salamandridae > Pleurodeles > Pleurodeles waltl. The sequence continues at coordinate 1,464,346,272 of NC_090445.1, forward strand.
CCTGGGTGGGGCTAGGTGGTCAAATGATGAAGCATGACACTATATAGTGTGTGAGACCACCTAGTCCAGAAAGAACACTTTCCCTCCTCACCTACAACACATGACTCTCCACAGCATTTAACAATACTGTTTCACCTAGTAAGGTCTCAGAGCCGCAGGGGATAACTCCCCCTGTAGATAGCTCCTTAATAATAAGTGAACCCCGCACTCCTTTGTGTAATTTCGGTCATATATGTATAGGGTGACCAGTGCGGCTGTGTTCCTTCTGGTTTATTCATTATTCTCCCTTACTCTCCATATGTGTTATGATATATGCAGGAAGGGACACCTTCCCTCACATAAACAATCATGTCTGGCATTTTGCTCTTTCTATGCGTGCTGCAGAATGCAGCACACATAGAAAAAGCAAAAAACGAGGAGGAATAAAAGTATTCCTACTTGTTGCTCCTTGCTAACGGCACCCTTGGGGTGGCGTTAGATTTTGGTGCTCCCTCAGGCTCACGAAAACTCCTAAATCTGAGGCAGTGTCAAAATGCAATGGGTGTTACTGTGGCACGCCCACAGCAACACCAATTACACACCTTTTCCACGCAAAGGGCTGCGTGTGAAGGGGCTGTATTTGCAAAGTGGCGTTAGGCCACAAAAAGTGGCTTAACGCCACCTTGTAAATACGGCTCAGGGATTTGCGCCACCGAAGCATCACGAAACTTGACTCTCCGGTGGCGCTAGGAGCTCATAAATATGCCCCTTAAGCTGCATGGTACATGTTCTTTGCAGCAGGCATATTTACCCTCTGCGCTACCTTAAAACATCCAATAGAGAATCCGATTTCTCATCAGTCAGAACATTAATCACCAGAGTTATCTTGACATATTTATTGTTGCCTGAAAACGTCTGGAGGCAAGGAACGTCACAACAGGTGTTTTTAAAACCATAATATACTTGTAGCCACTGCGCCCCCACCTGAAGTCAGCACCCGGTGTAGTGGCACTGGTCGCACCGCTCTAGAGCCAGCCCTGGCTGGAGCACTGAAGAGAAACCATTGTAGTGAAACATAAACCCAGTGGTGTAACAAAACTTAAGGCACTGCTACTTCCCAGATTCACCAAGGCCATGTTTTAGCCACTTGGCCTGAAGTTTGTACGTTGGGCTTTTTCCAGCATCTGGGGGACCCAGCCTTTGGCTTTCCAAGGTAGGACAGTTGACAGCGAGAGGGTGGGGTGGAGTCTGGGGTGATGCCCAAACTCTGATAACAATCTCTGTGGGGGAGTAAGACCAGGGACTTTGCTCAATAGCAGGTGATGGTGCATAATGTTGGACTCAGAATCTGATTAGCAAACATGTTTCTGGTAGGGTCTCACGGCAAGAGGTAAAAGTCACCATTGCAGGAATGGTTTCTCACTGCTGCAGAATTTCACTGAAGCTGACATTTTTTTTTCTTTGCAATACTGCACTTTACACAGTTCACAAAGCATGTAAAGTTTCAAGTTGCCCGAGCCTGCAACCCCTTGTTAAAATATCAAGTGGCTACATTTCATAGAATGTTCAGGTTAGTTTGCATTCTTTGAATTCATAATTTGATTTTCCCAGCTGCATGGTTTCGACAATACTGCCCAATAATTTCGTACTCTATTGCTGCCTAATCCCATTGGCCCTACCTACAATTGATCAATTGGAATCTAAACTAACATGTTTTTAACATTTTATTACAATATACTTGTTAATACTGATTATTAAAATAAAATGATGCAAATAAGCTCAAACATATTTACCTGTGAGTGTTCTTATATATCTTATGAAGCCCACTGTATGCTAATTTCCATTTAAAGAAAACTCGTTTAATGCCTAAATAGTGTTCACTGAGTAGTAATCAGCAAATAATTCTAAAATCACACCACAGGTTGGGACTTTCTTACAAAAAAATGAAACCAAAATAGTGGGCGTATTCTTGGAGTAATCAGCAAATCATTCTCAAAACATGTTAGCAGTGCTTAATGTGTAAATAAAAACGTGCTGGTGCTCAAAGCTCTCCTCCTAAACACACAGCTGCTGCAATTAAATGTGTGAACATGGAACACTGAGGCAGAGTAATCCTGAAGCCATCTTGGGCCTCTTAAATCCATTTAAAGGCACTCCCTGCCCCTTCCGCTCACTCTAGCAGCTTTCTGCTTTCTCCCATTGTGACGCTTTTTCATTTTTCTCTTCCTCCGTCTTTCCCATGTGTGTCTTTTACTCGCAGTAACTGCTTGAGGTAGAAAAATGAGCGCCAGCCTTAAAAAATAAGTGCCGGTGCTCTGCACCGGAAACAACAAGGCCAAATTAAGCATGACATGTTAGAAAGAAATGATGCTTGTGGAGTTTTGGATATGTATATATTAAAATCATCAAAAAACACATTGGATCTTATGAAGTAATCAGTTACTCATTCTTAAATCCTCCTGAAGTCATCAGTAATAGTCACACCTTGTGAAGTCATCAGGTACGCATTCTGAAATCATCCTGAAGTTATCAGGAAAGTCACACCTTTTAACTTCATCACATAGTAATTTTTAAGTCCTCCTGAAGTCATCAGAAATAGTCACACCTTGTGAAGTCATCAGATAAAAATTTTCAGGTCATCCTCAAATCATCAGGCTTAAGTTTCTAAACTTTGCTGATGACTTCAAGAGCTTGATAATGCCTGATGATGTGAAAATGACTTCTACAGTAGTTGGATGATCATCCAATGACTCTGGGATGGCTTCTAGGGTCATCCTGTTTGACCTGGGTCATTACCTGTAGATCTCAAAGTGCAGTTTTGTGTTTGAGAGCAGTTTGAGATGCCCAGTGCCATCTGGATTTTTAGATCTGGCTTAGCAGTGCAACTGTTTTATGGCCTTATGTGATTAAAAAAACTGCATAAAGTACTGCTGAGAGAGGGGCTGAGCCTCCACCCACATGTTGGCATCCCTGAGTATAGGATTTGATTAGACCGAATTTGTGTGCTTCCACTAAAGGGTTTGCTTAAGTTACATTTTTTGCCTTGTGGCAAAGCCTGTACTCTATACATTAGGGCTGAGATAGTTATGGTGACAGGCCAGTGATCATGGCTATAAACCTGATATGTTTATCTTGCAAAATGATGATAAAAGCACTAGGCCTACCATATTCATTGTGAAAGAATATGTTAAAGTCAATAGACATTTCATGGTGCATTGAAGCCTACAGATAGGTATATTATTACATGGAATCTCACATATTATTGTAATAGGCAAAGATTTTCACATTGCCCTGTGTGACAAACCATGGATGTAGTTTGTTTGCTGTGTGAAAATCCTTGCCAGGATCTCTTAGACAGATAGTATTTATATTAGCCAACTGTAATTTTGTACATCTTTATAATTTTATAACTGTGTCTCTGAAGCTTGACTTGTGGAAAAACGTATGCTTAAAACTGTAGGCATGAGTTTGTTATGGTGACAAGCCATAGGAGTGATTGGTGCACTGGGAAAAGTTATGCCGTAGGTATGGTCTGCTTATTATGAAATTTGATGAAAAAGGCAGCTGGTCTAGCTTTTTAATTGTGAAAAGCAGCTGTCTATAACAGTTGGTTGTTATCACATTGTGTTACAGACAATAGACAGGTATTTTGTTACATGTAATCTCACAAGCAACAATCGTAGACAAGGGTTTTGGCATAGGCCATCCACTCTAACAAAACCTGTTGCTTTTCACTGTCAGAATTCTTGTTAGGTGCTATTGACATGGGTTGTCTTTTTGCAAGCTGTATTTTTCTGTTTATTTGTAATTTCTTAATTCAGCGCATGATGGTTGCCAGTTTATGAGCACTTGAATAGGAGGGTCGTGGGTAATGTGTAAAGGCTTTGTCGGTTAATTGCGAAGCATCATGACAGATTTCATAGGTTTGAACTGTTTATTATGAAACATTATGACAAAGGCAGGAGGCCGGACCTACTTGTTGTAAAAAGCATTTGTTAAAAAACACAGACATTTAAGAGTGATTATTATCACACTGTGCTAAACCCATAGGCAGGTATTTTGTTATATGGGATTTTGCAGATTACCATACTATTCAAGGGATTTTGTGTTGGTGATCCACCTGAACAATCTGTAGTGAGGGTAGATATGCACTACAATAATCCTTGTTAGGCTGTTTTAGGAGATGTGGTCTATTGCTTTGCCAACTGCAATTTCATATACATTTGTACTTTTATGACGGTATGCTGGATGGTTGCCTTGTCGAAAGGTTACCCTCAGCACAGCAGGCTTGGGTTGGTTATGGTGGCAAGCCAATGATAAATGCTACAGGACTGATTGTTTATTACTAAATGATTTGATAAATATGGTATGCCTGGCATACTGATTAGGAAAAGCATATGTTAAAGTTGTATGCATTTGACAATGGATTGTTATTACTCTGAATTAAACCATACAGATTGGTGTTAGATTCCATGTAACAAAAAAAATAGATTAGTATGCAAAGGGTTTGGTGTTGGTTCTCCCTCTGACAAACCATAGGTATAGAAGATCTGCACTATCAGAACTCTTGTTAAGTCATGTTAGGAGAGAGGGTATTTTGCTTTGCCAACTCTAATTTGTATACATTTGCAATTTTATGACTGTGTGCTATTGGTTACCTTCTAGGAAAGCTAAGGGTTTTAACAGTATGCCTGAGTTGGGTATGGTAACAAGTTAATGATAACAAGCTCTAGGCCTGATTGATATTCAGGGAAATTTATACCAGATGCCATAGGACTGGCTTGTTTATTATGAAAAGTAATGACAAAGGTAGTTGGTCTGGCTTATTTATTTTTAAAAAAGCATATGGCAAAGACAACTGACCTCTAAAAGTAGATTATTACATTATGTTATAGGCTATGGAAAGGTATTTGGTTACATGTAATCTCATAGGTTACTATATTAGACAAGTGTTTTGGTATCCGATGCTCACTCTGACAGACCTTGAGAGTAGAATTTCACTGTAATGATTCTTGTTAGGCCTATTGAGAGGGGTTGTACATTGTTTTGCCAAGTATAATTTTGAACATATTGGTAGTTTAAAAAAATTGCCAGATGGTTGTCCGTTGAAGAGCACTTCAGTAGATCTGTGTTGGATACAGTGTATGCAATGTCAAGCCATTGGTAAAGGATATAGGCCTTATCAGTTCAATGGGGAAAGTCAGATTCTTTAGATGTGATCTATTTACAATGTAAAGTTATATCTTATAGTTCTTTGAGCCACAGATTCCTTACCTTAGGATATTCCCCAGGCATCAGACTGGATCCTACTAAAAATGTTGAGTAATATTTTTGCACGCCGGTAGGTGGAGTCGATTATCTCAGCGACGTCCACACCAGTAGTGATATGGACAGTGCCTGTAGAGGTGCCATCCCAGTACACTGACATCAGTTCTTTTCTTTCCACTCCATCAGTGCAGATCCAGGGGGAGCTACGGCAGCCCGTTTTTGGGCTTCCTTTTTCAACATTTGTTGAAATCTTTTTTGAGCTATGCTCCGAGTGTACGTTGGGGATGTCTCCTAAAATAATTGTGGGGCTTAAAACCTGTGGCTCCTGTTACAGGCTGATGTCTGTGACAGACCCCCACCTGGTTTGCTTGTGGCACCTGGAGTCGGGCTGTTAATTCAAGGCCAGGCCAGATTGTCGAGCAATAAACCCCATGGTGCTCTGGTGGCATGCCCTGAAACTCCTGGTTGCCCAAAACCAGGTGACTTCCTACTGCTGTAGGTCCCGGTCACAAAGGAGGTCCCAGACCCGCTCTCTGAGTCATTCCCACCATTTGTCATTGCACTCCAAATCTTCATCTGCTAAGTCACACAAGAAAAAGAAATCTAAGAAGTTGAAGCTCTCTTCAACTTCACCCTCGCAGGTCCAAGTTTTCAGACAAGGCGAGAGAACAATGCCACAGATCTAGGCCCTGCCGTTCACATCTGCAGTGAAGCCTGAAACTAGATCCAGTCGACGCCTCTCAGAGTTTTCTGGTGCGACCAATGCTCAACTAATAGTATTTTGAGGCTGTGCACCTCAGATTTGGGTGGGCTGACCCCTGGATCACCTTCAGGCCCCACACATTCAGAAGTGCCCCAAGTGAATTTCCACAGTTGAGCCTTCTGGATCTATTCCTGTATCTGGATCAGCTCTGGTTGCAAGCCTGTCCCTGGCATCTCTGACGCCCTTTGGTGGTACAACACTATTGTTATACTTGACCCCGATGCTGAGCCAAACCAGTGATGTCCAATGTCGACTCAGGCACCGACCGGTCCAAGACTTTCCATGCCAGACCCAGCACCTACCTTTACTAACATGCCCTGTGGAGTATGATTGGGGTGGATCTGAGGATCCCTATCCCTATCCTGGAAGAGCCTCTGACTGAGGATAACTGGTATGAGGAACTGGAGGAGGCCAGCAGTCGGGACACCTCTCCTGATACTAGCCTAGTCTCTCACCCTAGTTTGGCTATGGAGAAAGGGACTTTATTTGCCATGGTGGTGAGGTGGGCAACTGAGGTCATGGGCTTTACGCTGCCCTTGGTGGTAGTCAAGACTAATGCCCTCATTATGAACCTGGCCGTCGAGACCGCCATTCCGGTGGCGGCGGAAATTACCGCCACCATCATGGTGGTCTCAACCGCCACCTAATGAAGGCAGTGGAGACCGCCACAGCCGGCTTTCTACCACCGCCAGGCTACCGCCGCCAGGCAGCCTGGTGATGGCGGAATTCTTCATCCAACAGGGCAGCGCAGCAAGCAGCGCTGCCCTGTGGATAAAGAACCCTTGTTCCACTAACCATTCCCTGCCATGGGCAGTGCAGGGGCCCCGTTCAGTGCCCCATCGCGCAGGTCACTGCCCGATTTGCGGGCAGTGATCTGCACGACGGGTGCTGCATCACCCCCCGCACATCGGCATTGACGATGGCTCCATGTGGAGCCGTCGGCAATGTCCCAGCCCAGCAGAATGTCTATTATTTGGCCGGCGGGGTCTCGACCCCCTAATTCTTGATAGAGGTGCTTCAGCCAAGGGTAGCCCCCATGGAACCTCTTCTCCCTTTAATCTAGCCTTCACTGATGTCCTTCTTGGTGCCTGGGCCAAGCCCTGCACATGACCCTTGCAGTTGACAATGCTCCCCTCCTGAGGACCTGGCTTTCCTCTCCCAGCACCCCACCCCACCCAGGAGAGCCTGATCATCCAGGCCTCCATCTCCAAGGTTAATCCTGGTGAATTCTCTACCACACCACCTGATAGGGAATCGAAGAAGCTGAACACCTTCGGTAAGAGGATTTTCTCTTCCACCAGCATTGCACTGTGGTCCATGAACATGTGTGCCTCTTGAGCTGGTATTCTTACATAGTTTGGGGCTTGTTGTACAAGTGCTGCCCATGGTCTCGAAGGAGGCTCGAACCATCTCGTCCCAGGCTATTGCTAATGACAAGGGTGCAGCAAAGTTCACAATACACAGTGGACTGGACATGACAGACTCAGTAGTTAGAGTGATTGCTGCATCTGTGGCACTTTGTTGCCTTGCCAGGCTGAGGTCGAATGGCTTTTCAGGGGATGTCCATGCGTCCCTTATGGATAAGCCTTTCTATGTCACTCACCTGTTTGGCAATACGGCAGATTTGGTGCTCTATCTCTTTAAGGACATTAGGTCCACCGCCTGGACATTGGGACTTTCTATGGCCCCATGCCAGCCTCACTCTGCCTGACGCCCCTTCCGTGGTTGAGGTAGAAGCTACCATCTGTGTCCTTTTCCGCACAGTCAGCAGACTTCCCAATCCTTTTATTGACACGGAAGTGGTTCTCACAAGTGTTGTGGGACAAAAGGCATATATCTGCCCAGTCCACTACTCCCCCCTCTGAAAGCCACAGCCTCCAAAACCCTTTAATATGCCCTCACTGCATCATGGGCTGCCAGTCAGTGGCAGGATCCAGCACCACCTACCCCAATGGCAGTCTATCACCTCGGACAACTTGGTGCACTACATTGTTCAGTGGGGTTACAAACTTCCACTCACAGAAACCCTGGCGCTCCTGCCACCATCTTTAGATTGGCTGAAGGAGGACCTCCTCTCTCTGTTGTATCGTGAAGGACAGGCTTCTCTGGCCAAGTGGGTGCTGACATCAAAAGTAGGTTTTGGTTGCTATTCCCTCTACTTTCTGGTGCTGGAGAAGGAAGGCAACCTCTAACCTTTTCTAGACCTACATCCGCTCAACTACTTCCTGAAAAAGGAGAAATTCAAAATGCTTACATTGGCACAGGTCATCTCTGCCCTGGACCCTGGAGAACGGATGGGAGAGCTGAACTTGTAGAACACATATTTTTTTGTAACCGTTGATAGACTTTTCATCCTTGGTGTGGTCTCCCTTAACTTTTTGCCTCTGTTTCCCAGTTTGTTGATGTGTGCTGGACTCTGTTTTTGCTGTTTTTGTTACTCTAAGCACTTTACCACTGCTAACCAGTGCTAAAATGCAAGTGCTCCTTTACAAAATGTGTATGTAATTGGCTTATCCATGATTGGCATATTTGTTTTATTAGTAAGTCCCTAGTACAGTGCACTAGAAGTGCCCAGGGCCTGTAAATCAAATGCTACTAGCGGGCCTGCAGCACTGGTTGTGCCACCCACATAAGTAGCTCTGTAATCATGTCTCAGACCTGCCATTGCAGTGTCTGTGTGTGCTGTTTTACCTATAAATTCGACTTGGTAAGTGCACCCACTTGCCAGGCCTAAACCTTCCCTTTTCTTACATGTCAGACATCCCTAATGTAGGCCCTAGGTAGCCCCAAAGGCACAGTGCAGTGTATGATTAAGGTAGCATGTTTTATATATCCTGACAGTGAAATATTTCTACATTTGTTTTTCACTGTTACAAGGCCTATCCCTCTCATAGGTTAACATGGGGGCTACCTTTAAATCTGATTAAAGTGTAGATTCCCTTTGGGAGCGGATGGACATGTGGAGTTTGGTGTCTCTGAGCTCACAGTTTAAAAATACATCTTTTAGTAAAGTTGATTTTAAGATTGTGTGTTTGAAAATGGCACTTTTAGAAAGTGAGCATTTTCTTTCTTATACCATTTCTGTGACTCTGCTTGTTTGTGGATTCCCTGTCTGGGTCAGTTTGACAGTTGGGCTGGTTGCACCTCACACTAGACAGTGACACAAAGGGAGCTGGGGTGTAGCCTGCATATCCTGATAAGCCATCTGTGCTAGGAGGGAGGGGAGGAGTGGTCACTCACACCTGAAAGGGCTGTGCCTGCCCTCACACAATGCAGTCTCCAACCCCCTGGTGAGTGTCTGGGCCTGGCCTGGGCAAGGCAGGATTTCATATTCAAGAGAGACTTTGCTATGAAGTAGGGCTACTTCAAAGGAGAAATCGGGTATAAGAAGGGCACCCAACACCACAGACTTTAGAACACTTCTGGAAACCAAGAGGAACCTCTGCCTGGAGAAGAACTGAAGAGCTGGGGAAGAAGAGCTGCCCTGTCTGCGACTGTACTGTGAGGAGCTATCCTGCAGTTGCTGCTTCTGCCAGAGTAAGAGGGCAAAGACTGGACTTTGTGTGCCTTCCATCTTGTGAAGATCTCCAAGGGCTTGATTTAGAGCTTGCCTCCTGTTGTTTGAAGTCTCAGAGACAGCAAAGACTTCTCTCTGCCAGCACCTGGAGTCTCTGGAAAGACTCCTACTTTCCAAAGTGGTGCCCATCCGGTTCATGTGACCCTGAAAGGAGAAGCTGGCAGCCTAAGAGGACACCGTGTGGGGAAAAGATTGACGCGACTCCGATCTGCGGCTGAAAAATCGACGTGCTGCCATCTTCGTGGCTGAAAATCGACGCTCACCTGCAACGTGACCGAAGAATCGACATATGGAGCTGGAGAAATGACACGCATCATCTCTGACAGAGGTTAGGGGATCGCAACCCGCGCTGCGTGGTTTTCAGATCATCGTGCGGCTGGATTTCCGATGCGAGTACCGCTGGTCATGTAAAAACAACGCAAGGCCTGCCCAGACCAGAGAGTGCTGACTTGATTGACGCATCACTTTCCTGCGGAGAGAAGAAACGATGCGCTCGAACCGGTGAAAGGAGAAACGACGCAAGGTCCCGCTCGTGAGTGGAATCGACACATCGCAAGCCCTTTTTGAAGCACACTCGCCCGTGCGGGGTTATTTTTAACGCACCCAAGGTACATTTTCACGCTAACAGTGTTAGTGTGTGTTTAAAACTACATGAAGACTCTTTATGCTTTTTAATTGATAACTTGACTTATGTATTGTGTCTTTTTGTCGTTTTAGTCTTGTTTTGTTTAGATAAATACTCTCTATTTTTCTAAACCTGTTTTGTGTAATTTTGTAGAGTTTTCATTATGTTACTGTCTGTGTTGGTACAAATACTTTACACCTAGCACTCTGAAGTTAAGTCTACTGCTCATGCCAAGCTACCAAGGGGGTAAGCAGATGTTAGCTGAGGGTGATTCTCTTTTACCCTGCGTAGAGTGAGGGTTCTTACTTGGACAGGGGGTAACCTGACTGCCAACCAAAAACCCAATTTCTAACAACCGTCCTGCCAGCCCACTAGTGCTACCTACCTTTTATGGTGGGCCAACAGCACTTTTAGTTCTCTTCTTTCGTTTGGCCTTACAAGCACCTCTTGGATGTTGAAGAAGGTTATCCGGTAATTGCAGCCCATCTGCAGAGGTCAGGGGTTCCAGTCTACCCTGAAAACTGGCTGTTCAAAGCACAAGTAGTCATCGCTTCTACATTATGGCAGATCTTCTGTTTTCTCTGGAGCTCACCGTAAACATGCCGAAGTCACACCCGACTCATACTCCGAGAATGTGCTGTTCCCAGTGCATGTTGGGTGTTCACCTGCAGTAGGAAAGTTGCATTTGCTATAATACAGCACACTGGTCGGTTAACACCTGTTTAAGGTTATACCGCAGTACAGACTGGGGCAGTGAGCTGTGCCCATAATACAACCCCAAGAAGGTTGTAATTGAAGATCACTTATTATATATTGGCTCAATTCTTTTTATCAGAGCCATTCTGGACACAGTGTAGTTCCGTACCTACCCTCCTGATTAGCGAATGCAGGATATTCAGATTATAATCCAGAGGTTTCAGCATCTATCGTGGAATTTGGAGAGTCTGACTCTGAAGCTGCTGGGTGTTATGGCCTCCTGGATCCTGTTGGTAAAGCTTATGGAACCTGAAATCCCAGTGGGCGCAGCATCAGGGAAATCTCTCCAACCTTGTCCAAATTTCAGAGCGAACTGCAAAGACTTGCAGTGGAGACTGATGAACCACAATTGGGTCAGTGGCAGACCCCTCCCCTTTCCCACCCAGATCTCACAGTGGTGACAGATGCATCACTCCTGGGTTGAGGGGGGCATGTGAGAGAGGTGGAGATTAGAGGACTCTGGTCTGTTGGAGTCTCAGCTACACGTCAACTTGTTGAGAGTACTTCGCCTGGCATTGAAAGCCTATCTATCCTCCCTCAAGAGGAGGTTAGTTCAGGTATTCCCAAACGACAGCACGTATTGCAGCACACAAGGCGGAGTGGGGTTGTGGGCCCTGTTTCAAGAGGGCCTATGTCTCTGGATGTGGCTGGAATGTCGGGACATTTTCCTGGTCGTACAACACCTGGCGGACTCTCTAAATGCCAGGGTGGACAAACACAGCTGTCAATGCCTAGCAGATCACGAATGGGGGCCCTGTCTGGAGGTGGTGAAAGGTTTCTTCTATGACATTGGGACAAGTTTGTGGCTTTGTGTGCTGGAAAGCATGTTGATCCGCTTTCTGCACCTTTGTCCGAGGTATTGCTTGTTTTATTGTTAGCCCAGAAAGGCTTTCCTTTGGGCATCTTTCAGCCCTCTCTGATCAAGTAACCTGTTGTGACTTGTTTCTTAGAAGGACTCCAACACATGTTTCCACCTGAACCTTTCATTTTGCCCCAATGGGACCTTAACTTGTTCTTAACCTTTTGATGTATTCACCATTCAAGCCCATGCATAGCAACCCTCAGTGTCTCTTGACAATCAAAACAGTCTTCTTGCTTGCCATTACTTTGGCCAGAATGGTTAGTGAGGTACAGGCTCTCTCTGTACACCCAGCTTCTACCCAGACAAACTTGTTCTCTGTACTCATGCCTCTTTTCTGGCAAATGTGGTGACACCTTTCCACGTCGTCAAAAACAGGACGCTGCTGATCTTCTTCGCTCCCCCTCACTCCTCTAAAGAGGAAAAGAAACTCCATCACCTGGACCCAAAAAGATAACTGTTGTTCTACATCAGTCGCACCAGAGAGCACCGGGTGGATGAGCAACTGTTTATTGGGTTCACTGTAGAGAAAAAGTAAAAGCAGTGCAGAAACGGACTTAGGGGGTCATTCCAACCTTGGCGTACGGCTACTGCCACCCGCCAGGCAGAAACCGCCATTTGGCCGCCATGCGGCCAAATATACGCGGCCCCCATTCTGACATCCCCGCTGGGCCGGCGGGAATGAAGCCGCAACACAGGAGCCGGCTCCGAATGGAGCCGGCGGTGTTGCCGCCGTGCGACGGGTGCACTTGCACCCGTCGCGCTTTCCACTGTCTGCTAGGCAGACAGTGAAAAGCTGGCCGGGACCCTGTTAGGGGGCCCCTGCACTGCCCATGCCAGTGGCATGGGCAGTGCAGGGGCCCCAGGACACTCCTTACCGCCAGCTTCTTCCTGGCGGTGAAAACTGCCAGAAACAGGCTGGCGGTAAGGGGGTCAGAATCCCCAGGGCAGCGCTGCTTGCAGCGCTGCCCTGCCGGATTCTCCCAGCCGGGGCAAAAACGGCAGAAAACCGCCGGCCCCGGCGGGGCGACCGCGGCTTTACCACCGCTGTCGGAATGGGATTTGAAGCACCGCCAGCCTGTTGGCGGTGCTTCCGTCATTCTTGCCCTGGCGGTCTTGGACCGCCAGGGTCAGAATGACCCCCTTAGTGCTCTGCAATAAGATCTACAGTGCCCTGGCCAAGAAGCAACCCCTGAAGTCTTGCAGGCTTATTTAACCAGACCCATGGCTGCAACCACTGTGTTAGCTCTCAGAGCCCCTGTCACGGACATCTGTCAGGCTGATATGTGGGCTTCTCTGCACAAGTTTACAGAACACTACTGCTTTTACAGTCTGGATTGTCGTGATGGGCATTTTGCCTGTTTTGTCCTCCATGACATTTTTGTCTGAACCAGTTTGCAGACCTATCTTGATTAGGGGGGATGCTTTGGTATCTATTCTAAGTTAAGGAATGGGGCTAAAAGTCTCTATCTAGTTGTAGATTCCTTACCAACCCTTCCAAACCCACTGCCTGCTTTTGCAAACAGGTTTCTCCTAATGAGAAGGCCCCTGTAATTCCTTCAACCTTTTGACGTGGCTCTGTTCTTCTAGCACAGACATATCAAGAAAGAAACTGATGTCAGTACCCTGGGGTAGTGCATATATAGGCACTGCGCATGTCATGTTTGCCGCAGACAATGACGCTGAAATGGATCAGATTGACTCCACCTGCTGGCACACAGAGGCACTGCTCAAGATTTTTTCAGATCCACTCTGATGCCTGAGGAATACTCTTAGGCAAAGAATCTGCTGCTATATAGAGACTCTACCAAATAAGGCATTATTGAAGGTAAGCAACTTGCTCGACAAACAAGTAGGCCTTATTGTGAAAAGCATGTGTTAAAGGCAGAAGGTCTTTTAGGAGAGGATTTCTACAGCTCTGCCTGCATTCCTGAGTCTGATTGCGACAGCTCCGCCCGCATTCCTGAGCCTGATTGCGACAGCTCCACCCACATTCCGGAGCCGGATTGCATCTGCTGCCGCCCCTGCTGATGCCTCCTTTGTGCCACTGCCACTCCAGCCTTCTTGCCTCTCACCTCAACCCCTACCACCTTCCAGGACATACAATGGCAGCTGCAACACTGCCATGTAGTGGATGCATGCAGTGGCCTTGCCACCGGCGCACCAAAGCTGCGCCAAAGACAAGCCCGTCGGCACCCATCCACACGTGGACTGTGCCCAGCGGCAGGACCCCTGGTCCTCCCACCCCGCACTGCTCCACCAAGGAGCTCCAGTCCCTGAACGTTGGACACCCCATCAACAGCTGCTTCATGGCTTCCCCACGCTCTACCAAAGGACCCTTCACTTGCCTACACTGCCTTTTCGCCTGTAAAGCGGGCCCACCTGTGCACACTAATAGTTGTACTGCACCCACACAGAAGACTAGAAACAATCAAGCACCACTGCAGTGCATCCTGCTAAATGCCCGATCGTTATGCAAACATGCCATGGAAATCTGGGATACCATCACCAACCATGACCCGACATCGCCGAAACATGACTAACACCCTCCTCAAACCCTGACATCGCCATGACCACCCCTAACGGCTACAAGATGATACATCAAGACTGGACCAACAAATAAGGTAGGGGCATTGCCACCGTCTCTAAGGAAACCATCCAATGAACCATCACTGACGATGACCCAAAGCCCCTCATGGAGCACCTCAACTTCCGACTCCAGACCAATGCCAACACCACGGTGCGAGGCACCCTCACATACAGACTTCCGGGACCACGCCTGGCCTTCTGCAATGCCATTGCCAACCTCATCGTCCCCCTCGCCATCGACGCCCTCCACTACGTCCTGCTCAGCTACCTCAATTTCCACCTCAACGACCCCCACAACACCAATTCCACTTCCCTCATAGAGAACCTCAGCAACATTGGCCTAATTTAACTGGTCACCAAACCCATGCACAAAGCCAGACACACCCACTAGACGCCATCTTCCCATCTAAAGATAGAATCAATTTCACCCATGTGAATGAACTCACCTGGACCGACCACGTCATCGTCCACTTTACCATCTCCAATTTCCAGCACACCACCTTCAATCACCTCAGCATCCTCCCGTGAAGCTGAGGCAAGGTAACAGAGACCAAATGGGCACAAGCTCTAGGTACCACACAACCGAAGTCCATGGCAGACCTCAACCAGGCTGTCCAAAACGTAACCACCTGGATTACCAAATCCACCATCAGAGTCACCCTGCTGAAACCAATTAAAACCAACAACACCTCCAAACCACCGAGATAGTACATTCCAGAGCTCAGAAACTCCAAATGCGACTGCCACCAACTCGAGAAACAATGGCGTGTGACCAAGGACACCTCCCAAATAGCCACCTACAAGGCAGCCCTCAACATCTACCACCACCACATCAAGGAAGCAAAAGCGCAGCAATCACTGTCTGCATCGACACCACAGCCAACCACATGAAAGAACTCTTCAGGATCATCAAGGAATTCTTTAACCCAATAGCCACAGACTACCATCCAGCCATCCCAGGAACGCTGTGTCACCCTCTCAGACTGCGTCCACAGCAAGATCACTACCATATATGACAATTCCAACCCCCAACCCTCCACCTCCAGCCTATACAACATTTTTCAAGCAGCGATCACCAGCCACATGATAACCTCCTAGTCCCCGATTATCACACAGACTACCACAGCCATCCTGTCATCCATTTACTCAGGGCACCCACGGACCCCTGCTCACATAGGCTTTTCAACCTCAGAGCCAACGCTATTAGTACGGAACTAACCCGCATCCTCAACACCTACATCTCCATAGCATCCTTTCTGGATGAATGGAAGTACGCAGAGGTCAGAACCCTCCGCCGACCCCCACAATCTAAAAAACTACAGACTGATCTCCCTGCTCCCCTTCCTGGCTAAAGTGCTTGAGAAAGCCATCAACCAACAGCTCACCGACTACCTCAACCAAAACCACCTTCTTGACACCTCACAATCAGGATTCCGCGCCAACAATAGCATGGAGACTGCACTGATTGCCACCATGGACGGCACCAAGACCCTCCTCGATCAAGGAGAGTCAGCTGATCCTTCTGAACCTCTCTGCAGTGTCTGACACAGTCTCCCCCCACACTCTCCTCAACAGACTCCACAACATAAGCATTCAACAAAACACCTTGAAGTGGGTTTCCACTTTCCTCTCAAGCTGCACACAGAGCATTCGCCTTCCTTCCTTCACTTCTACACCCATGAACATCACCTGCAGAGTACCCCAAGGATCCTTCGTCAGCCCAACACTGTTCAACATCTGCAGGACCCCCCCCCCTCACAGACATCGTTAGATCCTATGGGCTCAATATAGTCTCCTACGCTGAAGACACTCAACTAATCGCCTCACTCACTGTAGACCCCCACAACGCCAAAGCCAACTTCTGCAACACCATGACCAGCATAGCAACATGGATGAAAAACAGCTGCCTCAAAGTAAACACCAACAAAACTGAAGTCCTAATCTTTGGGAAGAACACCTCCATATGGGACCATTGCTGGTGGCCAGCAGAACTCGGACCAACGCCCTCTCCATCAGACCACGCACAAAACCTCATCATCATACAAGACTCTCCACAACCTAGGGCCATCCTACATCAACCATCGACTGAGCTTCTGCGTCCCAGAAAGATAACTGCGCTCTGCCTCACTAAACCTCACCCACACCCACATCCATCACAGCTGCAGCCGCTCCTTCTCCTACACAGCAGCCAAGTTCTGGAACAGCCTGTCCCTCCACCTCCGAACAGCTCTCCCTCTGGCAGACTTCTGAAGGAGTCTCAAGATGTAGCTTTTTGAAGGAGACATAGCACCCTCAGCTCCCAGATACCCTTAGGGGTGATAGTGCTGCACTTTACAAATGCTGTGACTGATTGATTGATTGTGCTAACACCTGTAGGCAGGTATTTTCTAACAGGGAATCCTGCAGATTACTGTAGAAAGCAAGAGTTTTGATGTTGGTGACCCACCTGAACACACGTGGTGGTAGACAATTTGCACTATGGTAATTCTTTTTGGGTTCTGTTAATGGAGATTATGGCCCTCATTACAACCCTGGCAGTCGGTATGAAAGCAGCAGTAATTCCGCCAACAGGCCGGCAGAAAAAAAAATGGAATCACGACCATGGCAGAAACCGCCAACACAGACAGCCACTTTAACACTCTGACCGCCACGGCGGTACAAACAAACAGCTTGGCGGTCACTGCCAACAGACAGGCGGAAGACAATGTACCGCCTACACTATTATGAGAGGCCAATCCGACACCTTTTTCGGGGCGGAACCAACGTGAACAAAAACACGGCGGAAACAGGACTTGGAAGGGAAAACACTCACCTCTCCACACCCCATGAGGAACATGGACGCCATGGAGCCAGAACTCCAAATACTCCCTGCGATGGTATTCCTGCTCCTCTATCAGGAGCAACAAAGACAGCGGCGACGACCTCAGTGAATACTGCACCTACAACACAGGGGAGGGGGGAGGGAAAAGAGAGTGACACACACACGCAACATGCAACACCCCCACCCTCACCCACAACACCATACACACAAATACATGCTGCAACTTTACATTTACACCCCTCCACCCCAGATTCAATAACGCAAGGACAAAAGGAAATGAGTTGAACGATTGTAATCATGAAAAAAACAGTAGTCAAAACTCGAAATACGGTATATACAATTATGTACACCAACTACACAAGTCTGGATAGTTCACCAATTATTGTCCGTGGGCCACTAGGCCCAAAATGCATGGGCGAGGCCCACAATCAATACCAGACTTCAAACTGAGAGAACACTCCAGGGACATCAGATCCAAATGAAAAAGGCACCTCAGGGGGAAGGGAAGGAGGGCACCTCAGCCGGATGAGGGCACAACACCACTGCTCCACGAGGGGGCTCCATGCCCATTGATGTATCCTGGGGAGTGCAAAGCCAAGTCTCTCAAGTCTTTTCAGTGGGTGGTTTGTCCACTGCTTTATCCTGGGGAGTGCAAAGCCACAGTCTCTCAAGTCTCTCCAGTGGGTGGTTTGCCCACTGCTGTATCCTGGGGAGTGCAAAGCCACAGTCTCGCAAGTGTTTTCAGTGGGTGGTTTGCCCACTGCCTTATCCTGGGGAGTGCAAAGCCACAGTCTCTCAAGTCTCTCCAGTTGGTGGTTTGCCCACTGCTGTATCCTGGGGAGTGCAAAGCCACAGTCTCTCAGGTGGATGCCTTTCTCCAATGGTTCTGGAGGGGGCTTTGTGCCCAGAGTGCTTCATCCTGCCAAGGACTGAGGTAGTGGATGTGATACTACACTGGTTCTGGAGGGGGCTTCGTGCCCAGAGTGCTTCATCCTGCCAAGGACAGAGGTAGTGGATGTGTACTCCACTTGTTCTGGAGGTGGCTTTGTGCCCAGAGTGCTTCATCCTGCCAAGGACTGAGGTAGTGGATGCCTTTCTCCACTGGTTCTGGAGGAGGATTTGTTCCCAGAGTGCTTCATCCTGCCAAGGACTGAGGTAGTGGATGCCTTTCTCCACTGGTTCTGGAGGGGGCTTTGTGCCCAGAGTGCTTCATTCTGCCAAGGACAGAGGTAGTGGATGCTTTTCTCAACTGAAGGTGGTGCATCATGGAAGCTGCCCAGGCTCCTGGAACTAACCACCAGGCTCGGTCGACTGACCACTGGGGATAGCAGCCATGTCTGCGGTGGTGCCACTGGCTCAGGATGTTGCGGGCCGCTGGCGGTGCTTGCGGCTGTGTCAGTAGCGGTGGTGCTAGCGGTGGGCTTTGTGGCATCGGTGCTGGCAGCGGATGCTGTGGCAGCAGTGCTGGCAGCGGCCTCTGTGGCATCGGGCTGGAGGCTGACACTGTGGCCGCGGTGCTTGCGGCGGACTCTGTGGCATAGGTGCTGGCGGCGGACTCTGTGGCAGCGGTGCTGGCGGCGGACTCTGTGGCAGCGGTGCTGGCGGCGGACTCTGTGGCAGCGGTGCTGGCGGCGGACTCTGTGGCAGCGGTGCTGGCGGCGGACTCTGTGGCAGCGGTGCTGGCGGCGGACTCTGTGGCAGCGGTGCTGGTGGTGGTGCATGTGGCAGTCTACTCCGCCGTACCGGTTGGTGTCGACGTGGACAGAAGGTGTGACACTGGTCCCATAGTCGGTGCCACCATGCCCTCTCCTGACCTGACCTTGATTTTCTGTCCCTTCCCTACCTTGGATGGTGGCGCAGCTGTCTTGCCACCATCCCCTTTTGTTTTCCCTGAGCCCCCGGTGGCAGGTGTTTTCGCCTTCTCCCTCTGGGATGTAGGCAACTTGTTAACTTTCACAGGTGGCGGAATGTCCTTGCCCTCGCTACGTGGCACACTGGCTGCCCTAGTGCTTGCCGCACTCCAAAAGCCTGCTGTTGCTGGGACCACTGTGCCCGGTGATGTGGTGGCTGAGGGGCTGGGTTGGGACCTGGAAAGCCTGGCCCTAAGGGACGGACGGGGGGGAGGTGTAGGGAAGAGGTCCATGTTAGACAGGAAAAGTTTTTTAGACACACTGGGACGGGTAGATGGAGGGGGTTTGGGAGTGGATGAAGAGGTAGTGGTTGTAGGAGGTGTACAAATGCTGTATTTGGGTAAAGGTGTATGGGCTGGAGGCTGTTGTGAGGTGTTTGGCTGTTGGGTGGGTGTGTGCCTGCGTTTGTGTACTTTGGGAGGTGGGCTCACAGACACACTGGTAGAGGAAACAGGGGATGTGTAAATGATAGTGGGGTTGGTGAGTGCGCGTGAGCAGTGTGTGGTGATGGGCGTGCTGGTGATGGAGGTAGTGGCTGAGGATGTAGTGCATGCAGGTGTGAGTGTAGACGAGACTGGGAGGGAGGAGGACGACGTGGAGGAGGGGGACACAGTGGAGCCAGTGGATGTTGGTATGTCTGCATGGGAATGATGTTTGTGTGAGTGCCTGTGGGATGTGTGGTGCTTATGTTTGCCTGAGCCACCCTTGTGTGATGAGGTGTGTGCATGCTGGTCTGATGGTGTGCTTGGGATAGGCTGAGGTACAGGGGATTGGGTCTGCGTGGAGGAAGTTGGAGGGGGGAGGCTAGACACAGGGACAATGGCTGCCATCAGTGCTGAGGCCAGAGCCTGAAATGCTCTCTGTTGGGCTGCCTGGCCAGAATGAATTCCCTCCAGGTATGCATTTGTTTGTTGCAAATGCCTCTCGACACCCTGGATGGCATTCAGAATGGTAGATTGCCCAACAGTGAGGGATCTCAGGAGGTCAATAGCCTCCTCACTGAGGGCAGCAGGGCTGACTGGGGCAGGGCCTGAGGTGCCTGGGGCGAAGGAGATGACCACCCTCCTGGGTGAGCGGCCACAGGACACACGCTGAGGGGCTGCTGGGAGGGCGGTGCTGGTAGGAGGGGTGGCGGCTGTACCTGTTGATGTGGGGGGCACAGAGGGGCCCGCCACTGCAAGGGAGCTCCCATCAGAGTCGCTGAAGTCACCTCCTGTCATCGCCGTGGAGCTCCCCTCGCCCTCCGTCCCACTGGTGGCTTCAGACTCCATTGTATCGCCCTTCAGGGCCAAGTGGGATGGAGCTCCCTCCTGCTCCGGTGCCACTGCTCCTCCGCCTGATGATGCTATTGCACACAAGAACAGGGAGACCACAAAAAGGGTGGTGGAAAGACAGAAGAAAGACATGTTCAGTGCATGCAATACCACTACCGTTGGCAGACCCTACAAAACACAGCAGCCCTCTGCACTACACCATGCATTTAGAGTTCCTAGAGTAATCACATGCCCATGGGGTACAAGGCCCATGCCTGATTGCTGCACACATGGAAGTCACAGGAGCCTGGCTCTTATCAATGGTGGGGTTGGGGTGCCACATAGCCTGCCTCACAATGGGTCCTTGCCTACAAAGCTCGCCCTGGCCTAGGGTATCCCAATGCCTACCTCCCCCACCCAGACACCTCGTATTGCGCGCAGAGTCAGATGGATGTGACGGTACTCACCCCCTTGTGGCTGCTGTGATGCCCTCAAGCGCCCATCCAACTCCGGATACGCCACCGCCAGGATCCGGAACATCAGGGGGATCATGGTGCGACGGGCACCCCTTCCACGCTGGGAGACCATCCCCAGCTGGGCCTCCGCCGTCTCCTTGCTCCAGCGGCGAATGTCCTCCCATCTTTTCCGGCAGTGGGTGCTCAGTCGGTGGTGGACCCCCAGGGTCCGGACGTCCTTGGCGATGGCACGCCAAATATCCTTCTTCTGGTGGGCAATGACCTAGAGGAATAGTAAGGGGAAAAGGGAAAACTTTAACCGTCCGGACCGTCACAGTCATTGGCTCATGTTCCCACCCTTGCCCTGATGCACATACACTCACCGTCTGCACATGCAGGCCTCAGTCCCCCCCCATGGATCTTCCATCCACACCACTCCAAACAAGCATTGCCCATGCAGCATGCTCACAGTGTACTCACCTGTTTGTCTGGAGGACCGTACAGTTGTGTGTATTGGAGGAGGACCCCATCCACTAACTTCTGCAACTCCTCCGAAGTGAAGGCAGGGGCCCTTTCCCCAGACACATGACCCATCGTCGCTTCCAGACTGAGGTCACAGCAGCACTTGCAGTGTAGGTCCTCTCCTGTCGAAGGTCAGGTATCAAATGAGTGAACAGACAGAAAATGGCGGTCACGTCCGCGGCGGTGCATACCGACACCGCCGGCATACATCGTCATTGGCTCCTGGGACCCATAGGGTTCAATGTTAACCGATGCAGGATTGCGCTGCGGTCTTCGACCGCCTACCGTGACGGTGTAGAACGCCAGCGCAATTACCTCATATCCCCTTGTCCCACCTTACAGGTCAGTCAGCCGCCATTTCAGGGGGCCACATGGCATTAATAATAACTGTGTCACGGCTATCTAGGCCTTGCATACACACAGCAAAGGGCACATTGTGGATTTACAAATGTTTGCTACTGACATTTAGTTATACCTCAGTGTTGGCTGACTCTCTGCTCGCTGTTCTCCTCCATAGGGCACGTCTGCTGGGGCAGATGGTGAGATGGCGGCATCCTCCGGTATACAGACCACTGGTGGACCTGTCAACAATGGAAGAGAGACAGATAATAGTCACCTACAGACTTGATCGTGCAACAATCCAGGAACTGTATGCCCAGTTGGAGCCAGACCTGATGTCAGCAATCCGACATCCCACCGGAATCCCCCCTCTAGTGCAGGTCCTGTCAGTACTCCATTTCCTGGCAAGTGGGTCTTTTCAAACAACAGTGGCTATTGCATTAGGGATGTCCCAGCCTATGCTCTCAAACGTGTTGTCCAGAGTGTTGTCTGCCCTGCTGTAACACATGCGCAGCTACATCGTTTTCCCTCAGGTGGAGGATTTGCCTACAGTGAAAGGTGACTTGTATGCCATGCCTTGGGACATATCCCCAACATCATAGGTGCCATTGATGGGACACATGTGGCCTTGGTACCCCCCTACAGGAGTGAACAGGTGAACAGAAACCGGAAGAGCTACCATTCAATGAATGTGCAGGTGGTGTGTTTGGCCGACCAGTACATCTCCCATGTGAATGCCAAGTTTCCTGGCTCAGTGCATGACGCTTACATTCTGAGGAATAGCAGCATCCCTTATGTGATGGGGCAACTCCAGAGGCACCATGTGTGGCTAATAGGTGAGGACAAGGACCCTATACCCTGTGAATAGTTGTCTGGGGCTGTCCCTAAGGGTTAGTGTGTGTCTAACAGTTGTCCCTCGACATTTGCAGGTGACTTTGGTTACCCCAACCTGTCATGGCTACTGACCCCAGTGAGAAACCCCAGGACAAGGGCAGAGGAACGCTACAATGAGGCACATGGATGAACTAGGAGAGTGATCAAAAGGACCTTCGGCCTCCTGAAGGCCAGGTTCCGGTGCCTCCATATGGCAGGCGGTTCTCTCTACTACTCACCAAAGAAGGTGTGCCAGATCATCGTGGCCTGCTGTATGCTGCACAAACTGGCATTGCGACGACAGGTGCCTTTTCTGCAGGAGGATGGTCCAGAAGGAGGTCTTGTGGCAGCTGTGGAGCCTGTGGACAGTGAAAAAGAGGAGGCAGAAGAAGAGGATATCGACAACAGAAACAACGTTATCCAGCAATACTTCCAGTGAGACACAGATAAGAAGATGTCACTGCCTCACACCTCTCATACAATTGTTAGACCTATCATATGTCAGTCACTTTCACCCAGTGTATGGACCTTGACTTGCCACTTTGCCTTTCCATTTCACAGGTGTGGGTCCCACTGTGTGACCTCTGCTATATTGCCTCATGGACTAGAGCTGTGTTACATCGGTATGTTGACAAGACAATCGACATTGCTATATTCCATAGTTATTGCAAATACACATTTGTGAAAGCACAGACTCCAGCTTGTTTTGTGATTCAAGGGTGTTTATTTCAGTGCAAAATAGTGGAGGGGGTTGTAAAATGGGCAGGGGTGATGGTGGAGGAATGTCCATGGCAGAGTCCAGTCTATTTGTTTCACAGGTGCATTGTCCAAAGGGGCATAGGAAGTGGAGCTAGGGCAGTTGATGGATGGACATGGTGACGAAGTGGGACAGAGGGATGACATTCAGGGGGGTCTTGGCATTGTTCTCAGTCTTTGTCCTGGATCTCAGGGACCGTTTGTGGGGTGGTTCTCCTTCTGCAGGAGGTGGGGTGCTGGTGCCGTGGTCCTGTGTGGGTGCCTTCTGTCCACTAGCGCCGGCCGAGGTGGTGGGCTGTTCATCATCCAGGCTAGTGTCAGGGACCCCTTGTTGTGCCAGTGTCCCTCCTGGTGTTCACAAGGTCCTTCAGCACCCCTACAATGGTGACCAGGGTGGAGTTCCTCCCTGATCCCCAAATACTGTTCCTCCTGCAGCCGCTGGGTCTCCTGAAACTTGGCCAGTACCGTTGCTATCGTCTCCTGGGAATGATGATACGCTCCCATGATGTTGGAGAGGGCCTCGTGGAGAGCGGGTTCCCTGGGCCTGTCCTCCCCCTGTCACACAGCAGTCCTCCCATTTCCGCTGTTATCCTGTGCCTCTGTCCCCTGAACAGTGTGCCCACTGCCACTGCCCCCAGGTCCCTGCTTGGGTTGGTGGGTTTGCCTGGGTTCCCTGTAGTGGTGGACATACTGCTGCTTGACGTGTCCTGGGGACAGAGGGATGGGCCCGCTGGGTGGGTGCTGTGCTGGTGTTTCCTGAGGGGGGAGGCTCTGTGGTGGCTTGTGCCAGTGTCAGGGGTACCGACTGTCCCAGGGTCCCAGATGGGCTGGGCTGGTCATCTTGATCCAGTTGGACAGAGCTGCTGTCATCATTGTGAGCCTCTTCTGTGGAGGGAGTGGACATGTCTGGAACCTCCTGTCTGGTGACGTTGGGTAGGGTCCTGCAGGGGTGTAAAGGCATGATTATTGCATCTGTGTGTGCCATAGTGTGCAATGGGTGTGTGACTCTGTACTCCAGTGCTTGCATTCTTGTGTAGGACCCTGTGTGATAATTGGTTTGGGGATCTGTGTGGGTATCTGTAGTGGACATGCTTTGGTGATGGGTGTCCATGCTTTAGTGTTGCATGCAGGGCTTGGTGTTGGGATGTGTGGTTTGTGCTAGTGGGACATATGTGAGGAGTTGGAGTGATGGGGGTGAGGGCGAGGGTGGGGGTATGTGATAACATGCAGGTAGGGTGGGGGATGTAATAGTTAAGAGTTGACTTACCAGAGTCCATTCCTCCTGCTACTCCTGAGAGGCCCTCAGGATGCAGTATAGCCTAGACTTGCTCCTCCCATGTTGTTAGTTGTGGGGGAGGAGGTGGGGGTCGGCTGCCAGTCCTCTGTACTGCAATCTGGTGTCTTGAGACCACGGAACTCACCTTCCCCCGTAGGTCGTTCCACCTCTTTCTGATGTCATCCCTTGTTCTTGGATGCTGTCCCACTGCGTTGGCTCGGTCTACGCTTCTGCGCCATAGCTCCATCTTCCTAGCTATGGAGGTGTGCTGCACCTGTGATCCGAATAGCTGTGGCTCTACCCGGACGATTTCCTCCACCATGACCCTGAGCTCCTCCTCAGAGAACCTGGGGTGTCTTTGCGGTGCCATGGTGTGGTGGATGTGTGAGGTGGTGTGTGTTGTGACGTGTGAAGGGATGTGTTTGTGTGCGTTGTCTGAAGTGCGTGGATGTTGTGTGAGTGATGGCGTTGTGTGCCTGTGGATGCTAGTATTGTTGATGGTGGTGTCTCTCTGGGCTTCTTTCTCAATTTTTGTCGTAGTGGTTTGTGGGTGATGTGGGTGTGTGTTTTATACTGTATCGAGTGTGTGGGAGTGGTGTGTGTGTATGTGTATTTCAAATTGTCCAATGTTCTTATTGTAAATGTGTGTGTATTTTGAGAGCGGCGGTGTGTACCACCAATGGAATACCGCGGTTGAAAGACCGCTGCGTGGATTCGTGGGTCGTGATACTGTGGGCGTATTCCTGTTGGCGTGACGGTGTCGGTTTTGTTATCGCCAGTTTATTACTGACCTTTGGTGCGGCGGACTTGTGTGGGTGTCTGGATTTTGGCGGATTCTGGCCTGTGGGTCGTAATAGCTGTAGAGGAATTCCGCCACCGCAGCGGTGTGTTGGCGGTCTTCTACATTGAGGTAAGCGGGATTTACCACCAATGTGGTAATGAGGGCCTATATGTTGTTATAACAACTGTGTTTTGTACAAATTTGTCATTTACCTCACAATACCTGATTCTCACCCATGGGAAGGCTTATGACCAACACAGTAGTTCTGAGATGGTTATGGTGACAAGCAACTGATAAAGACTATGGGCCTCATTACAACATTGGCGGGCGGTTAACGCCGCCCGCCAAGCTGTAACCGCCGTGCGGCCGCCCTCCCGCGGTGCCCATTTGGACATCCCCGCTGGGCCGGCGGGCGGAAACCAAGTTTCCGCCCGCGGCCCAGCGTGGATGTGGGCCGCAACATGGGAGCCGGCTCCAAATGGAGCCGGCGGTGTTGCGGCCGTGCGACGGGTGCAGTTGCACCCGTCGCGCATTTCACTGTCTGCACAGCAGACATTGAAAAGCAGCATGGGGCCCTGTCAGGGGGCCCCTGCACTGCCCATGCCAGTGGCATGGGCAGTGCAGGGACCTCCAGGGGCTCACGACTCCCCGTACCGCCAGCCTTTTCCTGGCGGTTCAGACCGCCAGAAAAAGGCTGGCGGTCGGGGAGTCGTAATCCCCTGGGCAGCGCTGCCCTGGCGAATTACATCCGCTGGGGCCATTGTGGCGGTAAACCGCCAGCCCCGGCGGTGCGACCGCGGCGCTACCGCCACGGTCATAATACACCAGGACGCACTGCCAGCCTGTTGGCGGTGCTCCTGTCGTTTTGGCCCTGCGGTTGTAATACCGCCAGGGTCATAATGACCACCTATATTCTTGATTGCTTATATTAAGAGGATAGGATAAATGTAGTAGCCTTGACTTATTGATTGTGAACATCACCCCATTATAGACACAAGGCATTGAGGGGTGTGGAATTCCTATTGCCCAACACCCAGGACATATTGTTTGTCATCAAGGACAACAAGTTTTCAGATTTATTATGTTCTCCGGGAAACAGGAAGGCCAAACTCCCCTGTAGTGCAACTCCTTTGGTTTCCAGTTTATAGGGAAGATAATTGTCTGCAGGTGAGGTAATATTTGTGTCCATGGGTTAATGCTGTTCGAACTTGTATTTATGGTTCATCAATGTAAAACCATTATTATTATTAGGGTGAGCTGTCTAAATAAATGGTGTAAGCCTGGACTACATTACTGACAGTGGTTCCACAAACAAATATGTGTACTCATATGTTTGACAGGTTTAACAATATGAGGCTACGTTTACTGCTCCCAGAATGCTCTTTGATTAGATGCAAATGTTTCTGGAAGCTTGTAAGCAAGATTGATGATTCCTTGCTTTCAAAATAAAATGTTCAGAAAAAAATGCAACTAGGAAAAAAACGTTTTGCTAAGTTACTGTGAAATTGTAGGTATAATTTTCTTTCAAGCATTCTTTAGTAAAATGTTTTAATGCATGCTAGTGTTGCCAAAAAATATTCATAATGGAAAATCAATGTAACCAGGTTACACAAGATTATGGGAAACAAGAAAACAAACAAGCATTGGAAGAGACAGCCTATCTGATATTGGCAGTCAATCTTTTGGTTTTGTCAATGTGTCTTGTTTTGACATGCTATTTGTAAAACCTTATTGTTGTGGCAGCTGCCAGGCCCGTATCATTGTAACAAATATTAACAAAAAGCTAAAAGCTCCTAAAGCACACACTGCCACATTAGTTCTAGGCATTGAACAAAACTGATTTGTGTGCCAATGTGCTCCTTGTGAAGAGTAGAATGCTATCACTCACTGAAAAGCCAGCTGATAGATGGATCGAGTGAGAAATAGAATTTTAATAAAATCAAAAGGTCTAGGTTAACCTCCAACCTTATTAGGAGATCTATTTTTAACGAAAGTCACAAAAGTGTACCCATGGTATAGGTCTTTGCATTATTGCAGAATTATGGCTTTCATAAAGTCACAAGAATTTACAGTAGACCAGGAAATTGTACTCCTAGAAAATGTTTGTGAACTGTATTTTAGCATGGGCAAATATGCATGTGTAGATTTGCACAAGTGAAAATCTATTGAGCGTTTACAAGTTCACTTTCCCTCCAATCACTTTTTCCCAACCCTGGAAGAACTCCTAATTCTGGCCTTGTTAAGGGTAAAGCTTTCTCAATATGGGAAACGATTTGAGAAGAGCTGGTGAAAATCTTTAAAACATGCAAGTTAGTGGTTTGCACTCAAAGGCTTTTCAGCTCTGGAACTAGTGCTTACTGCTTCCTCCAGCACCAGTATGTAGCTCTGCAGAAATGTGGCAAAATAAGAAAATTGCTAGTAATCAAACCATACTATAGAATTATCCCTGGCATCATAGTGGCAACTATCAGGGGCTGTTGCCATAAATTGTCACTGCGCTTTCTGGCACCAAAGGGACAAGTAGATTTTTTTCAGGACAAGTAGATTTATGAAGTACCCTGTACCATGGACAAGTAGATAGTTTCTTAAATTTCACACCCCTGGACATTGAAGGGTAGATCGTTATTACTTTGTATTAAGCCTACAGATAGATATTTTGTTACATGGATTGTCACAGATTACCATAGTAGGCAAGGGTTCTGTTACTGTATACCCACTCTGACAAACTATGGGTATAGAAGATGCAATGTCAGAATCCTTGTTAGGCTCTCTTCGGAAAAAGGGTATTTTGCTTTGCTAACTGTAATTTTGTATTCTTTGTAATATTATGACAAAGCCTTGTGGTTGCTTTATTATGACATCTCAAGCTCAGTACAGTAGGGTCTAAATTGGTTCACTTGTACTGCAATAATATCTGGAGCACTTGTTTCACACAGTCATGTTTCCTTTATGAAAATAAATTGTTTCACATCCAGCATAATATCAGGAATTTTCATACAGTGCTTAGGTAGTTTATGTGCTAATGTTACATTAAGTAAGGCTACATAAAGAGACAGTAGGGTGTTGGTTGATGGCAACATGGAAGGTATATCAAAAGCGATATTGAACGCTCCCATATGTTAACCCACTCACGTTGAATCTTACCTCGAAGAGTTATGACGGGGAGCATGGGAACTTAAGAAGAGATTCTACAGAAATCTGGCCAGGGGTACTGACCTCATCTGTGTTGCAAATGTACCTGCCATTGGCACACCAGTTGTTTGCGGATGCCATGCTGATCTCCTAAAATAGCCTCCTGATGTCTGGTATTTGACCAGAAGTAGTTTGTGACTAGAGCACAAACCACACTTAGCCTCTAAAACAAACACAACATACTGCTACCTTTCTACCTTACTGTTCTTCTTTTATTGCTGTTTCTTAATTTAATATTTGTTTTATCATTTACCAAGCTTTATGAGTCAGTAGAGTACACAAAATTACTTTAAGAATGTCTTCTTTAGGGAAGCTTATCAGGCCCTTGTAAGCTCCGTCATTTAAAACAAATGTGACGGTAAAGATATGAAAGGTAACTTTTTTTACCTTTGGCAATGCTTTGTGTGGCCCCGTTCAGACTGCAATTGGTATTCCCCAGGGACAGCCTTTTGGTATGCTATGAGAAGTGAGATGCTCCATTGGTAACCCCACCCTGTAGTTCCACGCAGGTAGCCACTTTCACCTCTGCTCGAATCCTGGCTGGTGAAAGTTTATTAGGGTTTCGGGGTGTAGTTGCACCATCCTGGAGAGCTATCCAAATGCCAAGCTGAGTAAATGACCGAGGTGGAACCCCTCATTGTTATATTTTTAGTGTGGAGGCGCTTGACCTTGACATTATCGGTGGACGATCGAGTTAGTTATCTATCCATTGTGAATTGGAATTCTGATTCAACCTAGCAATAAATTACGTTTTGGCCCTGATGAAGCAACTTTTTTTTTGTCCTCATTCACCCTAGGCCATATGTAAACCTCCTTTTCTTTTCAACCGGAACGCAGGAAGTTTTCCTCGGCCAGGGGTTGCCTATTACTCTCAAACAATCCTCAAACTGTCCCAGTTCTATGAGGATTTCAGAGCAGGGTGTAAAATAATTGGACAGATGTCACAAATACTATTCCATTCCAACATTAATTACACAAATATCTAAACATCAATCTCCTGATTTCCAGTTCATTAATGACACCCAAAAAATCCCCCGCATCCTTTCCTTTCCCCCCATCTTTTGATCCAATTCTGCTGTACAAAAAAAACATCCCTGAGCCATTCTGAATGGTTTGGAGGGGTCTTTAAAGTCCATTTTCTGCATATTTCTCACCTCCCCAACAGTATTGCATAAAATACAAACTTCTTATCTGCAATAGTGTCCCGACCTGGCCGCCCCTGTTGATCTTGAAATTGCCCAAAAATTATTTACTGGAGAGAGGGTTCAATTCCCGATTCAATATACCTGAGATTGTTTCACATACCCCTTCCCAAAAATGTCGGATATCAGGACATTCCCAAAACATGTGATTATCAGTTGCTTGAATGAGACCACACTTTGGACATCTCACCTCATGCCCTCCTTTCATTTTAGATAGCTTCTCAGGGGAAATATACACGCTGTGTATCGTAAAGTAGTGATTTTTCCTAAGAGTGGCTGGTTTCACAATACAAAAAAACATTTTTAATGACTCTTCCCACCACCTTTTAACTGCCTCCTCTGGAAAAAAATTCCCCCACAAATCGCTGGGTAGTACGAACTCGCCATCCACCCCTTCCAAGATCCCCCAGTACCAGGTAGACACTCCATGGGAACCTCCTAGTGGGCTCGGGGTGATCTCACTCAATGGATTAAACATACCAACACCTTCCTTAATCCCCTGAGCCCATTTTTTTATTTGTAAAAATTTCCATCTAGACAAAGAACAGCCCGTCTTTGACTGCAATTCCTCCCAAGAGAGAAAAATCCCTTCTGGAAACAAGTCTCCCCAATATTCTAATCCTGCTCGTCTTATCGGTAGCGCCAAAACATCTCAAAAACATTCCGGGGTTCCCGGGGAATCCCAGATAGGTGCGTCAATGTTGTAGTAGGTGAGTTTCGCAGATTGCCTGATATGATACCAACTTTCTGCCAACCCTCGCATAATTTTCAACCTTATCTTTTTGAAAAATTTAGGGTCCCCAAATTTAAACATAAAGTTAGTTGAAGCACCGTTGATACTAGAAGCCATTATCTTAAACATTAAACCCGTTGTCGTGGAGTCTGAAGCAAGAGACAAGAGTCTTCAAAAGAAAGGCCCATGCATAATATTGCAACTCAGGTAGTGCCAAACCGCCCAGAACCTTACGCCGACGTAGCTTCTTCTGAGAGATTCTAACACCTTTGGATCTCCAAATAAAATTGCATATAAGACGCTGCATTTTTTCTATATATGTTTTCTGCATAGGAAGTGGGGAGGTAGAAAACAGAAAGTTCCATACCGGAAGAATAGCCATTTTTACCAGATTTACTCTACCTATTATCGTTAAGGGAAGATGTATCCAACCTTGTAATAAACTCTAACATTCCGCCAACAATTTTACCTGGTTCCTCTCCGCTAGCTGGTTAATATCTTGAGGTATCAAAATTCCCAAATATCTAATTTCCTTTTTACAATACACAGATTTATACTCCATATTCCAAGCCATAATCTCAGTTTTTTCCAGATTCACTTGATAGCCAGACACCTTACCGAACTCCTCGGCCAGTTTAAGGATCTCAGGGAATGCAATCACTAAATTATCTGTATATAACAAAAGGTCATCAGCATACAGCGCGAGCTTCCTTTCCCAGCCCTGACAACTAAAAGGAGAGATCATCGGATTCCGCTGAATTTTCCTCGCAAATGGTTCCATGTATAAGTTGAATAATACAGGGGATAGCGGACAACCCTGTCTAGTGCCCCTAGCTATAGCTATCGGCCCAGTAAGGTTCCCATTCACTAATATTCTAGCTGTAGGAGCCCTATATATCTGATTCACTACCCCACAGAGGTTATTTCCCAGTTTAGCTTTTTTTAGCAGAAGTTTCAAGTAGACCCAGTTTACCTGGTCAAAAGCTTTTGCAGCATCAACCGTAATAACCCCCAAAGGGGACTCCAACGATACTGCCATATCTATAGCCCCGATTCATTCATATGTCAACTCATGCAGATACCTCCCCTTCGAAAAGCCCTTCTGGTCGGGGTGAATTAAGCTATTTGCTACCTTGTTCAATCTATCCGCCACTATTTTAGTAAACAGCTTGTAGTCACTATTCAGTAATGAGATGGGTCTATAAGAAGAGCAATAAGCTGGATTTTTCCCGGGTTTTGGTATCAATGTAATGACTGCTTCATTCCACGAGGCCGGCATACTTATCTCATTAAAAAAGACCCTGCCAAATAACTCAACCAAGATCGGGGTAATTAGATCACCTAATGCTTTATACAATTCCACCGGAATGCCATCAGGGCCTGGGGCTTTCCCTTCCTTACCCCTAGCTAAGGCTGCCCGCACTTCCTCCACCGTAATAGGGCCATTAAGAAATTCCTGATTCTGCTGTGAAATTTCTGGTAACACATCCTGGGCTAACCAGTTCTCCACCATATCTTCTCGCACCTCTTCCTGCCCCGTGTACAAAGATGTGAAAAAGTCTTGAAACCCTCGTTCAATGTCTTCTGTACGAAATAGTTTAACACCAGTATCTTCAACCACTATTTCCTTAATATGGCCCCTAACTTGATCTGTTTTAGCTTTCCAGGCAAATAGTTTCCCTGAGCTCTCCCCATATTCAAAATGTTTTAATTTACTAACCTCCCATTTCTTAACCATACGCGCCTGTAAAATATTTGCTATTCGTGTTCTTAGCTCAGCCAATTCTGCTCTTCCTGCTTCCTCCTGGGCCCCTTCCCCTTTACCAACCAATTTTTCGCTCTTTACTAACATTTCTAGCTCTAACATGTTTATTTCATCTCTAAATCTTTTGTGTTTATGACATGAGATACTCCTAATTTCCCCTCGTATTACAGCCTTAAAGGAGTTCCAAACCGTTGATAATGATGCTGAGCCTACGTTAACCTTGAAAAAAACCTCAGTCTCTCTGCGCAGTTGCACCAAAACATCCTCATCCAACAATAGTGCGCGCTCTAGTGTCCACCTCTTAAACATTCTTCTCTGTGGGAGCGTCAAATGCAACATTACTGCTGCATGGTCAGATAAATGAGGGGGTAAATATTCAATCCTATCAACATTTTCCAACAACCTATCATCCACTAAAAAATAATCAATACGTGAAGCATGACTATATTTCTTGCTAAAGAATGAAAAAACTCTAGCCCCCCCTTCCCTCTTCTGCCAAATATCGCACAGGCCGTAATCCTTCATCATTCTCCTTAAATAATGTTGTGATTTTGGCGTACCTAAGGATCTACAAGTATCTGTTCTATCTAATCTATTATCCAGCACCACATCAAAATCCCCCGTCATAATAACCGCATCTGAAAAATCGATTAGCTGAGAAAAGACTCTTTTAAGAGGTACAATATCATCACAGTTCGGGCCATAGAATCCAACCAAAACCAGCATTACCTCACCTATGTGAATTCTTACTATGACCCAACGACCAGCTTGATCTGCCCTTGTTTCTAAAATTTCCGACCTAGCTTGTAGTCCCTTCTTAACCAAAATAACTACTCCCCTTGTGTGAAAATTGTTGGTGGTGCAAAAACACATTTGCGCCCATTTTTGGGCCCTAAATAACTCCTTACACTCATCTGCAGCCAAATGAGTTTCCTGTAAGATAAAAATCTGTGCCGGAGAATCTTTTAAGTATTGTAAAATTGTATTCCGCCTTGATTTCGTCCTTAGACCATTGATATTCCAGGAAAGTAATTTAATCGTAGACTTCCCCTCCCCCTGACCTTTATTCAATCTGACCATTCCAAACTAACCCGCCTTCCCTCTGCCTAGGTGAATGAGAAACTATTTCCACGCAAAACTCAAAATCAAAAAACCCAGAACCCCCCCCCCCACCATCTGATAACCTCCCCTCCCAACACCCTCCCATGGGGGACCCCCCCCACTATATCAGCCAGCTTGGGCCTTATTTTAGAGCACCCCGCCTACCTGGGAGCTTTTTATGATTTCAAAAAAACACTTATTTTTGCATGATTGGTCTGTTCCTTTTTTTATAAGTTCTAACAGCTCATCCGCCCTGACTGTCTCCCTTATATTATACATTTTATTATTATACATTACTCGCAAAAATGCTGGGAACTTCAACTGTGCCGAAATTCCTAACTTTTTAAATTCATCCAATCTTTTCCCCAATTCCCACTGCCTGTCCATTGTAATCTTAGATAGATCGGATCTAATCTTGAATATCACATTTTCAACTTTTAATGATTTCTGTTTCAGTGCACTACTCAATTTTTTTTCCTTTAAGTGATAAGTTAGGAAATTGACCAAGATTTTCCTAGGTCTAGTGCTATTTGGCCGCCTCGTGAAAGGGTCACGATGGACTCTCTGAATATCCTTTTCAATCTCTTCTCGACTCTCTTCCAATTCACACACAGATTTAATAAGAGAAACCACATATGACTTCAGGTCTGCTCCTTTTGCTCCTTCCGGGACCTTTAACAGCTTTATGTTGTTTCTACGTGAATAATTCTCCAATTGCTCAATTTTTACTTGTAATCCTTGTTCCTTTTCGCTTAGATCTCGAATCTCATCCTTCTGCTGATTTAACTCTTCCTTCATCCCTCCTACCGTCTCCTCCAATGACTGAATCCTCTCCATTAAGTTATCAAACTTTCTTTCCAATACCTCAAAGGCCTCTCTAATTTCTCCTGGATTGCTCTCCGAGATTGCAAAACCTTTTTTTATGTCCTCCGAAATGGAGAGAATCATCTCCTCCATGGAATGATTATATCTTGGGTCGGGGGCCAGGGTTTGAGAAAGGGGGGGGCTGGTGGCTACTTCAACTGCAACTCCTACCTCCTGTAAACTGCCATCTTGCCTCAATAAAGCCTCAAGACCGGCCTGTATATCCTCCTGGTGAGCCAGATTGTTAGTTAATGGGGGAGGGTCATTCATACCCCCCTCACCGGAGTCTGTATTATTTCTGGTGTGCTTAGTCATATAAGTATCCATTTTTCCTTGTCCCGGTACCAATACAATGTCTTCTGGCCTAGCCTTAAAATAAGCTCTTAATGAGGGCGTAAATCTATGTTTATTATAAAAAAAAAAATCCTAGTCTTCCCTCACTTCCTTTTTTCTTTATTCTGAATAAACAGTTCACTAGGTCCGAGGTTTTGTCTTTAGTCTTATCCTGTCTGCCAGTAACTTCCTTATCTCTTTCTTCCTCCCCCAGACCCAGACCCCCCCCTGCAGGGTGTTAACTGAAGGCAGAGGTGGAAATGGACTCTTATCTGCAGTATCTCTGGCCCCTACAACACCCACCACCTTACTTATTTTCCCTGTATTCAACTGAGATGAAGAAAGGCGCGTTACCGTGCTGTCCGGCTCCCGGGACACTTTCCCAGGAGCCTTACCGATGCTGAGTCTGGCTGTGCCCCTGGCCCCCACAACACCCACCACCTTACTTGCTTTTCCTAAGGTCGAAGAGGGTGAAGAAAGGCGCGTAGTCGTGCTGTCAGGCTCCCGGGAGCATTGCCGGTGCTGACTCTGCCCGGATTCCCCAGAAGGGGAATCCTCGCTAAGCCTCTTTGCACCCGGCGGAGCTCCAGCGCGGCTCGGCCCCAGTGCCGGAGCCTCCCGCCGAGTGCCTCACCCGGAGCCTGAAACCGCTGGGTCTCCAAAGATTGTGAAGTCGAGCGTGCAGTCGAGCGGCACATTCAGCCGATCACTGCATACGCGTGCCACGCCCCCAGGCACGTCTAGCGAGTTACGCCCGCTACGCAACCCGCCATGTCCCCCTCTGATTGCCTTCTTAGTCTGATGAAGCAACTTTGTCATGTCATAAAATATTTGTTGGCAGAAATTTCTGTCTAAGTTCAGATTAATATTAAAATATTTGAATAAATAAGGACTCCCCATTTTTTCATTTCCATCGAAAAATTAAGATACAGAGAAACTACGGATTCAACATCACTTAATGATCAGTTCAATGAACCACTAACAACAAAACCCAGATTTACCACCCTGAGCTCAGTAAATGCATATTCCAAACTGTGAGGCACTGCCCCATTCTTACGCAAGTTGCAATCAACAATCTAATATGGCTTGCCTTTGTGGTTATTTTGCTGTGTGGTTGGTTGCTTTATTTTTCCAGGTGAAACTCTACGGAGAACTGAGGAATTTCACTTGAGGATTGAACCCAGAATTACTAAATATACATGGTAATTCTTTCTTCCCATGCAGACCCTCATGTTCGTACTTGTAATGCTACAATAACTCTACCCCGTGGTATTTGTGTACTGTGCTCGGAAATCAACCATCAATTAAGAGTTTCCTCTTTTTCTTATGGATGGAATAGGAATTTCCTTCATTAGGTACCCAGTCCAATCCATCAGCTCTCTCCAACCTCTGTACCACTACCACCGTTACTGTTGTTGCTGTGATTATTGAAAAATGTGTGTGTCCCGTCTTCAATTATCTTTTGAGCATTTCAGCCTCTCTTCGCTACTCCAGGCCAGCTTTAAACCTAATCATGGAACAGAGACTAAAATGCTGGAGCTTTGGTCTGGCATCCAATTGGAGGGGATGGGTGTTCGGTTGTGTTAGACCTGACATTCTTGGCGTAATTAACACCCAAACATTTTGCCTTCTCTCCTCCTGCTTTGCTGAATTTTTTTTTTATCGGCTTTAGGACTGCCACCCAGTGCTAAAGTACTTCTGCTCCCTCCTGTAAAATTGGACTACACCTATTTGGCACATTTAATTTAACTGTAAGTAACTAGTGGGTGGTACTATCTGTACTTTGAGCCTGTAAATTAAATGCTACAAGTGGGACAAGTAGACAGTCTCAACCCTACCAATGTAGCCTGTAGTGCCACCCACTAAAGAAGCCTTTTAAAACATGTCCCAGGTCCGCCACAGTAGCCTGTAGTACAGTTTTAAATTTCCATTTTGACCTGACAAAATAAACCTTTTGCCGGGCCTAAGCCTTCCTTTTTAATACTTATAAGTCACCCCGAAGATGGAACCTAAAGGAAAATAGGGCAGGGTGCATTGTATTTAAAAAGTACGTTTTTCAATGCCCTGGCAGTGGAAATAATCCTAAAGTAATTTTTCACTGTTGTAAGGGCTATCACACCCATTGATTAACATTGGGTTACCTCATAACATTTAATAATTGATAACTTTGGATTGGGAGCAGATAGAGATTGCTGTTTACACTCACATTAATTGCAATTTAAAAATGACTTTAATGGTGAGGTTGGATTTTAAGTCATAATTCTGTAAAATGCCACCTTTGGAAATTTGGCATTCTCTTGACCTAACCATTTGCGCCTTCAGCCAGTGTCCTAGGTCACATGACTGTGCATGGCTCTGCTGTTCAGTTTTGTGTATTGCTTCCACACAGTAACGCAAAGGCGGGCTTAAGTATGGAGGGGATGGACTATCCTGGCCGGGTGACTGGGAGGGGCTGTACCCAGCTCCATGTATACTTCACACACAAAGGAATCTGACTCTAGTCCTGCTCTATTGTTAGTCAACCCAGACAGTTTGGAGCCTTGACAGGGGATGGGGAAGAACTTTCCAGACCCAGATGTGGGGGTAGGACAGTAAGTTCCCCCACACAGAGGTAGGCTCCAGGTATAAATATTGAACCTCCTCCAGAGCCATGCTCCAGAACGCTCCTAAACCTGTGGAAGTTACAGTAGAGGACTGACCTGCTGCCAGAGGACTGCCCTGCTGCTAAAGGACTGCTGTGCTGTCTGTGAAGGAACATTGGGCCTGCTTGCCTTCGTCCCAGGCTACCCAGAGTGATTCCAAGAGCCAATTGGCTGACCTCCTGTGTGGGCTACAGGAAATTATCAAGTTTTAGACCTGCTGCATTCAACCTGCATCTGGACCTGCCTGAGCCCTGCTGCTGGCCTCTGCCTTGAATGTGTTCTGACCACCAAGAGCTGACCCCAGGTCATAGACCCTTTGATGATAGCATAGTGTACTCTTCCATGCCTAACTATGGGTCCCTGCCCAATTCAACGCAAGACTTTGCATCGCAGCCGTTCACAGCGCCTTATTGAATGCCTTACTGGAACCAATGCAACTCAATGCAACCTTTGCAGCTCCTGATCGAAACCAATGCAGAGCAATGCAACTTAATGCAATATTTCACATCACAGCCCTCACAGCTTCTGATAGGAACTGATGCAGCGGGACTCAACTCAGAACAGTACTTCGCAGCTCAGCACCCCGCAGCTCCTGCCCGGAATAGAAGATGAGCAATACAAAGCCTTGCATCAAGTACTTAAGGTACAGCTCTTATTAAGACCTGTATCTGGTCCGGTGCGGCAACCAACCATTTTTGGTGCCATTTTTCAAAAAAATGTGAGCCGATATCTCTAATTGCAGTGATTGGAGTTTTTTTTGTTCTGGTGTCACTTTGTTTATTGCTATTTACTCTTTATTTTATTTTCACTTTATTACTGTTTGAGTGCTGTATAATACTTTACACATTGTTTGTAAATTAAACCTGACTGCTTTGTGCCAAGCTACTATAGGGTTTAAGCATGTTAATGTTTTAGCTTTTGTAGTTCACCTTGACAAGGATTGTGGTTATTGCCTGATTGGGGTTTCTCTCCCATTCAGCTCATAACCCAATTTCGTACAAAGACCATGTAGTAAAAGAAGTCCATTTGGCCTGGATATTGCAGATATGAATACGTTGTGAAAAGGTATAGAGAACCTAGAAACCCTTTGACAGTTAGTATCAAAGATACATTTTCCCTAAAATTAGTTGGATTTAGCCAATGGGACAGTCACCCACTTCATCCTAAATTTGCTGTGAAACATTATGTATTTCTTTTTATTTATCTCCAGTGTGCTATTGTGATTGTGCTACACCAGCAGAAATCTTACGGTTTCTCAATGATAGACAAAAATTCACCATTCCCGTACTCAGTAGTGGCGTTTCCTAAAAGTTGAGATATATTAATCTGCTGAAAAGAAACAGTTGGTTAGATTCTGAAGGGTTCTTTTGAGCCACTGCCCAAGTTATGAATGTCATAATGCGGGACGTCCAAGCTGATCCTGCTTAACCATTGAAGTGCTTACCCACTCCAGTATGATCTTAAGTAACCAAAACAAGATTAACTATCTACAGGAGTAATGACAGGCTCAGAAGCATATCAAGTTGTGTGTGTTTTAGGAGCACCCGTGTGTCCACTTAGGCACTGCTGCAGAAATCATTGCCTCTACTGCATGTGCTCCCTGGAAACTAATTTCTTGTAAAAGTGTGATCAGTGAATTTATGGTTGGTAAGATCTCCAAATTTTGTGTTCTTTCAACATACAATAGACCTGATTTAGACCCTGACAGAGGGAGTGACAGATATCCTGTCTGCCATTACGATCCCCATAGGCTATAAAGGGATTGTAATACAGCGAACTGGATGTCCCTCACGTTTGTGACAGAGTAACCCCCTCCGCCAGGATCTAAATCAGGCCCTCTGTCTTTCGACAGGCCCCTAACTCTCATTCTTCAGACAGTGTGGATTATTATCATCAAAAGAAGCTCCCCTATCTGTCACATGAACTAGGCATTTTAAAAATTACGATTCGACTTTCCTCTATATTTTGTTTTAGAAGTAGATTTCGTTTCAAGCATTGCCGCTAGTCTGCAAGTCGATCATTTGTCAAGGTTTGTTCCAGGCCCTGAGTTCTGCAGGGAGCTTGTTTTAACTGCCAAACTCTGCTTCTTCCCGTACGATGCTTTGTTCTTTTTTGTTGCTCTTGCCTTTGCTGTTGTGATCTCTGTTCAGGTCCTGTCCTCAAGACACTGCAGTACTTGATAGCCACTGCATGTATGCTCTTTTGTCACTAAAATGTAACTTCTTCTTCCCTTCATATCTGAGACAACTGTTAAGGGAGTTGTGATTGATAATCGTAGTGGAAGAGAACAGCTCACTTATTTTTCAGAAGAGAAACAGGCCTACTACGATCTCACGCTACTGAATATCCCACTGAGCTGCCATCTTCCTTTGGTCAATGTGGTATTTGTCAGAGATGCCTTTACTACTAAAAGCAGAGTTTGGCATTCCGTTTTTCTACCTACTGACAACATATGTTGCAAAAGGATACCCAGGATGGCTAGGTGCAGGTTACTATTCACACTACACTCACACAATAGGATTTACCAGATGACTGAATTATACTTGTGATACTATGTATCCGTGTCTGGTCTTTAATTTAACACATTCTTAAATTAAATTCTTACTTTACTTCAAAAGCATTTGTTGCTGATAATCCAAAGATATCTGTTATCCTTAAGGTAAAGAGTTTTAAACAAAAACTCAACTGTCACAGTAGTGCTCACATAAAATCTTACAACCCACTTTTTCAGACGAGATATTTGCAGGTGATATTCGAGCCCCGTTTTGCTGTTTGAACCAGAGAAAAGAGTTGCGTGTTTCAGAGTGTAGTGAAACAACTGGTTAGGATGTGTGCTATGCAGTGCTTAATTTGTGTTTATTGTTTCCGGTGCTAAGCACCGGCACTTATTTTTGAGGGCCGGGGCTTATTGTTCTGCCTCAAGCATTTGCTGCGAGCAAAAGACACATATGGGACAGACGGAGGAAGAGAAAAACGAAAAAACGTCACAAAGGGAGAAAGCAGAAATCTGCAAGAGTGAGCTGAAGGGGCAGCGAGTGGCTTTATATGGATTGAAGACGCCCGAGATGGCTTTAAGATTAGGCTGCCTCGGTATTCGTGTTCACACATTTAATTGCAGCAGCCGTGTGTTTAAGAGGAGAGCTATGGGCACCGGCACCTTTTTATTTACAAATTAAGCACTGGTGCTGTGTGAGCATTTCAACCATAATTCTACTAGAGGTGCAGTATTATAGTGTACTGCCATAATTAACCCTCAGTGAGCAATATTAACATTGATTGCCGTAACTATATCGTTTTTTGAGTTTTACAGTTTGTCATGATCTGTGAATTGAAAATGCCATGAAAGCACTTGTGAACATCACTTTCTATTACATATCGAAAAGTTTCTTAAATCATTACTTCAGTGAAGACTTTTTATCCTGTGAATCGTTTCATTTTAGATTTTACAGTCAAATGTTCCATCATTCCTATAAAAATATTATTTTGCTTCAATACCAGTCTTTTCTACTGCGCTACAAGACAAAAAGAGTTCAGTGCTAACAAATATAATAAAAAGTTGCATTAAAAACAAGAGCTACTGCAAAAAGCAATACAAAACAGCAAATCGAAAACAAAACCGAGGAGTTCAAATGTACTGTGTTATTTCACTAAAAAACAGAAATGACACCTTCCTTCAACAGCAGTGGAGAGAGGTAGGCAAGGTTGCAGCCAGAACTAACACATGCAACATCCATTCTCTGCCCTCACCTCTTGCCTTTTCCCTCTTTGTTGTATGTGGTGTTTTGCACAGGTAGAAAACCATGCATCCGAGGATTTGACAAAAGGGCTTTGGAAACTGATGTGACGTAATTCTACAGTTCCCTGCACCCTAGTTGAGCAACATTAAAAGGTATTGGCCATGTTGCCTGGAAACCATTCTAGCAGTCTATTCCTTTTCTCAGACTGGGGAGACATTGGGACCAGTGACAGCACGGTGTGTAATCTATAATCGTCTGCCTTCAGTTCAACACCACTGCCTGCAGAGCCATGGAAAGATAGTCTTGACTTTGACGGCAAGAGTACCTGCTGTATACTTCTTCATTTTAACAAGACCAAATTTTAACAAAGACAATACTATATTGAAATATGTGTAATTGTATTTAAAAAAGCGAGACATTTGATGGATGGCACATCCAACATAAAAGATTTAGGCCTCACTCAGCATTTGGATAAGTGGGAGCACCGCTGGAAATCAATGGTCCTGCTGCAGCACCAAATTCCCACTTTCCCTGCTCTATTTATAGAGCTTGGCCCTGGGTAGGTAAAACGC
The DNA here is from genome assembly GCF_031143425.1 of Pleurodeles waltl. Taxonomy (NCBI): domain Eukaryota; kingdom Metazoa; phylum Chordata; class Amphibia; order Caudata; family Salamandridae; genus Pleurodeles; species Pleurodeles waltl. Next base: position 1,464,387,815 of record NC_090445.1, read on the forward strand.
ACCATGGTTTTCACGCACAAACTTCTGCTTTGGGAGTTTGTTTCCTGATATAAAAAAAAACTTTGCCCAGCGGGCACATCACACATTGCAAAGCTTCAGTGCCTACAACGGCTCCTCTCAAAGCATAGCGATCCTCATCTTCCTGGTGGAGAACTCTGAATATGGCAGAGGAACCTCCTCAGTGGAGGCCATAGCCCCCTACCCCCTCTCACGAGTGTAAATGACTTGCCTAATGCACAAACAATATTAGCAACCGATGCAAGCTCACAGCAAAATGATGCTTGGACACTGATGTATACCAATAGATCACCTCAAACATATTGAGTTAATATACTAGTTAAGAGTCTAAGTAAAGCTTTCTTCATGGTAACTAGTTTTAGAAAGTGATTTTTTTTAATAAAGCCAATTATGGCATTTTTTCTCAATCGATATTGTAGATGATGAACCATAATGCCTATGAACAACAATTTCTTCTGGTATATATTTTAAAGGCATTCAAAGTTATCGTTAGAGGGTACAGTTTAATTCCTAATCTACAAAATCCAACCTAATAAAAAGTGACCTGTTCCTCAAACAATTGGAGACTTCTTTCAGATCCAAGGCAGCCATTTTTAATTGTGTCGAATAGACACAATAGGCATTATTATTCCTAGTTGAGTATAAAATATTCTTAGCTTAGGACTAGTTTTAGTAAAACTGTGGTGGGCTTGCCAATTTTGTAGAGAAATAGCCACACTCCGATATGGTTCCTTATGTGCTCCAGTTTAATCCAGGCAATTGAATAATTATTAGATATGAGTTGTTCGCAGTACAACCACTGCAGCCTGGTGGCTTTCAAATTTCAATTTGCAGTAAGTTTGAAAGTAGGTAGCGGTGTTTCACGGGATGAGAGACCACTTAAACCTAGGGAGATAAGAGCTGACATTGGGACATCTGAGGGGAACTAAGTTGGGCCAGGACCTAGAATACGAAATAGTCAGCAGGAAAACAGGAAAAGGATCCGTCCAGAATTGAAAGAAAGAAAAAAAAATCATTTCCCGGAAGAGGAAAGGGAAGCAGTAATATAAACTGGGAAAAATACTTTTGTCAACATGGGCAGCAAGAGGAAAGGGAAGATGCTTCCAAGGAAGAAAACGAGGAAAGCACATTTCGGGAAACAATGAGAGCTGAGGCCAGGAAACCCAACAGGACCAGAGCACAGAGGGCTGGAATAGAAAAGGATGGAAGAGTCAAGGAAAGACAAAAGCCGAGAGTGGTTACCCTGATTTCACCAGGAGAGATTTTGTTATGCTCAGAATCTGTTTATTAGATTTGCAAGAAACAGTATAGTACAATAACAAGTCACAGAGTTGCACAATACCGGAGTCAATGCATAAACAGGCATGAGGCACTTCTTCGCATTACAGTTACATCAGACGCCACCCGGGATGTGAATGCCACAGACTAAGCAAGTGGCGGCGAGGGGGCCAAGTGAAGTGGAGAACACAGGGGAAGAATCAAGTTCAGTATATGAACCAAGGTTTGAAGTTGGGCCCCCATGCCTATGTCGGCTAGGATGTGGTTAAGTGGCTCAGGCCTGCTGGTGAACACAGCCACTCCCCAGTCAACGGCTGAGAGGGCGCCTAAAGAAGAGCAAACAGGCCCTACCCAGCCATGACCAGACAAGGGGATCTGTGGGCCAACGGGCCCAACGACAGGAGAAAGGGGGAAACCAATAACCAAAAGAAAGAGGAAAGGGAGTCCTCCCGTTATACAGCTCCATTATTCACTCTGAAAGTCTGTAGAGGGAGCGGCCATCTGGGGAGGGGGCACAAGGGGAGGTGAGGAGAGCCTCCTCCAACGGAAATGCCCATCTACATCAAGGGCTCCACCAGAATGCCAAGGGGGAGATGGGTGTTAGTCGAATAAATGAAGGGCTCGGAGCCTTGGGGGCCAGAAGCACAGGTATTCGATGCAAGACATATAGGCGAGCAGAGGCTGCCAGAGCTGAGTAAAGTTATTTTCAGAAAACGTTAGCTTGTGGAACATTTTCCTCATGGCCAAGGAGTGAACCAGGCTTCCACTGTGGGAGCTTCATGGTTTTCCAGGCCAAAGCTTTAAGTAGTTTCGCTGCCCCAGTCATGAGGGCAGACAAAGTCCACACAAGTTGCTGCCTTGAATGTGGCAGGTCAAATCCTCAGTATGAGGAGACCGCTGGCATGGGGAACACCAGTGTGTTCTTAATATTTCCCAGGATTTCCTACCAGAATCCAGTGATGGAGGGACATGATCACCATATATGCTGGAAGTCACTTACCAGTGTCCAACACCTCCAATAAGTAAGTGCTGTTGCAGGGAACATGGTATCCAAGCGTCCAGGGGTTTAGTACCATTGTAGCATCAGTTTATAAGCCAATTCTTGTTGGGCAATGCTTCTATGAGTCTTGGAAATCTTGTGTCATAAAAGTTCCCAGTTTCTGGGAGATGCCCAGGTTAGTATCTAGTTCCCATTTAGCTTGTTAGGGGTGGCGCAGGAGTAGGCTGGATTGTGGTAGAACACTGTACATTTTAGAGATAACACCCTTAGATCCCTTAAAAGCTTACACTAAGGTTCTGAATGGGGTAAGAGCCTGAGTGGCACCTGCCGCGATCGGGAGAGGCCGGGTGTAAAGTCTGGGTTGTAGGCTATTAGGGTTTTGGGGATGGAAAGTAGGTGAGGCTTCTGACAACTGCCAGTCCGTCCCAAATCTCAAGGACGATACAGGTTGGGATCACCAAACTGCAGGGGTGATGCTGTTTCTGGAGACGGGCCAGATCCCACAGCAGTCTACAGGCCAGTGCTCGGTCCATATGCAGCTAGTGCTTTTCACTTTCCCTGACTACCCACTCGGAGGTATAGTGTAGATGAGATGCCCAATAATAATCTAGAAGATTAGGTAGGGCACGCAAGGCCACCCTCGGTTCAGAGGCAGCATCAGTAAATTGTTCATAATGTGGGGTTGCTATCTCGTCCAAATGAAGGATCGGAGATCTCTCTGCATGGCTTTGATGTTGTCGGAATAGGTGTAGGGAGGGACTGAAAGAGCTACAGCAGTCATGGGAGGATATTCATCTTCACCCTGTTTATATGACACAACCAGGAAATATATAGGGGCTTCCCTTTCCAAAGTTAGTCCTTCGAAGCGGGGGCCAATTGTTTTGGGTCCAAGTCTACAGTGAGGGAGTAATGGTGAGGCCAAGGTATTCTACAGAGCGGGTCGCCCACTGCAAGGGTACGAGATCTGCCAGGCATGGAACCTGCTGCAGTGGGATGGTCAGGTTGAGTATGTGGGATTCGGTCATGTTAATCTTATAGCCAGAGACTGTTTCAAAGTTCAAAGGGAATGTTGGCTATAGACCGGTCTTGCCTTAGGTGGCTAGGCAAGGGTTCCACCACAAAGGTGAAAATCAGAGTGGGTAGGGGACACCCCTACCTGGTGCCCCTGTGAAGAGCAAGGGATTGGGTGACCTGTCCATTCACAATAATCATATTAGGGCCAAGGCCCATCTAGTGGAGGACTGCATGTAGGAAGGCCCAGATGGCCCAGTCAAATGCCTTCTCCACGTCAAGGGAAAGAAGGCAGGATGGGATGTCGTAAGCTGGGACTTTCTCAACCAGATAGGTGAGAGGCTTAAATGTTGTCAGCGCCCTGTCTTTGTTTGATGAAGCCAACCTGGTCTGGGTTTATCAGCCCTGGCAGCAGGGTCTCCAGGCGGTTGACCAGCATATTGGTGTAGAGCTTGACATCCATGTTTAGTAATGTGATTGGCTGATAGGCCGCGCAGAGAGTGGTATCTTTACCCATCTCAGGGGTGGGCGTTATCTCAGCTGCTGATATCGTTGGCCTGAGGCTGTTAGCATGTGTTATTGCAAGTGGGGGAGGAAAAGCTTCTAAAAGGAGATCAGTAGGCCATCCGTGGCCAGAGTCTTCCTTGCTGGGAGCCCCTTGAGGGTGAAACTCAGCTCAGCCGCTGCAAAAGGAGCCTCAAGCTCCTGAGCAATCGAGGGGTCAAGGGGGCCAGGGGCAACTGTGGAGATAGGAGTCAATGGCAGCTGGGTCGTCCCCTTCACTGAAGTAAAGATTCTGATAATAGACCCAAAATGCCTCCTGCGTATCGGGCTCCATGACAGGCTCCCTGACGGCCCACTTGGAGTTCTCCACCTGCAGCTTAGAGATATAGGAACGGGCGTATTGTAACCAGAGCCTGTAGGCCAACGGGGCACACCTTATCGTCTCCCTCGTAAAATTCATGCTTAAGCGCCAGTAGGAATCTCTCTGTCTCGTTAACCTGATGTGCCCTCATTTGACCTCTCAGCTCTGCCAGCTGCTGTTTAGCCCGTGCCGAGGTGTGCTGTTTATCCAAATGCACCAAAGAGTGCATTTCCTCCCTGAGGTTGTCGTCAAGCAGGCGTGCCTCCCACGTTCTAGCTATAGATATAGAGGACATGACAACCCTGATAGTCGCTTTGAAACCATCCCAGAGCATATGGGTGGAGTATCTGGCAAGGTATTGAGATCGAAGTATTCAATGATTGCCTCCTTGATAGAGGTGATATCTACTGGGTCACGCAGGAGCTGAGGGTGCAGGGGCCAATTAGGTGTACCTCATGTAAAAGCCTAGGGGGGAGTCCTCATGAGTTCGTCATGGGCATGATCTGATATAGAGATGTCCGAGAGCCGGGCCCACTCAAGTCCCTGCAGGAGGGAGTGCATGAGCAATGTGTAGTAGTAGCAGGAGTAGGACAGATGAACATGTGAGTAAAAGGACTAGTCCCTTGCCTCCCGGTGTAAGATCTCCATCCTCAACCAGGGCCACGTCAGCAAGCTCTCAACGCAGCTGTCCAAACACGGCTCCAGTGCTCTGACAGTGTGAAGTGTTCCTATCTAAGTCGGGGTCCTTCTATAAGGCTCCCTTCAGCAGAACCTAGTTAGTCTTTAAGTACTCTGCAAAGAAATTTGTCTTGTGCTTGATTCGGGGCATATAAATTGAGGAGGGTCAAAACAGAGTTCCCCCTCTCAACATCAGAGTTCAGAACCTCTGCCCGCAACCATTTGAACAAGTAATTACAGAATGTATTTTTCTTTTAGTTATTTAATACAAGACATTATACAATAAAAGAACTTACTGAGGAATGAAACTGACAAACTAGCATTGTAGAATCCCACGTAGCCTGCCCATGCCCAAACCCTTAAGCGACATGAAATCTAACGAAAGCCAGTGGTACACCGCATAACATTTTAGAAGAAAAGAAAAAGAATAACTGCAAAGTAATTTTAAGATTTTCATTTTAAAACCCATTGAGGAATATTATTGTTGTTATTTATATTTATGGAGTTATTTTTTGTGAAATCGGAAATATTTGAAAAGCAACAGCGAACGTTTGAATATAATGTATGTATATTTAACAAAAATGGCTTATTAAGCACAGCACATACTAGTAGTACAGAGCACTGCAAAAACATTAGCAACATTTCAATACAGTTTGATTGCACAAAACCCAGAATTTCCTAAGCAGTGTTGCAGGAAACATATAACCATTTGCAAATGATAGACAGCTATAAACATTGTCTTTCTTCTTCTAAGAGAACGAAATATTTTACATTGGTACCAACCATTAGCAGGTAGGAAATTGCAGCGTATAAACGCCACCCAACTTTGCACAAATAGCAACCAGAATTGATGCCCACTACTTGTTTTTGAGATGTGTTTGAATACAGGCTCCTGAGCATGAACAGAGTAGAAAATGAATGGGCAGACTATACAGACAGTGGGAGACCCCATTTCAGCAAATGGAAGAAAAGATACCTAGTAGGTATTGCTTAATATCATAGATACAGTGCATCCACTGTTGTAAGGTGACAAATAGGGAGGGCCACTGGAATTATGCATCAGGAGAAGGACAAATTATGCTACAGGATTGAGTAAATTATGCGGCAAGAAAAGGCAAATTATGCGGCATAATGTGTAACATTTTGCAGCAGTATTACTTCATAATTTAATCATTTTTAGGTTGACCACAGGAGTGGGCAAGCACTGCTTTTCCTAAATGTTGGTATCTATGTGGGCTTTTAACCGTGCCCATGCCACGCCAATCACTTCCATTCAGTTGAGGGCTTGCCTTTTAAAATCCTCTTGATTTAATTTGCGAAAGCCATGCACACGTCATGCCTTTTCGTGTGTTTTGCCCTCCTCAAGAGCACCGGCCAACTACTGAAAACATATGCAGCTCCATGTTTTCAGCATGGTTTCTGGATTACTTTTTCTTTTTATCCCCCACACAGCACTATTGCACTCAGCAGTATTGGAGCTATTTGCATGCAGACCAGTTTACTTCCATTGTTTATTCCTGTTTTTTATTGTTTCTGTCACAGATGAACGTAAATGCATTTTTAAAAGCATATGATTGCTTGTGTGTCTTTGCTTGTGTTTGTTGTTTTTAAATTGTTTTTGTATATGTCACTGTTGTTTGTTTATGTTGCAGTTGTGTGTAAATGTTTTTTAACCCCTTCGCTGCCAGGCCTTTTCCCCCTCAGATGCCAGGCCTTTCTTTGGCTGTTTGGGGCAGGGCGCGCTTAGGCCCTCATAACGTTTTGTCCACATAAGTTACCCATGCCAAATTTGCGTCCTTTTTTTACAACGTCTTAGGGATTCTAGAGGTACCCAGACTTTGTGGGTTCCCCTGAAGGAGACCAAGAAATTAGTCAAAATACAGTGAAAATATAGTTTTTTAAAAAAAAAATTGGGAAAAAAGAGCTGCAAAAGAAGGGATGTGGTTTTTTCCCTGAAAACTGCATCAGCAAAGAGTTTGCTGTGATAAAATCACCAGCTTCCCAGCTTTCAGGAACAGGCAGACTTGAATCAGAAAACCCAATTTTACAACACAATTTTGGCATTTTACTTGGACATACCCCATTTTTATGATTTTTTGTGCTTTCAGCCTCTTTCGAGTCAGTGACAGAAATGGGTATGAAACCAATGCTGGATTCCAGAAACCTAAAAAGTAGACAAAATTTTGAATTCAGCAATGGGTAATTTGTGTAGATCCGACAGGGGTTTCCTACAGAAAATAACAACTGAAATAAAACAATATTGAAATTGAGGTGAAAAAACAGCCATTTTTCTCTACGTTTTACTCTGTAACATTTTCCTGCAATGTCAGATTTTTTAAAGCAATATACCGTTACATCTGCTGGACTCTTCTGGTTGCGGGAATATATAGGGATTGTAGGTTCATCAAGAACCCTAGGTACCCAGAGCCAATAAATGAGCTGCACCTTGCAGTGGGTTTTCATGCTATACCGGGTATACAGCAATTCATTTGCTGAAATATAAAGAGTGAAAAATAGGTATCAAGAAAACCTTTGTATTTCCAAAATGGGCACAAGTTAAGGTGTTGAGGAGCAGTGGTTATTTGCACATCTCTAAATTCTGGGGTGCCCATACTAGCATGTGAATTACAGTGCATTTCTCAAATATACGTCTTTTTTACACACTGTCTTATATTCAGAAGGACAAAATGTAGAGAAAGACAAGGGGCAATAACACTTATTTTGCTATTCTATGTTCCCCCAAGTCTCCCGATAAAAATTGTACCTTACTTGTGTGGGTAGGCCTAGCGCCCGTGACAGGAAATGCCCCAAAACACAACGTGGACACACCACATTTTCCCAAAGAAAAACGAGGTGTTTTTTGCAAAGTGCCTACCTGTGGATTTTGGCCTCTAGCCACCTAGGGAAACCTACCAAACCTGTGCATTTTTGAAAACTAGAGACCTAGGGTAATCCAAGATGGGGTGACTTGTGGGGCTCTCACCAGGTTCTGTTACCCAGAATCCTTTGCAAACCTCAAAATTTGGCAAAAAAAAAACTTTTTCCTCACATTTCAGTGACAGAAAGTTCTGGAATCTGAGAGGAGCCACATATTTCCTTCCACCCAGCGTTCCCTCAAGTCTCCCGATAAAAATGATACCTCTCTTGTGTGGGTAGGCCTAGTGCCCGCGACAGGAAATATCCCAAAACACAATGTGGAAAGTGCCTACCTGTGGATTTTGGCCTCTAGCTCAGCAGGCACCTAGGGAAACCTACCAAACCTGCGCATTTTTTAAAACTAGAGACATAGGGGAATCCAAGACGGGGTGACTTGTGGGGCTCTCACCAGGTTCTTTTACCCAGAATCCTTTGAAAACCTCAAAATCTGGCAAAAACAACACTTTTTCCACACATTTCGGTGACAGAAAGTTCTGCAATCTGAGAGGAGCCACAAATTTCCTTCCACCCAGCATTCCCCCAAGTCTCCCAATAAAAATGATACCTTACTTGTGTGGGTAGGCCTAGTGCTTGCAACAGGAAATGCCCCAAAACACAACGTGGACACATCACATTTTTCCACAGAAAACAGAGATGTTTTTTGCAAAGTGCCTACCTGTGGAGTTTAGCCTCTAGCTCAGCCGGCACCTAGGGAAACCTACCACACCTGTGCATTTTTGCAAACTAGAGACCTAGGGGAATCCAAGATGGAGTGACTTGTGGGGCTCTCACCAGGTTCTGTTACCCAGAATCTTTTGCAAACCTCAAAATTTGGCAAAACAAAACACTTTTTCCTCACATTTCGTTGACAGAAAGATCCGGAATCTGAGAGGAGCCACAAATTTCCTTTCACCCAGTATTTCCCAAAGTATCAAGATAAAAATGATACCTCACTTGTGTGGGTAGGCCTAGTGCCCATGACAGGAGATGCCCCAAAACACAACGTGGACACATCACATTTTACCACAGAAAACAGAGGTGTTTTTTGCAAAGTGCCTGTCTGCGGGTTTTGGCCTCTAGCTCAGCCGGCACCTAGGGAAACCTACCAAACCTGTGCATTTTTTAAAACTAGAGACCTAGGGGAATCCAAGATGGGGTGACTTGTGGGGCTCTCACCAGGTTCTGTAAACCAGAATCTTTTGCAAACCTCAACATTTGGCTAAAAAAACACTTTTTCCTCACATTTCGGGGACAGAAAGTTCTGGAATCTGAGAGGAGCCACAAATTTCACTCCACCCACCGTTCCCCCAAGCCTCCCGATAAAAATGGTACCTCACTTGTGTGGGTAGGCCTTGTGCTCGCCACAACAGGAAATGCCCCAAAACACTATATCGACACATCAAAATTATCAAATACAAAACTACCTGTTTTTGCGTTTGTGGTCCTGGGCTCAGCAGCCATCTAGGGAAACCTACCAAAACCAGACATTTCTGAAAACTAGACACCCGAGGGAGTCCATAGAGGTGTGACTTGCGTGGATCCCCCAATGTTTTCTTACCCAGAATCCTCAGCAAACCTCAAATGTAGCTAAAAAATCAAATCTTTTCCACATTTCTGTGTGGGATCACCACACCGGGACAAATTTCCTACCACCCAACGTTCCCGGTTACCAGTCTTCTGGTAAAAATGATACTTCACTTGTGTAGGTGGGCCACGTGCTTGTGACAGGGAAGAGCCAAAAACATGCCGAATTTGAGGGGGAACCAAAGTGGGTCCAAAAGGGCAGTTTGAAAAAAATCATTTTTAGGCTGACAAGTGCAGCAGAATTTTTAGTGGTATACATGAGACAATGCTGGGTGGTAGGAATTTTGTGGATAACTGCAGGTTCCATCACAAAAATGTGGGAAACGTGTGCTTTCCAGCAAAGTTGCAGGTTTGCAGGGCATTGTGGGTAAGGAAATGGTGCGGGTGCATGTGAAGCACACCACCCTGGAATCAACTACATGTTTAGTTTTCAGATGTGTCTAGGTCTTGTGGATTTTTCTACATGGCAGCGTCCCAAAGTAAAAAAAAAAGTGCAGCCCTCACCATTCCAGGTGCGACGATTTTGAGAGTTACCAAGCTCTCATGGCCCAAATGTAAAACAAAAAACAAAAATAATCAAATGTCCTCTTGCTTGCCATGGGATAAGATGTTTTAGTGTGCGGGGAGAGCTGAAAGACTGTCAGCCCCTTCAGTTTGGGTGGGGGCCTGACCAGGCCCATACCGGTTGGTAGCCACCACCTCACTATTTTCTTTTATTCTTTTTATTCCCTGGCATCTAGTAGACTTTCTGTCCCCCTGGGGTTTGGATCGGGAGTAATTGCCCAATATACCCACTGGTGGGCAGAACAACTTTGGCCCCATTTATTTGGGGTGGGGGTATGGCCATACCCCCAACCTCTTATTTTGAAAAAAAAATCTTCCCTGGTCTCTGGTGGGCTTTCTGCCCCCCTTGGGGGCAGAAGGGCCTTCCAAAAATAGGCCAATCTGCCCTCAAGGGGGGCAGTTATGGCCAACAGTAATGTGCCCCAATGGGGAGTGACCCTTGCCCAAGGGGCTGCCCCCCCAAACAAAACACACACACACACACACACACCAATCCATGGTGTCTAGAGGTTTCTGCCGCCTTTGGGGGCAGAAATGGCCTAGGAATCCTTTGCCCCCCTGGGTAGCGGACCTTGCCCAAGGGGCCGCTCCCCTTATGCGCAAGTATGAATAAAATCAATAATCCTTGGTGTCTAGTGGTTTCTATCCCCCATGGGGGTGCAGAAAGTGCGTAAAATAATTTGGCCCCCCGGGAGTGACCCTTGCCTAAGGGGTCACTCCCCAAACATAAAAAAATAAACAAAACAAATTATCCCTGGCGTGTATTGGTTTTCTCGGCCTAATAATATTAGGCTAATCTGCCCCCTGGGGGGGCAGAAATGGCCTAGAAATCATTAGCCCCCCTGGGGTGCGGCCCTTCCCCAAGGGGCCGCCCCCCTTATTTGAAATATGCAAAAAAAAAAAAAACCCTGGTGTCTAGTGGGCATTTCTGCTGCCCGATCGCGATTGGGCAGCAGAAATGCTGTGAGAGACAAGAAAGGAAAGGAAAGGCCTTTCATTTCCTTTCTTGTCTCTCCTGCCCCACCTCCCGGTCGGAAGAGAAATGCAAAAGCATTTCTCTTCCGGGATCGTGCTGGAAGCAAGCTTCCAGCGCGATCCGAGGTGGCCTCCAAAGAGGTCATTGCGCGATTTGCGGCGGTGGGAGGGATCAAGGGTGAAGAGGGAAGCAATTTCCCTTTCATCCCTGACGGAGGGGTGTGGGGCCCACAGGGGGAGCCCTAGCGCTCCCCCTGTGGGCCGGGTGCAGGACGAGCTGGTCTCGTTCAGGGCACATGGGAACCGTGTGCCTGGACGAGACTAGCTCGCCCGCGACACCCGTGTGTTTAAAAAACTACTTTTTGTGTGTTTATATTGTAAACGGAGCTGCGTAGTGGCAAAATAAGCAGATAAACACACAAAAGGTTGCTTTTAAAAATACATTTACGCGGAACTAGACATCAAACAACATATAATGTTATAATATAGCAACTGTGATAAAGCGCTATAATGTAGCAGAGCTTTCTTTTGTGATTGCCTTTGTGCACAAAAGGAAGCTCTGCTACATTTTAGCGCTTTATGCAGTTTTCACTTGTGCTGCCACCTAGAATAAAACCACTGTTTTTATCCAACAACATAAGTTCACACCATAGAGAAGTACATGTTCTAAAGACAATCTAAAAAAAAGTGCTGCTGTATTATAGCGCTTTAATGCAATTGCACACTATTAAATTATAATGTAACATATAGCAACTGTAATAAAGCGCTATAATGTAGCAGCACTTTCTTTTGAGGTTACTTTGGAATATGAGGTTGTCCATGTTTTGCACTCACGTTGCTGAATATAAACACTGGTTTTGTCCAGGTGATAGCACAAGTAAGTAAATGCTGCATGTCGCGGTGGTGTTTAAATAACTTTCAAACAATACGTTTTTGTGTGTTTATACGGTAATTGGAGCTGCATGGTGACAAAATAAGCAGATAAACACTTAAAAGGTTGCTTTTAAAAATACATTCACACTGAACGCGACTTCAAACAACATATATAATGTTAAATTGTAGCAACCGTAATAAATCGCTATAATGTACCAGTGCTTCCTTTTGAGATTGGTTTTGTACACACAAGAAAGTGCTGCTTCATAATAGTGCATAATGGTCTGTTGGGCTGGCATTTTGTGGCAGCATAGTTAGGTTTCCAGTTGGTGAGTAATTTTGTGATAGTGGTACAGGATAGCTTGTTTTAACAGCGATCTTTTAATAAACACATTTATGCAAAATAAATCTTTTTAATTCAGTTCTAGTTTGAAAGATTTCACATGTGTTAATTGATTATATTTGCATTCTAATTTAAATTATTAACATTAATCGTAGGATTTGCTTTTTTTTATCTTACTCCGTGTCCATAATATGTGATAGTAGAGCTTAATTTGTAAACAATCATATGCCAGTGCCTAAAGCTTTCATTTGCAACACGCTGCTGCTGCAGTTCAATGTAAATATTGAGGCACCATGATTCTAAGGCCATCTCATCCATTTTTAATATATGTACAGCCACTTTTAACCCCTTCAGCTCCCTTTTGCTGTTCTTAATTTGTAAATAATCACATGCCGGTGGCTAAAGCTTTTCTTGCAATGCACGTCAGCTGCAGTTCAATGTGTATACTAAAGCACCATTATTTTAAAGCCATCTCGACCATTTTTTATACATGAACAGCCACATCTAACCCCTTTACCGCAGGGCTTGTTTTGTAAATAATCAAGCGGCGATGCTAAAGCTTTCCTTTTCAATGCGCGGCTGTTGCAGTCCAATGTGAATAGTGAGGCACCATGATTCTAAAGCCATCTCAGCCATTTTTAATATATGTACAGCCACTTTTAACCCCTTTAGCTTGCAGTGCTTAGTTTGTAAACAATCATGTGCAGTTGCCTAAAGCTACCCTTTGCAACACGCAGTTCAATGTGAATACTGAGACATTGTTATTCTGAAGCCATCTCAACCATTATTAATATATATGTACAGCCACTTTTAACCCCTTTAGCTCACTCTTGCATGCTTAATTATTTGTAAATAATCACATGCCAGTGGCTAAAGCTTTTCTTGCAATGCACGTCTGTCGCAGTTCAATGTGGATACTAAAGCACCATTAATTTAAAGCCATCTGGGTATTTTTTTATATATGTACAGTCACTCTTAACACCTTTAGCTCACTCCGAGCTTAATTTGTAAATACTCCTGTGCAGATGCCTAAAGCTTTCCTTTCCAAAACACAGCCGTTGCAGTTCAATGTGAATACAGAGGCACCATGATTCTAAGGCCATCTCATCCATTTTTAATATATGTACAGCCACTTTTAACCCCTTCAGCTCCCTTTTGCTGTTCTTAATTTGTAAATAATCACATGCCGGTGGCTAAAGCTTTTCTTGCAATGCACGTCAGCTGCAGTTCAATGTGTATACTAAAGCACCATTATTTTAAAGCCATCTCTACCATTTTTTATACATGAACAGCCACATCTAACCCCTTTACCGCAGGGCTTGTTTTGTAAATAATCAAGCGGCGATGCTAAAGCTTTCCTTTTCAATGCGCGGCTGTTGCAGTTCAATGTGAATAGTGAGGCACCATGATTCTAAAGCCATCTCAGCCATTTTTAACCCCTTCCCCGCCACGGACGTAATGGTTACGTCCATGGCAGCGCCCGTGTGGCGCCATGGACGTAACCATTACGTCCTGGACGTAACCATTACGTCCTGAATGCTGCCCTCGGGAGAAGCGCTAGCGCTACTCCCGAGGGCCGCCCCCCCACCCCCCTAGGTCAGGGCTGACAGGGGAATCCCTTCCCCTTCAACCCCCGACCCCCCTTCCCCCCCCGTGAGGTCAGCGCGCGAGCGCGCGCTGACAATCACACAACCTCCCCCATCGCGCTGGAAGCAGAGCTTCCAGCGCGATCGAAAGAGAAATGCTCAGCATTTCTCTTTCGATCACGTGGGGGAGGCCCGGAGGGGCTTCAAAGGGAAGGAAATGTATTTCCTTCCCTTTGAAGTCTCTCCGAGGGTTTCAAAAGCCGGATTGCTTGCAATCCGGCTTTTGAAACCCACCTAGACACCAGGGATTTTTTTTTTTTTATATGAAATTGACAGAAGGGAGCGACCCCTTGGGCAAGGGTCGCTCCCAGGGGGTCATTTTTTTTTTAAGGCCTTTTCTGCCCCCCCTGGGGGCAGATCGGCCTATTATTAGGCCGATCTGCCCCCAGTGGGGGCAGAAACCTCTAGACACCAGGGATACTTTTTTTAAATTTTTTTTTATTTGTTTTCTTTTGTTTTTTAGGTGTGGGATGCGACCCCTTAGGCAAGGGTCGCTCCCATAGGGGGAAATTATATTTAGGCCATTTCTGCCCCCTTTGGGGGCAGATTGGCTTATTTTTATGAGTTTTTTTTGTTTGTTTGTTTTTCACGTAAGGGGAGCGACCCCGTAGGCAAGGGTCGTTCCCTTGGGGGGCAAATTTATTTTAGGCCATTTCTGCCCCCCATGGGGGCAGATCAGCCTATTTTTATTAGGCCGATCTGCCCCCACGGGGGGCAGAAACCACTAGGCACCAGGGATTTTTGTTGTTGTTGTGTTTTACAGATGGGGAGCGTCCCCTTAGGCAAGGGTCGCTCCCCTGGAGGGGCAAATTGTATTTAGACCATTTCTGCCCCCTTTGGGGGCAGATTGGCCGATTGTAGGTCAATCTGCCCCCAAGGGGGGCAGAAACCACTAGGCACCAGGGATCTTTTTTTTGCGCCGTCACGCAAGGGGAGCGACCTTGCAGGCAAGGGTCGCTCCCCGGGGGGGTTGGGGGGGGCAAATTTATTTTAGGCCATTTCTGCCCCCCCTGGGGGCAGATCGGCCTATTGGTATTAGGCCGATCTGCCCCCGGGGGGGGCAGAAACCTCTAGGCGCCAGGGCAAATTGTTTTTTTTGTGGTTTTTTTTTGTTTGTTTGTTTGTTTTTGTAGAGATGGGGAGCGACCCATTAGGCAAGGGTCGCTCCCCTGGGGGGCAAATTGTATTTAGACCATTTCTGCCCCCCTTGGGGGCAGATTGGCCGATTGTAGGTCAATCTGCCCCCAAGGGGGGCAGAAACCACTAGGCACCGGGGATTTTTTTTTTGGCACCAATGTCACGCAAGGGGGGGCGACCCCATAGGCAAGGGTCGCTCCCGGGGGGGCAGGGGGGTTGGGGGACAAATTTATTTTAGGCCATTTCTGCCCCCCCTGGGCCCGGCTGAGCTAGAGGCCAAAATCCACAGGTAGGCACTGTTTTCTATGAAAAAATGTGATGTGTCCACGTTGTGTTTTGGGCCATTTCCTGTCGCGGGCGCTAGGCCTACCCACACCAGTGAGGTATCATTTTTATCGGGAGACTTGGGGGAACGCTAGGTGGAAGGAAATTTGTGGCTCCTCTCAGATTCCAGATCTTTCTGCCACTGAAATGTGAGGAAAACATGTTTTTTTAGCCAAAATTTGAGGTTTGCAAAGGATTCTGGGTAACAGAACCTGGTCAGAGCCCCACAATTCACCCCATCTTGGATTCCCCTGGGTTTCTAGTTTTCAAAAATGCGCTGGTTTGCTAGGTTTCCCCAGGTGCCGGCTGAGCTAGAGGCCAAAATCCACAGGTAGGCCCTGTTTTCTATGAAAAAATGTGATGTGTCCAGGTTGTGTTTTGGGCCATTTCCTGTCGCGGGCGCTAGGCCTACCCACACAAGTGAGGTATCATTTTTATCGGGAGACTTGGGGGAACGCTGGGTGGAAGGGAATTTGTGGCTCCTCTTAGATTCCAGAACTTTCTGTCACCGAAATGTGAGGAACATGTGTTTTTTTAGCCAAATTGTGAGGTTTGCAAAGGATTCTGGGTAACAGAACCTGGTCTGAGCCCCGCAAGTCACCCATCCTTGGATTCCCCTAGGTCTCTAGTTTTCAGAAATGCACAGGTTTGGTAGGTTTCCCTAGGTGCCGGCTGAGCTAGAGGCCAAAATCTACAGGTAGGCACTTCGCAAAAAACACCTCTGTTTTTTTCCAAAATTTAGGATGTGTCCACGTTGCGCTTTGGGGTGTTTCCTGTCGCCGGCACTAGGCCTACCCACACAAGTGAGGTATCATTTTGATCTGGAGACTTGGGGGAACGCTGGGTGGAAGGAAATTTGTGGCTCCTCTCAGATTCCAGAACTTTCGGGCACAGAAATGTGAGGAACATGTGTTTTTTTAGCCAAATTTTGAGGTTTGCAAAGGATTCTGGGTAACAGAACCTGGTCCGAGCCCCGCAAGTCACCCCTCCTTGGATTCCCCTAGGTCTCTAGTTTTCAGAAATGCACAGGTTTGGTAGGTTTCCCTAGGTGCCGGCTGAGCTAGAGGCCAAAATCTACAGGTAGGCACTTCGCAAAAATCACCTCTGTTGTCTTCCAAAAATTTGGATGTGTCCACGTTGCGCTTTGGGGAGGTTCCTGTCGCGGGCGCTAGGCCTACCCACACAAGTGAGGTATCATTTTTATCGGGAGACTTGGGGGAACATAGATTAGCAAAACAAGTGTTATTGCCCCTTGTCTTTCTCTACATTTTTTCCTTCCAAATATAGGAGAGTGTGTAAAAAAGACATCTATTTGAGAAAAGCCCTGTAATTCACATGCTAGTATGGTCACCCCGGAATTCAGAGATGTGCAAATAACCACTGCTCCTCTACACCTTATCTTGTGCCCTTTTTGGAAATACAAAGGTTTTCTTGATAGCAATTTTTTACTCTTTATATTTCAGCAAATGAATTGCTGTATACCCGGTATAGAATGAAAACGCACGTCAGGGTGCAGCTCATTTATTGTCTCTGGGTTCCTCGGGTTCTTGATGAACCTACAAGCCCTATATATCCCAGCAACCAGAGGAGTCCAGCAGACGTAACGGTATATTGCTTTCGATAATCTGACATTGCAGGGAAAAGTTACAGAGTAAAACGTAGAGAAACATTTATGTTTTTTTCACCTAAATTTCAATATTTTTCTTTTTCAGTTGTTATTTTCTGTAGGAAACCCTTGTAGGATCTACACAAATGACCCCTTGCTGAATTCAGAATTGTGTCTACGTTTCAGAAATGTTTAGGTTTCTGGGATCCAGCATTGGTTTCATGCCCATTTCTGTCATTGACTGGAAGGAGGCTGAAAGCACAAAAAATTGCAAAAATGGGGTATGTCCCAGAAAAATGCCAAAATTGTGTTGAAAAATTGGGTTTTCTGATTCAAGTCTACCTGTTCCTGAAAGCTGGGAAGCTGCTGAGTTTAGCACCGCAAACCCTTTGTTGATGCCATTTTCAGGGGAAAAACCACAAGCCTTCTTCTGCAGCCACTTTTTCCAATTTTTTTGAAAAAAACAAAATTTTCCCTGTATTTTGGCCAATTTCTTGGCCTCTTTCAGGGGAACCCACAAAGTCTGGGTACCTCCAGAATCCCTAGGATGTTGGAAAAAAAGGACGCAAATTTGGCTTGGTTAGCTTATGTGGACAAAAAGTTATGCGGGCCTAAGCGCGAACTGCCCCAAATAGGCAAAAAAAGGCCTGGCACAGGAGGGGGAAAAGGCCTGGCAGCGAAGGGGTTAATATATGTACAGCCACTTTTAACCCCTTTAGCTTGCAGTGCTTAGTTTGTAAACAATCATGTGCAGTTGCCTAAAGCTACCCTTTGCAACACGCAGTTCAATGTGAATACTGAGACATTGTTATTCTGAAGCCATCTCAACCATTATTAATATATATGTACAGCCACTTTTAACCCCTTTAGCTCACTCTTGCATGCTTAATTATTTGTAAATAATCACATGCCAGTGGCTAAAGCTTTTCTTGCAATGCACGTCTGTCGCAGTTCAATGTGGATACTAAAGCACCATTAATTTAAAGCCATCTGGGTATTTTTTTATATATGTACAGTCACTCTTAACACCTTTAGCTCACTCCGAGCTTAATTTGTAAATACTCCTGTGCAGATGCCTAAAGCTTTCCTTTCCAAAACACAGCCGTTGCAGTTCAATGTGAATACAGAGGCACCATTATTCTAAAGCCATCTCAGGCATTTTTAATATATGTACAATAACCTTGAAACCCTTTAGCTTGCAGTGCCTAATTTATAATTGCAGTCTAATGCCAAAGGTGTAATTCTGAAAAAGGTTTTTATTGGGTTTATATGATAATTGTATACATTTTATTAATCTCTTCTTATTGCAATTATGACTATGATTCACGCCAACTTAACATCCTTACTACACTCTGGTTGTTAGAACACTCTTGATATGTTTGGGCGACCCTTTTAGTTTATTTCTCTTGTTACTCCTCAGTGGGTGTTTTGTGTCTTTTTTGGTAGGAATTGTGTTAGCCACCCAGCAACTTTGATAGTGGGGTGGTGAAAGTGGTATTCTATTTAAATAAGCATGGCAGATTTAAATTAGGATGCAAAATGGCAACATTTTCATTTTTTGCTGCAGATAGAGGAAGAAGGTTAATGGAAGGGCTTTAGTTATATGCGTGGCCACTGGAATTATGTGGTAGGAAAAGGCCAAATTATAAGGCAGGGTTGACCAATTTATGTGGCAAGAAATGTCCAGTTATTCATTTCCAACGCTAATAGTGCTAACTCAAGCAAATGCGAGACCTGTTAGATTGCAAATGCTTGTTAAACTTGGTAACACTTTCTGGGCATTGGCTGCACCTCTTTAGCACCAGTTTAACACTCAAATATAGCTATAACCAACAGAGAGGTGACCTGTCCAGCTTTGCAAAGGGAATTTCACTGCACGGCAAACCCGGTCACTGCCTTTTAAGTAACCTTTGAACCGCTTGAGCTAGAAACAATTTTCTGTTGTTAAAATCCACAGATTATGTGGCAAATGCAGCAAATTTGTAATTATACGAAAATCTCAGCAGCCACACAATCGCATAATTCCAGTGGCTTTGCAAATAGGGCGGTCATAGAGAGAAGTCAGGAACAACCCACACGTGAATACACAAACAGTATTGCATCCTATAGTTTTAAAGACATATCGGTCAACAGTTGCCGTGCCTGACAGCATATCACAAATAGCAGTTTCTTAACCATTCTAACAATTAATTTCTGAGATGCTACAAATATCAAGACAGACCCAAATCTCTGAATCAGCTGATGAGTCACAAATTGCCTTTTAGACCAGTGCTCAATTGTCTAATTTGATAGTGCACTGGTTTAGGGATGTTCGGCTTTTCTGTTATCAATGCTCAGTGTGCAACATTACATACTGCCCATTGTTATTGATTTGCAGAACTCTTGCTGCAAGTGGTAATGTTTGAAATATGTTGCAACTCGCAAGTCTCCATTACCTCACCCCTGTGGATGCTTGCTTTTGAATGATGGTGTTTGTGAGCTTCAATGATTTGTAAAGGTTAACTATTCACCTTTTGGAGTGGCGATTCTGGCCTTTTGATTTTACAGCTTTAATTTGACAAAGCTGCTAATGCTGCATGAACTGTCTGACATGGACTCATTGCTACAAAACCATCTTTATCATATCTCAACTTACTTACTTAGGGCACCTCAAAAGTTAACAGTGAGGCAAAAACCACCAAAAGA
Source organism: Pleurodeles waltl (assembly GCF_031143425.1). NCBI lineage: Eukaryota > Metazoa > Chordata > Amphibia > Caudata > Salamandridae > Pleurodeles > Pleurodeles waltl. The sequence goes on from NC_090445.1 coordinate 1,464,407,318, forward strand.
AAATGTTTTATTGTATAGATGGTTGCTAGTTATTTATTAACTTAAAAGATGAGCCTGGCAGCCCTAATAAGAGCCTGACTTCTACTTTGGTTACAGTGAGTTACTGGATGCCTTTGAATCAACTCAAACTGAATCCTTCCAAGTCTGCTTTTTTCTGGTCCTGAGTAAGACAAAATTCAGGGACACTTTTTATGGCCTACCATATAGATGTATGTTTTAACTCTTTCTCCACAGTCCGAGACCCTGAAATGATCATAATTAAACTTGGAGAATCAACTTTCCTTTGCCAGTAGGTCCTGCCTGCATGAGCTTCACCACCAGGCACCTTTTTCGTCGCTCACATACAGAGTAACTTTGGTAAATGCCTATATACAGTCCAGAATTGACTACGGAAATTCCAGGGGCATAGCTTCGGGAGGGGGGGGGGGTGGTCCTACACCCCACTAATAAATTAATTTTCTGATAACTAGTTGGGTACAGATGCTTTCAGTCGGGTATGGTGAGATGTCTGCTCGATTTTACCAGGAATGTTTACATACATTCATACAAAAACACACATAATCTGAAGCTCAGCTCCCCAATCTTACTGACCAAGCTACTCCCCTAAGTATATCTTAGCCTCTCAAAGAATAGCATCCGTTGTTTACAAAGAAATTCCACATTCTGTAGCCAATGTCTCAGTCTTAAAATGGTGATTCTATCTTAGATCACACCTGTGAAAAAATGTACTTCGTTCAAATCTACCAGCATCATACACAACATTTTTCATGAAGTAGACTCACATTTTCTAAGAAAGAAGTGCAAAACGTTACTTCCCACTTGCAGTCTTAGTTTAAGACTTATTTTGAAATTCTCTATTCCAAATATTTGAAATTGGTTGCCAGAACCTTCCTCATCCAAGGTGCCAAATTGTGAAACAATCTTCCACTAGAATTTAGTAAAGAATTGCCCTCTATCAACTTTAAAATATCTCTGAAAATGTAGATTTTTACTAGATAAGGTCTGTGTCCAGTTCTTCTGCTTTTTGCTTTAGTGACGTGTTTATTGCTCCAATAGACTTCTTTGGGCTGTACGATGCACTCTATGTTTATCCACAAAGAAATGGAAACATAGGAGGTAATTACGAGTTTGGCGGTGGCGTTCGTACCGCCAACAAGCTGGCGGAGAAGAGCGCCAAATTATGACCATGGAGGTCTTCCCAACAGAATACAGCCAATCCACCGACAGTGCAGTCAGGCCGCCACAGACGACAGCAGCCACTTTCAGGCCGGCAGAGAGCATGTTGCAGCCGGACAGATTACGAGGCTACACACCACCAAGGTTTCCGCCATTGTCGCACCACCACCGAAACCCAGGCGTAATCCAACTCTATAAAAGGAGACACTCACCTTCAGGAACACGTAACCGTCTTGAGACACCATGGAACCTGAGCTGCAAGTCTTCCCACTGCTCCTGCTCACCCACCGACTACGGAACCAGCGATGACGATGACAGCAACTGTGAGTACACACACTTTTACTCACCTGACACTGTTGCACAATGTCAACATACACATCCTGAACGAGTGGCGATGCCGACACACACACGTACCCTCACACTAACACCCGCATTCCACACACAGCCACATAAACACACGCACATACATAGATATACACACACTATGACCAACACACACACACACTCTTTCAAAACACACATTAACACCCAGATACACAGCACCGGCACAGTCTAACACTACAACACACAACACGACCAAATGATACAACAACATCACAACCTCAACACCTCGAAATCACATTACACAGCCACAATACACACTTCCACTCAACAAATCATACATACAGCACAAACTAACAACCCCAGAGAACCAACACACACAATTAAATATCCATACAACAAGCCATACTTCATATCACCTCAACACACATCACAATGGATCAGGCATAACAATCAACTCACACACTCACACAGTCACAGTACAACTACACAAGGGTACACAACACTTGAAATAACATATCAAAACCATCACTACACACAATATCAACATTAATCCATGTCCTTAACTCATACATGCCCATCACACAACACACAGCCAGACAATCACAGCAGGACAAATGCAATACACACACCCACACAACTGGAAGCACTATCAACACACACACAAAACATACTCACACACAAACTAAAGCAGGCAAGACCAAAACAGCCATAAGCAATGAAAGGCAGGACAAAAATGTAACCTTGGAACCAACAACTGGTTGGCCCAGAAGTATGGCAATAATTGTAGAATTAAAAACATTACTATGTACAAGGATAGTAGACCATTGGCCAGTCCAATAAAATATGTGCATTGTGCACGGATGGCACATCCCAGTGCCCCTACTTGACTCATGACTGTCATACCACCACCACAGGTAGGGGAATCAAGGGGGCAGGCAGGCACCTCGGAGGATCTGGGCTGAGTGGGGGGGTTGGGCTTGGGAGGTGGATCCTTGGGCGGGGGCTGGGGAGGGGAAGGCTTAGGATGAGGCTTAGGGGAGGGATGGGAACTCTTGGGAGGGGTCAACTTCTTGGTGGGGGAGGGGCATTGGTACCTACAGGAGGGCCAGGGAGGACTTGGAGATGGAAGGGCTGGACACAGGGAGGGGCACAGATCTTCAGGAGAGGTCACACGGGGTGGGATATGAATAGGGAAAAGGTCCAACTCTGAGAGGAAAAGATTTCTTAGACACACGGGGATGGTCATGGCAAAAAGGATTGGGAGTGGAGGGAGAGGGAGTAGTTGTGAGAGGTTTTTTGGGGGTCTCTTGGGTGCATGTGTGTGTGAGGTATTCTTGTGTGGGCTGGGTGTCTGTTGGGTAGGTGAGTGTGGGTGTTTATGTGTTTTGAGGGGGTCGAGGTGCTGGGAGATGCTGTGGTGGATGGGTGACTGTTGGGGAGGTGACTGCAGATATGGTGGATGTGCTGCATGTAGTCGTGCCTGTGGTTGTGGTGGCTGCAAATATGGTGACTGGGGTGGATGTCTGAGGGTCTGCTATTGTGGTGACTTTGGGTAGGATAGGAGTTGTGGCTGTATCAGTGAATGAGGGTGTTGTGTCTGCAGGTAGTGAGTGTTGGTTTTTCTGCTGGTGGGTGTTGTCTGTGTGCATGCCTGTGGTTGGCCTTGTGGTGCTTGTGTTTGTCAGCGTTATCCTTGGGTGTTGAGGTGGATGCATGCTTGCCTGTCTGTGTGCTTTGGCTGGGAATGGGAAGAGGGGTTTGGGATTGGGAAGGGGAAGGTGGAGGGGGAACGGAAGACAAAGGGTGACTGGCTGCTATAAGGTTGGAGGCCAGAGCCTGAAAGCATCTCTGTAGGCCAGCCAGTGCACAGTGAATGCCCTCCAGGAATGCATTACTCTGCTGGACTTGAGTTGCTAGTCCCTGGATGGCATTCACAATGGTCGCCTGACCCACAGATATCGACCTCAGGAGGTCAATAGCCTCCTCACTGAGGGCAGCAGGGCTGGCAAGGGCAGAGGTGCCTGCGGCGAAGGAGATGCCCACCCTCCTGGGTGAGCATGCACGGACTACTAGGTGGGGAGCTACAGGGAGGGCGGTGGTAGCAAGGGGGGTGGCGACAAAGATGGTGCTGGGGTGGTCCCAGATGGGTCCGCCACTGCCAGGGAGTGTCCACTGTAGGAGGATTCTGAGGATGATGAAGCGGAAGATCCTGTCTCCCCCGTGGCTCTCCCCTCACCCTCCAGGCCACTGGGCCCCTCACTGTCGGTGGTATCAGCACTCTGAGTCCCGTGGCCAGCAGCATCTCCACTCGCTTGTGCCTCATCTCCTTCGCTTGCCTATGCTGATGCACACAAATAGAGATAGAGAGGGACTGATAGAGAGGGAAAGAGAGGGTCATCACATTCTTTCCATACACATTTTAGAACAAGGACAACTGTAGTTATACATCACCTGGCTAGGCTATGTCATCTAGTAACCCACATAACCTTCAACATGACCCAACCTGTTACTCCTATCTACCCCATCATGGCTACCCTCTCAACCACATCATAATGTGGTAGCACGACTGGAGCATTCTAAGAAATCACCTGAAAAGGTATGTCAGCATGCTCATCATGCCCTGGCTGAAGCAGGAAATCTGTCCTAATCTGGATCATAACTCTCCATACTCCTATAATCTGTAGCTAAAACAGTTTAGTAATCACAACATAACATGCATTATTTGATTCTACACCTGAACAACCATGTCCTTTAAGTAATGTCCCATGATAGTAAATAAACTCAAATCACAGACTACACAGCACCAAACATTCTAATCACATGTCTGACTTAATCCTCTGTACATACATGCCATAATGGAAACTATCACTGATATAGCCACAACATGACCCACAACCACACAGGTGACATCTGATGTGTATAATACATGTCTTGAGAACAGTCATGTGACCACATGCACCAAATTCCAGAGGAACCTCTGCAGACATTGTACACAGATACACCACATCACTTCATGCATGCATGTGCAGCTACAGTGGGCTACATAGCACACATGACACATCCACTGACCATCACTGAGTGCAGTGTAAAGACACCTAATCATTAGCCAGCCACAACAAATTCATAAGGCACCTAACATACCACCTGACATGCTGTTACAGTTCCACCTCATGACTACATGATTGAAGCAGCACCATTCACACCTTTCCTGACATGTGACTAGCTGTACCGAAGTACCACCTCATGACTACATGATTGAAGCAGCACCAATCACACCTTTCCTGACATGTGATTAGCTATACTGAAGTACACACAGCACATATCCCACTGAAGAGATATGAACACATGATGTACACATGGAATTACACGACTACCTTTGCACTGACAACATATCCCACAGCAACACCTGCCTTGGAAAAGGTAGTATAGCTAAACCATCATACAATGAAATTATAAGTAAATCTATGACAAATCCTGCCCAAACTGTCCACGTCATCTAGGCAGGGGGTAGTAACGTTTGACCCACTCTATTACCTGTGATCCCAAGTAACCATTGAGACATGATGTAGGCAGATTATGACATACGTGTCACTGTAATTGGTAGGACATTGGCACACATTGTATGGACATATCATATAGTGATAGTGTAGCACTGCCTAGCCACTTATCACCTAGGGAACAAAGCTTTTAGGCTAAATGTGATTTGCCCATATGGCAATGCCATGGAGATGCATGTAAAGGAAAAATAGACAAAATCAGACACCCACAGTTGAATAGCCTTTCCTTACTACCTTCACATACTCCACAGTTTGAAGAAGATGGGACAATGGTGATACATTTACAGACCATTATGTACTGTTTTATCCTGTCCATAACTGTGCAGTGCTGGAGGAACCTGCCTCACATGGAGGCAATACCTGTACCATGAGAAATGTAACATGAAACTGCAGCTTACAACTATAAAATGCCTGGATGAACTCACACATGTGGCATTGTCATCTGAGCATCTTTAAATGCAGTCATAGATATGTCTTGACAGAGGTGAAATGAACGTATACTAAGCAAACCTTTAATGCCAGATCTACATCTAATAGTCAGGCAAAGTTGGTACTACGTGTTCCCACTAATCTACATACCTGTAGCACTTCCAATATTGTCACAGCTGCCGCAGTGTGACTGCAAACACCATAGAACCAGAGCCAAGTACAAGGATACAGTCAGGACTTACCCCCTTGTGGCACTGTGCTGCCCTCAAATGCCCATCCACCTCAGGGTAGACCACCGCCAAGATGCGGGCCATTACGGGGGTCAGGCTCCGAAAGGTACCCCTCCCTCGTTGGGAAGACATCCCCAACGCAACCTTCCAGGCCCAGCTTCTCAGGTCCTCCCACCATTTGCGATAATAGGTGCTCTGCCAGCTGTGGACTTCCAGGGTCCGCACTTGCTTGGCGATGGCACCCCATATCCCCTTCTTCTAATAGGCATTTACCTGCATGGATGACACAAACAAAAGGAGAAAGTCATGTATTCATGCACTATGCCAATAGGATTGGTCACTACACATCTATCACTGCAGGTAGGCTCACATACCCATCCTCTCTGCTAACATGCCTTCGCAACATGACATTTGCATGCATCTACATACTCACCGGTTCACATGCCCGAATAAATGTCACACACAGCACCTATCACACACGGCTGGGCCATTGTACTGACCTGTTTCTCTGGTGCCCTATATAGCTGTCCCTACAGGGCTAGGACCTCCTCCACTATCTTTTTGAGCTCTTTGGGAGTGAAGACAGAGGCCCTATCACCTGCAGGACGTGGCATGATGGCTCCAAGAGGCATTACACAGCAGCTCAAGCCATGGAGGTCTTGCTAGCAACAGTGTCAGGAGTCAAGTGAGCACAATTGCAGAAAATTGCATTCACAGCTGCCACGTACAGGACCGGGCGGTCATGCCCATTGGCCCTAGTCTGCTAAAGAAAGCAATATTAACAAGTGACAATTAGCACACCGTTGCGACCGCCTACCGCCATGACGACTTCCGACGGTGGACTTAGGTCACTTCCAACTAACCTCTACAGTAGGTAAGTTGCCTGCCATTTTGGCCACATGTAGTTGTGGATGTGCAAAATAATTTGCGTCACTCATTTACTCCCCCTATTTGTAGTGTAACTGTATGTTGGCCCTGCATGGATGAGCAACATACTGTGACTATCTTTATACTATGGCGTTTCAGGCAGTCTATATCTTGAGAACAATATAAAGCAACTCTGTGGTACATAGGCCACAGCTAGGTATGAGGTAGATACCGAAACATATGTGTAATGAGTCCATGACAGCAAAGTCACCCACACATGTGCAATGACATATGGTTCATATATACATTCCAATTTACATGTAAGGCGATTTGCAGCAATGAGGGTTAATGTGGTACATATCTGTGTTCTGCATTATATATATGTCACCAGTCCTACGCAACCTCTATAGATGTTAAGTGTCAGGTAATATACAATGTGTTGGTGATGTGTGCATACTGCATAACTCATTGTGCATTTTCATGGTAATGTGACTGCTTTATCCTTTCCTAATCCCATTGGGGATGGGGGGATGGGAAAGGGTATTGTACATGTCAGTTGACGTATATGGCACTTGTGTGAAAATTAGATCATGGCCTCTGGCTACACAGTGGGTTGAGAAGTTTGTGAAGACTATGAAGCCTAGCTGTGTTTGTATTTTGACGTTGCTGTACAAGGTGCAGATTACTGTAAAGTAAGAAAGCAGTCAGGAGATAGCTCCAGGTATATGCCTATGTTTGTGTATGGTGAATGTACTGGATCCTCAGTGATGTCATATGTGTGTTCCATGGGGTATGTGATCATGTATCTATGTTACGTGTATGTGATGAGTCTGTACCTGGTTGTCCATACTGGCTGCCCCTGCTTTGTAGGTGGGTTACCATAGGCATAACGTATGTTACCGGGATTTGTGCATTGTGTGCCACCATGCCTTCAATTCTGACAATACTCCCTGTCAAGCTCTATTTGCAGAAAGGAATACTGACTACACTACGATGTTGGCATGGATTGCAAACGCTCAGACACCTGTCATGTGACATCTCTGTTGTAATATGTCTCATGTTGTGGGAGGCACTGTCTGATGACCATTACACTGGCTTTTCAATGCAGGGGGGCATGACCTCATCACAGTTGGCAAGTATGGCAATTGCTAAGGTATTAATAATGACACATATACAGTAGATGTGCTGAATTTTGGTTTATTGCACATATCATTATGAGTAAGGGCTAAATCAAAGTGGTAAAATGTGAAAAGGGGTGATGAGTTAGGTCATGCTAGATGGATTCATCAGAGTAGCAGCTACACCAGTTGGTTGCACAGGTCCAGTGTCCTTGTGCCATGGAAAAATGGAGTCATGCCCCAGGACAGTCTACAGGGTGTCTCAGTGGCACACAAGGGTGACATATCAGTCGAGGTTCACTTCCTGGCAGTGGGTTAGGTCTTGGCATCTGCTCCAGCCGGATGTTTGGATGGACATCCACATTTGCGGGGGGTTCCTCAGCTACAAAGGGAGGGGTGTCTGAGGCTTGTGGTTCCCCTGGCAGGGCCTCTATTTCCACTAGCTGCTGCAGATGTAGGTGGCCCAGATGTTAGGTTGCTAGTGGTAGGACCCTGATTGTTTGTTGAGGAACCACGCAGGGTGGTGTTGATGTCCCTCAGCACCCCTGCAGTGGAAGCCATGGTGGCATTATGTACCTGCCACTGCTGCATGACTTCCTGGTGATATTCCCCCTGCAGCCTTTGATTGTCCCCCAACATGGTGATAATTTGGCCCCTTCTGTCCAGGGAACTTTGGTATGCTCCCAGGATTTGCAAGATGGTTTCCTGGTCAGTGGAGTTCCTTTGAAGCCCACCCTCTGGTCCACAGTATCCCTCCCACGCACCCTAGCCCATTCCCAGTGGTAGCAGGGCCTTCATTGTCTGGGATTTAAAGGTTCGACTGAGATCCCTGTACTGTGGGGCAAGCAATAGATTGAACTGGCCTTGGGACACAGGTTGGGGGGTGAATGGTTGCTTGTGATGTGGTTGCACCTGGGGTGGGGGGTGTTGATGTGGGCATGGTGAGGCAGGTTGTCGTTGACTGACCAGGTGTCCCAGATGGGCCAGGTTGTTCGTTGTTGTCCAGACATCCAGTTGCGTTGTCCTCACTGGGGCCATCATGCTGAGGAGGACTGGCAGTGTCTGGTATCCTCTCCATGGTGGCAAGCGCTGGGTTACCTGTGGAGGGAGTGAGACACAGAGTTAAGGTTGAAATGTGTGTTAGATGACCTCTTCAAGAGATGCACGACAGTGGCTGTACATGATTCTCTGAAATGAAATAGACAGATGCTGCACAGCATGCCTTCTTTTGTAAATACTACTCCGTGACTTGATTTCCATACTCCATGTTGGGAGATGTCATACAGGTTTGGTACAGATTGCACTGCAGACGAGTTCGGTTATTGTCTGATAATTGACATGACTGTTGACTTCTGTTACCTAGTGATTTGTGAGGCTTGCTAGATGTCACAAATTATAGCTGTGCCATGCACAATTGTGTCCTAGTGGGAACACAGTATGTGGGTATGCAAGGGTTATAGTCCTGTATCTAGATGTGTTGCATGTGCATTCTCTCAGCCATCTTCGTTTCCTACACAGGTGAGTCTATTTATGGTTTGGGATCTTTGATCTGCAGCCTTTAGGAATGGTCACTCAGCTGTAGCTGTATGTTGTTTTGTATGCTATTCCGAGTGTGCCATTGCGTATCTGTCTTTGCCATATACTTGTCCTCACTAGGTGTATCTAGATGGTGTAGCTAGTACTTTAGTTATTTATTCATGAAATGTGATGTGTTGTGCACATTCAAGGTGTTCAAACAATAGCGTTGGTCCATGCTGGGAGTCGTAGTGAATTGATGTTGCAGTCGTTAATGTGGGTGTTTTGTGGGAATATGATGGTGGTAAAGACAGTGAGGATATGATTAAAAGGATGAATAATATTTGTGAGGATGTGTGGGTGCTGTGGTGTGAGGGGGTGATGATTGATGTGTATTGTGTGGTTTTGTGAACTGTGTGTTGTGTTTGTTGTGCAAGTGTGGAATATGTGCTGAGTGTAATGTGTAGGGGTGCCTATTGTTTGTTTGCTCATTATATTTTCTTTGCTAGTGTCTAGCTGTAAGTGGCTTTCTGGTTGTAAAGGATTGTGGGTTGTGTAGGGGGGGTGTTAAATATTGCAGTGAGTAGGTGTGTCAGGTGTGTGGATGTGTGTCAGGTGTGGGGTATTCAAACTATCCAATGTGGTGTGGTGTCCTGGCTGCTGTGAGTTTTGACTGCGGCAGCTCGCACCGCCAATGGGTTTACACCATGGAAGAACCACTGTGGTAATTTGTGACTCATAATCTGGTGGGTGGATTTTTGTCAGGCTGGCAGTGCTGGTGGTGGAACGGCTACTTTCCCAACCTCCAGTGTCCTCTTTCCTGCCCTCCCGGTGTCCCAGATGGGCCAGGTTGTTCAACGTTGTCCAGGCATCCAGGCGTGCTGTCCTCACTGGGGCAGACTCAGATTGTTGGCAGTCTTCACTTTGTGACTCTTAACACGGTGGTCAGATGACCGCCAACATGGCGGTCTTTTGGCAGCCGCCAACGCGGTAGTCTTCCTAAAAGACCGCCAGAGTTGTAACAAGGCCCATAGTGTATCATTGGACATCAATAAGGTCCTCTAATACACAGGGCACTGTTTTTCTATCCTAGTCTTGAGGAGGTGAAAACAGTAGCAGAGAAAGAGGTAAACATCTCTATATAAACTGTTTACTTTTTGTAATGGCCACATCTTTTTTTCCTTACCTCTTTAAAAGTAAATTTTATTTTCAGATTACTTATTGATCATCTTCATTACTATGATTCTTTCTTCTTCCAAGTAGCTCTTATGTAATGAGTAAGTTTACCTAGTTCACTGATATTTCCCACAACCTAACAAACTCTTTTTGTCTTTAAATTAAAAATACCGAACCACTCTACTCTAACCACACCAAAGGTCAGTGATAAACTGGCGAAAACAAAACCTCCACCGTCACACCAACAGAAATACGCCCACACTATCACGACACATGAATCCACGCACATATACAAAACACAGCCACATTGGACATTTCGAAATACACTCACCGGATACACATACACACACCACTCCCACACACCCAATACAATATACAACACACACCCACATCACCCACAAACCCCTACAACAAAAATTACCGAGAGAAGGCCAGAGAGAGACACCACAAACAACTACCAAGCATCCACAGGCACACAATACCATCACCCACAGAACTTCCACGCACCTCACACACACACCACTACATATCACCCCACTTATCACTACACACACAACCCCACACATCACCCACACCACCCCATGGCACGGCAAAGACACCCCAGGTTCTCTGAGGAGGAGCTCAGGGTCATGGTGGAGGAAATCGTCCTGGTAGAGCCACAGCTATTTGGATCACAGGTGCATAACACCTCCATAGCTAGGAAGATGGAGCTATGGTGAAGAATAGTGGACAGGGTCAATGCAGTGGGACAGCACCCAAGAAATAGGGATGACATCAGGAAGAGGTGGAACGACCTACGGGGGAAGGTGCGTTCCGTGGTCTCAAGACACCACCTTGCGGTTCAGCGGACTGGCAGCGGACCCCCACCTCCTCCCCCACAACTAACAACATGGAAGGAGCAAGTCTTGGTGATTCTGCATCCTGAGGGCCTCGCAGGAGTAGATGGAGGAATGGACTCTGGTAAGTCAAATCTTAACTATTACATCCCCCACCCTACTTGCATGCTATCACATACACCCACCCTCACCCCCATCACTCCAACTCCTCACAAATGTCCCAATATCAGAAACCACACATCCCAACACCAAGCCCTGCATGCAACACCAAAGCATGGACACCCATCACCAATGCATGGCCACTGCACATACCCATACAACCCCTAAACCACCAGCATACAAGGTTCCACACAGGAATGCAAGCACTGGGGTACACGGTCACCCATCTATTGCACACCATGGCACACACAGATGTAATAAACATCCTTTTATACCCCTGCAGGACCCCTACCCAACGTCACAGGACAGGAGGGTCCACACATGTCCACACCACCAACAGAAGAGGCCCACACTGATGACAGCAGCTCTGTACAACTGGATCTAGATGACCAGACCGGCCAATCTGGGACCTAGGGACAGTCGGTTCCCCTCACACTGGCACAGGCCACCACAGAGCTTCCCCCCTCTGGAAACACCAGTACAGCACCCACCCAGCGGGCCCATACCTCTGTCCCCAGGACACGTCAATCAGCAGTGTGTCCACCACTACAGGGAACCCAGGCTAACCCACCACCCCAACAACAACAGGGACCTGGGGGCAGTGGGCACACGGTCCAGGGGACGGAGGCCCATTAACACAGGGGAACTAGGAGGGCTGCTGTGTGACATGGGAAGGACAGGCCAAGGGAACCCACTCTCCTCGAGGCCCTCTCCAACTTCATGGGAGCGTACCATCATTCCCTGGAGATGATGGCAACGGTACAGGCCAAGTTTCAGGAGACCCAGCGGCTGCAGGAGGACCAGTCTTTGGGCTTCAGGGAGGAACTCAGATCCATCAATTCCACCCTGGGCACCATCGTAGGGGTGTTGAAGGAAGTACTCAACACCAGGAGGGACACTGTGGCACAACAAGGGGCCCCTGACACTAGCCTGGATGATGAACTGCCCACCACCTCCGCCAGCACTAGTGGACAGGACGCCCCGCCACAGGACCACCACACCAGCACCCCACCCCCTGCAGAGGGAGAACCACCCCGTAAACAGTCCCTGAGATCCAGGACAAAGACAGAGAACGATGCCAAGACCCCCGCCAAGAAATGAGACCACCCTGAATGTCATCCTTCTGTCCCACTTTGTCACCCTGTCCATCCTCAAACTGCCCCAGCTCCACTTCCTATGCCCATGTGGGCAATGCACCTGTAAGACTTATAGACTGGACTCTGCCATGGACAATACTCCACCATCACCCCTCACCATTTTACAACCAGCTCCAATATTGAGCACTTAAATAAAAATTGAAGCACAAAACAATCTGGAGTCTGTGATTTCGGAATAGTGTATTAGCAATTACAGTGTCAAAATGCTCTTTCAAATGTAATGTCAACATACCTATGTCACACAGCTCTAGTCCATGAGGAAACACAGCAGATGTCACACAGTGGGACCCACATCTGTGAAATCGTAAGGGAAAGTGACAACTCAGTGACCATACACTGGGTGAAAACGACAGACAGTAGAGAGGTAGTAGTGTTTAAGTACATGTAGTAGGCAGGTTTGTATTCTTACATGTGTCTCACTGGAAATATTGCAGGATCACCGAGTTCCTGTTGCCGATGTCCTCTTCTTCGGCTTCCTCGTCTTCACCGTCCACAGGCTCCACAGCTGCAACAACACCGCCATCTGGACCATCCTCCTGCAGAAAAGGCACCTGTCGTCGCAAAGCTAAGTTGTGAAGCATACAGCAGGCCACGATGATCTGGCACACCTTCTTTGGTAAGTAGAATAGGGATCCACCTGTCATATGTGTCGCGTGGGCTCTCATTATTCTAAATGAGACTACTGGATTTCTAGGTAGCAGGATCTATAACGGTGTGGGGGACTGATTCTGACCCATGTGTAAAGAACTCTGTCACCCTAAATCCGGTTTTTGCTCCGGCTAACTAGCAGTGCCTCATTTCTCCCATGTGGAAGGAATGATTCGGCAGCCGAGCGCATTACATCTTTGGAACTTCTCAGGGAAGTCGTGGTTACTCAGATCCAAACCAACTCTCTTATTTCCAATATGATCTCATATACAAATGACAAAGACAGTATAAGTTTTATATAATGTTTTTTAATAAAACAACTGTATTTTAGATATTAAGGCGTGAGCCGCAATAACCAGAACGATACAACACAGTAGGATTGTAATAGTCACCAGGAGAGTAAAACATAAGAACAAAGCTATCATATTGTCAAACAGTTTCTACTCTCCCTCTGCTTGTTCTATTTAGAGCACAGCATGTTAAGCTTCTAGCTTGCCTATTAGAATCACTGTGGAGACATCAGCCCTCATACCTGAGCAAAGACCTGTGATCTTGGTTCAGCATCTGCAACGAGGCAGTCAGCGTCTAGTTGTGGTTCCCTGGTCGGAATCTCCCTCTTGCGTGTTTTGGGACAAGGAAGTGATTTTATAACTAACATGTCATTGTGATCACAAAATGTCCCTACGCAGGAATGCCAAGTCTAAACTCTTACCACGTCTATCGGCAATGTACCAGACTGTATCCTTGACTGAAGCACAGAGTAAATATGTTATGGAGAACTCCAGTGCTGAAGTAGGCAAAACAGTGTGATATGAATAAAAAAACAACACCGTAGAACTGGCTATTTGAAAAATAACAGTACGAAGCCTAATAAAAAGCATGTAGAGCAAAGTGCACAGAGGGTCTAAGCGGTCGGCAAATGAATAAAATATATTCAGGGCAAAGTGCACAAAGGCCTAAAGCCTGAAGCTAAAGCGCAATGAATACGTAAAACTAACCACACTACACCCTCCCCTTGTCGGTAGCAAGTGGTTCCAATAATATAAACAGATGCCCCAAATATAAACAATACCTAAAACAATTATTTCGACAAGGTGAGAAGACAACAAAGTCATAAATTTAGGTAACATGTGATCATAAAGCCAAATTCAATATAGTGTCAATTTCGTAAAAATCCAATCGTCAGATAGAAGCAATAGAACGCAGGAGTTCCTCCACTTCGATATATGTCAATATCGGAAGATCCACGCCACAAAGTACCATGGAGCAGGTGTGATCCAAAGCCCCAAAACCATTCAGGGCGGCACCCCGTGCAGGGCCTATGAAAGAGACAATACCATCTTCCTCCAGGAAGGGAATCTCAAACTGCCTCACGAAGCAAGCGCATCCGTAGTGCACAAGTCTGGGAATGAGCCCTAATCGGGAACATCAACAGATCAGCATCGACCATTGGAGGGCGCTGCAAGGAGAGACAGAGAGCCAGTGCATGTTCAAACGAGCACCAAAGGCATCGAAACACGGGTTGCACACAATCCAAAACCGGTCTGAATGACAGAGACCAGTCACATTCCAAATGTCCCAGGAGTGTCGCTCCAAAATGCTGCATCATGCGTTCACGACACAGCTGCGCTGACGGGAGCAGCAATACCAGATCTCGTTGTGACGGGACAGCCATTGCGGAAAAAAAAGCAACAACAGCAACACTCCAGCCAATAAAGCCAAAGTAATCGGGAAACCCCCAAAAATGCTTCCGAAAATAGAATGTATAGCCGAAGGTATCAACCCGAATATGGAAGAGAAGGTATGAGCAAAACCAACACCAACAACTTTGAAAAAATGTGCAATACCAGCAGTGCTGGATGCATTAAATATACGTCCCACAAGTTCACCGAAGTGATTTGGAAAGTTAGTATTCAAAAGGGACTGTATCTCCGCCGATGACCTTGCCACCTGAAGTGCGCAGGTCTCGCTAGCAGATGTAAGGGCCACATGTTTTTGAAACAATAAAGCTTTTAGCCGACTCAACTTGTCGAAATCAACCTTGGAAGTAGCAATATGAGGCCAGATGTCCGCTACCTCCCTAAATTGAGTGGGGGGAAACAACACATTCCTGCAGCACGTAACGGCCTTGTTGACATCGACGATGTAAACTATTCCGGCACGCATGCCACAGCAGCGTTCACTGTTAAGAACAATGTAACTGCCGTTAGAAAGCACCTGGAAAGTGTTTTTAATAACCGGTACTGGAACTCCCTTCAGATAACAAGCTAAGTTAGCAATCGAAGCGTTACACGCCCCGTGCAAGGACAGCTGTTCACAAACCATTGAATGGCTGACAGAAGCTTTGCATTTGCTGCCGCTAAGAAAAACCTCCTTCAAACCATTAACACATCTGTACTGAAAGGGAAGGTCCCACACCTCGTGTATGTAACTGTCTCCCAATAGTTCATATCTACCCACCGGAATGTGCTTCAAACACGAAGTAAATTGCAAAGTGGAGATAGGCAAATTAATAATCCCATGAATCAACCACTCAGCTGACGGAATCTCAGCTACCGTGAAAGGCAGTTTCTCTAATTTCTCAAAATTCAACATAACATATGTCGCTTCCTTTTTAGCCATCAGTTGTTGCTGACGAGTCATATTAAAAGAGATAAAGATCTCTCTGGCACGAACGTGCTGCCATGGAACGCGACCCGCCTTCAAGGTCTGAAGAGTCCAACCCAGCTGCATGATGGACCGCGTCTGACTCTGCCCATGATATAAAGAAGACATGTCCGATTTAATAATGTCAATGGCAGAGGAAACAATGCTGTCAATCGTGTAAACACGGTCAGAAAGAGTATGCATGCCATTATCAACAACAGACAAAGTCTGCATCAGGTTTTCCTGATCAATCTGCCTCAACCGTGCTGCAGCCTCTTGTTGTGAAAGCTTCCAAATCTCATTATAAACTTTGTATAAGAACCTTTTCCTCCGTGGTACTTTGGGACCCGACAAAAAATCTTGTAAATCAGTATCATTAGACAGTAACGTGAGATGTGACTTAACTGCATCCAGCGTGGATGACTTCAACCATTGTTGACAAAGCTTCCCCACACTGTATGTAGTTATAATATCAGCATGTTCTGGTGATACGTAACGAGGGTCTGCCCTACTAGTCCTGAACCCCCCCCGAAGAGGTGACAAAACGTTGATGACACACATTAGTGTCAACAGGCGATAATAACCACCCGCCTGGATGTAACGATGAAGTGTTAAGCGTACCATTCTGGACCCAATGTGTAAAGTCACTAAAAGTAGCATTTACATAGTGCTGCCAATTTTTTAATTTAGAAGGGACAGGTATACTAGGCAAAGTAAACTCCCTAATTGTCGCTAAGCCCAAACAGCTAGTCTGTTGTACTGTGTCATTGAGGAAAATCATCTGCACAGGGATAATACATGCTCTAAATAACGTGTCCCTGCCTTGCATTTGCCAATTTTTCAAACCCCAAACACATTTCAAGTCAACAGTTTTAAACCAGTATTCATATCCCTCGACCGAAAGTTTAGATACAAACAAATTGGAATACAGTAATTTGGTATCGGTCAATAACATTTGCTTATTAGAATACGGTACAACTTTAAAATAGTAGGACTTAGCATTACGTTGATCATGCCCAGAAAAATATGCAAATTTATCATAATACTTTTTCGAACTCCCTTGTGGAGGAGTCGAGCAATGTTCCCATTGCACATAATTAAACATGGGCTTAGGGCTACTAGCTTTATGAATAAAGTGGTGTCCATAATAGTTGTAACAAAACATGTCACCATGATTATCTCTAAACTGGTAAGCATCATCATCGTCATAGACAGTATAATATTGCAAATCCGTTAGCATAGAATCTACTGTCTTCACATCCCAATCATCAGAAACAATGCCAGGTATAACAATATCATTCATTGATAATTTGAGGACATACGGTATTTGAATCAATTCAGTGGGACCATATATATCAAACATTACTTTATCCCACACAATTCCATCCGGAACTGGTATTGCAGAAATGTTTACTGTGGACAAGTCTCTTCGAACCATATGAGACGAAAAATGCGGTTTTAACACAGTCTCCACGTGCTCAATGTCAGATCGATCAGGAAGAAAATGACCATGTATTATCAGAAAAAAAGTAACCACAAATCCCAACCATAATAAAAGTGTCATCACGGCCAAAAACAGCCAAAAATAGTTCCAAGGAAAAACAAAATATGTGCGTTTAAGCCAACCCAGCAGCCGTCGTGGACCGTGGACAGAAGACATCGAGGACGAGGAGCCGGACACATCATTATCAGCGTCGTTGAAGCAGCCAGAAGCAGTTCTAGCAAAAGGTGCGACTGTGAACGAAGAAGCAGATGGAGGCTCTCGCCGTGGCACGCTATAAACCACATGTTCAGAAACATCAGTAGAACGTACAGCAATTTGATCAAAAGATTCCATATTAATCGCCGTCGGTGGAACAATCGCAAGATCATCATCCACCCTCCCCAAGCTCGGAGAGGAAACATTGTCGGTGAAAATCACCTGCAGTGGGACTTCTTCCCCAGTAGTGAGAGGGATTCCGGAACTACTGGGTGTCCCTCTTGGTATGCTGTGCAGAATTGGCCACATGTTGTAACTTGACATTATCAATGGAAACAAAGCGATTTCCTTTGGCCCCCCGCAGCGGCGGTAAAATCACAGTTCTCGTGCCGCTCACCCCCAACACAGGGACAGGTCCTCGATAAGAAGGACCAAATTCTTTTTTAACTGCGACCTTTTCACGCACTAGATCCCCAATCCTGGGTATCCAACCAGTAGGTGTTACTGGCTCATCCTTAATTCCTGAGGAGGCAGCACTGGCAGAAGAGTTATCATCACGGAATTGTTGTAAATCCTGCAAAACAGTGACACGATCATTTATGTCAAAGGGCGTATCTGCCGCCTCCACACCAGGACCATCTAGATCAGGAACATACATTTGTGTTCCAAACAGACACTCATATGAAGTACGACCCCCCCAGTGACCTTCTAGGCAAGTTATTAAGTGCTCTCTGTACTCCATATAGGTGGGCTAGCCAACCACGACCTGTACCTATAACTCTGGCCGTTAAGGACTGCTTTAAATCACGATTTAAACGCTCCACGACAGAATTTCCCTCGGGATGAAATGGAGACGAGAATTGGAGTTGGACCCCCAACGAAGCCATGGTGTCCCTGAATGCCTTAGAGGCAAAAGCAGGGCCCTGGTCCGAATGAAAAGCCGCAACTGCAAATATATCGACAAAGATGCGCAAATCTTTAATAACAGTTCGAGCGTCAGCCGAGCGTTGTGGCCAGACCCACACAAATCTGGAGCACGAATCTACAGCAACCAATATATATTTGTATGCACTATCTGGTGTCAGCGGACCACAATGATCCAAGTGCACACACTGCAATGGTCTATTTGAAATCAGAAGGGGCGTCTGCTGCGGGCGTCTGGCCGACGATGCTTTAATTTGTTGACAAACGTCACAACAAAGGACATATTGCTTCGTCTCTTTATAGAGACCAGGCCACCAGTAACGAGCCTGTAAAAGTGAAATCGTGGCAGCGACCCCAGCATGTGCAGAAGCCACTCCCTCATGTGCTGCAGAAATCAATCGAGGTCTCTCAATTTTATTGGGAATTTCACGTACACCAATGCCTGGAATTTTAACAGTAGCATTCAGCGCACCATTCAAGCAGTAACTATATTTTGAAGGAAATCCTTTAGGAAAGGGCGTGCCATCAACCGTAGCCTTTATGGCAGCCGAAATTTCTGTGTCTGGTTTGGAACTCGAACGAGTCACTGCGGCTACAGTGGCGACAGCCACTGCCGATTTCGCGGCTTCATCAGCCAAAGTATTCCCAGCAACGTGTATTCCAACGCGCTGGTGTCCAAGTGTATGCACAACATGGACTTTAGGAAGCGTTTCCTTCAGATCTGCAACCTTACCCCACAACATTTTATGTTTAATGGTGTTGCCTTTAGAATCTCTGAACCCATTCATCTTCCAATAGTGTAGATATTCGTTGAAAGACTGCACACAGTAGTAGGAGTCACAGACCAGCAAGGTTAAAAGCGCTGGATCCGCGTGCTCCAACGCTAACAATAGAGCTTTGAGCTCAGCCAGCTGTGCCGTGCAATCTCCCAAGGTTTTAGTATAAGTATGTCGGTGGCAGAACACTTCCCCCTCCATAGTGCCGCTCACCACCGCACATGCAGCAGAATACTGTTGTTTAGTCCCAACCGCTGGTTGCGCAGAGCCATCGGTATACATGACTACTTGATATTGGTCAATAGGCAACGTACCAGCAGGAACAGGGTATTCCATTTCATATTGAAGAAATTCTTGAGTCTGCAGTTTAGGGTCAAATACATAATCTACATCAGTGGCTGTCAAAGACGTAGCCCATTGTATCCATCGCGGGTGTAAAGCTTTCGAATTTGGAACACTCGCTTTTGTAACTGCCTCTAAGGCCGGAATTGGGGAAACGACAACAACGCGTTGACCCTGGGCCAGCGGTCTTTCTTTAATAACAGCCATCTGTACTGCAGTGAGAATTTTCCCAGTTTGTGCAAAACGTTGCTGTGCAGCAGAATACAAGTGAGACTTGTATGCAATCGGGACTGTCTCCCCCTCATTAAAGGTGACATAAGTAAACCCAACAGCCCCAGGTATCACCCTGATGACTAAATGTGTCTTATTGTCCCGTGTGTGTAAGTGTTTAACTGCCAAGAGATCACTTTGTAATTCTCGTAGTATGTGTGTATGTTCAATCGTCCAAAATCTACTCGAAAAATTCGGGCGAATCAACTCTTATAAGGGTTTTATATGCGTCGCATATTCAGGAATGTAAGTTCTGCCAAAATTCAGAAACCCCAACAATGACTGGAGCTTCCGAACCGTATTAGGAGGCTGCAAAAAAGCACATTTCTCCAAAAAATGTGGCGCTAAGCTCTTGCCCTCACTCGACAACTCATATCCCAGGAAAATGACGCTGAGGAAGGCAATCTTTGATTTCTTAAAATTAAACTTATAGCCAATATCAGCAAACCCCACAACAATGCGCGATACACGCCTTAGATGTTGCAGAATCTCATCATCTGTCAGATATATGTCATCAACATATGATAATGCTTCAGGGTAGAACTCATGCAGCATTTCAGTTACACGAGCCGAAAACAGTCCTGGGCTATTCTTATACCCCTGAGGCAAACAACAACATTTTTTCTGAGAGCCAAACGCACTGAAACAGGTATAGTCCCGACTCTCGGGCGCTATATTCTGGCAGAAAAATCCATTAGAGATATCTAATGTTGTCTTGTATTTTTTACGCACTAGGGGCCAGATGTAGGAAACTGTTTGCGACTCGCAAACGGCAAAATTTGCCGTTTGCGAGTCGCAAAACGCAGTTTCCTATGCAGAAATGCATTTTGCGAGTCGGAACCGACTCGCAAATAGGAAGGGGTGTTCCCTTCCTATTTGCGAGTCGCAGTGGGATGCAATACCATTTGCGACCGTGTACGCAGTCGCAAATGGCATCGCAGTTACCATCCACTTCAAGTGGATGGTAACCCACTCACAGATTGGAAGGGGTCCCCATGGGACCCCTTCCAGTTTGTGACTGGACCCAAAAATACTTTTTCAGGGCAGGGAGTGGTCCAAGGGACCACTCCCGGCCCTGAAAAAATACCGAAACAAAAGGTTTCGGTTTTTTTTAAGTGCAACTCGTTTTCCTGTAAGGAAAACGGGCTACACTTAAAAAAAAAAACTGCTTTATTGAAAAGCAGGTCACGAACATGGAGGTCTGCTGACGTGCCTATACTCGCAATGGGGCCGCAAATTGCGACCCACCTCATGAATATTGATGAGGTGGGTCATTGCGACCCCATTGCGAGTCGCAGTCGGTGTCTGAGACACCGTACTGCATAGCAAATTGTGACTTGCAATTTGCGAGTCGGATGGACTCGCAAATTGCAAGTCACAATTTTGCATTTTGCTACATCTGGCCCTATATTATTCATAAGCGCTGCGCTGTGTGAATTCTGTATTGCATATGTGCGTGTATGACTATTCAAATGTCGGTAATCCACCACTATCCTATATGAATGGTCCGGTTTAGCAACCGGAAACAAGGGATTATTCATCGGCGAGACACAGGGCTCAATTACACCCTGGTACTCCAATTGTGTAAGAATTTTCCTAACTGATGCCCTTGCTTCAAATTTGATAGGATACTGCGGTTGTGGCTGAGGTTCGCCCTTTATCGGAATTACATGATAAGGTGATTGTCTGTCCCACCCCACGTTATTTCTATACAAGGCGGGAACCTGTGCTAGAGCTCATGATTTACTATAGGACTCTGCTAGTTCTCTCGGAACAAGTGGTGAGAAGGAAGGTGTAATAACCTCCTCCCCAACTGGACAGTCGCGAACAAAGTCAGGTGGCCAATCCTGTTCGGCCAGTAGAACATCATATGATTTCACCACATGGCCCCAAAAAATGGCGTTTATAATACAGTCAATGTCCCCTTCCAATCGCAGAGTCACATTATATACTCTATCAGGCCAAAAAGAGGGTACTTTCCTACAAAATGTTGCATCCAGTTGATGGAGTGCAGTTTGGTCACTCGAGTCTAGCCTCAGTTAAAGACCGGTAACCGGGGACCAGTAGAAAGGTGGCGACTGATTTATGGATGAACTTCACCCTGACGTCAAGGAACATTGACTCCTGGGGCCAAAGTCATCCCACTGTGTTCATGGACCGACAGGTAGCCCTAGGTCCTTGAACACTGTGTGGGACCAACGGGTAGCCCAAGGAAAACCTTTCACCAGATCAGCATCTTGTATCCCTTGCATCAGGACCACTCTATTGATGTCTATGGCGGTTCACCCATAGAGTTTGGAACTGGACAGGATACTGCTTTGACTAGAAGGTGACTGTCCTAACAAGCCTTCATGGCCCCTTTGACTTGCTCTCTGTTAGATTTGGTCACCCAAAGTGGGCCAGAGTAACCAAACACAACTTTTCAAAAGTTTTCCAAGTAACCACTAATCAATATATTTGCTAGTGCTTGTTTGCGATTTGAATGAAAAGCACAGATTTATAATTTTCTTAGAACCCCCTGATGGATTTTGTTTGTTTTGGTGTCTAACAATTGATAAAAATAAGAGTTAGATTTATAAATTGGTATTAGATTTTCGTTGTGTTGCATTTCTTTCTTTTTCAACTGTTTTGGTACTACTAAATGCTTTCCACTTGTACATTTTGCAAAGCCTAACTTCTTGAAGTCACAATTATCCAGGTTTGAGCTAAGGTTTTGCAGTCAAACCTGACTGGAGCCAAGATGGATTTGTGAGTTCATTACACAGTGAAGTCGCACAACTACACCATATAATGAACTGCTTTCCTGACAGGCAGTAAACTGGGTTCGTCAAATACTGGTGATTAAAATGGCATTACTAAAACCCACATTCATTTGAATGTGGTGGATCTGTAATGTACGGACATGTACCTCTCTTTCCTTGGTCTGGTTTTATTTAGACTTATCTTGCACAACAGATATCACACTTGGCATATACTCATACTAATCTAAGCAAAGGAATGACACACTTAATGCAATGCTGCTTATTTATTGCATCTTAGCAATTCAGCTGAAATGCTAGTTATCTCAGGGTCACCCTCTCATCTGCAGTTCATCAACTGAGGAATGGAGTTTGGTTGACTTTACTACACCAATCTACATGAGCGACCCTACACCCACACTTTACATACGGCATTAGAACAAAAGATCTCCGATAAAGAGCCCTCTCGTGGGTGCCTGTCAGGCATTGCAGCGCCAGTCTGACGAGGAAAATGCTCTATGAGGAAGCATGACACCCATCTAGGTGTGTAAGGACTTCTGTTCCTAAGGAAACTGACCCCCGTCAGATTCCCTGGTTGCTGGCCTACCACATTCTCCTTTTTTTACTCTTAAGGAACTGCATACTCTTTGTTGATAGACTTGAATAACTACTCAGACATTCAGATGCTTATGTGGAAAGCACCACAAATCCATGTATTAGCCCAACTCTGATTGGGGAAAATTGTAACCGGTAATACTTTTTACACATGGAAAATTTCTAACCTCAAGGTATTGGATTTTACTGGTGCGATAATTGTTATGTAATCCTTCAGGAGTAATATTTTGAGGTTTTGGTTCTAGCAGACAACCAGTGCCGAAAGTCCTCACAAAGCAATTTGCACTGGGTTTTTAATGCTGTATAAATGCAAAAAACCTGAAAATGTATGTTGTTTTTTAAACCCTGGCTTGACAGCACAGTTATAGCCAGAACTTGAATGATCAGAGTACTATAAATAGAGGTCCATAAGATACACTCATGTTGGCTACCCTTAGTACAGAATTTTATTGAAGTTGTGTGCGTCCACTGAAAAGCGTGCTTGAATTGCACTTTTTTGCTTGTGGCAAATCTTATACTTCATAAATCAGGGCTGAGTTGACTATGGGGGCAAGCCAATGCTCATGGTTGTAGGCTTGATATTTGTATTTTGAGATGTTATGATAAAGGCAGTAGGCCTGATGTATTTATTGTGAAAACCATATGTTAACATCAATCTATCTAAGGGTGTATTGTTATTACTTTGCATGAAAGCCTGCAAAAAAGGATAGTGTTGCATGAAGTCTCACAGATTACTGTAGTAGGCAAATGTTTTGGTGTTGGTTGCACCCTGTGATGAATCAATACAATATGGAAGCTTTGTTCTGTGATAATACAGTATTTAGGAGAGCTTGCATCTTGCTTAGCTTTGACTTGTAGAAAAGCTTCCACTCACCACAGTAGGCCTGAGTTGGTTATGATGACAAACTATAAGGCTTATTAGCGCACTGGGAAAAGTTATGTCCCATGCCATAAGTCTGATCTGCCTATTATGAAAAGTGATAACATAGCAGGCCTAGAATATTTATTGGGAAAAGTGTTTGGTAAGACAGTAGGCTTTTAACAGGGGTTCTTATCTCATTAAGGTCTGGGCTACAGACTGATATTTTACTACAAGTACTCTCAAAGAGTAAGGTAGTAGGCAAGGGTTTGGAGTTGGCCACCCACTCTGGCAAGCCCTGGCAGTGTTTATTGTGGTGGTTCTAGTTTGGTCTCGTTAAGAGTGATAATATATTGTTTCGCAAAGTGTATTTTTTTTACATATTTACAATTATATAGCTGGATTTACTCTATATCTAGAATTTTGGTGCTTGTGATCCACCGGAACAATCCTTTGTGAGAGAAGATTTGTGCAATAGTAATCCTTTCCAGTGTCTATTAGGGTGGGATTTTATACTGTTTTTACAGCTGTAATCTTTTACCCAGTTGTAATTTTAGTCGTCTATGCCTGATGGTTGTCTTGTGGGAACGCTTATGCCCAACACAGTAGGTTACAGTTGGTTATGGCAAAAAGCCAGTCAGAAAGGTTATACACCGGATTGCTTATGAAAAGTTACAATAAAGACAGGAGGCCCAACATACTGATTGTGAAACCGTATTACTTTTAAAAAGGTACAATAAAGACAGGAGGCTTAACAGATAGATTGTGAAAAACCAACATGTCAAAGTTAACAGGCTTTCAAGGATGGAGTGTTATTACTCTATATAACAGCCTACAAATGGGTGTTTTATTAAATAGTACATTACTCAAGATTACTGTAGTAGGCAGGGGTTTTGGTGTTGCTTACCCACTCTAACAAACCGTGGATATAGAAGATTTGTGAGAATCCCTGTTAGACCTGGTTAGAAAGAGCAGTATTTTACTTTGCCAACTGTAATTTTGTATACTTTTGTAATTTTATGACTGCATGTCTGGTGATTAGGAAAGCTAAAGCGGTTATGACGATGGCTATAAGCCTGTTCGTGCACTAGAAAAGGTATTTTAGAAGCCATAGTTGTCATTTGTTTATTATGAAAAGTTACAACACAGTCAGTAGATTGTATTTATTTACTATGTAACACATGGTAAAGCCAATGGGTCTTTAACGGTGGATTGTTTTCGCAGTGTGTTAAAGACTTCAGTCAGGTATTTGTTACATGAAATTCCTGAAATTTTTAGCGATCTTTTAGGATCTTGTAACATATATAACGGTCCAAAACAATTTGCCAGTCACATCAGCTGCTGTCTGGAAAGTTTTGTGGTGATCCGTCTAACGGGGGCAGAGAAAAAAGGGGGTCTCAAAACACTTTTTCCCCCATTCATTTTTCCATTGAGATTTTGAACAGCGATAGCGCTAAAACTACTGAACGGAACTACACAAAATTTGTCAGAAAGGTAGGTTATTTTTTCTTTTGGTGTAAATCTGTTCAGTAGTTTTAGAGAAAAAAAAAAAAATACAAATTTATAAATATAGGGACACAAAATATTCGTGACCCCTCTCGATCTCGTGCTGATATCAACAACGCCGTTAAAGTGTTGGCAGCCATTTGGGGCTTGGCTGAAGTCGAATCCCAGAAAGAAATAATAAAAAAATACAAAAGGGGCCAGGCTATGAACACCTTGACCCCTTATCTTTGGTCCCAAAGGGACCCCCAGGGATAAAAAACATTTGTAAAAATAAATGGTTGCAAATCTGCAGTAACATTTTTTTTTAAACCAAACATGGGCTCCTACACTTGTTTTGAAATAAGCCCATGTGACGGGGTAAACCCGATCACCGCAAGACGAGAGACCGGAGGTGACGTGTCGGACTCCTCCGACACGTCATCTCCGCGTTTCCCTGTTACCAGGGAAACGCGTCCCGAGCGAGGCCGGCGTCAGGACGTTGCCGGGGAAACCTGGATAGGTTTTCCAACCCCGGATTGGCCAGAGGAGCGCGGCGTCACGGATGAAAAGCCGGTGGAGCCGGCGAGGAGGAAAGAGGAGGAAGAGACCGGAGACGAGCGAGAAGGAGACGGAGACGACGGCGAACGGAGGGAGACCGAGGCGAGAGACCAAGAGAAGAAATACCCCCTGGAGGACGGCGAACTGGGACCAGGAAGCCGTAACGAACCCTACCTCAGCGAGGACCACCTCAACGCCCGCCACGGCCCCGGAGGGTCGTGGCTCACGAAGGTACGGTCCTTCTGGACAAATAAAGGGTGCACGGCAGGGAAGGGGACTGGGGAAGGAAACTAGGGAAGGGGTAGAGGGTGAATGGGGAAGAGAGGTGGGAGGGCACAAAGGAAGGACTAGCGACACAATAAAACACGAGTAAAATTAGTAACAAGCACTTCCCTCTATTCCGCACAGACACCACCCCCTCCCCTCTGTTATCCACCCCAGTCTGATAAAATTTAATAAGAAAGACGTATCTCTTAACGTCCCACTTACCCTCGTTTTTCCTTATTTCCCTTTTGATATCCGCATGGGACGTCCGCGAGACTGACAGTACCTCCACCTAAAGAGAAGAAAAGGGGAAAACCCGTCACTGACAAGAAGAACTGCGCAAGAAACTAAGAGCAACAACAGAACGAACTTGCACTTGATTGACCCCGTTTGGGAAGAAAACAATAAACACTTACCTGAGCACCATAACTTCTTGTTTTAGTTGTCCTCATCTTGTTCGGTCTGTCACAGTGGTGGCAGCGGTGGGATACCTTAGGGGCCCTACGACAACCGAACAGAGTATACAATGAGCGACAACCCTTCCCTTGAGGATATGATCAAACAGCTAGCCGAAGGACAAAGACATTTGCAGCTGGTATGGGAGGCTCACCAAAGGGAAGCAAAAGAGGACAGAGAGGCTTTACAATCGGCCTTGAAAAGCCAGGCCACCATTCTGGCAAATAACCAGCTGGTACACGAAACGGCCATGACAAAATTAACCGAGACTATTGCCGCTAGTAAAGTCCACCCGAACGTTCCCAGCTCAGTGTTGCAGAAATATCAAGAGGGAGAAGACCCAGAGTCTTTCTTTACTAACTTTGAAAGAGTGGCTTCTTCAGCACAGTGGCCTGAAGACCGCTGGGGACAATATGTTGCTCCATTACTAACTGGCCTCTTACAAGCAGCCTATCAGGCCGCTAATCCCGGAGGCCTCACACCCTACAAGGATATAAAATCCAGTATTTTGGAACGTGTTGGGCATGATACGGAATACTACCGGATGAAATTCCGCAAGGTCAAGTGGGGACCAAATGAGGACCCCCGAACCTTCTATTTCCGGGTAAAAGATTTGGCCTTAAAATGGTTGGGGCCTATTGGCGATAGCCGTGAAGAAGTGATACAAATAATTATACTGGAACAGTACTTGGATGCTCTGCCCTTAGCCACAAAACACTGGATACGACAGCATCCAAAAGTAGACACTAACACAGCAATTGATTTGGCCTGCGCGTATCATCGCTCCTCCGACATAAGAAATATACCACCAAGGTCCAATATAAAACCAGTCTTGCCACCTGTAAAAACCCTCCCAAAGAATTCACTGGACAATACCGTTTCCCGTAGAATCCCGGAAGGCCCCCCTATACAGGGACCCCAATGTTACCACTGCGGGGAATGGGGACATATCGCCCGTATGTGTCCTCAGAAACATGAAGGAGGTGAGCCGATGGAAATAGGGGTTACCAGACGTAGGGTCCTATGTACAGGGAAAGGTAACCACAAGTTCAAACAGACTATAAAAATCAATGGACGGTATGTGTGTGCCCTCGTCGACTCCGGGTGCAGCCAGTCTGTAATAAGGGAAGACCTGATAACCCCTCTGGGTTCCGAAACGAGACAGTGGGTACATATTTGTTGTGTTCACGGGGACAAGGAGCAATATCCATTAAAAATTCTCCAGATAGAATGGGGGCCCTACCGGGATAGTCTCCCGATGGGGATAATGCCAAAATTAATCGAGGATTGTATCGTGGGAACAGATTATCTTCACTTTCAAGAACTATTGGATCAGGTTAGAGACTCTAAGATCTCACAGGACTGGTGGGGTGAAGCCCCGTTTTCAGGAAGTCCCATTGAATGTCCAATAACCCGTAGAAAACTGACCCGAAGGGACAAAAGAATAGAAAGAGAGCAGTTCCGAAATAATACTAGTCAGGACACTATAAGAGGAGTGGTAGCAGAATTCCACGAGGCACCTGTCAGTTTTGCTCAGCAACAGAGAGAAGATCCCTCCCTATCTCACGCTTGGAGAACTGCAGTGTCAGAGGAAATGGATGAGGTAGGTCCCTACTTCCTAATCAAAAATAATCTCCTGTACCGAGTAAACACCACACGTACCGGGGAAAAAAGAAAACAACTCATAGTACCTGAATACTATAGGGAGCACATCCTTACGCTAGCTCATAATCATCCAGGAGGGGGACACTTTGGGAGAGACAAAACGGAAGAATATCTCCTCAGACGATTTTACTGGCCTGGTGTTTTTGCCAACATAAGAAAATATTGTGCGCAATGTCCCAGGTGTCAACTGACGGAACCAGGTAAACCAAAAAAAGCACCACTCATACCCCTCCCCATCATAGATGTCCCGTTTAGACGAATAGGGATGGATTTGGTTGGACCCTTGGTTCCTTCTACAAAAGGACACACTTACATACTGGTCATAGTTGATTATGCTACTCGATACCCAGAGGCTATTCCCCTAACCAGTATGACAACAAAGACCATAGCCCAGGCGATGATAACGGTGTTTTCGCGTCTTGGTTTCCCGCAGGAAATACTCACAGATCAGGGCACTCCCTTTACGTCTACCTTGATGAAACAAGTGTGTAAAACGTTAGGCATATCTCAGATCAAAACATCCGTTTATCATCCTCAAACCGATGGTTTGGTCGAACGATATAATCGTACAATCAAAACGTTACTTCGAAAGATTGTACACGACACCGGGAGAGACTGGGATCAGAAATTACCGTTGGTATTATACGCGATCCGAACGCACGAACAGGCTTCCACGGGGCATAGCCCTTTCGAGCTAGTGTTCGGGCGACAACCACGTTCCCTTCTGGACATGGCGGTAGAGGCCTGGGAGGAAGAAGCCATGGAGGGGGGGACTCCTTTGTTGGAGTATGCTCATAACTTAAGAACGCATTTACAGGGATTATGGGACGAGGTAAAAGACAATATGGAGCAGGCTCAAAGAACCCAAAAGCATTATTATGATAAGGGGAGTAAGTTAAGAGTTTTTCAACCCGATGACCAGGTCTTAATCATGCGACCCACGTCCGAACATAAATTGCTAGCGAAATGGCAAGGCCCCCATAGAATCATCCGAGCCATCTCCCCTGTAACTTACTTAGTGGAAATAACAACCAACCCCAGGAAAACCCAAATATATCATGTCAATCTTTTAAAGAAATGGGAGACACCCGAGACACCCAACACTACCCCAAGAATAGTTAACCTTCTGTACCCGAATAAGGAATTAAAAATTGAATTTTGCCCTACCACCCTAGGCAAGGGAACAACTCTACCCACTATAGACGAAGCATTAACGGAAGCGGAAAAGAGGCAGGTATACCACTTGTTACAGCAGTATCACCAATTGTTTTCAGAAGACCCCGGTAGAACCACCCTAATTCAACATAAGATACGAACAAAACCCGACACAGTAGTTAGGGTCAGACCATATCGCATCCCCGCAGCAAGGAAGCAGGTTATAGAAAATGAAATACAGAAAATGTTGACCCTAGGAGTAATAGAGCCCTCTACCAGTCCCTGGTGTTCACCCGTAGTTCTTGTACCAAAACCTGACGGTACGGTCAGATTCTGCATAGACTTCCGGAAACTTAATGAGAACTCATTATTTGACACATATCCAATCCCTAGGGTGGACGATGTCCTAGAGAAATTAGGAAAGGCGAAATATATGTCCACAATAGATTTAACCAAAGGATATTGGCAGATACCCTTAGCCCCCGAAGATAAAGAAAAAACGGCCTTTTCTACCCAGTCCGGGCTGTATCATTTTACTGTATTACCTTTCGGGCTACATGGTGCACCGGCCACTTTTCAAAGATTAATGGATAACATATTAAAACCATACCCTGCTTTTTCAGCGGCCTACCTGGATGATGTAGTGGTTTTTAGCGATACCTGGGTAAATCATCTGGACCATCTAAACCAAGTTTTTAATGCACTCACCGAGGCTGGCTTGACAGCCAATCCCAAGAAATATGTTATCGGGAAAACCGACATTTCATATCTGGGATACAGAATCAGTCAGGGAACACTTCAACCCCAAGCCCAGAAGGTGGACGCAATCTTACATGCCCCTCTCCCGAAAACTAAAAAAGACTTACGCTCTTTCCTAGGCCTAGTAGGATATTATCGGCGTTTCATACCTCACTATTCCTCTCTAGCCGCTCCCCTTACGGATCTTCTGTCCAAATCTCATCCAAATCAGCTAGTACCTTTCTCTGCTATTCAAACTTCCAGTTTTGAACGCTTGAGGACCTCTTTAATCAAAGAACCCATATTGTTATGCCCGGACTTTTCAAAACCCTTTCACCTTTACACTGATGCCTCCGATGTGGGGCTCGGGGGGGTTCTGACACAGCCGGGAACGGAGGGACTCGATCATCCCGTTGTGTACATCAGTCGCAAACTGGGTCTTCGGGAACGTCGTTTTCCCATAATAGAAAGGGAGTGTTTGGCAATTAAATGGGCCGTGGATTGTCTACAGTATTACTTGTTGGGCCGGCCTTTTGTACTTTTTACGGATCACGCCCCCCTCACTTGGCTTGCCGCTCATAAAGATACGAATGCCCGCATTCTCAGGTGGTTCCTTGAACTTCAACCATTCTCCTTTCAGGTCCGACATGTTCCTGGGAGTTCGCAGGTCCCTGCGGATTATCTCTCTCGCTTCCCGGTTTCCGATTCGGTCCTGGAACAGGACCTGTCTTGGGAAGGGGTATGTGACGGGGTAAACCCGATCACCGCAAGACGAGAGACCGGAGGTGACGTGTCGGACTCCTCCGACACGTCATCTCCGCGTTTCCCTGTTACCAGGGAAACGCGTCCCGAGCGAGGCCGGCGTCAGGACGTTGCCGGGGAAACCTGGATAGGTTTTCCAACCCCGGATTGGCCAGAGGAGCGCGGCGTCACGGATGAAAAGCCGGTGGAGCCGGCGAGGAGGAAAGAGGAGGAAGAGACCGGAGACGAGCGAGAAGGAGACGGAGACGACGGCGAACGGAGGGAGACCGAGGCGAGAGACCAAGAGAAGAAATACCCCCTGGAGGACGGCGAACTGGGACCAGGAAGCCGTAACGAACCCTACCTCAGCGAGGACCACCTCAACGCCCGCCACGGCCCCGGAGGGTCGTGGCTCACGAAGGTACGGTCCTTCTGGACAAATAAAGGGTGCACGGCAGGGAAGGGGACTGGGGAAGGAAACTAGGGAAGGGGTAGAGGGTGAATGGGGAAGAGAGGTGGGAGGGCACAAAGGAAGGACTAGCGACACAATAAAACACGAGTAAAATTAGTAACAAGCACTTCCCTCTATTCCGCACAGACACCACCCCCTCCCCTCTGTTATCCACCCCAGTCTGATAAAATTTAATAAGAAAGACGTATCTCTTAACGTCCCACTTACCCTTGTTTTTCCTTATTTCCCTTTTGATATCCGCATGGGACGTCCGCGAGACTGACAGTACCTCCACCTAAAGAGAAGAAAAGGGGAAAACCCGTCACTGACAAGAAGAACTGCGCAAGAAACTAAGAGCAACAACAGAACGAACTTGCACTTGATTGACCCCGTTTGGGAAGAAAACAATAAACACTTACCTGAGCACCATAACTTCTTGTTTTAGTTGTCCTCATCTTGTTCGGTCTGTCACAGCCCACTTGGGGACTGTTTTCTTTTTAATAGGGGGGCCTCCTGGCCCCCCACAGCCCTGGGGACTACCACCTCCCCGGGGCTATATTGAAATATAAGCGGGGGCGCCTAGCCCCCTGAACCCCAGGGACCACCACTCCCTGGGGCAAAAATGCTTCTACATCATGGGGGAGGCACAATGGCTTTACCTATAACCCCAGGGACCATCACTACCCTGGGGCTATACTGAAATATGAGTGGGGAAGCAGCACAGCCCCCGTGCCCTGGGACCACCATCCTCGGGTCAAGATGCCTTTATGTTGGGGAGGCCCAGTTGCATCCGCCACAGCCCCGGGTAGCACCACCTCCTCGGGAATTTTAGAAATTTGGTGTGGGAAGGGCCGCTCGGGCCCTACCTGCAGCCCCAGGGTCCACCACCCCCAGGACATTTAACAAAGTAGAGGTGTGGGGCCGCTCGGGTCCCTTTACAGCCCCAGGGATCACCACCTCCCCGCTGCTATAATAAAAATTATTACAGGTTGTCCGTTTTCGACTCCCTTTAGCCCTAGGTATCACCATCTCCCCAGGGCTAAGATTGTTGGAGGAGGGCTGCACAGCCCTCCTCAAGGAGCCACTAATGGACATGGGGATCACCTTGGGCCGGCTCATGCTATGTCCCGGGGTGCCCACCCAGAGGCATAGCTGTTTGCAGCTGCAACCAAGCCACAGCAAACCCTTTGGTTTTTGACAGCGGGACCTGTCAAACAGGTCCCACTGTCAAAAACTAGAGCTTTCATCTCTGTCGCCTGCATGCAGGTATGTGTGCAAGGGACAGAGATGAAAGGTTTACTTCAGTAACCATGGAGCTGCTGCTTAAAGCAGCTCCTCGGGTGCTGAAGCAGTGGAACTGCAGGGGAGGCCTTGAGGTTCAGATAGCCCGAGAGTGTTTCCAAAACAAAATGAAAAACAAAAATAAGGTGGGACCATGTCGGAGGCCTTGAGGTTCCCATTTTGCTTCCAGATAGCCCAAAAGGGCAGATAATAAAAAAAAAAATATGTCCAGGGACCCCGGAGGAGACCTTGAGGCTCCTCCCGTGGTCCCAGATAACCTGTAAGGGCATATTATTAAATAAGTAGAGTCTGGGACTGTGGGGGAGGAATTGAGGCTTCCCCAGCTGTACCAGATAGCCCATGAAGGGCTCAAAAAAACGGCAAAAAAATTAATAGTTCATTGTGAAGGTCACAGGTCTTCACACTAAGCATTGAGATTTTGAGTCCAGCTGGACTTGTTTCCCTCTTTTTGATTTTTGCTACATATCTTTAAGGCTCATAAGGAATCTTACTCTTTCAAAAATGACAAATACATTTTTCTTTTTAATTTGTCCAGAAATATCTCATTCTCAGTATGTCATTTATCAAAGCGTAAAAACTCTCCCTCTCTCTCTTTCTCTTTCTTCCAATCTTTCTCCCACTCACACACCCACTCTGACACTTACGCACCCACTCACAGACACACTCAGACATTCACGCACCAGCTCACAGTCCCACTTAGACCCTTGTGCACCCACTCACAGCCCCAGACAGACCCTCACACACCCACTCACAGACCCACTGACACCCTCATGCACCCTCTCACAGACCCACACACACACTGACTCACCCACTAAAACACTGATGTATGCACTCTCATACCCATAGAAACATGCTGACAGCCACTCTCACCACCAGATACACCCTCTCACACCTATTTTCACACCCAGAGAGACCCCGTCCAACTCCTGTAACCCACGGCCAAAGGGCTGGGCACAGAGTGTGGTTGCGTGGTTAGGGGGGGTCGGCCGCAGGGTCTGGCTGCAGGCCAGGTCTTGTGGGCAACTTGTCCTGCCCATGGGTGAAGGCCATGCACGGTGCAAGTTTGGCCAACCGCCGCTGCGCACGCCCAAAGGGAAACGTGCTCTAAGGTAACTATAACTCATGCCCTGGTCATGCACTGCTAATGACCCCACAAATTACGGCACTCCTGACATCTTTGATAACATCATTGTTAATATCAATGTAATATCTACAGTAACATTTTTGATGAAAAAACTATGCATGGTGATGTGAGTTCTATTTACCTTAAGGCATGAGTTATATTTACTCAAGGTAACTCTAACTCTAACTTGTGCACTCCAAGAAATCTTGTGTTAGTGGTACACTTACAAAGTCTTGATCACGGATAGTGTTATGTCCAATTTATATAGTATCCCCGCACAAGCCCTTATGTAGCATTATGGGATATGTAGTTTGGAATTTTACTAGTTTATGTACAACCAACACCGCTGTGAGCACAACCTTATTCACAGACATCACATTTCAATTGCATTTCTTTAAAGACTAGGCTGATGTAGACATTACAAATTGATCCCTCTTTGCTAATTCATATTTTGTGCCACTTCTGTGTATCACTCAATAATATACTCACAATTATGTATTTATATTCACATAGATGGCATCTATTTACTATTCCAATATATTTTGGTTCCCTTCGTTATATAGTATCTACTTTATCCTTTGTGTATGAGTGATTGTGCCATTATGCTTTGGAGGGGGCTGAACAAATATAAATGACGCGTATAGCACACAAACCATCTAGGAGCTTGACACCTTGTATCCACTTCAATCTGAGCCACCTAAATTATTGCTCTCTGGTTCCCTGTGCCACCCTGACCACTACTGGCACACTACCAATATGAAGGGGTCTAGTGCCCACCCATCCATCACAGAGCTCGTCACACACCATGCTATTAAGAAATTACTCACACCCCTGCTATACCACTTCTCTCTGTCTGGAGGATATTCACCAGCTTACATTGCCCTACTCTCCACCCACACAGTTTCCATCCAGATAATAACCACATCCTTTCTATTTACATAAAAAGTAGTCATTTGGATACCATGTGCACATTGCTGTTGATAAACTCAATTCCAGTCTTTTCCCACAGTTCTAAGAAGTATATACATTTCAATCCACACATTTCATGCCATGTGCATGATAGTCTTGATTGACTCAATCCAAACCTTACCCCCTAGGCCTTAAATGTACATTGTTTACAATTTACGCATGTTGATTCGTATCAATATTCATCCAACTGTCTTGTTAGATACAACTAACCATGCCCATCTAGGTTCTTATAGGTGGCAGTACATTTCTTCGTCCCCACTGAGACCATGCAGTATTTTTGTTTAAAGTTTTATAATGAATCTCAACTCCAAACGTCCCAGTTTTAACAACCTTCTCCTCCTCTCATGCTTCCTTACAGAGGCTATTCTGTAATACCACATGTGTAGCCACCATTCCCCATTGTGGCTCTGCAGGTGTCTCACCATGGCATTACTGAGGTCTGCATTTTGGACTGCTCTTATGTGTTCAAGTAGTTTATTTACAGGGCAAATTGTACTCCCCATGTACCTCAATCCACAGAGACATTCAATGATGTAAACCACAAATGATGTGTCACATGTTATCCTATCCTTGATGGCGATATGTCTCCAGTGGAGGTCCACAAAACTCCCTATTGTTACTGCTGATCTGGCAAGCCTTACACTTGTTGCAGCACACAAAGCCTTTATTCTGTTCTTCCAGCCAGGTAGACGGTTTCATTACCTCAAAGTGGCTCCTTACCAAGTGATCCATCAATGAGGGTGCCTTCCTATAAGTTACATTTGGCTGCACTCCTAACAGTCTGCCAATGTCAGAACCTTTCTTTATGATGCCCCAATGTCTGATCAGGATATTGAGGCTCAAATGGTTCTCTTTACTGTATGTTAAGATTAATCTAATTGTTTGTCCCACCTCTTTGGTTGAACTCTGTTGGTTTACAAGAGTGTGCACATGTTAAGGATCTTGCCCTTTTCTCTACCTGTTTTTGGTCCCAATATTTGTATCCTTTCCTCAAAAATCTATGCTTGGTTTCTTGGAATTTATTCTGCATTTCATTACCATTAATGCAATTTCTTTTCATTCTAATAAATTCCCCATATGGAATGCTTATCTTCAGTGAGTTTGGGTGAAAACTGGAGCCGTTCAATACACTGTTCATTGCTGTTTCCTTGCAATGTAATGTTATTTGTATTTTCTTATCCTCTACATAGACTGTCACGCCCAAAAACAAAATTCAAGTCTGGCTGTTTTTTTGTCTAAACTGTAGGCCTAAGTCATTGGTATTCAAGATTGCAAAACACTCCTTAAATTGCATCTCTGTGCCATTCCAAATCAAGAATAGGTTGTATATGTAACAAAGCCAAATCACTGTCTTTTCCATATATTCATCATTCCCCTCTCTCCAGGCTACATGTTTCTCCACCAACCTATTATAAGATTGGCTTAGCTTGAAGAGAAGGAAACTCCCATCACTATCCTGCAAATTTGAGACTAGATCTGATGGTTGAACATGAATACATTATTCCTCAGACAAACCTCCACCATCTCCAACAGCATCTCCAAATGTTTTAATTCACTGATGCTCCTCTGTTGTAAAAAGTATTTCACTGCTCTAAATCTCACTTAATGAGAGATCAATGTGTAGAGGGATACAATGTCTATGGTGTCAATAAATATCCATATTGCCATGCTATATCTTTCAACACTCTCAAAAAGTCACCAGTATCTTTTATCTATGAATTTAGGTTCACCACCATGGGTGCCAGTAAGTGATTGACATATAGTGACATGTTTTCTTACAGAGACTCACAGATAGGTATAATCAATCTTCTAGGAGGTTTGGTCAGTGTTTTACGGACTTTTTGGTAAGCAGTAGATTGTAGGAATAGTCAGACAATCATTCATAAGAAATGTCAGTTCATCAACATTCAAAAGACCATCTCTTCAATCTGTTCTGTAAGTCCATTGTGAGATCGTTCATGGGATTCTTAGTCTATTTTCAATAGTAAGATGTAACATTAAATTGTCTGAGGGCCTCCTCTAAATAGTTACTTGTCTCCATAATGAGTATGGTCCCTCCCTTGTCCGCTGGTTTGATTTCCAACTGCTGATTGTTCACCAATTTCATACGTGCATTCCGTTCACTACTGCTCAAATTCTCCTGCATCAAACTAGGGCAAAACTTAGATCTAGGTTTCAACTTTGTATGTTCATGTCCTTCCATATTAATCTCAAGTTCTGCCAATACTTGTGTCTCTGTAAACTCATTTCCATGCAGATCATGCATTAGATCATACATATTTTTCAGGTCACATTTCTGTTCTGTTATCAGATCAGAGTCTGGGCACGTCTGGCTACTCTCTCATTAGCTTTTATGTTCAATTCTGGTGAAGAATTTTACATATATATCTATATATGTATATCTATATATATATCTTTGGCACAGTTTCACAAATCTTCACAAAATGTTCCAAAGAAAGTGATCCTGTGATTCTTGTTGCGCATGGGAAGTTTCAGAGTGATCTGTCAAGCGGGGGCCAAGAAAAAGGGGTCTCAAAAACGTTGTGTTTCCCATGTTAATTCCCATAGTCAACACGTCTAAAGCCCAAACCACTGGAAGTAATTACACCATATTTGGCAGAAAGCTATCTGCTGGTATGCAAATTGTGCTTCTTGTTATTTGGTGTAAATCCATTCAGATTTTTAGGACATATTTAAGGGCATATACATTTGTATATCTCTGGCTGCGAATAACTTGCAAAATTCTCAAATTATTGCAAATGTGCATGCGAAAAGAAGCATTGCGATTAGCTGACCGCAACCTGACTAGAAAGTTGCGACCGCCATCTTATTTCACGGGACACGGTCCATGGGTGTGAAAATTCAAATTGAAAATGGCATAACGGATCAGGGTGAAGGTACCCTGACCCAAGCAATGTGATATAGATGTGTTTTAGGGGCCCACTCACACACCCACTCAGACACTCATGCACCCACTCAGGCACACTCAAAGACTCAAACACCCACTTTCAGACCCACTCAGACACTCACGCACCCACTCACACATCCACTGACAGAGACAGGCCCTGTCGCCAGCCTGCGCTACGCACAGCCAAAGGCCATGCTAGGTGCGAAATTGGGTGGTTATAAGGACTTGTCTGCAAGGCCAGGCCTTGCGACCAGCCGTGTTCAGCGGGGTTTAGAATAAAATACAGTAATTAAAAATTACTTTACGTTAAAAAAACATAGAAATTCACTGAAAAAAACAAAGGTTGCAGGGACGTTATAGGTAGGTTCTGAATTTACTCATACAGGGAGTGCAGAATTATTAGGCAAGTTGTATTTTTGAGGATTAATATTATTATTGAACAACAACCATGTTCTCAATGAACCCAAAAAACTCATTAATATCAAAGCTGAATATTTTTGGAAGTAGTTTTTAGTTTGTTTTTAGTTTTAGCTATGTTAGGGGGATATCTGTGTGTGCAGGTGACTATTACTGTGCATAATTATTAGGCAACTTAACCCAAAAAAATATATACCCATTTCAATTATTTATTATTACCAGTGAAACCAATATAACATCTCAACATTCACAAATATACATTTCTGACATTCAAAAACAAAACAAAAACAAATCAGTGACCAATATAGCCACCTTTCT
Source organism: Pleurodeles waltl (assembly GCF_031143425.1). Taxonomy (NCBI): domain Eukaryota; kingdom Metazoa; phylum Chordata; class Amphibia; order Caudata; family Salamandridae; genus Pleurodeles; species Pleurodeles waltl. The sequence goes on from NC_090445.1 coordinate 1,464,445,929, forward strand.
TTGCAAGGACACTCAAAAGCCTGCCATCCATGGATTCTGTCAGTGTTTTGATCTGTTCACCATCAACATTGCGTGCAGCAGCAACCACAGCCTCCCAGACACTGTTCAGAGAGGTGTACTGTTTTCCCTCCTTGTAAATCTCACATTTGATGATGGACCACAGGTTCTCAATGGGGTTCAGATCAGGTGAACAAGGAGGCCATGTCATTAGATTTCCTTCTTTTATACCCTTTCTTGCCAGCCACGCTGTGGAGTACTTGGACGCGTGTGATGGAGCATTGTCCTGCATGAAAACCATGTTTTTCTTGAAGGATGCAGACTTCTTCCTGTACCACTGCTTGAAGAAGGTGTCTTCCAGGAACTGGCAGTAGGACTGGGAGTTGAGCTTGACTCCATCCTCAACCCGAAAAGGCCCCACAAGCTCATCTTTGATGATACCAGCCCAAACCAGTACTCCACCTCCACCTTGCTGGCGTCTGAGTCGGACTGGAGCTCTCTGCCCTTTACCAATCCAGCCACGGGCCCATCCATCTGGCCCATCAAGACTCACTCTCATTTCATCAGTCCATAAAACCTTAGAAAAATCAGTCTTGAGATATTTCTTGGCCCAGTCTTAACGTTTCAGCTTGTGTGTCTTGTTCAGTGGTGGTCGTCTTTCAGCCTTTCTTACCTTGGCCATGTCTCTGAGTATTGCACACCTTGTGCTTTTGGGCACTCCAATGATGTTGCAGCTCTGAAATATGGCCAAACTGGTGGCAAGTGGCATCGTGGCAGCTGCACGCTTGACTTTTCTCAGTTCATGGGCAGTTATTTTGCTCCTTGGTTTTTCCACACGCTTCTTGCGACCCTGTTGACTATTTTGAATGAAACGCTTGATTGTTCGATGATCACGCTTCAGAAGCTTTGCAATTTTAAGAGTGCTGCATCCCTCTGCAAGATATCTCACTATTTTTGACTTTTCTGAGCCTGTCAAGTCCTTCTTTTGACCCATTTTGCCAAAGGAAAGGAAGTTGCCTAATAATTATGCACACCTGATATAGGGTGTTGATGTCATTAGACCACACCCCTTCTCATTACAGAGATGCACATCACCTAATATGTTTAATTGGTAGTAGGCTTTCGAGCCTATACAGCTTGGAGTAAGACACCATGCATAAAGAGGATGATGTGGTCAAAATACTCATTTGCCTAATAATTCTGCACTCCCTGTACAAAACCATAGAAATTCAGCAGTTATAGTTATAGTTATTTCAAGTAACTATAACTCATGCCCGAAGGTAACTATAACTCTGAGCCTTCGCCAGGCACAGGTAATTACTCCAAATGCTATGTCATTGAGGAGATCTTGTATGGCATCTTTGACATCACTGTAACTTTTGCAATAACATTATTGATAAGAAAACTGTGGTTGGCAAAGGCGAGAGTTGTCTATATCTTTGGCACCATTTGAGAAATCTTCACGAAATGTTGCAAAAAAAGTGTGCCAATGATTCTTGCTGTGGAAGTTTTGGGTGATCCGTCAAGCGGGAGCCGGTAAAAAAAGAGGGGGGGATACAAAAAACGTGGATTTCTCATGTTAATTCCCATAGGAGTTGAGAACACGACTACAGCCCGAACCGCTGTACGGAATTACACTAAATTTGGCAAAAAGGTAGCTGTCAGTATGCAGACTATGCTTTCAGTTTTTGGGTGTAAATCTGTTCAGTAGTTTTAGAGAAATTAAAGGGGAAATAAATTTGCATATCTAGGGCCACGGATCTGTTGCAATGTGTTCACGGTGATCGTGGTGTATTCGTGAATGCGCCTGCCAACAGCAATGCTGTTATTGGCTGGCCGCAACCTAACCAGAAAGTTGCAGCCGCCATTTTACGTAACAGGACACGGTGCCCGGGGGTGAAAAATAAAATTAAAAGTGGCAAATGGGGTCAGGGCGGAGGTACCCTGACCAAAGAGCTGTGATATTGAGTTTTGTGGGGGTCAAATTATATTAAAAATATTTTTTCATGGCACGTGATATTCATGAATACTTTGTGATGCTCAGCGCGGCCTCCGTATAAAATCACAAAAAATTCGCAAATATTTGGATCACAACGAAAAACATTCACAGAGTCACTAATTCATTCACTCATAGTCGCACTCTCACATCCACTCACAGACCCACTCAGACACGCACTCACAGACTGAATCAGACACTGACACACCCACTCACAGACCCACTTAGACCCTCACGCACCCACTCACAGACCAACTAAGGCACTCAGGCACCCACTCACGGAGCCACTCAGACCCTCATGCACCCACTCACAGCTCCACTCAGACCCTCACGCACCCACTCACAGAACCACTCAGACACTCACACACCCACTCACAGACTCACCCAGACCATCACACATTCACTCACAGAACCACTCAGATCCTCACGTACCCACTTTCACACCCAGACATTCCCGCACCCAGAGACACACTCTCACACCTATTCTCACACCCAGAGATAGAGACTATTCGGCTATGCATGGTACGGAGTGGAGTGATTATGAGGGTTGGCTGCAGGGCCTGGCCACAGGCGAGGCCTTGCGGCCTAGCCCAGCAGTGCACAGTTGAAGGCCATGTGTAGCGCAGGGTTGGGTGGTTATGGGGGGTTGGCCGCAGCACCTGCGGTCAACACCTGCCATGTACGGCTGATGGCTGTGTGCAGTGGTGATAAGATTATTGTATAATAATTAAAATTACTTTACGTTAACAAAAACCTAGAAATTCACTGAAAAAACCCAAAGGTTACGGGGATGTTATAATTAGGTTCTGAATTTACTCGAACAAAAACATAGAAGTTCAGCAGTTATAGCTAGAGTTATTTCAAGTAACCATGGTAACTTCATGCGCTGCTAACTACCCCAGATAGCATAGCGCTCATGACAACTTCTATAACGTCATAAAAAACATAAATGAAATATTAGCAGTCAAATTATTGAAGAAAAAAATGTGCATGGTGGGGGCGAGGGCAATAGTTACCTTAGGGCGCAAGTTAAGTTTGCATGGTCCTCCTCCCCTATTGAATGTGGCCCTGGCAATGGGGGATGGAGTCCTCGGGCTAAGATCAGCCAGGGGAGTGGGGCCGCAAAGCCCCCCCTCCTCTATAATGAGCTGAAATCCTTTGTGGAGATGAATGCATCTTTGATCTATTGGAGCGCAATTTATATGTGACTGTGACAAGTTGGTTGTTTCTTGTCTTCTCCTGGTGAGAGCAGAGTCCAGGGTTCCACCTTTAAATTGCTATGAGTATGCAAATGTACAAATCACCTGGAATCTGTGCCCTCTTGGTGCTTCACTATCCACCTTAGTAATATGCAAAGGCCTTTACGCCTTTTGCCACCATGATGGACAACTTACCAAAGGACCTTCCAGTGCATTTACCACCGATTTGGGTGGCGCGTTCTTGATGCGAAGGAATGTGAGGACATCTCCACAAAACAAAGAAACACTTACCTCATATAGATAAAACTAAGGACCCTGTTTTGGTGGAGATTTAGGGCCAGATGTAGCAAAAATAAAAATTGCGACTCGCATTTTGCGAGTTGATGCGACTCGCAAAATGCGACTCGCAATATGTAATGCCAGAAAAAAAAACGATCCGATATTGCGACTCGCAGCCGGACTCGCAACGCAGTGTGCGAGTCCGCAGATTGCGAGGTCGCTTTTTGCGAGTGTGCAAAAAACGAACTCGCAATTAGCGAGTAGGTGTTGCAAATTGCGATTACCTTGAAAATTGCTTGCAGGTGCAGCAGAACACTCCAGAAAGCACACCAGAACACTCTGGAAACACTTCCTGGCACATGATGATGACATCACAGCCAGGAAGTTTACAAATACACCTGGGAGGAGGGAGGACCACACCCTTTTATAACTGCCAGTCTTCACACAGAACAAACAGCAGCTGCCATGGAGGGAACCCCAAGAAAGAGGAAGCTCAAATTTTCTGAGAGGGAGCTGGAGGTGCTGACAGAGGAATGCTGTCAGCACCATGATGAGCTTTTTGGGAGAGCAGCCCTCAATGTTCCTGAGGCCACAAAAAAACAACTCTGGCAGGACATTCAGGATAAAATCAATTCCCTGGGTGTGAGCCACAGGACAATCGAGGACATTAAGAAGTGGTGGTATGACCTGCGCTCCCGGACCAAGGAGAGGGTGGCTGAAAGGCTCCGGGAGATGAGAGGCACAGGAGGGGGACCATCATCTGTGCCACCACCCACACCCCTGGAAGAAAGGGTGGAAGAAACATTGGAGCAGGAGGCAGTGTGTGGATTTGGGGACCTGGACACCTCAGAGCCCAGCATATCAACCGGTGAGTACCATGTGATAAGCCTGTACCCCTATCAATGCCATCCCCCAACCCACCATGTACACAGGTGCATGCACAGCCAAAATAGCTCCATTTCAGGGTAGAAATTGCCAGAATGATGCATTATGGGAAATGTAGTCAAATAGGCAGTTCATAGGCAAATGTTTATTAGGATGTGTGCAATAGATAGTAGACACTGACAGTCTGTTCCCCATGTTCCACAGGTCTCCAGCAAGACACCCCCAACACCCCAAGCCCCCAGGCCCAGGAGGACACCCCAGGACCCGCCAGCACCCCTACCTGCACGGTCAGCAGCATCCCTGCAGTAGCCACACCTGCTGCAACAATTACGCAAGAAGCTGCCCCAGCAACAGGCAGGGAGGACACAGGTGGGAGCACAGGGCAGTCACCGCTGCGCAGGCGTCGCAGGTCAAGACCATCTGGGCTGCAGTCTGCATCCGGGATACTTCCTCCAACCACCAGTGAGGCACATCTGCTGCGTGGTCAGCGCCTGCAGAACAGAATTTTGGGCAGGATTAGTGGTGTGCTGCACCGCTTTGTGCGAAACAACCATGCAAGCATGCAACACCTCAACAGACGCATGGACATGATGTGCCAGAACACTGGGGACCTTGCCCTTGCCATTAGGGAACTGGCAGGAGGACTGCTGGCCCAGGCAGAGGCTGGGCGGCGCAGAGATCGGCAGATAATGCACAGACTGGACAGGATGGCCACATCGATCGGCAGGCTCGCCATGAATACAACAGGCCTGTCGAGGAGGACAGTTGGGCTGCAAGTAGAGATGGGCCATTTTGCTGAGGATGTTGCCAGGGGCCTGGGACGTCTCACCCACATCATCGAACTTATGGAGACACGGGAAATGTCGAGGGCCACAGGGGAAACACCCCAAGACAGTGAGGAGGGCTCAACAGTGAGCAGTGTCTCTGCCACTGACAGCAGGGTGCTCAGGAGTGGTAGGCAGAGCACCACGGACACAGCAGGGACCAGCCAGGCTGGCAGGAGGGGCAGAAGATCATAGAGAACACCCAGGACCATTAAATGTGGCACATGGCGTTAATGTGCCACATGACTGGTTGGCATTTTCCTGCCCATGGACAATTTCGACTTGTATATAGTTTCTTAATTACAGTAATAAAACAGTTATTTTTGTTCCACTTAACAAATGGAGTTTTTGGTCAATAGGTGAGTATGGTGGGAGTTGACACGTCCCATCCAAAATATTGTGTTGCAATGTGTTCCCGTCTCAGTCTGCCTTGATTAGCTAGACTCCTATCCCCATGATGGCGATGTGGTTGTTCTTGCTCTTCATCATCAGGATCTGGGTCTGCAGGGGTGAGAGGTAGCCCACGTCGGGTGGCTATGTTGTGGAGGATGGCGCATGCGACCACAATTTTGAATGCGGTAATGGGGGTGTATTGGAGGGCGCCTCCACTGCGGTGGAGGCATCTGAATCTTGCCTTCAGGAGTACGAAGGTGCGCTCTATCAGGTTCCTGGTCCTCTTATGCGCACTGTTGTATTGCCTCTCTGATTCAGTGCTGGGTGTTAAAAACGGAGTCATGATCCAAGGCCTGAGAGCATAGGCACTGTCACCTGTTGGGCACAAAAGTACACTGTTAGGAAGTCCAGATAGTCGTGCACAGTGACCTGTGTGTATGTCTGCAAGTGTCTGTGGCTCTACCTAGGAGGTAACAGTCTCCAAATTCCCCACGTTCTAGGCGTTGATGTATCCCACTATGCCTAAAAATGTATGAGTCATGGGTACTGCCTGGAAACTTAGCTACGATGTCCGTGATGACATAATGGGCATCACAAACAACCTGTATGTTGAGTGAGTGGGTACACTTTCTGTTGCGGAAAATGTGTTCCAGATTTGCAGGGGGGCATATTTGAATGTGTGTCCCATCTATACACCCTATGACATGGGGAAAGTGGGCAATCCTGTAAAAGTCCAGCTTGGTGCTGTTCATTTCTGCCTCATTCCTTGGTAAGTATATGAAGTGAGACATGTGCGTGACTAAGGCATCTAGGAAGGCCCTGAGGAACCTTGACACTGCACTTTGGGATACCCCACCTGCCACAGCAATGACCCCCTGATAGCTCCCTGAGGCCAAGAGGTGCAGTGAGCATAGTACTTGCACATGCGTAGGAATGGCGCAGCCACGCAGAGTCTGGTGTTCTAGCTGTGGTTTGAGTAAATCTATTAATTCTAGAATGGCTGCGCTGCTAAGGCGGTATTTGTCATAGATCTCCTCTTCAGTTTGCTGAAAAAGAGTCTGCCTGGTTCTATATATCTTCTCCTGTCTGTGGCCCCTCCTCCTCCTCTGCTGGGCTGCGTAGACTCTCCTCCTCACTGCTATCAGGTATATCTCCGCCATCTTGAGTAACCCAGATGGCTTCTGGGTCCCCTTTTATACTTTGGTAATGGTTACCACCTGCTCTGAGTTAGTGGTAAATGGGACATGCAAACTGGGCTTTTTGCGACTAGTCGCAATTTGCGAGTTGCAATTGCATAAGGTTTGCGACTCGCAAATTGCGACTTGCTATTTACGGGTCGCAAAATGGGGTCGCAACGGATGCGACTCGCAAACGGGTCCCATCGCTTTTTGCGAGTCGGAAATGGGCTTTTTGCATCCCATTTCCGATTTTGCACTGTCGCAAATTGCGATTCTGCCCGTTTGCGAGTCGCAAACCTTTGGTACATCTGGCCCTTACTTCTTTGTAGTATTGTTGGCCTCTCTATCGGGGGATTCATGTTCTCACAGAATTGTAGAGAAAGACGCATCAGGAACGATCATTTTGCCAAAATGCACACAAGGTCACTGGTGACATTTCCTTATGCTCCATTACACAGATGTCCTGTAGAAAACATACTGCACATTTACTCAAGGAGGCAAACAGAACTCCACTTGGGTAAATATTTTGTGCAAATCTGTGAACTCGTTGTATAGAAGGGCAGTTGAGGTTCATTTGTGGACGAGTCACTCACACAGCCACTGACACCCACACAGACACTCGCACACCCACTCACAGATGCACTCAGACAATCATGCACCCACTCAGACATTCACACACAGACCCTCTCAGACATTGATGCATGCACTTGCAGATGCACTCAGACTCATGAACCCCTCACAGACCCACTCCAAGACTCATGTGCCCACTCACAGACCTACTCAGACACTCATCCACCCAGTCACAGATCCACTCAGACACTCATCACACATCGACTCAGAGACTCATACAGCCACTCACAGACCCACTCAGGGACTCATGCATCCTCTGAAAAGCCCACTGAGGTACTCATGCATACACTCACAGACCCACTTAAAGACATATGCATGTGGGTTTGGGTGGTTATAGGGGGTTAGCTGAAGGGCTTGGCCACAGGCCAGGACCTGCGGCCAACCTCCACCGTGCACAGCCAAAGGCTGTTAATGGCACGGGGTTGGGTGGTTATGGGAAGTTGGCTGCAGGGCTTGACCACAGGCCACAGGCACCCACTAACAAACCCACTTAGGTGCTCATGCACACACTCACAGATCCACTAAGAGACCTATGCATGGAGGTTTGGTTGATTGCAGGGCCTGGCCACAGGGCAGGGCCTGAGAACAATCCCCGCTGCACGTGGCCAAAGGCTATGCATGGTACGAGGTTGGTTGGTTATAGGGGGTTGGCTGCAGGATTTGGCCACAGGCCAGGCCATATGGCCAACTCCTGCCACGCATGGCTGAAGGCCATGCATGGCGTGGGGTTAGGTAGTTATAGCAGGTTGGCTGCAAGGCCTGGCTGCAGGCCAGGCTCCCCTGTGGCCAATCTCCACAGCGCATGACTCAAGGCCGTGCATGGTGGTGGTTGGATTAATGTATAGTAATTAAAATTTATTTACGTTTAAAAAAAAATAGAAATTCACTGAAAAAAGACAAAGGTTACAGGGACGTTATGGTTAGGAAATAGAATTTAAAAAAAATTGAAATCCAATTAAAAGACCAGAGGTTACAGGAACGTTATAGTTAGGATCTGAATTTACTCACACCAAAACATAGAATTTCAGCAGTTATAGTTATGGTTATCTCAAGTAACTATAACTCGTGCTCTAAGGTATCTATAACTCATGCCCTCACCATGCACTGCTTATCACCCCACATATTACATCACTCATGACAACTTTGATAATCTAATTGGTAGTTTCAAAGTAACATTTGCAGTAAAATTATTGAGAAGAAAGCAGTGCATGGCAGGTGTGCAAGTTATAGTTACTTAAACTCTAACTAGAACTGGTGAATTTCTATGGTTTTGTACATTTAAAATGTGAGCCTAACTATAACGTCCCTGTAACCTTTGGTTTTTTAAGGGAATTTCTATGTTTTAAAAAAAATTATATTTCCTAACTATAATGTCCCTTTAACCTTTTTTTCAGTGAATTTCTATGTTTTTTTTAATGTATAGTCATTTTCATTGCTATACTTTAATCCAGCCACCGACTGCTGTGCATGGCCTTTGGTGCTTCAGCCAACCCCTATAACCATCCAAACATGTGCTGATCATGGCCAAAGTAAGACTTCCAGACATACGGGTGACAGTCAACCCACACATGTGATTGGAAAGAAACATGAATGTTCCATCACTAGGAAGGTTTAACAGTAAAAACAATAGCAAATAAACAAACACACTGCCAAGCGATACTAGGATTTGAACCTTTTGCTTACTGACTGACAGCATAAGATCTTGACCGTTAGGCCTGAAGTGATTATGTTGTGCCAAACGGTGCCAAAAATATAGTCAAGTCAAAAAATGTTTTTTCTATGAAAACATGGTCTAAACTTAACAACTTACTGATGACTGCCAGTAGGTAATATATATATTTAGTGGTAGCCAGTAGGTAGTTATAGCTAGGACCAGTTTCCAAAGGAAGGTCCTTTTGACAAATGCTCACAATTTTTATTTTTTTTAAGTGTCGTCCTGTATCTTAATGTGCATGGTAAGTTTCAAGGTGATTCATCAAGTAGGGCCTGAAAAAAAGTGCGTTTCAAAAAAAGTGTGTTTCCATTGTTAATTCCCATACGATCTTCAGACACGACTACAGCCCGAACCTCTGAATGGAATTACACCGAATTTAGCAGGAAGCGAGATCTTGGAGCACAGATAGTGCTTTTTGTTATTTGGTGTGAATCTGTTCAGCAGTTTGAGGAAAAACAAATATAGATATCTGGGCAGAGCCGAAGCACAGATCTCATGGTGATATCTGATTGGTTGTCAGCACTTCAACCAGGAAGTGCTGGCAGCCATCTTGGGACCAATATATTTGATAGCACCCCATTGAAATGCATTGTACTGAATGGCAGATTTTGAGGGTAACAAAAAGGAGAACATATAAAGGTATAAAGGGTGATTACAGATTTTAATTACAATATAAAGAATTTGTTAATGGTACCATACTGATTTTAGGAATTGTGATGTGTTCTAAGGGGATTTTTACCCCGTGAAAAAGCCTTCTGCTGGGATTTCATGAATCATGTTTGAAAGAAAACTGTTTCCTCATGATTTTCCCATAGAGGTTATGGAAGGCCCTCCAGAAGCTAAAATGAGAGCATTTTTCATCTTTCTCATCCATATAGAATGAAGTCTGACATTCTCATTAAAACTTGTACTTCCAACAATATTTTCCCACAGTCAGTTGATTCCACTTTGTTCTACTGCAGCCTATCAGAACATTTAATAGAATCAGAGCGCTAACAGTCTTATTTATTCCAAAAGTGTTGCACGTCTCAAGCCATCTTGATTGAATCCATCTGGTAAAAATTAACACATGTAGGGGCATATTTATACTTTTTGATGCAAAATTGCACTAACGCAGTTTTCAATTCTATTATTGACTCGGAGGAGAGGATTATTCTTATCCTTCTCTGCTGTTTATTATGCAACAAACACATAGCAGACAAAATTAAACGTTTGCAATAAACTACATTTCCCAACAACCAAAAATTACATCACGTCCTCTGCGCCAATGACGGCACTCAGACATATATATCATCCTCCTGGTGCCATCTTCATCCTCTCTCTTTGCCTGATGACTTAACAACTTCTATCTTCATTCCTGGCAACCAAAATATCGCCACAACTGTAAAACAACCCCTGTAACTCAAGTGAAACAACTGGGAACCGAGGTCATCAAGGGACCAACTGCGTCCAGAACCAGATGAAAACGCCAATGCCAGTTATCCATTCTTCTGATCATACTCCACTCTTCTGAACTGAATCCGTTCTTCTGATCAGAATTTCCAAATCTGAAGATCACTGTGACATCTTAACTATATCGGACGACGAAGACAAGAGTCAGAAACTGCCATCATCCAAGAGATCAACAGGATCTGAAAGAAAAACTGAACTCTAGAATTTCTTCTTATACCTCTTTTCAGGCTTTGATCTGGAAGAACACTAACGTAATACTCAATGCCAGATAGGATAAAACAGGTGAATACCTAAGTACACAATATCATTGCCATAAGGTAAACAGCATCACATATGATTATATCAGCACATAATATCCAATGCTATGTATAGTAAAAGGCATCATATATAAGTACATTAATAACTGAGGGTGGGATACATGGAAATATGCTAACACTTCAGCGTGAAATAATATTATGTAACACGTGAGGTGGGATATTCTTCACCTCCGAGTTCTTAATAGAATTTAACATTCTTGACGCGTTAACTATAAAATGTTTTATTCTATGTCAGTACCGGAGGCTTTGGATTATGCTTTTTTAATGCTGTTGTCACACAATTAAAGCCATATCTAGAAACAGCTTGTAATAGAAACCATATCCTGAAAGTACCACCTGCACACTAAGACGTTGTTTCAATGATACCTTGTAACAGAGTGTAGGTCTAGTATTTCTAGGCCATATTCCAACTGATTGAGGAAACTCTATACTTAGAGGCATCAGCACTTGCTTCAGAGAAAAAATCAGTTCACCCATTCAGCTTAAGTATCTGAAGGGATTGAAAGTAAAAACTAGCTGCAGATCTAGTAAGAAGAGACTCCAAGTAAATGCTGAGAACACCTATAATGGTCTTTATGTCTCTCCTGACATTACACCAGGACCTGTGGTTATCCGTAATAAAGTAAGCAATCAGCTTAAACATCAATGATCCCCCTGATATGGAAAAGGTCTCCCTGTCTGGTGCACAGCCAACCTATCTGGAGAAACTAGGGAAAATACCTTAACATCCACAGAGAAAAAATCAACATAATAGAATGCTCAATGGTGATAAAATAGTTTTCTTTGTTAAGTCAAGTCCGGGGCCTAACTCGGAAGGAACTCGAAGCTGACTAGGACATCTCTCCGGACAGAAACATCAGAAGGGAAGGAATAGACTGTACGATTCTGTTGACTATAGGAAATTAGCTAAGTTAGTCCACCCTAAAAGTGGAAGGACTTGGTGGAGTTATTGACTGAAAGGTGTACTAGAAAAGGTATATGAGTACACTGGAAAAGTATTTCCATTAGGAATTTGAAGAAGGAAACAATTGAGAATCCGAGGGAAAAAACAAACCTGTCTGGAGTGCTTCTTCCAGGCTGGGCGTGCTACTTGTGACTAAAAACTGACAAGGTCTAGTAAGGAAGTGGGAAAAATCCTTAGAATGAAGGGGAGAAAAAAGAAAGCATTATGAGATGCACTGGGTTGTGAATAGATGGAGATGATCCCATGCAGGTGTTGCAGACCCCGTCAGAATCACAAGAAAAAAAAAAAAAAAATCAAACAATAAGTAGGAAGTAAGGAAAATGGACTGGATATCACAGGCTATTTCAAAAGAACTGGGACCGAAAGCGAACTTTCCTTATCGGAAACAATAACATTAGTACTGTTTGGAAAAAGAGAGAATATGTGCTGATACTCTCAGGATGATTAGGAAAGGCAGAAGCATCATGTAGAAAAAACGTCTGAAAGAATAACCAGTATTGGTCTTATTTGAAACTAGAATTGCCAGAACTGGAAGGAGAGCATTATGCTGGAAAAGCATTTCAAATTTTCACAAGGGAGTCCGTAGAGAGAATCAACGGATCTGACCTAACAGAAAAATTCACCCCTGCTTAAGAGGGCCGGCAGGGCAAGCTATCCACATAGCATTACCCCAAGCTACTTTTGGATACAGGAAACCTGTGACAAGGAAAATGTCCTTGCTCGGATCATGGAAATACAAAAAGATACAATGTCAATTGGACCCGTATTTGCCCTTAAATCCCCAGATCTCACTCTCCCGAACTGTGAATGTCATGGGGAGACAAGAAATTGGCTACACTCGGTTGAACGTGCCACGAAAAGGCAGGGGCCACGGGTTCAACCTGCTGAAAAACTATTTTCTCTCCACAGTTTGTGTGAAAGGGAGGCTTGCGATGACCACTAGTCCCTGACTGAGAGCTTTCTGTAAGTGTCTCCCACTCCCACACATTGACCGATTCAAATAATGCCCACTCGGAAACCAAAAGAGACACTGTTGTGCTAGGCAGTCAAGAAGAACAGCTAGATTATTTTCAGCCTAACCTCAGGCCGATGATAGATCAACGGCGAGTAATCTATCTATCTTGGGAAGATAGAACCATCAGAATTGAGGTACAGTAGTGAAAAGAGGACCAGCAAATACAGAGAACCAAACCCGCTGGCTTGCCAGTCTGGCTGATGTTCTTGAGAAACTGGTATCCCAAAGAAGAGAAGTTTGTGTGGTATAAATATAACAATTGGGCTGCCAGGGAGTCGAACTGAAAACACAAGTAGCTGTTTGCAGCTAGGGAGAATACAATCTAAAGACGTGAAAACGGGAGGCCTCAGTCCTGAAGGGGGTTTAAGCTGTTGGAACCCCAATCATACAGCTGACCTATTAGAATACAATGTTAATGGAGGGGAGGCAGCTAAAAGAGGATCATCATGAGTCTGAGTCATCAGTTGATTCCTACCAAGTGAAAATATGATGGAGAGGGAAACCATATCAGATAGAGAAGTATCAGACTTACCTACGAATCAAGGCATAACTTCCCTGCGTTTTTATAGAGAAGATCCATAAAAGGGAAACAACCTTTCTAAGGATGACATCTAACAGATATTCTGTCACTGTTTCGCAGATGCAAGTATGTGTGTGGTTGGTTGATCGCCCTCCAAAATAATCGGCCCCAGGCAAGATATTGTTTCAGTATGTCGAAATGAATAGTCTGTGTCTGGTCTGGGCCTGTAAATTTACTGTCAAGTAAGGACATGTCTTATATGAGTGAGTCATCAGGCATCATGCCAGAGGCCATAGTGCAAGTCTATGCGGTGGCAAGGTCTGTAAGCTTCGGATTACTGCAGGTCAGATCCTCTAGACGATGTACCATGTACCATTGATAGTGTGGTTTGTTTGCTGTCTAGTAGACTCACTGCTCCTTGGACTTCAGGATCATCCAGGTTATTCATGTTAGGGGTGATGATCACAGCGGCATTTCAAAAGAGGAGGTCCACTTGGGGTTGCGTGCTACTGCAATGGGTCTTTTGATGAACGGCAGTCGGAGTGGAGGTTGGCATGCAAACCTTTATCAGAGCATTTCCTAGAGTAGGCGCTGACCTGGTCTGGGGCAACAGCAGGGGATGCTGCGTTCATAAAGCGCTAATGTATGGTTTAATAGAAGCATTGTGGAAATAGAGGAAGAGACAGAATTGCGCTTAGTGAAAGGAAGGACTGAAAGGGAAGGGAGTCCATGAGGCGGGTCTGTGGCGTAGGAGAAGGAGCGATCATGTGGGGCTGAAACTCACCAATAGAGGCTGTGGCGTGTTGTTGGGGTAGGGATGACAGGGAAGCTTGATGGTGAGAAGTCCTGGCGTATGTCTTAGGGTATTGGGAGACCCGGGGGAGGGGGTTATCTTCCGGCAAATGGACGGGTTGTGTCTCGCAGGCATCTGGAGTCTATTTCCTGAGTTTCTCATTGAGGACCTGAATCTTTCCAGAGTGTAATGGTAGTCAGCCATAAGAAAATTAGTTGAATCTTTGCTCAAGAAAAATGAACTAGGAGAAATTGGTGACTTAAGGAGAAAAACTGTGGTAGGTGACGGGGGGCAACCCTGAAAATGGGCATGAATGGAGGCAGAACGTTGGGAGAGCTTGAGCCGGCAAGTCCCTTAAGCCCCTGGGTTGAAACCTGTACAGCCAATACACTTGCCCAGGCAATGGGTGTAGGGAAGACAATTGATACTCTACCACAAGCATTGCTGCAGGAGCTGAGCTCACACTTGAGGAGCCACGTGTAATCTCTCTCGCCCACCCAATACAGGATGGGACAAACCGCTGTGCGTATTCGCACATGCAGGGGCGAGAGTAACAAAGGACAGAAAACTGTCCAAAGTGCACTGCCTCCCTCCCTCCGGGCACCCCCGTCGGGTGCTGCTGAAATACAGCCCAAAATAATTAATAATTTGTAAACTGGAACACCTCCCTCTGAACGTTTAAGTTACAGTCACTCTGCATGAGCTTTATAAGCAGACCACCAGTGACTCTTTTGTGTAAATATAACAGACATATGTAAAGACAAAATTAGAAATTAACTCTACTTATCTTTAGCGAAGCAGCAAAGAAAGAGGACGATGATGGCGCCAGGAGGAATAAATATTTTGCTGAGGGCCGTCATTGGCGCAGAGGACATGATTTCATTTTTGGTTGTTAGGAACTGTAGTTTATTGCAAACGTTTAATTTTATTGGCTGCTGTGTGTATGTTGCATAATAAACAGCAAAGAAGGAGAAGCATAATTCGTACCCTCCGGTCCTGACAGAATTTCAACACCAGCAGCAGACTTGTAGTTTACTCCCTGGTGAACAGCAAATTTACTAGAGTGTTCTCATGAGCAACTAGAGGGGAGTGCTAACATTCTGAACTTATGGAAAAAGTGTGTCACATCTGAATGCCTTCTGGATAGAATCAAAGTGGAAAACTAAAAGCATTTTCTACTGGGGATACAGCAGTAAATGATGAAATTAGAGAGCTTCATAACACACAAGTCTCCCAAGATGGCCACCAGTGACAAAAGAGCCCAAATGTTGCACAATTATCACCCACATGTAGCCCAAGTATAGCCCAATGACAAAAGTGTGCACAACATCTATGTTTTTTTGAAGTTTTCTATTGCACAGTCAGGTGTGCCACACATGTGTAACAAATAAGGAAAGTTAGCAGTCTAGTTGTTCATTATAATTCTGTGGGGAGGCAGAGGTCAAGGGCACAAACTCAGATAACTGAGGGCAGGAAGGAGGGTATAGAGGCAACAAGTTGACCATGCTGTGTAGGTAGGAGGGGCAGTGGTGGAACAACGGACCATGAAGTGCAGGGGAAAGGGGGCAGGGGCAACACACCAGCCATGCATGACAAGCGAGAGGCTGTGACAGTATAACAGACCACTGAGGGCAGAAGGAAAAGACAGTGGCAGTACAACCATACTTGCCAACAGACCCGATTGAGGCAGGAGACTCTAAATGTTTTTCAGCTCAAAAGGGCTTTATTTTATCTGTCTCCTGTCTAAAATCTCCTCTTTTTCAGTGTAAGTCAATGGGAAAAATCAATTTTTCAAGTTCGTTTTTTTCCAAAATCTCACTCTTACCAAGTTCAAAATATTGACGAGTATGGTACATTGGATCACGGAGGCCAGGAGGAATGTGGTAGGGACATGGACTCAGAAACCAGAGAGCAGGGGCACCAAACTGACATTACAGTGCAGGCGTCAGGGGTTGCAGCAGCACAATACACCACAGAAGGCAAGCAAGGCGGTAGTGTAGAACAACAGATCGTGGAAAGCAACAGAGAGGGGACAGGGCCATGCACATGGGCAATAGATAGTTGAGGGGAAGCGGCAAGGGCAGCAAGCTGACCATACCAGACAGACCGGGGGGACAGTTGCAGAACAGACCATGATGGGTAAGAGGGAGGGGATAGGGGCTTGAACATGGAAAACGGAGGGAGGGAGTAGCACAGGAGTAGCATGGTGACCATGGAAGGCAGGCAGAAAGGGCCTGGAAGCAAAACAGACCATGGAGGGTGACAGTGAGACTATAATGGCACACAGATAATGGACGGAAGTTAAAAGGGATCAGAGGCAGCAAGATGACCATGCAGGGCAGGTGGGAGGTGCTATGGCGGCACAGAAGACCATGCATGGAAAGCAGAGGGTTAGGGCAGCACAAAGGTCATGTTGGGCAAGAAGGAGGGAGCAGGGGCATGCACAAAGGACCTTGGAGGACAGAAGGGAAGGGTAGGGGCTGATGGGACAAGAGAGTGCAGGTGAAAGGGCTTCACAACAGACCACGCAGGACAGGCAGGAGGAGCAGTTGTTTTGTGTAAAATCTGAACCTAACTATAACACCCCTGTGACCTTTGTTTTTTTAGTAAAAAAAAAAAATATATATATATATATATATATATGTGTATGTATGTATGTAGATATACATATTCTCTGAAAAACAAAGGTTAAAGTAACATTATAGTTAGGTAACATGGTGAAACGATCAGTAACAACTTAACTTTTTATATTCTAAAAATGACAGAAATTAATCATAGTCATAGCTATCTCAAGTAACTATAGCCAGTGCTCCCCGTCATGCACAGTTTTCTCATCAATGATTCCATTGCAAGTCTTGCAGTGGTATTATCAATTATTTCATAGAAGATGTCATGAGTGATGTAATATGTTGAGTAATTAACAAATGCATGGCTAGGGTCCCTGGGGGCTCATTAGGCTCAGCTAGCGGGCCACATGCCATAGGGTTGGCCTTTGGACCCTATCGTCCGGGGTGAAAACATATATGTTCAGGGGAGGACGTGTGCAGCCCCCCTTGCCAAGCCTTAAAAGACCCCAAAGACCCCATCCTTGGGGCCAAATTCCATTGAAAAGGGGTGAGAGGGGCAGGTGTCCCCCTTTCCCGAGAATCATTACCCCCTGGGCTAAATTCAACAAAAAAGGAGAATAGGTCACACAGCCCTCTTTCCCCAAACCTTCAAAGGCCCTGGTGACTACATTCCTCTGGGCCACATCCAATTAAAAAGGGGAGGGGGCTGCAGCTCCTCCCTACCCGAGCCTTCATTGCCCCTGGGGATTCTATCTCTGAGGCTGTATTTAATTGAAAAAAGGGGAGGAGCTGCGTTTCCCTGACCCGAGCCTCATCAGGCCCTGGGGACCCCATCCCCCAGAGCCATATGCATTTAAAAAAGGGAGGGGGCCATGCTATCTTCATCCCTGAGCCTCCATTGGCCCTGGGGACCCCATCCCCAGGGGCTTTTCTTTATAATAGGAGATTTCCCACCCAGAGCACCCACCAACCAACACGCAGGGGACCATGGGGGAAGCCGATGGCCCTTGTGGCCTCAGCCTTTTCCCACAAAGTATGAAAGCTGGCATTGCTCCAGCCCTGCTCTGTTTCCCTGCCCGAATCAGTGCGGGCAGAGAAACAGAACAAAAGTTTGTTCCCAGCTCACAGGATCATTTATAAATCTCCTGCCGGCTGGGAGCGGACTTAGACCCATATTTATATTTTTTGCGCTGCGTTTGTGTCACTTTTTGATGCAAAAGCGGTGCAAACTTACAAAATACAATTATATTTTGTGAGTTTGTGCCACTTTTGCGCCAAAAAGTGACACAAATGCATCGCAAAAAAAGTATACATATGGGCCTCAGTGTTTGCTTTTGTTTGACGGGAGATTATAAAACGCTCAAGCTAGACGGGAGCAACTTGTGTTTTCCTGCGCGCATCGGTGCAGACAGGGAAACTACTGTGTCCCTGGTGGTGGGCTCCCCGGAACGCAGTAATTGAGCAGGCCCCAGGAGATTGGATCCCCAGGGCTTTTCAAGGCTCAGGTGGGGGATGCATGCAGCCCCCCTCCTTTTTAATTTACATTTCAGTTCTGGGGCCCAATGAGGCTTAGGAAGGGGGGGCACGCACACTGTTCCTTCATTTTATTACCTGGCCCCAAAGGAGGCCTTTCTAGGCTCGGGAAGTGGGGCCCTGCAGCCTCACACCCCTTTAATTTATATTTTAGCCCAGAGGGGTGGGATCCCGGTGCCTAATTAGGCTTTGGGAGAGGGGCATGTTCTCCCTCTCTTATTTTTGGCTCGGCCCCAGAGGATGGAGTCCCTGGGCCCTTTTAAAGGCTCAGGGAGGGGGCCATGTGCCCTCCTCCCCCCAAAAAATATGCATTCCATCTTCAGGCCCTGTTCCACCCCGGAGAATTTAAATAAATACCGCGTGAGCCCATGTTTGGGTTTTTTGTGTTGTTTTTTATTTACTTTTGCAGCAGATGTGCCGATCTGCAGATTTGAAGCAAAGTTTTTAAATTAAAAAACACCACCAGGAGTAGTGGGCCAGGGTATTCCCACCCTGCCTCTTTATGTATTTTTTTGCAGTATTTGTTAGAACCTGAGTGCTAAGATGACTACCACCACTTCGGGTTGATGTGGTGGCATCCATTTGGATCTCAGGAGGAGCTCTCTTGGCTTGGCAAATCCTCTGCTGTGTGATATATATACAGATTATTTCAACATTAATTTCTCCCAAACTACTGAAACGGAATTGCACCTATTTAAAAAGAAAAACACTCTTTTTGGACCAAGATCTAGTTTTCTGCAAATTTGGTGTAGATCCATTCAGTGGTTTGGACTTTAGCTGTGTCTAAATGTCCTATGGAAAATGAATGGTGAAAGCGCGTTTTGGTACCCCCTGTTTTTTTCTGTGCCCTTCTTGACGGGTTACCCAGATATTTTCCATGCACAAACCAGCCGAAAAGTTGCACATTTTCGGAAAGATTTGTGGAGGTTCAGCCAAAGTTATTAGCAACACAAAAAAAACATTTCTTGTGGAAACATGATCCTAACTAACGAGAGCCACTGGGTAGAATTCTCCATCTCTCCCTCTCCAGGTCAACCCTCTTCTGCCATTGGTGTTGTTAAGGGTCATCTACACTCTGCTTCCATCCATGAGTGACAGCTTGCTGCAAGTGGTAATGATTCTTGCCCTTTGAATGTAAGGACAGTCTGATCACAAGTGCACATCCACCTGAAAAGCTCTTGGATGTTACGACCGATTGGGCAGCCCCTTAGTTTTCCTTTTTAGGTGGAGCGTAAGCATTCAACCTTGTGTATACTTAAGTAGACTTATACTGTGCATTAAAGTGATTTCATTTGTTGGTTGCAATGTCCTTTAAAAATTCTAGCTCGCTAGTAGTCAGTTCTGAATTTTTCGCCCTCCTTTTTCTGTTTCAGAGCAGTGACCAACTACTGTATTCCACTTTGGTTTCTTTATCTGTTGCTGTGACAGACTATTTTTTTACAATTCTTTGGTGGTCCCCTTTCACTGTGCGTGTTTTAGGCTGGTAGCTGCCTGCGTTTTATTGCAGCATTCCGTTCCTCCCACCTCCTCCCATGTCGACGCTGACATAAGCTTATTTTACCATACAAACACCATATGGCCTCCCATCGCAGAGAGTCTCTCTCTCCAGAGCCCCTTCCTACCAGCACTCATGACAGCGCACACAGGGCATTGCTTATCTCCTTTATTGGGGTCATACATCTTCTCAGACTAACTTCATTAGAGCTTTGATGAAATGGGAGGCAAAAATGCTTGCAAGACTTTTCATTCTGTTAACAAACAAACACTGTCCTTGTCTAGCTTGTCTGTGCTCTGTGGTCTGAAACGTGTGACTTCCTGGTCTCTTGATTTGAAAGAGGCTGCCATGAAAATGCTGCAATATGCGAACAGTCCTATCCCAGTGTAAGCGAGTTATTGTGGCGTTATTGTGCAATTCTTATACCAAGATATATTTAAATATTTTTATTTGTCTGCTATTCTATTGACAATGAAAAACACACAAATATTTAGATGATTGGCCCTGTTGAATCAAGAAACCATTTGCATGGCATATTGCAGCATGGCACCAACCCCGGAGGTCTTTACAGTTACAACAGAAGTCATTGATCGACTTCTCTGAAATATTTATTTTGTTTCCCTTTTGAATTTTTGTCCAATATTAGCTGTAATCACTGTGCTTTCGTAGTACGGAACGGCTTTCAGTTCTGCTCACTGCACATGTCTGATTACGAACCACTTGCTCCTCTGCAATACATTGTATGAATTTGCTGCCAGAAATCACCCATATGCGTCTGTTGTTTAATTTATGTGGCAAAAAAGTCCAGGTAAGAATATACAACAATAACTGCTCAAACGCAAGCAAACGCGAGACCCAATGCATTGCAAGTGTTTTTTCTCCTTTTATAGTTCCACTTTCATTTCTTTGAATGTCCTCTTTTTATTTTAATTTTTCTTAAGAGAATACTACAACTCAGGCATTGATAATCAGCCAACACCACTGCAAGACGGACATCCGCTCATATATTTATGTTTCATTATTGCAAGCAAATTGTTGAGTTTGTGTTTCTTTTATTGTGGTTGTGGCAGAGGGTCTATGCAAGAATGAGTCAGTGGATTGATTAATAGATGCAGAGTGCAAACACGAGTGACGGAATGTATGTATGAGACTTACTGAGTGCCTAAGCCCATGAAGGACACAAAGGACATTTTTATTTGGAGAGGGATCACATTTTACGAATAAATTAGTGGTATAGAAATTAGCATATGGTGACAAATTAACCTGCGTTTCAAAGCCTAACAGAAAAACCAACATGAGTGTAAAAATGCACACTTTTGAAATATGGTCAACTATGTGGCCACCAATTGTCTTGTGCACCACGTTTTAACATGACAGTTTTGCATTTTATTGAATGAAAGTATTAAATTAAGCTAACGTTACATTTTTTTAAATTAAATGTAGATGAATAACTGAAGTGTCAAAATGAATATGAATGTGAATAAATGGGCTTTATATTTGCAAATTACGTGTGTGCAGTAAAATAAATGTAAGTTTAAAATTGGTTCTAACATGTTATAAATGATGTCTGAAATTAAATAATTTGCTTTGTATAAATGAATTGTAAGGTGCGCAATAGGTTCATTAATGTATTAAAAGTATTAATGTGTTAAGGCTTCCTTGGCTTGACTAGGCCTAGAGAGATTTATTTTGCAGTAATAATGGAAAATCACTTGTTTATTCTGTCCCCTGTGACCTGAATTATTTCCCTAGCTGTTGATGTGAATGTCCTATTGTATTGTATGCAACAAAGTTACACTATTTGTTCTAGCTGTGGAACAGGAGAGGAAATCTGTAGTTCTCATGTAAAATAATAAATAATTTAAGTTTGCTTATTGTGTACCGTGAGAAAGGATCTCAAGTAACAAATAACTGGAGAATGTGATATTTTGTTAGGAATGTGTAAACCATCTGGTGACAATGCACTTTTGCTGATAAGATTCAGAAAAGTAACAGAATTTGGTGGTGCCCTCTCAGTGATTGCATTCTGAATTTGATGCCCATGTGAAGGACCAATCGAAAGGATCGTGCATACTTTTAATTAGTGAAAAACTTGGAGTTTGGAGGCAGTTCTTCTTAGGTCTCGTCGAAGTCAGTCTTCACTTAGTCCTATTAAAGCTATCCTTATCGCTGTTTAAATCTGCTGTCTTATTCTCTGAGTCCCCTGATAAGTTTCTTCACCATAGTCTTAATTGCCCTATTCTGTTATGTGGTTCAGTATTAATAAGGCCAACTAATTCTGAACTGCTGATTCTGTCCTATGTGCAGCTTGAGTTCTGCATTGTCCTGATGCTACTATCAACTGACACCAGAAGAAAATGACCGTCCTGCCTAATGAACTGCTACTGTCTGCTGTTCCTTGGGGAGAGGTATAACTAAATGTTGTTTCTCGTTTCCTTTTTCATTTTTGTAACTTACACCAGAATATTTTTATAGTGAGTTATTTTTGTTAGATGATTTTCTAACTTATTTTTGTCTTTTTTTATTTTTGCTTTTGGTGGAATGTGTTAGCCCACTCCCACACATGTTTTTCCCAATTCTGGTTGGTGTTAGAAATTGCCTAACTCTGAAACATGAACTTGGAAATTTAATGATAAATTGTATTATGATGATCTACTGATCTCATCATCATCTGCTTTGAACGTTAATAACCATGTTCATATCATATTGCTGCTAATATATATTATTATTTTAGAGTTTCTGACAATATTGATGGTTAGTAGGTTGAATCTTTTCAGACGTTTAAGTCAGCCAATGGTTCTCATGTATGTTTATGGCAGTGCAAATACGAGATCACCTGGAATGAAAATTCACATTAAGGAGCTGATTCAGAACATTCAAATGTGGGGAGGATTAGATAAATGGGAAGGCAGACTGGCAAAGGAAAGAGATCAGAAGAAAAAGCTGACTGCATCTTCAAATGATATATAACAGACTGAAGGAGCTGGTAAAATGATGCCAATGATAGAACTTCCTGGAGGGAAGTTTGTTCATGTTCCTTGGAACAGAAGTGGCATACTGTCATTCACAAATGATTACCCAAAGTTGAGGGAGAAACCAGTGGAATGGTACTAGCAAACAGAGAGGTTTGTTAATCTTGCAAAGTGTTTGTGAAAAGATCTGAACACTTTGTTTGAGGTTGTGATTCAAGCAGATTTGTGGGGTGAGAGTCAAAAGGAGCATTGATTAGCCAATGCGTTAACCACCGAGAGAAGCGGTAACAGGTGCGCGTCTGAAGAGGGGATGAAAGCTTATTACAAGGTGACTGAGTTTCTGAAAGCTAGAGTTTCCCCTAAAGATATTGATTGGCGAAGGATTGACAGGATGTCTCAGGAAACAAAGGAGTCTGTTCATGCTTATTATGAAAGACTGCTGAAAGCATTCAGACAATACAGTGGTACAGAGAATATTGAGCAGAGACATGATTCATTTTGTGTTTAGATTTATTCAATGACTGAAGCCTGAAATTAGCAATATCATTAAGAATCATTTGATTTGCTGGCAAGGAAAGCCGATTGATGAGGTGTTGCAATACGCAAAATACTGTAGTGATGAGATTGATTTGAAACAGAAAAGGTTGAAGGAAAAGGCAATGGTGATGCAGATTAAGTCTGCCTAAGCAGCAGGTATGCAGAATCTGCAGGGAACGGTGAATGTAGGAGGAATGCAGGAAACACTGCAACAGCAAGGCAATATGGTGCCTCAATATAGAGGTAGAGGTTATGGAATTCGAGTAGATCCGAATGTGAATTTGGCTGATGTTCAGAACATGAAGCAAATGCTTTCTTGTCATGTGTGCAGCAACGTTGGACATTGGAAACTGGATTGTCTCTTTATTAATGTAAGTAATTTAGTACAAGGTAGTGGTGTTGTGCTGATGGTTGACAACAGCCACTTTAGAGACTTTAAAGGCCCCAAAATCAAAGTATAAATGTTCCTACTGGAGCAGTCCAAATGCAGATTCCCCCTCACCAAGAGCAATTTCCCCAACAGCAGGTTTATGTCCCACAGCAAATGCAGATACCACAAGCTCTGATGGCACAGCAGCAGGTAATGGTTCCTCAGCAGAACGCAAATCAAAGAACAAATGCAACTCTAAATCAGTTAATCACACAAAACCCATTAATTGATTTCAGTGAGATGACATGAGACATGAGTGAGAGTTCAGAAAAGGAAAAATGTATATCGGCTTCCTCATTGGAGGTAGATCAGCGTGGTCCTTATGTGAATGTAAGTGCTATGGTTCCTAATGTTTCATTTCTGGTTGACACAAGAGCAACTCGTTCCACTGTCAGATCTGCAGAAGTCCCAAATGTGCCCCTTTCAGGAAGAACAATTCAGATTGTAGGAATACCAAATCAGCACTTGGTAAACCCCACTACAGAGCCATTTCCAGTTAGGATAGGAGCATTTGAAGGTCTGCACCGCTTTGTAGTTTGTGATTCAAGTCCTGTGAATCTGTTAGGCAGAGACTTGCTATGCAAATTAAAATGTTCCATCACTTTTACACATGAAGAGATAGCAATTCAAACTAATACAGATGATGAGACTTCTAGTAAAACTGATGAGAAGTATCCTCTCATTACATTGTTTCCTGCCATGACAGTTAAAGACTTGCCTATTGAATAGCAAGAGACAGTGACGCTGAGAGTTTGGGATCCCTCTGTAAAGGATATTGGACTTATTCGAGGTGTTGAAACAGTCAAAGTCACTGTAAAGCCAAATGCAGTTTTCCCCAGAACACCACAGTATCACATGACCCAAGAAGGAATTGAAGGTATTACCCCAGTAATTGCAACTTTTGTTGAGCAGGAAGTGTTAAAAGAAGTGATGGGCAGCCCATGTAACTCACCACATATGGGTTTGCGAAAGCCAAGTGGGAAATATTGCAAAGTTCAGGATTTGAGAAAGGTGAATGAAATTGTGGTATCCTGTTATACCGTAGTGCCAAATCCAACAGTGATTTTATTTCAGATTCCTTGTGAAGCAGAATGTTTTTCAGTCATTAATTTGTCACAAACCTTTTTCTCAGTGCCCTTGCACGAGGATGGTCAGTCCATTTTTTGTTTCCGTTTTCACAACTGTGTGCATTCATGGTGTCGTACTCCACAGGAATTCAGATCCTGAAGAAGGATTTTGAATCTTTGAATATGCCATTTCAGTCTGCTTTAGTGCAGTACATTGATGACCTGATGGTTGCCTTCAATATACAAGAAGCTTGCAGACAACATACCATAGCGTTATTGAATCAGTTAGGTGAACACGGACACAAAGTTGCATCTGATAAATGACAGTATTGTCTGAAAGAAGTGAAGTATTTGGGTCACCAAATTGAGAAAGGTGCGTGAAAAGTGTCCTGAGAAAGAGCTGCAGCAATTATGCAAATGAATCCCCCAGTTACACAGAAAGATGTCAGAATGTTTTGGGCATGGTGAGCTACTATCACCAATAGAACCCACATTTTTCAGGAATTTCCAAACCGTTGCAGAAGATGATACACAAGGAAGTCACAGATCCAGTCCCTTTCAATGAAGAGTGCATGAAAGCTTTCACTGAATTAAGAGAGAGTTTGTGCAGAGCTCCAGCTTTGGGAATGCCTGATTATTTCAAAGGTTTTGCATTGTTTTTTTCAAGAACGTGATGTACTCTTTCTGTTTTGATGCAGTCACATGGAGTAGCAAACAGGCCAGTGGCATATTTTTCGGTCACATTAGATCCTGTCACTGCCACTTTGCCTGGCTGTTTGAAAGCTGTGGCTAGGGCTGGTGTGATCATCAGTCAATGCGAAGGCATTGTGATGGGACACCCTTTCATCGTTTATGTCCCACACTCAGTTGAAGAACTCCTAACCAGGTCCAAGACCCACTATTTGACCAATGCCCGTCTTACTCGTTAGTGATCCTTGGATCTGCAAATGTAAGTCAATAGGTGTGCGGTCTTGAATCCCACCACATTAATGCCTATAAATCTATTAATTCAATTTATGTTAATAAAATGGAACATGACTGCCTCGATGTCACTGAACTGTGTACCACACTCAGGCGTGATAGTCATTCTCCTCTAAAGGAGTATCCTGAATAAGTTGTTTTTGTTGATGGCTCCTGTTTAAGAGACAATGAAGGTACTCTAAGAGCAGGTAATGAAGTTTTGCACCCTCTCAGGAGTTGTCCAAGCCTCAAGGCAATGGAGTGATGAAAGTGACACCAGTGAGGCAAATCAATATTTCTTGATGTCAGTGGTTGATACCTGGGATGAGATTAAGGGGTTGCAGGAAGAGGTAACAGAGGAAGAACACAGATGGTGGATAAAAGCAGGTTGTGATCAAAGAGAGGGAGATGATGTCTGGATTTCAAATGAAGGGAAAGTTGTGTTGTCAGACTGTTGAACTCGATGGCTAGATAATATCATGGTCAGTTTCATCTCAGCAGAGATGCAATTATTCGAATATTCAAACAGATATGGTACAACCCCATATTTAGATTGGTTGCAAAAGTGGTTTGTCACAGATGTGTTACATGCCAGTAAATTGATGTGGGGAAACGTACAGTGGGTAATTTGAGCCACATAAGCAGATCGGGAGGTCCATGTAACAAATGCAACTTGATTTCATTTAAATGCCTGCCTGTAATGGATTGAAGTATGTGTTGGTCATTGTATGTGTGTTTTCCAGGTGGGTGGAGTCTTATCCAGGCCTTGCCACTTGTCCTGATGAGCATGCGTAGCACCCCAACAGGAACACAGGACCGTCTCAAACCTCTGCTGGGTCATGCAATGAGACCTACCTGCAGTACCTGCAAATGCACTTGTGAACATAACAAATAACTTAGTGCTGGATTATTGCAAAGGTTTAGCTGATGTGGTTAGCTCTTTGTCTCATCAGGTTGAAGCAGCAACAGTTCAAATGACCCAGGAACAGTGTCACAGCTTGAAAGCTGGTGATTGGCTCATGGTAAAGAAGCATGTGAGGAAGACTTGCTTGGAGCTAAGGTGGAAAGGACCGTTTCAAGGCATATTGGTGACAACAACTGCTGTGAAGTGTGCTGGTCTTCCGAAGTGGATACATGCAAGCCATACACTCAAAGTTCTGTGTCCTCTTGAATCAGAGAGTCTGATCTCACAAGAGTGAATGCTAGTGAAGAAGGGGTTCTGCTTGACCAAGCTTTGAGGATGGAACCAGTGGCTGAATCAGAGAATGTGCAAAGCAGTGATGGCACAAGCAGTTTGCATGCTGATAAAGGCTCAGAAGAAAGTGTAAGTAACCTGCATATAGACAAAAGTGCAGTAGAGCAAAGTCAAAGTCAACTGATTCCTGCCAGTGTAGAAAACATTGTGAAAACAGTTGCACCTGAAAAGAGAACTATGAAAGGAGACATATAGCCTGCAGCTGCACATGAACTGGTTGCTGATAAACTACCATCAATAACAGAAGTGGCCGAAGAGCCAAATCAGAGTGAAGATGAAGAGAGTGCCAAGTCGCATATACTCTTCACCTGAATGGATCTATCTTGTCACAA
This sequence comes from Pleurodeles waltl, assembly GCF_031143425.1. Lineage (NCBI taxonomy): Eukaryota > Metazoa > Chordata > Amphibia > Caudata > Salamandridae > Pleurodeles > Pleurodeles waltl. The sequence continues at coordinate 1,464,473,233 of NC_090445.1, forward strand.
ATGAAAGGGAAAACAAGTTTGTGGCCTTTTGTTTTGACCGTGAGAATTCAGTGGGACATTCTGGAACTTGAAATCACATTTGAAAAGAGCTTTGAAATAACCTTGCCAACTGATCAACAAAGGCATTACACTCTGAAAGTAGTCATTAGCGATCATCAGACTGTGTTCTATTGAAATGAACATTGAACTGTTTTTGAGAGCTTTTAGTTGAATCTTGAAGAACTTTCTTGAAGATCGAGAACTGCTGTAAATAGTGCAAAACTTTGAAAGCTGCTTTGTTTTTGATTTTTGCATGCTTTTGCTTTATATTTTTCTTTTCTCGTCTGACTCTACAGAAGCCATGAATCTTGGACAGGGAAAACACAGCAGGGGAAATTATGTGTGTATTGGTTTGAGAATAGTATGATGGTATGTATGATCGTATGCATTTTATTGATTGCCGGAATGAGTGTTTCAATGAAAGGAGAGGGGCCAAGTGCAGCAACTTCAAAACAGAGAATGACACTAAGCAGGATAAGTTTTATAAGGATGAGGGAGTGCTTCATTTAGATGACACAAAGGGAGATTTATCTTCCAATGTATAATATAGTTTGCTGTATGAGTATGTGGACACTATGCATGTGCATGATTATTATGTGTGCACACAAATTCCTTTGTCAATACCAGAAGAAATGTCATATCACAGCGCACCTCTAACTTATGGTATTAGTTGCAGTTTATCTATTAACATGTTTGTATGACCAGGAGTACATTGAGTAGTTCTACTCCAACCACAATGTAGTTTTCTCTATTGTTCCTATTAATCAGCTTTTGACAGAATTGCAAAGGCTAGGACCATAGATATAGTAGGAGGATTTGTTGAGCCCACAGGCTCTCCAAGGTAGGATCTTGGTTTGTAAACTTGGGAAATGGTTTTGTGAAGATGATCCTGAAACCTTTATTGATTGTGACAGTGTGCTTAATGTGTGCACTTGGATTTTACAAAGCTTACAATTTTTGGAGAAAACAAAGAGCAAAGAATAAACAGAGGAGGGAAGAAATGGAAATGGAAAGTATGAGAGACAGGTATTATCAGACAATGAAGGGAATTGACAATTATCGCAAACCTAGATCTATGCGTTATCAAACGACCAGATTTTGCCTTTTCTCATTGTAAAAGAGAATAGTTATTTTGTGACAGCATACATGGCCGTGAGAGGAAGGACTGAGAGATCAAATATTACTAATAAATTAATGGCATAGACGTTAGCATATGGTGACGAATTAACCTGCCTTTAAAATCCTAAAAGAGAAAGTAACATGAGTTGTAAAATGTGCATGCTTGAATTATGGTGAACCATATGACCACCATTCATATTGTGCACCACGTTTTAAAATGAGAGTTTTGCATTTTATTAAATTAAAGGATTAAATTAAGCTAATGTTAAAAAATGTAATTTTAATGTAGATTATTAACTGAGGTGTTAAAAAAGATATATGAATTAATTGTACCCATATTTCAAGCAATGGACTATTTGCAAATTGCGTGTGTGCAGAAAAATAAACGCACATTTAAAATTAGTTCTCACATGTTATCAATGATGTTTGCAATTAAATAGTTTGCTTTGTATATATGAATTGTAAGGTTCATTAATGTGTTTGATGTACCAATGTGTTAAGTTTTCCTTGGCTTGACTAGGTCTAAGGAGATTCATTTTGCAGCAGTAATGGAAAACCACTTGTTTATTCTGTCCCCTCTGGCCTGAATTCTTTCCTCAGGCTGTTAATGTGAATGTTGAATGTCCTTGTATTATAGGCAAAAGGCATGTTTTAGATGCAACAAAGTTACCCTATTTGTTCTAGCTGTTCAGGAAATCTGTAGTTCTCATGTGAAATGAATTAGCTTAGTTTATTGTGTGCCTTGAGAAAGGATCTCAAGTAACAAATAACTGGAGAATGTAATATTTTGTTAGTAATGTGTAAACCATCTGGTAACAATGCACTTTTGCTGGGAAGGTTCAGAAAAGTAACAGAATTTGATGGTGCCATCTGCAGTGATTGGATGCTGAAAGTGCCGCTCAAAATGTGCCCTCCTCAAGGACCAATCGAAAGGCTCATGCATACTTCTAATTAGTGAAAAACTTGCAGTTTGGAGGCAGTTCTTGTTAGGTCCTGTCGAAGTCAGTCTTCAGTTAGTCCTATGCTTGCCTTGAAGCTGTCCAGAACACTGTTTAAATCTGCTGCCTTACTCTCTGAGTCTCCTGATACGTTTCCTCATCATAGTCTTAACTGCCCTATCCTGTTATGTGGTTCAGTACTAAGAAGGCCAACTAATTCTGAACTGCTGATTCTGTCCTATGTGCAGCTCATGTTCTGCACTGTCATGATGCTGCTGTCAACTGACGCCAGCAGAACGGGACTGTCCTGCCTGATGAACTACTATTGTCTGCTGTCCCATGAGGAGAGGTATAACTAAATGTGGTTTCTCGTTTTCTTTTCAGTTAGTAACCAGCATATTTTTACAGTGAGTTATACTAGTTAGATGTTTTTTTAAAAAATATTTTTGTCCTTATTTTATTTTTCCTTTTGCATGCATGTGTTAGCCCGTACCCACATATACTAGCCCCAATTCTGGTTAGTGTTAGAAATGGCCCAGCTCTGAAACATGAAATCGGAAATTGAATGATAAATTGTATTTGATGATATACTGATGCCACCATCATCTGCTTCGAATGTTAATAATCATGTTCATATTGTATTGGTTCTAATCTATATTATTCTTTTGCAGAGTCTAACAGTATTGATATTTAGTAGGATGAATCTTTTCAGACATTTCGGTCAGCATATGGCTCTCATGCATGTTTATAACTTAGTTTTGCGCACCATTTTTGTGACATTGATTCTGGGTTTTTAATTAAATTTTTAAAATGTATTTGGTTTATAGTTTGATTGAGTGTTTAAATTGTTTATGGTGTTCAGTATTGTTTATGGTATAATGTCATTGATTTGTGATTGAATGATTCTGACTACCACACTCTTTGCCAAGACCAAAGGTTCAGTCTACCTCTATAGATGACATTGGCAATGGTGTCTCATACTGGGGAGAAGGTAATTTTCCCTGGACCGCAGCGTAGCAGCAGTTTACAGGACAAATCTTGTGGCATTGTCATGCTTGCTGACTTGTGGACTATTCCTTTGGGGTGCTCAGTTCGTCCAAAAATCGAATTGCAAGCTCTTCATTTTAAAACATTCAGGATTACAAGAAATATTCAAACCTTGCGTGTGGCTGCTCTACAATAGCGTAGACTGCTTTATAAAAAATGCACCCAATCTTATAATTTCTACTAGACCAAGAGTAAATGTTTTCCAATATGTGGTATGTTACAGACAATGTATGAAAAGTAGACAAAATACTGAATTCAGAAAGGGGTCATTTATGTAGATCCTACAAGGTTTTCCTACAGAAAATAACAGCTGAAATAAAAAAATATTGAAATTGAGCTGAAAAAAACAGCCATTTTTCTCCACGTTTTACTCTGTAACTTTTTCCAGCAATGTCAGATTTTTTAAAGCAATATACCGTTACATGTGCTGGACTCTTCTGGTTGCGGGGATATATAGGGCTTGTAGGTTCATCAAGATCCCTAGGTACCCAGAGCCAATATATGAGCTGCACCTTGCAATGGTATACAGCAATTCATTTGCTGAAATATAAAGAGTGAAACATAGGTATCAAGAAAACCTTTGTATTTCAAAAATGGCCACAAGATAAGGTGTTGAGAAGCAGTGGTTATTTGCACATCTTTGAATTCCGGGGTGCCCATACTAGCATGTGCATTACAGGCCATTTCTCAAATAGATGTCTTTTTTACACAATGTCTTACATTTGGAAGGAAAAAATGTAGAGATAGACAAGGGGCAAGAACACTTGTTGTGCTATTCTGTGTTCCCACAAGTCTCCCGATAAAAATGGTACCTCACTTACGTGGGTAGGGCTAATGCTCGCGACAGGAAATGCCACAAAACACATTGTGGACACATCACATTTTCCTAAAGAAAACAGAGCTGTTTTTTGCAAAGTGCCTAGCTGTGGATTTTGGCCTCTAGCTCAGCTAGGACCTAGGGAAACCTACCAAACCTACGCATTTTCGAAAACTAGACACGTAGGGGAATCCAGGATGAACCGACTTGTGGGGCTCTCACCATGTTCTGTCACCCAGAATCCTTTGCAAACCTCAAAATGTGGCCAAAAAAACACTTTTTCCTCACATTACGGTGACAGAAAGTTCTGGAATCTGAGAGGAGACACAAATTTCCTTCCACCCAGCGTTCCCCCAAGTCTCCAGATAAAAATGGTACCTCACTTGCGTGGGTAGGCCTAGTGCCTGCGATAGGAATAGATCACACAACGGTCAATGTTGGTCCTTACATAAGGCAACTGTTGACCATGGAGTGATCCATTCCTGACGCAGGCACTAAGTATAGGCACTCAAGTGGGGTAGTGTTTTTATCAGGACAGGTGAGGAATCACTAGGTGGTAGGAATTTTGTGGATCCCGGCATATTCCTGTAGTTTGTCTGACAGAAATGCAAGAAAAATTGAGTTTTTATTCATCATTTCAGCTTTGCAGGGTATTCTGGGTAAGAAAACTTTGGGGAATCCGCACAAGTCACACCTCTGTGGACTCCCCCGGATGTCTAGTTTCTAGAACTGTTTGGGTTTAGTATGTTTCCTTATATGGCCACCGAACCCAGGACTAAAAACACAGGTGCCTGCCTTACAGAACCAGTTTGTTTTGTGATAGATAATTCTGATGTCTCCATAATACGATTCGGGCGGTGGAATTTGGTGCCAAACTAAATTGGGGAGCTCCCAAGAGAGCACTCTCTCTCTCTGTGCTTGCCGCCGCATTTACCGGCTCCCTTGGTTGGGCTAACCCACTATTGCCCCGTTGCACAGACTGTGCTTGCGAAGGGACAGCAGGACTGTCCCCATCACCTCCCTCATAATTTAATGGAAGAGGAGTTTTCCAATGGGACTTCTCCGATTGAAGAATCACTCCCAGAGTCTGCGCCATTGTCCTATCCCTCAGATGCTGTCTCAGTATCTGCTGTCTCAGTCTCTGATCCTATGTCAGAGCTGTCCTCTATAGCCCGAGTGACGGCATTAGCAGCAGTCATCCATCAAGATGCCATCTCTGCTATTAGTTAAACTGTTGCTCTAAAACACTGGCCTGCGTAGACAGTCACAAAATTGCTGGTGTGTGTGTGATACGTGCAACAGTAGGGGCCACCTTACCTGCGCTTCGTCCCTCAAGAAGCACGTTCTTTCAAAACACTCAAAAAACACCTTGTCACATACCATTCGTCACAGTCTTTAGTACTTCCTGCGCCCAGTCTAACAATCATTATTAGTGCTCCCACTCCCATGTCCTCCTCCTCGGATTCCCTCATTACCCTCCAGCAAAAGTGCCTTTCATCTCTCCATAGCCACCACCCATCCTGCGTGTACATTTCATTTGTATTATAGCGGAGGCAATGGCACACTTTACTAATGTACTCAGCTATTTACATAAAATACAGATTTGCTCTTTGCAGTAGGCATATAAACCTTTGGCACTTCTCTTCTTTTGTAGCAGAAACATAATCACAAGCCTTACTTGCCTTCCTTTTTTTATTGCTGCCTAAAAGCTACAGTTGAAATGCGTCAGATGAAGTATGTGCATTGCTTTGAAGATGCAAGCTGCAACTACAAGACAACTGGTGGCAACTTATATATATATATATATATATATATATATATATATCTCACTTTGATATGTGGGTCTGGTTTTCCTGGGGGCCGATCGCAGCCCCCAGATAAACCACACATGCATTGACAAAAGTGATCTATATCTTCATGGATTTATCTATCTATATATCTATATATTTATCTATAGATAGATCTATATATATATATATATATATATATATATATATATATAGATAAATCCATGTAGATAGATATATCTACAAACATAGATATATATATATATATCTATATATATATATATATATATATATATATATATAGATATATATATATATATATATATATATAGATATATATATACACACATATCTATATATTTTTTAGTAGCTGTATGGTTTCCTTGGGGCCAAAATGGCCCCCAGGGAAACCTTAAACTACTAAAAAAAAGTATTGCCCCCCACAGGGGGTCGCCCTGCCCACGGGCGACCCCCTGTCAAATTATTTAGTTTCTTTAAAAAAAAAACAAAGAAAATTAATCCCTGGAGGGGGGCGCGCTTGTGCTCGATCCCCCCCCCACCAGGGGCCACCTACATTGTTGTTGAAAGAAAATGCCCGGGGGGGGGGGCCTGCCCATTTTCCAAGGTGGCCGACCCCCCCAAGTGAAATCCCTGGTGTCTAGTGGTGTTTCCTGGCCCTCGATCGCAGCTGTGCTGCGATCGAGGGCCTGGAAACGCATTCAGGAAGGCCTCGTATGAAAGGGGAGAGTCTCCCCTTTCATACGAGGCCTTACCAAATGTTGGGAAGGCTGCTTGGGGCCATTTTCCCCATCGGAGCAGTAAGCGGCCTTGAGGCCACTTCCTGCTCCGATGGGGAAAACAACAATGTGACGTCAGCGTGCCGTCACAAAAGGGCAGTTGGGGGGCGGGGGGAGACACGGAAAAGCTTCTGTGTCTCCCGGGTAGTGGAAAAAAAAAAAAATCCTCGGGTGCATCGGCCACCGGTCGTGACCTGCACCAGGGACGTAGTGCGGGCGCCGGCCGACGCCCGCACTCAACAGGTTAAAGATCAATCTTGCTAGCTCACTTATTCAAGTTTGGGGTCTGAGGATCGGCTTTACTAGGACGTGATTGTGAGAAAAATGTAGCGCTTAATATCACAAGACAATCACTCCCTTCTGTGTTACCGCTAAGTAAATAATATGCTCCCACTTTAGCTCCTTTTAATTAAACAGAATTCTTCTGTAATCTGTGAAATAATATTAAGTAATTGAAACACGAATTTACTTAAAATAGCCTCACTCGGATTATAGAGATTGAATACTTTAGCAGACACGAGTAATTCACCTTGCAGTTTCTATTATGAAATACTAAAATCAATGAGTGCGTAACGATACCCTACTATGTAGTTTGTCACCTCTCAAAAGAGGTGACTTCTACCACGAGGTCTACATTTTTTGTAAGTTTAAATCCATTGCAGTAGTTTTTGTATTGAGCTGTCATGCTAAAAGTGTTGGTCCTATCACAGTTTTACCTTGCAATAATTTGAAGATAAACGTATCCACTATCAGCCTCCAGTTACATGCAGATTATTGTGTCGTCATGGGGGGAAAATACTTTCCGAAGGACTGTAATGTTACATAATAGAACTCTGTTTTCATCTTATGTAATTCACTGATGAAGGTGTGCAAGCCTAAAAAAAAAAACAGCGAGATGTTATAGTCACAATCCTTGCCATATTCTCCAGTGTGGTTCTCCAGTTATAGGCAAATTGAAACATGTATATTAACTTTGGGCAGATGGCTAATGATGATGTTTTACAATTACGTTTTCATAGATTTTTGTAATTTGGTTTGAGGCTGGGTAGACTCAGTTTGTCTTCTTTCATTTACAGTATTACAGAGACCAAACTATTTTTCGCAACATTTGCCTTAAGGTTACCTGTGAGCTTCATAAATAGTTGGCTACAAAGGTGTTGGAATTATATCACCCACCAAAACAAACAAGTGTATTATGTAAATGCTATTTTTATGTTAACATATGAGGACAGGCTGATCCTTTGGGAAGCCAGTACATTATCTTTGGTGGAGTTTCAGTGAGGTTTTGTTCAGGCAAGACTTGTATGAGGAACAGGCCAATAGTTTGGCTACTTTGGTGGGGATTTGTATGTGGAAAGGTCTCCTGGTGGTTAGACCACAGTAAAAATTCAAACAGATGCTTTTAGCAAAGCCTAAGTATTCATTGTACATCGTTTTAAGCTATTGTTAGAATGTCCAGACAGTGACCAGTGTGAGGTAATTTGACACTGTTGCTATTTCATGAATTGGTCAGATGATTAAGTTTTGAAGGATTTTAGCATTAAACTGAGAGGCCAGATGGCCTCAGTAGTGCTGGATATGTTTTAAAGTAGTATAATGAGAGCCTATGTGTCTTGCCATGGACATAAAGCTTATTTGTGCTTCCTCTGTTGTACTGACTCTATTAAAATAGACACATTGAGATGTAATAGCCTATCCATTCTATTATAAGAAACATGGCTTGGACAATGGTGCGTATTCTTGTTTCTCAATGAGTATTTTTGTACACTATGGTATGCAGTGAAAACATTGTTTTTGTAATTGTGCATTTGACTTTTTGGATCCTAATGAAGTTGCTATTGTTCAGCCTAAGAGAATGAGATGTAGGTGGGATAGGATGTGGGTGATAAAAGGCTCTAAATTTAGAGGATGATGTAATTGTTTGAGGCTATTTAGGTTTTGATGTTCAGCTTGTTGATCTGGTTATATACCAAAGAAACGCAGGGGTTATGGATTAGTCAATGGATAAGAGGATGACATGCTTTATTACACAGTCGAGTCTGGTGGATGTGACTCAGCGGACTATCGTGTCCACTTCAGAACCTATGTATGATTTCATAACCACAGGTTTGAACTCTGGCGCATCCTTTGAGCACTTCATCTTTTCGGGAACAGAGTAAAAATTAGTACAGTTGAGTTAGGTAACAATAAAAAAATTATTGTTATTAGTACAAACCTGCCATCATGGAATTTGTTATTTTGTCACCAATGATGTACTGCAACTACCAATTGGTAGCAAAGAAAAATAATGACTGCATCTATGTCTTTACACAATCTAAACTAGATTATTATTCTTTTTATGAACCATCGGTAAAAATGGAGGTACATGATTGTGGAAAACCAAAAGGTGGAATGAACAATGTTTTAATTTTCACAAATAAACACTGCAAACTATGAGCTGTCATGAGAGAGCACAAGACGGACTTGAGCCATTAAGCTACGTTTTCACTCTGAAAGAGGTTAGAGATACATTTATCTTCAGAAGTTCAAGGTAAATGACATATCCATAATAAATACGATAGGACCAGTACATGTGTAGTTTGTAAATGGCACAGGAATGGGAAGAAAATGGTATTCTAGCATTTTTCTAGGAATCTTCACAATTGCAGATACTTGAAACGACATAGAGATAACAATATAGAATAGAACAGTGAGTTTCTTTATGGTTGCTACAGTTTGAGAGCAGCTCCCTAAAGCAAAAGGGCAGAATTCAGGGACACCGACAATCAGTATTTCTATTTTTGGTGTATTCGTGTTAAGGCGGTTTGCTTGTTTGCTACTCTTCCAGACATCGGTTCTTTCGTTTTTTAATAAAAAACTCATAATTACTTAAAGAGGAATCCCCTTTTTGGAAGGCGCACAATCGAGTCCAAATTGCTGTGTGTAGATGTGAAATAAGTGTTGAATCGTGGAGTAGTGGCCAATCTAAAGCTCAGTCAGAAATTGAAAATTTATTTTTCTGAAATTCATTCATGGCAAGGGTCACCACTGAGTGATGTGAGAAGTCCCTTTCTGCTATTTTGTTATCAAACTCCAGTGCAAGCATATTGTACAGTTGCTGGATGAAAAAGAAGGAGAATGGACAAAAAAAAGTTAATCCTGCATCCTGGTTGCATTTTTTTACTGCAAATATCTGTTACATTCACGACATGTATAATGTCCTGATTCCTTTCTAAATCTCTTGGCATACATAAAACATTCGGAACAATTTATGAGTCTGTACTCTTTTTTTTATTTTTGATAATTTTTATTTTTCAGCAGGTGCAACTTTGCATTACATATGTATAAAAAAATCCAACTTTCCTTAATGCATACACAACTGTTATTGCATAATAGTTTATAACGTACAATTACATCTTTCATATAGTTAAAAAATTCAATATTGAATTGCTTACTCTGCTTCCTCAACTGCCCCTGCCCGCCGCCTGATCTTCTGCCGGCTTACTCATTCTGGCCCAAATCGCATGATATCTTTTCATGGCTCCCATAGTGCGTATGTCGGGGGACTGGCGATTTCCATGCCTGCAGGATAAGTGATAAAGCTACCACTGTGCCTACAAATACCATTTGTCTGGATGGATTAGAGAGTTTAATATTCTGCGTCATGCCCCACCGCGCAACTAAAGGGCTAGGATTAATCACATGGCCTATCCAGAAGCTTAGCCTCTGAAAAATATGCTCCCAGTACCTTGCCAAAGATATGCAACTAAAACACATGTGTATCCAATCCCCCATGGAAGGTTTGGCAACGTGGGCAGGAGCCAGATGTCTCAGGATGCATATCTCTTACCACAGCGGGAGTATAGTACATCAACGACCTGGAAAACAGAGCAATCTTTTTAAAATTGGCCCCTCTAAGAGCTTTGTGCGACACCTCATTGTGTTTTCTCCAATGCTGTATCTCTACCTTACATCCTGTTATGTTGGTTATTCGCACCAGAAATTGGGCAGTTAACTTAATTGTCCCTGCCTCCTGAAGTAGTTTATACCATTTCCCAATACCTAGTTGGTTATTGAAGAAGGCCTGAGCGATATGTCTATTTGCGTAGTTCAATGGTTGTCGCACTGGATGCAAAAGGTGTTGGATTTGACAATATGAAAATTTTAAATTTTCTGGAACATTGCTTACGCCCATTACACACTATGCCCATGTTTTCAAGCGATCCGCTACGTAAATATCCTCTAGGGTCTGAAAACCCAGCTCTTCCCATTGCAGTATAGGAAATTTAAAAAAATGTGAAAGACAGACAATCATTTCTACCATCATCTGATTAAGATAGAAATTACTTTTTGGCTTTTGTGCTACCCTCCACACCCAAACAAGTACAGCTGCTTCGTAATAAGTTGCCATATTGGGAAGAGCTAACCCTCCGTCGTCCACTGATAAAGATAACTTGGCCAGTTGGAGCCTGGGTTTCTTGTGATTCCAGATAAATTGCCTAATTAATACGTCTAAGTTGTAAAAAAACTTTTTCGGAACTTGCAGAATCACGCTTGAAAAGACAAAACAGTAACGGAAGGATCGACATTTTAACCAAAGCAGTCCTTCCTATAATAGACATAGGACTCTCCTGCCATTTAAGTAACAATCCTTGTATTTTTTTAAAAACATTCATATGATTCAGTTGAAACAAATCTGCTGAACTCGGAGATACATATATACCAAGATATCTAATGGGATGTGAGGATGAAGATGCAACACGATGCGGCAGGACCGACATCCCTGTATTGTATAACAAAGCCTCTGATTTAGATTGATAAATTTTATAACGCCCTTGCGAATGCTTTATTGATTTTCTGATGTTCTGCATTAAGATACAGGATCATATCATCCGCAAATAGTTTTACTTTGGGAGCTAGAGGTAGAGGGGCTAGAATATTTGAGTCCTGTCTGATCGCTGCAGCTAGCGTCTCAATGAAAAGTGCAAACAAAACTGGAGAGAGAGGGCAACCCGGTCACATGCCTCGGGTTATTTGTACTGATCCTACTGTCTGGGCATTAACTAAAACTATTGCTTGAGCCCCTGCATAGAGAGTCTGTATAATCTGAATAAATTTCCCAGGAAACCCAAACTTTGCAAGCACCATGAATAACACTCGCCATTGTACTAGGTCAAATGCCTTTTCGGCGTTGAGCATCATAATTACCGCCGGATGACAACTATGTAATAGATAATCTATAGTTTGTATAAAAAAATTAGTATTAGTGGATAGTAGCATACCCGGCAGAAATCCGCACTGATCCTCGTGTACCAATGCTTGAGCAACCTGAGCTACACGAACTGCCAGAATCTTAGTAAAAAGTTTGTAGTCCTGATTCAGCAAGCTAATTGGAGGATATGAGCCAGGATATTCCGGTGGTTTATCTTTTTTAATAAAACTGACCAGAATTGCTCTTGAAAATTCGGAGGGAACCTCTATTCCTTTTAGCATCACATTAAATAAATTTGTTAATAAATCCGCAATTTGGTCTTCTAGTATTTTATAAATTTCTACTGGGGGGCCATCTACACCTGAAGCTTTCCCGTTGGAAGCTTCTCTTATTACTCTAATAACTTCTTGAGAGATAATGGGAGATAATAATAAAGTCTGAGAAGTATTGTATCCAAATATTTTTGAATTTGTGAATTATTTACTTGTTTTTCCTCTTTATATAGCCTAGCATAATGTGAAAGAAATACTTTTTCTATCTCATTAGATTGCATGACCATCCTACCCTGCTCTTCATCAAAGATGGCTTTTACTAAGTTAATACTGGCACGCTTTTTGATTGACCAAGCTAGAGATCTACCGGCATGCTCACGTTCTTCATATTGACGTTGATAACTAGTATGTCTATTGAGTATTTCCTTAGAAACAAATTTTTTTTTTAGATTAGCCTGGGCCCTTGCCAACCCTTGAATTGTCTCTGGAATAGAAAGTAGATGTTTTTTCCTTAATGCCTGTTCTAGCTCATTTTGCAGTTTAGAGCTCTTTTCGCGAGCTGTTCTAGCTAGATGGGCTTTAAATGAGATAGCCTCCCCTCGTATGAAGGGCTTAACTGCCCCCCAGATATAAAAAATAGGGGTGGATCCCTTATTTCTCTTCAGAAAGTCAGTTACTAATACTTTGAGGTTAGTTACCCAATCTTCATCTGCCAGAATCGACCTATTGAGGCGCCATTGTGAACGACGATGCTGATTGGCCGAATCCTTGAAATCATCAAAATCGATCCAAGGAACTGAATGGTCTGAGAAAGAGTTTGCAAGTATACCTGTTCTATGCCATTTTAATCTAAATGAGACCAGAATAAAGTAAATTCTTGATTCCGTATTATACCTTTTAGAGTAACACGTGTACTCTTTAACATACAGTTGGTCAGCTCGCCACACATCTACTAAACCTAACTCTTGTATCAGTTTTGCCAAAAATTTAGAGGTTTTTGTTTTTTTCTGTGCTTTATTCTTACGTGATGAGTCCCACAGGGTATTTGGCATAACAGTAAAGTCTCCTCCTATTATAAAATACCCTTGAAGAAGGGAAAGATGTGTATATAGTGTCTGTATTGGCTTTATATCCTTTTCTATCGGACCATAATAGCTTATAAAATGGGCCTCTTTATCAGCTACTATTGTGGAGACTATTATCCATCTCGCCTGTGGGTCTCGAATAACCCTATTTATTTTCCCTACGAATCTCCTAGAGAACAAAATTGCCACACCTCGTACTGCGGCATCTACTGAAGCGTAAAAAGAATTGGCAATGTATGACGGAAGTCTTGGTAACTTAGTATTGAGTTTTAAGTGTGTCTCCTGAACCAAAAGCACTTGAACCTGTGCTGTTGCCATCCAACTAAGCGCGGCACAGAATTTCACATTGTTATCGGCCCCATTCATATTACAGGAGGCTACTCTTAATTTAGATTCCATCCTTGCGCAAAATTTTGTTCCTTCCTGGTAAATCCCATCGCCTTCGTACTTCTGGTTTAACCAAACTTTTATCTTGTGTTTTTTCCTGAGGTGAGAAATTAAGTTGGATAACTAGAACCTGCATTTTTCGTTCTACCTCCCCGTCCCCCCTGTGAAACTCTACTGCCCTTCCCCTCCCGAACCCGACAGATCCAACCCGTCATGGATCCATCGGCCAGATCACCGCCGCCCTCCCTGTTCCCAAAAATCCCAACATGAGGGTGCATTGACGTGGCACCTGATAGAGCCTTCGCCTCAAGGAGCAGCAAGGCAGAGGACCCGCACTGACACCAACATATAAAAGCTAATCGTCCAATCGAAAAAGAATATCTTGAGCGATTCTGGCACTTGCCCCCTTCCCTCCCCCCCTCCCCCTTCTTAATACATTTCCCAACCCCTACACCTCATGACAATATCCACTATCCTTGTGCCCTAGCTTATGAAAAGAAACAGGTATGTGTTACTACTAAACCATGAAAAGCATGCAATATTGACAATATTGAGACATCAAAAATATTGATCCATAATATGTCAAATCTGGCCTGTCACATAGAGACTTCTACTAACTATTTCCTTGTTTTTTTACATGCTGCAAACAATTCCTTGCTTCCTGGACATTTTGAAAGACTTTCGCTTGACCCTTTTACAATACTTTCAGTTTTGCTAGTTGCATTATACCAGCTGGGGCCCCCAATTTTTTGAAATCATCAATTAGTCCGACAAACTCCTGACGCCGATGGGCTGCTGCCACTGACATGTCTGAAAACACACGGAATCTAGAACCATTGTCCAATTTAAATTCACATGCTTTCCTGGCTTGAGAAATAATTTGCTCCCTTATTCTAAAATCGCCAAAATGAACCAGAATAGTATGTGGATATTTTTAATTGATCGGGCGCACAAAAGGTCCCCCATGGGCCCTCATGGTGGATAAATCTCCTTCAGGGTTTACCCTGTCTGGAAGAACGATTTTGCTAATAAGTTCAGACACCACCTTGGTTACAGATGAGCCAGCTTCCATCTCCTCCGGGACCCCTACAAATCTAAGGTTGGAAGGTCGTGATCTGTTTTCTATCTCATCCAACTTATTTTGTAAATCTTCTAGTTCGGATTGGACCCGAGATGTTGCTGTCTCCACTTGGCTATTGGTGTCCTCTAAATCCGAAACCCTTTGTTCCACCTGTGATACTCTAGTCGAAAGAAGGGTTAAATGAGTATTGAGTTGATTCAGCTGTTCCCTTGTTTCCCTACGAGTTTCTTCCTGCGAAACTTTTATGGCTCGAAGTTCCAGTAAGATCTGGCCCATCAACTCCTCCATTGTTGTGGTAGCATTTACGGTACCTTCTGTATTCCCCGTAATGAGGGGGTTCTACAAGGAACAGGATGTTAAAAGCAGAGTGTTGGCTGCTAGATTCTCTGAAGTTGGATTAAGTATCCTTGATCCACTTGGCACCCCAGCAGTGGCATCCATAGGAGGTGCTGTAATACTAGTTGCAGTTTCTTCTTCTTCTGGCAGAATTGTACTCTCGGATCCTCCTTCTTTTGATGAGCCTCCTGTGGTCGCTTTAGGTGATTCCCTAGCAATGCTGGGAAAAAGCGGATGGGCTTTCCCCTTACATTGAGAGGATGTCGTAGAGTGAGAAGGCGGGAGATTGTTTGGTAATACTAAAGAGGGAGTCACACCTGTTGAACAATCTTGAAAATACAGGTCGACCGACCGCACTGCCGATTGTACAGAGTCCTCCCCTATGCCGAACTCGGGCATGACGGAGAGACCTGAGAACAAGGATGTAGAGCCCTGGTTACCAGCAGAATCTCTAAGAGAGACTGATCGGTCTTGTCAATGAGAGCTATGCCTAGACCTGCCCAAGGCGGGAGACAAGAGTTTAGATTTTGCTCCTCTCGTGTGTTTTGCCACTGTGTTTAAGGCCACCTTCCCTGGTCATACGTTTCATTGTACTCTAGGAGGAGGAGGTAAGTCGAGATGAGACGAAGACAGAAGTGGAGTAATAAAACTATAGGGAGTGGCGGCCAGATAGATAACTTGATAGGCAACTTGAATTTCTTAGGTGCGGGGGGTTTAGGAAGCACAAAAATGAGTGGCAGGAGTGGCGGGAGTGGCAGGGCAGCAGGGGCTGTCAGGGAAACACGGCCACTTCGAACTCCCCAGACCCCTATTAATTTTGAAGGAACATCTGACGGCTGAAGAGAGAAAGAGAAAAAAAGAAAAAAAAGAAAAAAGGGGAAAAGAGTGCTGTCTGCCCGCACACTGACCCACCGCCTGCCCCCTGCCAACAGCTGTTAAATATTTTTTTTTCCTTCCTTTTGCAGTCTTTAACAGTCTTTCTCACTCCTTTCAGTTCATGCAGGGTTACTGAAATAGTTCCTTATGCTGGCCACCACAGCTTCTTATGCCGCCACCCCTACTCCCCCAAACCACGTGCCCCACTCCAGTACTCCACTTATCTGACTGACTGTTGTTGTAGTCTGTGTCATTCGTCTCCCTCTGTTACCGTCCGTAGTAGTAACAGTCCGTCTCCCTCCTCTCCTCTCTCGCTGCAAGTCCGTGCCTCCTGCTCCTGCTTCCTACTCCTGGTGTGCCCACGAGATGCTCAGCCGGACAAGGTGACCGGGAGGTTCCCAACCGCTCCCGTTGTTGTGTCACATGCCATCTGCTCCACTTGCAGTTTTTTTTGGGGGGTTTCCCAGCGCCAGAGCTGATTCAAGCCGGCTCGTTCTTCGTGGTTGCCTGCTTCCCGCTTTCCACGGAGAATCTCTTCGGAGTCGATCTCCGATGCACTTCGAGACAGGGGGAGGGGGAGTGCGCCATCAGCCGCTCAATCGTTCCGAATCAGCGCAGCGATCTTCCGCGCTTCGCGTCCGCCATTGCTGCTCCAAGCAGGAAAGCTCTAGTCACGGAGCATGATGGGAGCTCCACGTACTCATTAATGACGTTCTAATTGCCATTAAGTCATCTGAGTTTAGGCCATATATGCTTTCTTTGGTCAGTTTTCTCTCGATCTATGGCTAGCACTGCTGCTGCATTTTGAAAGTTCTGTAATGACGTTTTAAAACCGTAACACTGATTTACTTCTAATTAGACTAGTTATCCCTCTAATCGCAAATTGTTGACCAGAGGCAGAGACTAGTAAACCCCATTTTGAATTAAGGAGGTAGGATCTATCATTTGGAGGACGAGTGTCTTGTAACAGTCCAACATCTGTGGTTGCCTCCTCTGCAGCATTAAAACGTGCTTACCTCTTTTTCTTCCCGTGTCCGAGGCTAATGGTATTTCATGAAATATTCTAGGCATAGTTTCAAAATATCTGGCCTCAGACTGCCTGCATGGAGAGAATACAGGATGTTCCCCATCAAATAATTTAAAACAGAGGACCAGTAGGATTTTATTTTTCTGCAACTACATGTTCTCCTGACATCATCTGCCCCCTGAAAGCTATTTATTTATTATTTCTACCCTATTTGACTCGGACTTGAATGCCCCAACCCTCTATATACCCTTGGACACCGCAACCTGGCTACTGTTCAGAACTGAGCAATTGTTCTGTACTTGAAAGTGTGTACTCTCAAATAGAAGTTAATAAACCTCAGACCTGTACCTATTACGTATGCATTATATTTGCTTGCATCTCTCATTCTAACTGACTGACCAAGTACATTCAGTCACCCATACCACAAGCCCTTTCCCCTGAAACTGATCTGTTGACTTGCAGTTAACAGTCAGAGTTTAATTAAGGTATTACAACAGGTGCAGAATTTTATCTGCTTCTTCAGGTTGGAAGACAAACCTCAATGAACCCTTAGTCATCACTTTTAGGTGTTAGCTTTAATGGGTGCTTTTGGGAGCCCTCGGTGATGCACCATGAATGTATACATGGATTGTTTTTCCTGTTATTGATTCCACAGGCTTTTTAATCGCCATGGTGACCTCAAGCTCAGTTGAGGGATTGTCATGGAGATTATCACTTCCATGTTCCTTGGAGTACCAGAAGAGTACCTTCACCATCCTATTAATTGAGCCCTTCTCTGAGACACGCCTACTGCTGAGTCCATTGAAAGAGCTCCTACATAGTTCATTTTAGGACTACAGTAAAATTCCACGGGTGAGCTGAACAAGGCACCTCTCACTCTGCAGACATCAGAATATTTATTCTTGCCAGATTTAGCCAGACTAATATTGTTTTTACCTTAGTAGTCGGTGGCTGTCTGATGTGATCGGGAGTTGTCTTTGGTAACTGAGGAGCCAGATGCTCTTCCTAAAAATTTGCTTTTACAGGGAAATTCAGTATTGTGGATGCCTCCCTAATGGCACCTGTATTAGCATTCGCATGAGAATGAGAGTGCTGATTCTTTGAGGTTCAAGATAAAACAGGGGATGTTCTTTTAGCTTAACCCTCTTACCTTTCAATATCTTGAAGGAACGGCATAGCTCTGTTAGGGGTTCAAAGGTTTACAGCCACACATGCTGTAGCCTGGACCAAAAAGGAGGAGAATGTTTTATTTAGTCCAATAGGGGTCCACATATGACTAATTCAGTCTGAAGATTGGGCTCAGTGATCATGCAATTGGGCCTTCCAAGGTACTGCAAACAACAAGCTAGTGCTCTCTTCCAGAGGCATACCTCGGAATGTGGCAGGTATCAGATCCAGGGTAAGAGAGAAAAAGATAAAGAGAGGACTGCACATTCAGAAAAAGACAAAAAACTAGAGGAGATATATTCTTTCTCTCTTACATCCAATTATCCCTCATTACCTCCACTTTATCGCCTGGAAGGCCCAGGCACTACCTCTAGAAGTGCTGAGAGTTCTGCGCCCCACTGCCAGAACCTAACACCATTTTGCCACGCCTCCCCAAATTCACTGGTTCTCAAGGTAAATGCCTTGAAGTTGAGATTCATAACGGTGGAACAAAGGAAAATCTAAGAATATGCTTTTGTATCACAAGCTCCCAACGGAAGAATGTTCATGATAAAAAAAAAAGTTGGGGGGCAGGACAGATGCCGAGCCAACCCACATTTGATAGTTGATTGATAAAGTAGTGTTGAGTTGAACATATTGGACATGAAAAACGTGATCAGCTACAAAGTTTGTTTAAAGATATGGAGAATGTAAGCACTGACAGCATTAAAGGCAGCTTTAGGGTCTGATATATCCGCACCCATCCCTCTCCAGGTTGAGGATGACTAGGATCTGTTGAGAGGGTGGAAACCGGCTTAAGCTCATCTCCAAAAGGTGGCTTGAATTAAGGAAAGTCTGATATGTGTGGATCATTTACTTTACAACATTTTGGTGAGTCATTATGAACTGAATATTTAAATTGTCTTTATTCGGCTAAAAAGTCATAAAAGCCCATAAAAAACAATACAATATATACATATGTAGAGCATTATCCTTATGTCGGAATTTCAATTAAATTGATCCTACTTCAACAGGATCATTCTCATCCAGAGAGTTTCCAATATATACTTATCTTTGTGTTCTACGAAAGATGGGGTAAGAGTACCAAATGTTGACTGCCCAAGAAGAGATCCAGTTTTATTCTGCCAATAACTACTCTTAATGTCTGCTTTAGATAATACACAGGCCTCCCTTGGATTTGTCCACAGTCTCTTACACCCAATCTGTGTAAGGCATGTTTTCATGTACTTTTACCCTGGGGATATTACTTCACCCAGAGATGCCTAATATTTCTGTAAGGCCTTGTCGATAAGAGATCAGTTCTGGAGTTGCCCAAACACTTCTCCAGCATAGAATACGTCTCCAACCTATCTTATTCCAGATCAATCTTAACCCTAAATCTAGTCTAAGGGGAATAAGTGGAGTTCTTATGGGGAGGTTAGTTAGTGAGTGCATAAATTGGTTTTCAACCACCATCAGGGAAGAAGCGTACTTGAAACCTTAACGCTCTGCGTGATATAGAGCTGCTCCAGTACTTTGAGATTATAGATTTGTAATGCTGGAGAGATTGTTCAAAATTGAGATCCTCACTGTATCTTCGCTATACCCCAGAACTGATGTTCCAGTTTTCACCTACAATATGTAATATGGGCTTGCCAATCAAAATACTCAGTTAAGGTTATCCACAAGTGATCAAAGCTATGGACCCTTTCCAGAGGTACCCTATTAAGCGAAGGATTAGCTCTGGTGGATTTACAGGGATTGAAAACCATAAACTTTATTTTCCCAATGTTAATCTCCAGGCCACTCTGTTTGCAGAAACACTCAAAGTGACCCAATGAGTTTTTAAGCCCCAAGGGAAATTTAGATATCAGGAGTCTATTATCTGCAAATAGGAAGGGCCAGTATCTAACGCATGCCGACCTCAGGGCATTGACCTCACATTTCTCCAAATAGCCAACCAAACCATTAATGAGTATGGTAAACAGTTAGGGAGTAGGCGCAAACAGGCGGACACCCTGGTGCATGGGATTGATTCTGTCATTATTGAATATTGGTCTAAAGTTTCTGAGATGTGTGCTTGTGTTGTTTAAGAGAGGTGTGACTTGTTAGTATGAGTGAAGGTGGCACACCTCCAGATTGTACTGAGCTGGGACTTTGTATACACATGACAGTGAGGGTTTTGGTAACTATTGCTTTATACATTTCACTAGGAGAGCCCAAGAAATTGCTGTTATGTTATTATTAGTGCATATTATTCATTCATTAAATACTATTTAAAAAGTAGAAAATATATATTACTGCCATGATATGACTCCAAACAGAATGCAGAGGATGCTGATTCATAATCTGTTTTAAGCCATACAACCATTTTCTTACTCGTAACAGGTAAACTGAAGTGGGGCAACTAATTCATAAATTGATGCCGTTTGCGGATGCAGGATTTTAACCTATATGTGTTGCTAACATTACCTAGAATAGAAAAATAGGTGTGTCAAGGGTATAAACAATAGGGGATGGGATAGGTGAGCACATATGCTCCAAGGTCAGACAATTCTGTATGTTGCCTCATAAACTAGTCTTGCATTCTGTCTTATTCAGTGACAGAAAATTGTATACATGGTCTGGAATAATGAAAGTATTGCTAAATCAGAAGGATGAAAGCATTGACTGAGGTAGCATATTGTGTTATGTAAAAGTGAAATCCAAAGAAGTGTCAGTTGAGATTGACCACCAACCCTTAACTCTGAATTATGAGATAGGATTGGTATATCCTTGTCAAGTTAGAACCTCCTATGTTGCAGTTCTGAGGGCAGCTCTGTTGAGTGTGCATTGGTCTCTGAGTGCCTAATGTTCCTGTAGGGATTTCCTTAGGAGTTGGAGCAGGTAGCTTCTTTGCTCAAACTGGTTAGTCCTTTTTTTTTTTTTGAAAAAGTTGTATTAAACAGTGATAGCACAGCACATTAACAATCCAGTAATTTTACAGGACACAAACTGTATTCTTTTTTTTGTCTGGATAACAGACAAAGCATATTTCCAATGTCCTGCCTCCCTCCCCTGTCTGAGCTCTGTCCCGAATGCCTGTGTCTGGCGATACAGGGAGTTCAGTGTGTGAGAGAACTAGTCTTGGTTCTTAATAATCTGACCACAATCTATAGTGTGGTCCGCTAGCAACATTCATTCCTCAGCCTCTTCCACCCAGTCTTTTAGCTTTCCTGTGCTGTTCATCTGTTCAGTTGTTTCTCCCCGTCAATATGCCATTCTCGTTCACCCTGCACTATCCAATTCATCCGCCTCACTCTTTAGATTGAGCAACATCTGTGCCAATGCTGCCAGGTTGTCTACAAGCTTTTCGTCCCTTTGCATAAGCTTCATCCTCACTTCATCTGCCACGGGCCATTCTGACATGTCCCTGAACCATTCATCATACAACTGGGGCCCAGGGCTCAGCCATTTATTAGCTTTACAATGTTTCACAGTAGGAGCCCCAGGACTATGAATTTGCAGCTAGGTTTCTTTCCCTTCAGCGTGGGAAGCAGCCCAATCAGGAAGACTTTTGGTGTAAGAGGGATTTTCTACCCTGTATCACTGTCAAGATATTTGACTACCTCTTTCCAGTAGGGTGTTAGTGTCGAGCAGTGCCATATGATGTGTGTGAAGTCTGCTGGTGGGGCACCACAATGAGTGCAAACCTCTGACTCATGGGATATATTTCGCACAGTGTCAGAGGGGCCACCTATGTTCTATGTGTGATGTTGTACTGGATACATTTAACACGCATGTTAGCACTCACTGTTTATGCCCCTTCATGCTTCTGTTCCTATTCACGGGCCAACAAGGTATTTCCCAGTGCCTCTTATCTTGCCTGTGCCTTGGATGTTAGCCTAGGAAGGTAATCTCCTAAACCCTGTGTATGTGGCTTATCAGCCTGTGGCCTCTTGCCATGTCCAAAAGTGTTGTGAGTGTGCGCAAGACCGGCGGGTCCTCCAGAAAGCTGGGCCAGAATAGACTAGCTGTCATGGACAGTTTAGCATACTGTAGATATTGTCTGTTCCTAATGCAAAGGAGTCAATAGCATCATCCGGAGTTACAAACTGACCTCCCAGATATAGGTCCCCCAGAATATCACATCCCCCATCTCTCCACTTTTTTATGGACATTGTCTCTGCTATTCTGGAAAATGATTGTAAATCCCAGATCAGCAGGTCTCTCCCATATGTGGATCTCCGTAGCACCCATGTCACTGTACGTGTCCACACCCAACACACCTGTCGCACTACATATGGGGCGTCTTTCTGCACCTGTATATCGCCCACAAGCAGGGCTGGCAAAGTTAAGCTGTCCAGGAGCTTCGTAAAAGTACCTTCACCCAATTGTCCTCTGCATTTAACCAATGTACTGTATGTTGTAGATGTGATGCTAAATAATATAGCTCTGTATTGGGGAGTGTTGGACTTTTTTTCTTATGCAGGGTCATCCCCAATCCTCCTATTTTTTCTGACCTGTTGATGTTGGTTTTTTAACTCTGAGCACTTTTAACCAGTGCTAAAAGCATATGCTCTCTGTGTAAATTGTATTGCTGATTGGTTCATCCATGATTGGCATATTTGATTTACTAGTAAGTCCCTAGTAATGTGCACTAGAGGTGCCAGGGCCTGTAAATCAAATGCTACTAATGGGCCTGCAGCACTGGTTGTGCCACCCACATGAGTAGCCCTGTAATCATGTCTAAGACCTGCCATTGCAGTGTCTGTGTGTGCGGTTTTAACTGTAAATTCGACCTGGCAAGAGTACCCACTTGCCAGGCCTAAACCTTCACTTTTCTTACATGTAAGACACCCCTAAGGTATGCCCTTGGTAGCCTCAAGGGCAGGGTGCAGTGAATGGTTAAGGTAGGACATATAGTAATGTGTTTTATATGTCCTGACAGTGAAATATTGCTAAATTCGTTTTTCACTGTTGCAAGGCCTGTCCCTCTCATAGGTTAACATGGGGGCTACCCTTAAATCTGATTAAAGTGTAGATTTCCTTTGGGAGCGGATGGACGTATGGAGTTTGGGGTCTCTGAGCTCACAATTTAAAAATACATCTTGTAGTAAAGTTGATTTTCAAATTGTGTGTTTGAAAATGCCACTTTGAGAAAGTGAGCATTTTCTTGCTTATACCATTTCTGTGACTCTGCCTGTTTGTGGATTCCCTGTCTGGGTCAGTTTGACAGTTGGGCTCGTTGCACCTCACCCGAGACAGTGACACAAAGGAAGCTGGGGTGTAGTCTGCATTTCCTGATGAGCCATCTGTGCTGGAGAGAGGGGAGGAGTAGTCACTCACACCTGAAAGGGCTGTGCCTGCCCTCACACAATGCAGTCTCCAACCCCCTGGTGAGTGTCTGGGGCCCGGCCTGAGCAAGGCAGGATTTTTACAATCAAGAGAGACTTTATTTTGAAGTAGGCCTACTTCATAGGAGAAATTGGGTATAAGAAGGGCACTCAAAACCACAGACTTTAGAACACTTCTGGAAACCAAGAGGAACCTCTGCCTGGAGAAGAGCTGAAGAGCTGAGGAAGAAGAGCTGCCCTGCCTGTGACTGTGCTTTGTGGAGCTATCCTGCAGTTGCTGCTTCTGCCAGAGTAAGAGGGCAAAGACTGGACTTTGTGTGCCTTCCTTCTTGTGAAGAACTCACCAAGGGCTTGTTTTAGAGCTTGCCTCCTGTTGTTTGAAGTCTCAGGGACAGCAAATACTTCACTCTGCCAGCATCTGGAGTCTCTGGAGAGACTCCTGCTCTGCCTTGTGGTGCCCATCCAGTTCCTGGGACCCTGAAAGGAGAAGCTGGCAGCCTAAGAGGAGGAAATCCACGCACAGAGCGATGTGCGGGGAAAAGATCGACGCAACTTCGATCTGCGGCTGAAGAAATGATGCACTGCTGACTCCACTGCTGAAAATCGGCGCTCACTGGAAACGTGACCAAAGAATTGACGCACGGAGCTGGAGGAACGATGAGCAGCATCGCTGACGGAGGCTGGGAGATCGCAACCCGCTCTGCGTGGTTTTCAGATCATCATGCGGCAGGATTTCCGACACAAGCACCGCTGGGCGTGTAAAAACAATGTAAGGCCTGCCCGAGCCCAAGAGTGCTGACCGGATCGACGCATCGCTCTCCTGCAGAGAGAAGGAACAACGCGCCCCGACCCGACGAAAGGAGAAAAGACGCAAGGTCCCGCTCGTGAGTGGAAACTATGCCTCGCAAGCTCTTTTTGACAGACACTCGCCCGTGCAGGGTTATTTTTGACGCACCCAAGGTACATTTTCACACTAACAGTGTTAGTGTGTGTTTTAAGCTACATAAAGACTTTTTGCTTTTTAATTGATAACTTGACTTGTGTATTGTGGATTTTTGTCGTTTTAGTCTTGTTTTGGTTAGATAAATATTTCCTATTTTTCTAAAACTGTGTTGTGTCATTTTGTAGTGTTTTCATTAAGTTACTGTGTGTGTTGGTACAAATATTTTACACCTAGCACTCTGAAGTTAAGCCTACTGCTCTGCCAAGCTACCAAGGTGGAAGCAGGGGTTAGCTGAGGGTGATTCTCTTTTACCCTGACTAGACTGAGGGTCCTTGCTTGAACAGGGGGTAACCTGACTGTCAACCAAAGACCCCATTTCTAACAGGGAGTTTGATCCCCCCATGCTCACAGTTCTGCTTGAGCATAGAAAGGCCCACCCGATTCCTCTTATTAGCCAAGAGGAGGTCCAGGATCATCCTGTCCAGTTGGACAAAGTATCGTTGCAGGATCTCATATGAGGTGTTCTGGATGCCATATAGGCACCTAGGGAGCACCACCATCTTAACAATTGTTGTCCTACCCATTAAAGAGTGGGGAAGCTCTTTTCAGAATCATACTGATGCCTTCAGTTCCTTCAGTACCCATATTAAGGATATGCAACCTACTTTCAGTATGTGTCAATTTTACTTCCAGATACCTAAGGCCCTCAACTCCCCATGGAAGTTCCACCTCAGGGAGGGAGTTAGCACAAGCCCCAATCAGCACTCCCACTGGAAACAGGTGAGACTTGCCAGTGTTGACCTGAAGTCCAGACCCCTTTGCAAAATATTGCAGGGTATTCAGTAGGATAGGAATGGAGTATTCTGGCCGTCGCAGCAGTACCTGTGTTCAGCAACCGGACCCATGTAATGTACTGTGGAGTCGGGCCCACCTTTTCCATTTGACCAAAAAAGAAGGTACACAATTCCAAACAGAAGGGAGTGAAGAAAGGTGCCCGTGAGTCAACTCTAGTTAGAACAAGGGCCCTCACTCACAAATTGGTGACATGCTTCATCATCGGGCTTTTGCTTCTCGTCAGGCCGGCACTGCAATGCCTGATGGGCCCCTCAAGGGGACTCTTTGCCGGAGATCTTTTGAGTTTAGAAAATGCAGGTTGTTGAGTGCTGGAATGTGGGATTGGTACAGAAGAATATATTAAGGTGAGGTTAAAAATGATTAAAGTTCCTCAAAACTCATATGTAATCAGGATCCGACCCTTCTCATCGTTAAAAACAGTGGTGTAGGGGAAAAGATTAGTTGTAATGTCTAATCAAACCTCAATCAAAAAAATATTGGTATTCTATCTACAGTCCCTAAAATCAGAGAGTGTGTGGAGTGTCAGTACAGAAATCCCTATAGTGCCTCAAGAAAGGTCAACATGTTTCTCGCATCTAAAGTCAAAAAATGATCAGTGCGATTCGTCAGGACCAAACCTACCTAATCCTCATACTGCAATTAGCTGGTTGTTAAGTGGTCTCTCAGGTACCTAAAGGGAAGAAGGAAAAAACATAAACCCATATCACAGAAAAAGAAGCGTGCACTGTGAATGGATAGGGGAGTGGACCACACAAGTGACTCTTCCCCTTGTGTAGAGTGTGCAACATGGTGAGACAAAAACAGACAATTCATGTAGTCCTCAAAAATTAAGAGGAAATATCCTTACCCTCCCTATATTAAAGGATGGGCCCCATCGGGATAGCAACAGGCATCAGTGGTCCAAGCTGGTCTAAATATATGCGTATATATTCAATTATAAACAGTTAATAGAACACCACGAATCACGGTTTGATATAGACACAATGGCACAAACTAGTCAAAATAAAAGGTGGTCAGTATGGTAATTTCCTTCAAATATCACAAGGTGGCATGATAAGGTGTAGTAGAAGAAACCCATAGCGTCTGATAGTTAGTAAAAATCATCATAGCATGGAGTCTACCTAATGGTACTCCTAATAGTCAACTCATAAGCTATCCTAATGAATAGAAGTAAGGATAGCGTGGCCCTAATGATGTCCAGAAATGATTCTGTCTATATGGCCATGAATCATGTAATCCAGTATAGCGATGGTGCGATGTAAGAGCAAAAGAAACGCAATGAATAACGGTACACATTCAAAACAGCTCCTCCCAAGCGCATAGAAGATCACATTTTCGTATTTATAAGATCTCTCGCTAGTAGGGCGCGCATGCATAGCTGCTCCAATTAAATGACAGCTCCTGCCAAGCGGTGGTGTAACAGAGGCCAGAACATGGTTAAATTCCAGTAATACAATGTGAGTACAGCTTGCGTCAAGAGAGGTTAGAGTTGTAACCCCAAATCCGTCTCTGCATTCGGGAGCGCGTGTATCGTAGCTCCAATCACTCCACTTCAGAGACGGAGGAAGCTAAGAAAAATTACTTACCCTGCTTACATGGTCCACGCGGCGGTCAACACCTACCCCTGCTCCGTGCCCCCGGAAAAGTGAATGGGGAACGCGGAGTAGCTAGATAAAAGGGGCCGGTGATAGGACCAAGCATGGGTAGAAAAAGTGGACTATAAAAAAGCACTATAAAAAAGCAACGGCGGCCATCTTTGACTGGGGTATTAGTTGAAAATAACGTAAATATGGAAACCCTTCCTGAAACCTGATATTTGACAGTCGTAACTTGTATACACCCCAACATTCTCATATGCCTCAACCAGATTCCCATTATTTGACCACCCCAACTCCATGGAATTTACGCCCTGATTACCTTTGGTGACTACCTAACTTTCAATATACAGGATCCTTTTATAAAGTCAACTCTTCAGAAACAGCAAATGGTGCTTCTTCCTCTGTACGCCATTCATTTCATCCACAAGCCCAACCCATCAGTGGAATAGCCTAACCACCAATCACCTTCAGGGAACAGGACCTAAAAGGTAGACTATTGTATAATATAATGTAGGGGTGATTTATTACGGTTTTAAGGCAGTACTGGTGTGACTGAAATCCTTTTACGTACGATTTACTTGTCATTATAAAACCCCTCAGGCACAGCACAAAACTGTGCAGCAACACTCAAGCACCCACCCAACCCTTAGTAAATGTAGGTCTATGTATTGCATTTTTTTGTCAAGTCATCAATCGCCAATCTCTGTTTGTACCACTTTTAAATGTGCTTCTGATCATGGTCTTATGACGAGGTACAGTGTTACTGGGAGAAGTGCTAGAAAATAAACCCATAAAAATTTTAACCTCTAACCTCACCTGCAAGTCTTACCCTTGTTTGTCTTGGAGAAGTCTCCTTGCCAAGTTGGGTGTTGAGTACTTGATGCCCTGAAATTGCGCTCAAAGCAGGCTGAGGCTTAAACTAAATCGCAGGATAAATTTTTTTCTAGCTTACGCGTCAAGAATTTTCAATTCTATTAAGGACACAGAGGCGAGGATTATGCTGTCTCCTTCTTTACTAACTCCAAACAGCAGCCAATCAATTTACAGAAAAAACAATAACTACATGTCCCATGAGGCATAAGCCTGACGTCACATGGCCCAATCACCACCCATACCCTGTGTCCATAAATGCTATGACCTTTAACGTCACTTCCTCTTTCTTTGGTTAGATCCGTCAAATATGTACATCAGAGAAATGAAACTTCACAAATAGTAAAAATCAAAAGTTCTCAAACTCTAATCTTGGTGCGATCCGAACTCCGCTGGAACCAAACTTCTTGAATGAACTGAAGAACAGGTCCGTGAACAATGTCCTCAGAGTAGGAAAAGTCGAGATCTCAAGAGTTCTTCTGATCAGAACCTAAGAAAACAATATACGTAACGTAATATCCTGTAATAATGTAGGGCAACAATATTTCAATGATAATAGCATTTCAGGGTGGGAAGAAATAATGTCTAATATACAATCAAAACATAATTACAATCATTTGATATTAACAACATTGTTTCTTTGGGAGGGATAATCCTCGCCTCCGTGTCCTTAATAGAATTGAAAATTCTTGACGCGTAAGCTAGAATTTTTTTTATTCTATTTCAGGACCGGAGGCTCCGATTATGCTCGTTTAAAGCTGATTAATAACCACAGAAGCAACATCTAAAACAGGTTTTTGATAACATTTTCTAAATGTAGATTCTGACGACCAATCGGCCGCTTTCATAATGTCCTCTAGACGAAAACCTAAAGCATATGTCTTGGACGCCATTGCGCCCCTTACTGAATGAGCTCCAAAAACATTAATGTCTATGCCTGCTTCATTCATTAGCCATTTAACCCATCGAGACAAGGTGGCCGATGAGACCGGTTTGAAAGGTTTTTGTAGAGCTATGAGTAACTGACCAGAAGTATCTTGTCTAAGATGTTCTGTAGCTAGTTCATATTCTCTTAAACATTGAACCACACAAAGCTTTGGGTTGTCTGAGAATGCTGGGTAAGATACCGACCTGCAATTAGTCTTTGTTCGTTTGGAAATGTTAAAAGTAACCCCTTCGGGTGAATACACTCTACCTGTTAAGTCCAAGGCTTTGATGTCCGATACGCGTTTGCAAGAGATGAGGCATAGTAACATTGTCAGTTTTTCTGAAATCTGTTTCCGGGATAAGGAACTATTGTCTGGCCAGGATTCCAAAAACCTCAGAACAATGTTGACGTCCCACAAGACGGAATATTTGGTTTGAGGAGGATTGGATAAACGAATACCCCTAAGTAACTTACATACGAGAGGATGTTCACCAACCGGTTTCCATCCAGGTGAGCATGGCCAGCTGAAATGGCCGATCTAAAGTTGTTAACTGTTCTATAAGCTAGGCCTGAGCCAGCTAGTTCAGCTGGAAAATTAACAATCATTTCAATATTTGATTCCACGGGATTGATATCCCGTCTATCACACCAACTAGTCCATCTTCGCCATGCAGATGTGTATCTTTTATGGGGACCTGATGCACAGACTTGTTTGATGAATGTCGCAGATTGCTGTGAAATTCCTGGTGTGTTCCATCTTGCCCTGAAACCTTCCAAGCCATCAATGTTAGTTTCAGTGAAACAATCATTGGATGTTGATGATTCTCCGGGTTCAAAAGGAGATTCGGGCGAGGAGGAATGAGAAGAGGTAGGGCGCAGGTTAACTGAAGGGCAAGTGGGAACCAAGGTTGAGCTCTCCAGCAAGGAGTTACTAATATGATCTCCGCTTTCTGACGTCTTATCTGAGACAGTACTCTGGGGATCATTAGGAACGGGGGAAAAGCATATCCCCGAAACTTCGACTAGTCTTGAAGAAAAGCGTCGGTCGCCAGGGCCAGAGGGTCCGGGCGCCAGCTGAAAAATGTTGGTATCTGAGTATTGAGTCGAGATGCGAATAGATCCACTTCGCACAGGCCCCAGACTTTGGATATCTGTTGAAAAATTATCAGATCTAGTCTCCAGTCGCTGAAGTCTGTCAGGTACCTGGAGTTCCAGTCCGCTATTGTATTCTGGTCCCCTGGGAGATATTCCGCCATGATAGTCAGGCGATGGCTGAGGCAATAGTGCCAGAATTCCTTGGCAATTTCCGCCAGTATCCTGGATTTCGTGCCCCCCAGTTTGTTGACATACCGCACTGCAGAAATGTTGTCCATTCGTAACAGGATGCAGAAGTCCGTCTTTTGAGGGGAAAGGCTCCTGATGGCAAAGGATCCCGCTAGGAGCTCTAGACAGTTGATATGAAGAGTCTGCTCCCAGGTCGACCAACGACCTCCAGTTACTATCGAGCCGCAACGGGATCCCCATCCCCAACGGCTGGCATCGGACTCTATCACAATTTCTGGGTGAGAACCGAAAATTGCCCTGCCGTTCCAAGCTTCCATGTGTTGGAGCCACCAATGAAGTTCTGCCTTCACTTCGTCGGTCAGGGGAATCATTTCTGAGTAGCTGAGACCCTGTTGAAGGTGTCTGATTTTGAGTCTCTGAAGGGCGCGATAGTGAAGTGGGGCCGGGAAGATTGCCTGAATCGAAGAAGCCAGAAGGCCTACTATTCTGGCAATGTTCCTCAATGAAATTATCTGGTTGGATAAAGCAGCCCTCAATTCTCTCTTGATGCCTCAAATTTTCTGAGGTGGGAGAATAAGAAGGGAGAGGATGGAATCTATCCTGAATCCCAAAAAGTCTATCACTTGGGAGGGAGTCAATAATGACTTCTGCACATTGATAAGGAAACCTAATTCCTGCAGAAGGTTGATTGTCCATTCCAGATGAATCAGGAGTGTCTGGGGGTTTTGAGCCATCAGAAGGATGTCGTCGAGGTAAATTATCAGTCTGACTCCCGTGGATCTCAGCCGTTCCATTACGGGTCTCAATAGTTTCGTGAAGCACCACGAGGCCGATGAGAGGCCAAAGGGGAGGGCATTGAATTCCAGACAGTGCCCCTTCCAGAGGAATTGTAGGAACCTCCTGTGAAGGTGAAAGATGGGCACTGACAGGTAAGCGTCTTTGAGGTTGAGACGCACCATCCAATCACCCTCTAGAAGAATGTCTTGTAACAAGTGGATACCGTCCATCTTGAAGTGTCTGTACAAAATCCAGTAGTTGAATTCTATGAGATTTAGAACCAGACGTTGACCTCCTCCCTTTTTGTCTACGACAAAGATGGGGCTGAGGAAGCCTGTTGGGTGAGGGGATGAAAAACTTACCGCTCCTTTGTGTAAGAGGTCTTGTACCTCTGAGTCTATAAAAGTCTGGTCTGCGAGGGAAAAATACATCTGTGTTGGAGGGGAAATTTGGACCGGAGTTCCTATAAACTCTAGATGAAAACCAGTAACTGTCTGAAGAATCCAGGGGTCTCCTGAAATTCTTCTCCAGTTTTCTAGGAATAAGCCCACTCTGCCCCTAAGACGTACTTGAGAATAAGGAATGATGCTCACCTGAATAACTGGACTCTTGGATCGCTCCCTGCTGACCCCTGCGGGGTCCACGTCTGTATCTGGGGCTCTCCGCCTCAGTTGCGAGTGGGATAGAAGGTGGCGTCTGATTGATCGGAGTACCAGTTGTTTCTCCCTCTTGGGTAGGAATATTGAGAGCATTGAAAGGATCCTCGGCCGGGCATACGCCCTCCAAAACGTCCGGCCCTGGCAAAAAGGTTTCTTTTGAAGACTTTCTTAAGAGACAAGTGAGCCTTGTCTAGGGAAGAGAAAGTAGCGCAAAATTTCGCTAGGTCTTTTATTAAGGAAGAACCAAAAAGGAGGCCATCAGCCGATGTGCCAGCTTCTGAGGTTGCCAGGTCTGTTAACTTGGGATCGATTCTCATAAGAATTGATTTGCGACGTTCTGACGAAACCGTACAGTTTGCATTGCCCAGTAGGCAAAGTGATCTCTGGGCCCAGCCAATCAGGACATCAGTATCCACGGGTGTACCTGACTGTTTGGCAAGGAAGGCCATGTCCAGGATTTTAGTTAAGGGACCTGTGACATCTAGAAGCTTATCTTGGCAAATCCGCCATGATCTGTCTAAACCTTTTTTGGGGTCTTTGCCAAATTTTCTCATGAAGGTGACCATAGTTGGGTCAATGTCTGGAGTGTCCGTAACCTTTTCTTCTACATCAGGTCTAGGGCATTCAGCCCTAATGCGTGAGTGGACCTCCTTGTCAAAACTTCTTCTGACATTGCTGTGGATGTATTGTGCTACTTCAGGGGATGGGGTCCAGTTGGAGGCTCCAGGGTGCATAACCTGAGTGGGATCGAAATCCAGGGTTTTTGATGAGGAGGGTTCTTTCCTAGGTTTTTTGCTGGGGATAGGGGGTCCGAAGCATCAGAGTCGCTGGATCCCGAGTTGGAATCAGAAGAGGACTGAGAAGAGTCCAGGTCTTTAGAGTTACTATAATTATGTTTGGTGGAATGTTTTTTAAATAATTTGTTAAATGCGTCAGCATGAACTCCAGTGATCGTGTTTTCAACCTCTTCTAGGTTCTTGGTTTTTGCTTTGCATTTAGATTTTCTCTCGTTCGAAGGGGATTGTTGTTCGCTATGCCAACCCTGGGATTTGGCGAAGTCAAATAATTGCCCTGAAAAGGGTCCCAAAGCTCTCACCAGGGCATCATTAACAGATTGTTGCACTCTGTTATCAAGGGCTTCAACTAGGTTTACTTCTAGTTGGTTGCCCAAATCATTGGGGTAAAACCCTGTCTCATTCTCACTCCATTGAGCCATTATGAATTTGTTGGTATTTAGAAAAATAGGGGGAGTGTGAGCCCCTGACAGGCAAAAAAGCCCTATTATAATGTGGAGGGAGCTGCCTGTATTTGGACACTCTAGGCAAAGCCTTTTTTTAAATTTTACAACCCAGTTCTATTCTGAACTGGGCGTCAGGGAGCAGAATATGGTTTTGAGGGGAAGGAAAAAACGGCTGGCAGGCGCTCCGTGCGTCAGAAGAATCAAGTCGGCTCATCAAAAGTGATGAGATCGGCTTGAAACGCGCGCGCAAAGCGCGAGCGTTGCCAGGGAAAGGGGACTACACTGGCGTGTAGTTGCTCCTGCTCCCGCTCCACAGGGCAGCAAAGAAGTCGGCAATAAGCCACGTTAAATACACACGCTTACAAGCAGAAATATACGGGTTAGTGTGAGCGGAATCGTGTCGCTACCCAATATTATTAATTAACAGTAAGAAATTATTTGGAAAACAGTTTAAATACACAATTATAATAGAATGAAATAAAACGTCACTTATCTGCTGCGGAGCAGCAAAGAAAGAGGAAGTGACGTTAAAGGTCATAGCATCTATGGACACAGGGTATGGGTGGTGATTGGGCCATGTGACGTCAGGCTTATGCCTCATGGGACATGTAGTTATTGTTTTTTCTGTAAATTGATTGGCTGTTGTTTGGAGTTAGTAAAGGAGGAGACAGCATAATCGGAGCCTCCGGTCCTGAAATAGAATTGGTGTCCAGGTTTAAGAATCCCTTTCTGTTCTTTACAAAGTAAGTTTTCAAAGTCTGGTACCTGGATCACCTACGACATACATCAATCCATTGGCACAGACTTGAAGGGAACCAACATGATTCCTCTAAGTAGCATTTCCAAGTGCACAGTTGACTCTGATTTGTCAGGATTACCATCCCCGTTTGGAGGTACTAAGGGCCAGATGTAGGAAACTGTTTGCGACTCGCAAACGGCAAAATTTGCCGTTTGCGAGTCGCAAAACGCAGTTTCCTATGCAGAAATGCATTTTGCGAGTCGGAACCGACTCGCAAAATGCATTTCCGACTCGCAAATAGGAAGGGGTGTTCCCTTCCTATTTGCGACTCACAGTGGGATGCAATACCATTTGCGACCGCGTACGCGGTCGCAAATGGCATCGCAGTTACCATCCACTTCAAGTGACCACTCCCTGCCCTGCCTCCCTGACCACTCCCTGCCCTGAAAAAATTCCGAAACTAAAGGTTTCGGTTTTTTTTTAAGTGCAGCTCGTTTTCCTGTAAGGAAAACGGGCTACACTTAAAAAAAAAAAAACTGCTTTATTGTTCAAGCAGTCACGAACATGGAGGTCTGCTGACGACAGCAGGCCTCCATGTTAGCGAGTGCGTATACTCGCTATGGGGCCGCAATTTGCGACCCACCTCATGAATATTCATGAGGTGGGTCATTGCGACCCCATAGCGAGTCGCAGTCGGTGTCTGAGACACCGTACTGCATAGCAATTTGCGACTTGCAAATTGCGAGTCGCAGGGACTCGCAATTTGCAAGTCGCAAATTGCCATTTGCTACATCTGGCCCCACATATGTACCACGGACGCATGTTTTTCAGATTTAAAAAAAATATTGGGGGTGATTCTAAGTCTGGCGGGCGGCGGAGGCCGCCCGCCAGACTTCCCCCTCCAAAATACCGCTCCGCGGTCGAAAGACCGCTGAGGGTATTTTGGGTTTTGCACTGGGCTGGCGGGCGACCGCCAAAAGGCCGCCCGCCAGCCCAGTGCAAAACACCCTTCCCACGAGGACGCCGGCTCAGAATTGAGCCGGCGGAGTGGGAAGGTGCGACGGGTGCAGTTGCACCCGTCGCGAATTTCAGTGTCTGCAAAGCAGACACTGAAATTCTTTTTGGGGCCCTCTTACGGGGGCCCCTGCAGTGCCCATGCCATTGGCATGGGCACTGCAGGGGCCCCCAGGGGCCCCGCGACACCCCATACCGCCATCCTGTTGGCGGTATGGGGTGTCAGAATCCTCCATGGCGGCGCAGCTTTATGCGCCGCCATGGAGGATTCATTTGGGCAGCGGAAAACCGGCGGGAGACTGCCGGTTTTCCACTTCTGACCGCGGCCAAACCGCTGCGGTCAGAATGCCCAGCGGGGTACCGCCAGCCTGTTGGCGGTGCCCCCGTCATTCAAGACCGCCAGGGTTAGAATGACCCCCATTATCTTTTGTTTCTAGTGTATGCAGTATTATTATCATTCAAATATTAGTGAGACAAACTAGACTACCAAAGGGATATATTTTTAGGAACGGAGATATAAGTGGCATGCACTGAAAACAATAAACGTGCATTAAGTTAGATAAAATAGTATAGGTGAAGCACTTTGTCGATGAAGGTGGCAGATGTGAATTTCTTCAAATTCTTAAACCGTGCTGTCTTAATACATGCCATGAAGATTTTCTGTAAGTCTATTTCATTTACAGAGTTTGCTTCCTGTCAGTAAGCACTATTTTTCACATAACTACTTTTAACCTAATTGATTTTGATTAGCCATTTTCTGTAAGTTTCTTTTTGTCTTGTTTTTAGTGTTTTTGGTTTTTCGGTCCGTCGCGGGTTTTCCCGATTGAGCTGAGAGAGCCAAAACTAATTATCTCCTCTATCGCCCACCTCCATCAGGAAAGTAGCGGTCTAGTCCTCCGTTACCCCTTACATAACACCCGACGACATGTCGGGCACACAGCGGGCAAGCCCATCTGCACCCAACTGTCGCAAGGAGCCAGGTCCCCTGCTCCTATTTTCTCGCACCAATTTTTCTGTAATATTAGATCCCTACCTAAACATGCACTGGAATGTTGGGATCTCCTTTCCACATATATGCCTGATGTGGGCTTTCTAACAGAAACCTGGTTAAGCCTGACCTCAGTTCCTGCCGTCACCCTGTTCCTGCCCCATAACTATAGGATGATTAAAATGGATAGAGCAGGGAGACCTGGGGGTGGTATTGGAATCCCTTTTAAGGACTGCATTAAAGTCTCACTTATTGAATCTTTTAATAACGATTGGATCAAAATGTGTATTTTCAAAATAGAACTTTCCCTGTTAGAACATTGGAAACAAGATTTGCTCAATCACTCTCTGGGGCCAAAAAATTATTTTAGCCATCTTCTTGTAAAGAGCATTGCCTCCCACATGTTGTCAGCCCAACATGTTCTCTTATTGGGAGACCTCAACTATCATTTTGACGACCCATCTGATATAGATAAGTCCCAGCTTTTAGCTGACCTAGTAACTTTGGAACTACACCAAAAATTACAGGGTCCTACCCACTTGACTGGCCACACTCTGGACATGATTTTTATTAATTCCAATAGCCTACTCTGGTAACGACTTCTCCCTCTAAAATGGACTGGCCATGCTCTGATACACTTTCAGATTGAGAAGAGGTGTAACCAAAAATCAGGATTACTCGGCAATAAAAGTATGAAGCGAAAATGACATCATGTTAATCTGGATACATTTGCTGCAGACTTCGACTTCCCTTTAAATAGACAGGATCAAGATGTAAATCATATGCTAGCAGACTTTCAGTCAGCTTAATGCCTGGCGTTTGACTGTACTACCCCCCTGAAGTCAGACAAACTCCCCTCACAGATCATTTGCACCATGGTACACTACAGAGCTCAAAATTTTAAAATCGCTCTGTAAGATGTTAGAACGGCAATGGCGGTTGTCTCATGGTGCTGATGACAAAATTATATTTAAAAAGGCCCTTTCCATTTATCATCAGAATATGAAAAAAGGACGGAAAAAGCTACATCAGCAAAAAAAACGATCAGGCAGACAATTCCTCCAGGGAACTGTTTAAGACACTTAAGAAATGTACTCACCCTCCTACGTGTACTCAGCCATTTTAGGCCACGCAGGAATTATGTGATTCTCTTGATGAATTTTTTTATGAAATTATTATTTTAATGTATAAAACATTTCTAGCAGTCCACCCTAAGCCTGTGCTGATGAAATGGGATCTCATGCCTCCACTTCCAGGAATAATAGGCTGGAAAAGTTCCAAGCCCTCTCACTGGACCTACTTCAACAGGCACTGGTAAGAGGGAAATCTGGTTCTCCTATGGACCCTTGTCCACGTAGGATCACAGCCTCCTTGGCTAACCAAACAGCCTCAGCTATAAGACTGTTATTCAATCAATAAGTTGACTCAGAGAAAATCCCTTTAGACTGGAAATCAGCTATAGTTATCCTTATTCAAAAGAAGAGCAATGTTGGCCCCTCTATTGTTTCAAACTATAGACCAATACAATTAATTCCGCTCTTTGGAAAGCTGTTGGAATGCCTAATTAATAAACAACTGACTAAGGGCCTCATTCTGAGGCTGGCGGGCGGCAGTAGCCGCCCGCCTGGCGGGAACTGCCAAATGGCCGCTCCGCGGTCGAAAGACCGCGGAGGGGATTCTGGTTTTCCCGCTGGGCTGGCGGGCGACTGCCAGAAGGCCACCCGCCAGCCCAGCGGGAAACCCCTTCCCACGAGGAAGCCGGCTCCGAATGGAGCCGGCGGAGTGGGAAGGTGCGACGGGTGCAGTTGCACCCGTTGCGAATTTCAGTGTCTGCACAGCAGACACTGAAATTCTTTGTGAGGCCCTCTTACGGGGGCCCCTGCAGTGCCCATGCCATTGGCATGGGCACTGCAGGGGCCCCCAGGGGCCCCACGACACCCCATACCGCCATCCTGTTCCTGACGGGCGAACCGCCAGGAACAGGATGGCGGTATGGGGTGTCGGAATCCCCATGGCGGCAGCAAGCTGCGCCGCCATGGAGGATTCCGTCGGGCAGCGGAAAACCGGCGGGAGACCGCCGGTTTTCCTCTTCTGACCGCGGCCAAACCGCCGCGGTCAGAATGCCCTGCGGGGCACCGCCAGCCTGTTGGCGGTGCTCCCGCCGACCCCGGCCCGTCGGAATGACCCCCTAAATATCTTGAAACAAATGAGATCCTGGATCCGTCACAAGCAGGATTCAGAGCACATCACCGAACTAGCCTTGGCTGCCGACACTGACATCATTAGGTGTTCACTGGATGCAGATATTCCAACCCTACTCATGCTATTAGATCTATCAGCAGCATTCAACGATGTGTCTCATTCCAAATTATTGGCTAAACTACAAGAGTGTGGAATTACAGGCTTTGCCTTGGCCTGGTTACAGGATTTCCTTAAAAAGAGAGTTCTGTGTGTCGCTGGGAAATTTTAAACTTTGGCCTAGGCAGGTTGATAAAGGGGTACCACATGGTTCATGATTAAGCCCTATATTATTTAACATATATGTAGCTCCCCTGGTCAAAGGGATTAAACCATATGGATTCAACATCGTGTCATACGCAGATGACACTCCGTTAGTCATCTCCTTTGATGAAGACATTGACAAGATGAAGGACTGATTTTCAGCAGGAATGAAAGCCATTGCAAGGTGGATGTTGGACAACTTCCTTCAACTGAATCAAGGGAAATTGGAACTAAGGCTGTTCAGAAAAGGCCAACATCTGTGGAATCCAGACTGGTGGCTGCTGAAATTAGGTGCCCCCCTATGGCTAACAGGGTTGTAAAAAAACCTTGGAGTAAGTAGATCAGGACCTTACGATGAAAGAACAAGTTCTATCCACTACAGGCACTTGTTTTGAAATATTAAGTTTACTGAAGAAAGCTTTGCCCATTTCTTCCTTTGAGAGACAGAAAGACCCTGGTACATGCCTTGGTGGTGAGCTGACTGGATTATGGAAATGCACTACTGGCATCTGCCAATAAGGCACTTCTGTTGAAACTGCAGGTGGTGCAAAATACAACTGCCTGGCTGATCTGTAATCAGCCCCCAGAATGGCCTCTGTGCTGCTCTTATGTTTGCTATACTGGTTACCAGTAAGGAAGAGAATTACTTTTAAAATATGCTGCCCAACTTACAAAGCATGGAGGAAAAGGTCTCAGATATTTGTGCTAGAGGATCAAGTGTTATTTGCCCACTAGGGATTAGCATTTTAGCAATCAAGAACTCTTGTCGGTTCCAAGCATACAGCAAATTACATGGGGTGGTAGAGCTTTTTTCTTATCTGGCTCCCACCCTCTGGAATAGACTGTCCTTTGCTGTCCGAACTTGCCCTAATTACAGGAAATTCAGTAAACCACTAAAAACGGCACTACTCTAGCTTCTGTATTTCTTACTTCCAGGCGGACCATGCTTCGAGGTACCCCGGTTGGGGTGATTTGTGCGTAATATCAAATCATCTCAATAATAATCATAATAATTATTTGTGATGCATTGAGTTACTTACAATTAACTATATTCGTGAACAGGTATTTTTTAATCTCTGGTTGCATTCTGCTCAATCCCGAGCCCCGACAATCATTGTGGCTCTCGCAATAACCCAGAAGGAGACACTAGTTTTGACCTTATGTCTATGGAGGAGCACAGAGTCCCAGCAGCATATGTTCGTTATCCTGGAACTGCCCACACCTAACAGTAGTGTTGCTCATCGCCATCTAACCCCATTAACCAGCACTGTTGCTCCACTTGTCAAAGCAAGTTTCCCACATCTACAAGCAACTATTGTAATTTTAATTAAATATTAGCAAATCAGCGAGAGTCTTAGAAAGGTACAGCACATGAGTGACACAACGTCGCAACCGCCATTTTGTTTATTTGGCAGTCCCATTTTCCACCTGCCATATTGGTCGGCGGTCTAGTTGTTTGGCATCCATTTTCAAATGCACTATTTAAACAGCCCTACGAGCGGCCGCGCCGAAGGCATGCCTAAGGCAAGCCCGTCCGTGCCTGGGAGGGCCTAGAGGCCAGATATGCTGCCGGAGAGACCTTTAAAAGGTTAGTTTACTGATGCCAACAGCTGTTGGCCTATAACAATTCCCCTTTGGATATATCCCACTGTGTTTACACCCATGGCTCTGTAAATTGGGCATGCCACAACTGCCTTTGGACCCCTTTGCATGACCTGCCACACCCTTCTATTAACTTTACTTAACACCTGGGCAGACTTTTTTTGGTCAACTGTCGTTCCTTGTCTGCCTATAACCTACATATTTTTTAATTGCTAGAAGATTATCGTCCAGACACTCTGTTTCTGATGGAAACATGGCTCAACGAAGACTCCTCCGCCGAAGTATTAATGGCCCTACCACAGGACTATGCAACTAATCGCTTAGATAGACCCAGGCCAGGGGTGGAGGTATTGGCATTATCTATAAAAAGTCCATCAAATGCTGTACTACTCCCTTAGATATCCCTGGATGTGAAAGCTTGTTCTTTTCTTTAATTCTCAATGCAACATTCACCTTTTCGGGTATACTCGTCTATCGTCCTCTCGGTCCCTATGGGAGTTTTCTACAGGCCTTGCCAGACTTTGTAGCGGGCATTTCTTGGAAAACCCCCAATTTTACCATACTTGGAGATTTCAATATTCAGGTAGACAATATACACTGTTCTTCTGCCAAAACACTCCTTTCGAACCTGGCGGCCTTAGACTTGACTCAGCACATTACAGGACCCACCAATAGTAAAGGCCATACTATTGACTTAGTCTTCAGCAACCTCTCTAATTTTCTTTTCTATACTCCTATGCCTCTTATTTGGACAGACCATCACTTACTTTCATTTACACCACCATGTGGAGCCCCTTCTAACCACCTACCCCCTATAAAGACAACTTCTCACCAATAGCCAAAATTGGATCCTAGAGGTTGGCAGGGTACTCTCCGCCTCTCATCATTTAACCATAATGAACCTAGTATTGGCCCTGTAGAAAACTTTAACAACTGGATCTCTACTTCCCTAGATATCCTCGTTCCAGATAAGGCACCTATTAAAAAGTCCAAGCATAAGGCCAAACCCTGGTTCGCAATTTGCGACTCTCTAAACAGGGTCGCAATTTTAAAGAATCGCTATTTTAGCGATTCCTTAAAATTTAATTCAGAATGCCTTTGATACATTCTGAAATGGCTTTTTGCATTCGCAAACGGGCATTCGCACCGTTTGCGAATGCAAAACGCTTTGATACATCTGGCCCTTAGTTTCATCCCCGTTTTATGCTTGCATATATTATATAAAAGTGTTTGTACCACACCTCCATGTTTTCAGAGGCTATTGTGGGTAAACCCTT
The DNA here is from genome assembly GCF_031143425.1 of Pleurodeles waltl. NCBI lineage: Eukaryota > Metazoa > Chordata > Amphibia > Caudata > Salamandridae > Pleurodeles > Pleurodeles waltl. Next base: position 1,464,513,790 of record NC_090445.1, read on the forward strand.
AATTGATAGGTTGGTTCTTCCAACTTTATGGGCCTGCTCATGCCTCACATCCAGTTATCAATGTTGGCTATATTTATTAATTCATTGTCTTGGTATGTCCCTTCTGCAATCATCATACACAAGTTCTGTGTATGGTGATTGTAGAAGGCCACAAGTCCCAACTAAAATAACTCACATACATTTCAAAGTACCAATGTTGCACCTTTAGATTACATTTGTGATCTTAAGCTTGTGATTCACTCTACAGATTCTGAATGAGTTAAAAAAAGCTCCCATCTCTTTGAGGTTCTGGTCTGAGTGCTCTCAATGTCAAATCCATTTCATTTGCTGCTTCTTGCTTGCACAATATTTACATTCGGAGTCTCACATATTTTATTCTCACAATCTTGCTCTTCCCTTTTGACTCTGATTTCTTGTTTTGCTTTGCCTTCATCCATCATGGCACAGGCTCACCATTGGAGCTGAAATATAGCAAGGCAAAACACACCAAGAGGACTTCATGTACCTTGTTAGCACGTCTGACCTTATTTGGTTTCTTATCTTTAGTTTATAAGGGGACGCGTTAGTGGTTCGATGGACCTTTTGACTGCGCTTAGAGTAATTCCCACCATAAATCACATTTACAACACAAATTATTAATGGCCATGAATAACCACACCTTTATGTAAAGTTAGAATGTATATTTCCCTATATTAACAAAGCTAATATCATGTACATTAGTCTGAAAACCAAAAGATACGCAAACACAACCAACACCGGAATTTCAATTTAGCAAGCACATTTGCAATTAAACCTTCCAGAATCACAGTACAAATCAATAGCAAGGATAACTGCAACTTAGAAATGACATACATCAGTCAGCAAATAAATAACGTAAATTCTTTTAGTAATGATTTACCAGCATCTCATGTCTCTCTCTCTATCCTCCAATTAGAATAGCATGTTTGGGCTTCATGCAATATAAGATTTAGTCAAGGTTAATTTGGAAAACATCTAGCTAGGGCTCTAACAAAACAGCGGTTGGTACCTAGAAACAAAGAGCAACATTTCAACAAGTCCATAGCATTTGTTATACCTCTCCTCAATTTGGGTCAGCAAGTTGCAATTCTGTTCTTCAGTTGGACATCAGTTTGATCAGCATCAGCAAAGGGCCATGAATAGGGGATGGTTCAGAAATTGGGGACTCTAAGCTATTCGAACCATGTAAGTAAGCAATATCTAAGGATACAGCATTCAGCATCAAGATTTAAGCAATAAAGTTGAAGTAGGACCCTCTCAGGAGGAAATCGAAGTAGGAATGAGCACACCTCTATGGAGGTAGAATAGGAATGAGAGAGCCCAAATACATACTGTAAAATCATCAGTATAACACACTACTACATTTAGCCTAGACATAGGCACTTCAATTAATATTGACAAGGATTTAATAATAATACTTCATGATTATTGGCGGCCAATCAATTGCGGTCATCTTCCAAGTTGCACATTGTTCTCTATGTTAACTACATTCTATTCAAATTCATAATTCAAAGTACATTAATATTCATTAGTAAAATTCAGCGTTCACAATCCATCCTCTGATTACTAAATATGTCATCACACCTTCATCACCCCATACAAATTTTTGTTCCCCTAAAATTTGTCTTCCTTAACAACTTTATTTCTTCCACCCTTTTTCAATTTGTTTTGAACAATCTCTCAATTGTAATTTCTTCCCTCCTCTGATAATTTTTCATCTTCTTCATTTTAATCATATAATACAATTTATAAATTTCCCATGTTCCCAATAGACAAATCACAAAATTCAGTATCACTTGTATTACTTTGAACATTATTCTTTCCCAGTGTTGCCAAGCCCACAAAAGCGAAACCTCTGCCAACTTTTTCCCAAACTCCAAGTCATCTCATTCAAATCAGTGCTTTCATTAGTCAAATTAGTAATTAAGCCTCTAATCTCTTTACTATTATTAGGTATATATGAGCAACAATGTTGTGAGTTCAGCATTTTACAGACTCCTCCCTCCTTTGCTAAAAGTAGGTCTAGCGCAAGTCGGTTCGGAAGAGTCATAGATCTTACCGCAGCCATTTTTGTATACATTAGGATCATGGCTCCTGAAAGATTTGGCAGCATGTTATACACAATAGTGGACAACTTTCAAATTTTCACTGAATTCAGAATAACTCCCACTGAATGAATCATTGCTCCAAAGATATCTCCTACTACACTAGAAGATTCTCTCTTTTGTCTGATATGGTGTACTTCAGTCACTTTAGGTATTTTGTTTAAGTCCTCAAGGTGATAAATCTTTGGGGAAACTATTCCCAAGTAACATGTACCATACCATCCTCTTGGAAGACGGTAATACGCATTTGGTCTACAGATGTAATAAATTCCTGGAACTGCTGGGTCTTGTTCATTTAACATAAACGTCCATTACCTTTGAAACAAAAACACATGTCTACATTCACTCGTTCCAACAAACAATGTATCTGTTCTAAATTTAGGCCTTATACATAAAGTTTCCCTACGTACTATGCATCTAAAGCTAATTTCCCTTGTGTTTTTATGTCACTAAATGCATGATCATTACTAGGCGTCCTCTTCTCTAAACCTTTTTCTATCCTCTCCTTCAATGCCCTTCTCCTATCATCAGTTTTATCTAATAATCTCTTTTCTACTGGAGTCATCAAGCATGTTAGGTTATTTCTATGCACGTAGGCTGTGCCAAACGTCAATGTAGGCTCAAAGAATCCTCTCACTAGCTATATAATTGTTCTTAGCTACTCTACTCCAATAGTTTATTATAGGGGTAAACAAAAACACAACATCATAATTTGAGAAGAAATATTGAATGTACTCCTGGTTATAGATTCTTGTTGGTAAAATACTACAGCTCATTCCATAAGTGAGAGGCAAAGTATGGTAAGTAATTTCCTCCTTTACGGATGAAGGAATCTGTGTGCACACATTACACTCTGGCATCCACCGTTTCAACATATTCACGTAATAGGCGATAGAAAACATTTGAAGAAAGAAATCCTTGGTTGTTGTCTAGGTGCAAGTACTTCTCATCTATCCTAAATTTCCCTAGTTCTGTAAGTGTAACAGTTGTCTCTAAAGCTGTAGTATGGTTGGCCACATTCTTGTCAAGAAAAGTCATACTCACAATCAATACCAAACACCCTATCAAACATGCAATCACCACACCAATACCTATGTATCTACAACAACTACGCATGATCTGTAAAGAACTGGAAAGCAGAAGAAAAAATTATAGCTATGCAGCAAAAAATCTAAAACAAAACTTTCAATCTTCTTTTAGCAGCTATTTACAGCTTTTGTTCGTTCTTCCAGGACCCTTTTGTCAAAAATAGGTAACTCGTCAAAATTGTTTTTAACAGCTTCTCAAATCAGGTTATCTCAAACGTCCCTTCCAGTATCTTCAACTGTCTCTTTTCCTTTCTCAGATTCACACTTCTACAAAGTTCAGTTCATTGACTTCTCCAAATGCCAAAATATTGACCTGGAATATCTTGATCGAAACAAAAAGAAAAAAATTCACTCTGCCATTCATTTGTCGTTGCATACCCCCATTCAGGACCTGCATATCTTCGATTTGTAATTCTCTTTCTTTTCAGTCTGTGATCTCCATTTAATTCTCCATCACACAAATCTTTCTTTTCCTGTTGTGTCCAATTCTTCTGCGATCGTTGTCACTGTAATTGCTTCTTTTCCTTTTAGGCTGTGATTCCAGACACTTACCACGTTTCAATGAACCTCAGACAATGCTCTTTTCAGTGTCAGACTGGTAACTTCAGTTAATTTGGCAGGATTTTCTTTTGATGTACCTGCAACTGGTTCCCGAAGAGTCAGATCGCTTTGGCTTTGATCTGCCTCAACTATCACGGTTTGGACGTTTCTTACCGCTCTGGTCTGCAAGACTTGGGACACCACATGGTTTCTTGTTTGTTCTGGATTGACTAAGATAAGGGCAACCCCTTCCGGTAGCCACGGTGCTGCCGACTAGATTATGCCAAAGCAGGCCATACCCTTCAGAAGGAGTCCCAGAGGAAAAACCCCAAAATATGGGAAAAAAACCTCAAACCACAAGAACTCCTGAAATGAGGAAAAAAGAGAAACCATAAGGTGTCAGAATCAGGAAACAACCAAAAAACTGCTAGAAAACAGGAATAAGAGATCCTGAAAAACTAGGAGCAGGAGCGAGGCTCATCACCAAGATGGAAGTGTTTGTAACCAAGGAAAGGAAGACCTTCTGTGCTTTTATACCACAAACCAGGAAGTGACATGTAGGAAGAACTAATGGTGCCATCCTGATTGGGAATGCCACATATAGGTGAATAGAAAAATGCCATGTCAGAAAAGGAAGTAAGCACTGCATGCAGGGAAAGAACCACAAACACCTTGGAGAAAGACAATATGGCCACAAGAAGAAGAAAAGAAAAGAAGAAGGAAGAAAGGAAAAAGAGAAGAAAGAAGGTTCCAGGATTTCAGGTTAGGACTCCCGGGCTACACCAAGGCCGAAAAAATAGGTCACGGCCCAAAAAACGGCCTGCGGTCTGACCGGCTGCCCGAAATGCAGATCGACAATCTGACCGTGGCCCGCGAATGTGATGCCGCGGGAACCGGCGACGTCACATCAACTCCTTCTCCTTTGGGGTCTGTAGTTTGCTCTGGTTGTCCTTCAAGATCGTCTGCTTCTGGGAGAGCCCTCCTCTGACTAGACTCTCCTGCTACCTCAGTTGAAGTTGGTTCACTTTCACTCTCTTGTATGCTTTCCTCGACTCTCACAGGAATGTTCGAACCGCTTTCAGTTTTCTCAGACTCAGTCTCTGTTTCTCCTTCTCCTCTCTCCAATTCTGGAGTTGGTCTGGAAGTTGTTGGTACTCTCAACAACCCTTCTTCATTGTCCAAGGACATGGTACTTTCCAAGTGTGGCTTGCATGGACCCAATTTGAAACTCCAGCGCACTTCACAGCTGTAGTAGTAACCAGTACTACTTGGTAGGGGCCTTTCCACCGAGGCTCCATGCAAGTCTTCCTCACCTGTTTACTGATCACAACCCAATCTCCCGCTTTCAGGTTGTGGCTTTGATCTTGTAGCGGTTGCAGTGTGGTGGCTTCCACCTGATGAGAGAAAGAGCGAACCACATCAGCCAGGCCTTACACCATATCATCTGTTATGTTCACAAAAACATTCACAGGAACCACTGGCAACCTCATTGTTCTTCCCATGAGGATCTCATGTGGTAATAATCCAGTTTTTCTGTTGGTATGTTTCTCATACTCATCAGAACTAATGGCAGTGCGTCTTGCCATTTCAGATTCGTGGAAGTACACGTTTTCGCCATTCTTGATTTCAAGGTCCCTTTCATCTGCTCAACAAGTCCGGATGCTTCAGTGCGATAGCTATAATGCAACTTCTGCTCAATGTATAAAGCTGAACATAGAAATGTAATTACTTCATTGCTGAAGTGACTTTCCCTATCTGATTCTAAAGAGAACGGGAACTCAAAATGCAGTCTCAGTTCCCTACGCAGTAACTTTGCTACTGTGAGGCTGTCATTTCTGTGTGTAGCGTAAGCTCCAATCCAGTCACTAAAGATACAAACAATCACCAACACATGTCTCAATCCTCCACATACAGTTGTCTCAATGAAATCCATCTGCATTCTGCTAAATGGACCTCCTGCTCTTCCTGTGTGGCTCATATTGACCACAGTCCCTTTACCCACATTCATCTGTTTACAGATGACGCATCAATGGCAAACTGCTTCAGCAACTTGTCTAAATTTCTGATTAAACCATTACTGCTGAAAGTTCAAATCATCACATCTCTCCCAATATGTGCTTGACCATAGTCATAGCTCATCATCTGAGTCAAAAAACTATTAAGCAAGACCATTGTCCCTCTCCGGAAAGCCATAGATCATCTTCCTGTTGGATACATTTCAAATGTACCCAATTCATTTTTTCTTCCCTGTCAGCATTTTCTTGAAGTGCTTTCAATTCTTCCAAAGTGTCAATTACATGTAATGCATAACTCGGGCACACTTCCTCTTCTTCTGGCCACAGTTCCCACTTATCTTTGAACGATATACAGTTCAATGCGCAAAACCTTGCAACTTGATCTGCATATCCATTTCCCATTGTCACAAAATCCTGTGATTTCAGGTATGCACTGCATTTCACCACAGCAATCTTTTCAGGCATTTGAGTAGCTTGCAGCAAATCATGGATCCTCTCTCCATTTCTAACCAGAGAGCCCGAAGAAGTCAGAAAACCTCTCTGTGACCACAGCTGATCAAAGTTGTGGACTATTCCAAATCCGTACTGGCTCTCCGTGTAAATGGTAACTTTAAGCTGTGCAGAAACATAACATGCTCTAGTAAAGGCTACTAATTCAGCCACTTATGCGGAATACACCCCTCTAAGCCAGGACGTTCCAAGTATACCTGAAATAGTGCACACACCATATCCTGCTCTCAATGATCCCACATTATCTCCTAAACAGGCACTATCAACAAAAATAATTTGGTCATTTTCTTCCAATCGAGTATCTCGAATATTAGGTCTTGGTTTTGTGCACTAATCAGTTACTTCCAGACAGTCATATTCAATTTCCTTCAATTTGTCAACTTCGCCATTTTCATTTTGAAGTAAGGTTGCTGGGTTAAGCACTGTACACCTTTTCATAGTCACATTTGGGGAACCCAGAATGACAGTTTCATAACTTGTTAACCTGGCACTTGTCAGGTATTGGGTCTTGGATCTAGTAAGCAAATCTTCTAAGGAGTGAGGGACCATGACAGTTAAAGGATGTCCCATCACAATTCTCTCACTCACTGAATGAGGCTCAGTCCAACCGCTGCAACAGTACTCAGACAACCAGGTAAGGCTGCTGCGACTGCGTCCAAAGTAGCTGAAAAATATGCTACTCGGCTATTGACGCCACCATGAACTTGAGTCAAAACAGACAAAAACATGGATCACGCTCATGACAAAACAACATGAAGGGTTTTGTGTAGTCAGGCATTCCCAAAGCCGGGGCTCTGCGCAGACTCTCTCTCAACTCAGTAAAGGCTTTCATACATGCCTGATCTAACACTAAGGGATCAGTAACTTTTTATGAGTCAGCATCTGTGATGCTTTGAAATGAATGAAAAATGTGGAATCCACTGATGACAATAGCTTACCATTCAAAGAAACATTCTAACATCTCTCTGTGTTGCTGGGGGATTCATCTGGAGTATGGCTGTAACCCTTTCTCTGGAAACTCTTCTAGCTCCCTTCTCAATTTGGTGTCCTAGGTATTTCACCTCTTTCTGACAGTATGGTAATTTGGCTGAGGACACTTTTTGACTATTCCTCCCTAAGTGATTCAGTAAACCAATGATATTGTACTTGCATGCCTCTTTTGTCTTGGATGCAACCAATACATCATCAATGTACTAGACCAACGTCGATTGGGAAGGCATTTCCGATGACTCCAGATTCTTCTTCAAGATCTGGTTGAAAATGGACAGTGACTCTGAAAACCCTTGAGGAAATATACAGTAGACTCACTCCAAAAATGTGAAACAGAAAAGAAATTGACTGTCCTCATGAAAAGGTACAGAAAAGAATGCTTGTGACAAGTCAATTACCGGGAACCATTCGGCATCGCATGGGATCTGAAACAGGATCACTGCTGGATTTAGCACTATGGAACAACATTTAATTACAATATCGTTTACTATTCTCATATCGTGAACAATTTGAAACTTCCCACATGGCTTCCGCAAACCCATTATCAGTGAATTACACGTGCTGCTCAGCCCTTCTTTCAGAATGCCTTGGTTCACAAATCCTGCAACTATAGGAGCAATTCCCTCAATGGTTCACTATCAAGTGATATTGGGGTATCTGTGGAAAAATTGCATTTGGCTTGACTGGAACTTTAACTGGCTCAACTCCTTTGATCAGACCAATGTCCTTTCCTGTAAAATCCCACACTTTAATTTTTAATGTTCCCTGGAAGTCAGAAGAAAGATCTCTCACTGTAAAGACTGGAATGAAACTGATCAACAGGTACTCCTCATTTACTGTGCCACAATCTGTTTCTGCAGGTACGTCATCTTCATCATCACTGTTTGTCTGGATGGCAATTCCGTAGTTCGAGCAAGTAATCAAACACCTAGTTTTGCGCAGCAAGTCCCTTCACAGTAGGGATACTGGACTCGAGTCACAAACTATGAATTTTTTGTAATACCTTGAAATTTCGAATTTTAAAGTGGGCTGGTTCAGTGATTTGGTTTGTTAAATACTGATTTGCAACTCATACAATCTGCACTGTTTTCCCTGAAAGTGGTAAGTTTGGAACTTCTGCAGTTCTTACTGTTGAGCAGGTAGCTCCTGTGTCTACTAAGAATGAGACCTTGTGACCCATTACTTTTCCCTTTGTTAGCGTGACTGACCTTAATAAGTAAACTTACAAGGGAGACGCGCATAGGTCGATGATCCTTTTGACTCGTAATTAAGATGTTCTTATCATAACTCCAGTACATACAAATCAATAACCAATGCACAACGTCAATAATCCACAACAATCAATAACAGTAATAATTAATAGAGTCAGTAATTGTCATGCACCATGACCTTTCAGTCATGAATAACCACACCTTTTAGGAAAAGTTAGAATATTTATTTCCCTATATCAACAATGCTAAGGTCATGTAGATTAATCTCAATATCAAATGAAACACATACAGAAACAATACTGGCTGTCCAAAGTGGCATAAGAAACGTAATCTAATCAAAGCTTGAACTACAACACATTCTAAGGTTATGGTGCAAATTAATAACAAAGTCAACTGCGCCACAGTGATTACATACATTCGAATTCAGCAGACAAATTCATCAAGCATTTTTCCCTGTTAGCACAATTTCATTATAAGGATCCTCAACATCAGGTTAACATCAGCATGTTGGGCTTCCGGCAAAACAATTTAGTAACATGAATTTGGAAAAACATCTAAGTATGGCTCTATCAAAACAGTGCAGTTGTTACCTAGAAAGGAAAACCAAATAGACCTAATAATCAACAGTCTAATTCATAATACCTATCTTCAAATGTGATACAGCAAGCAGAGTCAGTCTTCATCCTCAGGACATCAGGCGATCAGCAAGGCATCAGGATTCAGCATCAAAGTTCAGGAAACGCAAAGTCTTTAAGCATTAAAGTTAAGCACGTCTCTTGTCAAGACACGCAAGAAAATATTGACCTTTTGGCCAACAAGAAAATGGGCAATGATGGTGTCTTCTCTCAGTGTAGTCTTGTTAAATCAATACCAGTAAAACTATTTCCCAAATCCCTATTGGTCAATTAATCGCATGTTCACACTTTGTCCAATAAAACGAAAACTCAAAATCTATGAATTCTACTATTACTTTGTTCACATGTCGTTGATTGGTTGCCCTGCAATGTCCTCATCATCCGGCTTGTCAGGTAACAATATTGTTGCAGCTTCTACTCCAGTCAGTATCTCCATTGTTCTCCTCCTGAGAAAGTCAGTCTAGCACACATTACACACAAAATGTTACATTAGCAAGAACAGCATCTTCTAGCAGTCGGTTCTCATAAATTTCAGTTATGAGCACATTTAAACAATGCAAATGGAAAATCACAGTTTAATTCTCTATTTATTAAACATTAAGAAATACAGGTTTGACATGAGGCCTGGCAAGCAGGCCAAGACCTTCGCTAAGTTAAGGTCTACAATTAATAAAGATAAAACATAATGCATAACCCTTAATACGACATATTACTACATTACTCAAAACACACATTCTACATTTCATAGTATTGGAATATTAATAAGTACACTTTGTGAACATTGATGGCCACTGATCGTAATCACATTTTCAAATGCGTGCATTATTTTTGTACGTTATTATATTTTCTACACAAACCCATTATTCAGAATACATGAACATTCATTAATAATATTTATTAATACACCTGTGCTAGCACCTTCACATATGGACCTTTCTGATCTAGTGAAGCTGCTAAAACACATTTCTCTTCATTCAAACTTTCACTCACCCAATCATTGTTTATTCCATTCTCGCTGTGTAACGGGAATTGGTGTACTGCGTTGTTACGCTGATTAAACTTTTGACCTGTGACCTGCTGAGGAAGCATCACCTGGTGCTGCTCCATTAGGGCTTGAGGTATTTGAATTTGCTGTCTAAGTACTATTTGCGCTTTAGGTTGCATTTGCTGTGACTGGGGCATCTGCAAACGTGGCATTTGCACTTGTACTGGCTGAAAGTTTGTCTCAGGTTCACATTATTTTGAAAATCCTGGTTTTGACCTTTCATTCATGCTTCTCTGGTATGTGGGAAAGAATTTGTTTCATTCGCCTGCTGAACAACACCTTCCTGACCTAACATCGGGCACTCCCATTTCCAATGTCCGAGGCCTCTGCAAGCTTGACACTATAACAATTTCTTCATCCCTTGCATATCGCTTTGAACAACCATTGTATTCAAATCAGGACCGCAAGTCACGTTTCCCATTCCACCACGACCTCTACGTCTCTGATTCTGAAACACCACATTTCCTTGCAGCTGTTGCTGCTGCTGTGGAAAATATCCCTTCATCTCTGATGGTGCTGCTTTAATCTGCATCACCATTGCCTTTTCCTTCAACTTCCTCTGCTTCAACTCAATTTAATCACTACAGTACTTTGCATACTGCAATACCTCATCAATCGGCTTTGCTTGCCAACAGATCAAATGACTCTTGATCATCTGGCCAATCTCGGGTCTCAATCCTTCAACAAATCTGAATACGAAATGAATCATGTCTTTCAGCTCAATAGTTTCTGTCCCAGTGTAATGCATAAATGCCTGTAACAGTCTCGGATAGTATGCATGTATTGACTCCTTGCATTCCTGAGCGGTCCTATCTATTCTCTGCCAGTCAATATTGTTGGGAGCAATTCTTGTTTTAAAAAACTCAATTACCTTGTAATAATATTTCATTACATCAGGGGATGGTGCACCGGTTGCTGGATCTCTCTGAGGATCTTTTGTTGGCCAAATGCACTCGACCCATAAATCTGCTGGAACCACTTTTTCTAACAGTGTGTTCAAGTCTTCCCACAGGCATTTTGCAAGTTTCACAAACCAATCCGTTTGACGGTACCACTCCACTAGCTTCTCTCCCAACCTGAGATAGTCGTTTGTAAAAGACAAAATGTCGCTCCTACTCCATGGGACATGCACGAAATTCCCTCTGGGAATCTCTCTCATTGGTAGAATTTTCACTGGATCCTCATCCTGCTGCACATTTGAGGTAAGATTCGCAGAATCCCTTTCCTTCTTGTCCCTTTTCTTTACCCGTCTGCCTTCCCACTTGTCTAAAGCTCCCTATGCTTGAATGCTCTGAACTAATTCCCTATGTGAATTTTCATTCCCCGGACTCTTGTGTTCTCAAAATCCTTTGAGCCGAAATCTAACCTGTAACTTCTTTTAAGGTGCTTTGTCTTCTCGATCTCCATGTCATATTTCTCTGCTAGGTCTGCTAATTTTTGATGTACTATTCCTGCATAAATAATGCAATTAATCTTCTCTGTGTGAGTCTATCTTCTCTAACCCATTGCTCCTTGAATCAAATCTTCCGCTTCTAGCCTAAACTCTGTCATATTCAGGGCCTTTCGTCCGCTGGAATCACCTTGTGTACTACTCAGCTTCTCTAACCATTCAGTCAATTGCTGAGCTGCCAAACCTTGTAATGAAATGTTATTGTTGCTTTCACCTGGTATTTGATGTAACGTTAAGCTTGGGGTCTCTGGTGTCATCATACTATGATTAGGGTATGCCTCGAGTCGTCCCTGATTACTTGGAGGAGTTCTAAAGGAACCTAGATCAATTAATAGACCTGATCCTTCGAATGTTGGTCTCATGGGGGTCATAAGTTCAACATTCTCATTGAATATTTCCCTTTCTATGCTAGAATTTAGGGTCTTCTGTTCACTGCTTCCTTTATTTTCCTTGGCAAACAAGGGTATGACTGGACCTATGATAACCAGTACGGATGCTGCACCTGGACTGGTCCTGACATTTGACTCTTTCGGGTACACTACTCCTGTATTTTGACTTATCATTGCAGACATCTCTGTTTGGGAACCTGTTATTGGGGTGTATCTAAGGATCGTCTGTACCTGTACTGGGGACATCGACTTTGGTCTGGAATCCATCTGAATTAGAGACGGCTTCTGATAAACCTGTCCTGTCTGCACCATCAGGTTTGTTGCAGTATCTATGATTGGCACATCTGGGTAAATTCTTGGTATGTCCATCTGCGGCAAAGACCTTTGAATAGCAGACGTACTCGGAACTCTGTGGCCGACCTGTTTCTGGTCCTGAGTGGATTCAACTGGTGGTTGGAGCTGTAGGATCTACACTAGTACTCGGACCTCTCTCATGTGTTGCATATGGTGGGGGACGATTTCTCAGTAACTGCAAAATACACTCATCGTCATCTGAGTCTTCTTCGTGGGTCAATTACTTTTTTAGACTCTGCTGATTTCTTCTCTCTGTCATCGGAGGGATAAGAATCCCTCTTTCTAGTGTTTTTCTTAGTCTCATTCCTATCCTCTTGAATAAGTGCAGGACACAACGTAATTCCCTGTAAAGTCTCAGTTCTCCAAAATTTCTGCTCACTATCCTCTGCTAAAGCCTTCTCTGCTTTTCTCATTCTTCTCTCAAATTTAATTTGCTGTTGCTGTCTGGCTACTGGTTCCCAAATGACTAATCCTCCAACATGTGCTGGTCTTGGGGGAGGGTAGGATCCTCTCAATTTCCTCCTGAGAGGATCCTACTTTAACTTTATTGCTTAAATCTTGATGCTGAATGCTGAATCCTTAGATATTGTTTCCTTAAATGGTTCGGATAGCTTAGAGTCCCCAGTTCATGAACCTTCCCCTATTCATGGCCCTTTACTGGTGCTGACCGATCTGATGTACAATGTCTTCCCAAAGGAAGGTGGTTTCAGAAATCAACACTATGAGCAAAAAGATCTGGCTTCACTGCAGCTAGTATGTTCGAGCTGTGTTAGACAGAACCTGTTGTTCTTTTGTGCAAGTCACAATTGATGGTTTTGGTGTCATATGCACTCTAATATGGCTGTTGTGGCCTCTTTGAGGTCTTCACATTTGGATGAGTCAGTCCCCACATGAATACTATCCACACAGACTGCTGAAACCCAAGAGTTAGAACTTGCATTTTGAGCTGAGGGTGTCTAGCCAGAGTTTCTGAGATTATAATTAGTTAATCTTTTTAATCAAAATACAGGAATATACAAAAAAGGGCTCCTGTCCGTGTCTGACAAAGAGACTGAGAGTACCAAATTTACAATAATTATTTCTTTTATAATGTTCTGAAGGAACACCATCCACAGCCAAGACAAATATTGTGTGTGTTCTGTTATATTGGGGGTCATTCTGACCCTGGCGGTCGGTGATAAAGCGGCGGCCAACCCGCCAACAGGCTGGCGGTTCAAAAAATGGAATTCTGACCCTGGCGGGAACCCCCAACAGGGCCCGCCACATTAACACTCCGACCGCCACGGCGGGACAGCCAAACAGCGCGGCGGTCACCGCCAACAGGCAGGCGGCAGACAATGTACCGCCCACCCTATCACAACTCACCAATCCGCCACCTTTTCCGGGGCGGGAGCCCCGCCGATAAAAACACGGCGGAAACAGACTATGAACGGGAAAACGCTCACCTCTATACACTCCACGAGGACGGAGGACAGCATGGAGCCCGAATTACACATCCTACCCGCTCTCATCTACCTGCTCATCTACCACGAGTACGAACTCCGGCGCAGACGACTACGGTGAGTACCGCACCTACGACACAGGGGAGGGGGGGAGGAGGAAGGGTTACGGGCACACACATACGCATCACACCCACCCCCCAACTATCTACACACCAATGCAGAGCACCAAGTCAAAGTGACCCCACCCAAACCCCCCAGAATAACGAAAAGATATGATTAAAGTGAGAAACAACATTTATGTTAAAAATAGGTTCATTGAAGACATGGTAAAATAGGAAAATGAAGCAAAAAATTTCAAATGTAAACATTGCGTGACCGAGAAATAGAGGCAGAAAGTCCCGCACAGTCACAGAAATTGCAAATGTCCGTGGGCCAAAATGTATCAACACATGGGCAAAGCCCACACAGGAGACCTGAGTCCGTTGGAGAGAACACTGCAGGGGCATCAGATGACAAAACTACAGGCACCTCAGGGGGAAGGGAAGGGGGGGCACCAGAGCCACATGAGTCCACGACGCCAGATCCAAGAAGGGGCCACCATGCCCACTGTTCAATCCTGGGGAGTGCAAAGCCACAGTCTCTCAAGTCTCTACAGTGGGTGGCTTGCCCACTGTCATATCCTGGGGAGTGCAAAGCCACAGTCTCTCAAGTCTCTACAGTGGGTGGCTTGCCCACTGTCATATCCTGGGGAGTGCAAAGCCACAGTCTCTCAAGTCTCTACAGTGGGTGGCTTGCCCACTGACATATCCAGGGGAGTGCAAAGTCACAGTCCATCAAGTGGATAACAGTCTCCACAGGCAATGGGGGAGGCAGGGTGGCCCGAGTGCAGCGTGAACATTAGCACGACACAGAACCGGCACAGTCACTGGGCCAGCGGTGCTTGAGACGGCGGGGCCCAGCGGAGCGGTGCTTGACAGGAAGGGCCCAGCGGAGCGGTGCTTGAGACGGCGGGGCCCAGCGGAGCGGTGCTTGACAGGAAGGGCCCAGCGGAGCGGTGCTTGACAGGAAGGGCCCAGCGGAGCGGTGCTTGAGACGGCGGGGCCCAGCGGAGCGGTGCTTGAGACGGCGGGGCCAAGCGGAGCGGTGCTTGACAGGAAGGGCCCAGCGGAGCGGTGCTTGACAGGAAGGGCCCAGCGGAGCGGTGCTTGAGACGGCGGGGCCCAGCGGAGCGGTGCTTGAGACGGCGGGGCCCAGCGGAGCGGTGCTTGACAGGAAGGGCCCAGCGGAGCGGTGCTTGACAGGAAGGGCCCAGCGGAGCGGTGCTTGAGGCGGCGGGGTCCAGCGGAGCGGTGCTTGACAGGAAGGGCCCAGCGGAGCGGTGCTTGACAGGAAGGGCCCAGCGGAGCGGTGCTTGAGACGGCGGGGCCCAGCGGAGCGGTGCTTGAGACGGCGGGGCCCAGAGGAGCGGTGCTTGAGACGGCAGGGCCCAGCGGAGCGGTGCTTGACAGGAAGGGCCCAGCGGAGCGGTGCTTGACAGGAAGGGCCCAGCGGAGCGGTGCTTGAGACGGCGGGGCCCAGCGGAGCGGTGCTTGACAGGAAGGGCCCAGCGGAGCGGGGCCTGTCTTGGCGGGGCCCTCTTCAGCGGTGCCTTCCTGCACGGCGGGGCCCTCTTCAGCGGTGCCTTTCTGCACGGCGGGCCCTCTTCAGCGGTGCCTTTCTGGACGGCGGGGCCCTCTTCAGCGGTGCCTTTCTGGACGGCGGGGCGCTCTTCAGCGGTGCCTTCCTGCACGGCGGGGCCCTCTTCAGCGGTGCCTTCCTGCACGGCGGGGCCCTCTTCAGCGGTGCTTGTTCTGTAATTCCAGGGAGTCAGACCTGGGCAGGACTCCCTGCTCAGTCGCCCTCCGACCGTGCAGTTGCTGGACCCTTCGGTGACGGTGTCCTGGGCCCTTGGGTGTCCTCCCTCACACCCGGGATGGGGCTTGTGGGGCCCTCCTGGTCCGCGCTCCTGCTGCCTGACTTCTCCGCCCTGCTGCCCTTGCCCTCCTTCGCTGTGGCTCTCTGGGCCTTGCCTCCCCTGGATGGTGTGGCAGGTGAAGTGTCCGAACTTTGGTCCTTGGGGGCAGCCGTGGCACTCCTCCCGCGGCGGCCCCTCACTTTCCGGGTCCTCTTTCCAGGGGGGGGCTGGCTGTCCCCTTGCTGCTGACCGATGTCTCACTGCTGGCAAAGGGGGGACTCCAAAATCCATGGACTACGCTGACACGTGAACCCGGGCTGGTGGTGGCTGAGGTGCTCTTGGGATCTTAGCAGATGGAGGGGGTGGGTCAGGTGAGGGAAAGAGGTCAAGATTGGAGAGGTAAAACTTTTTAGGACCAAGGTAAATGGTAGGTGCAGTGGTTATGGGAGTGGAGGAAGAGGAGGTGGTTGTAGGAGAGTCAGGTGTGCTGTCCTTGGGTGAAGGTGCATGGGCTGCAGGCTGTCGTGAGGTGGTTGGCTGTTGGGTGGGTGGCTGCCTGCGTTTGTGTGTCTTGGAAGAGGGGGTGACAGACACAGTGGGAGAGGACACAGGGGACGTGTAAATGGCAGTGGGGGTGGTGACTGCACGTGTGCGGACTGTACTGGAGGGGGTGCTGGTGATGGGTGTACTGGCTGTTGGTGGTGTGCATGCAGGTGTGAGTGTAGACGTCACAGGGAGGGAGGAGGGAGACGAGGAGGTGGGGGACACAGAGGTGGTAGTGGCTGTTGGCATGTCTACATCTGGGTGTTGCTTGGGTGAATGTTTGTGTGATCTGTGGTGCTTATGTCTGGATGAGCTGCCCTTGGGTGTTGAGGTGTGTGCAGGCTGGTCTGATGGTGTGGATGGGATAGGCAGAGGAACAGGAGACAGAGACAGGCTGGAGGCAGTTAGAAGAGGGAGGCTGGAAACAGGGACAATGGCTGCCGTCAGTGCTGAGGCCAGAGAATTGAACGATCGTTGATGGGCAGACTGACCCGAATGAATGCCCTCCAAGTATGCATTGCTACGATGCACCTCCCTCTCTACCCCCTGGATGGCATTCAAAAGGGTAGTCTGCCCAACAATGATGGTCCTCAGGAGGTCAATGACCTCCTCACTGAGGGCAGCAGGGGTAACAGGGGCAGGGGCTGAGGTGCCTGGGGCGAAGGAGATGCCCGCCTTCTTGGGCGAGCGGGCACGGAGCGTAGGCTGAGGGGCTGCTGGGAGGGCGGAGCTGGTGCGCTGGGTGGCGGCTGTACCTGTAGAGGCGGGGGACACGGATGTTGCCGCCACCGCTAGGGAGCTCCCATCCGAGGACGTGTCGGTGTCGCTGGTTTCACCACGGCTCCCCGTTGTGAAGCTCCCCTCGCCCTCCGTATCACTGGTGGCCTCGGTGTCTGTGCCATGGCCCACCGGGGCCTTGTGAGTCGCAGCTCCCTCGTGCTCCGGTGCCAAGTCTCCTCCGCCTGATGATGCTGAAGCACACATACACAAGAAGATAAAGAAAAAGGGTGGGGGGAGACATAATAAAAGGTTGAGTACATGCATTGTCAACACCGTTGGCGGAGAGGACAGACACAGGAGCCTCATGCACTAAGCCGCGCAATCGGGGTACACTACTGAGTACTTGTGACTGGGCCAACAGGTCTAGGGACAACAAACGCGCACATGGGTGATGCAGGACTATGGCTAGCTGTACCTGTCACCGTACAGAGGTGGGGGGCGGGGGCACAGGGACATGGCTAAAGGAGAGGAATACAATACAGAAAGCGCCCTGGCCTAATGTCACCCACAGCCCTCCTCCCCCACCCAGGCACCTCCACTGCGCGTAAAGATAGCTGAATGTGCTGGTACTCACCCCCTTGTGTCTGCTGTGATGTCGTCACGCGCCCATCCAAATCGGGGTAGGCCACTGCCAGGATCCGGGACATCAGGGGGGTCAGGGTACGACTGGCACCCCTCCTAGGTTGGGAGGCCATCCCCAGCAGTGACTCGGTGGTCTTCCTGGTCCCGCGGCGGATGTCCTCCCACCTCTTGCGGCAGTGGGTGCCCCGTCTGTTGTGGACCCCCAGGGTCCGGACTTCCTTGGCGATGGCACGCCAAATGTCGATCTTCTGATGGGCGCTGACCTATTTGACATGTCCAGGGTGGAAATTGAAATATCATCAATTTTCCGCATGAGATGCGATTGTCCCCCCCTCCCCAACCTTGCCATGTGGCACATGCTCTCATCTGTCGTGCCTTGCACTCGTCATTGTCCCCCCACCCCACCATCTTACATCCACCATACACAACCCAGGCATAGCCCATTCAACGTGCACACAGTGTACTTACCTGTTGGTCTGGAGGGCCGTAGAGTCGCGCATACTGGGGCAGGACCCCATCCACAAGTTTCTCCAACTCTTCTGTAGTGAAGGCAGGGGCCCTTTCCCCAGTCGCAGCAGCCATTGTATCTCCCAGACCGAGGTCACAGCAGCACTTGCAGTATAGCTCCTCTCCTGTGGATGATCAGGTCTCGAGTGATTAACCAGATAGAAAATGGCGGTCACGGCCGCCGCCGCGCGTACCGCCGCGGTGCGTTCCGCGACCGCCGGCGCAGCTAGTCATTGGCTCGTGAAACCCATAGGGCTCGATGTTAACCAATGCGGCTTTGCGCCGCGGTCTTCGACCGCCTACCGCCACGGTGTGTCACGCCAGCGCATTGACCTCACATCCCACTGTCACACTTCTCAGGTCAGGCAGCCGCCATTACAAGGGACCACAGGGCTTAATTACTACTGCGTCACACAGGCCTAGGCCTTGCATTGCCACTCATACAAGCCATTCAATGCATTGACAATCGTGTACTGTGCAAGCTGTAGTTACGTACCTGTGGGTTGTTTGACTCTGTGCTCCATGTTGTCCTTCCTAGGCACCGTCCGCTGGGACTTGCGAGGAGAAGGATGAATCCTCCTGTGTACCGACCGCTGGTGGACCTGTCGACAATGGAGGAACGTCATATAATACTTCACTACCGACTTGACCGAGCCACTATACATGAACTGTGTGCCCAGCTGGAGCCAGCACTGATGTCCCCCATCCGCCAACCCACAGGAATTCCCCCTCTGGTGCAGGTTCTGTCAGTCCTCCATTTTTTGGCAAGTGGGTCTTTTCAGACAACAGTGGCCATGTCATCAGGGATGTCTCAGCCTATGTTTTCTAAGATTTTGTCCAGAGTGTTGTCTGCCCTGACGAAATACATGCGGAGCTACATTATTTTCCCTGAGGAGGGTGATTTGGCCACTGTGAAGGCTGACTTCTATGCCCTTGGACATATCCCCAACATCATTGGTGCCATTGATGGGACCCATGTGGCCTTAGTACCCCCAAAAGACGATGAGCAGGTGTACAGAAACAGGAAAAGTTACCATTCGATGAATGTCCAGGTGGTCTGTTTGGCTGACCAGTACATCTCCCATGTAAATGCCATGTTCCCTGGGTCAGTGCATGACGCGTATGTTATGCGAAATAGCAGCATCCCCTATGTGATGGAACAGCTACAGAGACACCGTGTGTGGCTAATAGGTGACTCTGGTTACCCCAACCTGCCTTGGCTACTGACCCCAGTGAGGAATCCCCGGACCAGGGCAGAGGAACGGTACAATGAGGCCCATGGGCGATCTAGGAGGATCATAGAAAGGACCTTCGGCCTCCTGAAGGCCAGGTTTAGGTGCCTGCATATGACAGGGGGATCCCTAATGTACTCACCCAAGAAGGTGTGCCAGATCATCGTGGCCTGCTGTATGCTTCACAATCTTGCATTGTGACGCCAGGTGCCTTTTCTGCAGGAGGATGGTCCAGATGGTGGTGTTGTAGCAGCTGTGGAGCCTGTGGAGAGTGAAGAGGAGGAAGACGACGGGGACGACACGGACAACAGGGACACAGTCATACAACAGTATTTTCAGTAGCACCCAGGTAAGAATCCCCCACGGCATTTTACATTTACTTCTGGCCTCCTGCATCTCTACTTTCTGTGTTTCCCCCCAGTTCCTTTCAACTGAATTGTGACTTTCCCTTGGCTTTTCAGAGCTGTATGACCCACTGCGTGACTTCTGGTTTGTTCGGCCATGGAGTAAAGCAAATTGACATTGGTATGTTGTCATCACAATGTAACTGTACATTTTTGAACCGTTATGTGTAATACATTTGTTAAGAATACAAGCAGACTCCTGAGTGTTTTAAGTGCAATAAGTGATTTATTTAAAGTGCTACATATAGGTCCATGATAGTAAAACGGTGATGGGTGGGGGTGGAGTGATGTCCATGGCAGAGTCCAGTTCTCGGTCGCACAGGTGCATTGTCCATATGCCTGTGGAAGGATGGAGCAGGGGCAGTTCAAGGTTGGACAGGGTGACGATGTGGGACAGTGGAATGACATCCGGGGGGATCTTAGGCTGGCGGGGGTCTTGGCATCCTACTCTGTCTTCCTTTGTGATCTCAGGCTCCTCTTGCGGGGTGGTTGATCTTCAGCAGGAGGTGGGGTTCTGGTGGCCCGTCGTTGTGTGGGGGCCTCCTGTCCACTAGCGCCGGCGGAGGTGGTAGGCTGTTCCTGGTCCGGGCTGGTGACAGGGGCCCTTTGGGGTGCCACATGGTCCCGCAATGTGGTGACTATTAGGTTCAGGGCCTGGACGATGTTCCTGAGCTCCTCTCTGTACCCCATGTACCGTTCCTCCTGCTGTGCCTGGATCTCCTGGAACCGGGCCATTACCGTCGCCATCATCTCCTGGGAGCGGTGGTATGCTCCCATGATGGTGGTGAGGGCCTCTTGGAGAGTCGGTTCCCTGGGCCTGTCCTCCCCCCCTGTCGCACTGCAGCCCTCCCAGTTGCCCTGTTTCCCCGGGCCTCTGTCCCCTGGACGGTGTGCCCACTACCACTGCCCCCAGGTCCCTGTTGTTGTTGGGGTGTTGGGTCAGCCTAGGTGCCCTGTAGTCGCGGACACACCGCTGATTGACCTGTCCTGGAGACAGAGGCATGGGCCCGCTGGGTGGGAGCGGTGCTGATATTCCCAGAGGGGGTTAGGTCTGCTGTGGCCTGTGTCTGTGTTTGGGGAACCGACTGTCCAGAGGTCCCCGATGGTCCGGGCTGGTCATCAGGTTCCAGGTCGACAGAGCTGCTGTCCTCACTGCGGGCCTGTTCTGGGGGTGGGATGGACATATCTGGACCCTCCTGGCCGGTGTGTTGGCGTTCGGGCCCTGCAGGGGTGAAAGAGTATGGTTATTGCTTCTGTGTGTTCCATGGTGTGCGATTTGTGGGTGCCCTTGTCCCCCAGTGCTGGCATTCCCTTGTGGCAGGAGTTGTGAGGGTGGTTTGTGGGGGGGATGGGTATGTGCAGTGGTCATGCATAGGTGATGGGTGTCCATGGTTTGTGTTGGTATTCAGGGTTTGGTTTTGGGTTGGGTGGGTTGTGCTGGTGAGACATTGGCAGGGAGGCTGTGTGCTGGGGGGTTGGGGGTGAGGGTGGGGGTGTGGGTTGGCATGCTGGTGGTTGGGGGGGGGAGTAGTTGAGACTAGACTTACCAGAGTCCATTCCTCCGCCTACTCCAGCGAGGCCCGCAGGATGCAGGATGTTAAGGACCTCTTGCTCCCATGCTGTGAATTCGGGAGGGGTGGGTGGTGGTCCGCCGCCAGTCCTCTGCACAGCGATGTTGTGTCTGGAGACCATCGACCGTACCTTCCCCCGTAGGTCGTTCCAGCGCTTTCTGATGTCTTCACGGTTTCTGGGATGCTGTCCCACAGCGTTGACCCTGTCGACAATCCTCTGCCATAGCTCTGCCTTCCTGGCTATTGTGGTGTGTTGCACCTGTGTGCAGAAGAGCTGGGGCTCTACCCTTATGATTTCCTCCACCATGACCCGGAGTTCTTGGTCCGAAAACCTGGGGTGTCTTTGGGGTGCCATGGGGTGGTGTGGATGAGGTGTGGGGTGGTGTTTGCGGTGATGTGAGTGGTGGTGTGTGGTGATGTGTGCGTAGATGTGGTGTGGTTGATGATGTTGGGTTCCTGTGTGTGTTGGGGTTTTCAATTGCTGTGCTCGCTCGCTCTCTCTCTCTCGCCTTCTCTCCGATTTCCAACTAGTGGGGGTTTGTGGGTGATGTGGGTGTGTGTTTTATAGTTGCTTGGATGTGTGGGGGTGGTGTTTGTATGTGTATCAGGTGTGTGTATTCCAAATTGTCCAATGTGGCTGGGTTTTGGAGCTGGGTGTGTATTTTGAGCGCGGCGGTGTGTACCGCCAATGGAATACCGCGGTTGAATGACCGCCGCGTGGATTGGTGAGTCGTAATGGCATGGGCGTGTTTGTGTTGGCGTGGCGATGGAGGTTTGGTCATCTCCAGTTTATCGCTGCCCGCTGATGAGGTGGCCTTCCGTGGATGTCGGGTTTTTGGCGGCTTGGCAGTTGTTGGTCAGAATGACCGTGGCGGGTTACCGCGGCCGCGGCGGTAGAATGGCGGTCTTCTGACCGGCGGTAAGAGCCTTTTACCGCCGAGGTCAGAATGACCCCCATTGTGTACAGAAATGTATAATTATTTTTGCAATCTTTGTAAACTATTTGCTACAATCTGTTTCTCTTGTCGACATTTTTTAAATTAATAACTTGACATGGAAATTGAATCGTGGTGTATACCTGTTTACTGCTACATGGAAACTATGATTTTTGTATGGCGAGATGAAGAGATTACTTTCCACCCCTCTACGATCAAAGGTGCATTGTCAGATGGTTAAAAGGGTCGCTCTGTGCCAGAAGGGTGTGAGTGTCTCAGTGGGTCTGTGAGTGAGTGTGAGACAGTGTGAGTGGGTCTATGAATGCGTGTCTGTTAGGTCTGACAGCCTTAGGGTGGTCACCCCTATCTTTTTGCCTACCTCACTCCACTTTTTAGATACTGTTTTTGCTGGTTTTCAGACTCTGCGCACTTTACCACTACTAACCAGTGCTAAAGTGCATATGCTCTCTCCCTTTAAACATAGTAACATTGGATCATACCCCATTGGACTATTTAATTTACTTATAAGTCCCTAGTACAGTGCACTGTATGTGCCCAGGGCCTGTAGATTAAATGCTACTAGTGGGCCTGCAGCACTGATGGTGCCACCCACTCCAGTAGCCCCTTAACCTTGTTCCAGGCCTGCCATTGCAAGGCCTGTGTGTGCAGTTTCACTGCCAAATTTGACTTGGCATTTAAAAGTACTTGCCAAGCCTAACACTCCCCTTTTTCTACATATAATACACCCCTACGGTATTCCCTAGGTAACCCAGAGGGCAGGGTGCTGTGTAGGCAAAAGGCAGGACATGTACCTGTGTAGTTTCCATGTGCTGTAGTGTAAAGCTCCTAAATTCATTTTTATACTGCTGTGAGGCCTGCTCCCTTCATAGGCTAACATTGGGGCTGCTCTCATACATTGTTTGAGTGGTAGCTGCTGATCGGAAAGGAGTAGGAAGGTCATATTTAGTATGGCCAGAATGGTGATATAAAATCCTGCTGACTGGTGAAGTTGGATTTAATATTGCTATTTTTGAAATGCCACTTTTAGAAAGTGAGCATTTCTCTGCACTTAAATCTTTCTCTGCCTTACAATCCACGTCTGGCTGGGTTTAGTTGACAGCTCCTTGTGCATTCACTCAGACACACCCCAAACACATGATACTCAGCCTCACTTGCATACATCTGCATTGTGAATGAGTCTTCCTGGGCTGGGAGGGTGGAGGGCCTGCCTTCACACAGAGGACTGCCACACCCCCTACTGGGACCCTGGCAGACAGGATTGAACTGAAAGCGGACCTGGTGCACTTCTAAGCCACTCTTTGAAGTCTCCCCCACTTCAAAGGCACATTTGGGTATATAAACAGGGCCTCTGCCCCTACCAACTCAGACACTTCCTGGAGAAGAAACCTGTAACCAGAACCTGCATCCTGCCAAGAAGAACTGCCTGGCTGCCCAAAGGACTCACCTGACTGTTTTCTGTGAAGGACTGCTGCCTTGCTGTTGCCCTGCTGCCTTGCTGCTCTCTGGCTTAGGTGAAGAAGTGCTCTCCAAGGGCTTGGATAGAGCTTGCTTCCTGTTCCCTGAAGTCTCAGGACCAAAAAGACTTCGGGCCTCATTACAACCCTGACTGTCAAAGACCACCAGGGCTGTTTTGGAGGTTGTACCGCCAACAGGCTCACATCCCCGCTGGTTCCGCCTGCCGGCCCAGCGGGGATGTCGGAAAGGGCACGGCGGGAGTGCGGCTGCATTGGCGGCCGCACGATGGTTACAACTTGGCGGGCGGCATTTGCGGCCCGCCAATGTTGTAATGAGGGCCTTCATTTCTTCAAGAAGGACTCCTTGTGCGGCGAAAATTTGATGCACAGCCTGCCAGAAATGACACGTAGCGACCGGAAATTCGATGCACGGACCACTGGATCGACGCACAGCCGACCCAGAACAATGCAGCCCGACTTCCAGAGAGGAATTGACGCAGCGCCTGCCTTGCGGTAGAAAATGTGACACAACACCCACCGGATCGACGCAGCTCTTGTGACTTTGTCCTGCCAGCGCAGGAAATCCACGCACTGTCCCCGGGGCATCTGAAAACATGCAACCCGAAGAGGATCCACAACCGAGCGCCAGAAATCGGCGCATAGCCGTCCCTGCGTGAGCGGTCGTGTACGGCCCAAGAAGTCGACGCACACCCCTTTGTTTCCATGCTTCTCCTCCCCTGCCGTTCCTTGCGGAGATTTTTCATGCAAAGCAGGTACTTTATGCTTGAAAGAGACTTGGTTTGCTTTTAAAAGACTTAAGACACTTAGGCCCTCATTCTGACCTTGGCGGTCTTTTCGCAAGACCGCCGAGTTACCGCCGCGGTAAAGACCGCCGACCGCGGCGGTATGCCGCTGTGCGTATTCCGACCGCTGGGAGCGTTCCGCTGGAATACCGCCAGCAGCCACACTGGCGGTCGGCGGGAAAGTGGAGACTGGTCAACCTCCACCGCCACGCCAGCAGAACACCGCCCCCAGAATTACGACCCACATTTCTGTGTGGCGGTCTTCTGTTGGCGGTCTTCTGTTGGCGGTCACGTCCCTATGGCTCCCGTCGCCTCCCGGAGGACCAACGCACAAGGTAAATTGATCGTCCGTGAGGGGAGGGGGTGGGGGGGTGTTGTGTGATGTGTGCGTGCATGGGGGTGTGCGTGTGAGTGTGTAGAGGGGGTGTGTGAGTGCGTGCATGCGGGCGGGGAGTGCTGCTGTGCCTATGGGCGATGTGTGTAGTTCGGCGGGTGCGCATGTCGGCATGTATGTGTGCGGGTATGTGTCCCCGTTGTGTATGTGTGTGTGTAGAGGGTGTGTATATGTGCATGTTGGGGGTGTGTGCATGTCGGGGTGCGTGTATGTGCATGTCGGGGTGGGGGTGGGGAGGGGGTTCGTACCACCTCTGGGGGGTGGCAGGGGGGTGGAGGGTGTGGGGGAGGACTCGGGGGGGCAGTGGGGGGTGGGGGAGACCCCTATCAGTGCCAGGGAAGGAATTCCCTGGCCCCGATAGTGCCTACCGCCATGGTTCGCATGGCGGTTCCCGAACGCCAGAAACCGCGGCGGTAAGCAGGGTCATGATACCGTTGGCGGTCTTGGGTCGACCGCCGGACCGGAGTGCGCAGACTCCAGCCCGTCGGTCATGACCGCCGTGGCTGTCGGAGTGGGGAAGTGGCGGTCGGTCGCGGCAGTGACCGCCGCGGTCAGAATGCCATTTTTAATACCGCCGGTCTGTTCGCGGTCCGACCGCCGCCTCTCCGCCGACCGCCAAGGTCAGAATGAGGGCCTTAATATCTCTTTTCAGGGATATCTCAGTTACTTATTGCATCTTTGATTGTTTTGACCTGCACTAATGCAGATAAACATTATATATTTTTCTAAACACTGTTTGGTGTATTTTTGTGGTGCTATATGGTGGTATTGTATGATTTATTGCACAAATACTTTACACATTGCTTTCTAAGTTAAGCCTGACTGCTCAGTGCCAAGCTACCAGAGGGCGGGCACAGGATAATTTGGATTGTGTGTGACTTACCGTGACTAGAGTGAGGGTCCTTGCTTGGACAGGGGGTAACCTGACTGCCAACCAAAGACCCCATTTCTAACAGTGTCTGAGTGACTGACTGGCTCTTTCAGTGGGTGTATGAGTTTCTCTGTTTGTAAGTGGGTGCCAGAGTGTCTGTGTGCGTCTGTCAGTGGATGTAAGAGAGCATTAGGGGGTGTGTGAGTAGGTGTCTGAATTGGGTCTGTGATTGGGTGTATGAGTGTCTGAGGGGGTATTTGATTGGGTATATGAGTGTCACTAGGTCTGTGAGTGGGTGCATGAGTGTGTCACTGAGTTTGTGAGTGGGTGTATGAATGGCTGAGTGGGTCTCTGAGTGGATGTATTAGTGTCTGTCTATGTCTGTGAGTGGGTCTATGAGTGTCTGAGGAGGTATGTGGGTGGGCATGAGGGAGTGTGAGTGGGTCTGTGAATGGGTGCCTGATTGTCTGTCTGGCTCTTTCAGTGGGTGTATGAGTTTCACTGTGTCTGTGAGTGGGTGCCTAAGTGTCTATCTGTCAGTGGATGTAAGAGTGTGAGTGGGCAGTGACCTGGTGTCTGAGGGTCTGAATGGGTCTGTGAATGGGTGTATGAGTGTCTGAGTGGGTGTTTGACTAGGTGTATCAGTGTTAATCGGTCTGTGAGTGGGTGCATGAGTGTGTCAGTGGGTCTGTGAGTGGGTGTATGGGTGACTAAGTGGGTCTGTGAATGGGTGTACAAGTGCCTATCTGGGTTTGTGAGTGGATGTGTGAGTGTCTGAGTGGGTCTGACAGTGGGTATTAATGCATTAGTGAGTGTGTGAATATATATATTTTTTAATCGGCACAGTTCAGGACACTGTCACAATATTACACGGGGTTCGCGCAGCCACAGAGTCACAACTCCGCGCTTGTGGCCAAAAAAAGGGTTTGTAACATTTTAGAAGTAATAAAGCGTCCCTCAGATACCCATGCCGAGAAAAAAGGGAGAGTCCCAAAAAACTTTTTCCCCATTCATTTTTCCATAGGGATTTTGAACAGCAATAGCGCAAAAACTATTGGATGATATTAATCCAAATTTGGCAGGAAAGTAGGTCCTGGTCCAGAAAGCAACCTGTTTTTTTTAGCTTTGGTGTAATTCCATTCAGTAGTTTCAGAGAAATTGAAGAAAATCCTAATTTGTTTATCTCAGGACATGAAGGATTCACAACCCCTCACAATCTCGTGCAGAGATATGACTGGCTGACAACACTTCAACAACAGAAGTCGTCGAAAGGGTTGTCAGCCATCTTGCTGGAGCTGCGTTCCCAAAAAAATGTAAAAAATAAAGAAAAGGGGCCAGGGTGCGAACACCCTGGCCCCTGAACTCTGGTGGTGGAGTCCCAAAGGGATCCCCCCAAGGCTAAAAAGCATTTTTTTTTATTTTACCGACAGAGTTGCGGTGGATCCACACATCTGTGGTAAAAACCTTTTTTTAAACGATGCATGAGCTCCTGCGCTTCATTACGATAATGCCCCAGAGTGGGCGAAGTCCTGAGAGATTTTGTATAAAAAAGACCACCACCCCCTAGGGCTACACTGAATTTTGAGTGGCGGGCCAGGCGGGTCCCCTGTGCCCCATGGACGACCACCACTTGGGGCAAATATTTAAAAAAAGAAAGGGGACCCCCAAGCACCGGGGACCACCACCTCCCTAAGGCTATGCATACATTGAAGTGGGGCTGCACAGCCCCCCTCGATATATATCTATATCTATATATATATAGATATATAGATATCTATATATATATATATATATATATTTTTTTTTTTTTTTTTTTATATATATATTCACTTTTTGGCCACCAAAAAGCTTCAGCACTCACGGGAGGGTACAAGACCAGAATATCTGAGGTATTGTTAAGATAATTATTTTGGTATATACATGAAAGGTTACTTATTCAGTGTAATGCTCTTTTGAGTGTAATAACTAAGCTGTATCATTTTATGACGGTGGCCGCTAGAAGATATTTTTTTGCTATGTTTTTGAAGGTAGCCTTGTGTTTGTTACTTGAGACTTTTGACCAATGAATGGTTTTGTATTTAACTGACACTCACAATGTGTAACACCAACAGTGACTAAGGCGTTTGCTGAAAGACATTTTTTCTTCAAATTAATTGAATAAACTAGTGTAAACCCTTCCCATGAGTGCTGGCCTTGTGTTTTTGCCAGAGCATTGATATATATATATACAAATATGAAATACATCATATAAATATATGGAATGTTTGGTGTTGTATTGCACAAAATGCAGTGGTATAAAGGCTCTTCTTTAACAGGGACCCTTGAAATGTTCAAAATATTAAAAATATTTCATGTGTGCTTGTGAAATACAGATCAACATTATGACACCACACCACTTTGTACAGCTGTAACATTGCCAGGACTACTAGGTGGCATAGATTACCAACATATGCAGAAAGGCTATCTAAATTATCCAGCAAAAAATGCCAGTTATGCAGCACATTCTTTATTATTTTTAGCCACTTGAGTTAGAAAAAACATTTGGGTGAAATCTTCAAAATAGACTTACAACACAAAGGCCCTCATTACAACCTTGGCGGTATACGCCACCTACCGCCGTGCTGACGCCCGCCTACATACTGTGATGGTAATCCGCCACGGGTATCATGACCCACACATAAAATATTGCCACAATACAGACACCCACATAATTTGGCCAGACCAAAGGTCACATCCATGGCACCCCAAAGACACCCCAGGTTTTCTGAGGAGGAACTAGGGGTCATGATGGAGGAAATTATCCGGGCAGAGCCACAGCTATTCGGATCACAGGTGCAGCAGACATCAATTGCAAGGAAGATGGAGCTATGGCGGCGAATCGTGGAGAGGTTCAACTCTGTGGGACAGCATCCAAGAACAAGGGATGACATCAGGAAGAGGTGGAACGACCTATGAGGGAAGGTGCGTTCCGTGGTTTCAAGACACCAGATTGCTGTACAGAGGACTGGCGGTGGACCCCCACCTCCTCCCCCACAACTAACAACATGGGAGGACCAAGTCTTGGAGATCATGCATCCTGAGGGCCTGGCAGGAGTATCAGGAGGACTGGACTCTGGTAAGTCAAAGCTTTACTACATTATCCCCCTCTACCTGCATGCCATCACAAACTCCTACCCCCACCCCGATCACTCCACCAACTCACATATACCCCACTAACACAACCCAATGCATGGACACTCATCACAGACCTGCATGGGCACCCATCATCCCAGCATGCCCAATAGAAAGACTCACCCAGCCCACAAAATCACCACTCACACAAGCCAAGCCGACAGGGAAATCACATTCATAGAGAGAAACACAGCCATGCACAAGATGGCACACCCAGATACATTAACAATGCATTTGCATCCCAACAGGACCCCTACCCAACGTCACCGGAGAGGAGGTGCCAGCTACATCCAGCCCCCCCCCCCAAGAAGAGGCCCACAGTGATGACAGCAGCTCTGCACGCCTGGATCACAATGACCAACCTGTGACATCAGTGACCTCTGGACAGTTGGTTCCCCTGCCACATTCCCAACCAACCACAGAGACTCCCCCCTCCAGGAAACACCAACTTAACACCCACCCAGCGGGCCCATGCCACTGTCCCTAGGACACGTCATTCAGCAGTGTGTCCACCACTACAGGGACCCCAGGCATCCCCACAAACACAGGACGATCAGGGACCTGGGGTCAGTGGCAGTGGGCACACGGTTCAGGGGACAGAGGCACAGGACATCTGGGAAGCTGGGAGGACTGCTGTGCGACAGGGGGAGGACAGGCCCAGGGAACCGACCCTCCATGAGGCACTCTCAAACATCATGGGAGCATACCACCATTCCCAGGAGACCATGGGCCAGGTACTGGCCAAGTTACAGGAGACCCAACGGCTGCAGGAGGGACAGTACCTGCGGATCAGGGAGGACCTAACAAAAATATACACCATCCTGGTCACGATAGCAGGGGTGCTGGCTGCCATAGGCAAGACCATGAGGGAGGCAGTGGCACAACAAAGGGCGCCTGACACTAGCCAAACTGAGGGACAGCCTTCCACCTCCGCCGGCGCTAGTAGACAGGAGGCCCCGCCACAGGACCAACAAGCCACCAGCACCCCACCCCCTGCAGAAGGCGAACCACCCAGCAAGCGGTCCCTGCGATCCAGGCATAAGCCAGAGAACATTGCCAAGACCCCCGCCAGGAAATAAGACTCTCCTGATTGTCACCCTTCTGTCCCACTATGTCATCCTGTCCACCTTGAACTGCCATTGCTCCACTTCCTATGTCCCCTTGGACAATGGGACCTGTGATACAAATAGACTGGACTCTAACCGGACATTCCTCCACCATCACCCCAGCCCCTTGCACATACCCCCATACTTATTGGCACAAAAATAAACACCCTTGAAACAAATACCATACTGGAGTCAGTGTCATGAATCGAAAAATGTATTAGTACAACATTATGAAAGCATTGCAATGTATATGTTCAGTGAAATATACTACAGGATGACCTTTGGTGGGCAGCAGTCCATACAGCAGGAGCCAGAATGGGGCACACAGATCTGACAATAGAGAATCCAAAGGGTACAGTCAGTGTCCATAGACAGAGGGTAAGAAGCTGCCATGTACAATGTCCGAAAGAATACTGAAAAGTAAAGTTGAGTTACAGTCACTTACCTGTGGTTCACTGGAAGTACTGCTGTATAATGTTTGTTCTGTTGTCCACATCTTCTTCATCTGCCTCCTCTTCCTCACTGTCCACAGGCTCCAACGCTGCCACAAGACCATCTCCACGCTCATCCTCCTGCAGAAAAGGCACCTGGCGTCTCAAGGCCAGATTGTGCAACATACAGCATGCCACGATGATCTGGCACACCTTCTTCGTTGAGTAGTACAGGGATCCACCTGTCAGATGGAGGCACCAGAACCTGGCCTTCAGGAGACCAAAGGTTCTCTCAATAATCCTCCTTGTACGCCCATGTGCCTCATTATAACGTTCCTCTGCCTTTGTCCTGGCATTCCTCACTGGGGTCAGGAGCCATGAGAGGTTGGGGTAACCAGAGTCACCTGTAAATATCGAGGGACAACTGTTAGACACACACTAATCCTTAGGGACAACCCCATACCCAGACACCTACTTATACTGTGTGGGGACCTTGGGCTCACCTATTAGCCTCTGGAGTGGACCCATCACATAAGGGATGTTGCTATTCCTCAAGATATAGGCGTCATGCACAGAGCCATGATATTTGGCATTCACATGGGAGATGTACTGGTCTGCCAAACACACCATCTGCACATTCATAGAGTGATAGATTTTTCAATTCCTGTAAACCTGCTCATTTCTCCGGGGGGAACAAATGATGTTGGGGATATGTCCCAGGGCATAGAAGTCAGCTTTCACTGTGGCCAAATCATCCACCTGGGGGAACACGATGTGGCTGCGCATGTGTTTCAGCAGGGCAGACAACACTCTGGACAACACGCTGGAGAACATTGGCTGAGACATTCCTGATGCCATGGCCACTGTAGTTTGAAAGGAACCACTTGTCAGGAAATGCAGCACTGACAGAACCTGCACTAGAGGGGGTAGTCCTGTGTGCTGGCGGATAGCTGACATCAGGTCTGGCTCCAATTGGGCACTCAGTTCTTGGATTGTGGCACGATCAAGTCTGTATGTGATGACTCCTGGTGGCCCACCGCCCTAGGAACCGCGCCCTCACCCACCACCCACGCACGCAACCTAGGCTTCATCTTGGACTCCACACTCAGCATAACTCAGCAGGTCAATGCCATCTCCTCTTCCTGCTACAACACTCTCCGCATGCTCGCAAAATCTTCAAGTGGATTCCCGTCGAAACCAGGAAAACTGTCAACCACGCCCTGTTCAGCAGCCGATTGGACTACGGAAACGCCCTATATGCAGGAATAACAACCAAACTCCTAACAAAACTGCAAAGAATCCAGAACGCATCCGCCTGCCTCATTCTGGACATCCCACGCCGTGACCACATTTCCCCCCACCTCAGTGACTTTCACTGGCTACCAGTATCAAAGAGGATCACCTTCAAACTCCTCATCCACGCACACAAGGCCCTCCACAACACAGGCCCAGCCTACCTCAATGACAGACTCACCTTCCGCACCCCCACCCGCAATCTTCGCTCCGCCAGCCTCGCCTCCATCCCCCGCATCCGCCGCACCACCGCCGGAGGAAGATCCTTCTCTCACCTAGCCGCCAAGACCTGGAACTCCCTACCGCTCCACCTTCGCCAGACCCAAGACCTCTTGATATTCAGGAAACGCCTCAAGACATGGCTCTATGACCAGTAGCTCCCATCCAGCGCCTTGACACCCTAACGGGTGATTAGTGCACTCTATAAATCCTTGAATGATTGATTGATTGATAATGTGTCTGTCCTCCATTGTCGACAGGTCCACCAGGGGTCTGTACACCGGAGGATGCCACCATCTTATCATCTGCCTCAACGGTTCTATCCTATGGAGGAGAACAGTGAGCAGAAGGTCATATTTCCACACAGAATGCACAACTGTTGCTGAATTTAGGTCACAGAAGCAGTATGTGAAGTCGAGAGTCAGTTGATGGGCCAATGTCTGCTGTGACTCAGTTAGGTGCCATGCCATCTGCCCCCCTGAAATGGCAGCTGCCTGACCTGTGAGGAGGGACAAGTGGAAATGAGGTAAGTGTGCTGGCGTTGTGCGCCGTCGCGGTAGGCGGTCGATGACCGCCGCGCAACTTCGCATTGGTTATCATTGGGCCCTATGGGTTCCAGGAGCCAATGGCGATGTATGCTGGCGGTGACGGTACGCACCGCTGCGGACGTCACCGCCATTTTCTAACTATTCACTCACTTGCTACCTGACCGTCAACAGGCGAGGACCTACACTGCAAGTGCTGATGTGACCTGGAAGTGACAATGGCTCATGTGTCTGGGGAAAGGGCCACAGCCTTCACTGTGGAGGAGTTGGAGAAACTGGTCGATGGGGTCCTACCCCAGTACACATTACTCTACGGTCCTCCAGACAAACAGGTGAGTACACTGTGAGCATGATGCGTGGGCAATGCATGTTTGGAGTGGTGTGGATGGAAGCCACATGTTGGGGGGTGATGCATCCTGGCCTGAGTGCTGCATGAGAGGTGGTCAGTGTATGTGTGTCAGGGCATGGGTGGGAACTGGGGGGCAATGAGTATGCCAGTTCGGACAAGTGAGTAATTTCCTTTTCTGCTGTGTTTTCCCTCTAGGTCAGCGCCCACCAGAAAAAGGGTATTTGGCGTGCCATCGCCAAGGAGGTGCGGACCCTAGGGGTCTATCACAGACGGAGCACCAACTGCCGCAAGAGATTGGAGGACCTGAGCCGCTAGACCAAGAAAACGGCGCAGGCCCAGCTGGGGGTGGCCTCCCAATGTGGAAGGGGTGCCCGTCGCACCATGATCCCTCTGATGTTCTGCATCCTGACGGTGGCCTATCCGGAGTATTTTGGGCGCTTGAGGGCATCACAGCAGCCACAAGGGGGTGAGTACAGATTCTGAATCCTGACTTTGCGTGCTTTAGGAGCTAGCTGG
Organism: Pleurodeles waltl; assembly: GCF_031143425.1. Lineage (NCBI taxonomy): Eukaryota > Metazoa > Chordata > Amphibia > Caudata > Salamandridae > Pleurodeles > Pleurodeles waltl. The sequence goes on from NC_090445.1 coordinate 1,464,547,263, forward strand.
TTGGGGGATATGGGCTGTGGGTGCCCCTAGGCCAGGGCGATCATGGCAGGGTAGGTCCCTTGTGTGCAGGCTCTGAAGCACTCTAAACCCAATGGTGTTAGTGGGCATATACGACTGGGCAGGGTCCTGTGGGTGTCAGGTGTGCAGATGCTGGTGTTAGGCATTGTTCCCCATGGGCTTGTGACTACCGTAGTGACTGGTTGGGCATGGCCTACTGCATAGGGCAGCTCCATGTGTGTTGTGTACGCCAACGGTAGTGTTGTTGCTGGCATTGACCAAGTGTATCCTCTGTCTCTCCCCTCCTTTTTGTTTTGTCACCATGTCCTTGTGTGCATTAGCATCATCTGGCGGAGGAGCAGAGGCACCGGCGACGGAGGGAGCTGCATCCCACATGGGCCCGGAGGCCGAATCCACTGAGGGTGAAGGCACCAGTGGGACGGAGGGCGAGGGGAGCACCAGGACGGGGACAGTAGGGGAGACCAGTGACAGCGACTCCTCCTCCGATGGAAGCTCCCTGGCTGTGGCGGACACCTCTGTGCCCACCCTAACAGTTACAGCCGCCACTCCCCCTACCAGCACCGCCCTCCCAGAAGCCCCTCAGCGTGTTTCCCGTGCCCGCTTACCCAGGAGGGTCGGCATCTCCTTTGCCCCAGGCACCTCAGGCCCTGCCCCAGTCAGCCCTGCTGCCCTCAGTGAGGAGGCTGTTGACCTCCTAAGATCCCTCACTGTTGGGCAGTCAACCATTCTGAATGCCATCTAGGGTGTTGCGAGGCATTTGCAACATTTGCAACAAACAAATGCATACCTGGAGGGCATTAATTCTGGCGTGGTGGCTCAAAAGAGAGCATTTCAGGCTCTGGCCCCAGCACTGATGGCAGCCATTGTCCCTGTGACCAGCCTCACCCCTCCAACTTCCTCTACCCAGTCCCAATCCCCTCAACCCCTGCCTATCCCAAGCATACCTTCATACCAGCAATCACCCAAATCAGCACACAGAAGTGGCTCAGGCAAACACAAGCACCACACTTCATCACACAGGCACTCACACAAGCACCATCCCCAAGCAGGCACACCAACATCCCCTGCCTCCACAATGTCTCCCTCCTCGTCCACCTATCTCCCAGTAGCGTCTCCACTCACACCTGCATGCACTACATCCTCATCGACTACCTCCATCACCAGCACGCCCATCACAACACACCCCTCACAAGAAGTCACCACCCCCACAACCATGCACACTTCCCCTGTGTCCTCTCCCAGTGTGTCTGTGACCACTCCTCCTAAAGTACACAAATGCAAGCACCCACCCACCCAACAGCCATCCACCTCACAACAGCATCCAGCCCATGCAGCTTTACCCAAACTCAACAGACGTACACCTCCTACAACCACTCCCACTTCCTCCACTCCCAAACCCTCTCCATCTTCCTGTCCCAGTGTGTCTAAAAAACAGTTCCTTGCAAACTTTGACCTCTTCCCTAGGTCCCCCGATCCTTCCCCTTGGGCCAGGGTGTCAAGATCTCAGGCCACCATCTCAGCCACTAAGTCGGCGTCTGCTGTGGTACCTGCAAGTCCCAGGGGATCAAAGGGGGCACCTTCAGGGCTGCCAGTGTGCCACGACCCCTGCAAAGGACCAACCAATTGAGCCACCTGCCAAGGTGAAGAAGGTGCCAGCATGCAGCACGGCCGAGAAGCACGACCCACCCGGGAAGGCATCCTCCAAAACTGCATCTGCCAGTGCCAAGGTCCCAGCAGCATCTGCGAAGGTGGGGAAGGGGAAGAAAACCCAATGCAAGTCACTTCAGGCCTCGGAGCCTCCAGGTGAGGGACTGGTGCCCACCATCAGTACCGACAGACCCGCAATCTGTACCGCGGAAAGCACCGCCGCAGGCACCGCCACCTGCACTGCCATCTGCCCCACCACCTGCACCGCCCCCTGCACCGCCACCTGCACCGCCGCTACCACAACAACTGTCAGCAGCATCATCCCCAGTGGGCAGCCGTCCGAGGCTGCAGGAGACGGCCTGGTGTCTCCCTCCACCAGTTCCAGCACCTGCACCATGGCCAGCACCGGCAGCATCCCCGCCGCAGACACCACCACAAGCACCGCCACCTGAACTGCCATCTGCACTGCCACATGCCCAGCCGGTGCCACTACATCTGTCATCAGCAGCATCCTCAGTGGGCAGCTGTCTGGGGATGCAGGAGGTGGCCTGGACCCTCCACCCACCACTTGAAGCATTACCACCAGCACCGGCACTACCAGCAGTTTGCCCAGGTGAGGGAATGGGAACTGCCACACCCCAGGTGCAGCATCACTGGGCACAAGGCCCCCTCCAGAACCAGTGGAGATATGCGTCCACTATCACTGTCCTTGGCAGGATGAAGCAGACTGGGCACAAGGCCCCCTCCAGAACCAGTGGAGATATGCATCCACTATCATTGTCCTTGGCAGTCTGAAGCACACTGGGCACAAGGCCCCCTCCAGAACCAGTGGAAGAAGGCATCCATTTGAGAGACTGTGGCTTTGCACTCCCCAGGACCAAGCAGTGGGCAAACCACCCACTTGAGAGACTGTGGCTTTGCACTCCCCAGGACATTGCTGTGGGCATTTTGCCCCCTCCAGGAGCAGTGGCGTAATACCATCTTCCGGCTGAGGTGCCCCCCTCTCCTTCCCCCTGAGGTGCCTGTGTGTTTTCGACCTGATGCCCCTGCAGTGTTCTCTTCGTTTTGAGGCAGGAGTCAAGTGTGGGCTTCGCCCATGATTTTTTTGCCCACAGGGCCATAAACATTTGCAAAGGACAGTGTACGGCCTTCTGTACATATTGTAAATATTTGTATATACAGTTTTTCCAATCGTTAACTTTATCTGCATATTTCTAAATATTACTATTTGCACTCAATTCCTTTTGTCCTTGCGTTCTTCTAGGGGGTTACGGGGTGTAAATGTACTGTTGCTGCATGTGTTTGTGTGCATGGTGTTGTGGGTGAGGGTGGGGGTGTTGCATGTTGCTTGTGTGTGCCACTCTCTTTTTCCTCCCCCTCCCCTGTGTGCTAGGTGCAGTACTCACCGTGGTCATCGCCGCCACCATCTTTGGTGTTCCTGGTGAATTAGCAGATACACCAGCATCTGCAGGACCTGTAGTTCGGGTTCCATGGCGTCCTGGTTCTTCGTTGAGTGTCGAAAGTGAGTGGTTTCCCTTCAGAACACTGTTTCCGCTGTGCTTTTGATGCCGTTGGTACCGCCCCGGAAAAGCTGGCAGATTGGCGGGTTGTGATAGGGTGGGCGGTACATTGTCTTCCGCCTGTCTGTTGGCGGTGACCACCACGGTGTTGGTTGCTACCACCGTGGCGGTCGGCGTGTTAAAGTGGCTGTCTATGATGGCGGTTTCTGCCGTGGTCATGATCCCATTTTTTTTACCGCTGAACTGTTGGCGGTATTACCGCCGCTTTAACACCAACCGCCAGGGTTATGAGGGCCAAAGTATGTAAGGACGACGAAAGCCAGAATATGTCTAGTTTGATAGGAACCTTAAATAAATCCTAATTTCCTTGACAGAAGGGCCCAGTTGACAGAAGGAAGTAAGGGCCAGATGTACAACCATTTTTAGCAGTCACAAACGAAGATTTGGCCCATTTGCGACAGCTAAAACGGCCTCTGGCATGTATAACCCCTACTTTGTGAGCCAGTAACCTATTACAGACTCACAAAATAGGGTTTGCGATCCACTAATAGAAAGGGATGTGCCAAGGGCGTCCCTTCCTAATAGCGAGTCACAGGGAGATGTATGATTTTTTTCCGACTGGAATGTGGTCACAAAACAATCGCAGTTAATTGCCTACTTCAAGTAGGTGGTAAGCCAGATGCAAACGGAAAGGGTTTCCCCAGGGGGCCTCTTAGCCTTTGTGAATGGTAAAGAAGATTTTATTTTAAGAGCAGGCAGTGGTCCAATGGAACCACACACTCTGTTTTCCTCTAAGAAAAATGTGCTACATTAAAAAAAAAAAGTTGCTTTATTTAAAAGCAACCACTGGCTCGGTGGTCTGCTGTCCCCAGCAGGCCACGCTCCCTGTGTTATTGCCCATTCCCAATGGGTTTCAAATTGCGACCTGCCTCATGAATATAAATGAGGCAGGTCATTTGCGACTTCACTGAGAATGTCTGTGACACATTAGTACAGTGGTTCCCAACCTTTTTACTTCTGTGGACCCCCATTTTATCAATACTGGAGCCCGGGGACCCCCACTGACTCATTATTGGACTCCGTGGACCCCCACTGAGCCATTACTGATAGTTGGAACCTAATATTATTAAATTTTCAAAGCAGTTGCGGACCCCCTAAGGAGGCTTCGCGGACCCCCAGGGGTCCCCGGCCCACAGGTTGGGAACCACTGCATTAGTACATTTCCTTTTGTGGCTCTCTCAAATTAAGAGTCTGAAAAAATTGCAATTTGCTAGTCACAGAAGGAAATAGTCTGGCCCTAAACCTCTGAGAGGCACCCACACAAAAAGGTGCATTTCACTATCCAAGTGCAGTCCACCATCCCCTGTGCCTTTGAACGTCAGTAAAAATTAAATCCAAATGGTCTCCTCTCTGAAGGAGGATCAGCTGAGCAGCATGTTCATTCCATCGTGCAAGAAAATGTGCCCCACACACCATTACATTCTCTAGACAGGAAGTAAAGCACTAGGAACGTGTCAGCTTTATATGTGTCCAGAGAGAATGCCCTTATCTTGAACATACTTATTAAGGATACAGCATTCTTTTATCTAGACATGGTTCACACACTAAACGCGTTCCCAATCTTGTACCTTTAAATCTCGGTTTACTTCTGAGCCATGCTGGACCTGCTACACAACTCTGCATGCTCACCCTCTCCCACTTCGTCACTCCTTACAGTGACCATCAAGATGCACCTTTTTACTTCTTGTGCACCATTGTCTAACTCCTTCAAGAGGTGTATCTGCTGCACAATCAATTTCATCTCTTCTAGTATGTCTTCTATGAAATTCACAAGTTCCCTTAAACATTCCAGAATCTATTGTCATTGATGTTATATCAGTACATAATTATGCTGGCATTCTGTCTGGTCAATTTTGCTTACTTTCTACCCTGTCACCAAGTGACTGTGGGATACCCACTGTTGTCTGGAAGACTGTCTCCTGCATACCGTTCATTCACTCCCCTGAGTCCTTGCAAAGGTCGAAGATGCTTCAGATGCTCTGTGATCTTAGCACCATTCTTATAAGAAACAATTATGTTTCTTGAAACAACCTATTTCCCCAACAGTTAGGGACTGTTCTTCACTTATTTACCATGTCTCTAAGTATCACCACCTGGTACTTGAGGGTTGAGGGTTGAGGGTTTTGTGTTTGGTTATCTTAGATTTTTTTGTCAAAGTTTCTTTGAGTTCCGACAGGGCACTTTACCACACAGAGACATTATAACATAAAAATGACATCCAGCATTCCCCCCCCAATACCCCGAACAATAAACTATGAGTGAGTGTACTAAAGCTTTGTAGAGCATGATGGGTGGGAACCGAGCCAGCAGGCAGGGATACCGGAAGGGGATTCAAGTGCAAGTGAGAAGCAACCATCAAGTGTAATCTTAGCTTTTATTATCAAACCTGGTTATTCTGCAGTCAGCTGGGTCTGAAGGAGGTCTACCCGAGGTTAATGAGTTAATTGCTGAGGTGTTGCATTAGGCTCTGAGTATATCTACCCTCTTTTATTGGAATAGGATAATATTTTATTTTTATTTAAAAACAATATTTTTTGTTGATTCTAAAGGTCAAGACAATATGCATGACATGAAAATAAACTCAGCACAGTATAGAGCTACCAGAATTATCCCCCTTCTCATACTTGGATTATTGACACGACCACACAACCTGCCTCTTCCCCCACAGTCCCAGACTCCATTGTATCCCATCCTTCCACAATCTATACTTGGATCCCTCCCCGATCAGGAACCCCATATTTTCTCATATTTATGCATACAGCCCGACTCTCATATACCATTCTTTCCTTGACCCTACACAGTTTCATCCCTTCCCATCACTCCACCAGCCTCGGGCAGTGTAAGCTACCCCAGCACCTAGCAATATCTCTCTTTGCTACAATATAGACCAAATTAATCAATAGCTTATTGTAAGAAGTAACCTCAGAGTCTGTTCATATTCCTTATAACACCTTTGATGCGACAGTGGCAGGGACACCACTGCGAGTGCCTCCCAGAAGGGTCGTAGGTTCAGGCAGTCCCACAATATTTGAAGGAATCTACGCTGCTGTCCACACTGCCGGGCAGAAGGATCGTCCATACCCCAGTCTAATTTGTGTAGCAAAACCACGCGATATATGGAGGATTTTCAGTTGAATGAGATGGAAGTTGGCCTAGCTGGTAACACCCCATTGGAACTGTAATGCCTCTCTCCGGTATTCATCTTCTAGGAATATTTTATTTGACTTCCTATGTGGCAAAATAGTTATAGAAGTTGTAACAAGTGGTTTAGTACTGTAAAGGATTTAGAAGAAATTATGTTAGTCTGTAAAGTACACTGGTATGAAGGATAATATCAAGGGGCAACTTAATATTTAGGCACCCTCCTTCTGGATTGGAAGCCTCACCCAGTGTGGGGTCTTTCACTTTTCAGCTTTTGAACCCTTACCCACCAGGGACCGTGATCTTGTGACTGAAGAATGAATATTGGTGTTTCTAACTCTCAGTTTGTAGGTCAGCAAGTTGTAAGTACTATTGTGTTATTAACCGTATATTGTTGTCTATCAGTATTAAGGTGGTGCATTAAACTAACTCATTCCTATGGTCCTCTTATGCTTCCACTTGAAACAAGAGGAAGTTTTTTTCTTTTTTCTGAATCACTCCTTGTGCAGAATGTTTGATGCATTGTTGTTGCTAGAATGCTTGTAGGACTTGCTTGCTGATTCTCTGTTGTCAAAAGGCAGTTTTTTCCCCACATTTAATGAAGCAGGGAAACAGTGGTTTTGGTCAATGGGAGCATCACTGTTTTACCATCAAACTCTAAACGGTCCTCTAATCAGGGTTCTTGAGTAGTTGGTAGGTAGTCTACCTCTCTGCTTGATCTGACAGCAGCCCTGCATCTGCTGACCTGCTTTGTGAGGGTGAGGGGTGGGGGTTGGCTCAGTACTGATTTCCCCTGCACTAGTCTTCCATGCCAGGCAGAGAATATCTGCATTGAATGCCCTGTGCTAAATAGTGTTGTACCCTCAGCAGTTCAGTGGTGATGGACTGGGAAAGTGTTATTTTATGAGAAGACAGTTGAGATGCCGCAGTCAAAAAGCAAGGGAGTCTCCCACCTCTAAATGAAGGGAGGGTACCACAAGTTTGGGGGACAAGCCATCTGCAGACTTATGTCAGCGGTCCCCTCCTACCAAACTGGAAATCACAGCCTTAGATTTCCTGTACGACAGCCAGCAGCAAGGACATCCTAAATGTCTGTAGGAAGGAAGATCTAGAGCTTGTCTGTATAGAAGTCATTGTGTTGAGTAAATTATTCTTTCAAGCTTCTAACCAATACGTCATTCTAAAGATCTGCTGGTACCTGAGGGATCCTCCAAATACACTTGATCCTCTCTGGATACATAGATGTTCATAGTGCCTTTCTGATATTACTGCTCAAGCACTAAACTTTGACAAAGATAAGCCAGAATTCTACCCGTCTCTTGGACAGAATCAGTGCTACATGGGCTGCACCAAAAATGTGGAATTACTATTTCCTTGCATTCGCTACTTGCTTCAGATCAGCGATAATTTCAGAACGCTGTAGTAATTTTGTACCTGTTTGCTAATGACCTCTCACTTAGGTCTTAATTATGCCTGTCCTCTTTATTTTTGGTTGGTATTCACCTTCATCCTCTTTGACCTTCCTCCCCAGGGTTGGTGATACTGTGGTTTTGTAACATTTGTAGGATGGGGTGGAAATACTATTAGATTTTTAATGTATACCTTGAAGCACCCTGAGATTTGTGGATTTATCCTGGCTTTCGTAATTTTGTTCCGGCATATAAAGTCTGTTACCAGCCCCATCGGAAGTACATCACCTTGGAACGAGAGCTGCAGACATCAAAAGCGTTGTCTTGATTAACATACTGCAAGTGAAATGGGATGCTTAAGTCCTCAGTCTAAACAAGTATTAGTAAAATCTTTAGGTCTGATATTGTCTGCCAGCCTTATGAGTATGTCAATAATGGCTTTGTTGTGGCATGGTTTTTGCAAAACTTGAATGTTGGGGAAGTTGCCGAGTATGGTCGTTTTACGAAAAAAAAAGCGAAATAATTTTTTGGTTTAAAAAAGCAAGAACGTGCCTAATAGTTTCTTAAAAGGAGAAAAACTGCTTTGTGTGCGGCTGTGCTGCTTGTGAAAGAGGCAATGCCATCACTCACAGTGAAGTTAGCAATGAGTGAAACGGGCAGACCCACTGACCAATCAGTATGCTATAGTGAGTGAATGAAAAATGTGAATGACACCATAACAGATCAATGGATGAAGAGGACATGCTGACAGCCCCTATAAATAAGCACATTATTATTATACATATAATTGTAGACAAAGCAAATGGTGGTAGTTTACGCCGGACGTAAAATTATTCTACATACTGACAATCGTTTAACTGTCGTTATTCGGAACTGATCTGCTGCTACATAATATATAGTAATGTAATGGAGAGCACAAGCTAAGCAGTGACTAAACTTAATTCCTTTGTAACTTGTAGTCACGACGTGCTTCGTGTGCAGTCCGTCTAAGCTATTCGAAAGCAAATGTATTACGTGTTCTGACTTTTAACATTCACCGACTGGCGCAGTCAAGGCTCTGCTAATGACAGCGGGGTAGGCTGATGTGAATGTGCATTCAGATTATTTCAGACATTTGCTTACCCTTGCAGGTTTTTTTGGAGTCCGTGCATGCTCAAGAAAAGAACTTGAAGAACAACGCCGCTCTGTTAACGTTCATGGGCAAGCAGGGATATTTATTTTCTCTGTGAACACGGTCCTGTATCTAAAAGAAAGTCTAGCATCTGAACATGCAATTCGCTAGTAGGGGTTTCTGAATTTTAGTGAATGGAAAATTTTAGTGGTGATTGTTGGATGTGTTCTGTTCTTGATCGGTCTGTTGCAAAAGCATCTATTATATAGAGAGCTGATGAGGGAATGGGGCATTTTAATGCTTGGCTGTTTCTGAATGCTTGCCTTTAATGATTGTCTGACTGCTTGACTTGTCAGACTATTTTCTATTACCCCGGTGATAAAAGGGATGCTCCTTCCTGTGAGTGACTGAAGGCGAGCACACTTGGATTTTTGGTAAACGTTGTTCTCTTTTTATTTCTTTATCTCTGCCATCATTGGCTCAGAAAAATGTTAAACCAGCCACCATCCCCGCAGGAAAATCAAGTCATCATGGGGCCAGGTGATCGGTCGAGCTGTTTGCGACCGGTAAAAGGCTTTTTACCATGTACCAACCCTATTTTGCAAGTCAGTAACCTATAACCGACTAGCAAAATAGGGTTTGCAAGTTGCAATTAGGACGGGGCGTGCCAAGTGTCAAATACACTGTCATACATCGCAGTTTGTGATTTCCTAATAAGGAATCACTAAGATTCGCTATTAGGAAATCACAAATTTTAAACTACATACATCTGGCCTTAAAACTCTTTGTTTACTGCCTTGAGCTACTACTTTAAATATGTGGGTTGTTCAGTGAGTTGTTAAACTAGCTTCATCTTAAAATGGATAAAGGTAATCAATAATTAAAAGTGGATGATTTTTGAGCCACTATAAACTAGCGTTTTCAGAGAACTGTTTATCAACCAAGAAAATATTCCGGCCATGAGCTCGGAAAATGCAGTTCGAAGTCGCTATGGAACTCTGTTGAAACGTATTTCAAAATAAAACAAGCTTTTGAACCCGAAACCTTGCAATGTAACTGCATGCAACCAGCTATACTTCATTCAGAGCAGTAAAACTAGGAATGGATTTGTAACAGCAAAAAAATTACGTGCTCGCAAACCCTGTGATTTAATGAAGCGCAGGTATTGTGACCAGTACACTTGGCCCATAGTCCTCTGGGACCTCAATGTAGAAGTTGTTTCACAAACTGCATGCGACTTTCCGTTCATTGACATTTTTTTCATTATGTGAGTAAGTGAAGAATTTCTAAGCCAGGTACTCCTTAGATGTTTTATGAGTATCTTTGCATGAATACACCTTAGACCGCCTTTCTAAATGCGCTGATACAAAACTAATTCTGCAAATGCAGTATATCTGTTAAAAGGTGTGTTTGATGTAAAAACTAATTGTTATTTGAATACAGTTGGTATCTAATTCCAACTAAAAAGTGACAAATTTACTGTCATATATGAATCTTTTTACGTTTTTCACTTTTCCGAACTTGCGGTATCTGGAATAAGTCGTGCTAGATTCACCCATCCAGGAACCATGGCGGATCTATAGCTCCATATGGACCAGTACAAAGGTTTGATTGGCATCTGGACATGTATTAGCAACATTCAAATAGCTCTTGACCTTTTTGCACATATCACACTAGTCCACGCCACAGAAGAGAGGTTTATACAGTAAAGGGGGGGGGGGGCTACCTAACCTGACCACTAACCCCCGCTGTGCACAGTCTGCATCCTTCACAGTTGACCAACTCCCTTTGCGCAAGGCCTGAAACCATGTGCTTCTTTCCTTACCAGAGGAGGGATTTCCACAGATTGGATAGCGTGTGAAGTAGATGCTATGGGATTGGGATTCGGTGTGGAAGCTTGCAAATATTTAGGGGCATATTTATACTCTGTTTGCGCCGGAATTGCATTGTTTTTTTTTACGCAAATCCGACGCAAAGCTAACTCCATATTTATACTTTGGCGTTAGACCCGTCTAGCGCCAAAGATCTTGGAGTTTGTGTCATTTTTTTTGCGTGGACACTACCTTGCGTTAATGATATGCAAGGTAGGCGTTCCCGTCTAAAAAATGACTCCAAGGCATGTGGGCCTTATTTAAACTCCCGTGCAAAAATGACGCACGGGAGTGGGAGGGTAAAAAAAAATGACGTCCAGCCGCTTTTGCGTAATTTTTTAACGCCTGGTCAGGGAAGGCGTTAAGGGACCTGTGGGCTCGGAAGGAGCCCAGAGGTGCCCTCCCATGCCCCCAGGGACACCCCCTGCCACCCTTGCCCACCACAGGAGGACGCCCAAGGATGGAGGGACCCATCCCAGGGAACTTAAGGTAAGTTCAGGTAAGTATTTTTTTATTTATTTTTTTGTGGCATAGGGGGTCCTGATTTGTGCCCCCCTACATGCCACTATGACCAATGACCATGCCCAGGGGACATAAGTCCCCTGGGCATGGCCACTGGGCAAGGGGGTATGACTCCTGTCTGTGCTAAGACAGGAGTCATTTCAATGGGGGTTGGGAGTAAAAAAAAATGGCGCAAATCGGGTTGAGGCCAATATTTTGCCTCAGACCTGACTTGCCCCATTTTTTGACGCCCAAGCTCCATTTTCCCCTACGCCGGCGCTGCCTGGTGTGGGTCATTTTTTTTGACGCACACCAGTCAGCTGCGCCGGCTAACGTCATTCCATAAATAAGGCGCCCGCATGGCGCTTAGGAATGGCGTTAGCCGGCGTTAAAATTTTTGATGCACAACTGCGTTGGCGCAGTTGTGCGTCAAAAAGTATAAATATGGCCCTTAGTTTGATCGGGGCATAATATTCATTTCAGTTATCTGCACTGTTGCCCAAAGGGAGAGATTAAGGAAGGACCAGCTAGCAGTGTCTCTTTGAAGTTTTTAACTCAAACCAGCTGGCACATGTTGTCCTCAATTATATATTGTAATGCCATTTTAAGGAGGATCTCTAAGTATTTGAATTATGATCCGTCCATCAAAATAAGAACTCCTAAGCTAAGGTAAGTGCTAGTGGTCGCCAAGGTCAATAGCATGGTCTCACATTTGTTCCAGTTAATTTGATATCCAGATAAAACTGAACATTCCGAAATTAAATAAATGAGGGCTTCTGTAGATTTCTATGGCTCGGAGAGAGTTACTAGGATGCCATCAGCATACACAATTGCTTTATGCTCACCTCTGGGTCTGGATGCCTTTAATCATATGGTGATCCCGAATTGCTGTGACTAACGGTTCTAGCCCAAAAATCAAAAGCAGATGGGAGGGATGACTAGTTCCTCTGTGAACACTAAACAGGAAGGGTGTGAAGCCATTACATGACAGTACAGCCGTATAACTAGAATACAGCTATGTGACCTTGATAATGAATTCTTCCCCTACTTCTGCTCTCACTAGCACTAGAACCAGATATCCCTGCTCAATCCTATTTGTATTTGTATCTGAAATTTCTAAACTGCATTAGACTAAAAAGGTATCAAAGCGCTAGAAGGAGGCCACATGAAAAAAACACGGCTAACAAATTCAGAACCTCCAGAAACAAGGGAATCCTTCACTTTCAACTACTCTAAAGAAAACAGCTACGTTTTGACCTGTTTGCGAAACGGCAGATGAGAACTCAAACACCTAATATGAATAGGGAGCGATTTTAACAGCCTGGCTGCTGCAACCGCGAATGTCCGTGTGCTCCATCCAGGTTTCCTGCATCGCAGCACTACCACCTTATACTGTCACATGGATCTCAACGTTCTTGTAGGTACATAACAGTTGAGGGTTGTCCTAAGGTAGTGCAAACCCGGCTGATAAAGAGCTTTGTGGGTCAAACAGAGTGCCTTAAAGAGCACCGCTTCTTAACAGGTAACCAAAGCAAGGATCTCAAGCCCACCTTGACCGAGCAAAATCTGGGTAAGCCCAGTACTATTCGGGCAGTCATATTCTAGATGATTTGAAGCTTATTAAGGGAAGATTGGTTTACACTTAGATACAGGGCATTGCAATAATCGAAGCACAAGGTGATCAAAGCACTGATCACCTCAACTTTAAGATCTTTAGGAGGAAGAAAACAATACTTTCTTCAAGATACCAATCAACCAAAAGCATGGACTCACAGTTCTGTTAACCTGAGTATCAAAAGATAAGGTGTTATCGAACAATACCACCAGGTTTTTTGCTGCTTTAACTGGGACAGGTAATGGAATACAATTTTCTGGCCACCAGCAACTATTCCAAATAGTGCTGTCCCTTCTGAACAGCATGATCTCCGTTTATTTCCCTATAAATTTTTAGCCAATTCTTTCTCATCAATCTGCTAATCTCAACCATGCACATCCTAAACCGGTCTGGCTCCTCTTTCCAGTCATCGGAGATGGATATGATGATCTGGGTATTATCCGCATAGGATGAGACCTGGAGGCTGAACAAGTGCATCAATTTTGCCAGAGGAGCAACATAAAGATTAAATAAAGTGGGGCTTAAGGAGGACTCTTAAGGGACCAACATGGCAGCTGAAAGGGGGTGGCTCCAAAATGACCACAGCTGACTATAATGGTCCTATCCATTAAAAAGGTCTCCAACAGCTTAAGGACTGTGTCCTTCAGCCCGACCTGCTGCAGCCTTTGCACCAAAAACGAAGGAGAAATGGTGTCAGAGGCTGCTGACAGGCCTAACAGGACCAGTATTGCTGCCCCTGATCAACTTGTTTACGAATAAAATCAGCAGTTGAGATGAAGGCTGATTCAGTACTATGATGTTTACAGAATCCACTTTGTGATTGATCCAGAGTGGGATAGAGTTAGAATGGTAGGGGGTATATGATATTTTATACTGCTGAAATGTAATTTGTTAAAATGTTTCTATCATTCCCTATGGTCAATTGACTATATAAACCCTCAAAGTTTTTGAGAGAGCCAGACTATTCTGAGCCTCTGGGGATGCTACCCGATTCAGTTGTTTTGCTGCAAACTCTGACCTTCGCTTACTTTGAACGTCTCATTGCTTCATCTATTTTAAATTTCAAAATTACATCACTGTAAATGACTTTTATGCCTTATGAATAGTTTATTGCAGTTTAATATTTTTATAAACCTAAAAAGTGTCCCATATTTCTGCTCTCATATTCACTTTTTGAATCTGTTGTACTTTTTAATTGTATTTTGAAATTCTGTTTTGAATCTTTCGAGCCATACTGCCTTATCTATTCTTGAGGACAATAACATCACAGAGCTCGCATCTGGGTGCTATGTGTATTATGAAATGTATTTAAGAGGTAGAGCCCACAGAGATATTTGATAAACTTGCTGCAAGTTCAGTCATGTGGTGTACTGGGGCACCAAGCAAAGGGATTGTCACTGGCATGAGGATTTAGGATAAGTTGTCATTAGGGCAAACCATAACATCTGCTTTAGCGATTTGTAGGAGTAAGGTTGACGAAAAGTGTGAGATTGCAGAAGCAAGAGCTGTGGCGTCAGGTGTTACAGGTCATCTACCGTGTGAGACTGCTCCCTATGGTGAATTGTGTAATCTTCACCAAAAAACAAATTAATAAGAAACAAAAAAGGGATGATCATAGGGTGTACATACCGCTGAGGAGAGTAGCTAATCATCTAAAGAAGGCATATGTGCTGTAGTCTAGCACTATAACAGTTCTATAACACTGGCATAGTAGTGTTCCCAGTATTATATTGTGCAAAGAATTGGTCAGTTGAGGAGTTATTTCTGACATCAGGGGTCCGTATCTTAGTCGTGAAATTCGAGTAATGAAACATAAGAGTTAGAAACCTATTATCACTACCGTATCTTCATCACTTTTTCTTTTTCTTTTGTAAAGTCTTCCCCATTCCGTTATCTTGTGTCGATTAGAGCAGGGAACTTGACTTAACTTATATTTGTGAGTGTTGATTTTAGCATTAATGCTTCTGTCCTGTTACCCAGAGCCTCCTGACGTCTTCAAGACGGTCTCTTTCTGCCATGTCATTGTGTGCAGGTAGTCTGTCCAGCACATCAGGGGAGATCATGAAGTTGAAGTGTAACTGTGTGGTATCCATTTCTATTGATTTCCACGAGTCTTAGAAACTTTCCAGCTGGCCTGGGTCATTAAATTCCATTATACAGCCATTGTAGAGGATTAGCATAGTAGCTGGCTTCAGGAGGCTACAGACAATATCCAGCTTCTTGAGCCTCGACCTTTTCCACTAGAAAGTGTTTTCTCTTTTTTTGAGATACAGTCAAAAAGTCTTAAAAGACAAAGCTAAGATGCAGGCACATTTGTTTGGCTTCTTGAAGTCTCTGGTGACCTTGCTGATACTGGATGGAGCACACTGTAATTTGTTTAGAAGGAATTGGATTGGTAATGATTTGAGTACAAATTTTGTGGGCCTGCTGGAAATCAAGCAGAGTGCTGAACATGGTTATTTCTGCAGGGCCATACCAGAAGTTGGCCTTCCTTTGCAGAAGTCATTTTTGTTGGCTTTTAGTACTTTGCAATTTTTTCCCCTGCTAACAAGATTTGAAAAACCATAAACCAGGACATTCAACAAACTTATATCTGATTACAAAAGTCCATCTACAAACAGCATAGAATGACTTAATTGACAGCGCCGAACAAAATATGAAAGACAGACAACGAGGCACTAAGGGGACTTAACACAACTTTTACACTCAGAGTTTTCT
Source organism: Pleurodeles waltl (assembly GCF_031143425.1). NCBI lineage: Eukaryota > Metazoa > Chordata > Amphibia > Caudata > Salamandridae > Pleurodeles > Pleurodeles waltl. The sequence goes on from NC_090445.1 coordinate 1,464,562,874, forward strand.
GTGTTATCTAAACCGCTGTCTTTAACATCAATTTTTCTTGGGGAGTTTCATCTTTCTCTGATTATATGAGAATGCACAAATATGAATTTGAAAAAATATTTGGTTAAATTAGCATTCTTTTCAGCAAATATTAAATATTTGCATTTTGTTATAATGATGATCCTCATTGACACCAAGTTTCACTTAGCAACATATAATTCTGTATATATGTACAATTGATTCTACCAGCCATAATCCTATAGTTATGATGTAATAGATGTGATCCAAGAACATGTGCGTTCACATCTGTTATATCATAAAAATTTTAGGAGTATGGCTGGTAGACTATAACAAATGTAATATAGATATATATATCCATCACCAATGCTCCCAAAGGAACTTCCACTAGGACTCCCTGTTATCAGCAGTCAATTCTACTATCGGGGTGCCTCGCAGGACTGGGTTAGCAAACCAAGCTGATAGCTCCCTCATCTAATCCCTCTCCGCGTGTGATTGTTCAGTGTATGCCTTGTAGTCGTAGGAGCGAAGCCACTCTGTGCTCTCCGTGACCTCTTCCCAGGCCTCCAGCAGCCTATGGTCCAGGTCCGGGTGACCTGGCTTGTCTCTTTCCAAGGATCGGAGTCTGGATTCTCCACTGGTGATCTCCTGAATGAGGGTGGAGCAAATGCCCCTGGTCTCTGAGATACAGTGGCCTCGAATCACCATCTTAAATGCCTCCAACTCTGAGAGGAAGTGCAAAGCTGATTCCACATTGTCAGTAAAGTAATTTGTTATCTGACGCCGTATGGCGTCCCTAATCAGGGGGTCCTCAGGGGACCTCCAGCTTTAGTCTCCAAGTTGGGAATGATGTAATATGTCAGTACCATGCCAGACGAAGTAATAATGGGTTGGGATCTGAGATCGTGCGGGAGAGGTACTCGATTTTCTCTACTGCAATATTTGCATCTGGGGAGCATAAAAAGGAATCAAGCTGCACATGTAATTCATGCATCAGCAAGAAAAAAGAGTAGTACCTTTCCAATGGATGAACGGTGGGCCAGCTATCTTTGAGCCCTCAATGTTCACGTCAATCACATAATGCTCTTGCTATGCAGTATGTAGGTGAGTCCGGCAAGGGGAAGTGGGATCGGTCTAGGCATGGATCCGCCACGCAGTTAAAATCTCCCCCTACGATCACCTTACCCACCTGCATATGAGAGAGCCGGGAGGTCAGCCAATCGAAAAAGGAAGGCTGATTAATGTTAGGGCCATACACATTAACCAACGAATGATCCTGTACATTTAATTTGCCCACTACAGCAACATATCTCTCCACCGTGTCTACTTCAGCATGTTCAAGAGAAAAGAGCACCCCTTCTTCCACCCATATTAGTGCCCCCCTAGCATATGCTGAAAAAGTAATATAAAATAGTTGTTTGCCAGTGCCGGTGTAGAGCTGCGCCCTCCTTAGCGGTCATGTGCGTCTCTTGTAAAAAAGCAATACTGACTCCCCGCCTTTGCAGATATGTTAACACCTTATATTGTTTGGCCATAGTGTGAATACCCCTTACATTCCAGGATATTACTTTGTAACATTGCCTCTGAGACATAAGCACATCATTATCGCCCACCTGGAGGCTCTCCCGCCCATGTTGTAAGAAAATAGGGGGTTGCTATTTCACTCTGTACTTTGAGTTTGTAACTTCATGCTTCCGACTCAGCAAATAACCCCAACTACCCCAAACATCAACTAGGAACAATTCAACCCAACTCCCACACCCCAGGACAGGGAGAGAAACCCCGCCTATCCAAACTACATGCCACTAACCAGTTCTGTTCATTAATAAATCTTTTGGGGGATGACATTGAGCAGTGCCCGGCCCCAGAGTTACCTGGACCCCATCTGCCCTTTTGCAATATTGTGGTTCATGTATGGCTGCATGACTCAATCTCGAGGAAAAGAAGGATGATTTAGTTTACACACAGGTCCTAGCACCTATCATATTTATCAAAGGAGATTTTCCTAGCTTCAGTCCTTGAGGGGCCATTCATCACATCATATCAGTTCATCGGCTGTTCTAAGGGTCCCTACTGGTAAGTAAATGCTGGAGGAATCTTATTCGCAGGAGTCAGTCACTCTGTCGGATTTATTTTTGCTCTCCTGTTGTGAAAGGGTTCATTTCCAGACACCAGTCCACTAATTGAGGAAGCCACTTCGACTGCCCTCCGATGCTCATGCTGGGCCTAAGCTACCAGCGCTGGGGTCCTTCGCAGTTTAGGACGTGGACACGTTTGTGTTTTTCTGGAGCTTGGTACCTCACTTGGGCCCGGTCTAGGTTGGCATTCTGCCCATGACCAAGCCTCTTGGGGAGAAGAGAAGAATTGCACTCCAGACTGCGTGAGCGCCCTGAGTCTGGCTGGGAACTGCATGGATTACTCCACTCCCAGTTCCCTTAGTTTCTTTTTCACGTCACTAAATGTCGCGTGCTGACGTTGTACAGCTCTTGGGAAATCAGGAAAGACCATCACTTTGTGGTTCTCAACCGTTAGGTTCTCGTTCTTGCGGGCCTATCAGAGAATGGCATCTTGGTCTCTAAAATGCAGTAGTCTCGCCACTAATGGCCGTAGCAGGACTGCCGGAGTAAGCAGGCGAGATGGGTCTCTATGTGCGCGCTCCAGGGGGACAACCCGTCTAGTGCCATGACGAAGCCAGGTCTCTAGATAGCACAAAAGGTTGTCCCCCTCCATCCTCTCTGGGAGGCCCACAACTCTAAAATTGTTTCAGTGGGCCTTTTTTCAGCATCCTCCGCCCTGGCTTCAAGGATTTTCAGACGAGTCTCGATACCATTCATCTGATTACTGGACTTTGGCACCATAGGAGCTGTCTCAGAGAACTCCCTCTCCATCTCAGAGACACGCTCCGCCAGGTGCTGATGGTCATCGCGTAATAGGCCCACGTCCATACTTAGCACATCGATTTTGAACTCCAGCGCTGCCCTGGAGGCTACAATAGCTTACAATACATCTTGAAGATTGGGGATGGGGTGCACTAGCCCTTGGTAAGATTGCGCATCTGGCTCAGTTGAGCAAGTATTGAGGCATCACGCCGCTGACCTCCCTGTTCTGCATCCCTCTTTTTGGTATTTTTGATTATGACTATTGCCTATTGAGTGGCCAAGTGCCCAGTCTGGTCTCTTCTCTCTGCTGTGACTCACTGCAGCAGTGTCTTCACCACAGATCTTAGGATTTTCCAAGGGGCCCTGTCACCCCTTTACTGTGAAAGACAGAGTGGGGTTCCCCCCCCACTACTCTCTCTGGGGTTCCAGGTCTTATTGGGCGGTCCTTGCACTGATAGGATACTGAAAATACATTGTGGGAGTGAGCAGAGTCACATTCCAGAACCAATGGGGGCCCGATCTACACCATTGTTGTCTGCGATCGTCCCTAGCACCCCCCTGACTCAATGATAGCCCCCACCTCTCCCTCCGGGCTTCAAAGCATGCTTCTTCTGCTCTCAGCTGTTGTAGGGGAAAAAGAGAGCTCTCCAGAATGTGCACTCTCAATCCCCCCTCTCCTAACCTTAGAATCCTTTCCAATGTAGCGGCTGGCATTAAGTGGGCCCATCTGCGCACCCAATCTCTGTGCAGGTGAGCCGCCTCTGGTCCCTCTCCAGGCAGCCCATGCACAGCCTACAGTGCAGACCTCGTTTAGCCTGGACAGTCTGGCAGCCCCTCACCGCACTCCTCAAAGTGCGGCAAGGGCCCTCCCCCGGTACTCAATCAGGTAGGGGGGGATCACCCACTCACTGCTATTCCTGCTCCCCTCCTGTTTGGGGGCGCCCCAGTGCGCTCCCCCAGGTCCCGGCACTCCTCGCCACTACACATGCCGGGCTGGGCTGCAGCATAAATGGTCCCAGTCGCGGGGGCCCTCTGGCCTGTCTTTTACTCCACCAGGGCCCAGTGCGGTCCCCCAAACTCATTGTTCGCCCCTGCACCGATATCACCGCTTCCGGCCTAGCTTAAAATTATCCCTGACTCTTCTATCCATCCGGGGTGCAGTTCTCCAGGTCCCGCACCTCGTTGTGCTGAAAGCAGCTGGTCCACAGCCTCCTCTCATGGTATGGACAAGCGGCACCTGCCATCTTGTGTGTGCGGGCCCTCCCGGCCCATCGCAGCATCTCAGCTGCTCTCCCTGTCGCCGAACCCCCGAGCTGACTCCAGCTGTACCCAGGGACCTGCGGCAAATATTTAGAGGGTTAGAGGTCCCCGAGAGGCGTCTGCCCGATTTAGGAAGGGGTTGGATGGGTTCCGGCTCTTTGGAGCTCCGGTGATGATTTTGATCATTGTGTGTATCGCAGGATATACATTCTATTTCTGCAATGCCACGTCAAATCCTTCCCCATTTACTTAGTTTTCATTCAAGCTGGACTGGCTCATGAGTCAGTCAAAGTCCTTGTAGCATCTATTTCGTATTTCAGAAAAGAGCTTAATAAAATGTTTCTATGTTCCAGCAGACTGATTAAAGAGTTAATGAAAGGAATTTATTTTCAGAACTTTCCCTCATATAAAAAGACCTCTGCTACATCTTAACACAGTCCAGTCACAACTTATGAGACCACCATTTGAACCTATTCACAAGGCAGAAGTAAATTTCCTCTCATGGAAATTGGCCTTATTTCTAGCATTGGTATCAGTGCAATAATTAAAGAGCCATACATCTGTTTTCCCAGTGAGAAGGTAATGTGAAAGAATCCTAAATTTATACATAAAGGGCCATATTTATACTTTTTGACGCAAAGCTGCGCCGTTGTAGTTTTGCGTCAAAAAAATTACCGCCGGCTAACGCCATTTCGATGCGCCGTGCGGGCGTCAAATTTATACTTTGACGCACGGCGGCGCAACCAACAGGTGGGAGTCATTATTTCGTGACGCACACAGCGGCGTCAAGTCGTAAAGGAAACCAACGTTAACGCGACGCAAATGACTGTGGGTCGATTTACGACAGCGCAACCCGGAAAGCACCGTAAATTTTGATGCAATAGCGTCAAATTTACCCGCGAACACTGCCCTTTCAGCAGAGGAGAGCCAAAATGGATCCCAGATGCCCCAACATACCCCAGGAAGATGACAGCAGACCAGGAACCAGCCAGGATAATCCATACAGGAACCAGGACATTTTTAGAAAAAAAAGAAAGTGTCGCTTCAATGCAGAGGAGCAGGAAATCCTGGTTAAAGAGGTGACGGAACACCAGCACCAACTGTTCATCACCTCTAAGTTGCCAATCAGCAGGAGAGAGGCCATATGGAAACAAATTGTGGACAAGATCAACAGTGTGGCTGAAGAACGCAGAACAGTCACCGAGTGTAAGAAACGCTGGCATGACTGCAAACGTAGGACAAAGGAAAAAATGGCCAGGAACAGGAAGAGAGCACTGCAGACTGGAGGGGGGAGTCCAGCACAACAGGAGGCCCTGGACCACATGGAGGAGATGGTCGCAGCCGTCATCCCTGAGGAGATCGTCACAGGGATTCAAGGACAGGACCGCGAAGACTACCAGGACACAACGCACATGCAGGGTAAGTCACATGGGGAATTATAATGCAATAATGATAACTGCAACCAGGGTGGGGAATACCAACTACACAATGCATGTAAGTCAGCATATATATGAATTGGCATGGGTAAAGGGGCACAGCAGGGGGGCATGCCCAGCACAGACAGAAGCTGGGGCACGACAAAACACCCACCACCCCAATTGTAAGACCTGCCAGCTCCTACACAGCTGAGGACTCTGACGACACTGGCACCAGCTTTGAAAGAACTGTAGTTGGTGTCCAGCGGGAGCTGGCCAAGGAGGTGCGGGTGGGGATGCAAAACATGGCAGCCAGCCTTGAGGGGGTGCGTTCGTGCATGACGTCATTTGCAGATCAGGCAGCTGCAATGCAAGCCCTACCATCTCTCTTGCAGGAACTTGCTAAAACACAGAAGGAAATCAGCACAGCTGTCATCCAGTTGACACAACACCTACAACTGCAATCCAGTCAACGTGTGCACGAATGCAACATTGAACCCCTCAGGGCCGACCTGGCTGCCTACCATCGTGATGTGGCTGCTATTCTCAAAAACCAGCAGGCCCTCCTTGCAGCAGTACTGCCCTTAAGAACTTCACAGGGAGCAGCCCCCGGGATGTCTGCCTCCACGTCTTCTAACACTGAGGTGTGTGTTGCCCCTTCACAACCAACAACATCACGGACAAACCAGGCAACACACACATCAGAAGAAGAAGACATGGAACAGATCACATTCTCACGGAAGAGTACCTGGAAGCACTAGTCCCTGCACCATGGCCTACTTTGACCAAGGTCCTACGTTTTGTCAAATGCCAGTCTCACTACAACTACACTCAATGACTGTTCTGCAATCCACTGTATGACTTGTCACCATTGCCAGTGAATGTCTCTCTCCTACTATTTGCCAATTCCTGTCCCTCTGCACTGTCTGTGACATCAGCCCAGCATGTCAGGAGCATCATCCACACCCCTTCTGTAGGATCACCATGTAAGAATGCACCAGAACGGACTCAGCAAACATGGACAATGGACATTTTGCACTACAGCACCTATCAATAAATAGCACTTGCACACCTAATATGTCTCTGTGTGATTTGACACATCAACTGTGCAGTAGATAACTCTAAAGTGCCTGTGTGGCAACCATGTAGCTTGTCAATACAACTGTCCTGACATCATGTAGTCTGATACATCTGTGCAGTGGCCAGGATTGCATCATAGCCTTACCATCCTGAGGAGAATAACTGATGAAGGGACAAACCACACACAATCATGCTGTGTTGGACAGAATAATGCTCCATCTATAGCAATTCTAGTCAACTAATGGTGGCTGAGAAATGTAGGCACCATGCAATACTAAAACATGAAATTATGTAGCAAAATCTAAGCAAACAAAAAAAGAAAACACTGCATCAATCACCCTTTCTGAGTATACTTCCATGAAGGAAAGTCATGCTCAATTATTACACTCATGATCTAGGTCAGCAATGAAGGCAACAAGACAAGAGTGTTAACAACACCTCATCTACAAAGACCTCCCTGAACATCACACTGCAGTCCGACCTATTAAATTACCCACAATAAAAAGTCTGGAAGCACACTTTGTGAAGTAGAATACCTACTCATCAACACAAAACCTTGGTGATCGATGCAAACTACCAATGGTGGGTCTCCCAAATGGTGGATACTTACCAAGTTAGCACACGGGTAGCTGGCATGTTAAACCTCAATTTTCTGTGGTGGGTAGCATAGGACACTTTTCACACAGCCACACAGTCTAGAAGAATCTGAGACTGCAAAGTGAAAGTGAAAGTAAACTCACAGTACAGATTATGTAAACAGGATATCCTATTACATCACTTCCTGCAGAAAATGGCCGCCGTTTTTATTTTTCCGTTATGCGTCATATTTTCACGCATACAGCATACAGATTGTGCGTCATATTTTTTGACTCATAACATTGCACATAATACAGAGTCAAAACTAATTTCTTCATTGTTCCCTTACATTTGTGTGAGGCTGAGTTTACAGTTCTACAGTAGAATTGTAATTTGCTGGCAAATATGAGAACCAAATATGAAAATTATATTTGACTCTGCATTCTGTGCACTCCTGTACGTCAAAAAATTATGACGCCCATGCTGTATACGTGGAAATATGACGCTTCATAGACAATATGGTGGACATGTAATGTACCTTATTATTTTATTATTTTTCATATAATATTTTTTGACTCGGCATTCTGTGCCCTCCTGTACGTCAAAAAATTATGACGCCCATGCTCTATGCGTGGAAATATGACGCTTCATAGACAATATGGTGGACATGTCATGTACCTTATTATTTTATTATTTTTCATATAATATTTTTTGACTCGGCATTCTGTGCACTCCTGTACGTCAATAAATGTTGACGCCCATGCTGTATGCGTGGAAATATGACGCTTCATAGACAATATGGTGTACATGTAATGTACCTTATTATTTTATTATTTTTCATATAATATTTTTTGACTCTGCATTCTGTGCACTCCTGTACGTCAAAAAATTATGATGCCCATGCTGTATGCGTGGAAATATGACGCTTCATAGACAATATGGTGGACATGGCATGTACCTTATTATTTTATTATTTTTCATATAATATTTTTTGACTCTCCATTCTGTGCACTCCTGTACGTAAAAAAAAATAATGACGCCAATGCTGTATGCGTGAAAAAATGACGCATTTTGACAAAAATGTCTACATTTTTTCAAGTTGTGAAAGGAACTTTGTCATGGCCAAACGGTGCTATGTGATACACATTTGTGGTTAGCTATGACACATGTCCCTTATTGGATGTATAGAAGGCATTCACACTGTAATATTTATGATTGCTCAAAATTTTTATTAACCATATTTGTACACATATTTTGGGTAATTGCTGATGGCTATTTGGAAATGATGAATGGGATACCAGGATGTATTCCTTCTCAAAAATGTGTCCACATTTATCACGGTAATGCATTTATCTATAGTCCAAACAGGGAGTGCAATAGTCACTTACACTTTTTATGGGGCTAACCATGTCCTAATAATGATTTTGTGTATCTGATTTGTGTTTGACTTTTGACATGTAGGCCACACATGCGCCTTATGCATGTGTTTACTTCACATCTACCTAATTCTTGAATATTTGGGGGGCGGTAGAGGTGGACTTAGGCCCACAGCACCCTAGGTTTTGCCCTTCCAGATTTGCTAATTTATCCAGGTCTTTCATTTATGCTGTTATGCTAAACCTGCAGTAGCAGGCTAACGGAAGGCCATAGGGTATGAATCACTGTTAGCCATTCAATCATCCCATTAGCCCATTTGACGTTTGCCCTATTGATTATTTGGAGCAATCTGACATACCATTTTGCACTGACTATGTTTGCTAAATCTCGGCGTTCCTCATGTGCTGATGACAAATAGGTTGTTGATGTATGTGGCCCTTTATGCATTACCTGGTTTAGTGGCATGTTACATTCTTCCTGCTAGGTTCGAACTGGGACACTACTGTGATCGGCTGCTTGCAAATATTTGGTTGATTGGATGACATATGTTTATATGTGTGGGCGAATGTGGATCCACTATCAACTGTCTGGGTGTATGTTGTCACTGTAACTTCAAGGTCTCCTCATGAGTTAGTGGCAGCTAATCTTGTTGCAATTGGGTATTGTTTGTATCAAAAATTGGTACATGCCATTGAGGACATGGTCACGTACACATGGATGGTCCCACCCTGTCACTGAACACGTGTAATGAGACTTTCAAATGAGCTACATTTTTGTGCTGAGTGAGAGACTGTCTCAGGTGTCTGGATCCGGCATGTGTCATTGCCACATTTGTACTCCTGTTGGCCTCTGTGGATGGTAATGTATCATGAAACATCATAGCCTCTGTGCAGACATTTGTGGTGTATATTTTTTGTGTGATGAGTGTTATGTCATTATTGCACAATGAGACGACATTCTTCTTCAGCAAATTCAAACTAAAGGTGGGCAGAAATGAATAGGCCAAAGCATGATGTGGTGTTTGTTATCTGTGTTTATTTACAATTGTGCAATAAGGGTTGATATAAGAAATTATGAAAAGAAATTATTTACAAGCTGTTGGCGCCTACGCACTCCAGCAGCCGTGTTTGGTTGTTCCCCCTCCTGTTGCAGGCCAGCATCCTCCTCTTTGTCGTCTTCCGGCATGTCTGGGTCTGGTTCAAGGAGGGGAATGTTCCTTTTTACACAAATATTGTGCAATATGGCACAAGTGAGTATGATCCTACAGACCATCTCTGGGGAATATAGTAGGCTACCGTCAGTGATGTCAAGGCAGCGGAACCTTGACTTTAGGATCCCAAAGGTCCGCTCAACAATGCTGCGTGTCCTCTTATGGGCGTCATTGTATGCCCGCTCTGCAGCAGTAGTCGGGTTCCCAAATGGTGTCATTAGCCAAGGCTGGATGCCATACCCCTGATCAGCTGAAAGAGAAACACAGAATGGGATCAATTAGATGTAGGAGGCACTCTTGTACAGACCTTTGATGGCAGTAGTTGTGTTGTGTTGTCTGTGACTCTTTTGTGTACTAATGTGACAACCTATACTTGTAGGAGAAAAGTTTTGCATTGAGTTTTTTCCTTGGCTGAGCAAGTGTTTGTTAGCTAACCGTTTGTCAGCAGTATGTATTTGGATTTTCAGAACAGTGTGCCCTCCCTTGCATTGTGACTTGTGATACACGTGTCCGTGTGTCTTCACTGGGGGTGAGATGATAGTTCCATGCAGAGTTAAAACATGAAAGTGTAGTTAACACGTTCATATGAAAGTACCCTGGACATCCCATACCTTAAGACTTATGCAATGTGTTAATGTACAGGTTATTGTGACACTTCCAATTTGCAAGGTGATATTTAGGCAACCACACTCATTAATGTCTTCACATTAAGCTGTGGAGTAAATTCCAATGTGTGACAGGTTCAATGGTGACTTCAGAAACATGGCTAGTGATGTGAGGACCTCAGTGTGTTCCTGGCTAGGTGTTGCTATTGTGGTGTAGGTGTTGTTTGTCCTAGAGGGTTGCTGTGCAGTGTGTATATAAGTTTGATATTTGTACTTACCAACAAGTAGTCCATTGCCATACCGTCCATCCTGGAAGTGTTGGTTGATGGTGCTGTGACGGAAGATGAATGCGTCATGTACACTCCCAGGATATTTTGCCACGATGTTGCTGAACAATCCTTGGTGATCGACTATGGCCTGCACGTTGATTGAATGTGTGTGCTTCCTGTTGCGGTAGAGGTGTTCTGTTGCAGCAGGTGGCACAAGGCGTACGTGTGTGCAGTCGATTGCACCAAGGACGTGTGGGAAGCCACTGATGGCGTAGAACCCCTGTTTAGGTTCCTGCTGCTTCTGCAGTGTGTTAGGGAAGCAGATGTGGCGGGGTGTCAGGCGAATGATGGCATCCAGGACTTTTGGCAGGAATGCGGAGAATGATGGTTGTGATATTCCACCAACCAGGGCACCAGTTGTCTGAAACGAGCCACTTGCCAGCAGGTGAAGTACGGCAAGCAGCTTTGTTTCTGTTGGTATGGTGTGGGGTGTCACCAAAGTGGGGGCCAACTGCTGTTCAATATTTCTCAGCAGCTGCTGAATGGCCTGCCAGTTCAACCGGTACCTCTGTATGATGTCGTGTTCCCTGAGACCATGCAGGGTTGTTCTTGGGCGGAATATCCTCTCCTGCCTTCTGCGCTGCCTTTGGGGTCCCTGCTGTTGTTGTTGTAGCTGCTGTTGTTGCTGCAGGGCTCTGCGTTTACGTGCACGCTGAATAACAATCACCTCCATGTCTCCCTGTTGCTGCTCTGCTGCTCTGCTGCTCTGTTGTTTGTTCTGTATATCCTGATTAAATACAGGTGTGTTTGCCCCATTTTAACGCCTGCCCTGACCCAGGCGTTAAATTTTGGCGCACATCGGGCTTTGCGTCATTTTTTTGCTCCGCCTACCGGCCGAGAGTCCTTTTTGCCCGGAAGCATAAATACGGCGCACGGGTGTGTGCGGCGTTTTTTGGACGGGAACGCCTACCCTGCATATCATTGACGCAGGGTGGGTTGCCGCTTCCAGAAAATGGCGCACACTGCGGTTTTTTCTCGTGCGCGGCCTCGGGCGTCAGGGTTTAAATATGGGGCAACGTTTGCGCTGATTGTGCGTCAAATATTTTGACGCACATTCGGCGCAAACGGAGTATAAATATGCCCCAAAGTGCCTTCAGACTTCAATTTAAGTGAGCCAATCATCCCAGACATTTTATTTCTGAGCACCGTTCTGGATAGTGCCTTACACTCGTTAGACATACAAAGATGTCTGAAATTCTTTTTGGACAGGACCAAAAACCCAAGAGCAGGTAGATCACTGCACAGAATTGTGATAGCCCATTCCACGAGGAGTTTTTGTACCAGCACCTGCTTTGTTTGCTGGAGTTTCGTTAATGGACATATGTAGAGTGGCAACATGGAGGAACGAACACACATACAAAACATTACTGTCTGAAGGAAGCACAAAAGGAGGATACATCAGTAGGCCAAGCAGTGTTATTACATCTTTTTCAGTGAGGTGAGCTGTGCTTCATTTTTTTCTATTCATTATATTAATTTATTCTGAATACAATGTACTGCCTGTTACTTATTCAGGCATGCAGATCTATGAAAGATACAATACTGAAGATGAAAACGTTACTTGCCTGTAATGGTAGTTCTGTATTGATATCTTCATAACTTCACAGGCGACCCATCCTCCTCCCCATGACAGACTCACCTTACATTATTGGTTATTCACACAACAGCTCTGGAATAAAAAATACGGTGGCGTCTCAGATGGTGGCCTTTAACCTCATTATCTCTCATTGGCTGAAAGTTTGGTTATTTAAAAAAATGTGAGTTGGCTACATAAGAGCCATGATTGCTTCCTCTATGCTATGGTTAACATGGGACTGCAACTGTAATGTTACCTTGAGACACCCAGTTCGATGACTTGTATGATTCAAGCACGTTTATATATGAAATGTGAAAATATTTTGAGAACTACCTTTACAAGAAGTAACTTTTTCGTCTCATGCGGTCGATAAAGAGTGACCTTGGCAGAGCATGCCATTAATTTCAAGTTCTTCTGAAATTGGGGCATTTGTACAGTGGTTTTAGGGTATATGGGTCTTTGTTGTTGGGTTCTCTTCGGTTGCTACAGACTTGTTCAAAGATAGAAGTAAGATTGCCGTTTAAATTTTCACTATTTTGTGCTGTTTATTTTGAGTATTTCAAAGTCTATATGAATGATATGGCAACAATAAAAGTCATTATTTTTTTTACCATCTTGAATATTTTCACATTGCTGAAATGTTTTATTATTGAAGGCTTATATTTTGCCAATTGATTGTATAGTGAAACTCTTGGTAAAGCCTAGAGGTCTGACTTATTAACTCATTCCTCTTGTTTGTGTTAGGTATATGGGGGATTGTGTTGCTAGGAATTAGGCTACTATTGCTCAAATCGTTACAGGGTTCTCTGTTGTAGGGGTCTAGGCTACATTTAGATGGTTCTTAGGTAACTGCCCTTTCCTTGTAATGCACCCCTTCCCCCCGTAGTTCGAACTTTGTGAGGCCCTTTAGAGAGATTCATCATTGGTTGTTTCAACTGCCAGTCTAGATCTATTCCTAATTTTGTGTGTTGTAATTTGTGTGTAACAAAGTACTTTTCCTTTTTAAAAGTAAAAGCACTCATAGGGCATTGAGTTATTAAGTTTACCCCACAGCACATACCTTAGTAAATAAGCCTTGGATTTCTTTGTCTTGCCACCCGCAGATTTTGAGGAGTTCTTCTTTCCGATTTTGGGTGTCAGCAATACAGTCATCCCAGTCACCTTATGTCTATCTTTAAGTATTGTTGTTAGCCCGATCCCTAGAGACCCATGCCTAGATGTTTTGCCAACTCGTTCTTAAACCTTCCAGGGAAAACCCCAGCTTCAGCCTGATAAATTGGTAGGTATTAGATATCATGCATCTGCCTACCCCATGTCAGTGATATTTGAAAATTATGATCAACCTCTGTCTCACAGCTTTGTTGACACAAGTGAAACCAACATCAACCAGAGGGGAATCCCCGGGGTATACAAAGAGCCTGTCTTGTTTTTCTGCAAATATCTGTGCAGCAGTATCTAGCAGCATCCATCTGCAGAGGCCCTTTTCTCAGGCAGCACCTCCCACCTAGGAAATAATCTACCATAGTTCCAACTCCCAGGGCAGCTGCTAGAAACCCACCCTCAAGCGAGGCCAAGTGACGAAGCCATCCTAACATCCATTGAACTTGTGCTACAATTTAGTATAGTTCGAATTCAGGGACTCCCCGGCCTCTCTCCACACGTAGGGTGGTATAATTTGGACAGGGCTACTCTTAGCTTACCTACACCTCATATAATATCTATCAGCAAAAAGCTCACAGGTACCAATACAAATATAGTTGAGAAATAGCATAACATGTAGGGCAAAAGCGCTGTTTTAGTGTGTGTCACCCTTCCTAGTGCTCCACCAGAAACCCGCAGAAGATATTGAGGTTGCCAAAGTTCTTTTCAGGTTCCATGTAAGTAATCTCTCACACTCCCAAAAAACATTAACACAGAGATATTTAAAAGTAAGGGTTCTCAGATCAAAGCCCCTTGTGTGCTCAGTGGTGGTTGCACTAGCCCCAGCGGCAAGTGCAACCACTGGTCAGCAGAAATGGGCAAGATTTGACAACATTAAGTTTGAGCCCCAAGATATTTTCAAACTCTTTCAGTTTCCACAGTAGCTCCAGCAGTACTGCTCGGACATCATGAATATTAAAACAGGACATCATTCAAATGTAAGGTATGATATGAGATGTAGCAAGAACTGTCAAACTGTAGCATCCTACGGTTTTGTGCATGTGAAATGCCAAGGGAATTATGGCAAGTGAGAACAGGAAGGGGGACATGGGGCAACTCAACCTCTCTGAAGGGAAACCTGAGGAGAGAACAGTTTACCTGTCTTTTTTCAGGTTGTAGGGTCGAAGTATAAGAGTTGCACCCAAGGACAGACTGCCAAAACCTATCCCAACAAGTACCCTCTGGAGGTACACTCAAGTGATTCAGGTGCCTCTTCCACATCAATAGACACCACTGCATTATATTCACTATCTTGAGGTATGATGTCTATTACATGTAAAAGTAGTGGAATATTAGAGGTAGTATTGCTTCCCAGCACAAATTTGCTTTGATCGGTATGCACTAAACCTTAGATCACTCTACCTAATCTGTTCACCCAAACCTAACTCAATATCCTTTAGCCCAAATTTGGGATGAACAGAGAGATGGCAGGAGGCCAGTACTAAGAGACTGAGGCCTGCTTTCAGGAGCATTGTGATAATTACCTCCTTGACTGCCAATAGAAGCACTATCCAGCCATTGCTGCCCCATGTTTTACACATAACTTGATGATCTACATCCTGGTTTATTTCCTCTGGTGACTATCTAGTGTCAGGGTCTCTCCTATGTTCTGTAGATAACTGTGGAAGTTTCGCTGAATGAACATAACTATCCTGCCACGAGGAATCTTTTGTGTGCCCCCTTACACAGTGCTGCAAAAGACAGTGGTAATGTCTGATTGATCAGGAAGAATATGCCCTAGGGTGTTGGATGGGGTGTAATACTATCATGCTTTTCCTTGACTCTAAGCTATTGGGGCAGAAGGCAGCAAGATTTGTGACCCTCTTCATGCTGAAGTACAGTGTGCTCCCTAGTATCATGTGAGCTTAGCCTATTGCGGAGCTCCTCATGCTGTTGCCACTAGCAAGTTATGTCTCCTCCTCTAGTAACGTGGATGACTTCTCCGCTTCATTGATGCCCCCCTCTAATGTCAGCAGCTGCCTGGGTAGACCATTTTTTACTCACACCATTGTCTTAATGCAGGTGCCTCTGAAGGAACTTTTAAAAGTTTACTGCTAATTTAACACATTCCCGATGCAACTCATGTTATCATCAAACAAACATTGCATATCCTCAGACAAGGTGTGCCTGTAGTTCAAGTCCTCCAGTGTCAAAAGCTGCAATCTCCAGCTGGAAATTACCACCAGTGGCGTACCCTAGTGGAGAGTTAACCAGTGGATTGTAATCTAAAATGATTTTGGCAAGATACTCCACCCCCCCTTATCAAGTCACCGAGATGTGCTGCGGAGAAAAACATACAGAAATGAGTGTACAGTAAGTGAAGTGCTGAATAATGTGAGTATTTCCTATCTAGAGGGTGTGTTGCTCTCCAGATGTCGATCACTTTGACTTGTGAAACCCCGTAGTGTATCATGTGGACGCAGGGGTTGTGACCTGTCCATGACACAATTAAAGTCCTCCACTACCTGCAGCGAGTCACATGGACTCTCCACCAATATTGAAGTATCACAGTCCAAGAACGTCGTCTTCACTGAATTGGTTGCATACAAGCCCAAGAGCTGTAAATTCTTATCATATAAGTTAGTCCTCTACATACATATATCTCCCCAATGGGTGTGTCAACTTAGTAGTGATTGGGTAAGGAACCACTTGATGAACCCATAATAGTGTACCTCTGGCAGACCGGGAGAACATCATGAAAAGAAAAGCTTGTCCCCTTTTTATCCTTGCTAGGTACCCTCCCCGGTTAGGTTGTTCTTCTGAGGGATTGCAAAGTGAGCACCACATCTCCCAAGGAAGGCATAGGTCTGGTGCCTCTTCTTAGGATTCCTTAATTTGAGAACATTTCAAGTTATAAAGATATATCCCACTTAGACTGGTATGTGATTAAGGGCCTGATTTAGAACTCAGCAAATGGATTACTCCGTCATAACCATGACAGACATCCTGTCTGCAGAAATCTAAATCCCAATATATGCAATGGGATTTAGGTTTTGGCGAATGGGAAATCTGTCTCTGTTGTGATGGAATATCCCATCCGCTAAGTTTAAAATCAGGCCCTCACTCATTACTAATAGGTGCTTCCACCTAGAGCTCTCCAGAGCTCACCCTCTCTGCTAGGTAATGCTCATGTTGGCTAATTGAACCATATCGTGGTCGTGCCTTGAGATGTTGTTTAACATCACAGTCACAGCCATTGCTGTATTTTCTTTACTGCACCAATCCTGAAGAGAAACTAGTAATATCCCTAACTTTGAAGTCCCTTCACCAAGAGCTGAGTAATCAACCCTGTCATGCCCTACACTCAGCCAAGAATTAATATCATGTGAAAGGGTGCATTCTAATTCACCTCCGGCTAAATTAAAAACTCTAGGGCCTTCGTACAATAATTACTGACCTTAAAACATGCTTGTGTATAATTCCCTGCAAAGCTTTCTCATGTAGTACCACTCATTTTCCCTCTTGAAGCTACTTGGCACATCCAGGTCACCCTGAGTTGTGGAACAAATGCGACTTAACAAATATCATGCAAGAGGCCTCTCATAATAGAAGCAATATGGTCCAAACTGCAAAACTGCATTATCAAGTAAAACTTAAAGCTGATTACAGAAATGCCCTTCCCCTCCCCCCAGGGGCTCAGTCTTTCTGGGTAAACTAGCATGTTGCTCTTCATTAGGTGAGATCCTCTGCGTTCTGTGTTGTGAGTCTTGGCAGTACATCCTCCTTTAAGCTCACTGGGGAGAACTTGAGTCTTCACCATCTACTGTATCAGATCCGACCCTAGAGTTTTCACATAGATGTGGACCAAATGCCCCCGCTGTCGCCAATGCATGTTTGTCACTTCTGACACCTGTTGCTGCATTGGTGTCAAACTCAGTTTGGTGGTTGATTGATTAACACTTCAGACAGTAAAACAGTGAAAACACCACACAAAAAACCCACATCAAGTTAGAAAATGAGGGCAAAGTTTACTAAATAAAATAACACCAAGATGACAAAATTCCAATCAGTAGAACTGGAGTTATGAATTTTTCAAAACTGCAGTGCCAAATAGTGCCTAAAAGCACAAAGCGCCAACTGTGGCTATCTGGTCACTCTGGACAAGGTTAAAGTAAAAAGTTCAGATAGACCATGATGAGCAAAAGTCAGCTACAGTCCCAGATAAGTCCTGTTGAAGTTTCACCTTCTCAAGTTTTGTGCCAAGAGTCCAGTTTGCCTTGAAGAGGGCCACGAAGAGCAAGGAAAGCATTGCGGGAGGCTGTCAGCTTGGCGCAAAGAGAAGGTCGGGCATCGTAAACACGCTGGCTGGAGCTTCAAGTTGCCAGTCCCCAGCGAGTGGTAGATGCTGCAGTGCAAAGAGATGGGCTGGCAGCTGATTTGCAGTGTGAGGGGTGCAATCTCAATACGAACTGACCCTTTTGTGGTTGCAAAGAGCCTAAAAGCTTGATGTAAACCTGCTGAGCCACACCAAGGGTCCAGGACCTGATGGGCACTACTTGATGGTCAGGACTTTGCTGCAGCTGGATCCAGGAGCTGTTTGGGAAGGCTTTAATCTCCCTGAGGCTCAAATCAGGAGGCCAGCAGACTATCCCTTGAAGTCTCTCTGGGGTCCTGAATTCAAGATGAGGTTACAGCTCTAGTTCGTTCTCCCCAGGCAAATAAGTAGCAGAAGTAAGTCAGCACAGCTGGGCAGCAGCTCCTTCAGAATAGAAGTCCAGCAGAGTGGCAGTCCTTTCAGCAGCACAGCAGTCCTTCTTCATGGCAGAGCACCCACAGGTCCGGAAGTGTACTGAACAGTTGGTGTCTGAGGTCAAATATTTGTACACTGTTGTGGGGGAAGTGAAGTGGGGGCGAAGCTTCTAGAGGTTTCCCTTTGTAGTCCTCAGGCATCCTGACTTTCCTGTCCTGGCTCCAGACTATCAACAGGTGGTATGCAGCTCTTTTTTGTGGAGGCAGGACACCGCCTATTCAAGTGTAAATTGGGCTGAGCCTTGCTCCACCCTCCCATCCTGCCAGTGATGGCCTACAGGCACACCTAAGCTCCCTATTGTGTGTGGCTGTCTAGGAGAAATGTGCAAAGCTCAGCTGGCAGCTATACCCAGTTATGTGACCCAGCTACAGGCTACACGTAGTGCTTAATATAAGCCAGTAGTATACGGTGCTTGTCACAAGCACTTCATTCTCAGCACGGGCACTCATGACAGTCAGCCACAAATTAGCACTGTCTGTCTAATTTATGGATGAGCACAACAACAGTTGTTTATTGAATTAGTAAACATTAAAAATGACTAATACCTACCACCCAAGCCATTCTTATAGCTTTAGAAGCATGGTATCTTCTGAATTGTCACTTGCATAAATGGGATGGTTAGTAGCTGTTTTGGTGCGGTTATTGACATACTGGCAGTGGCGTGGTGCAGGCAGAAGTGGCCTTTTGATTAGAACCGTAGCACTTAATTTTTTTTATGCATTGTCTACAGACACTAAGGTGGTCATTATGAGCACGGCGGAAACAACCGCTGTGTTCATGGTGGCAGTCAAAACACTGACCGCCAGCGACCCCGGAACCCTGCCGGCCAGATAATGAACTTTTCTGTGGGCCAGAGGACGGAAACATTGTTTCCGCCCGCCGGCTCACAGAAAGGCTGGGCCGGGACATTCAATGCCTTTGTGCAGCAGGTGCAGTTGCACCCGTCGCGCATATCACTGCCTGAAAATCGGGCAGTGACCTGCGCGACGGGGCTCTGCACCAGGGCCACTGCACTGCCCATGCAAAGTGCATGGGCAGTGCAGGGGCACCCCCTCTGCCAGCCTTTTCCTGGTGGGATATGCCGCCAGGAAAAGGCTGGCGGGAAATGAAACCTTATCCGCAGGGTAGCGCAGCTACCCTGGCGGATGGCGTTTCAACTCGCCGCAAGGCTGCCTGACGATGGGAGCCTGGCGGTGGGTGACGGCTGTTGCTGGCGGCCCACCTGGCGGTGGGTGACTGCTGCCGCTGGCTGCCCTCACCCACCTGTCGGTGGGTGACTGCTGCCGCCAGCTGCTCTCACCTTGTTCATGATATGCCGGTTTGGACCGCAATTCCGGCTGGCAGCTTCAGCCGTCACTGCCGGCATGGCGAGCCAAACCGCCATGATCGTAATGAGAGCCTAAATGGCTAAGGCAGGAAAATTCCAACTTTCTAAAAGTGCCATTTTAAAAATTAAAAATTAAATCCAACTTCACCATAAGTTAGGATTTTAAATTGTGATTCCAGAGACACCAAACATGAAGTGGTTACCTATTCCCATTTGGAAATTGCGTTTATAAATGTAATACGGTAACTCCAATGTTATCCTCTGGGAGAGGTAAGCCTTTCAGTAGTGAAAAAACTATTTGAATTTTTTATTACCAGGACATCATATAAAACTTAACAGTGCATCTCCATCTTTCTAAATAGATTGCACCGTGCCCTTTTGTCTGTCCAGGGCCTTCCCTAGGGGTTACCTATACATATTAAAAAGGAAGGTTTGAGCCTGGCAGAAGGTTTCTTTTGCCAAGTTGACATGGCAGATTAGAAACTGCACCCACAGGCTGCAGTGGCAGGCCTGCGGCATGTTTTAAAGGGCTATTTAAGTGTGTGGCACAATGAGTGCTGCAGACCGACTAGTAGCCTTTAATTTATGTGCCCTGGGCACATGTAGTGCACTGTACTAGAGACTTATAAGTAAATTAAATATGCTAATTGGGCATAAGCCTATCTTACCATGTTTAGGGGATAGTGTTCAAACACTTTAGCACTGGTTAGCAGTTGTAAATTGCACAGATCATTAAGGCATGTTGAAACTAGGTCTGTAAAAATGGAGGAGCAATGAATACCCAACACATATTATTCAGTTTCTGGCATTCAAAATATCAGTGTACCGGCCACTTCAATGCCATGCTCAACGATGTCCCTTTTCAATACATATCCTTTGTTGTAAAACATCTGCAATACATAAATAAACAAAAGATGGTTAGTGGGTGACAACCTCATTCACTAGTATTAGTTTATCTCAATCTGTTGTGTCACCCTTAATATAAAGGCATCTGCTACCCAGTTTGTATGCAAGCAGACTTATCTCAAATAAGTATGTAATTCTTCATCTACATTGAGACCATGCAGTTATTTACTATCCATATCTAGGATGAATCTGATTTCTAGTAATCTCAAATCACGCTCACTGTCTCCTCTGCTCATATTTTTAGGTGCTTGTGTTAAGACACTATGGCCCTCATTATGACATTGGCGGCCAGGTGACCACCACTCCGGCGATGGTGGTAATACCATTGCCAGACTGGCGGTGAAGACCGCCAACTTACAACCATGGCGGTGATCCCTCCCATAGACAGCCAATGTACCACCTGAACTGCCAGTGCGGTCCATTCACTGACCATGGTGGTAGCCATCTTCAAACTGGCGGAAGACCCGCCCACCATATAGGTGACCGCCAGGATTTCCAGAGCAGGACCACCGCCACAAAAAGCCTTGCGGAAACACATCATATAAGAGGAGACAGTCACCTCTAGGGATACAGAGGAGTCCGCAGCTGCTATGGACCCCAAACTGGAAGTCCTGCCGATGCTGTACTACGCGATGGCAGTCCAAGAGTACCAACGCCGATGAAGACGACAACAGTGAGTAAAGCCGCCTAGCATACAAGGGAGGGAGGGGAGAGTGACACACCCACACATACAACACACACCATACATATATACCACACATAGAGAGCCATCTGCAGAGCCAATCAACATAACCCAGGAGCAAAGAAAGCCAGGACACATACCTCTGGTCCAACCACTGTAATTATGTGGGAACAGCAACCTCAAATTAAATTATAAATATT
The DNA here is from genome assembly GCF_031143425.1 of Pleurodeles waltl. Lineage (NCBI taxonomy): Eukaryota > Metazoa > Chordata > Amphibia > Caudata > Salamandridae > Pleurodeles > Pleurodeles waltl. The sequence continues at coordinate 1,464,584,243 of NC_090445.1, forward strand.
TATACATATATATATAAATATACAGCAAGGTCCATTGGCCAGTCCATAGTCAATTAATGGCCACAGGGCAACGTCCAAGGCCCAACTTGACTCCTGACAGCCTAAGCCACTCCACTGGGCGGGGGCATCATTGTGATGGTAGGCAGGCTCCTCAGGGGGTGGGGGTGGAGGATGGGAGGGGTTTCTTCTTGGGAGGGGGGTCCTTGGACTTGGGTTTGGGAGGGGGTGAATCCTTACTCTTTTGTTTAGGGGGTGGAGGAGTGGGCTTGGAGTGGGGGGCGGAGTGGTAGCCTGTGTCCCTTACTGCTAGGTTTAGCTGCAAAGGTAGGGACATTAGAGGACAGGAAGCTGGAGGTACTGGGCTGGGGAGAGGGATCTTTCTCCTCCGGGCAGGTCGGAGGGGAGGAGGGAAGATGTCAAGGCGGGAAAGGAAAGGTTTCTTAGGACCAAAGGGGTGGGTTGTGGGAGGAGGTTTGGGAATGGAGGTAGAGGGAGTGGTAGTAGGAGGAGTAGGTGTGCTGGACTTGGAGGCGGATGACTGTTGAGTGTCTTAGTGTGAGCATTTATGTGTCATTGGGGGGCAGACAGGGTGGGAGAGGTCAAACAGGACATGTGTATGTATGTTGCTGTGGTGTCTGCAAGTAGGGTGGGTGTGCTGCATGAGGTTGTGATGATGGTGGTGGTGACTGCGAATGTGGTGTGTGGGATGCTAGTCTGCATGTCTGCTGTTGTGGTGACTGTGGGCAAGGTTGTACAGGTGGCAGGATCTGGGACTGATGATGGAGTGCATGCAGATGTGAGTGTTGATGTGACTTTGAAGGAGAAGGAGGAGGGGGAGCCATTGAAGGCAGTGGCTGTTGTCTTATGTGCATCTGTGTGTTGGCTGTGTGTGTGCTTGTCAAGTGAAGTGTGGTACCTGTGTTTGTCTGTGCGAGTCCTGTCTGTTGTTCTGGGTGCCTGCTTATCAGATGGTGTGCGTGGGATAAGTTGGGGGAGAGGGCTTTGGGACTGGGAACAGGCAGTTGGAGGTTGGACGGAAGAACCAGGGACAGTGGCTGCTGTCAGAGAGGAGACCAGAGCCTGAAACGATATCTGTAGGGTAGCCAGGCCACCATGAATGCCCTCCAGGTAGGCATTGCATTGCTTCATCTGGGATGGTAGCCCCTGGATGGCATTCACTATGGTTGACTGCCCTACAGAGGTGGATCTCAGGAGGTCAAATGTCTCCTCACTGACGGCAGCAGAGCTGAATGGGGCAGGGCCTGAGGTGCCTGGGGCGAAGAAGACACCCACCCTCAGGGTGAACGGGCACGGGCAACTGGGTGGGGGGCTACTGGGAGGGTGGTGCTCGTATGAAGGTGGCAGAAGATGAAGTATCTGGAGTGGTCCCAGTGGGGACCGCCACCACCAGGGAGCTCCATTCGGAGGAGGAATCTTAGTCGGAAAACTCCCCTGTAGTGCTCCCCTCGCCCTCCAACCCACTGGTCCCCTCGGCGTCGATGGACTCTGCCTCCTGGTTCCTGTGGGCTGCAGCTCCCCCACTCGCCGGTACCCCTGCTCCTTCGCCAGATGATGCTAATGCACACATATACAGGATGAGAAAAGGAGAGAGGATGGGGAGAAAGAAAGGGAGCACAGGGTCAGTCACAGCACCAACAGCACATATGGCATACACATCACAATCACTCACTAGGACTAACACTGTGCAGTATAGACCACAATGACAAACCATTACCTGGGTACAATAGCAGTAAAGAACCAAAACACTACCATCTGCACACCTACTGGGACTCACTAAGCCATGTTTGCCATGCCATGCTATCTACTTACCAATACCAAATATACATACCTCCCTACATTGCTAAGCAGGATCACACAAGAATAGCTAAACCGGGATATTGGGGCATCCACTGACTAGAACCTTGTCCCCAAGCCCCAGGGCAGGCAACAAAAATAAAATACCACACAGTCTGTACTCACCCCCTTGTGGCTGCTGTGCTGCCCTTAAGCGCCCATCGAACTCAGGATTGGCCACTGCCAATTATGCGGGCCACTGGGGGGCGTCAAGCTCTGACGGGCACCCCTCCCTCATTGGGAGGCCGTCCCCAGCTGGGCCACCGCAGTCTTCCAGGCCCAGCGTCTCAGGTCCTCCCACCGTTTCCTGCAGTGGGTGTTCCGCTGGCTATGGACCCCCAGGGTCCGCATGTCCTTGGCGCTGGCATGCCACAATCCTTTCTTCTGATGAGCGTTGACCTGCAGAGGAGACACAGACAGAAGAACACCATTAACTCAACACTCCATTCTGTAACAAAAATGGCTTACATACTGCATAGAACCCACATTAAGTACACACATGATCCGTACCTCTGCATACACATTGCATGCAGCCATATCCCCCACAAATTACACACTGCAAGCACACACATACATCTCCATGCAGCCATGTTGCATACATCATACCCATTATGTACTAACCCGATGGTCTGGGGGCTCATACAACTGCCCATACAGGGGTAGGACCCCATCCACAAGCTTTTGCAACTACTTTGATTTGAAGGCTGGGGCCCTTTCCCCTGTAGCACGGGCCATTGCAGGTTCCAGACACAGGAAGTAGCAGCACACACAGATGTTGAACCGTAGAGAGTCAGGAATCAAGTGAAGAGATACAGAGAAACCTGCAGTCACGTCTGCGGCGGTGAACACTGTCAACGCCGGCATTGATCATTATTGGTTCCTGTACTCTATAGAGCCCCATATTAGCCGTTGAGGAGTTGCACGGCGGTGCAGACCGCCTTCCGCCATGACGCCAAATGCCGGCGGACTAAGGTCACTCTCACCTCTCCCTGCATACAGGACAGGCAGTTGTCATTTCCTCATGCTGGTACTGATATTGGGCAAATTCATATGCGTCATAGGTATTGATTGTATACACCAAGACAATTCCAGTCTTCTACATACATACATGTTCTGTGTACTGTGATATTGTGTGTCCATACTTCCTGTAGTCACAAATATCTCATGTTTGGCTTACTTATATACCAACCACTGCGGAGGAGGAGAAGGAAGCAAGCACCTGTGTACAGACCCGCAGTGGACTTGGCTACACTGGAGGACTGGCACATCATACTCACCTATTGTCTGGAAAGGGCCACAATTACAGAGCTGTGTCAACACCTGGAGCCAGATCTGCTATGGGTAGCACTACAGCAATTCCCTCTTTTGTGCAGATACTCTCAGTGCTCCACTTCCTGGCAAGTGGTTCCTTCCAAGTGACAGTGGGCTTGGCTGGAGGAATGTCACAGCCAATGTTTTCGATTGTGCTTGGAAAGGTTTTGGCTTCCTTGCTCAAAAACATGAGCAGCTACATCTCATGAGCCCCAGAGTGAAGATTTGCCCACTTTGAAGGCTGGATTCCACGCAATGGGAAACATACCACATGTGATTGGGGCCATTGATGGGACCCATATTGCCTTGGTCCCGCCAAGGTTACATGAGCAGGTCTACAGGAATAGGAGGAGTTACCACTCTCTGAATGTCCAGATGGTGTGCCTTGCCGATAAATACATCTCCCAAGTCACTGCCACGTTTCTTGGATCTGTGCATGATGCCTATGTATTGAGGAATAACAGCGTCCTATAGGTGATGGCATGACTACAGAGGCACAGAGTGTGGCTCATAGGTGAGCTTGAGTCTTCAAACAGTGTATGTCAGTGTATGCCAACTGGAGTTGTACTCCATGACATTGTACATGAGGAATGTGTGTCCCTCACTACTTCCAGGTGACTCCGTATACCCAAACCTGACCTGGCTGCTGACCTCTGTGAGGAATCCGAGAACAGGGGCAGAAAATTGGTACAATGAAGGACATGGCCGTACCAGGAGGGTTGTTGAATGCACATTTGGTCTACTGAAAGCCAGGTTCCAGTGCCTCCATTTGACAGGTGGATCCCTATGCTATTCCCCTAAGAGTGTCTGCCAGATAGTGGTGACTTGCTGTATGCTGCACAGTTTGGCCCTCAGAAGCAATGTGCCCTTCCTACAGAAGGAGGGTGGAGACAATGCACCTGTGGCAGCAGAGGACACTGAAGACAGTGAGGAGGATGTGGACAACAGGACACATATCATACAGCAGTACTTCCAGTGACACTCAGGTAAGAATGTAAATCTGTTCATATCTCCATTTAGGTTAAGCGCTGTGTGCCAACTGTGTTGTGCCAACCATTTTCTTTTCATTTCAATTGACTGTTGCTTATGACTTCCTTTTTTGCAGATGTTGTTGTGGTTACAACTGTGTACTGATGTGATAACTACACATTACTTAAACACATTTGTTGGGTAGCTTCACACCTTACAGAACATTTGCACAGGATAATACAGTCAAATACATTGCTAATTTATGTATGACAAAGCACAAATACTCCAGTTGTGTTCAAGGGTGTTTATTTAAGTGACAAAAAGGAAGGGATAGTGCAATTGAGTGGATGATGGTGGACGGAAACTTGAGTGTAGTGGCCCTGTTGGTTTGTATCACAGGTCCAGTGTCAATGGGGCCATAGGAAAAGGAGCAATGGCAGTCCAAAGTGTACAAGGTGACTCAGTAGCACACAAGGGGGACATTCTGGAGGGGCTCATTTCCTTGGTCTTGGTAACAGTCTCTGGTGTCTATCTGGGTAACAGGGAATGTTTGCGGGTGGTTCTCCTTCTGCAGGAGGAGGGGTGCTGTTGTCCTGTGGGTGGTGTTGCAGCCCCTCCTGTCCACTAGCTGCAGCAGATGTTGATGGCTTGTGAGTGGACTGGCTTGTGGAAGTGGGCAGCTGGTGTGCTCTGTTCTCCCACATGGTGTTGGTCATGTCACCCAGCACCTCTACAATGGAGGCCATGTTGGCATTTAGGCCCTGCAACTGCTGCATGACCTCCTGGTGGTGTACCCCCTGCAGGCGCTGGATCTCCTGCATGATGATGATCACCTGGCCCATCCAGTCCTGGGATTTTTGATATGCCCCCAGGACATGTGTGAGTGCCTCCTGGGCAGTCGGTTCCCTGGGCCTGGCCTCCCCCTGGTGCACAGCTGACCTCCGACTGTCCCTGGCCCCCTGTGCCTGTGTCCTCTCAACAGTGTGCCCACTCCCACTTACACCAGGACCTTCACCATCTTGCCTGTGTGGTCTCAACTAGGGTCCCTGTACAGGTGGGGAGACTATTGCTCGACGTGTCCTGGGGACAGGGGTTTGGGGACGTTGGCTGGCTGCTGTGGTGTTTGAGTGAGAGGGGAGCTGTGGTGGACTGGCTGTGGGATGTGGGAGCCGACTGACCTGTGGTCCCAGATGTGCCAGGGAGTTCATCCAGCTCGGGACAACCAGAGTTGCTGTCATCACTGAGGGCATCTACTGGTGGAGGACTGGGTTGCTGTGGCACCTGCTTGCCGCTGACATTGGCTGGGGCACCTGTGGAGATGTAAGTGTTTTGTTAGCGTCATTGTCTGTGACATATTTCGCATTTCTGGCTTTCCCTATGGGTTTGGTGTTCTCCTCCCGCCTTTGATTAGTGTATTGTTAGAAATGGTTTTTGGTTGGCAGTCAGGTTACCCCCTTTCCAAGCAAAAGCCCTCACTCTAGTCAGGGTAAGTCACACACAATCCAAGATTATCCTGTGCCCACCCTCTGGTAGCTTGGCACGAGCAGTCAGGCTTAACTTAGAAGGCAATGTGTAAAGTATTTGTGCAATAACTCATACAATACCACCATATAGCACCACAAAAATACACCACACAGTGTTTAGAAAAATATATAATATTTATCTGGATAATTGTAGGTCAAAAAGAATAAAGTTTACAATGGGAAATTGTAGGGATATCACTGAAAAGTGATATACAGTGTCTTAAGTCTTTAGAATATAAACAAAGTCTCTTTCAAGCACAAGTACCTGGTTTGGAGTGGAAAAATCTCCTCAGAGGGCCACAAAAGAAGAGGTGCGTGGAAAAAGGGTGTGTGCGTCGATTTCTCCCCAGCACACACGGACTTGCGTCGTTATTTTCCACGCGGGGAAGTCGTGCGCCGTTTTCCGGCGCGCGGACAGTCTCTTTTCGTGGATCGCGGGGATTAGCAGATGTCCCGGGTCTGTGCGTGGATTTTCCTGCTTGTTTTCCGGCTGCGCGTCGTTCTGCGGGGCTGCGCGTCGAAATTACGATCTCACGGCAGGAGTCGCGTCAATTTCTCCTCTAGAGGTTGGGCGGCGTTGTCCTTGCGAAGCCATGCGTCGGATTTTCGGTCGTCCCAAGAGCGTCGCGTCGATCAGCGTCGGTGTGCGGCGTTTTTCTCGCCGCGGAACAAGCTGTGCGTCGAAATTTTCGGCGCACGGAGCGTCCAAGTGAAAGAGAGAAGTCTTTTTGGTCCTGAGACTTCCGGGAACAGGAGGCAAGCTCTATCCAAGCCCTTGGAGAGCACTTTCACAGCCAGACAAGAGTTCAGCAAGGCAGCAGGCCAACAGCAAGGCAGCAGTCCTTTGTAGAAAGCAGACAGGTGAGTCCTTTGAGCAGCCAGGCAGTTCTTCTTGGCAGGATGTAGTTTCTGGTTCAGGTTTCTTCTCCAGCAAGTATCTCATGAGGTAGGGCAGAGGCCCTGTTTTATACCCAAATGTGCCTTTGAAGTGGGGGAGACTTCAAAGAGTGGCTAAGAAGTGCACCAGGTCCCCTTTCAGTTCAATCCTGTCTGCCAGGGTCCCAGTAGGGGGTGTGGCAGTCCTCTGTGTGAGAGCAGGCCCTCCACCCTCCCAGCCTAGGAAGACCCATTCAAAATGCAGATGTATGCAAGTGAGGCTGAGTACCCTGTGTTTGGGGTGTGTCTGAGTGAATGCACAAGGAGCTGTCAACCAAGCCCAGCCAGACGTGGATTGTAAGGCACAGAAGGATTTAAGTGCAAAGAAATGCTCACTTTCTAAAAGTGGCATTTCTAGAATAGTAATATTAAATCCGACTTCACCAGTCAGCAGGATTTTGTATTACCATTCTGGCCATACTAAATATGACCTTCCTGCTCCTTTCAGATCAGCAGCTGCCACTTCAACAGTGTATGAGGGCAGCCCCAATGTTAGCCTATGAAGGGAGCAGGCCTCACAGTAGTGTAAAAACGAATTTAGGAGTTTTACACTACCAGGACATATAACTACACAGGTACATGTCCTGCCTTTTACCTACACAGCACCCTGCTCTAGGGGTTACCTAGGGCACACATTAAGGGTGACTTATATGTAGAAAAAGGGGAGTTCTAGGCTTGGCAAGTACTTTTAAATGCCAAGTCGAGGTGGCAGTGAAACTGCAAACACAGGCCTTGCAATGGCAGGCCTGAGACAATGAAAAGGGGCTACTTAAGTGGGTGGCACAACCAGTGCTGCTGGCCAACTAGTAGCATTTAATTTACCAGCCCTATGCACATAAAGTGCACCTTACTAGGGACTTATAAGTAAATTAATAGTCCAATCAGGTATGATTCAAGGTTACCATGTTTTAAGGGAGAGAGCATATGCACTTTAGCACTGGTTAGCAGTGGTGAAGTGCGCAGAGTCTAAAAACCAGCAAAAACAGTGTCCACAAAGTGGAGGGAGGCAGGCAAAAAGTTAGGGGTGACTACCCTAAGGCTGTCAGGTCTAACATGTATGATGATGGATTGTGGATTGGTAGTACTACATACTATCTATGCATTGCTGTTGTGCGAGCATGCAGAGCTGGGAGGGGTGTGCTTGCAGTGGTAGGGCATGCAGGGGTACACAGTTGAGGGTGGTCATTGGGGTGGTGCACTGTATGGGATGGAGTGGGGTGTATGGTGTCAGGGTGAGGGGGTGACATGCCATGCTGGTGTCGGTGGAGGTAGGTTAGTAATGGTGACTTACCAGTGTCCAGCCCTCCAGTGACTCCAGTGAGGCCCTCGGGATGCAGGATTGCCAAGATTTGCTCCTCCCATACTGTGAACTGTGGGGGAGGTGGGGGTCCACCGCCAGTCCTCATGATGGTGACCTGGTACCTTGATGCAATGGGATGCACCTTCCCCCGTAGGACGTTACACCTCTTACGAATGTTGTCCCTTGTGCGTGGCTATTGCTCCACCGAGTTTACCCTGTCCACGATCCTCCGCTATAGCTCCATCTTCCTGGCAAAGGAGATCTGCTGGACCTGTGCACCAAACAACTGTGGCTCTACCCTGATGATTTCTTCCACCATCACCCGCAACTCCTCATCAGTAGAACAGGGGTGCTTTTGTGGGGACATGCCTATTGTGTGGTGTGTGTTGAGCAGAGGGTGTTCAGTGTTGAGGTAGGGTGTGTGGTGTGTGATGCGTGACGGGTGTATAGGTAGATGTGGTGTGTGTGAGCAGTTCTCTAAGGGTTTGGCCTGGCAAGGTGTAGCAGTGTTTTCTTGTTTGAAAATGATTGTGGGTTATGTGGGGGGGTGTTTTATAGTGCCATTGGTTAGTGTGTAGGGTGTGTGTATATGTGTCAGGTGTGGGTTTTTTAATCTGGTCAATGTTGGGTTCAAGAAGTGTTGGGTGCCCCGTTCCGCCACGGTGGTGTGCACAGCCAATGGGTGACCGCTGTTGAATGTCTGCTGTGGTGATTCGTGGTTCATAATTTTGAGGGCGGTGTATTGATGGCGTAGCGGGGAGCGTGGTGGAACCAATCGTTTTTCGCCTTTGTTGGGTCGTGCGGACTTGTGGTTGTGGCTGGTTTCTGTCGTTTTGTGTTTGTATGTCATAATCTAGCGGGTGGATTAACGCCTTTGCGACAGTGAGTTGGCAGCCTTCACCACTGGGGTCTTTGGAAAAGACCGCCAATGTCCTAATAAGGGCCACTATCTTAAATGGCACTCAAATCCCTCATGGAATTGACTAAAATGTCTTGCAGCTGGTTAACTAATATCACCATTCTTAATCACCCTCACGTTGCAAAATTATTTTATGTACAGGTAGCGTGGTGTTACCAATATATGTCTTTAGGAAGGGGCATGCCAACTGATATACCACTTATGGACTTTTACAGGCCAAACTACCCTTAACCTTACTGCTCCTATTGAATGGTGTTTTAATTGTAGAAGTATTCCCTCCATGCTGGCATGGCTTTTATTTACTGCATTTCACAAATCTCTCCCTAGGGTAAAGCTATTTCCCTTTCATTTGGTCATTTCTAATATCACTCTTCACTAAATGATCTCGCATTGACTGAGCATGTTAATAACAAATGAGTGGCCTCCTGGGAACATCCTGACCTACCTCAAGGTCACTTCAAGTAAGGTTCCAATGTTTACTGAGGGCAGCCATTTTTTTTGTTGCAATTGTTCACATTTGTATGCCGTGATAAATGTGTGTCCCTAACTCATCTCTTGCTTCTTTTTAGCTATAAATAATACTGTTTCTATTGTACACTCTCTTGGTCTTTCGAGTCGGCAACCAAAATATTATCATTGAACCCTCTTGCCTTAATGTACTTAGCATTTGTCTTGCTATTTCATGATTTGAATCCATGTAACACCTACACTGAGACCAGACAGGGTTACCCGAGGCCCCACGCTTCCATCGTTAAACGCACCCCTCCTGGAACAGCAGAGGAGACTAGTAACAGAAGGAGAAGAGAAAAGACTGAGACGAGTATGAGCTCCAAAGACACTAGGTAAGCGTGCCGTCTCGGTCGACATCACACTAGAGGCATGGTAGTTACGCATTACGATGTTGGAATGCAAATATCCCCTCAAGGCAATTCCAGTTTAGAATATGCGCTTTGCAAATTCAATAACATATCATAAGGCTTAGCCAAGGAGAGCACGAGGCTGAGTGAGTGGCATTTTGTATTGCCTTTGGGAAAGCGCGGGCCTTGGCAGTGGGAGTCTGCCTTGTCATCCTTCCCAATTCAACTAGTAAGGTCCTGGCCCAAACTCCCCTGTGGAAAAGCCGTCCATGAAGTGAAGAATAATGCTAATTTTGGCTCCTTTTAGAACATGAGCTGTATGGTGGGCCCCTTCTAAATGTAAATTTCGTACTGTTCCTGGGTTGTTTGGCTGTTCCCCACATTGGACCACCTGTGATTGGAGTCGTTTATAATACAAATTTGCTAATTTTGCCCAGCTTGCTGGAGCTCGGGTTCCTTGCATTTTAAATTCATTTTAGTGTATTCGTTTGTTTCCTTCTAGTAGGGGAAAGTGTCGGCTACAAGGTGGCCCCCGACCCCAAAGGCTTTCCCGAGTTAAACCAGTCATTTTAAAAACATGGCATTGGTAGATGTCACCTAGTGTATTTACAAAGACTACGGACTTTAAAATGTTTGTAAAATAATGCAACGTATGGAAGTAGAACAAAAGGCCACAATTAACTCTCAACTAATCACCTAAATGTCCTCCAGATATTGAGAGGTGAGGAGAGGATCTGTAGGTGGCCTCCCATCAAGGCCCTGTGACTGTTTTAATATATCTTCTGCCAGTAGGGCACTTCGGAAACATTACAAAGCATTTATGGAATGCATTACTAAACATGCCTCATTGTTTATTGTGGTCTCCAGTCTATTTACATGCTAATGACAGACCGAAAATGAATTATATGCGAAAACACGGCCAGCGGAGGAACGAGTTCAGATGCTGGAGCCTTTGGCTGCGAGAGGACGATTTGTTTTTATCAGCTCTTTGACCTGGAGGTCTTTATCACTCATTCAAATCAGCACTTCTGTTAGATTCCATTGTAGGTTACTCTAAATGATTTTTATCAGATAACATAAACAAAATGAATGCAAGCCGTTTAAAGAGACACAAGACCGAAGTTAAATAATTCAAATGTTCCGTTGCTGCCTGACAAAGAAAATGTAGACCCTATTTAAACCTTTGCTTTATAACAAGACCAGGACTGTGGTTTTTGCTGCTATTATTAGGTCTGACTGAAGAGAGTGTTTCCATTTCACACTGTTCTTTTAATCCATATAGGAAATGGGTCTCTGCACATACAGTGTTGAGATGCGTTGGTTCAGGCTGGACCATTGTGGTGTTTGAGGACTGCTTGTGTCACGAATAATGGGAAAGGTTTTATTTTCCTGCCATTAGAGGTTTGCATCTGCTTATTTCTTTGTCCTCTATGTTAAACCCTGGTCCAATGAGCAGTCGAAATCAAGTTACACCATGGTCTTCTATTGTTGGCCATGACTAAACATGGTTTGACTATGCTCTGAAATTACAGTTATTTACTGTAACCTGTACAAACACCAGCAGTGGCCGACTCAAGCTAGGTCGCAACCAGTGGCAAGGTCAGATGGCTGTATGGTCTATAGCTTCTTTGCAGGTGTTTGAAGAGGATCTTTTTCTTCAGGGATTGCAACCCTTGGGATCTTCTTGCAGTTTACTACCTCCCTTCATTGTTGCTAACAAGAAATATTGTGGGATATGTATGTGGTGTGTATCGAGTGCAGTTGCCATTTTTACCTTGAGGATTTATTTTTTCAGAATCATCGAGGCATAAGCGATCATACAGTTATGGTGCTTTTGTCATTGGATATCTTTTCCGTGCAACATTCCAACAACGTCCCCAGGCTTCAAGACACTTCGGGTTTATTTTTATGTTTTCATTCTGTGCCCTATACTTATTGGTTGGCTAAGTTTATGTTGGCGTGCTGCTCTCAACTTTAAATATGTGGTTCTTGACCACCTTAGCTGGATTAGTTGATGGTACTGCTTTGGTAGTAGGCACTAATGTGGACATCTCACTAGTCTTTGAGTTCAGTATATTGCCGCCCGGTCTCCAAAAAGGCACACAGCAAGTCAATTACAGGGGACGGCCTTCCAGGATACTCTGTGAGTGCCTGTCTCATGAGAGTCCAATGAAGGTGAGTTTCAACCCCACACCCAACGATTTCCACACAGCAGAATGGCACCATAGCATTTCTTTAAAAGAAATGGCATTTTATTGTTGGGTGCTGAAGAGCTGTGAATTTCACTGATGTGGTGAGGGAAGTGATTAAACTTTCTGAAGGAACTAGTGGATACTCAGACAAAGTGGTTTGTGTATTGAGTTACTGTATGACCACCCTGTCAGGTGGCCTTTGCGTCTGGTGAAGGAGGGTTTAGAGAAAGACCCACTAAACTTCCCCAGGATGTATTTAGCTACGTGCTGGCCTTCAGAAATCAGATTGCTCGCTTCAGAGATCTCACACAAGAGAACCTGGAAGCAAGCCAGGCAGACATGAAACGGTGGTATGACCAGAATGCCACTCTGGTCGAGTTTCAGCCTGGGCAAAATGTGTGGGTAATGGCACCAGTGGATCCTAGGGTATTCCAGGACATGTGGAGTGGGCCATTTGAGGTGGTGAAGCACAAGAGCGAAGTCGCCTACCTGGTGGACTTGCAGACTCCCAGGAACCCCTTAAGTGTCCTTATGTGAACCGCCTCAAGCCACAATTTGAGCAGACTGAATTGTCCATGCTGCTATCGATAGATGATGGGGTGGAGGAAGATAGCGAGCCCCTTCCTGACCTCCTGTCTGCTGGAGAGAAAGCTGGGTCTGTGGGAGGAGTGACCCTCTCCCTGCCTCAGAGCAACAGAGGGACTGTCGCCAGGTATTGGGTCAGTTTGCCTCCCTGTTCTCCTTGATCCACGGGGTTACACACTTGTGTACACATATTGTGGACACTGGGGACAGTCCACCTATTTAAACAGGTTTACAGGGTGACTGATAAGGTCAGGGCTAGAATAAATGATGAGGTGTCTAAGATGTTATCCCTAGGGGTAATTGAGTTACCCAGCTGTCCTTGGGACAGCCTTGTGGACTTGGTCCCAAAGGCTGCTACTCCTTGTGCCACCCTAGAACTCTGGTTCTGTGTGGACTACCGGGGTCTCAATGCGGTCACTAAAACTGACATGCACCCCATCCCCTGAGCTGATGAGCTCATTGATCGGTTAGGAGCTGCCTAATACCTCAGTACATTTGATCTGACGCCTGGGTATTGGCACATAATACTAACTGAGGGGGCCAAGGAAAGGTCTGCAATTTCTACCCGAGATGGACACTTCCAGTTCAAAGTGATGCCATTTGGGATGAAAAATGCCCCGCCACTTTCCAAAGGTTAGTCAACCAGATGTTGACTGGGCCGGATGACTTCAGTGCAGCATACCTGGATGACATTGCAGTGTTCAGATCCACTGGAACACTTGCAGCACCTTTGCAGGGTGAAGGAGGCCCTGCAAAAGGCAGGCCTCACTATTAAGGCAAGCAAGTGACAAATAGGGCACGGCTTAGTGGTGTATTTGGGGCATCAAGTAGGGAGTGGCCAGATGGCGCCCCTAAAGCCAAAAATTGACACCATTCTGGGTTGGGAACCTCCCAAGACCCAGACTTAGATGAGGGCCTTTTTAGGCCTCACTGGCTATTACAGGAGGTTTGTCAAGGGGTATGGCACCACTATTGCCCCCTTGAATGAGCTGACGTCCAAGAAGCAACCAAAGAAGGTGATCTGGACAGAGGCTTGCCAAACCTCTTTTGATGCCCTGAAGGCTGCCATGTGCACAGCACCTGTGCTGAAGGCACCTGACTACTCCAAGGAGTTTTTTGTGCAAACAGACGCCTCAGAGCATGGTATTGGAGCAGTACTCTCACAGCTTCATGAAGAGGGCCTACATCAACCTGTAGCCTTCATTAGCAGGAGGTTACTTCCCAGGGAACATAGGTGGAGTGCAATAGAGCAGGAAGTTTTTTTTGTGGTCTGGGCACTGAAGAATCTAAGACCCTACTTGTTTGGGACTCACTTCCGGGTTCAGACTGACCACAGGCCCCTCAGATGGTTAATGCAGATGAGGGGTGAGAATCCAAAACTGTTGAGGTGGCCCATTTCCCTGCAGGGGATGAACTTTATGGTGGAACACCGTCCTGGTACAGAACACGCCAATGCTGATGGCCTGCCCAGATTCTTCCGCCTCAGTGATGAGAACTCCAATGAGGTCGGGTAGTTGCTCCCCACTTTTAGCTGGGGGGGGACATGTGTTAGACGTGGCATCCTTGACACGGTCTCCTCAAACTTTTTGCTCCTGTTTCCCAGGTTGTTGATGTGTGCTGGACTCTGTTTTTGCTGTTTTTGATACTCTGTGCACGTTACCACTTCTATCCAGTGCTAAAGTGCAAGTGCTCCTATGTAAAATGCATGTGTAATTGGCTTTCCATGATTGGCATATTTGATTTACTAGTAAGTCCCTAGTACAGAGCACTAGAGGTGCCAAGGGCCTGTAAATCAAGTGTTACTAGTGGGCCTGCAGCACTGGTTGTGCCACCCACATGAGTAGCCATGTAAACATGGCTCAGACCTGCCACTGCAGTGTCTGTGTTTGCAGTTTTAAACTGCTAATTCAACTTGGCAAGTGTACCCACTCGCCAGGCCGAAACCTTCCCTTTTCTTACATATGAGGCACCCCTAAGGTAGGAGCTAGGTAACCCCATGGGCATGGTGCAGTGTATGTTTAAGGTAGGACATTTACTAATGTGTTGTATATGTCCTAACAGTGAAATACTGCCAAATTCGGTTTTCATTGTGCAAGGCCTATCTCTCTCATAGGTTAACATGGGGGCTGCCTTTAAATATTATTAAAGTGCAGATTCCCTTTGGGAGCAGATAGAAATGTGGAGTTTAGGGTCTCTGAACTCACAATTTAAAAATACATCTGTTAGTAAAGTTTGTTTTTAGATTGTCTACTTGAAAATGCCACTTTTAGAAAGTAGACATTTTCTTGCTTAAACCATTCTGTGACTCTGCCTGCTAATGGATTCCCTGTCCGGGTCAGTTTGACAGTTGGGCTGTTTGCACCTCTTCTCTAGACAGTGACACGAAGGGAGCTGGGGTCTAGCCTGCATGTCCTGATGAGCCATCTGTGCTGGGAGGGAGGGGAGGAGTTGTCCTTACATCTGAAACTGCTGTGCCTGCCCTCACACAATGCAGTCTCCAACCCCTGGTATGTGTCTGTGGCCTGGCATGGGCAAAGCAGGATCTTACAAACAAGAGAGACTTTTCTCTGAAGTCTGCCTACTTCAAAGGCAGAAAGGGGTATAAGTAGTGGACACAAAACCCCTAAAAATTAGATCACTTCTGGAATCAAAAGGAACCTCTGCCAAGGAGAAGAGCTGAAGAGCTGGGCCGAAGTGCTGTCCCAGCCTATGCTTTGTTGGGCTATCCTGCAGTTGCTGCTTCTGCCTGTGAAAGGGGACAAAGACTGGATTTTGTTGTGCATTCCTGCTTGAGAAGAATCTCCAAGGGCTTGAACTGAGCTTGCCTCCTGTTGTTGAAGTCTCAGGGCCATCAAAGACTTCCCCTGCCAGCACTTAGACTCTCTGCTGAGACTCCTGCCCTGCCAAATCGTGCTCTATCTAGTCCCTGTGCCCTTGAAAAGTGAAGTTGACAGACAAGAACTGAAAGTCTACGGACAGAATGCTGTGTGGAGAAATTTCGATGCACCTTCTACAATGTGGCTGATAAATGACACGCCGCCGGCTTTGCAGCTGAAATCGACACTGCGCCTGCATCGCGGTTGGGAGATCGATGCATTGCGGCTGGAGAAATGATGCGCAACACCCGCTTACAGAGGCCTATGATGATGCAAACCCCATGCAACGTGGTTTTCTGACACTGTGCGACCGGATTTTCCACGCATCGCCCCTGAGCGTCACAGTCAACCAGACTCTGCATGGATCCGAAGCACCCTGTCCAGAAATCGATGCATCACTCTCTAGCGAGGGAGAAAAACGACGCATCGCTGACCCAACCGGGCAAGCAAACGATGCAAGGCCTTACTTGAGAGTAAGGAATCGACGCATCGCTACCCTTTTCCAATGCACGCTCACCTGTGTGGCTTTATTTCCGACACTAACCAGATACTTTGTGTAACCACAGCATTCTCGCTGTTTTCAAAGGTTTAAGACTCTTATTCTTTGGAAAATTCATATCTTTTGTGTATATTGTTTTTTTGTTGTTTTGGTCTTGCTGATACAGATAAATATTTACTATTTTTCTAAACTGGCGTGGTGTCCTTTTTGTAGTGTTTTCACTGTATTACTGTGTGTGTTGGTACAAATACTTTACACATTGCTTCTGAAGTTAAATCTTCCTGCTCGTGCCAAGCTACCAATGGCATGAGTCGGGGTTAACTGAGTGTGGTTCTCCTTTACCCTGACTAGAGTGAGGGTCCTTGCTTGGACAGGTGGTAACCTGACTGGCAACCAAAGACCCAATTTCTAACATGAGGCCTCACAAGTAATAGGTGCACAGTTACCCCCTCTCTTGCAATTAAGCACCAAGCGCTTGACTCTCTTAGAGTAGTGGAACAGAGCAGGCCAAGGCCTACTCAGGGGTGATAGTGTGGGCTAGTAATCACCATTTACAGGCACAAAATAATAACACTCAATAAATGATTGTCCGGTCTGTGCTTTTTCTTTAAAAACAGAAAAACATATTTATTACACACACACTACTTATTTGTATGCAGTAATTCACAAATATACACATGGTTGGCAGAAATACCTTGGATGACATTACATTTGACCCCTGAAGGGTCATGACCCCAAATATCAAAGTACCTCCCGTCCATACAGCACATTATCATATAGGAGGGTGTCACTTGGAATCAAGTAGACCTATCGGCATTATCTAGGTTACCACTTTTAAAAACCAAGGGGTAGATTTACAAGAAAGTGACGCATCAGCTATGATGTGCCACTTTACTTGTGCTCCCCTGCACCCCCCCAATCACACCATATGCGCGCCATATTTACAGTGCAGCACACCATGGCGCACATTAGAATAACAGTGTCAGAATATATGACTCTGTTGTGGTGCTTTGCAGGATTAGCACCATGAATTTTGGTGTAAAGGGAGGCCTATTGAAAATAATGGATGTGTCATTCTAACGCCTTAAAAATGATGGCAAAAATGGCACAGTGAAATGTTGTAAATTTCACTGTGCCATTTTTATGGGTTTCCCAGCACTGGAACTCCTCCCCTTGCATACATTATCCCCTATGTGGTGCAAAGGGTTACAAAGTGGCACAAAGCAAGCATTGCGCCACTTTGTAAATATGGCGAAGGAGAATGGCCTCCTTAACGCCATATTAATGTAAAGAAAATGATGGTAGTGTGGCTCTAAGGCTTTGTGAATTATGCCCCAAATACCACATATTATAATACATGATTCTATCATTGATGTCAGTAACCATATTTTTTCTGTAATCACTATTAATAATCAAGGATAGCAACCTTAGTGAATAATTACTGTCATCAATACTTTTACCAGTAAAGTATTGTGAAACATTACATATATCTGTGTCTTTCTTTAACCACTTTAGGCCACAAACATGCAGTCATATGGCCAACCACTAAAGGTCCCTGCATTCCCAGGCTGGGGAGCAAATGTTCCAGCCTTGGAATTACTTAACCGCTATAGTCCAGGCATCAGCCACTGGCCGATGCCCACACTACCTCTCTGGTGAAGGTCTCGACCAATGGCAGACACCAGGGAGGGGGTTAAAAAATAATTTTTTTAAATTTAAAAATACCCGGGAGACACATAAGACCCAAAGGGCCTTCCCGACGTTCGGGAAGGCCTCGTTTGAAAGGGGAGACTCTCCCCTTTCAAACGAGGTCTTCCTGAACTGGTTTCCTGGCCCTTGATCGCAGTGCAGCTGTGATCGAGGGCCAGGAAACCCCACTAGACACCAAGGATTTCATTTGGGGGGGTCAGCCCCCTCGGCAAACGGGAAGCCCTCCCCGGCTTCGGGAAACTTTGGGGAATGCTCGGTAGAAGGAAATTTGTGTCTCCTCTCAGATTCCATAACTTTCTATCACCGAAATGTGAGGAAAAAATGTTTTTGCCAAATAGTGAGGTTTGCAAAGGATTCTGGGTAACAGAACCTGGTGAGAGCCTCCAAGTCACCCCATCTTGGATTCCCCTAGGTGTCTAGTTTTCAAAAATGCACAGGTTTGCTAGGTTTCCCTAGGTGCCGGGTGAGCTAGAGGCCAAAATCCACAGCTGTGCACTTTCCAAAACACACGTCAATTTTCAATGTAAAAATGTGATGTGTCTATGTTGTGTTTCCTGTTGCGGGCATTAGGCCTACCCACGCAAGTGAGGTACCATTTTTATCAGGAGACTTGTGGGAACACAGAACAGCAGAACAAGTGTTATTGCCCCTTGTCTTTCTCTACATTGTAAAAAAGACGTCTATTTGAGAAATGCCCTGTAATTCACATGCTAGTATTGGCACCCTGGAATTCAGAGATGTGCAAATAACCACTGCTTCTCAACACCTTATCTTGTGCCCATTTTGGAAATACAAAGGTTTTCTTGATACCTATTTTTCACTCTTAATATTTCAGCAAATTAATTGTTGTATACCCAGTATAGAATGAAAACCCATTGCAAGGTGCAGCTCATTTTTTGGCTCCAGGTACCTAGGGATCTTGATGGACCTACAAGCTGCAACCAGAAGAGTCCAGCAGACGTAACGGTATATTGCTTTAAAAAATCTGACATCGCAGGAAAAAGTTACAGAGTAAAACATGGAGAAAAATGGCTGTTTTTTCAGCTCCATTTCAATATTTTTTTATTTCAGCTATTATTTTCTGTAGGAAAACCTTGCTGAATTCAGAAGTTTGTCTACTTTTCAGAAATCTTTAGCTTTCCAGGATCCAGCATTGATTTCACACCCATTCCTGTCACTAACTGGAAGGAGGCTGAAAGCACAAAAAATAGTAAAAATAGGGTATGTCCCAGTAAAATGCCAAAATTGTGTTGAAAAATGTGGCTTTCTGATTCAAGTCTGCCTGTTCCTGAAAGCTGGGAAGATGGTGATTTTAGCACTGCAAACCCTTTGTTGATGCCATTTTCAGGGGAAAAAAAACAAGCCTTTTTCGGTAGCCCTTTTTTCCCATTTAAAAAAAAAATGAAATTTTCACAGTATTTTGGCTAATTTCTTGGTCTCCTCCAGGGGAACCCACAAACTCTGGGTACCTTTAGAATCTCTAGGATGTTGGGGAAAAAAGGACTCAAATGTGGAATAGATAGCTTATGTGGACAAACAGTTATGAAGGGCTAAGTGCGAAATTCCCGAAATACCCCAAAAAACAGCTCAGCAGTGGGTGGTGGGAGGGGGGAGGAGACAGCAGCTAAGGGGTTAAACATATGCTGAAAAGCCAGGAAGTCATAATTTCCTTGACTGATGAATCTTAGGGTGACATTTGAACTTCTATGGAGTGGGTGCACTGCTGCAGTCCTGCAGACCCCCTACACACAACTCCCAGCTAATGTTGACGGTGCCCCTGCCATCCTTGAGCTACCCCAAGAAGCAAAGCTTTTAGCTCAAAAAACCTCTGCAGGCCTTAGGCTGCACCTGTGAGGGAGCATACATTTCAAATGAGCAGTTCTGGCTGTTGGTTTTCTTTGTGTTGCACAGGGCTTTGCGTCTTCTAACAACTTTTCACTTTGCCTTGTTTTCTGTTGGGGGTACCTAGTCCAACACCGGCAACCAGAAATGTTTTTTATTGGGGCAGTGCGATGAGCCCAGTTCTGTACTGCCCAGCCAACTTCCTGCTCAGCTGGCTCTTTTCAATGCCTGCACAGGAGGGGGCAGCTAGATTCTCCCCTACCTGCTCCATGCAGACATGCTGCTTTCACTGTTGGGGGAGTGCAATGGTGTTCCGCAGTCCACACTTCTCTTTGGGGTCCCTGGGATGTGGTCCCATGCCCCTTCTTCCTGATGCCAGGGTGTGGTGGTGCTCTCCTACCTTTCTTCTGTGAAGGGGGACCAGGTTGGGGTACCAGGCTCCATTTCCTTGTTAGGGAGGGGCAGTTTGGTGCTCCTCTCTCCATCTTGCATCGGGGTCCAAGGATGGAGTCCTGGGCCCCTTTCCTCCCTGATGAGGAGGACACAACAGTACTCTTCCTCCTCCTCTTTGTTGCTGGTCTGGGCAATGGGCCTCACAGAGCTCTGGGGAGGGGGCATCACGCATGTCCCATCCCAAGCTCATACATTATTAATGAGACTTACATCAACCCCATGAGCACTGGCCCACCCCGGAGGTGTCTTCAGGGGATGCAGCAGAGCACTACACAATCATCTGGGGGGTCAAGGGTCAAATTATTTTGGCCTGTATATCTTTGGCCCTGTTGGCTGATCTGTATACCGTTGGCTCATTTTGCTCCTGGTGGCAAGCCCTAGCCTCCTGGAGCTTTTTTATTTAGCCTTTTTACCTCCTTGACTAGGAGGTGACACAGTATGCAGGGAGCTTGTTTTACTGGCTCCCTGTGTCAGCCTTTCTCCTTGTCTTAACCTCTGCTGCTCCTTTCCTCTTTCTGGGGCATAGAAGTCCAGATCTTCCCTCAGACGGTCCATAGGGGGTGTAAAAGAACCAACCTCAGTGGTCCTGGAGAGACCCACTAGTCCTGGAGACAACTGTAGGCAAAGTCCTTGGTCCATTAGAATGTCAGGGGGCTGTTCTTCTAGTTGTCCCTGTTGCTGCTGCCGTCCACTTCCAATGTCCAACTCTCTGTCTCTCCCTTGTTCAAGAACTTTTACGTAGGGGTGGAAAGATATAGAAGACAGGCACCCCTAGACAATATTAGGGGGCCACATCACCCTTCCACCACTGTTCCAACCCTCCTCCACAGCATGCTAAGAGAATTCAAGGTGGCACCCTCAAGTGTTCCCTGTTCACATCTTCTCTAGGGGCCTCATTTTTGCCCCTAGCTGACATCACTGCAAGGGACGTCCCCACCAAAACTTCAGAGGGGAGCCCCCAGCTGTGTTCACTCCAGAGGTCTGGGCTTCCTCTTTTGTTCAGTGGGCCTGGGCTCTCCCAGCCCTGGAGCAGTCTACAGCTAATTACCGAACACTGTAGCTAGGAACACTCATGGAATTTACCCGCTATGTGTATAACACAGTGGCACTGCAGATAAAACAGTAAACCCTACTGACTTTATCTGAGTGCCCACTACTACTATAAGGCCTACCCCAGGTCAACATTTATTCTTGCAGGGTCCCCTCTGTGCCAGGCTACCTGTGTGAAATTAACAGGCTGCTTACAATGGTAGTCTCACGCAAGCAGCCCAGATACATGTGCACACACGTTCATGTGAACCCAGCCAAGTGCTCCTTACCCTTGCTGTATTGCAATCGTCTTATTTTAAAAGGTGGACACTGGTGGTAAACAGTCCAATTACCACATGATTACTGTTGTTGAGACACCAGTATTGAGGCTTAGCCACAATAAGAAGTCCAAAACTGGGTGCTCTGAAAAGCAAAAAATCCAGGCGGATTAAATGGGCAGAACCCGTTTTGCTACACAGCATTTAAACGAGCTCTGCAATTACATGGGCTGCATTAAGGGGCATCTGCCTTGATACTGCCAAGGGGGAACAAGTTACCAGCACTGTAAATAAGACAAGTTCCAATAAAAACCTTCAGTTTAGCCTGAAAACGTTTGTTCCTATTGGTAATTAGCTATTGCCTCTTCTTTTTTTGCTTTACTTCCCCCACACCGAAGAAAAGGAGGAAGCACCTGTTTTATATTTCTTCTTGTGATTCAGAGTGGCCACCATTTTCAAAACTGGCCCTCACCATTCAAGGTCATTGAGAACCACCATGAACTTGTCTGCCTTTGAGTTGGCGTCTGGCAACTCCAAGGTAAGTTTATATGTCCCCCCTCCCCAAAAAAGTGATGGTACTTTGGAGAGGAGGTGGGGGTACAATAGTGTTTTAATAATGGCCTCATCAATTCAGATGCACATCAGTTGCCAGCAAGGGAAACCTTGCCACATAACGATTAGCTGCACTTCCGGATTTTGTTTTCCAGCAGCTCTGCTGCCTCCACCCACAGCCTGGTGACAGAAGACAATCAGCTCTTGTAGGTCTTTCCGCTACCACCATTCTCCTCTAGGTATCTCTCCACAACTGCTTATTTGCCATCATGCTGACACTCTAAGTGGACCACCACCATACCGCATAATGTCCCCATCCAGCCGACGAAACCCCTGCTTTGATCGGAGAGATCTTTGCCTCTTGGTCTCACTTCTCGGCTGTTGCACACCTTCTACTATGCCATCACCTGCCATAATTTGCAGATAGTTACATTTAAATCTCACCAGTCATTCAATGCCCAACAGCAAGCCACCAGTTCTCCGGGTGTGACCACTTACAGACCAGATCTGAGTCCTGGAGATCTTGTTTGTGTAGCATCTGCCATTTTGTGTTTGGAGTCATACTCTGTTGCTTTCAGTTTCAAATCTAACCTCTATCCAGCCTTCCTTGTAGCACCTACTACTGTACGTGTATGTATGTATGTTTTTGCTGTCTATATTTTTTTTAATTTATATTGTGGTAGAGCGTGCTTTTAGTGAATTCACATCCTGGTGGTAAGGACAAAAAAATAAACATACAAGAAAAAAAGATAAACAAAGGCCTATGATTTAAAGGTCAACTATCCAGACTGAGGCATCAGTACTGAATAGCAGGACCTTGTTTATCCCATTCAATGTAAGATGGGTGGATGCCTCCCAACCAAGGATAGCTGTAAGACATCTCTTCGGGTGCCAATACTTCACTAGCCGCTGGTAATCATCAGCATCCCAGGGTACCCAAGTGCTTATTCTCTCTTTCTGCGCATGCAGCTTTGTTACCTGTCTGTGCCTTTGTACACACACACACACACACACAGTATACAAATGCAAGAGCTATTGACTTTTTCAGTGCACGTTTTATCATAATTCAGAATTTGGGAGACCTTCTGATATAATTAAGCACCTTTTGTATTCCAGTGGGGTGTAGCATTACTTTGGGCTTATGTGGGAGTTGGTCATATGCAGTGTAAGGTGAAAGCTGGAATAAAATATAAATATTGCCCCACTGAGTGTAAGTGTTCTATTATTAACTACAGTGAGAAGATATTTAGGACACTCTATTTTGTTAAACAATATTTTGTCCACCGTATTCTATTCATATATTCGGGGCTCTGTAAATGTACAGTGAGCTAGTCAGTGGCCCCTCCTGCACTGTGTACGGGCAGCAGACAATGGGATGAGTGTTCCTGATTGGGTACGGATTATGGTGGGGCCCTCCATGTACTTTGCAGGGGGGGGGGGGGTCCCCCTCAAACGTTTCGTTACGCCACTGGAGCTGGTGTGTCCGCTGGTTTATGCAGCAATATAGAAAGCGGTATTAAAGAAGTTAGAACAAATAGACCAATGACACCTGTTTGTGTGACAAAGGGTTATGCATTAGCTATACTGCCAGTCATCTGGCTACTGATTTTTAGAAGCCGCTTGCACTGCATTGAACTGTTATTCAGCCCTGCTGCAGCCTTCGTAGATCGCAGGGTTACCGCAAGGAATCCGGGCATCTCGCACGTATTCTGCATAATACAAGCAGATTTATGTAGATGACCGATCCTGGGGTGAGCGTTGAATGGCGCAAGCCTTCCATTGGAGGTACCGGAATTTCAGGAGACTGCAACAGCTTGTAACTGTGTGTGTCTGTGTGACTAGTGCTTTCAGCAACACCCATTACGTTGTTAGACGGTGAGAGTTGGTTGGATTGATGAAGCATCAGGATCGGAGTTAGTCGGCGCCATCTTAAGTGTATCGTCGTGGTAATGTGTTCACCTAATGTTGCTTT
The DNA here is from genome assembly GCF_031143425.1 of Pleurodeles waltl. NCBI lineage: Eukaryota > Metazoa > Chordata > Amphibia > Caudata > Salamandridae > Pleurodeles > Pleurodeles waltl. The sequence continues at coordinate 1,464,607,900 of NC_090445.1, forward strand.
AAAACATTGATATGCACACTTTTTAAAAAATGAATTGCATAGCAGAGCCAATTACATAGCATACACTGGATATTGTATCACAACCCATACATCAAAGCGCTGATACGGACACCAGTTTAGCAGGAAATTATGGCGTACTACCTTTAAACGGTGATACGCACACCTATCTTTAACCATTTCATAGCAAATGAACTAGTACCAGAGATATTTAATACATTTGTTTGTCCACTAAATGTTTTCAAATTAAATATCAGCTGGGTGGTAGCTGTTGTGTGTGCATCAGACATACAGACATATGCATATTGTTTCGTTGATTTTTCCGGCAGCGGATAGAATATATAGTTTTTATTGTGCTATGTTATTTTGTTTGAAAACATTGTGGAGATTTATAATGCTGTGAATCAATACCCTAGTAAGATACTGTTTAGTGTGTTGTAGACAAAGCATGGATACACAAGGTATAGAAGCATCGCTTATGTTCCTCTAACAGTAGGATTCTCTCCACAAATTGAATGGGAGGAATGGATTACAAAATTTTAAAATTATTTGGAGGAGATAGATGGACAAAAGTTCCAGCCATCCAGGAAAAGGGCCCTATTGGTAAATGCTTCAGGAAAGGAGGGCCAACACATTTTTAAGTATTTACAAGCAGCAATTGGTGCAGATAATGAGATAATAGAAAATCCATATCTGGAAGCTAAGAAAAGATTAGAAATTTATTTTGGCAAACAAGCTAATATTGTAATGCAAAGCCATAAGTTTTATATTCTACCACAGAGGGAGAGTGAATCAGTAGACCAATTTGTAACATGACTTAGGGACCTTGCCTTAAAGTGTGATTTTGGCAATATGACTGATCAGATGATAAGAGACCAACTAAAAGTACAATGTAAAAATAAACATATGCAAGAAAGTCTATGGGCAGCGAGAAACCCGATGTTACTGGAGGCTATTGGTATAGCTAAAATTGTCGAAGAAGCTGAAATATGTATGAATGAGATGCAAAAGATGGAACCAAGACAGTCACCACACAGTGAATATGTTAATTTGGTTAGAAAGAAAGACTTGCATGTGAAGTCATCAAAGGAAGGGAGTAGCAAAGAAAAATATATCAATGATAAAGGGAGGGAAAGAATTGTTAACGAACCAGGATTTAAAGGATATTATTGGTGTGGCAGTTTATATCATGCTACTGATTTCACAGGATGCTTTGCTCGTGACAAAGATTGTTGAAAGTGTGGTAAGAAGGGTCACTTAGCAAGAATATGTAAGGCAAATGTCAAGGTGGCGTGCATTAATGAGCAAGAGTTCGTCCCGGATAGAGTGTTATGCGTTGACAGCAGGGAAAATGTAGCAATTAACAGACCAAAAGCATTATTCAGAGACAATGGAAAGGAAATTGAGCTGATGGTGGAACCTGGATCAATGTACACTATTGCTCCATGTAAAATTTTCAATAGAGTGTGGCATGGAATGCAATTACAAACTCGTGATGAGAGATTGAAAGGCTATGGTGGAGCAGATATTAACATAAAAGACTTTGGGGGTGATTATGACCCCGTCCGCCAAGGTACCGCCGCCAAATGACCGCACTGCAGTCAAAAGACCGCGGCGGCCATTCAGACATTTCCTCTGGGCCGGCGGGCGCTCTCCAAAAGAGCGCCCGCCGGCCCAGAGGAAATGCCCTGCAACGAGGACGCCGGCTCAGAATTGAGCCGGCGTAGTTGCAGGGGTGCGACGGGTGCAGTTTGCACCCGTCGCGTATTTCAGTGTCTGCATTGCAGACACTGAAATACACAGTGGGGCCCTCTTACGGGGGCCCCTGCAGTGCCCATGCCATGGGCATGGGCACTGCAGGGGCCCCCAGGGGCCCCGCGGCACCCCCTACCGCCATCCTGTTCCTGGCGGGCTCCGCCGCCATGGAGGATTCCCCCGAGCAGCGGGAAGTCGGCGGGAGACCGCTGACTTTCCGCTTCTGACCGCGGCTGAACCGCCGCGGTCAGAATGCTCGTGGGAGCACCGCCAGCCTGTTGGCGGTGCTCCCGTGGTCGGTGGCCCTGGCGGCCACCGGCCGCCAGGGTCAGAATGACCCCCTTTATGTATGCAACATTTGAGTTTCAGTGAAGGAAATCAGAAGGGAAATTGTATGTATTGAGGGAGTGCCCACCTATACTTGGGTAAATGCAGCAGTACTTGGGTAAATGCAGCAGTTTGATTTGCATGTGATACTAGATCCCAGGTCTAATGAGCAGGTGCTGACAGTGCAGGAGGGAGAGAATGTTGACAGAATTTTGAGAATATTTGAGGAAATATTTGAGAATCTCTTAGGTGTGTTAACGGGATATGTGCATGAGATCAAATTAAAGGAAGGGGCAGTGCTGGTAAGACATAGGCCCTCATTATGACCCTGGCAGATGGTGCAATGATGGTGGTAGGATCGCAAACTGGCCTGCGGTCATTACCGCCCCATTATGACATTGGCGGTTTGGCATATGCCAAACCGCCAATGTACCGCACCGTCTGCCACGGCGGTAATGACCGCCAGGCTGGAGACAATGGTCTCCAGCCCGACGGCCGTCGCTAGTCCGCCGGCGGTATCATGACCCCACATACCTCCATGGATTTCGTGGGGTTTTGAATCGCCACGAAATCCATGGCGGTAGGCACTATCAGTCCCTGAGAATTTGTTCCCTGGCATTGATTGGGGTCTCCCCCTCCCCCTTCCCTGAGTCCACCCCCAACACCCACGACCCCCCAAAGGTAGTAGGACCCCCTCCCCACCTCCACCCCCAACCCCCATAGACCCCCAAAACATACCCCCCACACCCCTTCACGTACTCTCACACCACTCACACACTTACACGCGCACATACATGTACACATGCACACATACATACACAGCACATTTCCCCTACACACATTACACCCCCGCATACATACACGCACTCACACACACCCTCTAAACACTCACACCCACACAACACCACCCTCCCCTGACGGACAATCACCTTACCTGTTTCGGTGGTCCTCCGGGAGGGAACGGGATCCATGGGGGCTGTCCGCCGCCAGCACCCCGTCACCAGAACACCCCCACGCCGAATACTGGGATGTAACCCGGTGAGTGGTGTTCTGATGACGTGGCGGTGACGGTGGAGCAGCCTCCACTACACTGCCGACCGCCAGCATGGCTGCTGGCGGCTCTCTGTCCCAAAAAGGGCGGAGGGTCGCCAGCAGTCATAATATGGTTGGCTGAAGACTGCCAACACTGGCGGTCTTCGGCCTGGCGGAACCTCGGCGGTCTTAGGAAAAGACCGCTGAGGTTGAAATGAGGGCCATAGTGTGAGAAAGGTACCAATAGCAATAAGGCATGAGGTTAAAGCAATGTTAATGGAAATGCAAAAGGAGGGCATAATCGAACCAGTGGAGGCATCGGAATGGTTGTGCCCAATGGTAATAACCAAGCAATCTGCTGGGCAATTGAGATTCTGCATGGATCTGAGATCACTGAACCAGAGTATAAGTTGGACAGTTTTCCTTTACCAAACATTTCTGATATGGTGTTGCAGTTGAGTGGTGCTCGATATTTCACTAGATTGGATTTGAATTCTGCGTACCATCAGATTAAATTGCATGAGAAGTCAAAAAATTTAACTGCCTTCATAACCATGGAAGGAGTTTTCCAGTTTACCAGGTTACCGTTCGGGCTGGCGTCAGCTTCGTCTGTCGCTAGTGAATGATGAACATCTTATTTGAAGGTTTTCCACGTGTGAGATTTTTTCAGGACGATATTTTGATTAATGGGGCTATGAAGGAAGAACACAACGGTACCTTGGTGAGGGTGTTAGAAATTTTGAGAAAGGCAGGGTTGACCATTTGCAAAGACAAATGTCAATTTCTGTTAGAGGAGATAGAATACTTAGGATATAGTATTTCAAGACACGGAGTTAGTCCAAAGGAGGATTTAGTCAAATCCATAAAGGACACCGCAACACCCACCGGAAAGGACCAGCTTAGGTCGTTTATGGGGCTAGTCGAGTATTATTCGAAGTATGTGAATAACTTTGCAGAAAGATGGAGTCTTTGAGAGAGTTGCTAAGAAATGGAAAGGAATGCCAGTGGAGGAACAAACAGGAGCAGACATTTAGAAGGATTAATGGAGAAATTGCAAATGTTAAGATATTAACTCTTTTGAGCCAAGGTGTAGGACATAGGTAACAGTGGATGCGAGTACACATGGATTGGGTGCAGTATTGTCACTATACAAAGATGGGGTGGAAAATCCAGTAGCATTTGCATCACGGTCTTTAACTAAAACAGAGCGTAACTATGCAGTAATTGAAAAGGAAGCCTTGGCTGCAACCTGGGGTGTGGAGTATTTCCGCACACATGTGTGGGGCATTTACTTCACACTGCATACAGATCACAAACCCTTACTAAACGTGTTGAGACCTGAAGGGACAAACAAGATGTCTGCGAGGTTAGCTAGACTCATGGCTAGTCTTCAAGAGTATCGCTGTGAGCTAGAATATGTGGCCAGGTGGAAAAATGTGCAGGCTGACTGTTTGTCAAGACTACCTTTGAAAACAATAAGCAAGCTGCAAAAAGATTAGCAAGTCGTATGTGTGGAAGTGGGTGTGAAAGATGCGTTGGAAGGGAATTTTAGAGCCATCACACGTGAGGAGTGGGAAGCAGCCATGGGCACTGATGAGGTATACCAGGAGTAATTTGAACACTGATGTTTATCCTTTTGTGAAGTTGCAAGAAGAATTGACAAATGGGGAGGATGAGAACATAATAATGCAAGGAGACAGATTTATACCTCCCAATGGTGTGAGGGAAAAAATTGGTGATGTTAGCGCATGAAGTCCATCTATGTTAAACTCTTACACAGAAAAGACTGAAAGAGAAATTTTGGTGGCCAAGGATGGATCTTGTAGTCAAAGAATGTGTGGAGAAATGCATATTGTGCAAGGAGAGTAAGAAAAGATTAAAGGTCATAATTGAAGGCATGGGATCTATTAGCGAGGGGGAAAGTTCTTGGAGAAAATTATGCTGGGATATAATTGGGCCCATGGATTATTTAAGTGCAGGAGAACATTTTGCTGTGGTTATGGTGGTTGTTTATTTTAGATGGGTGATGGTGGAGTTTGTGAGAAACATAACAATGGAAAGTGTGATTAAAATAATGAAAGCTGTGGTTCGGAGAGAGGGAAATCCAAATATACTGGTAAAATACAATGGAACACAACTCACATCTGTGAAAATGAGTGACTTCTTAAGTGGCTGTAGATCAAACATATGTGGGAAATGGAGGGGGCAAACAATATAACATAAAATGGAGTGACAAAGGAAACACTGTTTAGAAGGATGCGAGGTAGCGACACAAGAACAAAGTTGTCACCACAGTGGAAGGATGAAAGAGGAAGGAAGAAAAGTGTAAGGAATGAAGAAGGAAGGAAATTCAAGGGTGATTGGGTGAAAATAAAGTTAGGAAGAAAAAGAAATAGTGCTAATAAATTTTCACTTCCTCCATGAAATCGGAGTAATCTTTCATAAATCCTCAATTTTCCTTCACTGGGATCACCTCCAATGAACTCCAACACAAAACCACAGTCACAGGTGGAATTACACATCACTTTCTTGTCCAACACAACTTAGATGTACAGGGTCTCAAGGAAAAAAAGACGAGTTACATATAAACTGATATATTCTGTCAAAGTTCATTACTGATTTGCAAAGTATTACAAGTGACTTAGAAAACAAATCGGAGCCTAGACTACAGATTTTCTGGCCTCTTGTACAGCGTTGGCCTGTACATTTTTCAACCAGGCAATATTGCCTGGAAAGAGAGGGATTACATGAATTAAAATGAGCCAGTGATTGTTTTTTTCTGTCCACTCCACTTAATGTTCACCAAGTGTCTTGAGTGACGAGATACCCCAGAGCGGCCTCTCGTTTCTTAAACGAGAGGTCGCTCTGGGGTATCTCGTCAGGGTTAAGGAGACTTCTAGGTCTCTCCCACAAGTTAAGCGGTACCCTGGGATCCCACAGCACTGTGCCACATTTGTGGCTGGGTTGGAATACAGAAGACAGATAGGGGGCTATGGTATGGCAGTAAAACTGTTAATCTGCTACAGAGAATGAGCTTATGGTGCTGCATCGTCAAAGGGAGTGTAAACTTGTAGGCTAATGCAGGAAAATAGAAAGGAATTGAGTGCACCAGATCAATGGGAGAATTCTGGTCTGACAGCAGATAGCAGAAATACAAAGAGGTTTCAGTGGAAGCCTTGTAGAAACAGATGACAGGAGCTAGTTGTCCACTAGAACAAGCCTTGGCAATGCCAATTGGTCGTGCTTATTTTTACATACAAACAAGATGGACTGGCATTGCCAATAAAGTGGCTCTGTTTTTAATGTTGCATTTGGAATTGGACAAATGATGAACTACCCATGGCAGAACCAAAAAGCTCCTGTAGGCAAGTCACAAACAGAAAGTAAGGAAAGCAAGAAATACAAGCAAGTCAACTGAGGTTGGCTTGAAAGCCATTGAATCTTGAGAAAAGATTAGCTATGTGCAGTATGGTAACAATGCTGTCTACCGGACAGACAGCTTGAGCTATCTGTAGTGAGATCGCAAAACTGAAGTGTGGAATCAAGAACTAGCCATCGAATGGGACAGCATCACAATGATTTAAATCAGTAGGAAGACCCTGTGGTTCCCTACATGCAGAATAAGACTAGGTAAATGCTGGTCCTATACTGAACAGGGCTGTAGTACTCAAATGCAATAGTTTGCAACTTCATTGACATTATACATTGTATTAGAACACAGGAATGTTGCAAGCTCCATTGGAGACAATGGAGTGCTCTGGGCCTTTACTGGCTGGTAAAAGCCCGGAGCATCAACATTCCAATGTTCTTTGTTCACAGCAACAGCTGTGAACAAAAGGCCTCATGATGCCCGAAGGGATCCCCTCGGGCTCTGTGAGGACTTTGTTTTATTTAATGCTGGAGGGGGCCTTTAATGGTCGGTATAGCCTGCTACAGTGGACTCTAAGGTTATATTAGAACATTGGCATGGTGGAAGCTCCATTGGAGACAATGGAGTGCTCCAGGCTTCTAATGGCTGGTAAAAGCCCGAAGCTCCAACATTCCAATGTTTGTCCTTCATAGCTGTTGCTGTGAGCAAAGGCCTCCTGGAACCTGAGGAAATTTCAATCCCCTCGGGCTCCATGAGGCCTTTGTTTTATTAATTAGAACATTTTGGGCCAGATGTAGCAAACGTTTGCGACTCGCAAACGGGCCGATTCGCAATTTGCGACAGTGCAAAATCGGAAATGGGATGCAAAAAGCCCATTTCCGACTCGCAAAAAGCGATGGGACCCGTTTGCGAGTCGCATCCGCTGCGACCCCATTTTGCGACCCGCAAATTGCAAGTCGCAATTTGCGAGTCGCAAACCTTATGCAATTGCAACTCGCAAATTGCGACTAGTCGCAAAAAGCCCAGTTTGCATGTCCCATTTACCACTAACTCAGAGCAGGTGGTAACCATTACCAAAGTATAAAAGGGGACCCAGAAGGCATCTGGGTTACTCAAGATGGCGGAGATATACCGGATAGCAGTGAGGAGGAGAGTCTACGCAGCCCAGCAGAGGAGGAGGAGGGGCCACAGACAGGAGAAGATATATAGAACCAGGCAGACTCTTTTTCAGCAAACTGAAGAGGAGATCTATGACAAATACCGCCTTAGCAGCGCAGCCATTCTAGAATTAATAGATTTACTGAAACCACAGCTAGAACACAAGACTCTGCGTGGCTGCGCCATCCCTACGCATGTGCAAGTGCTATGCGCACTGCACCTCCTGGCCTCAGGGAGCTATCAGGGGGTCATTGCCGTGGCAGGTGGGGTATCCCAAAGTGCAGTGTCAAAGTTCCTCAGGGCATTCCTAGATGCCTTAGTCACGCACATGTCTCACTTCATATACTTACCAAGGAATGAGGCAGAAATTAACAGCACCAAGCTGGACTTTTACCGCATTGCCCACTTTCCTCATGCCATAGAGTGTGTAGATGGGACTCACATTCAAATATGCCCCCCTGCTAATCTGGAACACATTTTCCGCAACAGGAAGTGTACCCACTCACTCAACATACAGGTTGTTTGTGATGCCCATTATGTCATCACGGACATCGTAGCTAAGTTTCCTGGCAGTACCCATGACTCATACATTTTTAGGCATAGTGGGATACATCAACGCCTGGAACGTGGGGAATTTGGAGACGGTTACCTCCTAGGTAGAGCCACAGACACTTGCAGACATACACACAGGTCACGGTGCACGACAATCTGGACTTCCTAACCGTGTACTTTTGTGCCCAACAGGTGACAGTGCATATGCTCTCAGGCCTTGGATCATGACTCCGTTTTTAACACCCAGAACTGAATCAGAGAGGCAATACAACAGTGCGCATAAGAGGACCAGGAACCTGATCGAGCGCACCTTCGGACTGCTGAAGGCAAGATTTAGATGCCTCCACCGCAGTGGAGGCGCCCTCCAATACACCCCCATTACCGCTTTCAAAATTGTGGTCGCATGCGCCATCCTCCACAACATAGCCACCCGACGTGGGCTACCTCTCACCCCTGCAGACCCAGATCCTGATGATGAAGAGCAAGAACAACCACATCGCCATCATGGGGATAGGAGTCTAGCTAATCAAGGCAGACTGAGACGGGACCACATTGCAACGCAATATTTTGGACGGTACGTGTCAACTCCAACCATACTCACCTATTAACCATTTGTTAAGTGGAACAAAAATAACTGTTTTATTAATGTCATGAAGAAACTATATACAAGTTGAAATTGTCCATGGGCAGGAAAATGCCAACCAGTCATGTGGCACAATAACGCCATGTGCCATATTAATCTGTCCTGGCTGTTATCTATGATCTCCTGCCCCTCCTGCCAGCCTGGCTGGTCCCTGCTGCGTCCATGGTGCTGTGCCTACCACTCCTCAGCACCCTACTGTGAGTGGCAGAGACACTGCTCACTGTTGAGCCCTCCTCCCAGGTGTATTTGTTAACTTCCTGGCTGTGATGTCATCATCATGTGCCAGGAAGTGTTTCCAGGGTGTTCTGGTATGCTTTCTGGAGTGTTCTGCTGCATCTGCAAGCAATTTTGAAGGTATTCGCAATTTGCGACACCCACTCGCTAATTGCGAGTTCGTTTTTTGCACACTCGCAAACAGCGACCTCGCAAACTGCGGACTCGCACACAGCGTTGCGAGTCCGGCTGCGAGTCGCAAAATCGGATCGCTTTTTTTTCTGGCATTCCAATTTGCGACTCGCATTTTGCGAGTCGCATCAACTCGCAAAATGCGAGTCGCAATTTTTATTTTTGCTACATCTGGCCCTTTGTCCTCTAGGGACGGAATATTCAAATAGCCTTATAGTCCTTTGTAGCTGGGCTATACTGCCATTAAAGGCCTGCTCCCTTGTTAAAGGCCATCACCCTTCAGCTCAGGCCTTTAACGCTGGAGCAGGCCTTTTATGGCTAGTATAGCCCACAAAGGTGGGGTGTAAGGCTATATTGCACACACCTGACGGGTACTGTACAGACAGCAGCAGTGCAGTCTTCACACACAAATATACAGTCTAGCTCCACATGAGCAACAGCAGCACGTTTCTCTTGCTCAAAAAGGTCTGCGTAGTTGTCTGTACGAGTTTTGACTGAGTAGGCAGCAACAGTTCCTGATGCAAGAAGACATCTATTTTAGCAAGTGTTGCCCTGGACTATGTACACAGTTGATCAAATATGTGGGCATCATTTTATTTAAATGAAGAATTTGGAACAAAAACACATTTTTGGATTTTCAGTTTTTTCCAGTAAATATCAGATTGTTCTTGAAATTAAGTTTGCAGAAGCTAAGAGAAAATGATAGCTTTCAAAATAAATCAGTATATAGATGCCTTCCTTTTTACCATGAAAAAGTAACTGTGGTGTAGAAAGGACAGTTTCTGTAATTTGCATTTTTTACATTACTTTAGCATCCGCCAAACCCTAATCTAAAGTTATTTTTCATGCAATGTGTACATTTCTTTGATATTCACAAGTTGCAACAATATGATTGATTTCACCAAAGGAATTCGAGTATGTGACATCGTTTTTAAAAAAAATATATTTTTATTATTATTTTACTTACAAACAGACATAATTTCGGTACTGTTTACATTACTTGTTTCTGTGTTCATACTTATTGCTTCATCGTACATCTTGGGTTCTGCATCAATATCAGTCTAATTCTTGGTGATAAATCATTCACGGTTGGGATACTTCTTATGCATGTGAGCATTCATTATTCATAGTCATTTATTGTAGTAATTACCTGTCTGATTCCATTCAGAACTATTTACACAATGGTGATGTGTGGTGTCTGTACGTTGGTGTGATGAGGAGGGTCTGTTGATATTAGTTTATTCAGTTCTTTGTTAATCCTTAAGTACTGAATCTAGCAATCTAGGGGGGATGGTCTCTGCATGCGCTTACTGTGCTCTGATGCAATCATGCTCTCTCCTCTAAAAGGTCTGTTATGTCGTGGTGCAAACTGACTCTTTCTACTTGTGTCTACCATGTTGGTACTTGACCTGCCTCCTTTTTCCTCACCCATGCCAGTTTACTACTGTATACTCCTTACTCTTAAGTTCTGTTCTATGGGGAGTCCGTCATCTCTCTGCTCGTTCCCGTTTCCTGGTCTCCTTGCTCCCATCTATCTAATATTTCCTCCCAGTCAGGGGCAATGGGTTTCAGGCGTAGTCCTTTCATCTCCTCTCGTCTCAGTGCCTGTAGTTCAGCTCTTGCCCTCTTTGAGACATCCCTTCTCCAGATCTTTAGTGGGGGGCTTTCAGAAGATTTCCATCCAATGGCAATCTGTATCTGTCTCCTAAATAGTACCAGAGCCAGGTCCAAGAATCTTGCTTTTACCGATCCAGCCGCTGCTCCGGCATACAGTCCCGACATGCCGATGGGGACTGATCCAGTCCCAACTCCAGCAGCGTCCCTAGTTTGTCCAGTACCTCTCCCCAGGCCTGCCGGATCTCGGAGCACTACCATAGCATGTGGTCCAGGTCCGCATCCAGTTCCCTAACCCTGGGGCATGCTCTAGTTTTGCCTCCGTAAATAATGTTTAGTCTATGTGGGGTGAGGTACGTCCTGTGTAGGTAATTGTATTGGATATAGCGCAGTCGTGTGTTTTGTGATACCGTCTTGGGGTAGGACAGTGCTCTCTTCCAGGCCGACTCCGTTAAGTCTTCCCCTAGTGTTTTTTCCCAGCATTCTCTTAATACTTGTAATGGCACAATGGAGCATTCCAATTGGGCCTTATATAATTTAGCTACTAGGTGGGTTTCATCGCCCAGTGTCAGGAGGTGATGAAGGATCTTATGAACCTCGGGTTCCGCGTTGACGGTGTCCCAGAGTGATTTTATACGGTGTGTTAGGTATTGATATGACAAGAATCACCCGCCTGGGACATTATTCTTGTCGGTCATGTCTGTGAAGGTTCTCATTATCCCGTCCTGAAAGAAATCTCCAATTGTCTGCACTCCAGCCCGCGCCCAGACTCCCAGCCCGTGGCTCATTAGTGATTTATCTGGTGAGTTCTGTACCAGCACTGTTAATGGAAGGGCTGGTGAGTAAGCTACTCCCACCCCTACTCGTCGCGAGCAGCGCTTCCAGCAGGTGATCGCAACCTTCATTAGGACGCTTTCCTCCCCGTGTGCTCCACCTCGGGCAATCATGTGTGCTAGTATCTTGCCTATATCCTGCACTCCGGCGTCAGTGCATCTGTCCAGCTGGCCTCTTCCCCTCAGCCATCCGACTGTCCACTGGAGTTGACAGGCCAGATAGTATAGGTCAAAGTCCGGCACCCCCAGACTCCCCATGAGTATTGGACTAGTTAGAGCCGTCAGCGATGTGCGCCTCCATCCCACACCAGGTCCCTGAGAAGTGTATTTAAGTCGTGAAACCATGCCGAAGGCACGAGCACAGGCAGGTTGGCAAAGAAGTAGAGAAGGCGTGGAAGCTGGATCATCTTAGATAGGGACACCCTAGCTGATATGGTTAGTCTGAGTGATCTCCAGAATCTCACTGAGGACCGGAGCGAACGCAACGCCTTGCCCAGATTACCCTTGCGGAGGTCTTTTTAATCGTGAAACACGTGTATTCCGTGTATTCCCCGGGGCAAGAGGAAGGTCGCTCTCTGCCCTCTACCATGGGAAAGACAAAGGTCTTACCACGGTTCAGACGGAGTCTAGAGACCGCACCAAAGTCATCTAATATTCTCAATGCCCTTGGCAAACTGGTTTCGCCATTTCTCAGATAAATTAATACATCGTCCACATAGAGTGAGATGATGTGTTCAATTTGCCCCCACTCTACTCCATGTCCCTTTCCCTCCGTCCGGAACCGGGCCGCTAGCGGTTCGATTGCCAGAGCAAATAACAGAGGGGACAGCGGACATCCCTGTCTAGTTCCCCTGTGTACAAGGTAAGTCTCAGAAATTATTTTAAGCGTTCTCACTCGTGCCAGGGGAGTCGTGTATAGCAGGTGTACCCAGCGCACCCAACCCTCACCCATCCCCATCTGGAGCATCACTGAGCGCAGGAAATCCCATTGTATCGAGTCAAAGGCTTTTTCAAAATCTATTGCCAACAGCGTCGCCCCATTGGGTTTTGCAGCTTGCGGCATATGTAAACAGGCGTCTCAAATTTAGGGAGGTGTTTCGTGCTGGGATAAACCCATTTTGGTCTTCATGTATTAAATTGGGGATGTAGCTGAGCAGTCTGTTGGCCATTAGTTTACTCAAAATTTTAAAATCACAATTTAACATTGACAGCGGTCAGAAGTCAGTCACTGAGAGCTCACCTGTGTCCCGTTTGGGCAGCGGGACCACTAGAGCTTCTCTCAGTGTCCCTGGTAGGGAACCCCGTTGGAGAGCTTCCACATACATTTCAACTAGTCTGGGAGCCAGCAGTGCGGAATACTTCTTGTAGAAGTCCATCGGAAGACCATCCGTACCCGGGGTCTTCCCCACTGCCAGCTGCTCTATGGCCTGTTTTACCACTTCTAGAGTCACTGGTCTCCCTAGGCTGTCCCCGTCCTGTTCCGTCAGAGTGGTCAATGTTAATGCCCCCAGGTAATCACTGAACCTTTCGTTTTCCAGGTTCTCCGGTTGTCTGTATAGGTAGGTGTAGAACTTCCTAAAGGCTCCATTGACCTCATTAGGTGTGTGTTTATGTAGTCCCTTCGCATCTTTTACTGCTCTCTATAGGCATCCCCTCTCCTCCTGGTCTCACCAACCATGCCAGCATCCTCCCCGACCTGCCCTCCTTTGCTTGTATTGAGGTATTTGTGTGTTGTGGCATCTTAACTGTTCCTCAGTCTTAGCGTGCGAATCCTTCGCCTCTCTGAGTCTATCACATTCTAAGGCAGTTCTGCTCTTTTTCTTTTCTTCTTCGTGGATGGTTTTCTCGAAACCTATTAGCTCACGCTCAAGAGTGCGGGTAATCCCAACAGTCTGGCTCATGCAATGCCCTCTTACCGCAACCTTTAGCGTCTCCCATTCCACCCCTCTAGTTGACGCTGAGCCAGAGTTGGTGGCGATGTGATCTGTGAGAAAGGAACACAATGGCGGTCATTCTGACCGCGGCGGGCGGCGGTCGCCGCCCGCCATGCGGTTACCGCCGAATGACCGCTCCGCGGTCAGGAGACCACGGCAGCCATTCTGGCTTTCCCGCTGAGCCGGCGGGCGACCGCCAAAAGGCTGCACGCCGGCCCAGCGGGAAAGCCCCTGCAACGCGGAAGCCGGCTCCGAATGGAGCCGGCGGAGTTGCAGGGGTGCGACGGGTGCAGTGGCACCCGTCGCGATTTTCACTGTCTGCAAAGCAGACAGTGAAAATCTGTATGGGACCCTGTTAGGGGGCCCCACGACACCCGTTCCCGCCATCCTGGTTCTGGCGGTAAAAACCGCCAGAAACAGGCTGGCGGGAAGGGGGTCGGAATCCCCATGGCGGCGCTGCAAGCAGCGCCGCCATGGAGGATTCCCTGGGCCAGGGGAAAACCGGTGGGAAACCGCTGGTTCCCCTTTTCTGACCGCGGCTTTACCGCCGCGGTCAGAATAGCCCAGGAAGCACCGCCAGCCTGTTGGCGGTGCTTCCGCTGCCCTCCGCCCTGGCGGTCAGAGACCGCCAGGGTTGGAATGAGGGCCAATGTCTCCCTGTACGCTTGGTCCTCTAGTGCGGCTGGGCCCAATCTCCATAATGGTATAGGGGGTCTGTCTCTAGTTGCTCGCCATGTGCAAAGCAGTGGGTTAGGATCAGACAGAGTGCGCCCCAGATATTCAGTGTGGGTCATGTTCTGAGCTAGCGCTGCTGAGCAACTCACCCTGTCAATTCTGGTGTGTAACTGGTGTAAGTGTGAAAAGTAGGAGTAGTCCCTATCTTGCGGATGCTGCACGTGCCATACATCCACCAAACCCCAGCCCCGGATCCATTCATCCATGTGTCTAGCTATCTTATGCATTGTTGCTCCAGCCAGCCAGCACTATTAAAGTCCCCTGCTTATAGCAGCTCCCCCCCCGTCTGGCGCGTGAGGAGGCTCGATAGGCGCTGCATGAAGGGTATCTGGTCCTGGTTGGGTGCATAGATACTGCTAATGGTAATTGTAACTCCATGTAATATACCTTCCACAACTACAAACCTGCCTTCTTGGTCTATGTCCACAGCTTTGGCCTCAAAGGGGACTCCTGCTCTTACCCATATCAGTGCTCCCCTAGCGTAGGCCGAGTACTTGGTGGCAAATATCTGTCCCCTCCATCTATGCCAAAGTTTGTCTATTTCGGTGGTGGTGAGGTGAGTCTCCTGTAGCATAGCGATATGAACCCCTCGCTGTTTCAAATACGATAACACTCTGTACCTTTTAGAGGGCGATCCCATTCCCCTGATATTCCAGGTCAGAAAGTTGTATTCAGCCATGCTAGATTAATTAGGGTGAAACTGAGTTCTGTTGCGCCCCTTTGTGCCCCATCCTCCACTTCTCGTTGTGAAGGATTGTGTATTACGTTCTCAATGTTTCCATCACCATCAAAAAAATACAAACGTAAACCCCAACTCCTGGACCCCAGGGCACCTCTCGAAATGTAGGTTGCCCATAACACATTGCAAAGGTGAAGCAATAACAACAAGTTGATTAAAGTTCTCGCCATCCTGTCTCGTGGCCGGGAAACTAGTAGTGGGGTGGATGAGTGTCCTTCGGGGCCTCATTCATGTGACACTCCTCACCTCGTGTTCAGGTTATAAACTACTTAACCTAGCTCGTCCGCCGTCTGCAGGGCTACCCTTGGTGCATCTCCTGAGCCGCCGGAGCCCCCCTCAGAGAACATGGATGCACGATCTGAGTCTCCACTACCGCTATCCACCGATGGAGCACCCCTACAAACGGAGGCCGCCACGTTCAGTGCGTCTATTTTTGCCAGTTCCTTTTGGGCTGCGGTTGGTCTTGCCCGCGATCTGTTTCTGTTTCGCTGTCTCCTCTGACCCCTTCCACCCGTGTGGACCATGCGCTCGTTCTGGCCACGCGGTCCCTCCGCCATTCCCTTCGCCTTCGGCCACTCCCATGTCTCCTCAGGTGTTTTAAAGAACATGGTTTTGACGTCTAGGATTGCCTTTAGTTTGGCCGGAAAGAGAAGGGAGTATGGTATCCCAGCCTCTCGGAGTGTCCTCTTCACCGTCGTGTATGAAGCCTGTTTTATCTGCACTTCCATAGTGAAATCGGGAAACAGAGTCACTGTGGCATTTTCGACTCTGAATGGTCCAGCCTCCCTGGCCCTTTGGAGTAGGGTATCTCTATCTCTGTAGTGCATTAGTTTGGCTATCACCATCCTTGGTGAGCTGTGGTCCACTTGCCTCAAGTGGGGGGAATAGGTCTAGCCCTATTCTCCCTCCTCGTCGCCGCATCAGCTCTGCCCCAGCGGCCCACTCTTTCCCTTCCAGCAGAGGCCTCTGGCTTACCAGCAGGGAGAGTACTCCCCTGGGCCGGGCCGCGACATCCGTCCGGTTGCGCCTCCAGGGGTCACGTTTTAACCCACCAAAATGCAGCCGATGGGATCCTTCCGCTGGTCCGCGGGCACCCAACAGCAGGTCGGGCCCGAGCCTAGGCCCCGCCGCCGGTGCCCCTCGCGGTGTCGCTGCTCCACTCCTTACCATGGTGCCGCTCTTCCTGGGTCGACTGCTGCGCGCACCAGGTATCACTTCTAGAGGCCCGGAGCCTCCCCCAGCGCGCCAGCCAGGATTGGCACCCCCCCTCCGGCTCCCAGCCCACTCCATTCCTCCTGCAGCGCCCGCGGGTCAGGACAGCCGGGAGGCCCTGGCCCCGGGCCACCGCAGCAGCACTCCAATCATCAAGGGCCAGGGGAAGCACCCCAGCCAGCCCAGCAGGTCCGGACACGCCGGAAGCCCTCCGGGGGCACGAGCCGCTCCTCACAACAGTGTCCCACCTCCACGGCCCAGCAAGGCACCGCCGCGCACCGCAGGCCGTCCGGGCCAGGCCTCCAGCCACGCCCGGGTCCACTCCCGGAGCCGTTCGCGGGCGCCTCCGAGTTCTCAAGCGCTGGCTGGCCGCTCCACACCGGAGCCTCTATGTCCCTCTACACGGCCCGGTTTACTGGCTCACAGGGGGAGTAGATTCAGGCAGGATTCTGTTAGGCCCCGACAGAGCCTCGGGATTATGCGCCTGCCATGTTGGTGCAGTTGGCCACGCCCCCGAGTATGTGACATCGTTTATATGATGACATGCATGTGTCTGGGCACACAGAAGACTCACAAGCCAAACCCAACCTACTTAAGTGTACCTGGCGGTAACAGCTACAAGGTAAACTGAGTCAGTTTTTAATGCGAGAATCTCACACCACCCACCCCTCGCTGCCTTTGCTAAGAATGCAAGTAAATCATGCCAGTCAATCGTGCCACAGCATCATGGTTGGAGATCACGTTGCACACAAAGGGACCAATTCACAAAACAATTTTCACATCTAAGTACAACTTAATGCATAAATACCCAATGCTTAATTTGTAAAAGAATAAGTGCTGGGCCCCCTAAGATTTGCTCGTAAGCCTGTTTCCAGTGCTATTAAAGGTCAGGATGCTGACAAGAAAAACAATAATTTGGGAGAATAAAAAACAGCCTAATGCCAACCTGAGGGAAACTGGTGAAAAAAGGAATGACAGAATCAATGGGATAGGCGAGATAGCCCCCAAAAGAGAAAAACCAAGGAAGTAAAAAAACACAGACAATAAAAAACAGAACAGGTAAAGGAAGAAACAGAGGTAAAAATGAAATGTCAAAAAAATTAATAGATAAAAGAAAATTCAAAACAATGAAAATGAATTTTTCACACTTTTACCTGTGGCGGCTGGTGTTAAAGTGCGTTTGGGGCGTTGCGCTGCCAATCATGGTGGAGGTAGAAAGAGGAGCACAGCAAGCAGCTTAACATTAAAGATTGCAGAGTGTTTGCAGTTAACCAGTCGAGATAGCCTTGTTTTTTTTTGTTTTTTTGGGAGGGATCAGGCAAGATGAAGTGGATGCTTTTGCAATTGTGCCGGGCAAGGGTTACCTTGCCCTCAAGGCCCAAGCTAGTGCAGTGATGTCACAAGTAGTGGGAAGAAGTGCTTCAGAATCTCTGCATTAGTCTTCTTAGGGTGTGATTCCTGTGGCCCAGGGCGGAATCAGCAGAGCACCATGGAAGTAAATGGCTGTGGGTATGGCTTGCCTATAATGTCAATGTAGAAGTGGGAGATACTAAGCAGTTGCGTTAGGGAGGAGTCTGGTGGCTCTCTCCAGCCGGTGCCGAGGACTGGACCTGTTAAAGAATGGGGAACATGCTCATCAGTGTGGTGCAGGGAAGCAGCTCCTTATACACATGCTGCTGACTGACATGATACTAATAGCTATGACAGCTGCTGGTACAACCAATCTTTGCAGCCCTCAGCCCTGTCTTCCTGCAGCTATGAGGGACATCCTTAGCAGGGCAGCCTGGCCGAGGCCTCCTTTCACCACTGCACAATATAAACGCCTTTTGAAGTTCCTGAGATGCTTGGTAAGTGGAACTTTTCTTTTTCCTGCAAAAATAAATGTATTAATGACAGCACCTGGTTTAATTCACATCAAGAACTGTGTTGTAGTGTGATACTGGAATGCCGAGCTGCACTCGGCATTCCAAGATGCTGCAAGCGTTCTCTCTCTGACAGTTGGCCGTTAGCTGTGGTCAGAGATGGAGCACTGACAGCGTGGTCTGATTATGGAATAAATACTTGGATAATTCAACCAGCGGGAAGCGTCTTATATTTGCAACACTGGCGACGAGGTCCGACGACTTGAGCACCGACGCAGTCAATGTCAAAGAACCTGCGTGTGGACTGGGAAGATTTGGAGGAAGCATAAATCATGCAGGCAAGTTGATTTGGCCGCATTTCAAAAAGTAAAAATAGCTCCCTGACCTGTGTGATCCGAGTGCACGCAATCTGCATTTTAAGACTGAACCCGGTCCTTCTTGATGCAACGGATTCTGGGAGTGAATGTGCCCAACTCCCTGGAGATACACAGGGTGGCTATTTTGAGAGAAACAAGGCCTAATTCCTTTGGAAATCGTACTGAATGTAGTAATCTGATGGCCATCTTAGCTGTTTGGGATGGTTTACATTAAGGACAACGTTGTTCAAGTGAGATACTAGGGAAAGGAACAGTGACATGGAACAAAACATTGTTGTGAAATATAATTTTATTGAATAAACTATTTTCACACAAGATACTATCCCAAAAATAAAAATAAAACGGTGGAATAGACTTGAAGTACTGTTTTGAATTACTGATACAAGGAAGGGAAGAGTGCATTTGGAAGCAATATTACAAATGGATATGAGTGACTATGGGAGGGACTGTCATTCTCCCACCTGTGTTCTTGGCACAACCAGGAACTCCACCGATTGAATGGGAATAATGGGTGGATATTTTTGAGAATTATATTGAAGGTCTGGATGGAAGAGAGTTCCATCCGGCGAGGAAGAAAGCGTTACTATTGAGTACGTTAGGCAAAGAAGGTCAACACATATTCAAATACTTGTCTACAGCGTTGGGCGAGGATGGTCAACCACTGACTGATGTATATGTAGAGGCTAAAGCACATTTGGTGAAGCATTTCGTGAAGGACAGAAATATAGTGATGTGTCGGAATAAGCTTTATACCCAGCCGCAGGGAAGTGAGGAGACTATTGACCAATTCATAACAAGACTACGAGAATTGTCATTAAAATGTCAATTTGGGAATATGATGGATGAAACGATACATGACCAACTGATAGTTCAATGCAAAAATAAGAGGATGCAAGAAAGACTGTAGGCGGCTAGACATCCTTTGCTACAAGATGCTGTAGAGATTGCAAAGGTTGTTGAACAGTCAGAGCAATGGATGAAGGAAATGGAATGAAAAACAACTGATTACAATGTGTCATATGTAGAAAAAGACAAGAAAGAAAGTTCTGGCACCAACAGGGGTTATGTTGTGAGCCCCCCCAAAAAATGGTGCTTATAGGAAAGGAAACAATGTTAATCTGAAGATGGAAAAAATGTGCATGAGGTGTTGCAGTAGCTATCATACTTCAGATTCGAAGAATTGTTTTGCCGTGGGCAAAGATTGTAGAAAATGTGGACAGATAGGACACTTACCACACATGTGCAAGTCAAACAACAGATCTAAAGTTGCAACAATTGATGATGAAGGAGAGGAGGAGGAAGTGAATGCGGACAGAATTTTATGTGTGTTGGATGGCCTGGCGGAGGAAGGGAGGTGTAACAGACCAAAAGCTCTGTTTACTGTGAGGAACAAAAGAATTCAATTGATGGTAGATTCGGGATCTCTGTATACCATTGTGCCTAAAGATTTGTTTAGGCTGCATTGGCCCGAAGTACGTCTACTTCCCAAGGATATTAATCCGGGAGGTTATCAAGGGGAGAAAATAGAATTTATAGGTTATATGTTATAAGATCGAGTTTCAAGACCAATGTATGCGAGGAAAGGTATATGTTGCGGAAAATGGACCTCCGAAATTGGGTTGGAAACATCAATAGGATTTGCACTTGACAAACAATCCCAGGTTACCTAGCCAAGTTATGATAGTGGATGAGATTACAGTAAGGCAGGTACTGGAAGGGGCGAGTGCAGCATTTTCAGAGGATATAGGAGAACTCAGAGGTTATGTGCACAGAATAAGACTTAAGCCCTCTGCGATTCCGGTGGAACATAAAGTAAGGAGAGTTCCTATAGCAGCCAGACTGGAAGTTAAGAGGATGCTTCAGGAGATGGAGGATCAAGGTATCATCGAACCAATAGAGACGTCAAGTTGGATCTCTCCAATTGTCATCAACAAGAAATCAGATGGTACTTTCAGATTTTGTGTGGACTTGCACACTCTGAAACAGAATATAATAATGGATAATTTTCCGCTCCCTAGTATCAATGAGCTAATTTTGATGCTTAAGGGGGGGAAGTATTTCTCCAAATTAGACTTAAAGAGCGCATATCACCAGATAAGGCTCCATGATGATTCCAAACAACTTACAGCATTTATAACAACTGAAGAGGTATTCCAGTTTACTAGAATGCCTTTTGGCTTAGCCTCTGCTGCTGGAGTATTTCAAAGGATGATTGGCCAAATTTTGAAGGGGATTGAGGTTGTTGTGTATTTTCAAGATGACATTTTGATTTTTTCGGATACTATGGAAAACGATAATATACTACTGTTAGAAATTTGGTTTCTGGTTGGCAAGGGTATGCACCGAAGCCAGGCAGAACCCACCCACTCTAGTCAGGGAAAGGGAGTTACACGTCCAAAATAACCCCTGCTCCCCCCCTTGGTAGCTTGGCACGAGCAGTCAGGCCTAACCCGGAGGCAATGTGTAAAGCGTTTGCACAACACACACAACACACGTGACGCAAGATGTACACCACAAAGTAAAGACAACACGGAGCTATGTAAAAATAAACTGTATTGCACAAAACATAATTAGACCAAACATTACACGTCAGTAATACAAGTTACTAATACTCTGCAAGGATAAGCAGTTGTCAAATTAGAACACGTAAGTACTCAGGGTTCTGCAATATAAGCAGTACTCAGGAATTACAGTAAATAAATGTATGCACTTGTCATAAAAATATCATAAATGTCCATAAAAGGAACAATATGGCACATATGGCAAGACATATAGAAAATACATATCTTTAAGAAGATAACCCTGGAACATCCCACCGTCCCAGTACCTTATTTAGTAGGTTAAGGGACTTCTAGAGCCTGGAAGGTCGTGGTGGGGGCCCCTGGCTCTTCTATGTGCTTAATGGGGGCCACACGCAGTTCCTCAGGGAGAGGGGCGGTCGTCAAACTCTCTTGTTTTCCTAACGGGCCCCTCCTGAGGCCTGTGATCTCTGTGGAGCCCCCCCGGCCCTCCACTGGCCCTACCACCAAGGGGGGGGCAAGGAAACCCAACAGAAACAATGCGGATGAGAGGGAGGGGCCCCGGCGAGGGCTTTCTTCCCTGTTACAAAAAAAATGCCCGGCTGAAAACAGGAGTGTCCTACTCCTATGGCAGTGACTGGGGATAGGGGGGATGTTCCCCTCGCCTCCCCAGAGTCCTGCTCCTCAGGGCGGCCCTGGGATCCAGAGGAGACCTCCGATGAAGTCTCTGTCACTCCTGGGGCGCTATCGCACACTCGCCCACACCCGATGTGGTGCACAAGTGTTTTTCTGCAGCTCCCGGGTCGCAGCGGTAATTTTATCCAAAATGGAGGATGGCTGGTGCCCCGGGGGTGCTCTAAGGAGCGACCCGTGCCCCCGGGGTACCGATAGGAGCATGCTTGCTCCGGTTACCTTTTTTGTGTGCCCCGGGGGGCACTGGGGAACGCGCGACTCTAGCGATTCATCGAAATAAGACGCCCGGGCTGCGGCGGTGATCTTTGGCAACCAGAAAGCCCTTTGAACAGTGCGCCGAACAACACTGAAGTCCCGGGCTGTGGCGATGATTATCCGGCAACCAGGAAGCGCTTTTAAAAGCGCATTTAGCAATGCTGGAGGCCTGGGCTGCGGCTGTGATCCTTGCAGCAGGAAGCGCTTTTCAAAGCGCTATTGGGTCATACAGGAGTGCTCTCCAAGCGCTCAGTCCTTGAAGCACCATGCCTCGTGCTGGAGTCGGTTCACAGGGGCCACCACACCCTGCCCCTGGAGACAAAAATGAAAGAAGGAGCCCAGGGCTGGCGAACCCAGCTACAGGCCAGCGCAAAAGTGGATGCAAGCAGTGGCAGTTCCTCCTGTAGATCACAGGTCAGCACAACAACAGCAGTCCATGTTGGTTCCTGGTGAGTCCTCTCAGCAACCTGAATGTCTAAATTGTGTGGAAAATTCCCCTGTACTTACAGTCAGTTTACAGTGTCTTTGTCAATGAGGAGTAGAGGGAGTTCCAACTAGTTACAACTGGTTCTGTGAGTGCCCCTTCTCTTCACCAGCACAGGCTCCAAACATCAGTGGGGGGTAAACACCCCTATTGTGCGAGGCCAGGGCACACCCCGCCTCTCCCTTCTCTCAGCCCAGGAAGACTATACAATATGTTGATGCACCTCTGTGATACCTCCACCCTTCCTGTGCACAGGCTGTCTAAAAAGTATGCACAAAGCCCCAACTGTCAGTCTGCCCAGACGTGGATTGGAGTCAAGCTGCAAAAACACCAGAGTCATAAGCACAGGTAAATGCACACTTTCTAGAAGTGGCATTTCTGTAATAGTTATAAAAAATACACCTACACCAGTAAGCAGCATTTTTTATCACTATCACAACCATACCAAACATGCCTACGCTACCCCTCATAAATCAGACAATACCCCTTACACATAAGGCAGGGTATTTCTAATGTAATCCTATGAGAAGGCAGCACTCACAGCAGTGAGACAGGCAACCTGGCACATGTCCTGCCTTCTACATACATGGCATCCTTCCCTTCGGGCTAGCTAGGGCGTACCTTAAGGGTGACTTACATGTAGTAAAAGGGGAGTTCTGGGTCTGGCAAGGACATTTAGATGCCAGGTCCCTGTGGCAGAAAACTGCACACACAGGCCCTGCGCTAGCAGGCCTGAGATAGGTTTGAAAAGCTACTTCAGTGGGTGGCGCAAGCAGCGCTGCAGGCCCACTTGTAGCATTTAATTTACAAGCCCTGGGTATAGGGATACCACTTTACAAGGGGCTTATAGGTAAATTAAATATGCCAATTAGGTATAAGCCAATCATACCAATTTTATAAGGGAGAGCACATACACTTTAGCACTGGTTAGTAGTGAAAAAGTGCTCAGAGTCATAACGTCATCCAACAAAGGTTAGAATAATTAGGAGGTAAAAGGCAAAAAGTCTGGGGAATGACCCTGTAAAAGGACCTTGTCCAACAACTACTCATAAGGTTGTTGGATAAGATAATTGAAGCCGGTCTAACGCTTAAGAAAGAGAAATGCATATTTTGTGTTGAAGAAGTGGAGTATTTGGGGTACACACTGTCTTCATCTGGAATGAGGCCAAAACTAGACTCATTAGAGGCGATAAGGAAGGCACCATGTCGTTCAGATAAGCATCAATTGAGATCTTTTCTAGGTCTTATTGAATTCTATTCAAAATTTGTGAGAAATTTTGCAGAGAAAACTGAAGAGATTGTTAAGAAAAGGATAGAAGTTTGAGTGGATGGATGACCAACAGAAGCCTTTTGAAGACATTAAGAATGAGATACGTTCTGCAGGGATTTTAGCTCCATTTGATACTAAATGCACACCCATAATAACAGTGGATGATAGTACGTTGGGGCTAGGAGCTGTACTAACGCAGAAGAATAGGGATAGTGAGAAAACGATTGCGTTTGCTTAACGTTCATTGATGCACACTGAACGCAACTATGCTGTCATAGAAAGGGAAGCGCTGGTGGCAGCATGGGCTGTGGAATATTTCAGGATGTATGTGTGGGGTTTACCGATCATAATTCGCACAGATTACAAACAACTAGTGTGAGTTTTGGTACCAGGTGGAACTGAGAAGGTGTCGGCAAGATGAGCTAGGTTAGCAGCACGCTTACAGGAATTCCATTATGCAGTTGAGTACATCCCTGGGTGGAGGAATGTTCAAGCGGATGGGTTGTCAAGGTCACCTTTGCCATGGCCCGAGGTAGACAAGGATATGGTTGAAGCGAGTGAAGGTGAGTATGCAGTCACCAGCATAGAAGATGTGGTAGAATGGGCTCAGGGGGCAGTGAAGGAAAAAACGTGGTGTGACTGTATGGACAAAGATGCAGTCTTACAATTGGTCATGGAGTTAATGATCAATTGTGACTGTTTTTGACTTGTGCCTTATTTGGTCTTTTTTGTGCCTTCCTTAACCTGGTTTTCGCCCTTTAGGCGCTCCCCCTTGCCGCTTCCCCTACTGCTGACTCCCTGCAGCCCCGCCCCCCTTGAGCCCCCATTCGCCGCTCCCTCCGCCTCCCACCTCCCAGCTGCTCCTCCCTCCCCCCTCGCCCCTACCCCCTCCCTTCTTAATGGCTGCTGCTGCCCGTCCGCGCGCGCCTGGACCGCGCCCAGCGCCACCCCCCTGGTCCACACGCCCCCCACACCACCAGCCTTCGCTACTCGGCCAGCGAACTCCTCGCCCTTAACCCTGGTTCCTCCACAGCCTGCTTCCAAGCCACTCCGAAGCACACCAAAGGACCTTTCTCCTGCTGCACCTGCAACTTCACCTGCAACAGAACAAGGAAGCATGCAACAACTAACACCAACCACCTCCACTGCATCCTCCTCAACACACGCTCCGCACGAAAGCACGCCATCGAGCTCTGGGACCTGCTCGACACCACCGCCCTAGACGTAGCCTTCCTGACCGAAACCTGGTGGAACGACTCCTCGGCCCCAGACATCGCCATCGCCATCCCGGACGGCTACAAGATCACCAGATGAGATCGCCCCAACGGGATCGGTGGAGGAATAGCCATCATCCACAAATCCACCCTCAAGATCCACACCCACACGGACGACACCCTCAAGACACTGAACACCTTCACTTCCGGATCCACACGGACCCCAACACTACCCTCAGAGGAACTCTCATATACCGACCTCCAGGACCAAGAGCCCCCTTCAGTGACACCATTTCCGACCTTGCAAGCACCCACGCCCTCGCCTCTACGGACTACATCCTCCTTGGAGACCTCAACTTCCACCTGGAGAACAACAACGACGCCAACACCGCAGCACTGGCCACCAACCTCTCCAACCTCGGACTCAGACAACTGGTCAACACACCCACCCACATCGCCGGCCACACGCTAGACCCTCTCTTCACTGCAAGCAACCACATCTCCTTCAGCCACACCACTGAACTCCACTGGACCGACCACCACTGCGTCCACTTCACATTCAAGAAACACACCGAACACCACCGCACCCAACCACCGCCGCACCGCCGCTGGGGCAAAGTCACTGAGGACCAACTAACCAGCACCCTCGCCAAGAACCCACCGACCAACCCCACCGACCCGGACTCCGCTGCCATCAACCTCCAAAAGTGGATCCTCAACTGCGCCAACACCCTCGCACCACTCAAGAGGCCCACCGTCAACCAAGAAAAGAAAAAAGCAGCCTGGTTCACAGACGAACTCATCACCTCCAAACGCACCTGCCAGAAACTTAAGAAAAGATGGCTTCTCGAGCGCACACCCGTCAGTCTGGCAACCCACAAAGAAGCCACCCGCAAGCACCACCAACTTATCCAACTCGCCAAACGCTCCCACTTCACAGAACGCCTAAACAAGAACGCACACGACAGCAAGGAGCTCTTCTGCATCGTGAAGGAGCTCTCCAACCCCAGTGCCAACGTCAACGACGTCCCACCATCCCAGAAACTCTGCGACGCACTCTCCAACTTCTTTTACCAAAAAATTGCCGCCATCCACGACAGCCTCAACACCACACCTCCGCCAGACCCCACCCCCGACAACTCCTCCTACGCCGTCCGCCTCACCACCTGGACCCACGTAGATGACGCTGAAACTCGAAACACCATGAACTCCATCCACTCAGGATCCCCCTCAGACCCCTGCCCACACCACGTCTACAACAAAGCCAACTCCACCATCGCCCCCCAACTTCGAAAGATCATCAACCTATCCTTCGATACTGCGACTTTCCCGGACAGCTGGAAGCACGCCGATTTCCAAGCCCTCCTCAAGAAACCCAAGGCCGACCTCAACGACCTCAAAAACTTCCACCCGATCTCCCTCCTCCCCTTCCCAGCGAAGGTCATCGAGAAGATCGTCAACGCCCAGCTCACCCACTATCTCGAGGACAACACCATCCTAGACCCCTCCCAATCCGGCTTCAGATGCAATCACAGCACCGAGACTGCGCTCCTCACCGCCACAGATGACATCAGACAGCAAATGGACAATGGCGAACGAAACTGCAGCCCTCATCCTCCTGGACCTCTCCGCTGCCTTCGATACGGTCTGCCACCGCACCCTACTAACACGTCTCCACGAAGCCGGAATACAAGACAAAGCCCTCAACTGGATCTCCTCATTCCTCTCCGGCAGAACCCAGAGAGTCCGACTCCCACCCTTCCGCTCCGAAGCCACAAACTCACCTGCGGTGTCCCCCAAGGCTCCTCACTAAGCCCGACGCTGTTCAACGTCTACATGGCACCCCTCGCACAACTAGCCCGTCAGCACAACCACAGCATTCTCTCTTACGCCGACGACACCCAGCTCATCCTCTCCCTCACCAATGACCCACGCACCGCCAAAGCCAACCTCCACGAGGGATTAAAATCCATCGCCGAGTGGATGAGAAACAGCCACCTGAAATTAAACTCTGACAAGACGGAAGTCCTCATCCTCGGACGCAACCCCTCGGCCTGGGACGACTCCTGGTGGCCCACCGTGCTGGGACCCCCCTCTACTCCAGCCAACCACGCGCGCAACCTCGGCTTCATCCTCGACTCTGCCCTCACCATGTCCAAACAGGTCAACGCAGTCTCCTCCTCCTGCTTCAACACTCTCCGAATGCTCCGCTGGATCTACAAATGGATCCCAACGGAAACCAGAAAAACAGTGACCCAGGCCCTCGTCAGTAGCAGACTTGACTACGGCAACGCACTCTACACAGGCATCCCAGCAAAAGACATCCAACGACTCCAATGCATCCAGAACGCCTCCGCCCGCTTGATCCTCAACGTACCCCGCCGATGCCAGATCTCCCACCACCTGAAGGACCTCCACTGGCTCCCCGTGGACAAGAGGATCACCTTTAAACTCCTCACCCACGCGCACAAAGCACTACACAACGCCGGACCCGCCTACCTGAACAACAGACTCAACTTCTACCTCCCATCCCGCCAACTCCGCTCTGCCAACCTCTCCCTCGCCATCGTTCCCCGATTCCAACGCAAGACCTCCGGCGGCAGATCCTTCTCCTACCTCGCCGCCAAGACCTGGAACTCCCTGCCGATCCCCCTGCGCCAGACCCAGGGCCTCCTCACCTTCAGGAGACTCCTCAAGACCTGGCTCTTCGACCAATAGCAGCACCCCCCCCCTCCCCTCAGCGCCTTGAAACCCTAACGGGTACGTAGCGCGCTTTATAAATTTAATGATTGATTGATTGATTGAAGGTGGGTAGGAGAGAGAGTACAGTGCCATCTCCAATTAGGCCTTATTGAAGGTGATAGATGAGTTGGTGATGTGTGAGTCATGGTAAGAGGTGATTAGATAGTGCCACCTGATGATTTGAGGTATGTGTTATTTACAATCCCACATGAGGGACATTTAGGTCAGATTTGAACAAAAAGAAGGCTGAGAGGACATTTTTGGTGGCCGGGTATGGATCAGAATGTGAATGAGTGGGTGGAACGATGTGATGACTGCAAGGAACGGGAGAAGAGATTGAGAGTAGGTGAGCAAGCTGCGATGGGTGCTATAGATGATCCACGTAGTCCACGACACACGGTTTGCTTAGATTTTATAAGACCTATGGGGAAAGTGAGTTGTGATTTGAGATATGCTTTAGTGATACTGGATGTTCATAGCAGATGGTTGGTGGTGAAGATCATGCATGATATT
Organism: Pleurodeles waltl; assembly: GCF_031143425.1. Lineage (NCBI taxonomy): Eukaryota > Metazoa > Chordata > Amphibia > Caudata > Salamandridae > Pleurodeles > Pleurodeles waltl. The sequence continues at coordinate 1,464,636,135 of NC_090445.1, forward strand.
ACTACCCAAAGTACGATCAGGACACTAGAGGGAATTTTCAAAGAGGAGTCATACCCATGTAAAATGATCACTGACAATTGTACTCAGTTGGTGTCTGAGGAAATGAATAGATATCTGGAATATAGTGGGATTTATCATACACGCACCTCGTTGTATAATGCCCAAGCCAGTGGTATGGTGGAAAGGGCTAAGCGTATGGTGAAAGGGGTGGTTCAAATGGCTATAGAAAAAAAAGGAAATGTAAGGAAAATAGTGTGTGATTTGGTATGGGTATATCGTACGACCAGTAATGGTTCTACAGGGAAAGTACCTTTTTTGGTGATGAGAGGGAGGAAAGTGAACACAAGAATGTGTCCGGCCTGGATGAAGAGTGTGATGGGTGGAGATTTAACTAACAAACAAAGAGAGAAGGGAAGCAGTGGAGGTGAGAGACAGAGAGAGAAAGGGAGTAGGATTAAAATTGGGGATTGGGTGAAAGTGAAACCTAGTAGGATTGGTGGCGGGCTAACCAAATTTCAAGGCCCGTACAAGGTGAAGGAGGTACATGAGTTGTTCATTGTTTTGGAGAATGGAGAAAAGTGGAATATGCGTAGGGTAGCATTGTATGGGTGAGAGAAGGATGGATGTATAGTTAGAAGAGAGGATGCAAGCAGGTCAAAGTGCAGTGGGTTTATGTTGATGGATGATAGAGAGTTGTTGGGTAGTGGGGAGAAAGAACGAGGTGCATTATCTGGAATTGAAGAACTATCAAATAAAGTGAGGAGTGTTAGACTGAGTGTACTACCCAAATATTTGGCAGAGTATGTGTGTTGATACAACAAGTGTTAATAGTTGTTATTCATTTTTGGTTAAAAGAAAATTGACTTGCTGATTGTAAAGGGAGAGTATATTTTGTAATGTGATACTGGAATGCTGAGCTGCACTCGGCATTCCAAGACGCTGCAAGCGTTCTTTCTCTGACAGTTGGCCGTTGGCTGTGGTCGGAGAGGGAGCACTGACAGCGTTGTCTGATTATGGAATAAATACTTGGATAATTAAACCAGCGGGAAGCGTGTTTTATTTGCAACAAACTGACATATTTAAAAGTGCTGTCTTGTATGAATCTAACACGCGGGAGTGTGTGACTTTAGTACATCTGTTTATATCACTATATTGAGAGATATTTATTACAACTAATAATAAATACCTCTCAATATAGTGAAATAAACTGATGTCTTCAGCATGTTAAAAGCATACAAGAGGCGCCCACCACTTTCTTATTACATCAGCCGCACCGTTACACTACTGAGAAATTATTTTAAATTTAAATTTGTGGGGTACATTTGAGTTAGTTGGCATTCCTTGTTTTTTCTAGCAGCAGAAGTTGGTGCCAAGGCTTGTTGGTGGAATCCTGCAAAGCAAACCAGACTGCATTCACCCTTACGGCGTGGGACATCTTCTGCACCACCCAGGAACCTGCATCTATCTTCTTTTGTGCAATACTGACTTTGTCTTCTCACAGGTGGTTCTTCTTTTGCACCTTCATCCTGGTTAGCAGGGGCTCCTGTTCTCCCGGGACTCTTCAGTGCTTCTTTGACTTGGTCCCCTTCTACCACAGGTCTTCAGGTCCAGGAATCCATTGTGGGTGTCTTGCAGTCTCTTCTGGTTCTTCCATCACGACTTCTTGTGTGTTTTAGGAATCTTGCTGTGATTTACTCCTGTTTTCCTGGGATCTGGGGTTGGGTCTATTACTTACCTTTGGTGTTTTCTTACACTCCCAGCACCCCCCTACACAATACACTTGCCTAGTTGGGAAACCGCTATTTTACTATATGGTTTGTGTTCACCATAGGTCCATGGCAACCTATTGTGATTTTCACTGTATGCACTGTTTTCTGACTATTTACTTACCTGTTTTTGGATAATAGTGTACATATTGTGTATTTTACTTACCTCCTAAGGGAGTATAGTCTCCAAAGTATTTTTGGCATTGTCACTAAAATAAAGTACCTTTATTTTTGTAACATTGAGTATTGTCTTTCATGTGTGTGAGTACTGTGTGACTGCAGTGTTATTGCAAGAGCGTTGCATGCCTCCTACTTCAGCCTTGGCTGCTCTGCCTACAGCTACTTCTAGACAGCCTGGCTTCTAGACACTAACTACATTTCACTAATAAGGGATAACTTGACCTAGAATAAGGTGTAAGTATCTTTGGTACCCACTACAAACCAGGCCAGCCTCCTACAATACACAATTCCATACAACGCCTCTGCCCTTCCCAGTCTGATTATCCTAATCAAGAGGAGCACCGCACAGGAAGCAAGTGATGTAAGTGGCTCAGATCAAATGTTAATGTCACCCTTGAAACCTATAAATCTACTAGCACCCAAACAAGATCAAGACTGCATACCACTCAATCACGCCACCTCTGGCCCTGCAAAAACTCTAGAAATGATAGCTCAAGACCACCGGTCTTTCATAGTGACAAGCGACAATCTTTATTTACTTTCCTCAATGCATGGTTTTGCTCAGGCTCCCACAGCAAACCGTCCTTCAGCAGCAAACCCAGTAAAGCAGGCTTCGCATAGCCCGTACACAGACAAACTTCGGTCCTGCTCTCTTTCCCTTCCAAACAATGCCGATTTGATACAGACATTAGAAGTTAAAACTGTCCACATTGAGGACATTCACCCCGCAAACCATTTGAATAGTCCAGTACCAGGTAATATTACTCAAAAACTGGCAGTTTAGTCTCAAATTGTATGAGAAATCAAGATGGTTTCATTATCTACAGATCCTGTCAAAGGTGATCACAGGCCGGTAACCCTCCCGCCTAGGGATGCGTAGTCTTCCCCTGCACAAGGATCCCCACAGTTTACCACCTAACGCAGGGCACACCTAGGAAGGATGGTAACGAGCTGCACCAAAAAAAAAATCGTAAGCAAACCTCCTCCCCTCTGTGGAAGCACAACCAAACTACAGGGAAAGACCTAACTCAAGCACTTGAAAAAGTACACAACCAAGAACCAACCATGCTGCTTTGGTGGGACAGCCTACTCGCAACCTTGCAATCATCTATCAAAGTCCTGAATTTTAAGTCGGACAAGCTGGACACACAGATTGACATTATGAACTTAATGGCTGGGCAAATTGCAGGAATAAACCAAAAAATTTAAACCCTTACATCTCTAATAGTGAAATAACAGGCAGGCCCCACACTGAACCAAGAGCAATGGACTTGCGGTCCAATCATTAATAAATTAGCTGTACTTCCAGACATCTTGTTGAATATTTTAAAATCGATGCAGCCTGCCATAAATCAGGAAGTAATAATGAGAGCGACATCTGCCCCCCCCCTAAAAACTGGAGGTGAATCCCATCCAACACGAGCTGATCTGTGACTTACAAATACCCACCACTCCGACCAACCCCACCTCTGAGTTATCTATCAAGGAAATTATACTGCAAGGGCCAATCTGGATCAGCAACGAAACCTCCCATCCAAAATTAATGAAAAGACAACGCAAATGGTTAAGGAAAGCCAGGAAGAAGCAATCCGATCATAAGGACAGGACAGGTAAAAAAATATACCCCATTTTTGCTAAAGAACCCGCCAACGTAACCCCATTCAGGCTAAACTGGGATTAGTGTAAACCAATTTGACACTAATCCTGCAAAGCAAAGTTGAGGCCCTTTGTAAACAATGGTGTGGCTCATTTTAACACCTGCTCTGAGCAGGTGTTAAAAGTGCAACAAAAAATCACGCAAAGAAATGTTTTAGATTTATTTGCGCCATTGTTTCAGTCTCCCTAATGGGGGAACGCACCCTTTCCATACATTATGCCTGGCGCAGGCATAATGTAGCGCAAAGGGTTACAAAGTGGAGCAATGCATGCAGTGTGCCAGTTTGTAAATACGGCCCATCGATTTTGACCTCGTTGGGCCACATTAACAAAGAAAAATTACGCTTAGGCCCAAGGAGGCGTTAGGGGCTCTTAAATCAGCCTCCAAATACTAAACAAAAGTATCTAACGTTATGCATTCCTTCTAGTAAGAACTACTGAGTTTCCTTTTGAGTTAAATAAATAGAGAAAATTGTACACCCCATTGATACAAACTGTGTTGCAATCTACCGAAGCCCTTTAGCAATGACCAGGGTTCACTCCTAGGTCCTCACAGACCACCGGATTACAAAGATTCACATTTAGAGAAGGTATATTTCACTTAACAAAAGCCACCCTAGATGCAGGCAGCAACCCCTCAGATGTGTCATTAACTCTTGCATACAGACATTGTTTATGTTATGGTATATTATTATTTATATTGCTATGTGATTTTAGCACTCCGTTGCTTCCCACCTACGTTTTTACTATATTCAAAGCATTTCATACGCATATACGCTGATTTGCCACGCACTCCTGACCAAATGCTGTTAGCCTCAGTCTGGTAGAATTTGTGGTTGTCACAAAAGAAAGATAGACACCAATGTTATGTTGGGAAGTATGGGATGTACCATGACAGAGGGGTGTCCGGAAAATTAGCCTGTCACAAGGTGAGAATAACCCTGTGACGTGATGCGTACTTGGTTGCGTCGGAGGTCGTGGTAAAAAAAGTAATAAAAAGGACCGGTTGGTTTGGCGCCAACAGGCAGAGAGTAAGAACAATACTGTGTCCCGTGTCGTCTCTATTGAGCTCGCGAAGTACCCTGGTCTAGCGCACTGGGGGCCAGATGTAGCAAAGAAACATTTTGCGACTTGCAAATGGCGAGTCATGGCGACTCGCTATTTGCAACTCGCAAAATGTTATGCAGTACGGTGTCTCAGACACCGTCTGCGAGTCGGTATGGGGTCACAATGACCCACCTCATTAATATTAATGAGGTGGGTCGCAAATTGCGGCCCCATACCGACTATGGGCACTCGCAAACATGGAGGCCTGCTGTAGTCAGCAGACCTCCATGTTCGTGACTGCTTTTAAATAAAGCAGTTTTTTTTTTTAAAGTGTAGCCCGTTTTCCTTAAAGGAAAACGAGCTGCACTTTAAAAAAATCCGAAACCTTTAGTTTTGGTATTTTTTCAGGGTAGGTAGTGGTCCCTTGGACCACTACCTGCCCTGAAAAAATAATTTGGGGTCCATTCACAAAGAGGAAGGGGTCCCATGGGACCCCTTCCAATTTGCGAGTGGGTTACCATCCACTTCAAGTGGATGGTAACTGCGACACCATTTGCGACCGCATATGCGGTCGCAAATGGTATTGCATACCACTAGGAATCGCAAATAGGAAGGGAACACCCCTTCCTATTTGCGATTCTGAAATGCATTTTGCGAGTCGGTCCCGACTCGCAGAATGCATTTCTGCATTGGAAACATGCATTTGCGAGTCGCAAATGGCAGATTTTGCCGTTTGCGAGTCGCAAAGTGTTTCCTGCATCTGGCCCCTGGTCCGATCCAGGGACGCAACAACCCTGTTCGATAATCGGTTAAGAATAAATCTATTTTCTTTAGCAAATGCCTGTGTCAAATACTTAGTAAGTATTTTTATGTGAGCTGCAGAAAAGTCATACATGTCTTAAAGTGGTTACAGGGTTTGGGAACGGGGGGACGTAATGGTAGTGCAGCCGGTGCAGTAGTGCCAAGAGTGTAAGGAGCCCAGGGCCAGATGTAGGAAAATTGCAAATTGCGACTTGCAATTTGCGAGTCCTTCCGACTCGCAAATTGCAAGTCGCAATTTGCAATGCAGAACGGTGTCTCAGACACCGTCTGCGAGTCGGTATGGGGTCGCAGAGACCCACCTCATTAATATTAATGAGGTGGGTCGCAAATTGCGGCCCCATACCGACTATAGGCACTCGCAAACATGGAGGCCTGCTGTAGTCAGCAGACCTCCATGTTCGTGACTGCTTTTAAATAAAGCATTTTTTTTTTTTTAAGTGCAGCCCGTTTTCCTTAAAGGAAAACGAGCTGCACTTAAAAAAAAATCTGAAACCTTTAGTTTCGGTATTTTTTCAGGGTAGGTAGTGGTCCCTTGGACCACTACCTGCCCTGAAAAAATAATTTGGGGTCAATTCACAAAGAGGAAGGGGTCCCATGGGGACCCCTTCCAATTTGCGAGTGGGTTACCATCCACTTGAAGTGGATGGTAACTGCGACACCATTTGCGACCGCATATGTGGTCGCAAATGGTATTGCATACCACTAGGAATCGCAAATAGGAAGGGAACACCCCTTCCTATTTGCGATTCTGAAATGCATTTTGCGAGTCGGTCCCGACTCGCAGAATGCATTTCTGCATTGGAAACACGCATTTGCGAGTCGCAAACGGCAGATTTTGCCGTTTGCGACTCGCAAAGTGTTTCCAGCATCTGGCCCCCACTACGCTCCACCACATTTACAGCTTTGGTTTTACAAGATCAGGGAATGTAGGTTCGTTTGTCTTACTTACATTAGGGTTCGCGGCACACCTGCTACTCCACTGATCAGGAAGAAGGATTTCTAGGAATATGGAAGAACATAAAAGAGTAGGTGAGTATACGAGTTTGGAAGGAAGTAAACATGAAATGCGCAGAGCTATATCGCTAGTCACAGCGGTGTGGTGAAGGAAGGTAAAAGTGCAGTCTTGCCGATCTGGTGATCAAGTACACATATATGTATCCGGAGCAGGCATTGGACGTGCCAGCGGAATTTTTTTTCTCCACATAGATGATAGCTTTTTGAGTCATTTTTGGCAAGTTGGTGTCAGTTTACACATGGAATAGTGGCTTCATATACTCTGATGGAAGAAGTAGCAATGAACTTTAAAATAAATGTATGCTCTGTAATTTAGATTTCATGTTCCTTTCACCTTGCTCAGCACTGTTGTTGAGAAAAATAAATGAAACTTATAATTAGAGAAATGTAAGTCAAACTAAATGATATATAATACCATTTAATATTGGCAATACGCTTGTTTAGATGACTAAATAAAGACGCATAAAGAGCCATGTGAATGAAATAAAGTTATCCTGCAATGAATCTGAACTCATAAGTACATCCTAAAAAAAGATACATTTCAGAGCATACCTTTGTTTTAAAGTTCATTGCTTCTTCTTCCATCAGAGTATATGAAGCCAGTTTGGAGAAGAGGATAGATCATTTCCCTAAACGTTCGACTGCCTGGCATACAAGCTTCCTCCAAGGGCAGAAGGCCTCTTCCTTCTTGGATTCCACTAAGAATAATGCATTCTGGGACAGTTTTCAGTAAGGCAAGCAGGATGTGCTTTAAAAGTTGGTAAGGGTACCCCCCTGCAAACTGTTTTCCCCGTTGGATAGGAAGTGTCCAGGAGTCACCCCACCCACTGGCTACTGACTTGTACAAAAATGAACTTCAGCATCAGCTCCTTAGAACACTTTCTGGACCTGTTGAGGAACAGAGGATAGGCTGCACCTGCTGTTGGAGACCTGTGAGGAGACCACAAGGACTGGTCCTACTCCCAGTTGTATCCAGGACAAAGTATTGGACTCAGGTGATCAGTGGCTGACCTCTTGGGACATCAAAAATTGCAAGCAGCTTTTTTCCCAGAGTGACCAGTTGTACCTGAAAAAAGATAGGACCCTTCTGGTGGCCTCTGCTTGATTGAGTCCTGATTGTTAGGTGCTGTTGCTGGGGTCCTGTGAGCCTTTGTGGTGTACAGAAGGACCTTTTCTGAAATCTCTGAACAATTTGGACTTCCTGACTTCCAGTGACTGGAACCTGCCACCCTTGTCAATCCACCCTAGGTGTTACCTGGCTGGGCAAGAAAATCAGGTTGCTCCAGCTCTGAGCTATTGCTGCCTGTGAATCCAGTTCATGAGACCCTGCCAGCAAGCCTATCTCATTTCAGTGTGCCCTTCCTGGATACATCCTTCCGCCTTGCCCCAGTGTCAGAATCTGAGCTCCAAAAAAGAGACTACATCCGAAATTAGAAATCTTTACCGGGCAAAGGTGAAGGTGTCAAAGTATTCGGCCAATGAGAGATGTTTCCTGGGTGCGAAATTTGACTTTTACCACTCAGAGCTTTTCCCACTAAAACTAGTGGTTTTAATGGGACTTCACCCAACTCCTGTCTGACTTTGAAAGGACTTTGACTGATACAGAGTGCAACCTTGCTTCACTGGAGGTTTTTAACTTCCAATTCAGAGACTAAGGGGGTTATTACAACTTTGGAGGAGGTGTTAATCTGTCCCAAAAGTGACGGTAAAGTGACGGATATACCACCAGCCGTATTACGAGTCCATTATATCCTATGGAACTCGTAATACGGCTGGTGGTATATCCGTCACATTTGGGACGGATTACCACCTCCTCCAAAGTTGTAATAACCCCCTAAGTCAGAAGGTAAAATCGTTGACCAGGTTGAGCCTGCCTGGTGTACCTGACCAACTCTCCATCATGTTCTGCCTGAAATCGCACCGAGTTTGCAGTCAAACATGAACTGTTATTACTGACTGGTGCTTTTTGCTTTATATGTTTAAACATTCATATCTATGGTTCCACCTACTGTATTTTTTCATTTTGGTGTGGTACTTCTAAATGCTTTGCACAATTTTTCCAAGTTAAGTCTGTCTGCTCTGTTCCATAGCTACCAGGGGTTGAACTCAGGTTTAAATTACTGAAACTGATGTCTTAGCCTAATAAGTTAGTGATATGATCACATATGAGGGACTACGATCCTCCCCAATAAATCACATTCTTACCTTTGGAAATGTTGTTTGCATAAAAACTCATGGGTCTGTGAAAATTGCAATATTTACGCACCAGAACTCCTAGGGGAAGATAGATTTTTGAAACAACTTGTATGCTCATTTGACAACTCTGTAACAAGATGAATGATGCTTGCATATTTTGAGAATGGTTTACCTCATTTAGGAATGTCAGTATCTAGCATCTACTCACAAATTACCAGACCCTTCGGGACTCTTTTCTGTGAAGAGTACAGCCCCCTCCTTCTCTTTCATACTGCTACCAGGAGTTTGACAAGTCACAGAGATACTCACCTTAAGTAAGAAATATTAAGGCATTCAACACATTGGCACCTCAACGTTTTTAACTTATTGTCTTAGAACTTAAATGCTGACTCAGTTGTTAATGGAACTTTCCTAAAAGCCTTGAAAAAGCCCTAGGCTGATTTGCCCCCACAGGGTGAAACACGTGTTGGTGAGTGTTCACAATTGATTATATGATGTGTATCTTAAATAAATAGTCATATCTCTTATGGATTTTTTATTGGCTATTGTATTTCTCGAAAATTGATGTAAATAATTAATCACATAATCTTTCCTTGGCAAACCTAAATCAAGAATCATGGAATCACTTAAGAAAATAAGTGAATCATACCAGGTATTTTATTTATAATGTATTTGCATCTCATCTGTGCACACAGTATCAACACTGAATTTTAATATTTTGAAGAAATATTTTCTGTGAACGTCTGTAACTTCATGAAAACTGTTTATATGCTACTCTGCTTTGAAATACCTTGAAGTAAGCATTCCCACCTATATGTGGGATGCTTTAGGTAAGACAAGCACTCACAACAATAAGCTGTACATCATGCATAGTGGAATGCAGTTCAAACAAATAATTTTGCTAGTCTGGGAACATTTCCTCATATCGAAATACCCAGTTACTCCTCCAGATCTATTCATCTTCTTTTAATTTGGGATGATTTGTATAGCTGTGCATGATTATGAAGTCTGCCCAAACTACAGATTCCTCACCTTATGAATTTTCCAGGCGCCAAACTGGATCTGGAAGCTTTTTGCTAGCAGTTCCTTTGTGCTTCAGCAAGTGGCATTGTGCGGCTCTGCCTTGGATCTGTCCCGCATGTGATGTCAGGCCCCATTTACATATGCCACCCCTGCGTGCCGATTTCAGTTCCTTTCTTTCTGCGCCTTCCAACCTGGATCGGAAGCTTCTCAAATCCTGTCACTCCAGCTTCCTTTGTGCAGACATGCGTCCCCCTAAGAACACAGGGTTTCAGCTGTACCAAGATTATCACCAACAAATGTCAGTGACCAAACCCATGCTGTCTGTGATGTCTCAGATCTGAATATGACTCAGCGTCATTTGAATGCTGCATGAAAATGAATTGTAAGGTCATCTTCAATCGTGAAGTGAAACTTGTCATTGTTGAAATCTGCAAGAAGTAAAAAAAAGTGGCCCCAGTTGAAGTTGTGGGTGCAGATGCACTTTTGTGAACGCTGTCCTCAAAGTCACAGAGTTCAGGTAGGTCAGAAAAGTCTAAAATGCACAAGAGATCCAAATATAGGTCTCCGTCATCACACCACTTCCATCATTTGGAGTAACACAATGCCCCGAGGCCGTCTAGGCAGCAAAGGTGTTCCTCCACTGTGGAGCCAATTCTGACGTTGATCCTTATGCACCCAGCCTTCCCAAAAGCCAAACTGCTTTGAGAACTAAAATGGGTCTTAGACACCATTTTCGGTACTTTACTGGACCCCTTTGGCACTCCTTGGGGCCGGAGTATCTAAAGAGGCCTCCAGTCAGATTACTGCCAGCAGATACATCCTCAACGCTGGCTGCACCACTCAGTATCAATTAGAGACAACCCCTCCCTTCAGCACTGCAATCAGTGCCACCAGCCTGAGCTGTGGTGCCAACACTCGAAGTAGAGCCAATAGATTTATCAGACTGTGAAACCCATTTTCCACCTCTGAGACAAGGTCAATATCCCCATTGAAATCTAGAGACTTATACTCCCCACCCTAAATGATAAGGAGGATGCAGATGACAACACTTATGTGGACCCTGAAGATGATGGCAATTTTTTGATAACCTGCAAGATGTCATTGTTCAGGAAAACTCTCCAGACATTGGTCTCACCTCCTCTCACCCAACCATGGCAAGTGAGGAGTCTGCCTGTTTCGCAACAGTAATTAGGAGGGTGGAGGAGGTTTTTGACCTCACTTTCCCCACAACCGAAGTAAAGACTAGCGTCTTCACTTAGGTTCTTAACTGGGGCAAACCAACCAAGAACCTCTGTTACCCTTCAATGAGGCACTAATTGATGTGTTAGTGGGCTCCTGGGCAAAGCCAGGATCTTGCCCCTAGTAAACTGATAGGTGGCAAGGCAGCATAGGCCTGCTTCTGGGGATTCCGACTTCCAGCTTCACCACCCACCCTAGACAGTCTAGTACTACAAGCATCTACCAGTAGCCTGATTTTCTCACCACTCTACCTGACAGGAAATCTAAGTGAATGGACACACTGCTAAACATGCATTCCTTTCTACCAGCCTTGCCCTTAGGCCTGTGAACACTTTCTTCTCCTGTGGATATATTTGCATGTGTGATGGAACACAGCTTCTGACATCTTGCCAGCTGTCCAAGATGATGTCTTGACAATCCTGCAATGACTAATCACAGATGGCCAGGATGTGGCGAAATACTCCAACCATTTTGCCCTTAGTAGGGCAGTCAAGACCAACGTGGTGCTGCAGCACCACATCAGGATTTGCTCCACGTGATTTTCATGGAAGGACAACAGTTGCTCTTGGACATGCACTGCAATGGTTCGTGGTTGTTCGAAGTGAAGGCATACTCTGTTCTGGAAAGATTCGAAGAGAGTGACGCGATTGCTTACTTTCTGGTGCGAGCTCAACCTGTTCAGCAGACCTCACAGCAATCCCTCCGCTCCTTTTGAGGCTTTGGCAGGGGATATCAGCAGAGGCAGAGTCAGTACACACCTCAATAGCAACAGGCCTTCCAGTTCTTTCAGGGTAGATGCTGATGAACACGCTGACAACGTCCTTACCAAACCTCAGCCCCTCCTTCCCATCCACAGCTGCCACAAAATCATTTTAGATCACCCTTGGCAGCTCATGATTGCCCAGTGGAAGGATGTGTAATATTTTACCTCACTGGGTGACTGAGTATCACATCAAGCCATTGCATGCTCTAGATCCTGAAACATGGTTATTACCAAGCCTTCCAGTTCCATCTACCCGATAGGACACCCACACCTCCTAGCGGGCCACTTGACCATACTCAACAGTGAGATTCAAGCTCTGTCTTCGTCAAGCGAGCAATAGGGAGGGTGCTGACATGCAAGATCATGACTGCCTGTTATTTCTGTTATTTTCTGGTGCCAAAAAAGGATGGAGACCTTCACTCCATTCTTAGACTATGTCCTCAGAACTTCCTCCACTATAAGACTCTCCCTGCTCACCCTGGCCAAATTTATGTCTTCCCTGGATCAAGGAGACTGGATGATAGCATTGGATGTGGAGGATACCTATTTATTTCTGTCCTACAGTCCCACAAATGCTACCTGCAGCTTCAGGTAGGCCACGAGCACCCGCAGTTCACCTTGCTTCCCTTTGGCCTTACCAGTGACCTTGGGTGCTCATAAAGGTGATGGTGGTGGTTGCAGCCCATCTCTGAAGGTTGGGAACACTAGTCTTCCCTTAACTGATGACTGGCTACTTGCCTCCAGCAATCATAAGCTACCTCTATATGACGACCGACTTGTTAACATTATTGGTCTTTACCATCAATGTGCCGAAGACATACCTAAGTCCTTCGCACTGGTTTCCCTTCATTAGAGTCATCATGTACACTGTGCTTTTCTGAGTTTTTTCTCCACTTCTACTACTTCAGAACAGTCAGGCTATAATGATGAAGTTTCAACCTTTGACCTGGGTCTCAGTGAGAGTGGCTCCTGGCATGAGGCATATGGCCAGATGACATATGTGGCTCTGCAGTGGAAACCGAAGTCTCAGGGGACTCAGAACCAAAGAGACCTGTCAGTGTCCATCCAGGTGTGAAGGAGACTACAAAAGACCTACAGCAATTAGACCTTAACCCACCCCACCCAGAGATAACAGTCATGATGCATGCACTGTGGGTTGAGGATGCCACCTGGGAGAGGTAGAGATCAGAGGACTCTGGCCTTCGGCGGAGGCTCACCCCACATCAACTTGTTGGAGTTGTGAGTGATTTTCTTAGCTCTGAAAACATTGCTATCAACCATCAGAGGTGACGGGTATAGAGTCTCATGAACAACATGACTGCCATTTGGTATTGTAACAAACAGTGCAGTGTGGTGTCATGGATCCCTGTGCCAAGAGGATGTATGTCTCTGGAAGTGGCTGAATGTTCAGTCCACATTCCTGATCACCCAGATCCTTGGCAGGATCTTTAAATGCCTGACAGGCAAACTCAGCCAGCATTACCTAGTGGATCTCAAATGGCAGTTACACTCAAGGTGGCATAAGGCATCTTCCAACTCTGGGGAAAACCATGGCTGACCTATTCGCAACAGCTGAGAATGTGCAGTGTCAAAGCTTTTGTGTGTTGCAGTTCCCAAGGCATTTCGCCCTTAAAGACGCCTTCTACTTTCACTGGGGATTGGAACTCCTGTGCTGAAAAGGATAAAAAAAAGACTGGGCTCATGTCACTCAAGTGGCACTGGATTGAGCGAGGATAGAGTGGTACCCAGAACTCCCTGACTTAGCTATGAGTCCTTCTATCCGGCTGCCCCTCTGGAAGGAACTCTTGTCACAACTACAAGGCAGGGTCCTGCACCAAAGCCTGCACAATCTACCCCACTTTGAATGGATATTGAGTGGCGACAGTTGATGACTTCTGACCTTCCTCTCATAGTGGTTGGTGTTATCATGGTAGACAGGTGTCCATCCACCAAGTCTCTATATGCAGGATACTGGGAGAGGTTTGTTGTTTTGTGTTCCTCCCATAACATCCAACCTTTAAATTCACATTTGCCTGATGTTGTGATTTGGTTTTTGAAGGGGTTGTCACATCTGTTCCCGTCAACATCATTGTTCATGCTGCAGTGGGACCTTAATTTGGCGCTCACGTACCTGATGAGCACTCACTTAGAGCTAATGCACATCTGTCCTCTCCATCTGCTCACCAACAGAATGGCATTTCTCATTGCCATAGACTTTAAATGCTGTCTATGTTAGAGCTAAACACCTCATTTTTCACACACAAGTTGGTCCTTCGCACAAAAGCTCCAGTCCAGCAAAGGTAGTAACACCCTTCCACAAAGAGCAATCCATCACATTTATGACTTTTTATGCACCACCCAGTCCCCCCAAGGAGGATGAAAAACTGCACTGCCTGGACCCCAAGAGAGCCCTGAATTTCTACATGGGCCAAACCAGATATTACTGACAGGATGGCTAACATTTGGTTGATTTCTCTGGAGTGAAAAAGGAGCAAAGTGGCATCTCTCAATAGATTGTATTATGAATCAGGATCTGCTATGTGCTAGCTAATAAAGCCACCCCCAGAAGGATTTCTCTCTCAGCCCACCAGAGTGAAGGCTACTATAACTGTGCTAATGCGTGGTGTTTCAGTTCTGGACATTTGCCAGGCAACTACACGTGTCCCTATACACTATCACAAAGCACTTCTGCCTGGATAGCCAAGTCTGGCTTGACTGCACTTTTCCTGATCTGTCCTTCAGGATTTTCCTGGCCTGAGACATTACCCAGACCCACCACTCGGGAAGATACTGTCTTGGTATCTATTCTCAAGGTGAGGAATCTGGGGTTTAGAAGTCCCTATCAGAAGAAAAAATTACCTTCTGTAATGCCTTCTCTGGTATACATTCTGTTTAATCGCTGATTCTTCACCGACCCTCCCATGCTCCCTGTTCTGTGGGATGGTCTCATTCAGTCCATTAATAAGAACCCGAATCTACAAGACTTCACAATACCATATTCTGATTTAAATGGGTCTGTGTCCGATGGCGCAGACAGAGATCAGAAATAAACTGACATCAGCATGTGAAGATGGCGCAAAGATGGAAGCCCGGCGTCACATTTGGGGGCAGGACAGATCAGCTTGACGCCACCTGCCAGTATGATGAGGGAATGCTAGCAAAAAGTTTCCAGACCCAGTTTGATACCTGGGGAAATTCACAAGGTAAGGAATCTGCTGTTAAATAGTGCCTGTACCAGAAAAGGCATAACCGAAGGGAAGTATCTTGTTCTTCACATCCATAGAATACATCATCATCTTTTTCCACAAAATTGGTCTCATGTTTTTGGTAATACAAATGTGACTTGGGTGAAGTCTTGCAACTAAAAAAATTGGAAAATGAGGCAATATTGACAACAAGGAAAAAATAATTTATATTCAATTTCTGTTTTTGTTTTTAGGGACGTCGTGTAGGTTTTTCACACAACAGCAAATTTGGAGTGCCCACTAGGGCAAACTGTGAGGGCCACAAATGATGGTCTGGACAGTAAGCATGGGCTAGTTTGTGACTATGTGTGCACAAATTTGGTGGTGTTTTATAATGAAAAAAAATACCACCACAGGAACTCCTGTGCAGGAAGTGGTAGTTTGCACTAGGATCACAGAGCAGGGGTGGTTGAGTGTCACAAATGTAACAGTGAATGAGTGGCTGCAGTCAGTGCAGCTGTAATTTGAAAATAAATATTCTGCCATTGACTCATTGTGGATTCTACATGTAGACCGTCCACAATTTCCACTGTCTTCAGCTATACACTACAATTCTTCGTGAGGGGCAGTGACAGCACCAATCAATGTTCAGTAGCATTTTACGATCTACAGCTAACTCTTTGGATATTCCAGCATGAAAATGAACTTTTGTTGCTTTTATAATTAGTGCAAATTCTATGAAGGAGAGGGTAGCGAGGCCAACACCAGCGTTTGTCACACCAAATGTTTATTAGGTTGTTAGAGTAAGTACTAATTCTTTCTCTATCAGGCAGCTCTGTTAGAGTGAGTGTTGTAACTCACTAGTTCTTCTGGGCCCAAGAAACCGATATGCTGACCCAAGTGTGTTTGTGTGTGTATGTCAGTGTCTGCGTGCATATTTTTTATAATGATACTGTAGCATTATGAAGTAAACAACTGTAACAATGGAGGTAGTTGAAGTGTTTATTTGGGGTACTGCTGCACAGCATTAATATCCCAGCAACTCCATTACAAACTGACACAGCCTTTCATCAGAATGCCCATGATTCCATCAGCTTTGATACACAGGTGTTCCAGTGGTGACATACATAGATTCCAAAATAATGGGAAAGTATACTAGTTTCAGATCCAACTCCCATTCCAGATAAACAGAATACAAATATTAAAGTTAAAAACAGTATAGAGAGTACCCCTCCAAGTTAAAATAGTGAGTCATTATACAAAGAAAGGCATGCTGTAGCAAACTAGATCATGTAACTTTGCAGAAATGGAGATAAAACCATGAAAGTCTCAATTGCAAAAGTTTACTAGATACCATTCGTTGTTGTGTGCTAGGGCAAATTGGATGAAGCAGTATAGTTGCAAAAGTAGCATCCGAATTGTCAGGCATTTACCAAGTGATACCATACATAGGACCTGATTTAGAGTTTGGTGGATGGGGCTACTCCATCCCAAACGTGACTGTTATCCCATTATATCCTATGGAAATTGTAATACAGCGAACAAGATATCCATCACATTTGTGACAGAGCAATCTGTCCGCCAAACTCTAAATCAGTCCCTTAGTCCTTTGTAATTTGGCCAAATGATATACTTGCTACCGATGCACCCTTCCTACCAAACAACAGTGCAATCCTCTTCCATCACTTTCACAGGATCCAGGCACTTAACACTGTTTTTTGGGGAATGAGTTCTTTGCTTCTCACAAGATCTCCAATAGCAATTTAAGGTACTCTCACATTGCAGACTCACAATTGAAATTCTCTTGACATTCATAGTGTTAGCCTCTCCCCAGTCATCTTGCAAAGAAAAAGCACATGGTTTGAAAGCAGTCAACCAAGTTGGAAACAGACCGCAGGCAACTTTTCTGCCCCACATTAGTTCAAAAGGATATGAACCTGTTTAAACATTAGGGGTTGTTCCATAGGCCCATAAAAATGTCTGCACAGCATCTGTAACACTTTTCTTCATTTCTACATTGCTCCTAACACACACAACCAAAACCTGATTGAAGAGTTTGACTATACCTTTACTCTGGGGTCAATGCAAGGTGCCTTTATGTGCCTCACACCACTCTTTTCCTAAACATCACACACTACTGTAGATGTGGGCTGCACACTGTTATTAGTGAGTCAGTGAGTACACAATGTGGGTCACCCCATTGGTGAATGAAGACAATATGCTACTATATAGCAGGACTAGATTAAAGGTTGAGTTCGAGAAAGTCTTTGATAGACGAACAATCACTACATCAGCAGATCGTGAACTATTGGAATTATGTTAAGGAAATAAGGATATAGTTAGTTATTTAACCCAGTTCAATTGGTTAGTGGGGGAACTATGGTGGCCCAAAGAAAAAAAAGTTGCCCTTTAGTAAAAAGGATTAAAAGAATAATTGAAGGACGTATTGGCTCAAGTTGAGCCTCAGCCGGACAGTTCTTCCAATCTTATCTGACTCTGTGATTAGATCATTGCTTATCTGAAAGAAGAGGGAAAAAGCAGAAGGTAGAAACCAAGGCCTTTTATCAATCAGGGCTTGCTCCGTTAGTTGATAACACAGAACCCATGGAAATTGTTGGGGTTCGTGGCCCTTTATCTAGAGATGAAAGAAATTCACACCGTAAGAACGGCCAGTGCTTATACTGTGGGGAAAAATATGACCCTTCATAAAAGATTGTCCGATACGGCTTGAGTCCACTAAGCAGAAAGTGTCTGAAAACTAGTAATCCCATCACAGAATCAGGAGTATGTTACAGGAATTGACTATTTTCTGAACACATAGCTCTGAAAGCACATATTGAAACCAATGATAACCTGCAATCTGTAAAAGCTATTATTGATTCTGGGGCTATGGGTAGCTTCATTGATTCTAATTACTTATTGAAATTACAACTAGAATCATGTGAAAAGAAACAACCAGAAATGGTTTGTGCAGTTGATGTAACCATGTTAACCTCGGAGCATATCACTAGACATATTGTTATGGCTGTTCTACATAGTAGAGATCAAATCACCATCAAGAACACATTCAGTCTGATGTGATTGATGCCCCACAATTCAAGTTGATATTCGGCATCCCTTGGCTACCCTTCCATAATCCTACAATTGCTTGAAGTAATAGGAATGTAGAGTTCTTATCTACATTTTGTTAGGGAGTATGTAATCATGATCCACCTACTAAAATCTCTCATACTTTCCTGCATCACACCAACGCTGCAGCAAAAGATCACACTATCGAAACAATACCAGGAATACCAGGACATGTACAGTCAAAGTAATACTGAGACTTTCCCACCACACGTATCTCATGATTATCAGATCAGTCGAATGATCAAGGGCAAAGATTCTCTGTAGTTTAATATATGCACTCACAAAAAAGAAAATCAACCCTTAAAAGAATATCTAGATAAATATGTAGACAATGGATTCATACTTTTTTCTAAATAACCTGCAGCTTCTCCCCTGTTTTTTTATAGTAAAAGTGAATGAGGAATTACGTGTATGTATCAATTAGTGGGCCTTTAACAATATAACCATCAAGAATTGATATCCTCTCCCTCTTATTTCTGTCCTGTTAGATCATGTGAAGACAACAACCATCTATACCCGTCTAGATCTAAGACTGGTCTATCATCAGGTTCACATTAGAGAGGGAAAATAATAGAATACAGATTTTTGTACAGAATTTGGACTGTACGAATATTGTGTCTGACCCTTTGGACTATGTAGTGTCCCAGCAGCTTTTCAATATTTTGTAAATAATGTTTAGAGAGACTATTTGGATCAGTTTAGTATTGTATATATCAGTGACATTTTGATTCACTCCCAAACGAAAACTGAATTTGAACACCATGTTAAAACTATTTTGGGCACCATCAGTCAATATGGTCTGTACTGCAAGCTTCCAAAGTGCGAAATCCATGTAACAGAATAAGACGTTCTGGGTTTCATCATCACACTTTAATGGTTAACAATGTCTGAGAGGAAGGTGCAAGCCGTTAAGGACTGCCCACAACCTCAGAATGTCAATGATATTCAGAAATTTCAGGGGTTTGCAAATTTTTATCTCAGGTTCAGCCCTCAGTTTTCCTCTATAATAACACCTATGACCAGGTTACTGCAAAAAAAAAGGCAATTTTCAATGGACTCATGACAGTGAGAGAGCCTTTCTTACTCTTAAGGAGGCCTTTATTACTACACCCATTCGGCCCCATCCAAACAGTAATATACCTTTTGATGTAGAAGCAGATGCCTCAAATGAAGCTATGGGAGCAATCATATCACAAGGGCATTCTGAGATTGGTCAGCTGCATCCAGAGGCCTTTCTGTCCAAAAAAGTAAATGCAGCTGAAGTAGACTATACCATAGCAGAGAAAGAACAACTAGCTATATGCACAGCATTTAAGGAATTAAGCCATTATTTGTTAGGGGCTAAGGTACGGGTGACAGTGTGCACAGACCACTGCAATTTACAGTTTTTAAAAAATCTTCCACAGCATTGTCTCCTTATCAGTTAAGATGGTCCCTGCTTTTCTCAGAATTTGATTTTGTGGTCACCTTCCGCCTTAGCACTGAAAATAGAAAGGCTGACTCTCTGTCTCAATGTTATGAAAATGACTGTCAGCAGAATTACAAGGTTTTGTCTCATATCATTCATCCTTCACACATAATGAGAGCTAATACTGTCCAAAGATTTCTTGGCTACCCCCTTACTGGATTTTGGTAAATGGGTATTCCAAGCACCTCATAGAAAGATACAAGGAGGGTTACCTTTTCAAAGGTCTCAAATATATGTATGTACAGCAGCTTTAAGAACACAAGCGTTCAAGTGGTGTCATGATATTCCCATGCTTGGACACCAAGGTAGAACAAAGGCACTGAAAGTTGTATTGCACCACTTCTGGACTGCAGAGGTTACAGATAATGTAAACCAATATGTTACCACTTCTGACATTTGTGCCCAAACCAAGACAGATCTTTCCAAACCAAAAGAGTTTTTCTTTTCTTTAAGCACTCCAGATTGTAAGTGGAAGGATATTTCTTTTGACTTCATCATGGGATTACCCTCATCCAAGTGTTGTGGTATGAATATGGTGGTGGTTGACAGGTTGTTGAAATTAGCACATTTTACACCTTTTGTCGAAGTTCCCACAGCTTCTTATCTGGTGGAACTATTGCTAGAAAATGTGGTTTGTTTGCATGATCTCCCTCGTACTATCATGTCAGACCATGGAACGTAGTTTACGTCTCAATTTTTGAAAGCTTGGTGTGCGAACTTAGGAATTCAGTCTTGTTTGTCCACCAGCTTCCTTCCTCTAAGTGACAGACAAACAGAAAGGGTTAATCAGTGTATTAAGCAATACTTCAGTTGTTTTGTACAAGATTCCCCCATGGTCATGAAAGGAGATGCTTTGTCCTGTGGAAGTTGCATATAATATAGTGCTACACTACTATACTGGGTTTTTACCCTTTTACACAACTTTCGGATACCATGCACATTATTTACCAATGAATCTACCTTTCAAAAACAATCTGTTTCAGATCCAACTGATCACACTAAACACCTGGCTCGTATTGCAAAACAAACAAAAAAACATGTATTTGCTGCCAAAGAAACATTTAAGAGATTTGTTGATAAGGAAAGACAGTATGGATCTGAGTACCAAGTAAGTAACAAGGTATGGTTGTCAACTTGTAACATGAAATTCAAAGTGCACCAGAAATCCCAAACAAAATTCTTTGGGCCCATAACCATTCTACAAATGATTAACCCATTTGGCTATAAATTATGACTACCAGTATCTATGACTATCCATCCACTGTTCCACACTTAACTCCTAAAGTCTGCATCAGACAAGGGCTGTTCTCGTCCTAGCCGTGTATACATAAATGGCACCCCAGAATATCAAGTCAAGACTATTAAGGTATGCGCAAACGCAGTGGTCACATTTGGTATTTGGTGTCATGGACTGGATGTGGCCCAGAAAATGATTCATGGGAACCAGCCCATACAATAAGTACTTCCCCTGCTATTCAGCACTTTTTGGCCACCCGTCACAGAGTATGGGCTTAGAAGGTGGGGTACTGTCAGGATTTGCAGTACCGTAGCCCATCCTGTGCTGTATACGGAACATGCAAGGCATGTTTTATGTGGAAAGCGCCGTACACGCAGGGTTTACCATTGGTGAAAATGCTGGAGGTTAACAGAATATGCGTGTCTTCCTTCATTACGAGAAGGCTGCCATGGTGACTCTAGAACTGATGAGTTGCAAGATCTTGCAAGATCACAGTAGTTTGGCGGCCATTTACTAAATGTATTTAATTGGAGGAATCATCTGGGCTGGCACTTGCTGTTTGGTTCCTGGGGACTGGAGATTGTGCGTTGCCATCAGTTCCTGATGTGGTTCTGTATGGGGGTGGTAAGACCCATACAGGTGTGAGTCTCCTCTGTTTTTCCAGATGTTTTTTTTTATATGGAAGAGCGTTCCTTTCCTGGTTCTAAAGTCACCCAAGTGAGGTATCGGGCACTTCGTCCATCGGTTGTCGGCACAGTTGTGAGTACGTTTGGCATTAGCTCCTTTCCTTCATTTGTTTTCTTTCAACACGTTTCGCCGAAGCCTCCTCGCTCATGTTGAGCTTCCAGGGAGGTGTCTTATAGACTTGCTACTGCTGTAGCTATTAAAATATATTTCAAACTGGTACCTAATATTGTGGCGAGTTCTTCAGCGCACATTCTGTAATTCTTTAGCGTGCTGCTGGGCAGCTCGGACATATTGTAGGGAGTTTATACGTATCTCTATTATATACTACTTGACAACTCATATTAATGTACTGTGATACAGTGTGCTCCTAAAAAAGGGTATATATACTTATTGTTGTCTTATTTACAGCCCTTGCTTTATATTTGTAACAGTCATTATGTTATAGGAACAGCCTTATGAAGTTATGTGTATGTTACAAGTCATACGCGTCACATGTTTTTGTTTTCCAAAATCACATAGAATTACATTGATCTGAAGATTGCAGATTTCTGAACAACCACCCTCATTATGTACAAGCATCAGAGATTGTATATGCTATTTTGAAGTCATAGTAAGGCTGTATCTTTACCAAGCACAGTTGTGCTAGAGATTTTTTTTAACAAATGGTATGTTGCAGATCTTACCTGAAAGTTGCCCTGCAAGTAACATATTGTCAATCTGTGTTGGGGTTGGTTGTTTTTCCTTTTCAGATCTCCTTTCCTGGTGTACCCACCCTAATACTCTCTCCCCATTAGGATCACCCTGTTCCACTGTATATACTATTGTTTCTACTACTGTCAGAGTCAGAGCTGCCGGAAGGTGGGCTTCTGGGGGTGTACTTTTCCTTAGGTTCCTACACCCTGACACGGTACTATGTTAAATGATCCTAAAAATTCCAAACCAATTTTCTTCCACTTTCTGGCTGGAGCAGATGCAGGAGTTTCTGCTGGGGAACAAGGTCCCAATCAACATCAGACAAGAGACACTAGGGACATTTGTTTTCAAAACTTTCTGTATCTTCATCCATTCTACGCCATCAGTACTTCTCTCTAACTAGTTTTTCTCTGTTAGTGTTACTCTAAGATGACTATTGTGAGCAACCTGTATAATTTTGTTTTGTAATCCTTATGATGGTACTAATTTCTCTCTCCCCTGATCAATAATCCTTCATCTGCAGATAATTCATCAGCATTCTTCCAGAATGGTTAACCCTCTGAATGCAGATCACTTTTTCTAGTCCAACCATTTGTTAAGAATTATAAGAACGTTCTGCATGATGTCATCACAAAACATCTGTAACTTTCATTGTTCAATATTTGCACCCACTGAATCACTAAAATCACCAAGCAATGAAGCGTTCTTCAAATTCTTCTGTGCCCTCACTGTATTCATCTTTATTGGGTAATCTGTATAAGCAGTCTCAGCCAACATTCTCTCCTCCCGGAATGTTTTTTAAAAATACTGTAATAACTTTGTAGCTAGTCTACACAATCTGGCTGTAGTTTTCTTCACTTCCAACACTGACAACATGTCAAGTAAAGGCTGATGAGCAGTTTTAATGACGGAAGGACTTCCCCATACATAAGCTTTATATTTCTCCACACAAATAGTACAGCTCAACATCTCTTTTTCGATTACAAAGTAACATATTTCAACATCGTTCAGCTTTCTAGATGTGAATCAAGATGTATTTTCATTTTGGCCATGAAGTTGTGAAAAAACAGTTCCTAAAAAATGTGCACTAGTCTCCACTAAATTGCACCTTTTATGACCTTCAACAAATGATTAAAGTGCAGGAATTTGTGATATCACACCTTTTACTCTATTAAATGCAGATTCACAATTCTATCTCCATTTAAACACTGCATTTTTCTTAAGTAAAGGACAAAAACGTTCAGTCAGATCCTCTAACCCTTTGATGAATCTTGGGTAATACTCACACATACCCAAGAAATATCTCGACTGATCTCTGTTGTTGGTCATAGGATCTTTTAGGATTGCATCTACCAAACCAAGCTTAGCTTTGATACCAGATACCTTTGAACCCAGCATCTCTTTTTCGATGACAGAGTAACATATTTCAACATCATTCAGCATTCTAGAAGTGAATCCAGATCTATTCTCATTGTAGCCTTCAAATTGTGAAAAAACAGTTCCTGAAAAATATGCACTAGCCTGCACTGAATTGCAATTTATACACCCTTTAACGAATGGTTGAAGTGTAGGGGCTTGTGATATCACATCTTTTATTCAGTTGAATGCAGACTCACAATTTTCTCTTCATTTATACACTGCATTTTTTAACTTTCAGTCAGATCTGCAAACCCTTTGATGAACATCGAGTAAAACTCACACATAGTTTAGAACAACGACAGTGCACCACCAACAATAGTATTTCAATGTCAAATTCCTAAATGTGATATTATGCAAGTCTTCTTTTTATTCTTTTTTTCTTTTCAAACAACACATCTATCCAGCGCAGCAACAGCCTCCTATTTCTTTAATTTGTTCAATTTTACTTTCAAACTGTCATGGGCCTGTTCTTTTGGACCCATTATGTTATGTATCATTTGATTTGAAAATAAATCCCTTGCCATTTCTTCCCATTTGTCTTTAAAACGTGACGTGTTACAAAATATTTCAAAGAAAAGATTATGACTGGAATTGGGTAGTGCGAAAAAGCCTTGTTAGCTTAATATTCTCAGTGTCAGGAATCCCCAAGGTGCCTCCTGCATTATCTGTCAGCATCCCCAGGGATTAAGGTTAAATCATATCTCTGTTCTTGGTTAAACCTTCATGTTTCTAAGTAAACATAATGTGCTGTGTTACACAATTGGTTTTATCAATGCCTGTTTTACTAATGCTTGTTTGCTAATGTGAGCAGGTGTAGACATGTGCTTCTAATTGAGTGTGGTGACTCATCCACATGTGGAAAGTCAACTGCTTTCCTGATTGGATACAAATAGCAGAGTGAAGCATGCCTCCCTGCTTGGCTTTTTTTACTTCCTGATCTCAGCATCTGACTTCGCAGTCTAGCCCCTGTTGTCATCTTCGTATTCAGGACTTTTGAGGCAATTCTTTTCTTCGTTCCTGTACCAGCTGACACCAGGCATTCCTCCAGGACTCTGGAAAAGACTGCAGCTTAGTGAATAGTATTCTCCAGTGAGTTTGTTCTTTGAGCGCCGCGCTTTCCTAGAACAGCCAGTGTATTTCAGACCTTGTATTTTGGCAGAGTGCTTATCTTGAAGTGACAAATGCATTTCTGAACATTCTACATTATTATTGTTGTTACTTGCCCAAATGTGCTTCATGAAATCTACTTAAGCTCAAGTACAAACAAAAAGTGACAGTACAATTTTAAAAGAGCATTTACGTGACTTTTCTTTCTCTAATAGCATAACTCTTGGATTTAAATTGTGTCATTCATGCCTGTGTTTCAGGTTTGAGGAATTTCCTTTTTGAAGGGTTTTTCACACACACAGTGAAACCAAACCAAACTGTGCCACCCTAACTGTTTGAACCCAGAGTGGACATTTGTATTTCTTGGATTGTTTTTGTTTCTTTTAGTTTAACCCTATGCATGCAGGAAATGTTATATGTGATATAATTAATGCCCTTGTTTGTCTTTCTTGTGCATGATAAGTGCAACCACAGTTCTTATTGTAGTGTGCAACAGTGAATCTCTGTGAAGCCAGCCCTAGTGTTGCAGTACCTATTGTTATGGTACTCAGTTTGTTTTTTTGGTAATGCAGTGTTCGTAATTGTGCCAACAGTTATCATTATCCAAGAAAAGTGCTGGAGCATCCCGGTGTTCTTCTACCGCTCCTGTGCCCATATCAGAAAGAGAGATTTAGTTTCAAGAACGTTGAGTGTACCAACTCTACTATGACTCTGTCAACAACGACCTGCCTCCCCCGAAGATACAGGGTGCCTGGCTGGACTGGCAAGATTTGGCAGTGTTTTGTCTCTTTCTCTTCCACTCCCCTTTTCCTTTTGGGACACTTGCTGGGGTTTCTGTGTCCACCAGGAAGTGCCAAGAGGTGTTCCAGGAGGTCAGAGGCATACCATTGCCCCTGCAGACACCCTGCTTTTCAGGTGAGTGGCCCCGCCTTGACACTCACTCAACAGGGTGTAATAAAGTTTGAGGCTACACGACTGTCTTGTCCAGTTTTGTGAACAAAGAAAACTGACTGTGTGTAATAAATTCTCAATTCTAGGAAGAGGAAACTTCTCTACCAAAATTGCATTGTTAAAACACCTGAGAGTGCAAAAAAATGCAAATCAGCCATCACATTGCTTGCTAGAACTAATCAAGATGGCCACAGACTAGCATCCACCATTTCAATGATTCTCTGCATGTTTAGGTATATCATCTATTTGTTTATCTACATCATTGCTGCTACTAAATGGAACGTTGCAAACTAAGGGGGTCATTACGACCTCGGGAACCGCCGTGCTGAAGACCGCCAGTGCAGGCGGTTTTCCGCTCGGTGAATTATGACTGCTGGCAGCCCTCCGTCCTTTTTTGGACGGAGAGCCGCCAGCAGCCATACTGGCGGTCGGCGGGGAAGTGGAGGTTGCTCCACCTCCACCGCCCCGTCATCAGAACACTGCCCACCGAATCACGTCCCATGATTCAGTGTGGCGGTGTTCTTGTGACGGGGAGCTGGCGGTGGAGCAGCCCCATGGATCCCGTTCCCTCCCGGAGGATCAACAGACCAGGTAAATTGACCGTCCGTTAGGGGAGGGGGTGGGGGAGGTGTTGTGTGTTGTGTGCGTGCATGGTGTGTGGGGGTGAGTATGTAGAGGGTGTGTGTGCGTGCGTGTATGCATGCGGTGGGTTGTTGTGTGTTTGAAAATGTGTCTTGTCTGTCTGTTTGTATGTCTGTGAGTATGTGTGCGTGTATGTCTGTATGTATGTGTGCGTGTATGACTGTGTGTGTTTACTGTTGGTATGTTTGTTGGTAAGAGTGCGGGTATGTGTATTGGTGGTGTCTGTATGCGTGTAGGGTGGGGGTGTGTTCCAATGTTGGGGGTAGGGGTGGGGAGGGGGGTCCTGCCACTTTTGGGGGGTGGAAGGGGGGTGGGGGAGACCCCTCTCAGTGCCAGGGAAGGAATTCCCTGGCACTGATAGTGCCTACCGCCATGGATTTCATGGCGGTTCCAAACCACCTGATCTGGCGGTCTGCAGGGTCGTGATACCGCCGGCGGTCTGGTGACGGCCGCCAGGCTGGAGACCGAAGTCTCCAGCCCAGCGGTCGTTACCACCCTGGCGGTCGGAATGGAGAAGTGGCGGATGACCATGGCAGTAACTGCCATGGTCATAATTCCATTTTTTTTTCCGCTGGCCTGTTGGCGGTATTACCGCCACTTCTCCACCGTCCACCATGATTGTAATGAGGGCCTAAATGTTTAACTGGTTGTTAGAAATGGGGTCTTTGGTTGACAATCAGGTTACCCCCTGTTCAAGCAAGGACCCTCACTCTAGTCAGGGTAAAAGAGAATCACCCTCAGCTAACCCCTGCTTACCCCCTTGGTAGCTTGGCAGAGCAGTAGGCTTAACTTCAGAGCGCTAGGTGTAAAGTATTTTTACCAACACACACAGTAACTTAATGAAAAACACTACAAAATGACACAACACCAGTTTAGAAAAATAGGAAATATTTATCTAAACAAAACAAGACCAAAACGACAAAAATCCAACATACACAAGTCAAGTTATGAATTTTTAGAGATTAAACTCAAAAATAGCTCTTCGAAACCAAAATGCTTTGATGAGATGTTAACACGGCGTTGTGACGGAATCGTTCCCAACAAGCCAACACCAGCGGCGCCGGACACGGAGTCGTGTAGACCCCCAAGTACAGTACCTTTGATGAAGAGTGAAAACAAGCCGATGCGCGAAGTCATGGATCGCGGCGTCTGTGCGAAACATTGAATCCGTGCACTTCGAGCGGCGTGGTGCGGCGACTTCCACGGAGTCGCGGACTTCAGCGGGGCTGCTGCGGCGTTGGGCCTGCGAAAAGCGTCGCGTTCCAGCGAAGGTCACGGCGTCGGGTGCAGGCGGCGTTAACGGATTCAGCAGCGGCGTCGGTCCAGAGTCGTCCGAAGTCGATTTCCTTGGATTTCCACCAGCTTTCCTCTCAAGGGCCCAGGAACTGGATAGGGCACCACTTGTCAGAGCAGGAGTCTCTCCAGAGACTCCAGGTGCTGGCAGAGAGAAGTCTTTGCTGTCCCTGAGACTTCAAACAACAGGAGGCAAGCTCTAAATCAAGCCCTTGGAGATTTCTTCACAAGATGGAAGGCACACAAAGTCCAGTCTTTGCCCTCTTACTCTTGCAGAAGCAGCACTGCAGGAAAGCTCCACAAAGCACAGTCACAGGCAGGGCAGCACCTCTTCCTCAGCTATCAGGTCTTCTCCAGGCAGAGGTTCCTCTTGGTTCCAAAAGTGTTTCTAAAGTCTGTAGATTTGGGTGCCCTTCTTATACCCATTTTAGTCTTTGAAGTCACCTTTCTTCAAAGGGGACTCACACCTACTTGTGAAATCCTGCCTTGCCCAGGCAAGGCCTCAGACACACACCAGGGGGTTGGAGTCTGCATTGTCAGAGGCAGGCACAGTCCTTTCAGAGGAGAGTGACCACTTCACCCCTCCCTCCTAGCAGAGATGGCTAATCAGGAAATGCAGGTTACACCCCAGCTCCCTTTGTGTCACTGTCTAGTGTGAGGTGAAAAACAACCCAACTGTCAAACTGACCCAGACAAGGAATCCACAAACAAGGCAGAGTCACAGAATGGTTTAAGCAAGAAAATGCTCACTTTCTAAAAGTGGCATTTTCAAACGCACAATCTCAAAATCAACTTTACTAAAAGATGTATTTTTAAATTGTGAGTTCAGGGACCCCAAACTCCACATGTCCATCTACTCTCTAGGGGAATCTACGTTTTAATCATATTAAAAGGTAACCCCCATATTATCCTATGAGAGAGACAGGCCTTGCAACAGTGAAAAACGAAGTTGGCAGTATTTCACTGTCAGGACATATAAACCACATTACTATATGTCCTACCTTATCCATACACTACACCCTGCCCTTGGGGCTACCTAGGGCCTACCTTAGGGGTGTCTGACATGTAAGAAAAGGGAAGGTTTAGGCCTGGCAAGTGGGTACACTTGCCAAGTCGAATTTACAGTTAAAACTGCGCACACAGGCACTGCAATGGCAGGTCTGAGACATGATTACAGAGCTACTTATGTGGGTGGCACAACCAGTGCTGCAGGCCCACTAGTAGCATTTGATTTACAGGCCCTGGCACCTCTAGTGCACCTTACTAGGGACTTACTAGTAAATCAAATATGCCAATCATGGATAAACCAATTACATACAATTTACACAGAGAGCATATGCACTTTAGCACTGGTTAGCAGTGGTAAAGTGCTCAGAGTTCAAAAGCCAACGGCAACAGGTCAGAAAAAATAGGAGGCAGGAGGCAAAAAGACTGGGGATGACCCTGCATAAGCAAAAGTCCAACACGCCCCCCTACCAGCGTAAAGCCAGGGGAGAACAATCAATACCTTGATGTACTTCCCTGATTGGGGCGATAGAACAAGGATCCAGGCCCACAACAGCAGGGGCATGTTCCAGTTCTACGCCTTCCTGACTCCAGTTGGATCCGTTTGTCCATACTCTCAGGGCCCACTAAGCTAACCCATGGGGAACCCTTCTCCACATCTGCAGACACCATCTGTGCAGCACCTAACTTTACTTTGCTCACAGATGTATTGCAATGGGCAGATACTACCACCAGGGCCAACACAGTGGTGTTGCCCACTCCACCCCTGGGGTGTGACTCTTGTCCCACCCCCAGGGGCAACTCTGTCCACCAGGACAGCAAGCCACAGTGACCCCTGATGACTGTCAGGGATGAGAGCCTGACCTCAGGCCTCTCCACCCACTGTGACTGTGTAGAGTGGGGGGCGGTAGCCCCAGGTGCCTGACACCCTTTGACCACTCTCCCTTCCACCAGGTCAGAGAAGATAACCTGACCCTGGTCCTCCTCTCTGGGGCTCTGTACCCTCCCTCCAGGAGCGGCACCCCCAGAGTAAAAAATTGTCAGGGTGCTTGTAGAAGCAGTCCTGCACAATTCTTCCACCAGTGCAGGGATGTTAACCTGCAACTGATCCTCCAACCTGGGGTCTGTACCTTCAGGTTGGACCAGGGCCAGGGGTGAGGCTTCCCTCCCCCTGCCCTCTCTTCTGGGGTCCTGAACCACCCAACTAGGAGTGGCCCCCCCAGAAGACAACATGGTAGGGGCACTGTTAGCAGTAGCCCCTTCCTCCAGGTCAGGGGGGACACTCTGAACCTGGCCTTCCAATCCAGGGTCTGTACCCGTAGATTGCTCTGGGGTCAGGGGTGAGTCTTTCTCTCCCCTTCCCCTACTCTCAGGGTTCTGCACCCACCCCTCAGGGAGAGTACCCCTTGAAATCACACCAGGGGGGGTGATTGGGCAAACCGCTCCCCCCCTTCAGGTCAGGGTTTATCCCCTGCACCTGATCCTCCAGTCCAGGGTCTGTACCCACAGACTGGACCACTGCCTGGCAACCCAGGAATTCCTGGGGGGCATACCTACCCCACACCAGGTCAGAGTTTACCCTCTGAACCTGGTCATCCAACCCAGGGTCACCACCCTGCGGTTGAACCACTGCCTGGTGCACCAGGACTTCCTTGGGAGCACACTTACCCCCCACCAGGTCAGAGTTTACCTCCTGAACCTGATCATTCAACCCAGAGTCACCACCCTGCGGTTGAACCACTGCCTGGCACACCAGGACTTCCAGGGGGGCACACTTACCCCCCTCAAGGGACACCCTGTCCCCAAGGGCCACACAAGAGTCTGGCTGGCGCAGGTCTCCTGACCTCTGCCCATCTGACGGAGTCTGGATTCCCCCCAACCCAGAAATGGTCTCACCAAGGTCATTCCTGGGGGGCTCTGCTCTCAGAGCTGACCCCTGACCCTCCAGGTTCTCCACTGGGGTCCGCAACCCCCTCTCAACCCTCTGTCTGGACTTCTGCACCCCCTCACTAGGAGTGGTACTGCCAGACACCAGAACTGGTGGGACGCTGGCTACAGCCGCCCCCCCCCAAGTTCTCCTGACACTCTGGGATCTCCCTCAACAGATGGCCCTATGGTACAGGCTAGCCTCCCCTTCTGGTGTTCCCTCATGGAACCCTCCAGGACCTGGGACCGGATCTCGGGCACCTTGGACCTCAGCCCATCCCCATTCCCTCTCCTCAGAGACTGGGCATGGGGTCCCTCACCCATCCCACTACACTGGGACCTACCTTGGACACTACAATCCTTCCCTATCTCACCTGGTTGGGAAATACCTAGACCACTCCTCTCAGGAGCCCCCCAAATGCCTCTTCAGACTCTCTGGTACTCACCAAGAGGTCTGCCTCCATTGTAAGCTCCCTGGGGTCAGAGAACTCACACTCCACCTGGTGTTAGCGTAGCTCTGGAAAATAAGGACTAGACATATGCTCTCCAGCAATTACATCACTCAGCCCCTTACATGATTTAACCAAAGTACCCTTCACCCAACCATCCAGTGACTCTGCTTTGAAAAAGCACCCCACATCACCCTCCTGACACTGGTGAGACAGTACCTGACTGTCCCTGACATTCAACCCACACTCTTCTGGGATGTCTTCACACTCCATAACCAGGACTTCTACCTGGGGGGAACCCCTCTCCCTGTCACTCTCACCTAGAGTCAGTAGAGTGTCCCTCCCACCAGTAGGAATATGACTCCCCATGCCAGTTCCCCAATCCACCTCAGGGACCCTGTGCATCACTGGAGCTACCTCATTCCCCTGAACCTCCTGGCGTGTGTTAACTCCCTCCTTCAAGTAGGGCACCACATCCCTGGGCATGTGCACTTCTTCAGCAGTACTGGATACAAGATTTTTTCTGCCACCATCTGAACTGGACTCAGCCCTCATGGCCTCCAGCTTCAGCTCTTCACAGCTCAGCTCTTGAGCTGTAATCCTTTCTTTTTCCAGGACTAAGGCTCTCTTCTCCTCAGCCCTCTCAAGCTCTGCAACTAGCTCTTCCAGACTCCGGATTCGAGCTAGGAGCCAATCATCTCTTTCTGTTCCCTCCTCAGGGCCACTGCCCTCCTCCTCAGAGTAGTCCTCCTCCTCAGAGTAGTTATCCTCCTCAGACTCATTTGGTGGTGTTGCCTGACAACGTTTCAATTCATACTGAAACAGGGCTGACTCAAGATCCTCCCTTCTGGATTTCTTGTTCACAGCCAGTCCCCTTTCCATGCAGAATGCTTTAAGCTGCCACGTTTTATACATAAATAGGTGCCAGAAATTGACTTCCATTCTGCAAAGGCTTCACAACCAAAAACCAAAGTCCAAAAATATTAGCAATACTTCCAGGAGGACATCAGAGAACAAAAAGCAGAATCACAAGACAAGTAGTATGTGGTCACGTAGTGGTCTGAACTCAAAACAGTAGTGTACACTTAATTACTGTATGTCAAGTACAAATACAAGTCCAAATCCCAACCGCTGATCACCAATGTTAGAAATGGGGTCTTTGGTTGACAGTCAGGTTACCCCCTGTTAAAGCAAGGACCCTCACTCTAGTCAGGGTAAAAGAGAATCACCCTCAGCTAACCCTTGCTTACCCCCTTGGTAGCTTGGCAGAGCAGTAGGCTTAACTTCAGAGCGCTAGGTGTAAAGTATTTGTAGCAACACACACAGTAACTTAATGAAAAACACTACAAAATGACACAACACCAGTTTAGAAAAATAGGAAATATTTATCTAAACAAAACAAGACCAAAACGACAAAAATCCAACATACACAAGTCAAGTTATGAATTTTTAGAGATTAAACTAAAAAATAGCGCTTAGAAACAAAAATGCTTCGATGAGATTTTAACACGGCGTCGTGACGGAGTCGTTCCCAACAAGCCGACACCAGCGGCGCCGGACACGGAGTCGAGTAGACCCCCAAGTACAGTACCTTTGATGAAGAGTGAAAACAAGCCGATGCGTGAAGTCGTGGATCGCGGCGTCTGTGCGAAACGTTGAATCCGTGCACTTCGAGCGGCGTCGGTCACGACGTGGTGCGGCGACTTCCACGGAGTCGCGGACTTCAGCAGGGCTGCTGCGGCGTCGGGCCTGCGAAGAGTGTCGCGTTCCAGCGAAGGTCACGGCGTCGGGTGCAGGCGGCGATACAGGATTCAGCAGCGGCGTTGGTCCGGAGTCGTCCGAAGTCGATTTCCTTGGATTTCCACCAGCTTTCCTCTCAAGGGCCCAGGAACTGGATAGGGCACCACTTGTCAGAGCAGGAGTCTCTCCAGAGATTCCAGGTGCTGGCAGAGAGAAGTCTTTGCTGTCCCTGAGACTTCAAACAACAGGAGGCAAGCTCTAAATCAAGCCCTTGGAGATTTCTTCACAAGATGGAAGGCACACAAAGTCCAGTCTTTGCCCTCTTACTCTGGCAGAAGCAGCACTGCAGGAAAGCTCCACAAAGCACAGTCACAGGCAGGGCAGCAATTCTTCCTCAGCTATCAGCTCTTCTCCAGGCAGAGGTTCCTCTTGGTTCCAGAAGTGTTTCTAAAGTCTGTAGATTTGGGTGCCCTTCTTATACCCATTTTAGTCTTTGAAGTCACCTTTCTTCAAAGGGGACTCACACCTACTTGTGAAATCCTGCCTTGCCCAGGCAAGGCCTCAGACACACACCAGGGGGTTGGAGTCTGCATTGTCAGAGGCAGGCACAGTCCTTTCAGAGGAGAGTGACCACTCCACCCCTCCCTCCTAGCAGAGATGGCTAATCAGGAAATGCAGGTTACACCCCAGCTCCCTTTGTGTCACTGTCTAGTGTGAGGTGAAAAACAACCCAACTGTCAAACTGACCCAGACAGGGAATCCACAAACAAGGCAGAGTCACAGAATGGTTTAAGCAAGAAAATGCTCACTTTCTAAAGTGGCATTTTCAAACGCACAATCTCAAAATCAACTTTACTAAAAGATGTATTTTTAAATTGTGAGTTCAGGGACCCCAAACTCCACATGTCCATCTACTCTCTAGGGGAATCTACGCTTTAATTATATTTAAAGGTAGCCCCCATATTATCCTATGAGAGAGACAGGCCTTGCAACAGTGAAAAACGAAGTTGGCAGTATTTCACTGTCAGGACATATAAACCACATTACTATGGGGGTCATTCTGGCCAGGGTCGGCGGGAGCACCGCCGACAGGCCGGCAGTGCCCCGCAGGGCATTCTGACCGCGGCGGTTCGGCCGCGGTCAGAAGAGGCAAACCGGCGGTCTGCCGCCGGTTTACCGCTGCCCTTAGAATCCCCCATGGCGGCGCAGCTTGCTGCGCCGCCATGGGGGATTCTGACACCCCCTACCGCCATCCTGTTCCTGGCGGTAGGGGGTGCCACTGGCATGGGCACGGCAGGGGCCCCCGTAAGAGGGCCCCACAAAGTATTTCAGTGTCTGCCTAGCAGACACTGAAATACGCGACGGGTGCAACTGCACCCGTCGCACCTTCCCACTCCGCCGGCTCAATTCTGAGCCGGCATCCTAGTGGGAAGGTTGATTTGCCCTGGGCTGGCGGGCGGCCTGTTGGCGGCCGCCCGCCAGCCCAGGGCAAATCTCAGAATCACCGCCGCGGTCTTTTGACCGCGGTGCGGTGTTCTGACGGCGGAACCTTGGCGGACGGCCTCCGCCGTCCGCCAAGGTTAGAATCAGCCCCTATATGTCCTACCTTATCCATACACTGCACCCTGCCCTTGGGGCTACCTAGGGCCTACCTTAGGGGTGTCTGACATGTAAGAAAAGGGAAGGTTTAGGCCTGGCAAGTGGGTACACTTGCCAAGTTGAATTTACAGTTACAACTGCGCACACAGGCACTGCAATAGCAGATCTGAGACATGATTACAGAGCTACATATGTGGGTGGCACAACCAGTGCTGCAGGCCCACTGGTAGCATTTGATTTACAGGCCCTGGCCTCTCTAGTGCACCTTACTAGGGACTTACTAGTAAATCAAATATGCCAATCATGGATAAACCAATTACATACAATTTACACAGAGAGCATATGCACTTTAGCACTGGTTAGCAGTGGTAAAGTGTTCAGAGTTCGAAAGCCAACGGCAACAGGTCAGAAAAATAGGAGGCAGGAGGCAAAAAGACTGGGGATGACCCTGCATAAACAAAAGTCCAACACTGGTGTATGATCCTTCTTAATTCTGATGGTATGTTAAAAGTTTTAAATTGTGCCTAATTTGACGCTAAATTCATCTTTGAAATGAACAAATCATTCTTCTGCACCATCGGTTTCTATAAAGGAACTTGAGCTTTCCTCCTTGGAGTCAGATCATTTCAAAATCTCCTTGATGCCAGCACTGAAGAACATTAAGACTCTTACATACTACATAAACTTCACCATAAGTGGCACTGTGCTTGAAAACCAACTCAACCCAGAAGAAACCCATACTTTCTATCATACTGCCTTCAACAGATATGGTTGTCATATCTGGAGGTAACATAACTTTCTGCCTCCCGTGACACTCCTTATTCTCTGCCCAAATGATGGCAATCCTCACACCAGAATCCAACAACAAACTTATTAGTCAATACTATCAACAAACTTATTAGTCAATACTATCACTCACCTCACACATTCAAGGCACTACACAACTTAGGCCCCACCTACCTTAAAAATTCACATCTATTTCCATCACCCATCAAGACAGCTCTGCTCTGCAAAACTCCTACTCGCACACATACCACACATACATGAACCAGATCAGAAGGACAGGTGGAATGGTAATCTCTTACATCTCTCCTAAAGCATGGAATAGCCTGACACTCCACATCAGAGCCTCTCTTCTTGAATTCCGCAAGAAGCTGAAGAGCTGCCTTTCAATTAACCAACCTACCATTGATGGGGCTGGGCACCCAGGCTTGCTCAGCAGCAGGATACTCCTGCAGGTGATAGTGCACTTTTACAAATATACGTAAAACTGATAAGAGTATCATTGCACTTTTTGACATTCTCAGTATTGCTGTTGCCTGTACCGTCACCAATCAATAACAATCCAACCATTTTATATTAAATGCCTACTGTATCTTTGTGGATTTCTTCATCAGTAGCACATCTCACTTCAACTGTCTTTTCTCCACTACAAATTGTACTAAAACGGCCAACTTTGCCAAATATTTTACATATTTTACCAATTACTGGGCAATTACAAATAATAGACACGTGAGATCGAAATACATTTTTAACACACATTCTGTCTTGACATGTTTTAGAAAAATTATATCCTTAGGTTGATTTCTAGATTTCGGCGCGACAACCTTTTGTTTGCAGACAATAAACCGATTCATTATTGACTTGAAAACGGAGCATCTCAATGCTTTTTGGCCTCATTGTAATTGTTTGGAACCATGCTGTGACTTTTCTATGCGCTGCCTATAGCCTTGTCAAATTAAAGTGTTTTACATATCAGAAATGTCCCGGCACACTTTTGGAACTCCTCCTGCCAACTAATTGGTCCCTTAATAGCTGTAAGGCAAAACCCTCAAACTTGAAATCCTTTGCTAAAACTTTAGGTGCCATGATGAAAGCTTCAAGTGGTTCATTCTGACATTGCTACCCGGTGAAACATTTATGACGAAACACCACAAGATTTGTCTCCCCTTCAACGTATTTTTCTAACTGCTGAACCGCAGTCTGAAACCCATCAATGTCATCGCCTTCTTGAAGAACATTTGGGGCCATATTTATACTTTTTGACGCCAAACTGCACCAACGCAGTTTTGCGTCAAAAAAAATTGCGCCGTCTAACGCCATTTGGCAACCAACAGGTGGGAGTCATTATTTCGTGACGCACACAGCGTCGGTCTGTCGTAAAGGAAACCAACGTAAATGCGACGCACATCACTGTGGGTCGATTTACGACAGCGCAATCGTGAAAACGCCGTTTTTTTTCACGCTATTGCGTTAGATTTTTGCGCGAAAACTGCCATTTCAGGAGAGGAGACGCAAAATGGATCCTAGATGCCCCAACAGACCCCAGGAGGATGAGAGCAGACCAGGAACCAGCCAGGAGGATCCATACAGGAACCAGGACATTTAAAAAAAAAAAAGAAAGTGTCGCTTCAGTGCAGAGGAGCAGGAAATCCTGGTGAAAGAGGTGACGGAACACCAGCACCAACTTTTCATCTCCTCAAAATTGCCACTCAGTAGGAGAGAGGCCATCTGGAAACAAATTGTGGACAAGATTAACAGTGTGGCTGAAGAACGCCGGACAGTCACCGAGTGTAAGAAACGCTGGCATGACTGCAAACGAAGGACCAAAGAGAAAATGGCCAGGAACAGGAAGGCAGCAATGCAGACTGGAGGGGGGAGTCCAGCACAACAGGAGGCCCTGGACCACATGGAGGAGATGGTCGCAGCCGTCATCCCGGAGGAGATCGTCACAGGGATTCAAGGACTGGACAGCGCAGACTACCACGACACAACGCACATGCAGGGTAAGTCGCATGGGGAATTCAAATGCAATAATGAGGATTGTAAGCAGGGGGGGGATACCTACTACACAATGCATGTAAGTCAGCACATATATGAAGTGGCATGGGGAAAGGGGAACGGCAGGGGTGCATGCCAAGAACTGACCGAAGCTGGGGAACGACAAAATACAGCAACCACAACAGTCCCACGGGGACATCCTGTAATTACAACAAGAGAGCCAAGGGAAAGCAGTGACAGGTGGGAAGGACACTACCTCAAATCCACATCCAGGCACTTGTCTTGCAAAATCTATTCCCCATCAACTAGGTCCCTACCTGTAATGCTGTAGCAAATACAACAACTGCAACTTAACTGCCACCACAGTTGACAATAACACCTCTCATCTCTGTGCAGCTATAGCACCAAATGCCAGGAACCCCACCCTGGAACATACATACCTAAAATAGGGGGTGAGGATGACATCTGCAATTACTCCTAGAAATAAGACAAAGGTACCAGTACACTCAAATGCCGAATGTCTATAACTGACACATACATAACCCTAAGTAAACAGCAATAGGAGCCACACAGCACTAACGACACACACATGCTGCATACGTCAGGGTCCCTCACGTGCCTGGCTAACAAGGCTACATCACTAATGTCATACTGCTCAGACAACAACATTGAGGAGGGAACACAGGCAACTGGTCACTGAAACACATCTGCACAGTCTTACAAAAAAATAGGACATTCATACGATAAACAGGCCAATCCAGTAAGACACACATTATACCCCATAATATACAAACATCAACAATGTTTACATCCATACCACATCCTAACATTGACATGCATAGGTAATGCCACGTAACATGTACAGTTCATGCAATGTGAATAAAAAGTGTATGGGGCAGGGCCTGAGAGGCAAGTGTGCTGGCAGGGCAGTCACAACACCCACAGTCAGTCAAAGTGTAGTGTGGCAAGTGAAACGTATACTTTGCGCATTAGCCTCAGGCTGGAGGCCTTTGTGCATCTTACCCTGAATGTACTAATACTCATTTGCTCACATCTAAGAGCCTCAGAGCACTTTGCACTAAATGATTCTCATTGCCCTTCCTATCAGTTAATGTAGCAAATAGTCAGTCCTAGGGTGTTGTTAATTAGTCAAATCACCCTGTTTTGCCTACTTCTGCACTGGAGTTTGCCAGAACATATTCACTCTGTGCCCCAGTCAAGGATACCGTCTGGTACGTTGCTGATAGATGTGGTAGGGTTAAAGGTCTGGCATTCCTGCGTAGGGAAACCTTGTCATCACCATGACATATGTCTTTTAAATTCACTTCCTCGTCCCAAGACACGCATGTGGGAGTTTCCAAACATAAATTCACAACTAGATGCTGCCTGCCTTGCTGCTGATGCACAACCAGATCCCAGCCCATTCCTCTGATATGAGGGATGATGTCTCCCCTGTGATTCAGACAGGCAAGCTCCAAACTTAACATGCTGTGCTATACATAGAACAAGCAGAGGGAGAGTAGAAACTGTTAGGCACCATGATAGTTGTGTACTAATGTATTAGTCTCCTGCGGACTATTTCAATTCTAACAGTGTGTATTGTTTGGGTTATTGGGGCTCACACCTAAATTCCTACAAGTCAGTTGTACAATGAAACTTCATATCAAACAAATACTGTCTTTGTCATTTGTGTATGGGAACATACCGGAAAAGATAGAAATGTGTAGGACCTGAGTGACCACCACTTCCCTGAGAAGTTCCAAAGATATCATGCGCTCGGATGTCTAAACATTCCTTTGATGTGGGAGACCAGAGGCACTGCTAGTTAGTCTGAGCTAAATTGAATATCTGGGTGACAGAGTTATATACAAGTGGGTCAAACTTAGTCCCCCACACCATTAGCTATCCTGCTGCCTAGAAAGCCAAGAATCACATGTAGGATAATGAGAGCCCACCCAACAAAATGTCCCTCCATAACAATAGTGAAACACCGAGTGAGGAGTAGGACAAAAAAACGCCTATTTCTAAATAATTACAAAGCAACACCTAGAGGCGACCTGGCAGACATGTCTGAAAGATCCATATCATACATGTGACACACAGGTGGGCCATAGGCCTACAACAATGCCCTATGACGGACAGCAGATACCAAGACAAACACAGAGTACAAAGTTAAGGCATCCAAAGGCTTGTATCTTAAAGCAAAATTGGCACAACACAGACACACTAATTGTACCCTGTTTCATTGCAGAGGAACACGGATCTCCTGCCGATATGCCTGTCCATGAGTTCCCTGATGACATGGATGACGAGACCATCAACCTCACACAAGAGACCCTTGACATGGTCCTTGAAAGCCTCCAAACCCCACCTTCAGTCACAAGGAGGAGCACAGAAGAAGCAGCCACCACAGTAGAACCACCCGCCACCCCAATTGTAAGACCTGCCAGCTCCAACACAGCTGAGGACTCTGACGACACTGGCACCAGCTTCGAAAGAACTGTCGTTGGGGTCCAGCGGGAGCTGGCCAAGGAGGTGCGGGTGGGGATGCAAACTATGGCAGCCAGCCTTGAGGGGGTGCGTTCGTGCATGTTGTCAACTGCTGATCAGGCAGCTGCAATGCAAGCCAGAACATCGCTCTTGGAGGAACTTTTAAAAACACAGAAGGAAATCTGCACAGCTGTCATCCAGTTGACACAACAACTCCAACTGCAAGCCAGTCAACGTGTGCACGAATGCAACATAGAACCCCTCAGGGCCGACCTGGCTGCCTACCATCGGGATGTGGCTGCCATTCTGAAAAACCAGCAGGCACTCCTTGCTGCAGTACTGCCCTTCATTACTCGACAGGGATCAGCCCCCGGGATGTCTGCCTCCATGTCTTCTAACACTGAGGTGTGTGTTGCCCCTTCACAACCAACAACAACAAGGATACACCAGGCAACACACACATCAGAAGAAGAAGACATGAAACTGATAACATTCACACGCAAGAGTACCCGGAAGCCCTAGTCCCTGCACCATGGCCTACTCTGACCAAGGTCCTACGTTTGGACACATGCCAGTCTCACTACAACTACCCTCAATGACTGTTCGGCAATCCACTGTATGACTTGTCCCCATTGCCAGTGAATGTCTCTCTCCTACCATTTGGCAATTCATGTTCCTCTGCACCGTCTGTGACCCCACCCCAGCATGTCAGGAGCATCATCCACACCCCGTCTGTAGGATCACCATGTAAGAATGCACCAGAACGGACTCAGCTAACATTGTGAATGGACATTTTGCATTACACCACCTACAAATAAATATCACTTGCACACCTATTGTGTCTCTGTGTCATTTCACACTTCAACTGTGCAGTAGATAACTCCAAAGTGGCTGTGTGGCAACCATGTAGATTCTCTATACTACTGTCCTGATTTCATGTATACTGAAACATCTGTGCAGTGGCCAGGATTGCATCATAGCTTTACTATACTGAGGAAAATAACTGATGAAGGGACTAAGCACACACAATCATGCTGTGTTGGACAGAATGATGCACCATCTACAGCTATTCTAGACAACTAATGGTGGCTGAGAAATGTAGGCACCATGCGATACTAAAATTGGAAATTACGCTGTAAAATGAAAGGAATGATAAACAAATTACACTGCATCAATCACCCTTACGGCGTATACTTCCATGAAGGAAAGTCATGCTGAATCAGTACACACATGATGTAGGTCAGCAATGACAGCAACAAGACAAGAGTGTGAACAAATCCTCATCTACAAAGCTCTCCCAGAACTTCACAATGCTGTCCGACCTATCTATTTACCTACAACAACAAGTCGGGAAGCACTCTTTGTGAAGTAGGATACATACCAACCACAAACCTTGATGATCAATGCACACTACCAATGTTGGCTCTCCCACATGGTGGATACTTACCAAGTTAGCACACGGGTAGCTGGCATGTTAAACCTCATTAGCCTGGGGATAGCGAGCATGGAACACAAATGTCATACTAAAACTTTCTGCTACACTGATGTCAAGGCTATGAAAAGGTAGCAACTAACGCATCAGGTAAAGGGTTAACAATTTTTTTATTTCAAAGTAGTAATAAAAGAGGCAACTAAGGGAAAGGTAAACCTACACTGATCTAACCTGACTACTACTAACCCACAACTGTCCCTAACTAACCTAAGCTAAACTTACTCTACACATGTAACAAAACGATCTAAACATCAACCCCCCACCCACCATTAAGAGACAAGACACATGCAGGACAACACTTACTAACCTACACACATACTATACTGTCCTAAACAAACATATATTTTTTTTTAGAATTTTTTTTTTGTTGTTTTTTTTTTTTAATTAAACAGGAATCCCAACATTGCCCCCCACCCACCCACCCACACAAAAATATTAGATAGAAAGAATAAGGACCCCCCACCCTCT
The DNA here is from genome assembly GCF_031143425.1 of Pleurodeles waltl. NCBI lineage: Eukaryota > Metazoa > Chordata > Amphibia > Caudata > Salamandridae > Pleurodeles > Pleurodeles waltl. The sequence goes on from NC_090445.1 coordinate 1,464,677,602, forward strand.
TACCTAACACTAACTAAGCTAATTTCCTATACTTATCCTATAACTAACCCCCCAAACCCAACTAACAGTATGAAAAAGGAAAGAGGTGAGAGGGGAGGGGTAAAAGTTCAGGAGGGCAAAATGACTACTGATTTGCCCTCTGTAGTGTGCGCCGGATGGAGCGCACCTTCTTCTTCACCTCATTCATGTCCTCCGCAAGGTTGTCAACCTTGCGGATCAACCTGTCCAATTTTCTGGACAATGCCTGGAAGGCTGCAGGGTCAATAGGAGGGTCAGTGCTGGTCTGGGTGCCGGTGGAGGTGGAGGTTGTTGCTGGAGTGGAGTGGCCACAGGACAGCCCTGCTCCCAACACACGGCTGGGTCCAGGTCTGGATGAAGATGCCTGGTCCGTTGCTGTGTCCCCTTGGGCAGACCTGGTGGATGTAGTGGCGGTGGTTGTTGGTGGCACCGTTGGGGGAGCCTGTGGTGTGGCATACCACGCCCCGGAGGCCCGATCCGAATTATATCTGTGGGCCATCCTCCGATACCCACACTGCACCTGCAGGATGTGGCTGTACCTCATTGCACGGCGCTCGAAATGGTTGCGCTCTGCGGCACTCAGGTTTGCAGCTGTGAAGAGAAAAGGGAAATATTGAGCATTGAATTTACAGTGGGTTGAATACCACCATGGGTCATTTGTCCATTACTAGAAATGTATTTTTTGCAGCAATTGTTACAACATAGTTCACGGAAAGGCTCAGAGGAAGTACATGTGAATCCTGCATACCTAAGGGCATATCACACCTAGCATATACATGTCTCTACATGATGGATGACATCACCCTAAACTACTCAACCAAATCATACCTAAGGCATGAGACATTATGGCACCAGCTCTTCCGCATACTGACTTCACTACATATGTCATTCTATGTGATAACAATCACACTCCTCACTCAATGGCATTTGGAATTAGTTGTGTGCTAAGATTGAACCCCTGGCCCAGAATCATATGTCCACACTAGGGGTCAGATGTAGGAATCTTAAAATAACAACTAGCAATTATGCAAAGCAGAACGGTGTCTCTGACACCGTCTGCGAGTCGCTATGGGGTCCCGAAAACCCACCTCATGAACATCAATGATGTGGGTTCCAAGTTGCCCCACCGTAGCGACTATGGGCACTCACGGGGATGGAGGCCTGCTGGTACCAGCAGAAATCCATAGACGTGACTGCTTTTAAATGAAGCAAGTAATTTTTCCCCAAGTGTAGGCCGTTTACCTGAAAGGAAAATGAGCTGCAATTAGTTTAAAAACACAACAATTCAACTAGGAAATTTTCACAGTAATTATTGGTCCCTTAGACCACTGGCTGTTTTGTGCAGGATTATTTTGGTCCACTCACAAAGGTGAAGGTTTACAATGAGGACCCCTTCCAGTCAGCAAGTTGGTTACCATCCACTTCAAGTGGATGATAACAGCTACTCACTTTGCAACCACGTACTCGGTTGCAAATGGGATTGCCTACCACTGTGATTTGCAAGTAGGTCTGGTAAACCCCTTTATCATTTCCATTTTGAAAAGCATTTTCCTAATATGTACATGACCACCAAATACATTTTGGAATAGGAAACAGACGTTTGCAAATCACAAACATATATTTATGCCATTTGCAACGTGTAGACATTTTTCTCACTCTGGCCCTAGGTACTAACTCAAGTCACAAAAGGTGCCAAGTACGTGTAACATACTGGTTGCTACAGTCCTAGGTACCCTGTTTCACAGTAACATCCCAGTCTTTGTGGGTGGTGTGGGAAGAACAACCAACAATCCCATGTTCAATGCACACCCAGGAGTGTACAGTAAGTTCAACAAGTATGTGCCTTCACACACAACAACTATGAAGGGCTAGCAACACGTTGTAGTCAGCCCAACCTTGTCACATCCCAGGTCCACACATGTCAAAATGATATGACTTAGCCCAACATAACATACTATTAGTGAGGCATGTTTAACAACACACACAGAGGAGGTAGAACACCCATTCACATGATTCAACTGAACACCTAGGCCATTGCACTCAAGTCGCATACACTTCGAGTTCACCTTGTGGAAGTACATGGCCCTGGAAGATCCGACCTACAGTGTACACAGTCCATCCTCAACTAGGAAGAAACACTTGTCATCAAAGCCATGTGCCTAAGCTATCTGGGAGACTGTCAGTCTGATATGCAGACTCAGTTGATGGCAAGTCCCTGACCAAGTCTAAAATTGACCAGTGTATTCCAAATGAGTCATACCATTCCCAATTGCCGCCCTAATTGAATGGGCTACAACCCCTCAATCTGAGAGATGACTAGGTATTGCTTTGCAGAAACATTATTCAAATTTGATATCACACTAAAACAACAAAGCCAATGAACGGCCAGCACATCAAATCATGAATTCTCTTGAACACACAGTAATCCATCATGCTTCATTACCAAACAATGTAAATAGCACTAAGGCGACACTCACTGTAGGTATCGGGGTCGTCAAAATTGGCCACCTCTCCCACGGTGTACGGGGCTGGTCCACCTGTAAAGCATGAAACAAAGATTATACTCAGACTGGGTGAACGGACAAATAATTTCTGGTACAATGACACTGTGTGAATATGACATGGTAATGATAGACTTTCACACATGCTCATCCTGCATGGATGACTTTGTATTCAACATTATCATTGGATGAGTCTCCTGCTCCAGTGTCACACCCTACTACACTCATGCAGTGGCCAGGACAGTCATGTGTCGTCCAAGTTAATCCTCCATTAGTATGCCCCAACAATAATGTTAACCATACATCTCAGCATGTGCATCCCAGAGAGACATTCCAAAACTGGTTCCATGAGGACTGCATGACCACTCACAATCAAACAGGCTATGTGGACAGGTTCAACACACAGCAACCAGACACACATGTGACATATGTGTGAACAACATGACTAACTTCATGTGACGTGAAGGCAACACACATGTATAGCATCATCATGTGTTTCCAATTTTCTGTCTAACTATGGCGTCTGCATATGTAGGTATGTTGTTTCTACATGACGTACTCACTGGCCATTATGACCAGTGGAGTACAAATAGAGCAGTTCACGTGTTGCTTTTCTGACACAAATGCAACACTACATTACATGCAGCTACAGGCATCTGGTATGTGTTGCAAAAATTAGCCATCGGACTGGTAGCATAGGTCTTCATACACATTCTGCAACAAATACACATTAGGACACATATGTATACCTTTGTAGCGCAGCATTTGCAACATTTTGTGACGCAGAGAGGGGGCGACTTAGCAAAATACAAATAGATGTTGGATTTTAATGCTGTTATTGCGTGTACATGTGTTGCAAAATATGGGGATTTATGTGTATAACCATGGGCCTAGGTTTCCCTAGCATTACACACAGTCAGCTACTTATTTTGCAGATTGGCTAACAATCATCACATGTTCACACACAGATTTCTATCATTCCCATTTAATAGATTTTTACTCACCAACATGGCCACCAATCCGGAGTCCCAGGTGGTCCAGCAGGTCCTGTTCCCTGGTGATCAGATCTGCCCAGCGGTGCTTGAGTTGGTGTACATTTCTCAGACTCCCGTAGACCCGGACCAGGTGATGGCGCACCTTCTCCCACCGGATTTTCCTCGCCTCCGTGTGATACCCCTGTATCACACGGCCCCCAGCTTCCAGCATTAGTGGGAGGAAATGGCTTACTAGCCATATGAACCCCCCCAATTCGTCTTCACCCATCTTGGACAGGCGAGGCCTACCTGACATATTGAGAGGACTAATGCTGGACAAAATAAATATGAAAGTAAAAGTGGGAAATGGGGAAAGGTAGAGGTGTGAAAGAAAAAGAAGAAGGAGAAAAATAGCCCAACTAACCCCCCAAACTATGCTACCCACAACAGACTCCCACTGACAATACAAACTATCACAGGTATAGACAAAATAACACTAAACAGACTGAGACAATGTTATACAACAATAATAGATTGACACTAAGACAAAATACAAGGCACACAGGACACAAAAGCAGTAAAACACAGGACAACACCTTTCACACAACCACACAGTCTAGATAAATCTGAGACTGCAAAGTGAAAGTGAAAGTTAACTCCCAGTACAGATTTTGTAAACAGGATATCCTATTACATCACTTCCTGCAGAAAATGGCCGCCGTTTTTATTTTCCCGTTTTGCGTCATATTTTCACGCATACACAGTTGTGTGTCATTTTTTTTGACGCATTACAGTGCACATGATGCGGAGTGAAAAAATATGATATGAATATTCATATTTTATAATGTACATGAGATGACCAACATATTGTCCATGTAGCGTCAATTTTACCACGCATACAGCATGGGCGTCATTTTTTTTACACGTACAGTAGTGCACATGATGCGGAGTGAAAAAATATGATATGAATATTAATATTTTATAATGTACATGAGATGACCAACATATTGTCCATGTAGCGTCAATTTTACCACGCATACAGCATGGGCGTCATTTTTTTTACACGTACAGTAGTGCACATGATGCGGAGTGAAAAAATATGATATGAATATTAATATTTTATAATGTACATGAGATGACCAACATATTGTCCATGTAGCGTCAATTTTACCACGCATACAGCATGGGCGTCATTTTTTTTACACGTACAGTAGTGCACATGATGCGGAGTGAAAAAATATGATATGAATATTAATATTTTATAATGTACATGAGATGACCAACATATTGTCCATGTAGCGTCAATTTTACCACGCATACAGCATGGGCGTCATTTTTTTTACACGTACAGTAGTGCACATGATGCGGAGTGAAAAAATATGATATGAATATTAATATTTTAGAATGTACATGAGATGACCAACATATTGTCCATGTAGCGTCAATTTTACCACGCATACAGCATGGGCGTCATTTTTTTTACACGTACAGTAGTGCACATGATGCGGAGTGAAAAAATATGATATGAATATTAATATTTTAGAATGTACATGAGATGACCAACATATTGTCCATGTAGCGTCAATTTTACCACGCATACAGCATGGGCGTAATTTTTTTTACACGTATAGTAGTGCACATGATGCAGAGTCAAAAATATTGTGGATGTAAATTATACTTTGAAGGCGAAATATTAAGACACTTTTGGATACATTTGTATTTGACTCTGCATTGTGTGCACACATGTACATGAACAAATTATGACGGCCATGCTGTATGCGTAGAATATGGAGCAAATTTATCCTTATGTCTTCATGTTTTTAGCTTTGGAAAGGTGATTTGTCATGGTCAAATGGTGCGATGTGATACACATATGTGTTTGTATATGACACATGTCCGTTGTTTTATGTATAGAAGGCATTCACACTGTAATGTTTGGGATACGTTAACTAATGTATTGACCATATTTGACGACATATTTGGTGTAATTGCTGATGGCTATTTTGAAATGATGGATGGGATAGCATTATGTATTCCGTCTCCAAAATGTGTCCACATTTATGATGGTGATGCTTTTATCTGTAGTCCTAACAGGGAGTGGGAGAGTCACTTTCAGTTTTTATGGGGCTGAGCATGTCCCATTATGATTTTGTGTTTCAGATTTGTGTTGGACTTGTGACATGGAGGCCACACATGTGCCTTATGCATGAGTTTAGTTCACAAGTACATGATTCTTGTATGTTTTGGGGGCGGTAGAGGTGGACTTAGGCCCCCAGCACCCTAGGATTTGACCATCCAGAATAGCTACTGTATCCATGGAGTATATTTATTATATCATGGCAAACCTGCAGCAGCGGGCTAATGTAAGGCCATATGGTATGAATGACTGTTGACCATTCATTGATCTCATTAGCCCATTTGACGTTTGCAGTAATGATGAATTGGAGCAAATTTGCATACCATTTTCCTATGACTATGTTTGCAAGACTCTCAGCGTTCCCGATGTGATAATGAGAAGAATATTTTGGTTGTCTGTGTCCCTTTCTGCATAAACTGGTTTAGTGTCATGTTACAATCTTCCTGCTAGGTTCAGACTGGGACACAACTGTGATGGTCTACTTTCAAATATTAGATTGATTGTATGACATATGTGTACATGTGTGTGGGAATGTGGATCCACTATCACCTGTCTGGGTGTATGTTGTCACTGTAACTTCAAGGTCTCCTCCTGAGTTAGTGGCAGCTGATGTTGTAGCTATTGTGTATTGCTCATATCACACACTTGAGAGAAGCCATTGATGACATGGTCACGTACACATGGATGGTCCCACCCAGTCTCTGAACACGTGTAATGTGACTTTCAAATGATCTCCAATTTTGGGCTGGATGACTGTTTCAGTTGTTTGGATCCGGCATGTGTAATTGTCACATTTGTACTCTTGTTGGGCTCTGTGTATGGTAATGTATCATGTCACATCCTACCCTCTGTGCATACAGTTGTGATGTTTATTTTTGGTGTGATGAATTTTAATGGCATTCTTGATCAATGAGACGACATTCATCTTCAGCTATTTCAAACTAAAGGTGGTCAGAAATGAATAGGCCAAAGCATGATGTGGTGTTTGTTATCTGTGTTTATTTACAAGTGTGGAATACAAGTGATTATAATAACTTAAGTAAAAAAATTGTTCACAAGCTGTTGGCGCCTACACTCCTGCTGCCGTGTTAGGTTGTTCCCCCTCCTGTTGCAGGCCAGCATCCTCCTCATCATCATCCTCAGGCATGTCTGGGTCCGGTTCAAGGAGGTGAATGTTCCTTTTTACACAAATATTGTGTAATATGGCACAAGTGAGTATGATCTTACAGACCATCTCTGGGGAGTATAGTAGGCTTCCGCCAGTGATGTCAAGGCAGTGGAACCTTGACTTTAGGATCCCAAAGGTCCGCTCCACAATGCTGCGTGTCCTCTTGTGGGCATCATTGTATGCCCGCTCAGCAGCAGTATTTGGGTTCCCATATGGTGTCATTATCCAAGGCTGGATGCCATACCCCTGATCAGCTGAAAGAGAAACACAGAATGGTATCAATTAGATGTAGGAGGCACTGTTGTACTTATCTTTGATGGAAGTAGTTGTGTTGTGTTGTCTGTGTCTATTTTGTGTACTAATGTGACAACCTATGGTTGTTGGTGGAAACTTTGGCATTGTTTTTTTTCCTTGGCTGAGCAAGTGTTTGTTGGCTAACTGTTTGTCAGCAGGATGTATCGGTTTCTCAAGTACAGTGTGCCCTCCCTTGCATTGTGACTTGTGACACAGGTGTCCGTGTGTCCTCACTGGGGGTGTGATGATAGTTCCATGCAGAGTTGAAACATGAAAGTGTATTAGAAACGTTCAATTGAACATACCCAGGCCATCCCATCCCTTAAAACTTATGCATTGTATTAGTGTACAGGTTATTGTGAGACTTCCAATTTGCAAGGTGACATTTAGGCAACCACAGTCATGAATGTCTTCACACTAAGCTGTAGAGTAAATTCCAATGTGTGAGAGGTTCAATGGTGACTTGTGAAACATGGCTAGTGATGTGAGTACCTCAGTGTGTTCCTGTCTAGGTGTTGCTATTGTGGTGTATGGGTTGTTTATCCTAGAGGGTTTCTGTGCAGTGAGTATATGAGTAGATTTTTGTCCTTACCAACAAGTAGTCCATTGCCATACCGTCCATCCTGGAAGTGTTGGTTGATGGTGCTGTGACGGAAGATGAATGCGTCATGTACACTCCCAGGATATTTAGCCACAATGTTGCTGATCAGTCCTTGGTGATCGACTATGGCCTGCACGTTGATGGAATGTGTGTGCTTCCTGTTGCGGTAGAGGTGTTCACTCGCAGCAGGTGGCACAAGGCGTACGTGTGTGCAGTCGATTGCACCAAGGACGTGCGGAAAGCCACTGATGGCGTAGAACCCCTGTTTAGTTTCCTGCTGCTTCTGCACTGTGTTAGGGAAGCAGATGTGGCGGGGTGTCAGTCCAATGATGGCATCCAGTACTTTTGGCAGGAATGCAGAGAAAGATGGTTGTGAGATTCCACCAACCAGGGCACCAGTTGTCTGAAAGGAGCCACTTGCCAGCATGTGAAGTACGGCAAGCAGCTTTGTTTCTGTTGGGATAGTGCGTGGAGTCACTAAAGTGGGGGCCAATTGCTGTTCAATATTTGTCAGCAGCTGCTGAATGGCCTGCCAGTTCAACCGGTACCTCTGGATGATGTCTCGTTCCCTGAGGCCATGCAGGGTTGTTCTTGGGCGGAATATCCTCTCCTGCCTTCTGCGCTGTCTTTGGGGTCCCTGCTGTTGTTGTTGTGGCTGCTGTTGTTGCTGCAGGGCTCTGCGTCTTTGTGCACGCTGAAGAAAAAGCACCTCCATGTCTCCCTGTTGCTGCTCTGCTGCTCTGCTGCTCTGTTGTTTGTTCTGTGTGTTCTGATTAAGTACAGGTGTGTTTGCCCCATTTTAACGCCTGCCCTGACCCAGGCGTTAAAATTTCACGATATTCGTGCTTTGCGTGATTTTTTTGCGCCGCCTGCCGCGCGGGAATGATTTTTGCCCGGAAGCATAAATACGACGCACCGCTATGTGCGTCTGTTTTTGGACGGGAACGCCTACCCTGCATGTCATTAGCGCAGGGTGGGGTGCCGCTTCCAAAAACTGGCGCACATAGCACCATTTTCCTGGTGCGCCGGATCGGGCGTCAGGGTTTAAATATGGGGCAACGTTTGCGCTGAAAGTGCGTCAAAATTTTTGACGCACATTCGGCGCAAACGGAGTATAAATATGCCCCTTGATGTTAAATGATCAAAAACATTCTGTCATTCACTACCTAAATAGAAGTATAATACGTTCTTCTTTCTTTCAGAACTGTATCTATGACCATTAATAGTATCCAAGTAGGAGTTGAAAGTTCTAATCCGAGTGTTTTGATTTTAATGATAGGTTGCCATGTTCCTGAAGGAAGAAAGGTGGCAGCATGACATTCTGAGATCCTGCCTTAATGAGATATTGTAAACGTTACAGCTGTACAGCCAATCAAATAGTTTGCCACTTTAGTATGCAACTAGGAGGATAGTACAGAGGATTTTTCAGAAATTATACTCTTATAAATCAATAGAGTGCAGATCACTGAAAAATGTCATGCAGCTTTTAACACTAGGAACGTTCATTTTGCCCAAGTTGGGTTTTAAAATGGGCAGAAGTTGTGAAAAGAACGAATGAGAAAAGTGTGAAAGTCACTGAAATCAGACTTGCCAGTTTTCAGCGTATGCAGAAATAATCATAACTTAGAAAGCAAATAGTTTGTGAATCACTGCAATCCGATCCACTGTGATTAAATGCAGTTTTGGCTCTGAATATTAGGCTGCGCCGCGCTGTGTTTAGGCATATTGTCAGGGGGAAGAAAAGCCAAAAGATGGCAATGGAAGTCAAAGATCTCGTCAAATGGATCACTGGGTGTTAGACTTTTCATCCTTGGCGTGGTCTCCCATAACTTTTTGCCTCTGTTTCCCAGGTTGTTGATGTGTGCTGGACTCTGATTTTGCTGTTTTTGTTACTCTGGGCACTTTACCACTGCTAACCAGTGTTAAAGTGCAAGTGCTCCTTTACAAAATGTGTATGTAATTGGCTTATCCATGATTGGCATATTTGATTTATTAGTAAGTCCCTAGTACAGTGCACTAGAGGTGCCCATGGCCTGTAAATCAAATGCTACTAGTGGGCCTGCAGCACTGGTTGTGCCACCCACATAAGTAGCCCTGTAATCATGTCTCAGACCTGCCACTGCAGTGTCTGTGTGTGCAGTTTTTAACTGTAAATTTGACTTGGCAAGTGTACCCACTTGCCAGGCCTAAACCTTCCCTTTTCTTACATGTCAGACACCCCTAAGGTAGGCCCTAGGTAGCCTCAAGGGCAGGGTGCAGTGTATGGTGAAGGTAGGACATATAGTAATGTGTTTTATTTGTCCTGACAGTGAAATATTGCTAAATTCGTTTTTCACTGTTGCAAGGCCTGTCCCTCTCTTAGGTTAACATGGGGGCTAACTTTAAATCTGATTAAAGTGTAGATTCCTTTTGGAAGCGGATGGAAGTGTGGAGTTTGGGGGTCTCTGAGCTCACAATTTAAAAATACATCTTTTAGTAAAGTTGATTTTAAGATTGTGTATCTTTTAGTAAAGTTGATTTTAAGATTGTGTGTTTGAAAATGCCACTTTTAGAAAGTGAGCATTTCCTTGCTTAAACCATTTCTGTGACTCTGCCTGTTTGTGGATTCCCTGTCTGGGTCAGTTTGACAGTTGGGCTGGTTGCACCTCACACTAGACAGTGACACAAAGGGAGCTGGAGTGTAGTCTGCATTTCCTGATTAACCATCTGTGCTAGGAGGAGGAGTGGTCACTCACACCTGAAAGGGCTGTGCCTGCCCTCACACAATGCAATCTCCAACCCCCTGGTGAGTGTCTGGGGCCTGGCCTGGGAAAGGCAGGATTTCACATTCAAGAGAGACTTTGCTTTGAAGTAGGCCTACTTCAAAGGAGAAAATGGGTATAAGAAGGGCACCCAAAACCACAGACTTTAGAACACTTCTGGAAACCAAGAGGAACCTCTGCCTGGAGAAGAGCTGAAGAGCTTCCCTGCCTGTGACTGTGCTTTGTGGAGCTATCCTGCAGTTGCTGCTTATGCCAAAGACTGGACTCTGTGTACCTTCCATCTTGTGAAGATCTCCAAGGGCTTGATTTAGAGCTTGTCTCCTGTTGTTTGAAGTCTCGGGGACAGCAAAGACTTCTCTCTGCCAGCACCTGGAGTCTCTGGAAAGACTCCTACTCTGCCAAGTGGTGCCCATCCAGTTCCTGGGACCCTGAAAGGATAAGCTGGCAGCCTAAGAGGAAGAAATCCACGCACAGGATGCCATGCGGGGAAAAGATTGACGCAACTCCGATCTGCGGCTAAAAAATTGACTCGCCGCCGGCTTTGCGGCTGAAAATCGACGCTCGTCTGTAATGTGACCGAAGAATCGACGCACGGAGCTGGAGAAACAACGTGCAGCATCGCTGATGGAAGCTGGTGAGATCACAACCTGCGCTGCGTGGTTTTCAGATCATCGTGCGGCTTGATTTCTGACGCAAACAATGCTCAGCGTGTAAAAACAAAGCAAGGCCTGCCCGGACCGGAGAGTGCTGCCGGCTCGACACATCACTCTTCTGCGGGGAGAAGAAACGACGCGTCCGACCCGAGGAAAGGAGAAATGACGCAAGGTCTCGCTCGTGAGTAAAATCGACGCAGCGTAAGCCCTTTTTGACGTACACTCGCCCGTACGGAGTTATTTTTGACGCACCCAAGGTACATTTTCACGCTAACAATGTTAGTGTGTGTTTAAAACTACATGAAGACTCTTTTTGCTTTTTAATTGATAACTTGACTTGTGTATTGTGGATTTCTGTCGTTTTGGTCTTGTTTTGTTTAGATAAATATTTTCTATTTTTCTAAACCTATGTTGTGTCATTTTGTAGTGTTTTCATTAAGTTACTGTGTGTGTTGGTACAAATACTTTACACCTAGCACTCTGAAGTTAAGCCTACTGCTTGTGCCAAGCTACCAAGGGGGTAAGCAGTGGTTAGCTGAGGGTGATTCTGTTTTACCCTGACTAGAGTGAGGGTCCTTGCTTGGACAGGGGGTAACCTGACTGCCAACCAAAGACCCCATTTCTAACACTGGGTGAAAAGAATCTGGCCACCCGGGCCCTTTGGGTCGAGATTACAGTTGGGGAACCATAATTTTTATATTTGCATAATTAATGCGTTAATGAGCAAGGTGTGATATACATTGCTAAATAACATGCATATTAATCTAAGAGATTTCTTTGCGTCTTTTTTTCAGCACTTTTAACGCCTGCTCAGAGCAGGCGTTAAAAGGAGGCACACCGTTGTTTGCAATGGGCCTCAATGGACTTTGCAGGTTTAAGGTCAACATTTTGGATGCTAATCCTTCAAAGCTCTGAACTAGCGTAAAAAATTCTGACGCTAGTTTCCCAACTACCACTGTTGTGCGCCGTATCTTTGATACAGCGCACACATTGTGGTGTTAGGGGGGTGCTAAGGAACGCAAGAAAAGTCGTTCTGCACTGGGTGCAGTGCCACTTTTCTTAAATCAGGCCCTACATGCTTATGTTAGCCACATTTCTATTGCTGTCATTAGTGCCGACCTTCACACGTTTAAGGGTAAGAGGCCTGCATGTTTCAATCTTGTTTGTTTTGCACTTTATGTGTTTTTCAATTGCAGAAGCTTTTTTTCCAGATGCCCATTGAATTGTATTGTTATGTATCAGACGACTGATAGTGAGGTTCTCACTGAAAGAAAGAGAATATGCCAGGGTGTGAGAGTGACTCATGGGAAGAGCTGACTGTATCTTTTCAGTGTAACAATTCAAGGACTCAGCCATGCATGGATCACTTTGTTTCCCTGAGAAAGAGGACAGTTTACCTGCTCCCAGAGTAATATGATTAGCTCGTTGAGTGAGAATGGGCTGTAATGTTGGTAACAAGTGTCTTGTTGAAGAATAATAGCATATGTTCCTTAGACTGGAGGGAGGAGATGCTTGCTGACTTCAAATCAAGAAGATCCTTCTCACCTTTGCTAATCTCCACAGCCTGAGTGCAAAGGTTTTATGCCTAAGCATTCATATTTGTCATCAGAGAACTTAATTTGGTTTTCTGAAGCTGACACCTTTCCTTATTTGCCAAACGAAATGCCCTTCCCGAACAATACCTACTTAAATGAGATTAGGGATTTCCCTTATGGGGCAAATTGTTTGGATATTATGTAGTTCTTCCTAATGTTGTATGTTTCCTTAGTCTGACATATGGATTTTTGTATCATTCAAACTTGTAATAAGGATGTTTAAAATGAATACTTAGTGAATTAATGAACTTGATTTAAATAAATATGTTAATAAATATTTTTTAACTTTTCCAAATCTCTTTGTCATTCCTGTGGAGTCTCATTGGTTTTCTCTGTTTATAGAAATGTATGTAAATGTTTTCTCCAAAACCACTCTCCACATCAATGAGAAAAGGTCCATATAACTGTTGACGGGATTTGTATGATGATTACACCTGACGTTTGAGATTTAAGAATCCCCTCTCCATCACTGTAAATTGAGGTTCTCTAATAGGACGGCGTATGTTGATGAATAGAGACTTCATAACTTAACCTTCTTCCGCGTAGCACCTAGGAGAGGGTGTGTGCCGATTCTCTAAAGGGCAGCTTGGTAAAAAGTGAAAGTGTCTGCCTGCAGTCAGTAAGGTCTGGCAAAAACGTGAAACAGGGGTTTCATTTCAAATAGTGTAGACTTTGAGATTTTTGGTAGGTGGCCGAGGAGCACAAGTCACTTAGTTCGTGAAAATAAAAGCGTAAGGAGCATATTTATACTCTGTTTGCGCTGAATTGGCATAATTATTTTAATGCTATTTCAGCGCAAACTTAACTCCATATTTATATTTTGGCGCTAAACATGTCTGGCGCCAAAATATTGGAGTTAAAGTCATTTTTTGCCTGCAGAAAATGACCTTGCGTCAATGGGAGGCAAGGTAGGCATTTCTGAGCAAAAATGACGATATGACCTCAGCGCCATATTTAATCCCCATGCTAAAATCAAGCATGGGGAATGGGGGCCTTAATGATTGGCACTAAGCTTGCTTAGTGCCATTATGCAACACCTGGGTCAGGGCAGGCGTTAAGGGACCTGTGGGCCTTTTTCCATGGTCAGAGACCATGGAAAGAGCCCAGAGGCACCCTTTCCTGGCCCCAGGGGCACCCCCACCCACACCAGAGGGACAGCGGAGGATGGGGAACCCCATCCCAGGTAAGTATAGGTGAGTAGAGGTAAGTATAATATTTTATTTTTTGTAGTGCCATGGGGGGTGCTAACCTGGGCCCCTCTATGTGGCACAGGGCCCAAAGGCCATGCCCAGGGGACATATGTCCCCTTGGCATGGTCATTGGGGTGGAGGACATGACTCCCACCTTAACTAAGGCAGGAGTCATGTCCATGGGGTTTTAAAATCAGAAAATGACGCTAGTCTGATTAGAGGCATTATTTATGCCTATGCCCATACTAGCATCATCCTTTGATGCTAAACACCCTGTTCCCCTATGCCGCCCCCACCCGGCTAGCGTCCTTTTTTATGATGCTAGCCGGGCTTTACCAACAGCTACCGTCATACCATAAATATGACGCCTGGCCCGCGTCTTGGGATGGCGCTAGCCGCGGCATACTTTTTGACGCTAAACTGCGTTAACGCAGTTTAGCGCCAAAAAGTATAAATCAGGGCCTAAATATGTACTCTTACTGCAGAGCGCTCATCATGACACAGTTGCTGTCCATTGTCTTTTGGTTCTTGAATCCATGCACCTTTAGAATAGCTGTAGCCCCTTGCAGGTCCATTTGCATAACTATTTTCTTTGCATGGTAGTTGAAGTGTTTACTTTTGGCACCACTGAGGAGCACCAGGATCAAAACAACTCCATTCCAAACTGAAAGTCTTTAATCAGAATGTCCATGATTACATCAACTATGACATATTTGTGTGATATAATATAAGTTCCAACAAGGGATATGCATGATACATGTTCTTTGCAGCAGGCATATTATCCATCTGCACTACCTTAGATGAGTCAAAACTGCCACTAGACAAAACTCCTATCTCTCTCCTGTAGGTACATTATTCACCAGAGTTATTGTGACACTTTTTTTTGTCCGAAAACTGCTGGATATTCTAGGAAATTAGCAGTGCTTTTAAAACTACTGCACAAATGAAGTAACAGATAGAAAAAAACGAGTGTGTTCTGTGGTGCGGGCCACCCCTGGGGGTCTGTGGATCACAGGTTGGGAACCGTTGCGGACATTGGGGAAAAAGCCCCTATGTTATATTGTTGCCATCCTGTATTGCACTCAGTGGTGGAAGAAAATGTTTTATAAAAAAAAAATAGTGTAGTCACCTTCTTTTCTGTTGATCTATTAACTTTTAACCATTGATCCTTTGAATGGAACATTGTTTAACTTATAGATATGCATTTGTCCCTTGAATAGATCATGTTTTTTTGCTGCTTTGAGGAAAAGTTCACTCTAATATTTTTGAAAGAGAAACATCCACCTGCTCTTTATGAACCACTTTGCTCTTTGATTATTGCAATTGAAAGATTTCTGGAATGCCTAACAAATCCATAGCCACACTTCAATCCAGAACCATGCTGCTTGACTCCTGTTAATCCTAAACTAACATGACCAGATTAGGCCTGTCCTCAAAATCCTCCACTGGCTACTGATAAAAAAGAGCAAACTTCAAATCTGTCTGTCTTTACCTTAAAGCTTTACATGACTGAGGTCTGAATTATCAAAGGGTTTTTGTCTTTATTTTCCCACCAGATGCCTATGGTCTGTCTATTATAATTTGCTCAAATTCAGAAGATCATTATAAATCATTTACTTTACTCAGACCTATGATTATATTCTCCTTCTTTCTTCAACCTCTCAGATACCTAAAACTAGCACCGCTGTCCTTCATACTCTTCATAAACGCGTTACCAATGTTCAATTGGCTAGGTGGTTGATGGACTCCTTCATTTGATGACACCACACTAAAAGATGTTCTGTTCATATACATTTTCCCCTCTTCTTTGTATCTGATCCAAAGTGATCTGAGGCCACTTCGTGGTGGTTTGCCATATTTTACAAAAATCCCAAACTAATTAATAGGAGGTAAACCAAAATAGTGCTGTACTGGTCATGACAAAAGATTTAGGCCCATATTTATACTTTTTGACGCTAAACTGCGCTAACGCAGTTTAGCGTCAAAAAATTTTGCGCCGTCTAACGCCATTCTGAAGCGCCATGCGGGCGCCGTATTTATGGAATGGCGTTAGCCGGCGCAAGCAGACCGGCGCTGCCTGGTGTGCGTGGAAAAAAACCACGTAGACCAGGCAGCGCCGGCGTTGGGCAAAAATGACGTTAGGGCGTCTTAAAATGGGGCAAGTCAGGTTGAGGCAAAAAAATCGTCTTAACCCGACTTGCGCCATTTTTTAACGACGCCCATCCCCCATCAACATGACTCCTATCATTGTAAAGATAGGAGTCATGCCCCCTTGCCCAATGGCCATGCCCAGGAGACTTCTGTCCCCTGGGCATGGTCATTGGGCATAGTGGCATGTAGGGGGGCACAAATCAGGCCCCCCTATGCCCAAAAAAATTATTAAAAAAAAAAAAAATAATACTTACCTGAACTTACCTGAATGTCCCTGGGGTGGGTCCCTCCAGCCTTGGGTGTCCTCCTGGGGTGGGCAAGGGTGGCAGGGGGGGTCCCTGGGGGCAGGGGAGGGCACTCTGGGCTCATTTTGAGCCCACTTGTCCCTTAACGCCATGCCTGACCCAGGCGTTAAAAAGCGGCGCAAATGCGCCGTTTTTAGCCACGCCCACTCCCGGGCGTCTCTTTTGCCCGGGAGTATAAATACCACGTAAAGGCCTGGGAGTCATTTTTTAGACGGGAACGCCTCCCTTGCATATCATTAACGCAAGGAAGGGGTTCACGCTAAAAAATGACGCACATTCCGGGAACTTTGGCGCTATACGCCTCTAACGCCATAGTATAAATATGGCGTTAGTTGGCGTTAGTTTAGCGTCGAAAAAAACGACGCAAATTCGGCGCAAACGGAGTATAAATACGGCCCTTACTCTCAAAGAGCACTTTGTGGTTAAGTTGTGTTGAATGCAGATAGAGCTTCTAATAAAATCAAGCCACAGGTTATATTGTTGTCCCAGTTGCTGAGTAGTTCTACCCCAACATTTATCATTGTGGAATCTATGCCCTTGCAGGTCTAGGTCCAGAATGGAAGTCACTGAGAAGCCAATTTGATGCCAGGTGTGAGGAATGTTGAATGGTGACAAATGTGCCCGTGCAACACAGAGTAAGCCTGAGAATGGTCTGTAGTTTAAACGATTATGTCAGTCCACTGAAGGTTTCTGTATGATGGGTATGATGAGGGAGTGTTTTAGGTCTTGATCAGGAGAGCAGACATATACTTACTAGATGATAATGATAATGAGAGGTAATTGTACAGTGAGACCTATAAGAACCAACTTTGCATCATAAACATCCCTTGATGGAGAAGATGTTTTTAGGAACATCGAGATTGCTCTTACTGACTAGTGAGTACTTGTAGAGTAGAGCAGACAGGTGAGGATCGTCGGGTCAAGTTTAGTGTAAGAGATTCCCTGTTTTGGAGCAGCAATTTCATTGGTGGAGAAGGATATGAGGTTGCACCACAGCTCTTTTGTGGGCAACAAGGTGTTTGCTGTTAGTTTAGGGGTTACTTCTGCTAGCGCGGCTGGTCCTTAGTAAGTAAACTTACAAGGGGACGCATAAAGGTCGATGAATCTTTTGGATCGCATGGAGTATCCTAGTTAAGTAGTAGACCAGTGAACCATTAACATCACCAAAATCAGATAACGAACATTATGGAAAAACCCTATCTAATAAGAAAACACCATCACTCTCTATTGAGGTTAATTGCTTTTATTCCCTACTAGTACAATTCTAATCAAAATCTTTATTCAACTTTATTGTTAATCAAACTTTATTAATCATCTCAAAACAATATTCATCAAAAGAATCTCGAACAATCAAGTACAACGTAAGTCAGCAAGATTTCAACTTCAGAGAAGTAATTCAGCAATGTAATTTAGTCAGTCAACTGTCACCGTCAAAGTCACCCTTGTCAGCCTACCTAACCCAGATTAGCATCAGCATGTGGGTCTTCATGCGAAAACAATTTTGTCAAAAACATTAATTTGGAAAAAAATCTACCTAAGAGAGAAAAATATTTAAAACAGCGCAGTTGGTACCTGAAAGAAAAAGCACGCATTAGTCAGTCACATTGTTATAGCTACCTATCCAAGATGGATCAGCAACGAGTCAGTCTTCATCTCCAGGTCATCAGTCAGCAGCAAAGTATCAGGCTCACAGAGAGTAAGCCCAATTTTCAGCACTTCAGACAGCGTCTCCTGGCGTCATCAACTATCGCCTCTCCGCTCTCTAATCTCTCCCCTTGTCATGACTTTTTATTAGAGTCTCTCAGTCCATCCCACTAATTGCTAATTGATCAACCTTATCAGAAGTTATGACTCTAACCTATAGTTTTTGTTTACCACATGTACACATCAATTCAGGATTCAAGTTCTATTAGTTTGATTGTTTTTTCTGTCGATGAGAACATCATCCGGCTCTTCAAGTAACAAAATTGTTGCTCACAGTCTTTAGTCAGTGCTTCCATTGGGAAAGTACGTTTAGCCTACACTACACATAATTGTATCAATTTGTCCTCATCATCTCCTGTCAATTTTCTAGCAGAGTCTTCTGAACTCTGTACAGTTCAAGGTCCTTTTCTCCAGTTCCAGTACTCGGCAGCCTTGTCGCGTCTCCACATTAAAGCAGGCAAAGCCCAGCGAAAACCAGGCCTCCAGTATGGCTAAGTTAAGAACACGAATTAACATAAAACATAGGTTATACATCCAAATATGACATATTAATACGTTTTTAATGAATATTTTTCATTATTTAGCATCTTGTTAACACACATGGAGACCACTCCCCGTGGGCACATTTTGCTCATACATGTAATTTTCAAACATTAGCTTCTTTATCGAGTTTTCTCATTAGTATTAATACGCAAATCATTAGAAATTTCTCATATTAGCATATCTGCTCCAACACTTCCCATTTCCATATAGATACAAAAAAGTATTATGGTTGAGTTATCTTCCTAAGTGACGTGGCTTAGGAGTATTCATTGTTAGCTCTGGTGCAAACTGACTTGTAGTCCATAGAGTCCCCTTTTCAATCAATACGATGAGATAACTTTGATTACTTCCAGTCTCACTCTTCCCTGCAATTAAAATTGGTAAAAGATATCAGTAAGACATTTATTGTGCTTTGTCGTATTAGATAGTTCCCAAGAAAACAGTTTTTAATGCATCTTTACTTTTGCTTGCGCGCCTGGTCCTCAGTATGTAAACTTACCAGGGGACGTGTATAGACCGATGAACCCTTTGATTCGCATGGAGTATCCTAACTACAGTGTAACCAATGTGCATCAATAATCAACACACAAACCAATAACCAATAAGCAAAACATTAGTCAACATTTATTAAAAATCACAACTCAGTATATGTTTAGCAATTTTTATTTCCCTATTGGTTACAATACTAAGCCATGAGGTTAAATCAAACAATATTCAATTTCACTCAAGATTAATTCATTAGTGACCACCAATAACATAATATATTCAGAACTTGAGAAAACATGCGTTCTAATGCCTCACATAAACCAATAACGATGAATATGTTAACATGAGTAGCAGAGTTCAGCAAATCAGTCCGTCAATCATTTGTCACCGTTTATGTCAATATCTCAGAATAGGAACCCTACCTAACCCAGATTAGCATTAGCATGTGGGACTTCATGCGAAAAACAGTTTAGAACATGGATTTGGAAAAACATCTAGCTTAGGAGAAAAACTATAAAACTGCGCAAAAAGAAAAGGCACAAAAAGTCAATCAGTCACATTGTCATAGCTATCTATCCACAGAATGGATCAGTAACAGAGTCAGTCTTCGTCTTCAGGTCATCAATCGATCAGCATTGCATCAGGCTCTCAAGAACATGAGCTCAATGACAGAATCTCGAATCTCTTATCCCCCAATATCGCATCAATTTTGAAATAAGGTCCCTCCTCCGACATCTGCCCCTAACATCTGAACTTTCTCCTTCTGTGACGTCATTATATCAAAGTCACCCAGACTATCCTCCAATTCCTAATTGGTCAATTAGTTACCAGTTATGACTCTGTTCTGCTTTCCCTCTTATCTCATATCCGAGCTTAAAGAACCTCTCTGGAATGCACTTCTGAGTTTAAAGAAGACATTTATTGTTATTAATTCCCCACCCACAAGTTCCTGAGAGACGAAATTAGTAGATTGGAAGCACACGTTCAAAAGTAGTCGCAGCAATGAAAGCAAAATATATCAAAGTACTTCTCAGTTGCAATGTACACAGCAAATATAGGTGAAGACATTTATAGCATAACTGCAAAGCATAAAAGTCAAATTCATCACCGTATGGGCAAGGCGGTAGGGCCTATACTCAGCTTCATCTTTCTAGGGTCTGCAAGTTGATGACTCCGGTCAACTGCGAGAAAGAGATTCTCTACCCAAACAGGAGACTGGCAACTGACGTCTAGTTCCAGTCTGAAGTCAAGCAGATTCAAATCTAACTCACTGTAGCCCAGAGTCATCCTTAAAAGCAAACTCAGTGTGAGAGCCGAAGAACCTTGGAGAGGGGCCAATTCTCCTGAGCTCCTCGTTCTCAGACTGGATTGCGAGGTAAACACAAAATCTACGTGCTCTTATCAGCTAAGGTCTGGTGTGAAGAAAACAGCTTGGTCCATCTTGTGGAAAAACACAGCTTGGAAAAAACACAGCTCATCTGCGATGTCTCAACTGCATTGTCTAACCCCACGTTAAAGCAATAGGCAGCTAACATAAATATCAAATGTAATGTCTAATGTCATGTCAAAGCCAATAGGCAGCTAAGCTGAATGTCTAATGTCATGTCAAAGCCAATAGGCAGCTAACCTAAATATCAAATGTAATGTCTAATATCATGTCAAAGCCAATAGGCAACTAAACTGAATACAGAATGTAATGGCTAATGCCATGTCAAAGCCAATAGGCAGCTAAACTGAACAAAACATTTGGGGCCTGATTTCAACTTTGGAGGAGGTGTTAATCCGTCCCAAATGTGATGGATATACCACCAGCCGTATTACAAGTTCCATAGGATATAATGGACTCGTAATACGGCTGGTGATATATCCGTCACTTTACCGTCACTTTTGGGACGGATTAACACCTCCTCCAAAGTTGTAATCAGGCCCATAATGTGCTACTGGTGAACATTGAGCAACTAATATGCGCAGTGGTGAAACACAAAGTCATTGGTCAAACACAATTAATAGCATCACAGACTCTACCAAATAATTTAAGTTCTTCAAATCTATGAATTCTAGTATTACACAGTTCACCAAGGTGTCGATTGGTTCACTGTACAATGTTCTCATCATCCGACTCGTCAGGTATCAAAAATGTTGCATCTTCTTCTCCAGTCAGTGTCTCCATTGTTTGAGTCCTGGGAAAGTACATCTCGTCTGCTTTACACAGTCCTTGTTACATTTATGATTCCATCATCTCCTGTCCGTCGGTTCACACATAGGATTTTTGCTGAGCTAAATTTATTAAACAATGAGCAGTTGAGGGTCAGTTCAGCACATTAGCTTCTCTACATTGCACTAGTAAGTCAGCTTCTGCATGAGGCCTGGTAAAACTAGGCCACAACTTCGGCTAAGTTAATTCTACAATATAATGCAAAACATACGTTATATATCTCAATATGACATACTACCAAATTATTTTAATATGTTTTCTATATGTCATACATGTTATTCATTTTATTAGTACATTTGTGAATCTTAGTGACCACTCTCCCAGGGCACATTTTCAAACGTGCACATTAATTCTCTACATTATTAATTTCGACATTTTATTATTATTTTTCAAAATGCATAAACACTTATAAATATCTCTAATTAACATATTGGCTTCAACAGTCCCTCCTCTGATGACTAAATATGTCATCACACTACTTTTCCCATCAACATTTCATAGCTCAATTTCTTCAGTATTTTGTCTACTTCTCAAATCTTCCCTATAAATTATTTCCTTTTTTCGTTCTTCCCTCATCTGATTATTTTTAGACCTTTTCAATGTAATCTTTTGACATAATTTACATGAACCCCATAATCCTAACATGCTAGCAATCACAATTAGTATTCCCTGTATGATTTTTAAGAATACCCCATTCCACATGTTACTAAGCCAATTTCCCACTGAAGCAAATCCTTTTACAACCTTTTCCCAAACACCTGGTTCATTTAATTCTTTCAAATCTTACTTGAGTTAGTCAGGTTAGTAAGTAAGTCTCTTTACTATTGATAGGCATATACGAGCAGCAATGCCTAGAGTTAATCATTTTACAGGCTCCGCCGTCCTTCGCTAGAAGGATGTCTAAAGAAAGGCAATTCTAAAGCGTCATAGCTCAATCCGCAGCTGATTCTGTATCTATCAGGAGTATTGCCCCTGTAAAATGTGTCAGCATGTTATCCACAATAATAGACAACTTTTGTATCTTGATTGAGTTCAGGATGACTCCCAGTGAAAGAATCACCACACCAAATATATCTTCCACAATAGCAGAAGAGTCACTATGATGTAATTCAGACAATTTCGGAAACTTCTTTAAGTCATCTATCTGATAAATCTTTGGGAAAACTATCCCCAAATAACATGTCCCATACCATCCTCTTGGAAGACGGTAATAATCATTAAGTCCACAAATATAATAGATACCAGGAATCACAGGATCCTGACCATTCAACATAAAAGTCCATTTACTCTGAAACAAAAACACATGCCTACATTCACTCGTTCCCACAAATAAAGTGTCAGTGTGTGATTGTGGCCTATATATACAAAGCTTCCTTACATGTAAGGCATCTGAAGCTAATTTCCATTTCGTCTTAATTGCAGTGTAAGCATAATCAAGCTTTATTCGGTCAATTAACCATCAAAGCATCACATACATTAAAGGAAAAATTTCAACTCATTTTATAATCTGTACAATAATTAAATAATTTTGTAAAAAAAACACATAAATAAATACATACATGTGATATCAAAGTATTCATCTAAAATCCTGCCTGGGCACGCTTCATGGGTCCTTGATTAAAATGGTGATCACGTATATGCCATGCTGCCACTAAAAACTTGCTGACTGCTAAAATTAATTAATTTGATCTATGGCTTTTTTAAAACCCTTATTGCTATACTGCAATTTTCCAGCCCCATTTCCCTACAGGTTTTTCGAATCCATTTTGACTGTGGAAAAAAATATGTTGGGCAAAAAAACATAAAATGTTCAACTGTTTCCGGGGCACCGCCACAAGCCGGACATATATCTGAAGTAGTGATTGGCCCCCTGTTGCAAGTTAAAGACAACATTGGTAAGGACCCAAAACGGAATCTAGCACATAAACCTTTGCCCTGTAAATCTAGTATAATATCTAAATAGGATTCATACTGCGGAAACCACTTAAAATCAATAAAAAGATTAGATAATCGACCATGAGTTTTACAACAAATATAATTGTTCCATACATTGGACCAGTAAGCTGATTTCAAAGCAGTTTTATGGGATTTCACTAATTTTTGGGGATTCTCCCAATAATCTCCGAACCCCAAGATACAAAACCAATTGGACACATATTTGATCCAAGGAATAATAGCTGCATTTGGTCTCTTTAGCAGGTCAAGCAATGATGCTTTATATAAATCCAATTCAGGGTGGTCCAAATCCTTATCCAATATAATAGAGATCATAGGGAAATTAAATCGGCTACTTGGTTTAACCCCAAATCAAGAAACATTGGGATCAGTGGTGTACTTCGGGGGCACACTATCAAAGCCCTCGCAAAATTGTTTTCTCCCACAGTTATATTTGTACATACATAGCTTTATTGGTTACTTTCAACCCTAAAAGCAAAACAACCACCGGTAGAAAGATAAAAGATAAGTAAAAATTATGTTAAAAAGGAAATAAGAGGAATAAAAAAGAACATCCTTTACGGCCTTAAAACACATAAAAACCAAACACCTAATCTCCTACTGACTGTCATTTAAATCAATCATGGGGTATTGTTCCAGTCTAGGTGTGTGGTTAAAATTTGATGACTAAAACATTCCATTGTCAGTTTTTCATGTTGTCCTTATTTGGAAGTAAGTTCCGCATCAGCAACTTTCCCCAAGTGATTAATACGTACATGCCAGGCAGCTGTAATGTACTTACTAACCGCACAGGGCAAGGGGGGGAACTTTCCCTCATCAGAATTCTTAAGGCAACAATACAATGTCTTACCCCCATATTTCTACACACTGGCCGTAACCACTTTCGACGCGCAATCAAATAGGCAGGACATAAAAACATAAAATGTACAATGGATTCTGGATTATGGGTACAGCTCGGACATAAATCAGATCTTGTAGTTGCACTCCACTTACTGCCATATGATTTGAGAGGCAGACAACCATATCTGAACTGGATATATAAACTCTTACTTAATGGGTCAAGAATTATATCCATAAAAGATTCAAAAGACGGATACCATTTAAAATCAAAAAATTGTGAGGTCAATCTGCCGTGAGTAAGGCACAGCAGATAGTTTTCCCTGACGTAAGTCCAGTATACAGTTTTCAAATGATTCTTCTGCTCCTTCCTTATACTTTCTGGATGACTCCATAGCTCACTAAGACCCAATTTGTGAAACCATTTAGAGATGTGATTAAACCAGGGAATGGTGAGTACATTAGGTCTATCCAAGGTGTCTTGGATAGACTCCTTGTATGTAGATAACTCAGGGGTGGACCAAACACGGACCCAAAAAAGCAGAGGTCGTAGGGCAACTACATCTGTGATGCGTGGAAGGTCAAGGTCCCAGAACAATGGCAGCAGTGGGGTACTGCGAGGGCAGGCCAAAGTAGACCTCACAAAATTGTTTTCCCCCACTGCAAGCCTGCCAGTGTTTGAGGACCCCCAAATTTCTGCCCCATAGACCGCAGCACTTTGTGCCTTTGCTCTATAAATTTTAATAATTGGAGTAATCACTCTCTCAGAAGTAGACTTATGAAAACGAAGAATGGCTCCAGATGACTGTACCAGGCGAGCCAAACTTTTGTCGATTTGGGCCCCCCAATGCAGATTGTTGCTGATTCTCACCCCCAAGTAATCTATAGAATTTACCAAACCTAGGGGCGTTCCATTGTAAAATATTGAATATCTCTTGGTGGGGCCACAACCCAAAGTCATGAGTTTAGTTTTGCTATGGTTAAGTTCCAGACCGTAGTCACCGCAAAACGAACTGAAATTGTCCATGAGTACCTGGAGGCCCATAGGGGTTCTGGAGATCAAGAGAGAATCATCGGCAAATAACAAAATTGGAATTTTATGGTGATTCAAAGATGGGGCATCATTTTGACAATTGGACACGACTTGCACCACCTCATTGATGAACAGTGTAAATAGCGTTGGGGCAAGAACGCAACCCTGGCGCACTCCTCTCTTGATGTCTATTTTGTCTGTGAGTTCCCCCTGATTGCCCCATCTTACTTGTGCAAATGTTTTTTCATGTAATCTTTGGATTAAATGCACTAAGTTCCCTGGGATACCAATTTTGTACAATACTTCCCACAGTTTCTCTCTTGGGACAAGATCAAATGCAGATCTTAAGTCTACGAAAGCCACATAGAGTTTTTGCTTAGATAAGGTGACATACTTCCAGAACAGTAATGACAGCCTGAAAACTTGGTCCATAGTATTAGTTTTGGGCCGAAACCCAGCCTGTAAAGGAGATAAAATTTGCTGGTCTTGAATCCAGTCAGTAAGCCTCACTAAGACTTGTTTGGCAAACGTCTTCTGAAGGATATCAATAAGGCTAATTGGTCGATAATTTACAGGCAACCCTGTATCACCCTTTTTATAGATCGGTATTATTTCAGCACCATGCCAAGACTCTGGAATAGGGCTGCCAGCTGCTATGGCATTAGACAACAAATTGATATACCATGCCCATATCTTAGGTTCTGATTTGAACAAATCCCCTGGAATCTTATCCGGGCCAGGGGCTTTTGCTGGCCTCAGAGAATCAATAGCAGCTGTGGTTTCAGCTAAGGTAAAAACAATTCTCTCAGTTGAGATCTTATTAGCAGCCCAACACTCGACATGTGCAGGGTCCTCCAGAGCTTGCTGTACAGGCAAAGCATAGATTTCAGAAAAGTAGGACACCCATCTTTCGGGCTGTATATGCAACCCAATCTCGTCCTTACCCCTTTTCGAACTGGAGGTCAACAACCGCCAAAAAGAGCTATCATCTTTACTTTGGACTGCTGCAAGCAGTTTCTGCCATGTCTCATTCTCCCAGTCTCTTTTGGCTCGCTTCAGGGCATTAGCATACCTACAACGAGCCTCTTTAATAGCCGCATGCGTAGAATTTTTAACAGCCTCTTTTAAGGTGGATCTTGCTTGCGCACAATCCTGATTATACCAGTCCCTGCGAAGGATGTCAGCGGGTCTCAATTTAAAGGAAGTTTCCTTATAGAAGATACCCTGAAGGGAATCGACCATCTTAGTGTGGATCGCCATAATAGGAATATCCGAGGATTCTTGATCTTCATAATCTACAAAGAGTTTTAAAAAAGATGAATACATTTCCCCAATTAAGTACGGGTTACATTCAACCTTTGGCCAGCAGACCCTAGAGCGTCTATGGTTCAAATGAGGGAATGGAACATTAGTAATCCTTAAGTGCTGGACTCTTAAAAATGCCTGATTAGTCAATACAAGACACAAAGGATTATGATCAATATCCAAGCGAGGTAAAATTTCCATATCAAGTGAACTTGACCATAGCCTAATGTCCAAAAGAATGTAATCAATAGTACTAAAGGAAAGCCCTCGCTTGAAAGTAATGGCTCGCTCTGAGTCAGATTTAGTGCGGCCATTGCATTCTCTCAGGCCATAGTTCAGGCAAAGGGAAGACATTTGAAATGCAACACAGGAAACAGGCGAAAGTACCATTTCTTTAGATTGGGGAATACCCCAATGTTCGTCCTCCTCAGTAGTCAGATTGCTAATGGAGTTGTCCAACACAAAAGAACAATTAAAATCACCTGCTATAATCAGAAAAACTGAAGGGTCCAAAACGTCTATGTAGTCCGTCAACTGGGAAAGAACAATTGAATCAGACCCACGGGGAACAGATCTAGCATAAATATTCAGAACTATAATTTTGAAGCCAGGACGGAATGTAAGTTGCACACCCAGCAGATCAAAGGAGTTAAACTTTATCACAGAGTGATCACATTCTAACTTATTGTTCAGTAAAATCATTAAACCTCCTATCTGTCTTCCAAATCCACCAGAGGCAGGTTGGGCAGCAGAGAAATAGGTTGTAAAGCCTTGTAAGGATAACTGTTCTTTAGTCCATGTCTCCTGGAAGAGACAGATATCTTGTTTGTTTACAAGGCTTACCCATTCCGGGTCATCCAGCTTTTGCTTGATTCCAGCTACATTCCAGGACATGATGTTAATTTTAGGAGGTGGAGATATTGACTTTGTTCTCATAGGTAGGGCAGGAGTCGAAATCCCTATAAATTGACACACATCATTTACTGTTTTTGGAAGCACTGTACAGGGGGCAGACAGTCAGTCCAATTCAGAGAGTGAGGGGGAAGGGTTCTCATATTTAGAAGTAACAGAATTAACTGGGGAGGGAATAGCCCCAGCTGCTATAGTTCCGGATATACAACATTCTCTGGATAGCGGGGCCCCAGGCGGCTGACTGCTAAGTCTAAGATTCGATACCCTACCAATACATAGTGTGCGTGTCCGTGCATCAAAGGCCAGGAGATCTTTAGCTAGACTATAATCATTGAAGAGAATCGAGATGTAATCAAATTCTGACCCTAACTGGTTATGTCTGTGGGCCTCACATATATCAGACCGGATAACAGAGCGGCAATTCCTCTGTGAACGAATCCAGTGAATCACTTTGTTAATTAGTGAATCACTCGACTCTCTGTTACCCTGAGGTAGCTTTGGTACCCTAGGTAAATAGATAGTCGCGACTTCCCTCCTCCTTCTGGACCTTTGATTAGGGACGTGCGTCTGCAATAATGTCATATGATCAGGATTAGTGGCTGGACGGGGACTAACACAGCAGCTTACTACCGAGGATGTTCCTCCTGGATTTAACTGAGAAGTTTTTGGACGTGAAATATCTATATCTCCCCGTCCAAAAATTAATCCACCCTTATTAACACCTGATTGAGACTTTCGCTCATATGCGGAAGACATGGATTGAGAAACAAACCTACCATTCCTGCCACATGTTGGGGAATTATCATTAATACACCTAACGGTGTTATGTGTAGAGGAAGATGTCATTTTGTCACCTATACTGAGGGGACTGGGTTTTGTGGAATCCATCAGAAGATCAGACGAGGGGACAGACTTATAGGGCACACTACAGTTACAACCAGACTTTTGACCCTGAAGTCCAGCAATTTTGTTCATCAAAGTTACCAATAGACTTTTAACATCATCTAATTTCAGAGAAATAATATCCAACTGGGAAACTTCATTGTTGCCCATCTTTGCATCCAGAGAGTTTTTAACAGAACCTTCTTCGCATAAGGTCTGTAAGTAACCAGGACTTACAGGATTTGAAGCCAAAACCGAGAACCTATTTGAACAAGGAATGGTAATAGGGGGAGGGGACGCGCACCTCACATGGGGTGCATCTTCTTCGGCTAGATGACCATTTATCCCCACCAAGGGTGATGAGGTTTCCGGAGGTAAAGGGGTTACACCCTGGGATTGAGGAAAAGGGTGTAAATCAGCTTTAACCTCTATTCTGTGTGACTGGGTTTTTTTCTTGAAGAGATCTGGGATCTTTTTGGAAAGAGTGGTATCTGGTCTAGAAGGACCAACAATGGAAGGACTCCTCAATATAGCCTCAACCTCTTCAAACAGTGAATCAATTGCTTTGAATTGCTGTAGTTTAGTGGTTGAAGATCCCTCCATTTTCCCGGCAGAACGTTTCTTGGGTTTTTTAACCCTAGATTGGGATACTGCTACCTCATCGGCCTTCCTCTTCCCCATGTCGACTGACCGGTGGCTTAGTAAAGTAGATAATTTCAACCACAATTATAAGAAGAAAATAGCCCAGCCCCAAAAGCCTACTATCAAGTACAAATGATGTTGTAAGGAAAGGAAGCCCCTGTAAAATAAGAGGTAATAGAAAATTACACCACTAGCAACAGAGGCCTCTATACCAGAACTAAATATAAAAAGAACATAATTTTAGGGGGGTGGCCCAGCCCAGTCTCCTCCTGGCGATGACGGGCGCAAGACGGGCCCGCCCTTGGCCCGGGCTTTGCCCGGGCGCCGCCCGCGCGCGTCCCGCGCAGCGGGAGCGCGAAGAAAAGTTTAAAGGGCTCCTGCCCTATCAGCTGTCTCCCCTTGTGATGGCGTTCCCCGCGCAGCGGGAGCGCGAAGAAAAGTTTAAAGGGCTCCTGCCCTATCAGCTGTCTCCCCTTGTGATGGCGTGTAAGCATAATCATTTTTGTAAGTCCTTTTCTCTAAACCTTTTTCTAATTTCTCTTTTAGTGCTTTTCTCCTGTCATCAGTATGCTCTATAAAGCTCTTTTCAAAAGGTGTAAGCAAGCATGTGAGATTATTTTTATGTGCGTAAGCAGTTCCAAATGTTAGTGTAGGCTCAACGAATCCTTTAACTAATACTATATCATGGTCCTTAGCTACTCTACTCAGATACCTAATAATAGGAACAAACGAAAACACCACATCGTAGTTAGAATAAAAATACTGTATATACTCTTGATTACAGAACCTTGTTAATAGCAGACTACAGCTTATTCCGTAGGTTAATGGTAGGCTGTGGTACGTAACTCCTTCCTGACGAAGGAATTTGAGTACCCACAAGACAATCCCTTGCATCCATCATCTCAAGATATTCACTCAACAAGCGATAGAAGACATTAGAGGAAAGCTCTCCTTGAGCATTAGTACAGTCATGCAAATACTTCTCATCTAAATTAAACCTCTCTAAAGCCGTTTGTGTAGTAGTTTCAAAAGCAGTAGTATGGATGGGTCATTTTGCATCAAGAACAGACATACCCACAATCAATACAATAAACAAAATCCCATACATAATTGCCAATCCAATGCTCATATATCTACAGCGCCTAGCATTTCTAACATGATTATTTAACTCAGCT
Source organism: Pleurodeles waltl (assembly GCF_031143425.1). Lineage (NCBI taxonomy): Eukaryota > Metazoa > Chordata > Amphibia > Caudata > Salamandridae > Pleurodeles > Pleurodeles waltl. The sequence continues at coordinate 1,464,707,641 of NC_090445.1, forward strand.
ATGATCTGTAAATAATCCGAAAGCAGAAGAAACTCTTATATAAATGGAGTAAGAATCAAAAATAAGGAAAAATTATTTTCTCACAGCTCGGTTTCACATTCTGGAACCCTTTTCCTTTGTCAAAATCGATTAGCAGCTTGTCACATCCAGGTTTTATGTCAGGTTATCAATGTCTCTTTCGGTTTATTTTCAACAGTCTCTTTAGGGTATTTCAGATTGGTTCAACAATTCAGGTTTTTGTTCACCTTCAAGTTACATCAAAGTACTGACTCAGAACCTTTCTATCAAAGCAAAAGGACATAAACTTGTGTTGCCATTCATTTGTAGTTGCATACGCCCATTCAGGACCTGCGTAATGCCGACTTGCTATTTTCTTTCTTTTCAAATTTCGATCACCACTTATTTCTCCTTCACTCAATTCTTCTTTTCTCGAGGTATCTACTTCTTCCTCTATTGTTTCAATTATGACCACCTCCTTTCTTTTCTCTACTTGCAGTACAGGCCAATTATCTCCTTTTCTCAATACTTCTGTTAATATTATTCTTAAGATTAAGATTGGACTTTTCTCCTTTTCTTTCTCTACCGTGTTCTCTTTTGATGGACCTGCAACAGGCTCAGGAGGAGTCGGATCACCCTGATTTTGCTCCGTCTCAACTCCCTCTCCTTCCTGTTCTGGAACTTGCTCTGTCTGCTTTTCAGCACCGTCTGCTTTTGGGAGAACTCCTGCTGAGCCAGGCTCCCCTGTTGTATCCGTGGAGATTGATTCTTCCGCACCCTCCTGTAAATCTTCACTTTCGTCTCTTACAAGGGTCATAGAAACATCTTCCACAAGCTCCCGTTCAATTTCAGGCTCTCTTGGTTGTTTTTCTGGCTCAGGTGCCACAACCTGTTTCACTGTTGTTGATGCTCTCAACAACACTTCTTCATGATCCAGTGGACATGCCACCTTCTTCGTATGACTCATGTGAATCCAGTTCGCAGGTCATACACACTTCACAGCTGTTGTAATTGTTAAGACCACCTGGTACGGCCCTCTCCAGCGTTGCTATAAACACGTCTTGCGAACATGTTTTCAAACAACTACCCAGTCACTGGCTCGCAGATTATGTCCTGGATCATGGATGGGTGGCAGGGTGGTGTCCTGCACCTGCTGAGAGAAAGAGCGAACAACATCAGCCAGACCCTGGCAGTAGTCCAACACCATATTATCTGTAATGCTTACAAGCGCATTTGCTGGAACTGCTGGTAATCTCATTGCTCTGCCCATGAGGATCTCGTGGGCTGAGAGCCCGGTCTTCCTGTCAGGTGTATTTCTCATCGACATTAACACCAAAGGCAATGCATCTGGCCATTTCAGATTCGTAGCTGCACACATTTTAACAATTCTGGATTTCAAGGTACTATTCTTTTGTTCCACTAGTCCAGATGCTTCAGGGCAGTAACTACAATGCAACTTCTGCTCAATGTTTAGTGCTGCACACAAGAGTTTAATCACCTCGTTATTGAAGTGAGTTCCCCTATCTGATTCTAAAGAGATCGGAAAACCAAAACGTGGTATCAATTCCCTAAGCAACAACTTTGCTACTGTGAGACTGTCATTTCTTCTTGTGGGGTATGCCTCTATCCAGTGACTAAAAATGCACACAATCATGAACACATACTTCAAACCTCCAAATGCAGGCATCTCAATAAAATCCAACTGCATCCTGCTGGAGGGACCTCCTGCTCTTTCAGTGTGGCTCAAATTCACCACTGTCCCTTTTCCCACATTTAGCTGCTGACAGATAATACAGCGATGACATACTACCTCTGCTGCCTGCCTACATTTCAGATTGAACTGTCAATCTTGAACGAACGAACCATTGCATCCCTCCAAATATGTGCCTGTCCATGATAATACCTGGCCATTTGTGACTATAAACTTTTTGGCAGGACCATCTGACCTTCCTCAGAAACCGATATTTCATCAGGCCTTTAAACACATTTTAGTTTAGACAAAAGTTGTTTCTCCTCTTGGTCAGCATTAGTTTGCAGTGTTTTTAACTCTTCCAAAATATTGATCACTTTCAATGCAAAACTTGTGCATGTATTATCTTCTTCTGACATCAGTTCCCACTTGTCTTTGAACGATATACAGTTCAATGTGCAAAACCTTGCGACTTGATCCGCATATCCATTTCCTAGTGAAATGTAGTCTTGTGACTTTAGATGTGCACTGCATTTCACCACAGCAGTTTCTTCAGGTAACTGTATTGCAAACAGCAGCTCTTTTATTCTGTCACCATTTCTTACTGCATACCAGTAAAGGTTAGGAAACCTCTTTGCGACCACAGCTGACCAAAATCATGGACAATTCCAAATCCATACTGGCTATATGTGTAGATGGTATTTCTTAGTCTTGCAGATACATGGCACGCTCTAGTAAGAGCTACCAATTCTGCTACTTGTGCAAAATATACACCTCGAAGCCAAGAAGCTTCTAAAGTACCTGTAATTGTGCACACAGCATATCCTGCTCTGAATGTTCCTGTACAATCCCTGAGACATGAGCCATCAACAAAGACAATTTGGTCATTTTCTTCCAATTGTGTATCTCTGATATCAGGTCTGGGTTTTGTGCATAATTCAGTTACCTCAAGACAATCATGCTCAATGCCTTCTTCCTTTTCAATTTCAACAGTACCACTTAGAAGTAATGTTGCCGGGTTCAGCACTGTACATCTTTTCAATGTTACATTTGGAGCACCTACAATGCTCGTCTCATACCTTGTCAGTCTGGCACCAGTCAAATACTTGTCAGTAAGATCTCAACAGAGTGAGATACCATTACCGGTGGAGGGTATCCCATCACTGCTCCCTCACACTGTGAAAGGCTTTGACCAACTGCGGCAACTGCACGCAAACAACCTGGTAAGGCTGCTGCAACTGGATCCAAGGTAGATGAAAAATAGGCTACTGGGCGATGGACCTGTGCAAGACAGACAAAGAACAAGCATCACGTTCATGAGAAAACAATATGAATGGCTTTGTGTAATCAGGCATTCCCAACGCTGGAGCTTTGCACAAACTCTCTCTCAACTCAGTGAACGCCTTCATCTGATCCTGATCTAAGGTAATGAGATCTGTAACATCCTTATGTGTCAACTGCTGCAATGGTTTGGCAATCTCAGCAAAATTTGGAATCCATTGACGACAATAACCTACCATTCCCAGAAACATTCTGGCATCTCTCTGTGAAGTCGGGGGACTTCTCTGCAATATCATTGTAATCCTTTCTCTGGAAATTCTCCTCGACCCTTTCTCAATTTGGTGTCCCAAATACTTCACTGACTTCTGACAGTACTGCAATTTCAATGGTGATATTTTATGTCCGAATTTTTCCAAATGATTTAACAGGGCAATCGAGTCGCACATACACTCGTCCCTTGTTTTGGATTCAATCAGTATGTCATCAATGTACTGCACCAGAGTTGATTGGTATGGCATTTCCAGTGACTCCAGATCATTTTTCAAAATCTGATTGAACACGGATGGTGACTCCGTGTACCATTGAGGAAGCCTGCATCAGCTGTAGACTCTGTCTAGGAATTTGAAACTAAAAAGAAACTGACTATCCTCATGAAGAGGCACAGAAAAGAAAGCTTTTGACCAGGAAACCACTGTGAACCATTCTGAATCGCATGGAATCTGAAACATTATTACCCCTGGATTTGGCACCACAGGACAACACTTGACCACCATGACATTCACTTTTCGCAAGTCTTGCACAATTCGTACTTTCCCACAAGGCTTCTTTAGGCCCATTATCGGTGAATTACATGGACTGCTAAAAATTTCCTTCAAAACCCCTTGTTTCAGAAAATCTCCAATTATCTGTGCCACTTTCTTCAGAACATCTTGCACCATGTTATACTGTGGAAGCTGTGGGAACACTACATTCGGCTTCAACGTGATCTTAATTGGCTCCACTCCCTTAATCGAACCCACTTCTTTACCTGTCAGGTCCCACACATTTTCCTGCACTGTTCCTTGCAAGTCTGCATGTAATTCTTTCAAAGTAAACATTGGAAAAAACTCAATCAACGGATACTCTTCATTATTGGTTTCATTCTCAGTTTCAGGAGTTTGTTCTTCCTCCTCATCACTATTCGTTTGAACCTCTATTCCAGCAGTTGAACAATTAATCGAACATCTGGTCTTGCACATCAAGTCCCTTCCCCGCAGGGATACTGGACTTGAATCACAGACTACAAACTTGTGCAGTCCTGGAAGTGGCCAATCTCAACCTGTACTGGATCTGTGATTAGATTTATGAACTGTCTATTCGCTACCCCTACAACCTGAACTGTGCTGCCTGAAAGAGGTAAGTTCGAAACTTCTGCCCTTGTCACTGTACAGGGTGTGGCTCCTGTGTCCACCAGAAATGAGACCGTATGACCCATCACCTTTCCCCTCACAAAGATTCCTCTCTGATCTACCTCTAGGGACGCTGCAAGCATGCGTGGCTCCACATCCACTCATCATTTATTTCATTCTCATTATGTAATGGGAATTGGTGCACTGTGTCACTTCTTCTGTCTTGTCTCTGACCTGTGACCTGCTGAGTAAGCATCATTTGTTGCTGTTCCATCAGGGCTTGAGGTATTTGCATTTGCTGTCTAGGTACCATAGGAAGCTGCTGTTGCATTGGTTGCAACTGTGTCATTTGTGCACAAGGTATTTGCATCTGCTGCATGGGTTGAAAATTCTGCACTTGATTTATGTTATTCTGAAAATTCGGATTAAGTCCTTTCATTTTAGGGACTTTTACAGTTTGAAATGTTTGACATCACCACTTTGCTGAACAACACCATCCTGCACCATTATCGGACACTCCTGCTTCCAGTGTCCCACATTTCCGCAAATATGACACAGCAACATCTTTTTCATCCCTTGCACATCATTTTGAACTACTACGGTATTCAAATCTGGACAACGATTCATATCATCTCCACGACCTCTGCCTCTCACCTGAGGTTGGAACATAACAGTTCCCTGCTGCTGAGGCATCTACTGCACTAAAGCTCCTTGCACTCCTGTTTGAGCTGCCTTGATTTGCATCACCATTGCTTTCTCCTACAGCGTTTTCTGCTTCAACTCAATCTCATCACTACAGTATTTTGCATACTGCAACACTTCATCAATTGGTTTTGCTTGCCAATAAATCAAATGACTCTTAATCATCTGACCTATTTCAGGTCTCAATCCTTCCACGAACCTAAACAAAAAGGGACATATTTGTACTCTGTTTGCGCCGGATTTGCATCTTTTTTTTTTAACGCACATTCGCCACAAACCTAACACCATATTTATACTTTGACGCCCGCGAACGTCAAAATGTTGCTGTGTGCGTAATTTTCTGGATGCGTGAAACCGCCTTGCGTTAATGACATGCAAGGTAGGCATTCCCGTCCAAAAAAATTACTTAAACACCCGTGTGCCATATTTATCCAACTGCGCAAAAATCCGGCATGGCTGGGAGGCGGAGGCGGAAAATGGCGCACAGCCTGATTTGCATAAAAAATTGATGCCTGGGTCAGGGCAGGCGTTAAAATTGGGCGAACACACCAGTACTTAAGGAAAACACACAGAAGCAACATCAGAGCTCCAAAAGGAAGACAAGGAGGTGCTACTCTTCCAGCATGCACGAAGACGCAGAGCACAGGACCAACAGCAGCAGCTTCCACCACACCAGCAGGGACCTCAAAGGCAAAACAGAAGGCAGGAGAGGATATTCCGGACAGTGCTTAATTTGTAATATATTAAGTCCAGGTGCTCAAATCTTTTTGTAGGAGGCCACACCCAATTCCCCGGCTCCACCCACTTACTCCACTAGCTCCATCCACTTACTCTGTAGGCTCCACCCACGCTCTCAAATGGAACTGCTGAAGGCCAGATGTAATATCCAATCTGAATTTCAGCAAGGGAATCTTCCCCAAGTGAGGTTTTGATAGGAGGTCCCCCCCCAGCCCTGTGAACATTTTGAAAAATATGAAATCAAAAGTGCATTTAAAGCACAACTCTGGAATAACCTGGCTAAAATGACTAATTAATTGAAAGGTGCATGTGAAATATTCCAGTGCTCTATGTGCCAAGTTGGGAAAAGGACAATACTGGTGTATGTGCAAAGGTGATTTGTGTTGTCATTTTTAGCAGAGTCTAATTGTGTGTTTTTAAATATCTAACATGACAAAATAAACCAAAATGTTCTGAAAACAATCTAAACAGATATATTGAGTAAAATCATGTAATACACTTGAATGAGCCACTTATCACTTTCAGTAGCCAAAGGTTTTTTTTTCATAAATAGTTGAGTATTCATTAAAGTGATTCATTTTAGAGAAACAACAAAAAAGATGATTACAAATTGCGCTTGTTTCTATTACTTACTCTAATAGCAATATAGGTGAATTTATTAGAAATTCAGAATAGTAAAAATCATGGAACTTTACTGGTGTTTCCAAATGTAGTTCTGTATCACACAGACAGGACAGATTACAAAAGATGTGCATGTTTAAAATATTACCTTTTAATTGAAGATTTGTATCTTAACATAAAGCACCAAATAATGACATCTCCCCAAAAAGTCCAAAAACCTAGGCCAAAAAAGTGGCCGGGCAGTTTGTAATTGATCATATCTCAAGTCATACATATTAGTGCAAAAGGAACACAGTGCCATACAAAATATTCAAAGACAAAATAATTAAAAATAAAATATAGATACATACAAATACACAATAAATATATGTTCTAAAATAAAAAATAAAAAAATTACAAAATAAATAGAATATATAAAGTAGAACAATAAATATAGCAAACAAAGAAGACACATAAATACTACAAACCATTAAATTGACACTGTCAATAAAGTGTTATAAATGCAAAATAAATAACGTATATACTAGAACAATTATTAAATATCCAAACATGGTAAAGCCTAACTTTTTAACTTATTCGAAACATTGTGATGGCATGTGTTTTGTCAGGTGGACTGGGCTATTTTCCCAGAAAAGCCCACAAACTGTCTAAGTTGCTTGTGCATTCCAAGTCTTCCTCTTTTTGTGCTTTACTCCTAGTGTCATGAGCTGCTCTTCGTCCTTCGGCAAGCCATGACTGAACATAGGTGATGGGGTTGAATCTCCTAAATGGTGGGCCAACAAGATTTAAAAACATTAAAGAAGATGTTGTTTCAGTCAGCAATGATACTCTTGTAGATGTGCATATTAGATTCATTTGAGAAAAGCCCCACTCATACTCTGCGTTACTGATAGCAACAGTGTGTAAGGCTATCAAAAGCTCCTTGTACTGCCTTTTAATTTCTTTGCCTCCGGATTCCTTATACTCTCTGTAAGCACGTTTGGCTTGTCGACTGCCAAGTTGAATATTTTACACAGAGACTCAATATCACTTTCACCATAAAGAGCAGGTAGTTCATCAGGCCAGTACTGTTTGTATACAACTTTCACTTCACTAATCAGTATATCATACTCAGCCTTCTTGTCAGTAGAAATAGTACCAACTGTCGACAACAAACAATGGGGGTCATTCCGACCTCGGCGGTAAAAGTCGCTTACCGCCGGTCAGAAGGCCGCCATAACACCGCCGCGGCCGCGGTAAACCGCCACGGTCATTCTGACCCGCAACTGGCAAACCGCCAAAAACCCGACATCCACAATATTCTGCCACACCAAAGGTCAGCGGGAAACTGGCGATGACCAAACCTCCACCGTCACGCCAACAGAAATACGCCCATGCCATTCCGACCCACAAATCCCCGCAGCGGTCTTTCAACCGCGGTATTCCATTGGCGGTACACACACCTTCACAAAACACAGCCACATTGGATAATTCAAAATACACACACCTGAGACACACACACACACCACTCCCACACACCCAATTAAGTATAAAACACACACCCACATCACCCACAAACCCCTACGACCACAATTGCGAGTGAAGGACAGATAGAGAGAGAGCACAGCATAGAGTACACCATCACACAGAGGCAAATCACAACATCACCCACACACTTTCCACGCACAAAACACCATACACCACCACACTCACCACACTCTACAACACATACACCACCCCTCACCTCATCCACACCACCCCATGGCACCCCAAAGACACCCCAGGTTCTCTGACGCAGAACTCAGGGTCATGGTGGAGGAAATAGTACGTGTAGAGCCCCAGCTCTTCGGGGCACAGGTGCAGCACACCACCATTGCCAGGAAGATGGAGCTATGGCAACGAATAGTGGACAGGGTCAACGCTGTGGGACAGCATCCACACAATCGGGACGACATCAGGAAGCGGTGGAACGACCTACGGGGGAAGGTGCGTTCCATGGTATCAAGGCACAACATTGCGGTGCAGAAGACTGGCGGCTGACCCCCACCTACTCCCCCAGAATTCACAGCATGGGAGGAGGAAGTCTTGCACATCCTGCATCCTGAGGGCCTCGCAGGAGTAGGCGGAGGAATGGACTCTGGTAAGGCAAATCTTCACTACTTCATTCCCCCCACCCCACCTGCATGCCAAATCATACCCCCACTCTCACCCCCACCCCCATCACACCGACTCCTTGCTAATGGCTCACCATCACAACCCACCTATCCCAAAACCCAGCCCTGCATGCCTCCCCAAAGCATGGACATCCATCCCCAAAGCATGGCCACTGCACACACCCATCACCCCCACAAGCCACCGTCACAAAAGCCCCCACAAGGGAATGCCAGCACTGGGGGACACGGCCACCCACCCATTACACGAAATGCCACACACAGAAGCAATAACCATACTCTTGTACCCCTGCAGGACCCGAACGCCACCACACCGCCACGGAGGGTCCAGAGATGTCCATCCCACCCCCAGAAGAGGCCCCCAATGACGACAGCAGCTCTGTCTCCCTGGACCCAGATGACCAGCCCGACCCATCGGGGACCTCGGGACAGTCGGTTCCCCACAGACAGCCACAGGCTACACCAGACCTAACACCCTCTGGGAACACCAGCACAGCTCCCACCCAGCGGGCCCATGCCTCTGTCTCCAGGACACGTCAATCAGCGGTGTGTCCACCACTACAGGGCACCCAGGTTGACCCACCACCCCAACAACAACAGGGACCTGGGGGCAGTGGTAGTGGGCACACCGTCCAGGGGACAGAGGCCCAGGGAAACAGGGGAACTGGGAGGGCTGCTGTGCGACAGGGGGGCGACAGGCCCATGGAACCGACTCTCCAAGAGGCCCTCTCCTCCATCATGGGAGCATACCACCGCTCCCAGGAGACGATGGCTACGGTACTGGCCAGGTTCCAGGAGATCCAGGTCATGCAGGAGGAACAGTACATGGGGTTCAGATAGTCACCACATTGCGGGACCATGTGGCACCACAAAGGGCCCCTGTCACTAGCCTGGACCAGGAACAGCCTACCACCTCCGCCGGCGCTAGTGGACAGGAGGCCCCCACACAACGACGGGCCACCAGAACCCCACCTCCTGCAGAAGAAGAACCACCCCGCAAGCGGAACCTGAGATCTCACAAGAAGACAGAGTAGGATTGCAAGACCCCCGCCAGCAAACGATACCCCCTGATGTCATCCCACTGTCCCACATTGTCACCCTGTCCAAACTTGAACTGCCCCTGCTCCATCCTTCCACAGGCATATGGACAATGCACCTGTGCGACTGAGAACTGGACTCTGCCATGGACATTACTCCACCATCACCCATCCCCGTTTTACAATCATGTTCCATAAATTTAGCACTTGAATAAAATCACTTTTTGCACTAAAAAATCTGGAGTCGGCATGTAATTTGAACAAATGTATTAGACATAACGGTGCCAAAATGTTCAGTTACATTGTGATGACAACATACCACTGTCACACAGCTGTAGTCCATGGGCAAACAAAGCAGAGGTCACGCAGTGGGGCCCACAGCTCTGAAAACGGAAGGGAAAGTCACAACTCAGTTAACAGGAACTAGGGGGGAACTCAGACAGTAGAGAGGCAGGAGACTTTAAGTAAATGTAAAATGGCGTGGTTGAGTCGTACCTGTGTGCTACTGAAAATACTGTTGTATCACTGTGTCCCTGTTGTCTGTGTCGTCCCCGTCGTCCTCCTCCTCTTCACTCTCCACAGGCTCCACAGCTGCTACAACACCACCATCTGGACCATCCTCCTGCAGGAAAGGCACCTGGCGTCGCAAAGCCAGGTTGTGAAGCATACAGCAGGCCACGATGATATGGCACACCTTCTTTGGTGAGTACATTAGGGATCCCCCTGTCATATGCAGGCACCTAAACCTGGCCTTCAGGAGGCCGAAGGTTCTTTCTATAATCCTCCTAGTTCGCCCATGGGCCTCATTGTAGCGTTCCTCTGCCCTTGTCCTGGGATTCCTCACTGGGGTAAGGCGGCACGACAGGTTGGGGTAAACAGAGTCACCTATTAGCCACACACGGTGTCTCTGTAGCTGTTCCATCACATAAGGGATGCTGCTATTTCGCATGATGTACGCGTCATGCACTGACCCAGGGAACTTGGCATTTACATGGGAGATGTACTGGTCAGCCAAACAGACCACCTGGACATTCATAGAATGATAACTTTTTCTGTTCCTGTACACCTGCTTACTGCCTCTGGGGGGAACCAAGGCCACATGTGTCCCATCAATGGCCCCAATGATGTTGGGGATATGTCCAAGGGCATAGAAATCACACTTCACTGTAGCCAAATCCCCCACCTCAGGGAAAACAATGTAGCTCCGCATGTGTTTCAACAGGGCAGACAACACTCTGGACAAAACCTTAGAAAACATAGGCTGAGACATCCCTGATGATATGGCCACTGTTGTTTGGAATGATCCACTTGCCAAAAAATTGAGTACTGACAGAACCTGCACCAGAGGGGGAATCCCTGTGGGTTGGCGAATGGGGGACATCAGGTCTGGCTCCAGCTGGGCACACAGTTCCTGTATAGTGGCTCGGTCAAGTCTGTATGTCAGTATGACATGTCGTTCTTCCATTGTCGACAGGTCCACCAGCGGTCTGTACACGGGAGGATTCCTCCATCTCCTCGCAAGTCCCAGCGGACGGTGCCTAGGAAGGACAACATGGAGCACAGAGTCAAGCAACCCACAGGTACGTAACCAGAGCTTGCACAGTACACGATTCGCTATGCATTGAATTGCTTGTATGAGTGGCAATGCAAGGCCTAGGACTGTGTGACGCCGTAGAAATTCAGCCATGTGGGCCCTTGAAATGGCGGCTGCCTGACCTGTGAAGTGTGACAATGGGATGTGAGGTCAATGCGCTGGCGTGGCACACCGTGTCGGTAGGCGGTCGAAGACCGCGGCGCAAAGCAGCATTGGTTAACATTGAACCCTATTGGTCTCAGGAGACAATGACGATGTGCGCCGGCGGTCGCGGTACGCACCGTCGCGGTACGCACCGCCGCGGTACGCACCGCCGCGGGCGTGACCGCCATTTTCGAACTGCTTAATCACTCGAGACCTGATCATCCACAGGAGAGGACCTATACTGCAAGTGCTGCTGTGAACTCGGTCTGGAAGAGACAATGGCTGCTTCGACTGGGGAAAGGGCCCCTGCCTTCACATCTTAGGAATTGGATAAACTCGTTGATGGGGTCCTCCCCCAGTATGCGCTACTCTATGGTCCTCCAGACCAACAGGTAAGTACACTGGGAGCACGTAGTATGGGCTATGCCTGTGTTGAGTGGGGTGGATGTAAGATGGTGGGGAGGCGAGCGTATGAGGATAGCAACGCACAACAGATGAGAGCATGTGCCACATGGCAAGGTTGGGGAGGGGGGCCACTCACATTGACCATGCGGAAAAGTGATGATATTTCTTTTTCCACCCTGTCCATGTCACATAGTTCAGCGCCCATCAGAAGATCGACATTTGGCGTGACATCGCCAAGGACGTCCGGGCCCTGGGGGTCCACAACAGACGGGGCACCCACTGCCGCAAGAGGTGGGAGGACATCCGCCGCGGGAGCAGAAAGACCGCTGAGGCTCTGCTGGGGATGGCCTCCCAACGTAGGAGGGGTGCCAGTCGTCAATTGACCCCCCTGATGTCCCGGATCCTGGCGGTGGCCTACCCCGATTTGGATGGGCGCGTGAGGACATCACAGCAGACACAAGGGGGTGAGTATCAGCACATTCTGCTATATTAGTGCACAGTGGAGGCGTCTGGGTGGGGGAGGAGGGCTGTGGCTATCTCTAGGCCAGGGCAGTATCTGTAGGCTAGGCCCCTCCGTTACACATGGCCCTGTGCCCCGGCCCCCCCCCCTCTGTAGGGTGCTAAGTACAGCTATCCATGGCCCGGGCTCACCTATGTGTGCATTTGTCGTCCATAGACTTGTAGGCCAAGTCACAATAATTGAGTAGTGTACCCCGAGTGCGCGGCGTAGTGCAGGGGGCTTCTGTGTCTGTCCTTTCTGCCAACGGTGCCGCCAATGCATGCACTCAACATGTCTTTCTTTCTTCTCTCCCCCCCTTATTTCTTGGTTTTCCTGCTCATGTGTGCATTAGCATCATCAGGCGGAGGAGAAGTGGCATCGGCGCACGAGGGAGCTGCATCTCACATGGGCCCAGAGGGCCCTGCAACCGACTCGGACTTAACCAGTGAGACGGAGGGCGAGGGGGGCTCCACAACGGGGACCCGTGGAGACGTCAGCGACACCGACACGTCCTCGGAAGGGAGCTCCCTTGTGGTGGCGGCAACATCTGTGCCCACCGCTACAACAGGTACAGCCGCCACCCAGCGCACCAGCTCCGCCCTCCCAGCAGCCCCTCAGCTTTCGCCCCCTGCCCGCTCGGCCAGGAAGCCGGCCATCTCCTTCGCCCCTGGCACCTCAGGTCCTGCCCCAGTTACCCCTGCTGCCCTCAGTGAGGAGGTCATTGACCTCCTCCGGACGCTCATTGTTGGGCAGTCTACCCTTTTGAATGCCATCCAGGGGGTGGAAAGGGAGGTGCATCGGAGCAATGCATACCTGGAGGGCATTCATTCGGGTCAGGCTGCCCATCAGCGATCGTTCAACGCTCTGGCCTCAGCACTGACGGCAGCAATTGTCCCTGTGTCTAGCCTCCCCCCTCCAACTTCCCCAACCCAGTCCCACTCCCCTGTTCCTCTGCCTATCCCAGACACACCTACAGACCAGCCTGCACACACATCAACACCCAAGGGCAGCTCATCCAGACATAAGCATCATAGATCACACAAGCATTCACCCAAGCAACATCCACATGCAGACACAGCAACACCCACTGCCTCCACTGTGTCCCCCTCCTCCTCGTCTCCCTCCTCCCTCCCTGTGATGTCTCCACTCACACCTGCATGCACACCACCATCAGCCAGTACGTCCATCACCACCACACCCACCAGAACAGTCCGCACACGTGCAGTCACCACCCCCACTACCATTTACACGTCCCCTGTGACCTCTCCCAGTGTGTCTGTCACCCCCTCTTCCAAACCACACAAACGCAGGCAGCCACCCACCCAACAGCCATCCACCTCACGACAGCCTCCGTCACAAGCACCTGCACCCAAAGAGAGCACACTTGACTCTCCTAAAACCACATCCTCTTCCTCCACTCCCATACCCACTACAACTACCCGTCCCTGTCTTTCGAAATTAATTTTCCTTTCCAACCTTGACCTCTTTCCAACAACTGACCCACCCCCTCCATCTCGTAAGAGTCCAACCAGCACCTCAGCCACCACAAGCCCTGCACCTACTAGGACCATCGTTCAGGGCTATTGGAGTCCACCAGCTCCTAGGGCAGGAACATCGGCCAGCAGCAAGGGGACAGCCAGCCCACCCCCTGGGAAAAGAAGCAAAAAAGTCAAGGGCCGGCGCCACAGGCCTGAGACGGCTGCCCCCAAGGACACCAGCCTTGCACCGTCACCTGGCCCATCTACCAAGGGAGGCAAGGGCCCCAGAGATTCTTCCAAGGAGGGCAAGCGCCCCAGAGAAACTTCCAAGGGAGGCAAGGGCCCCAGAGATTCGTCCAAGGAGGGCAAGGGCCCCAGAGAAACTTCCAAGGGAGGCAAGGGCCCCAGAGATTCGTCCAAGGAGGGCAAGGGCCCCAGAGAAACTTCCAAGGGAGGCAAGGGCCCCAGAGATTCATCCAAGGAGGGCAAGGGCAGCAGGGCGAAGAAGTCCGGCAGCAGGCGAGCTGCCCAGGAGGGCCCCACCAGCCCCATTTGGGGTGTGACGGAGGACACCCACGGGCCCAGGAGTCCAACACAGGAGGGCCCCGCAAGCGATAGGTCGGATGGCGACTGAGCGGGAATGATTGCCCAGGTCTGGTTCCCTAGGAACACAAGACAAGCACCGCTGAACAGGGCCCCGCCGTGAGAAGGACCGCTGAACAGGGCCCCGCCGTGAGAAGAACCGCTGAACAGGGCCCCGCCGTGAGAAGGACCGCTGAATAGGGCCCCGCCGTGAGAAGGACCGCTGAACAGGGCCCCGCCGTGAGAAGGACCGCTGAACAGGGCCCCGCCGTGAGAAGAACCGCTGAACAGGGCCCCGCCGTGAGAAGGACCGCTGAACAGGGCCCCGCCGTGAGAAGGACCGCTGAACAGGGCCCCGCCGTGAGAAGAACCGCTGAACAGGGCCCCGCCGTGAGAGGCACCGCTCCGCTGGGCCCCGCCGTCTCTGCACCGCTCCGCTGGGCCCTTCCGGTCAAGCACCGCACCGCTGGGGCCTTCCTGTCAAGCACCGCTCCACTGGGCCCTTCCGGTCAAGCACCGCTCCGCTGGGGCCTTCCTCTCAAGCACCGCTCCGCTGGGCCCCGCCGTCTCTGCACCGCTCCGCTGGGCCCCGCCGTCTCTGCACCGCTCCGCTGGGCCCTTCCTGTCAAGCACCGCTCCGCTGGGGCCTTCCTCTCAAGCACCGCTCCGCTGGGGCCTTCCTCTCAAGCACCGCTCCGCTGGGCCCCGCCGTCTCTGCACCGCTCCGCTGGGCCCTTCCTGTCAAGCACCGCTCCGCTGGGGCCTTCCTCTCAAGCACCGCTCCGCTGGGGCCTTCCTCTCAAGCACCGCTCCGCTGGGCCCCGCCGTCTCTGCACCGCTCCGCTGGGCCCCACCGTCTCTGCACCGCTCCGCTGGGCCCTTCCTGTCAAGCACCGCTCCGCTGGGGCCTTCCTCTCAAGCACCGCTCCGCTGGGCCCTGCCGTCTCTGCACCGCTCCGCTGGGCCCCGCCATCCCTGCACCGCTCCGCTGGGCCCTTCCTGTAAAGCACCGCTCCGCTGGGGCCTTCCTGTCAAGCACCGCTCCGCTGGGCCCTTCCGGTCAAGCACCGCTCCGCTGGGGCCTTCATCTCAGGCACCGCTGGCCCATTACCAGTGGAGTCTGTAATCCACCAGATGGACTGTGGCTTTGCACTCCCCAGGATGGTACAGTGGGCAATCCACCCACTGAAAAGACTTGTGAGACTGTGGCTTTGCACTCCCCAGGATGGTACAGTGGGCAATCCACCCACTGTAGAGACTTGTGAGACTGTGGCTTTGCACTCCCCAGGATGCGACAGTGGGCATGGAGGCCCCTCGTGGATCTGGCGTCGTGGACTCATGTGGCTGAGGTGCCCCCCCTTCCCTTCCCCCTGAGGTGCCTGTGGTTTTATTATCTGATGCCCCAGCAGTGTTCTCTCCAATGGAATCGGGTTTCGTGTGTGGGCTTTGCCCATGTGTTTATGCACATTGGCCCACGGACAATGGCATGTAGCCAATATGTGCCGGACTTTTGGACTATGTTAATATTCTTCATGTTGTGATTTATATTTTTTTATAATCTAATATTTCACTTAAGTTCACATATGCTTTAATATACTTCTATTTTAATGATCATTTTATTTTGTCTTTGGATTATTCCGGGGGGTTTGGGGGGTGTCGATCTGACTTGTTGCTCTGCATTGGTGTGTGGGGATTGGGGGGGGGGGGTGTTGCGTATGTGTGTGCCCGTAATCTTTTCTCCTCCCCCCTCCCCTGTGTCGTAGGTGCAGTACTCACCGTTGTCTCCTGCGGTGGCGTTCGTGCTCCTGGTAGAGGAGCAGGTAGACAATCGCTGGTAGGATATTTAATTCGGGTTCCATGCTGTCCAGATTCCTCGTGGAGTGTATAGAGGTGAGCGTTTTCCCGTTCGTGATCTGTTTCTGCCGTGTTTTTATCGGCGGGGCTCCCGCCCCGGAAAAGGTGGCGGATTGGTGGGTCGTGATAGGGTGGGCGGTACATTGTCTGCCGCCTGTCTGTTGGCGGTGACCGCCGCGCTGTTTGTTTGCCCCGCCGTGGCGGTCGGAGTGTTAAAGTGGCGGGCTGTGTTGGCGGTTCCCGCCAGGGTCAGAATTCCATTTTTTGGACCGCCTGCCTGTTGGCGGGTTGGCTGCCGCTTTAACACCGACCGCCAGGGTCGGAATGACCCCCAATGTCTTACATTTTCTGCAAGGCTGCGAAAAAATTGTCCCCCTTCAATTATTTTGTCAGTGGTCTGTCCTTTGTGCAGCATCACACCTTGGAATATATTTTGTTTTATGGCCTTTTTACACTGTGAGAAATAGTTCCCTTGCCTGTCTACCATTGCCTCAAACACTGCTATTTGTCGACAGAGCTTCAATGATTGTAGAGTCACAT
The DNA here is from genome assembly GCF_031143425.1 of Pleurodeles waltl. NCBI lineage: Eukaryota > Metazoa > Chordata > Amphibia > Caudata > Salamandridae > Pleurodeles > Pleurodeles waltl. Next base: position 1,464,724,341 of record NC_090445.1, read on the forward strand.
TTCTGTAATTGAAGTGATAACTATGATAACTCCTGAAGAGCATCATACATGAGGCCAAGATTAGCAACAAACTGGATAGATGCTAACTGCCTACCTAGGCCTATGTACATATCTTGTGTTGAACTGTCACGGACACCATCATCAGCTGCATTAGTGAAGTGCTTGTAGAGAGCAGGATAAACATTCCAAATAGCCTCCACTGTTCTGAAGTTTGATGCAACCCAACGATTATCTAACACTCTACCTATTCTGCAGAGCTGAATGTCAAGAGCTTCTGCACATTCTTTTAGCTCCAAACGGTTTTTAACAGATGTGGAAAATAGAGCTTATCAAGTAAGTTTTTTAAATGATTTCTAGCGCCAATATCTTTCATCACATCATGAATTGCAAGTTCCAGGCGATGTGCTGAGCAGTGCCAGGCTACAATTTTGGGAGAGATTTATTTCTTGCAACCTCTTTACAACACCACTGTGGTGGCCAAACATCACTGAATCCCCATCACAGGCAACTGAAACCAGGCATTTGGAGAGAAAGTCCTCACTTCCGTTAACTGAATCTTTTTTTAGTGCAGATAGTACACTGCTTACTATGCCATCATCTGACAAATCACTCAGCTCAACGAGGTCAACTGAAATATTAGCTGGGGAGTCCATGCCAGGTAGCTGCATTCGCATGAACACAATTAAAGAACTTTTTCTATTTAAAGCGGGGCTTCATCTAGTAAAAGACTTACTTTTGGGGCAAGCTCAATCAGTTTGGTGAATATCCTCCTCTTCATTTCTGAGGATATGTGTCATTGTATGTTTGAGCAAGCCACATCGGAGTGCAAAATTTGCCCCATATCCGTTCCGTTCAACTGGTGGCAGTCTATTTCTGTTCCAAAACTGTATGCTGGCTTATTCCGTTTTGCTTCCTTGTAAGCTACATCGAATATTCTGGCTGTTGCTGATATTTGTGAAGTGAAGGGTTTCCCTTACAAATTCAATGAGGTCCTTGGCCTCGTTAGTAAAGGGGCGCTGATTAGTTCATCCTGAGAACTGCCATTTGGTGAATGGTATGGGGACAGATGAGACTGTAATTTGTTGTTCAAGGAGAGAATGTTTCTCGGCCAAGCCTGCCCTTTTGGAAGTCCTTCATTGTTTCTTCAGGAAGGTTAATGACAACCAGGTGCAGATAACTCATAATCAAATTGTGCCCAGGTTATGGGTATTCCTGTTTGGAGTCATTCCCAGTTAACCTGCTTTGAGAAGCATCGATTTGCACAAACGTTGTGCCACAAAAGCAGCCTGAAAAGGGTATTTGAAAGAGAACCAACCCACTTCGGTAGCACGAAATAGTGAATTAACTGTCTGTGGTGCCTTTTGCTGTACTGTAGCCTGGGCTGTCGTGATGGATATTTGAAAGGCACTGGGTCAAGGAGGGACAGAGGAAATAATGACAGTGTAATATTGCAAAGAAATTGAAAATCAAAAGATTAAAATACATTTCTGTGTCCTTAACACACCCTGGGGCAGATTTAAGAAAAGTGGTGCTGCACTGGGTGCAGCACCACTTTCCTTGCGCCTTTAGCACCCCCCTACCGCCACCATTTGTGCGCATATTTAAAATACGGTGCACCATGGCGCAGGGTAGGGGGCAATAGCGTCAGAATTTTTTACGCTACTGATCTGCTGTTCGGGGTTAGTGCCACAATTTTGGCGCTAACCCTGAACAGTAGATGGGGTCCCATTGTAACCAATGGTGTGCCCTCTTTTAACACCTGCGTTAAAAATGCTGAAAAAAATGGTGCAAAGAAATCTTTCTTTGCACCATTTTTTTAGCCCCCCTTGTATACATTATGCCTAGTGCAGGCATAATGTGGTGCAAGGGGTTACAAAGTGGCACAATCCATGCATAGTGCCACTTTGTAAATCTGGTGCAGCGATTTTGGCCTCGTTGGGCCAAATTAGCATAGAAAAAATTACGCTAATGTGGCGCAAGTAGATGCTAGGCCCTCTTAAATCTGGGCCTCTGTATGTTTGTAAAGCACATATTCACTAGACGGGACCTTGACACCAAATTAAAAATGTTGTTGTAGTGTGGTTAGTTTTACGTATTCATTGCGCTTTAGCTTCAGGCTTTAGGCCTTTGTGCATTTTGCCCTGAATATATTTTATTCATTTGCTGATAGCTTAGAGCCTCTTTGCACTTTGCTCTACATGCTTTTTATTAGGCTTCGTACTGTTATTTTTCAAATAGCCAGTTCTACGGTGTTGTTTTTTATTCATATCACACTGTTTTGCCTACTTCAGCACTGGAGTTCTTCATAACATATTTACTCTGTGCTTCAGTCAAGGATACAGTCTGGTACATTGCCGATAGACGTGGTAAGAGTTTAGACTTGGCATTCCTGCGTAGAGACATTTTGTGATCACGATGACATGTTAGTTATAAAATCACTTCCTTGTCCCAATACACGGAAGAGGGAGATTCCGACCAGGGAACCACAACTTGACGTTGACTGCCTCGTTGCAGATGCTGAACCAAGATCACAGGTCTTTGCTCAGGTATGAGGGCTGATATCCCCATAGTGATTCTAAAAGGCAAACTAGAAGCTTAACATGCTGTGCTCTAGATAGAACAAGCAGAGGGAGAGTAGAAACTGTTTGACAATATGATAGCTTTGTTTTTATGTTTTACTCTCCTGGTAACTATCACAATCCTACTGTGTTGTATCGTTCTGGTTATTGCGGCTCACGCCTTAATATCTAAAATACAGTTGTTTTATCAAAAACATTATATAAAACTTATACTGTCTTTGTCATTTGTATATGAGATCATATTGGAAATAAGAGAGTTGGTTTGGATCTGAGTAACCACGACTTCCCTGAGAAGTTCCGAAGATGTCATGCGCTCGACTGCCAAATCATTCCTTCCACAGGGGAGAAATGAGGCACTGCTAGTTAGCCGGAGCAAAAACCGGATTTATGGTGACAGAGTTCTTTACACGTGGGTCAGACTCAGTCCCCCACACCGTTATCGATCCTGCTACCTAGAAATCCAGTAGTCTCATTTAGAATAATGAGAGCCCACGCGACATTGTTATCCAACTCATTGGCAGTAATTTTATCAGCCTCAGAAATACGAAAGACTGAGTGGCCACACCAAGATTTAAATTTAAGACCCTGAGATCAAACATAGATTTCTGGAGTGAAAATATTAGCCCACTGATAAACCAGAACCAGCAAAGCATTTCTTGCAAAAGAAGGTAAAAAAAGCGAACAGGAAGTATTTAGATTACTCTTATAACGAAATCTGTGGAATATAGCTGAAGGCTTTGGGCAAGTGCCTGGAGGATTGAGCATTGTATGAAATCTGGAGGAGGCAACTTATAGCAAGAGAGATGTCATCCTACACACACACTGCTATTTCTCATGAGACAATCAAAATAGATGAGGAGTTAAATGACAGACTGTATTGAGACCGCTTTTCCTCGAGAAATACAGACAAAATATATAAAGACAGCCAACTGTGTAGTGACAACCCCACTATGGCAGCTAAGTAGATCAGTTGCATTACAATGCTGCCAAGGTCTCCAGGACAAGTATAACAAATGGGCCTCTATCAGTTAGTTGCCCCTTCACCCGGGGTCCAGGCGCCACTGAACCTGCTGCAACAGTAACACCCCTATAACCCATTAAACTGTCAGTACACCTTCTGCATACCCCAAAAACCAATAATGGCACAGAAACCAAAGAAAGCCTCCCTAAAAAGCATCAGGCACATTGACTTTTCCGAGCAAGAGAAAGCATATCTGAGAGTGCGCTTTTAAAAATCCACCTATACATTCCTCATTTTACTGTGCGACCCCCTGTTGCCTCACACATGCCATCATAGTCCCACTCACTGCTCTTAACAATCACAATCAGACACATATTCCTGACACAAACACAAGTAACACACCAAAGCAGAAAAATGTTCCTGACACAGTCAAGCCCCAGACACCATTCCTTAAACACAACCAGAAGAACATACCTTAAACACACAACTCTGTGGGTCTAAGAACACACTTTTAAGATTCGCAGCAAGACACACTTTCCAAACAAACACACATTACGCTCTCAGAAATCAATTTCTAACACCGGCACAGCCAAACACAGACGACACATAAAACAGACATACATTTAATAAGATGCACACCTTCTTAATATATACATTCACTCAGGTACATTTTCCTAACACCCACACATTTTACCTACACTTAAAATACAAGGCATGTTACTTTCATACAGACCCATACATGGAAAGTAAGGCACATTCTTTCTCTAGTTCTCTCTCATTCACACGCACGCACAGACATACGCTCTCTTCCTCTTTCAGCCTTAAGTTTCTCAATTCCATGTGTGAATATTTCATTCAATCCATTTTTTTATTTTCATTATGGCAATTGCTGTCACAGAGCTTTAATAAGAGAAGCAGGGTGTGCATCAGAATACCAAGAATAAAACATGTACCAGGCCTGGCACAAAAAAGCTCCCAACTGATCTATTAGCAGAAGATGTTGAACATTGGGCAGTTCTAAGTTCAAGTCTATTTGTCAAAATTTAAAAGGATTTAACATAACATCATGGGAACACTGATGGGTCTCTCGAGAATATTATTGGTAAAGTAGTATAAAATTGTACAAATTTAATGGGCAGTGGAACTTAAAACATTTTTTGTAGATGGGTATCTGTTCTCTCCCATAAGAAATATGTAGAAAAATGTTTGCCAAATGGTGCATTTCAAAGAGCAGTTATTCAGAATCACCAAGGAAAACCACATGGAATTTAAAGGAAATTCTAAGGAGGACCTGAGCTAGATACATTTGTCCACTTTGGTTCTGGATGCCCAAAGTGAACTAAAAAACCCAGTAACATTGTGCATTGTATGTGGCATTGTGCATTGTATGTGGCAGAACCTAAGCAATAGGCAGGAGGGAAGGTGCCAGCATTACTTACTGTTGCTCTCACTCCCACTATCTCAGTAATATTATGGTTGACTTGAAACACATGTTGGTTTTCAAGCTCCATGGGTAGGATATCTTAATAAAACCAAGGCAAAACTGCAAAAGAGACTTGATGTCATGACTTCTGAAACCGAAGATAATGAACTTTTTCTGACCATGAACGGCCTGACTCTAAATTAATGCTGAAATAACAACCTATTTCTGTTGTCTTTTGTGTCTCCCCAGGCCTGATTAGCAATTAACACCGTAATCTGCCCGGGCCAGTCTATTAGTAAAAGAGAGTACCACACCTTACACATTTCTCAATTGTTTTGCTTTGAGAATTTGGGGAATTTGCATTCCACTGATATATGTACATTTTGTTGCCAAAGGATAGATTATAATATAGAGCTCAGAGGTAAAAGCCCACAATGAAGGCATCTATCACATGAAGAATATATTGGACTCTGCTTGATGCACAATATACACCTCCCTGGCATATGCACTGCCAGTATCTGATTAATGCTCACCACTTAGTCCTGCACTATACCCAATATGGACATCTAAAGGATCTGATTATATGCATATATCAAATCTCCAAAATGTGCATATATCATAGGCTCATGTAAAATGCAATGCCACAGATATGCCTACAGTATACAAAGCAGACCCTTTGTATATGCACAGTATGTAATGCTGTGGTATCTGAAAATTACACTTTTTAGATGTGCAGATGACCTAAGGTTTACAGAGCATACAGTATAATTGAGGTCTGCAAACTGCACATACCTGAGTCAGAAATGTCCAGCCGTGCAATCTTCTATTTGGTTGACCTATTATACTGTATATATCAAGTTGTGAAAGCTGAATGTGCAATATAGAGGTAGGCTGGAAGGTAAAACATTGAATAACCTCTTTATTAAATACAAGTTTTAGATTTGCATTATAAGAAACAAACCACAACAGACTTGAATCCTGGTTTTGACAGACCAAAGCTCCATAAAAACAGTACTACTCAAAAGTCCCATGAGAAGCCATTCCCTATCAAACTGAAGGACGGCAAATGCCGTGCCCCCCACAACGTGTCCATGAGTTGATAAGCACTTCTTTAAAAGCTAGTGCGAAACACAGAACAGCCCAAGAGAGAAACAAGAATTGACCAGAGAAGCTTAATTTGTGCTTGTTGTTTCCGGTGCTGAGCACCAGCACTTATTTTGAGGGCTGGCGCTTATTCTTATTCCCCAAGCATTTGCTGCGAGCAAAAGACACACATGGGAAAGACGGAGGAAGAGAAAAATGAAAAAGCGTCACAATGTGAGAAAGCAAAAAGCTGCAAAAGTGAGCTGAAGGGGTAGGGAGTGTCTTTAAATGGATTGAAGAGGCCCGAGAAGGGGTACTGATGTAAAACAGTAACCGTGCTCAAGAAGCGACAACCATATGCCATTTCTTCAAATAACAAAACGTTTGCAAATATCAGAAAAAAAGTTAAAACAGATTATTTGAAAGCCTACTGTGGGGGTGGGTGGATCGGAGGGGTGGGGGCAGGTTGTTGTTCCCGGTCGGGAGTGTTCACAGGCTGCTTGTGCGTTCGTAGGTTGTGGTGCAGACGAAGAAATGAAAGAGGGCAGGCAGCTGGAAACCTAGCTGCTCTAATAACAACACGCAGACACATTATTATCACTCAGCAATCAGGATTGTGCGGCACGTCATCTGAACTGGAATTTGCAGTCCAAAACGAACCCTATGAGGACCTACACTACTTTAACAAAAAACAAGCACAAGAAATAAGAGGTTGCACGTTTCCGGGCACGTACCTCAACCATTAAACAAGACATGCTTTCTTAAGTCACACTACTTGTGCATGTAAAGGCATGTTACGAAAATGAAATAAATGAAATTGTTACTTACTTTTACTACTTAATGCATTTTAATTAAAGACAGGCCTGCAGCTGCTGTGAGACTCTCTGCTTTCTTATTCTGTCCAATGATTAGCTCTGCAGCTGCGCAGTATGCTGGGGTGGGACGCGGGCGAAAACCAGGGCACTGGTCTGCATTGTGTCGAATACATGATGAATAAATGACAAAAAAGGACGGGGAGCGGCTATCCCCTTTTTCAAGTGTTCAATGGTAGCCCGCGCTTACACTATTGTGATTGATGGACCCACCTGTTAAGCTGACACAGCAGGGACCTCACACAGTCAGTTTCTGGCGATGAGTGCGTGTGCCTCATAAGCAGGCCTCTTGCGGTGTCCAATGTTTAAATATTTCACAACACTGAAACGAGGCAATCATGGATTACTGTGCGATAACTCTTCACCGGGGAGGCCGTGTGAACTTAGCAAGCTGATATCTTGTGTAGCCCCGGCCCTTGGAAAAAAGTGCTGGTGCTAAGGGAAACCACAAGCACATATTAAGCACTAATTCCGAACCAGGACAACCCTTCAGGGCCACAGGGAACATGACATCATCCAGAGGTACAGTCTAAACTGGCAAGCCATACAGCAGCTGCTGCGCAATATTGAGCCATAGGTGGCACCCAGCTTGCAGACACCCCACATCATTCCACCAGAGACCAAGCTGCTAGCTGTCCTCCACATGTTGGCAAGTGGCTCTTTTCAAACCACTGGTGCCCTGGTTGCCGGGATCTCACAGTCCTCATTCTCTGCCTTCCTACCCGAGGTACTGGACGCCATCATCTCCCTCACACCCCGCCACATCAGCTTCCCTGCCACACAGCTGAAGCAGCAGGAGACCTAACAGAGCTTCTACCAAATCAACGGCTTCCCACACATGCTTGGTGCCATTGACTGCACACATGTACGGAGTGTGACACCTGCTGCAATGGAGCATCTCTACCGCAACAGGAAGCACACACACTCCATCAATGTGCAGGCCATTGTGGATCACCGGGGATTGACCACCAACATCGTGGCAAAGTATCCTGGGAGTGTACATGATTCATTCATCTTCTGCCACTGCACCATCAATCAACATTTCCTGGATGGACGATATGGAAATGGCCTACTTGTTGATAAGTACAGAAACCCAGTTATTTACACACAGCACAGCAACCCTGTAGGACATACAACACATACACCACTACATGGACTCGTGGTCAGACAGACACTGAGGTTGTGACACTGCTAGTCATGTTTGATATCCTGACCCAATGGGATACACACCCATGGACAAATGATAGATGCAAATAACAACAGATGCCACTCCAGAGACACAAGGGACCAATTTAAAACCACACAGTTACAATGACATGGCCTTAACTGGCAGTGCAATTTGGAAGATGAATCTTCCAATATCACATCAATAACACTCAATCACACACCCTTCCAACCAATACGTACTGTGTAAGGTGTGTGTAATGTGGTTTGCTGCATGGCAAACACCATAAGACACATAGCATGATGATGATGACTCTAATGAAGGTGACATGGAATCATTGAGGCAGTACCAACATCTCATATCACTCCTGGGGTGACATTGCCAGCTAGCAATAAGGAAGTGGACAGTGCTAAGAACACATACTGATGTGACATTATTTCAAAGTGCACATTGTGACACATACGGATTGAGACAATTACTCATATACACAAAAGATGTATAGGCATATGGACCTTCTGACACTTAAACCTTCACCCCCACAACCAAGTTAGCCAGCTCACATGGACCAGGTTCAGTAGTGTAGGTACACGTTTGCACATGAGCCAACTCAGTGAGGGCACAAAAATAGGTTTGCATAGAACTTGTCACACAGGGGATATTTGTGCATTGTCAATTGTCAACACATCAGTGCTGCCAACTTATGGAGATGTGTTGTACATTGTCACCTTGCCAAATCAAAAGGCCTAACAGTTGTTTTTCACATGCTATTACATATGTTGAATTGGATGGGACGTTCAGGCCACATAGTGCAACCGTGTTACCACCACAGTGGAATTGATTCTTTGTGTAGAAGTATCATGTCACCTCCATTGAAGACACATGGACACTTCTTTCACATAATATAATGCATGGGAGATACACAATGTACTGCAAGTTTACAAATACACCCCTGATATCTGGTCAATCAGCCAAACACCAGTTTACATAAAGAAACCACCCAATATTGACAGAACATCCTAGAAGCCGAGGATCCCACACAATAACACAAACACAGATGAGTCAGACGCCACAAGATAACAACTGCCATGCAAAGTTATAATCAAAGTGCAAGCAACATCCAAATATTTACACTCATTTTCTCTTTCAGCTGATCAGGGGTTTGGGATCCAGCCATGGATCATGACCCCATTTGCAAACCCAAGCACTGCAGCAGAACGTGCCTATAATGAGGCACATCGGAGGACACGTACCATAGTAGAGAGGACTTTTGGCATCCTGATATCAAGATTCAGGTGCCTGGACATCACCGGAGGCAGCCTCCTATACTCCCCTGAAATGGTGTGCAAGATCATTTTGACCTGAGCCATCCTGCACAACATTTATGTAAGGAGGAACATTCCCCCTCTATGACCCAGACCCACAAATGCCTGAAGAGGAGGAAGAGGAGGATGCTGTTCGTCAGCATGAGGGGGACCATCCAAACACTGTAGCAGGATTGCGTAGGAGACAACACATTGTACAAAACTCCTTTTAACTATAGTCACCATCATAAATTTCTTACCATATGTCATTAAACACCTGACTTCATCACTCAATCATGGTCTGTGTAATTATTAATGCATCACATGATCCCTAGGAATCATAATCAGAGTTTAGCCTCATGGGGCATTGCAGATTAGTATACTGAAAAAGCCACTTCACATTTGATGGGTATGAATGTACAGCCAACATCACACACAGTGGAAATGACATATGTCTTGTCTATTTCACATGTGAAGGTCAAAATCAGAGGACTACATCTCTGAGACACATCCATGTTGCCAGCATGGGCCATTGCAGCACATGACACACAACTAAGACACCATCAATCATAAGGTTAAATAGTGTTTCATACATGAGGCAGTGGATGTGCTATTGCATAGGTAACAGGAATGTATGACCACACCCTTGACAGCAGTAAGTGTGACATCAGCTTTCTCTGCAAGGTGCATGTGTGACAAGAAGTCCATCTAAACTGAACATGGATGGCACGAGTACCCCAGGTATGACAAGCATTGCTTACAAGACATGCCCTGCGCATTCCATCCCAGGCAATAAGTCCTGCCACTGTCAAGTTTTCAGTCTCTCCCCACCCTTCTCTAGGGGGCCCTGTAAATGGACTATTTGTACCCTGATAACCTTCATCTACACACACCCAGGCTCCCATTCTGACGCCTGTGTGCTTCCCTCTTTAGTAAGGCATGCCATACTCATAGTTTATCTGTCTGCGTGGACTTCAGGTCCGATAATGCACTGCCTGGTAGTCGGTAGGACCTGTAATCACCTGTCCATTGCTTTCCATGTGAAAGGTACTGTTGGCCCTTTGAACGTGATTCACACCTACAGGACTAGTGAGAGACTGAAGCTGCACACTCCTGTGAGTACTACCATGCAGACGAGCCATTTGAACCTGCACTACCATTGCTGCTGCCTGGAACTGCTTAGAAGCTGCCATTTTATGAATATCCTTGTTGTGCATTGCCGTATAAATCACTTGTGTAACAGAGCCCTTTGGGTATTGTGTAACGTTGCAGCCCACAGCACAAATACAGTTTTAGTTCACACAGTGTTGTCCCAGCTTTTCCCAGTAAGAGTCTGCTCACTGTGTATTTGCCTTGTTCATGTTTGTTCCTGATTGACCCTGCATCCTGTTACCCTGACTGGTTCCTGTCTTTGCATTACCATAGAGGTTCCCTGTGGTTACATTTGTCTCATAGTTGATTTCCATGCACTCTCTTTCCTCTTGGGTTATTGTGTCTGGTAGGTCTACGATGAATCCTCAAATAGATTGTATAGTGTAATCAGTTTACTTATTGTATCATGGTCTGGGACATGTATTCAAATAGCCTAATCCAGCCCCCATACCTTGTCTGGGTTTCATGTATTCATGAGTGACAAACAGTGACAGTGTACTACGGCTGTATGCATGGATTTGGTAGGGTGCCTCCAGCACAAAAAAAAAGGGTTGCTAATATGTATGAAAGGACAAAACATGTTTGTGCCTTGACGGTCTACACACAGATTCACATTGGCCGCAACCTAGTGATGGTGCTTGTGTGGTGACTAGCTGTGAGATTAATCAGCACAGAGGCACTGATGTTCCCTGTTGCAGTGGGAATTTTAGAGGCCACCCTGTGTACAAATGTTGGGATGAAACCTGCCTGTTTCATATTACTGATCCATAAAGTTTGTGAGCACACAAAGCTTGCCCTGTTGTCTGCCTCATAAACGTTCTGCAGTGCCATAGCTGGACTATCCCCATGTGTGTCGTAATTTCTCTTTGGCTTTCGGTCAATTCTGCTTTGAAGTATACTCAGTTAATTCAGGGAATGGCTCCACAGACTCATGACTAGACCTGCACGTAACTGTGACAACATGGAGGCCAATACTGACACAGGGTACACATGGCCACACACTTGACCTGGACACCTTTGTGCAATGAACCACTGGAAATATGTGAACACATGCAGCATGGTCTGCTGGTCCTCCACTGCCACAGGAGAAACATAGGTCATTTATAGGACTGAAACTGTGGTGTAACATTACATTTTTGGATTGGTTTTGGGACTCTGTGTCACAAACACTGTACCTACCTAGCATGTTCAAATGCCTGACTCATCTGTAGTATACAAACAAGTGACCAGGAAGTGTTATCCCACGTTCCAGTACATGTGATGGCTTACCTTGTAACATTGCCATTATCAACCGTCCTCTATCTATCCTGTGCATAGTTTGTCATGGGAGATGTTAGGCCCCAAATGTCAGGGGAGTTCACACAGCATTAGATGCTACGGGTATGACAAACACATATCCTGGCTGATGTACCACACAGAATGGCATCTGATGGTTATCCACATTTACAACACATGTATACAAGCACATTAATGAAAACACGCCTTGTGACATTCACACAGAGGCACAACAACAATTGAAATAGCCAATTCACAGACATAAACACACAGGCAATGAGTGAATGTATTAAGTTGGGTAGCCTTGCTATCCTCTATTGATGCACCACCTGCTCAAATTTGGGAATACCAATTTATATTCCAAATGTTTAGGTTGCTGTTGTGTCAGTTAAGATTGCTCATCCGGCACAATAACATGAGTATTATGGTCCGCAGTAGTGTGGTCTGCCACATGTGCCCAAACACTGGAACACACAATGCAGGTGCTAACAGCCTATCTCTGTACAGTTACAGCTTTCATGTACGTTAAAAATGAGAGAAATGACACAAACACAGTTAAAGACAGATATCTTGACACAAACGCGTCAAACAAACGCATATGCATCAAAGTTTGCTGCATGTGCGTTGAAAAATGACGTTCACAGCCATTATACATCCATTGGTCCTTAGCGGTAATTCCTACACTGTACCCCATGAAATTGGCTATCAATGAAAAATGTATGGAACTATGAATGCGGGGGAATTTTGAAGCATTTGCGTCAAAAATTTGGACGCACTCAGCCCATAAGCGTCATAAATTTTTCACGTATCATAATAAAAACGCACTGCATTTGAGACAGGAAGTGATGTAATAGGATATCCTGTTTACAAAATCGGTACAGTGGGTATTCTTTCACTTTCACTTTGCAGTCCGTGATTCTTCTAGACTGTGTGGCTGTGCTGAGAGTTTTGTCTGTCCAAATTGTGCTTTTGTCTCCTGTGTGCCATCCTATTTGTCATCTGTTGTTTTTGTAATTGTTTCAGTTATTCAGTGTAATTGTGTTTTTGTCATTTTTAGTGTCTTTGTACTGTTGGGAGTGTGTAGTGGGTATTGTTAGTTGGGGGGTTGTTGAGCTGTTTGTGGGTTACTTAAGTTTTATTTTCCACCCTCTTTTCCCTTTATTTTCCTCTTTTCCCTGTCATATACCTATTCTTTCTGTCATGTTTTGTAGGCCACGTCTGGGGAGAATGGGTGAGGAGGTGCTGGGGGCATTCATTTGGCTGGTGTGCCACTTCCTCCCCCTGATGTTAGAGGCTGGTGGCAGGGTGATACAGGGGTATCACACGGAAGCGAGGAAGATCAGGTGGTCCAAGGTGCTGTACCATCTGAGGAGAATTTTCAACACACAGCGCAACGACCACCAACTCAATCATCGCTGGGCTGACCTTGTTGCCAGAGAGCAAGACCTACTGGCCCACCTGGGTGTGGTGATTGGTGGCCCTGTTGGTGAGTACAATTCAGAGACTAATGTGCACATTTAAATGCTCTGTAGTGACAGTAGCAGATTTGTTGACATCCTGCATGCAATGTTTCTGGACATGTGGAATGCAATTTAAATATACGGTGGCCCTGATTTATACAATAATTTCTACACATTACCGTAATTTCTTGGCGCAAAAGCTGCACAAACTTACAAAACACAACTTGATCTTGTCAATTATGTCTGCCTCAACCTCAATATATGATGGTAATGCTGCTCTAACTTATGTTTCATTCATGGTCTGAATGTACCAGGAAAGACATGTATTTCACAAGCGAAAGCAAGGAATTAATGTAGTCCCCAGTTATTTGGAATACATGTCTGAACTGTATTCCTGGCCATACATACAAAGTTCTTCCTAACCTCTGGTAATATATTAGGCTGATACTTTGACTTGGTTTGTGCAGCATTTAAATTAGAAATGGATGCCAAAGTAATGCACACGGGATAATATCTAAATCGTTGGTGCTACTTTCCATAGCTGTAGCGTTAAACATGAAGCAAATGCTACAAATTGAAGATAAAAAATATATCTGGCCCTCTGTTCATTGTTCCTGTGTGTTTTAATATGCCTTGGGCACAATTGCTGGAACAGAGCTGATGCATTTACCATCTGTGTCACTTTATAGCCATGCAATTCTCATAAGTTACTGGGTCATCATGGGATAACTGAACTTGGAATGCATGGTCACAATTTATTACTTGCATGATATGTTGCAAGGGACCCCTGACCGATTCCATCATACATATAAAGTGACAAAATAGTTTGCTAGTTTACATTTGGTACACCCCTGCTGATCTAGTGCAGCATATGTACAATAGCTAACTTCCCAGTATGAAGACTATCACAGACATGGGTGTATGCTAAGATCAGCAGACCAGCATTCCTGTGACTGCTGCCATTCCCAAGTTGCATACAAATTGAGACCTACCTCATCAAGATTGCCACAGTAGGACATTTGCTAAACCATGTTTCAATTATGGAACAGTGTCAGTTTGTTGTATACCCGCAGATCACCCAACTTGGCTAATGTAAGATGATGAATGTGGCTAACTGTGAATTCCAATACCCTGTATAGGTACACAGGGCAATGGGTGACACATTTCAGGTGCAATGACCACACCTGTGCCCATGCATTCTCTCACGGATGATCAAAATAGACACTGTCAGCATATATTTCTTTGTTGTTTTAATTTAGATAAATGGCCAATCCATGTTTAGCGTAAGATTGTCATCAAGTAACTCACAGGATCCCTGCCATTAATGTGTCATAGGGGGCATATCTGGCTCTGGGTACACTGGCAATGTGGCATATGTAACCTACAGACAACACAGGCACACATTTAATGGACCATAGAAAGCATAATAATTCATGAGCTAAACTCAACCCACATGAGCATCACACAGTAACTGATTGTCTCTTGATGCACAAGCCACAATATCTGAGTGACTGGTATTGCAGTGCACCAGGAATGTGGCTTTGCATGTCCCTTATAACAACAAATTAATAAATGGCGTACCCTCTATAAATGAATCTGCAACCAAATGAGTAATCATGTTTGTCACCACATGATTGTTAGGGCCACTGCATGTGTGTATATGTGTGTCTATAACTCACTGGAGTGACAGGGTCAATACGTTTGCAGTGGTATGACTGTTGTGGTGCCTACATGCCTGAGGGGCTGGTCTATCAGATATAATGTCACACACAGTATTTTTTTGTTCCAGGTGTTGTACAGTGCGCAGACATTAAGCACATTTCACTCTTCCATGCTTTACAGGTGGACCTGCCCCCTACACAATTGGAGAAGTGGCTCGATTTGCGGACCCAGACATATCCAGTAAGTGTTGATATGTTAGTTCTGTGTTGTGTTTGCAGCTGTTGTGTGATTGACTCCTGTGTGTCAGACACATAGCAATGTATTATGCGCTGGCACATGATCTGATATGTGAATTGACTGGAGTTTGACTTGTTTTTCCATATTTGAGTTGGACAATCAGTGGCGTAGAGTCATAATTTGGATTGTAGTGCAGCGCTGTAGGCATGGGCAGGTGAACAGGGTGACAATTGTTGCTACATTTATTGTAAGGAAAATTTTGGAGGTAGCCATTTTCATGAATTAGTCAGCAAGTCATACCCTGAATCACACAGAGCAGGGATGCCGAAGTATTACACACAGACTTGAGCATCCCTGTTAACTAATGAACATGTAGGACTGTATGTTTGACTTCCTAGCAGCATCTAGCTCCACATGTTGTGCTACGTTTATGTGGCACTTGAGTACAATGTCATAGGTGTGCATGCAGCTCAAGCCCAGTTGGGTGCTTGCATCTATGGGCTTGTTTTTGGAAAGGTATTAGTGATATCAGATGATGTGGGGACAATTGTCCGCAATTAGGAACATAAATGTGGATGTGATTGTTCAATGTTTGTGTCTATCCTAGTTGGACACCCTTCTTATCTGTGGTGGACTGACTAAGACCATGGACAGCTGTCCAAATCTTCCTGGCTGTCCTTGATGTTTGAAAGTATGTGTTGCATGCTGTAAGAGAACCGGGTTGATTGCAGAAGCACCCTAACATTTTGCCCCCATTTTTCACTTTTTGCTGGTGTTTTCCTGATTCTGATGGTGCCCTGGGTACTCCTAACCAGTCCCAGGGCCTGTGCTCTGTGTAAAATCAGTATGCAAATTAGGCCAATTATAATTGGCTAAGTCAACCTACCTATAAGTCCCTAGTATATGGTAGGGCATGGAGGTTTAGGGACCAGAGTATAGGTAGTGCACCCATAGGTGCACTGCTGAGGTGCCCAGTGTAATTTTAAAGGCAGGCCTGCCCTGCGGGCTGCTTTTAAATTAAAGTTATATGCAAATTCGACTTTGGAATTAAAAGTAGTTCCAAAGTCTTAAACTACCTTATTTTTGCATATAAGTCACCCCTAAGGTATGCCCTATGTGCCCCTAGGGCTTGGTGCCATGTAACTATAAGCAGGGACATTCTACAAATAGTTTTATAAGCCCTGGTGAGGTAAAAACAGCCAAATTTGTTTTTCCCTCATTGTAGTGAATGGCCTCCATAGGCTAGAATTGGGAGACTTTATTTTAATTTTAAAAGTCCCCTTAAGTAATGGATACCAAGAGTTGTTATCAAATTAATTGTTATAATAGATCCCACAACTTCCAGTTGTTGGATTTAATATAACTTGTTCAGGTAAAGAGTTTTAAACTTTACCTGAAAAGTTGCCAATTTCAGCCCTGCATTGTTTTGCTGCTGTGCTCTGATTGGCCAGCCTCTGGCAGCCTGGCCAGGCTGCCTTG
The DNA here is from genome assembly GCF_031143425.1 of Pleurodeles waltl. Taxonomy (NCBI): domain Eukaryota; kingdom Metazoa; phylum Chordata; class Amphibia; order Caudata; family Salamandridae; genus Pleurodeles; species Pleurodeles waltl. The sequence continues at coordinate 1,464,740,990 of NC_090445.1, forward strand.
ATGAGGTGTGAAGTGGGCTGGCTTCACACAAAGAGATGTGCCTGTGGGAGGGAATCTCCCCTCAGCAGATGGTGAGGCAGGAAGGGGGAGGGTTGCCAAACTGGTCTTCAAAGGCAGAGAAGGACATTTGGAGCAACCCAGCAACACCCCCACATCCTGCAACCCCAGACAACTAGGTGCCCCCTTGATTAGATTAGGAGAGGGCAGGAGAGGGTTTGTTTATGATTTTTAGCCACACCAGTGGGTGGGCTCAGCCAGATGTAACCTCCAATAATCATTTTCAGCCATGATGGATTTTTGAAGAATGTTGCCTCCTGGGATTGATTTTTGCCACACTTCCCAGGAAATGGTCATCACAGGGGGAAGGACCCTGCATCTGATTGGAGAAACAGGACCCCCCTGTTTTTCACCCAGGAGCAAGGATAAAACTGGCAGACCTGCACCCACACCTCAGATCCATATCAGATTCCAACAAGGAAGAACTACAGGAGAAGAAGGACTGCCCTGCTGGCCCACTGACCTGCACCTGGACACTGCACTCTGGAGGACTGCACCAGCTGCACACTCGGGCTTCACCACTAAAAGGACTTTACCTGTCTTCTACTGCTTCAAGAAGGGACTCCCTGTTTGCTACAGGTACAAAGGAGCTGCCCAGAGTCCCCTGCATCAAGTCCTGCAAGCAGAGCCAAGCTGACCAGCGTCCAGCAGTGACTATCATTGCTTACATTGTACTGCCAGGTTACATATTTGTTCATACACTCATACATATCCATTCCTGCTGTACGGTGTGTGTGTCATGAAATTTTAGAGTCTGATGTCACATACCTAAAGATTGTCTAGAAGAAACTTTTGAACACATTGATTTTCTGCTCAACATCCCATGAAGCAGGCGTATTCTGTCCAACACAGCATTATACTGTAATTTTTCTATTTACTTCAGAAATAACCCTCAGGAAGGGCAGATGATGGTACAATCCAGACCCCAGTGCATAGTTATCAGCCCACAATCTTTCAAGGCAGTTGTATTGACATTCTCTGGCCATTGACATGAGACATACATCACTGATCTCCTACACGGTTGATGTGTCACATTACACAGAATCAAAGTGGTTGTGTAAGTGCTATTTATTTTAAAGTGCTGTAGTGCTATATTTACATAGTCCAGAATTGTGAGTCCATTAGTGTGACACATTCTATTGTGATACTACTCAAGTGCAAAGGGACATGCCATTGGACATGCTGGGGTGAAGTGTCATACAGTGCAGAGGAACATGAATTGCCAATGAGGTTGTGAGAGACAATCACAGAGCATAGTGTCAGGGTAAACAGTGGGCTGGAGAACAGTGCATGTGAGCAGCAGTTGCAAGACTGGCATGTTACGAAGCAAAGTAACTTGGATTTAAGTGCCCATTTGGCATGGACTTGTGCTACCGGGTACTCCTACGGGTGAAGGTGATCTGTTCCACGTCTTCATTTTCTGATATGTGTGTCGTCTCCTCTGCCTTTGGTGGTGGTGGGTGGTGGGTTTGATGGGGCAACTTCAGTGTTTTATGATGTGGAGTCAGAAATCCCAGTAGCTGCCAACTATGGGGCTATTAATGATAGTACTGCAGCAAGGAGGAGCTGCTGGTTCTTAAGTATAGCAGCTACATCACTGTGGTAGGCAGCCAGGTCGGCCCTGAGGGGGGTCAATATTGCATTTGTGCACGCAGTGAAAGGTTTGGTGTGCGAGGTGTTGTGTCAACTCCCTTACTGCTGTGCTGATTACCTTCACACTTTGTTGAAGTTCTTGCAAGATAGATGTTTGCCCTTGCATGGCTGCTGCCTGTTCTGCAGATGACATCATGCACGAACGCACCCCCTCTAGGCTGGCTGCCATATTTTGCCTCCCCACCCGCACCTCCTTGGCCAGCTCCCACTGTACTCCAACTACAGTCCTCTCAAAGCTGGTGCCAGTGTTGTCAGAGTCCTCAGCTGGGTTGGAGCTGGCAGGTCATACAATTTCCTCTATGATGGCTGCTACTTCTGCGCGCCTCCTTGTGACTGAAGGTGGGGTCTGGAGGGTTCCAAGGACATATTGGAGGGTCTGCTGGCTGATGTTTGTCAGCTCGTCATCCATGTCATCAGGGAAGACCAGGACAGGCATATCACCAGGAGAGCCTTCGTCCTCTGCAATGAGATATTGTACAATTAGTGTGTCTGTGTTGTGGCATATAAAATGTGACATGCCCGACTTCCTATTAGTTGAACATTGTGATCTTGGTTCCTGATCATTGTTCCTGTCATTAAGATTAGCATTCTACCAGGCCAATGCCCCACCTGCATGTCACATGTAGTGTGGGCAGTTTGGGGAAATGTCTGCGTCACATCCTCTAGGTGTAGGTTCTGCCCAAATTGTTTGTTGCCACCTTATTGTCCTCCTCAACCCTCCTTCTACTTTCATTATCATGGTGTGGCCTTGCACTGGCTGTGGGTGTTCTGATGGCACTTGCACCACACTTAACAATCTGGAACTGACCCAGTCTCTGATATTTCACTTCCACCTATATGTTGCTGAGACCTAGCATATACTATGTATTGCACTGGCATAGCATGATACGGGTGTCAGCATTGGAAGTGTGTACTGCTGATGTTGGGGAATGTGTGCTACATTGGATTGCACTGATGGTCCTAGCAGTGTTCCATTTCCCTTTTATGACTGTGCGGGTGTATTCGCCTTCCTACACACATATGTCCTCCCCCTCAATGCAGTTGTCTTTGCACTATGACACTTGAGATGTTGCATGGTAGCATTGCAGATATTGTAACCCAGGCAAAGGCTAGACCCTGACATATGCCATGGGTATGACATTACTGCTGCGTACCTCATAATGTTAATAACAATACCTGATGTTTATAGCGCCTATAGACATGAGCATTTGACAGATTTGCACATTGTTAGTAATTACAGGGGATTGATAACATCGTCATCTTGAACCCTCTATTTTGAGTGTGTTTGATCTAGCTGCCATTGGCTACTTGACCTGCACACACAGCAGAGGTGGTAGCGGCAACTGTTGTCAATGGTAAATACCACTTGCTGATATGGCCTGAGACTGGAAATTGAGGCCTAGTTCATGTAGCAACAATTCCAGCTTTTGTGTGACCGCAGGCCAGTTTTACATTGTACCCTACCCTCCTGAACTGGCTTTGCTTTTCAAACAGCCTTGGCGTGGCAGAGTACCCCCATTCAAAGGTTGATGGTGTAGTGTTGGGCTGTGCCCCGGATTTCCCCTACACAGCTCATGCCCCCATGCTGTGCCCCTTTGCCCTTTCCACTACCTGATTATCATGGCTGACATGCATTGTGTAGTAGGTCTGTCCCCCGCCTGCTTGCAGTTAACAATTAGGCATTTTTGTTCCCCATGCTGGTAGTCTGCGCTGTCCTGTCCCTGAATCCCTGTGACGATTTCCTCAGGGATGACGGCTGCCACCATCTCCTCCATGTGGTCCAGGGCCTCCTGCGGTGCTGGACTCCCACCTCCAGTCTGCAGTGTTGCCTTCCTGTTCCTGGGCATTTTTTCCTTGGTCCTGCGCTTGCAGTCATGATAGCGTTTCTTGCACTCGGTGACTGTTCTCGGTATTTCTGCCACACTGTTGATCTTACCCACAATTTGTTGCCAAATTGCCTCTCTCCTCCCAATTGGCAATGTAAGTGAAAAAAAGTTGGTGCACCTCTTTCACCAGTATTTCATGCTCCTCTGCACCGAACTGACACTTCCTTTTCTTCTTCTCCCTCTCCTGGGTCTTGTGTGGGTCCTCCTGGCTGGTTCCTGGTCGGTTGTCATCTTCCTGGGGTCTCTCATTGCTTCTGGGATCCATTTTGGGGCTCCTTTACACATTTTGCAGTGTTTGCGCGCTTTTTGATGCTATTGAGTAAAAAAATGGCGTGTATCTGGTTTGCGACATCGTAAACCAGATTAAAGTCATTTTCGCTGCATTTTTCTTTACGACGTGGCGCATTGGTTTGAGTAAAAAAAAATTACTCTAACCAGTGGTTTGCGCTGCCGTGCGTCAAAGTATAAATTTGATGCCCGGGTGGCACAATGAAATGGCGTTAGCAGGCATTAAAAGTTTGATGCAAAACTGCGTCTGTGCAGTTTTGATTAAAAAAGTATAAATATGGGCCAAAGTGTAGCATGTGTTTCGGCTCAATCGATTCCTTGCCACTGTACTCCTTGAACGCTTTCAGCAACCTCTCATAGTACGCATGTATCGACTCCGTTACCTCCTGCACTGTCCTGTCAATTATTTTCCCATCAATATTTTTAGGCAAGATTCTTGTCGTCAGGAACTCAATCACCTTATAATAATGTTTCATCCCTTCAGGTGGTGATGCACCTGTAACTCTATCTCTTTCCGGTTCACTCGTCAGCCAATCTACCGCTCTCTTAGATTCCACCCACAAATCAGCTGGCACCACTATCTCCAACAGAGTATTCAGGTCTTCCCACAGACATTTTGAAAGTTTCACAAATCTATCTGTCTGCTGGTACTATTTAAACTGGTTTCTCATACAGCATTGGATAATCATTTGTGAATGACAAAATATCACTCCTGTGCCATGGAACGTGAACAAATTGCCCTCCGGGAATTTCCCTAATTGGAAATGTTTTTACTGGATCCTTTTCTTTCTGAACACTTTTGGAGCCTTCCTGTGAATCTCGTTGCCGTTTATCCTTCTTCTTTGCCCATCTGCCTTCCCACTTCTCTAATGCTCCCCAAATCTGGGCACCCTGCAATAACCACTCATTCAACTGCTGTGCCGTCAATCCTTGGAATTAAATATTATTTGCATTTGGCAATGGCATCTGTTGTACCCCTGCACCTGGAGTTTGCGGTGTCAAAAGCTTGAAGCTCTGACTTACACTCGGGTCATTTATAGCATCTGGAAGCGCAACAAAGGGGCTAAGATCCCTTAATGGCCTAGATCCATCAAAGGTCTGACCCATAGATGACCTACCTGCACATGTTCTCTCACCCCCCTCCTCACGAGGCTTTGCGACATTTCACTCTGTTCTGCAGTTGTCTTCTTCTATGCAACCAACAGTAATCGGCAGCGATATTGCATCTGGTGCTGCGCTGACACCCGCATTGTGTGGAATGACTACTCCCATACTCTGATTCATTACTGGTGTCACATCTGACTGTGTCCCTGTCATTGGTGTGAATTTCGGCAAACCCTGTGGCTGTGCCTGGGGCATCAACATTGGAGTCGGCTCAGTCTGAACTAGTATCGGCCTCAGAACTATTTGCTCCGTAGGAATCATTAAGTTCAAGGTTGTCTCTAGCATTGGTATCTCTGGATAAATTCTCTGTACTGGTGGTGGGTGTATCTGCGCCTGAACTACTGAAGTAGTCACTGCATTTGGAGTACTCTGCACTACCCCCTGTACCTGTCCATTATCTGCTTGCATTGGCCCCACTGTCCCCACACTTGAGCTGGGGCAGTTGGAGCAGAACTAGTACTTGGACTCACCTCATGCACCCCATATGGTGGAGGTCTGTCTCTTAAGATCCTCAACATCTGAATCCTCTTCTTCTACATAGGTCTTTTTCTTCTTCTTACCCCCTGACGAACTCTTGTCACTCTTGCTAGATTCCTCTTTCCCTTCTGACTCATCTTCCTCTGTGTTAGCAGGAAACAACTTAACACTCTGCAACGTCTCTGTTCTCCACCTTTTCTGTTCCCAATCCCATCTTGCCTCTGCTAAAGACTTCTCTACCTTCCTTATTCTTCTCTGGAATTTGATTTCTTGTTGCTGTCTCGCTATGAGCTCCCAAACTGCTAATGCCGCAAACTGTGCTGGTCTCGAGAGAGACTTTGTCTCATACAATGTCATTGGCAATTGATCCAAAATTCTCAAATTAAACGTTCCATGCTCTGGAAATGCAAAAGCTCCCTGTTTTTCTGTCAATTTGCACCACTGCTTTAACCAAAGATGTGGCCCAACACCTCTCTCCTCCATTACAATATAAGCCGGAGAATTTTCCGGTGGGGTTGGCTCCCCCACTGTCACCTTAATGTATGTATCATCCTTCATGGCACTCCTAAATGCTTTGAAAAACTTCATCTTTCTCTGTTGTTTTTATTCGATTCAACAAGGAAATGACTTTTACTCCCAGGATTCCCTTCACCTGCTTTTCTCAACCAATTGTCTCTCACGGACGGCTGCCAATCCGCTCGCAACTCTTCTTACTGACCAACCTATCCCAGCGCAGCTCACTCTGACGTCACACTCACACACTGCAGCTGACAAAGTCTTGTGGCTCGTCCTCTTACTCCAATTCACACAAAACTAATCAAATTATTGAGAGCACTAACCAAAAACGAATAACCAAAACAAATCAGCTGGTTTACTACAGGAAGGTACACAATCGCTTCAGAGTCCTTACGATTTCACTGATGGCCCTTTTCGCTCATGCAGCTATTCCTCTTTCTCAGTCTCCCACATTCGCAAGCAAAATTCGACCCACAAATTTTACCTTCAACTGATCAATGGGTCTGTCTTGGTGCACATAGGACTCGCCAAATCTCAGTCAAAAATGTCTCTTACTTACTTAACTCACACACCGACTTGTTGACCACACCCGGTCAACCTACTAAACCAGACAGATTACAACATATAACCAAGTGTCTCCTGCACTTGTCAATATACTCCGGAGTCTTAGACCTCGCAGGGTCCGTACATCACCAACAAGCATGTGGACAATATTTTAGCACAAAGCGCCACACACATATGAAGTTTGACGACTTCCCTACTCTCCTACTGCAGAGTATGCAAACTCCTAGTAAACTTTACCTTGAGTATGCAGCCTCCCTACTTTCCTTGCACACGTCACAATTCACCTGCGATTTGCATAAGCCTCTGTAAGCGCAACCTACCACTTTTACACTATCACTAGAATGCCGAGAACATACCCAACTCTACTAGCGGGATCCAGGATCTGGGAAAGTCATTTCTGGGCTTAATGGGACATCATTCTTGCTACAATTGCCATTTCAGAAAACAAAATTCAAATCTCATAAAAATGAATAACTAATCCTAATTTAAACTATCACCATAACCATCGGTCATCACATATCTGGTTCTACAAGGAAACTAACCATCAAGCTTCTACCAAAAACTGCTTGCGCGCCTGGTCCTTAGTAAGTAAACTTACAATGGAACCTTTTGAATCGCATGGAGTATCCTAGCTATAGTGTAACCAATGTGCATAAATAATCAATACACAAACCAATAACCAAAACATTAGTCAACATTTATGAAAAATCACAACTCAGTATATGTTTAGCAATTTTTATTTCCCTATTGGTTACAATACTAAGTCATGAGGTTAAATCAAACTTTACTCAATTTCACTCAAGATTAATTCATTAGTGACCACTAATAACATAATCTAATCAGAACTTGAGAAAACATGTGTTCTAATGCCTTAACATAAGCCACTAACAATGCATATGTTAACATGGGTAGCAGAGTTCAGCAAATCAGTCCGTCAATCATTTGTCACCGTTTATGTCAACGTCTCAGAATAGGAACCCTACCTAAACCAGATTAGCACTAGCATGTGGGACTTCATGCGAAAAACTGTTTAGAACATAGATTTGGAAAAACATCTAGCTTAGGAGAAAAACTATAAAACAGCGCAGTTGGTACCTAGAAAGAAAAGGCACAAAGTGTCAATCAGTCACATTGTCATAGCTACCTATCCACAGTATGGATCAGCAACAGAGTCAGTCTTCGTCTTCAGGTCATCAATCGATCAGCATCGCATCAGGCTCTTAAGAACATGAGCCCAATGACAGAATCTTGAATCTCTTCTCTCCCAATATTGCATCAATTTTGAAATAAGATCTCTCCTCCGACATCTGTCCCTAACATCTAAACTTTCTCCTTCTGTCATGTCATTATATCAAAGTCACCCAGACTATCCCCCAATTCCTAATTGGTCAATTAGTCACCAGTTATGACTCTACCCAATAATTTCAGTTCTTCAAATCTATGAATTCTAGTATTACCCGGTTCTCAAGGTGTTGATTGGTTCACTGTACGATGTTGTCATCTTCCGGCTCGTCAGGTATCAAAAATGTTGCATCTTCTTCTCCAGTCAGTGTCTCCATTGTTCAAGTCCTGGGAAAGTACATCTCGTCTGTTTTACACAGTCCGTGTTACATTTATGATTACCTCATCTCCTGTCCGTTGGTTCACACATAGGATTTTAGCTGAGCAGATTTTATTAAACAATGAGCAGCTCAGGGTCAGTTCAGCACATCAGCTTCTCTACATTGCGCTAGTAAGTCAGATTCTGCATGAGGCCTGGCAAAACTAGGCCACAACTTAGATTAACTAAGTTAATTCTACAATATAATGCAAAACATACGTTATATATCTCAATATGACACACTAATACATTATTTTAATACGTTTTCTATATTTCATACATGTTATTCATTTTATTAGAACATTTGTGAATCTTGGTGACCACTCTCCGAAGGCACATTTTCAAACCTGCACATTAATTCTCTACAATATTTATTTCTACATTTTATTGTTATTTTTCAAAATGCATAAACACTTATTAATATCTCTAATTAACATATTGGCTTCAACACTTTTGATGCTGTCAAGACTTGACTGAACCTTGCTTTCCTCAAGAAGCTGAACATTAAGCCATACAACCTCACAATTTGCCACCCATTTGCACGTCTCTCTTTTCTGGAGATGCTGCAAGAGACTAGGGGCCAGATGTAGCAATATTGCAAATTGCGACTTGCAATTTGCGAGTCCATCCGACTCGCAAATGCAAGTCGCAATTTGCAATGCAGTACGGTGTCTCAGACACCGACTGCGACTCGCTATGGGGTCGCAATGACCCACCTCATGAATATTCATGAGGTGGGTCGCAAATTGCGGCCCCATAGCGAGTCAAGGCACTCGCAAACATGGAGGCCTGCTGTAGTCAGCAGACCTCTGTGTTCGTGACTGCTTTAAATAAAGCCGTTTTTTTTTTTTAAGTGTAGCCCGTTTTCCTTAAAGGAAAACGGGCTGCACTTAAAAAAAAAAAACGAAACCTTTAGTTTCGGTTTTTTTTCAGGGCAGGCAGTGGTCCCTTGGACCACTACCTGCCCTGAAAAAAATGTTTGGGGTCCATTCACAAACTGGAAGGGGTCCCATGGGGACCCCTTCCAATTTGCGAGTGGGTTACCATCCACTTCAAGTGGATGGTAACTGCGATACGATTTGCGACCGCATACGCGGTCGCAAATGGTATTGCATCCCACTCAGACTCGCAAATAGGAATGGAACACCCCTTCCTATTTGCGATTCTGAAATGCATATTGCGAGTCGGTATCGACTCGCAATATGCATTTCTGAATAGCAAAGAGGCTTTTGCGCCTCGCAAACTGCGATTTTCGCCGTTTGCGAGGCGCAAACCCTTTGCTACATCTGGCCCTAGATTTCAGATAAATGTCACTCACAATGCACTACTGAAGGACTTCCAGGTGGGCACTAGGACAAGCTGTAAAATGTAGACATTAGTCATTGAAGTCGTCAGTGCTTTCATGTCACAGATAGAGGTGACCCATGCTACCTTGTCCTATTTCACCTCTCCACAGCGTTAAATGGTATATCCTGGCACACTCTGTTTGGCATCCTCATGATCTATAGGGGCTTCAGCAGCATCACTATCATACCTTAAGAACAGAACCAAGCTTTTTCACCATGGTGTCCTCCAAGTCTGAGCCCACCAGTCTAACAAGCGGCATATACCAAGGATGAATTTGACAGAAATGAGAGGACTTGAGTGATGAGCCATGCGCCCTCTTGCTACCGTTGAAGGATACTGAAGAATACAGTGGATGACAGTGCAGAGATGGGCAATAGCTCTATGAAGGTGAGAGTTGAGAAGAAAAATATTTCATGACAATCAGTCTTGGTACTGTGACTAGATGTAAATTGAGGTTAGCAGTGGCCAAGGATGTGGCTAACTTAAAAAAAAGCATACATTAGATGACATTGCCCCTTGCCGTCTCTTGGAAAGGGGGAAGAGCTCAGTAACAGTAGTTAGTTTTACATCTAGGGCACCATCTACTTAAATAGAAAGGGTTCCACCCAAAGACGAAATTTCAAGGGAAGCAATTTTCCAGACTACAGTTGAGGTTTCATTCCAGCTTTTTTGTAGGGACTCCACAGTATCTGTGTACATCTCTAGCGTGGTGATAATTTGAATCCATATGCAGTTTCAATAATACAAATCTAGCAAATGTTATCAGTATGACTACCTCACTCCAGGTCGTTTTGAACATTTACTCCAGTTATGAACTTTCACCTAAAATATCATAATTTTCAGGTGTATTGGCCTAATTAGTTCAAGGGAAGCAAAAAAAGACTAGAGCACCCAGAATGCATTTGTGTATCACACAGAGAGCATAGTTTGAGCCTGTGGTTGCCCATGATGCCCACTGGCTCTCATTTTGAGGGACTGGCACTTATTAAAGGGGAAAGAAGTAGGAAAGGAAAAACATAAAAACTGGTGCAATAAAAGAAAGCAAGGACCTGCAGGTGTGAGACAAAGGGTCAGGGGGCGTCTGAGAGTGAATGGAAGAGCTAATAGGCTGATTTGCAACCTTGGTACTAGGTGCATAAACGTTTAAAAACACCGACCGTAGGTTTCTGAGCAGAGTTTTGGGCACCAGTACTCAATCTATTACCAATTAAGTGCTGATCACATAAAAATCCAGGACTGGAACATTGACCTCACTGACCTGAAGTGAGGTGATCACCCTTGAGCGTTTGAATGTCTGATACAATGCTAGTTAAAATGGAAAATGAAGTATCTTTTTCGGGGGAGCACGTTTTAAAACACGTCTTTAAAGAAAAATCTGCTGCTACTAGTGAACTGTCCAACTAACTTATGGAAATAAGATGGTTTTTAAAACCTTACAATTAGATCTATAAAATTATTTTTTTCTGACAGAGCATCATTTTCAAATTTTGAAATGGGTGTTCCACTTAAATGTAAGAGGCCCTGCTGTCTCACAAATGAACCACTCGCTTCAAGTGGCAGAGAGAGGTGACGAACAGAGCTGTCAGCCTGAAGCAGAAACTATCAGTATCTGTGATGTATTCGCCTCTGCATGCACAGCCATGAAACTATTACAAAGAGGCAGAATGGAACTGAAAGCTTTGGCTCCCAAGGACAGAAAGCAAATTGATTATTTGAAGCAATGCCCACGTTCCTTTAAAAAGGCTCTAACGAAAGGCCTTTGGGACACTATGGAGTTTGTCATTCTGCTGTAAGAATGAGTGAGATTGTTAAATGGAGGTGAAGGTAACTGGGAGGAATATGACACACAGCAGGCTCTGAAGTGGACCTGGTGCCATAAATGAGCTGTAATTCGTCTGGTGGAGCCCAAAGCTGTAAGTCGAGTGACGTTTATTGGAAAGAAAGAAGCCTGTTTACTCTTAATGAGCCAGGCTCACAAAGGTACAAAACATCCGACTTTGAGGATGGAAAGTAACGATGTGCAATGCACAAAAGTGCATTGAAATACGCCGTTGCCATGGTAAAACGCAGTGCACACCTTGAAACCCCTTGCCCGTCGCAATGGGCATTCCTTCTTCAGGGAGTCTTTCAGTGGAACGCACAGGTGCTTTGCTACCAATTAAGAGTGGGGGCAATGAATGATTACCGCGCGTTTGAGGCACCCAGCAGCCATTCATAAGGTTTTGTAAACTGCGCATTTCTAACAATAAAGCGCTCGCGGGCGAGAAATCCCTTTGAGAATCTGACATTCATGTGGCCGATTTGTGTTCATTATTAAAAATGTTAACACCTTGGCGCCAATAACGTGTCTGTTTTCGTGCCCATTTAACACATTGGTGGTACAAACAAAATAAGGAATAACGTGTGATATTGGTCATTTTTCGTGCTTTGTGCGTGTCAAAGACCATTTTTTGTACTTCTTTAGCACGCAGTTACCGGCAACTAAGCGCTCATACATGCCTTGCAAGAACCACACAGCATCAGATCAGTGATCACCTCCAAATACGGACAAATGCTAAAATGGACCTAAATGCCACGTGCTCTTACTTTAACCTGCCATACGAATGTAAATTACTTAATTAGTTTAATTTACATCCGGTAAGGAAACGTACCTCAGGAGCTAGTATTCATTTTGTCTTGTTCATAGATCTTTTTCTAACACCTGCTATGAATTGGAAAAAATGACAAGCAATGGGTAGATCAATCTGGGTAGCGGCAGCAGTGCCTCCTGTTGCCACGGCACCAGGCATAAAAATAGTTAAGGGCAATTCGCACACATGCACGACGAGGTCCCCTCTAGGAAACACTATAAAACAGGCAATGTTTGATAAAAGTCTGAATTCCTCACGGTCTGATTCTGAACCTAGATGAACCACACAATCTCTACAGAAATTGATGTGAATGTTACACAAGTTGGATCAAATAGGCTGAGCTCGGTGAGTTTAACTGCTGAAACAAACAAACACTTATGTTTGGTGGTAAACAAGCTTCATAAACGATGCACTCACGCTCCAGGAACGGTCTCCTATGAAAGAAGTTAGGGCCATATGTACGAACACTTTTTCCCATAGACACAGAATGAGTAAACACCTTTGCTACATCTGGCCCTTAATGCTTTTTCAGAAATCAGACGCAAAACCCCAAAATCAGAAAAGTGCACCAAGTAAATTTACTCGCAAAATACTGCATGTGTGAAGAGGACATGACAACACATGCATCAGCCACAAACCAGCACATCCACACACAGAAATAGTAGATTTAAGTAATATTAGTGTCCACGAGCATCCACACGTACTAGCATGAGCAATTTGCAAGATCAGACAGAAGGGAACTTTATGTACATCTTGCTACAAGTTGATCAACTTTAAGTCCAATATATATTGGCTAATGTGAAGGGAAAAGTATCACAAATTAGAGCAAGCATTTTTTACGTGATTACCCATCCCTATCAGTCAACCGACATGCAATGGTCTAGGCACCCACTGATCATATCCTCTTCAACTGCGCAATGGCCAGAGCTTCCGACTTTGGAATTGGAAAGTCAGGTTTGAGATTTCGCATCGGCTAAGCATCCTGTGATTATGGGCAACTCACTTATTCTCTCTGTACCTAAAAAAAAATAGGACTGTGTACTTGTGCAATGAAAGTGGTACTAACGTAAAGCACTCCAATGACTATGGGTCAAGTTTGCACTATATAATCTCTAAGCGGGGATGGCCAAAGAAGTGTAATTCAGATTGTTTTCCAAGAAGCATGACCTTCGAAGTTAAGAGCATGATTTAAAGCATGCAAACTACAACTCTGTGCTTCATACTGAGTACAACCTGACCATTATTTGTCTTCCACACAAAATTTTCTGTTGTTGCTTCCAGATATAAAGCACAACGGTCATATGCTTGAAGTAAGTCAGACATAGGCCCTCATTTTAAGAACAGGGGTAACAACCGCCTGCCGCTGCGGTGACGGCCCCTGGTTCCAGGTAATTCGGGTCTTAGACAGGGGAGGGGGGTGGTGGGTGTTGTGTGTGGGTGTGTGTGAATGTATGTGTGTGCGTGAATGCGGGTATGTGTTGAGTGTTGAATGTGTGTGTGCATGTACGGACGTGTGAGTGCATTTATGTTGTGAAATGTGAATGCGTGTCGGCGTGTATGTTAGAAAGTGTGTGTGAAAGTGTCTGTGATTGTATGTATGCATGAGTGTATGTATGTGTGAATGAGAGTGTGTATGCGTGTGTGTGTGTGAAGGGTCGTGTGGATGTTGGGTGGGTTTGGAGAGGTAGGGGGGAGTGTGGGAGTAACTGGAGAGGTGGGGGGAGAACCCTATCTGTGACAGGGAAGGAATTCCCTGTCACTGACATGGCCTACCGCCATGATTTTCGTGGCGTTAAAACCATTGCGGCAGGTGGGCTCATAATCCCGCAGGAGGTACAATGGCGGCCGCCGGGCTGGAGATGGATATCTCCAGCTCGGCGGCTGTTACCGCCGTTTCAGACGTAGTGGTACATTGGCGGGTTGGCTTGAGCCAACCCCCCAATGGCATAATGTGGCGGTAAGTACCGCCAGCCTGTAGGCGGGGTCGTAATCACCCCCAGAGTGTCTTTGCCTATGATTGCTGCATGAATCAAATAAATAACAACAATAATTTTGTAGAAAATTATTAGGATTGAAAATTTTTAAGCTCGAAAATACTTGTGAATTAAACATTACCAAGGTCTGGGGGAGGGGGGGGTAGTTGGCTTCAGAGTGTCTCAGTCACCCTTGTTCTCCCTTTAATGCCACTATCCTCTCCAGTCTCTCACTCTCAGACATTTACACAATTTCTCTCCCCAGATCTTGCTGAATTCTCCCTCTCCACATCTCGTGTCATCTTTTTTCTTCTTCAGCACTGTCTTTTCACTCGTCTTTTTGAACCTTCTTGCTTTAATCTCCTCCACGTGACCAGCCCACTTAACACACACCCTTTGTTCAGCTGTAAGCACTGTATTTTGTTTTCCTTTGGTGCTGTCAATATTTCGCCAGCTGTGTACCTCCTGCACACAAATTCTCATCGAATTACAATTGGCACAACTCCGGTCACAACAGTGTGCGCTCAGCAGAGAAGCCATGGGTTGGATGTGACTGTAGCCTGAATACCTTTATGATCCACTGACAGGTACTGTGACAATCTTGCACTACCTTTAACCTTAGCTCCAGAGTTCGCAATCGTGCCATGCCATAAATACACATCCACAACTGAACTCACCCAGACAACCACAGATGACTCCGTTCACATAATACCCTATACAAGAGTCATATGTAGCATGAAAAAACCCTTAAAAACACAATATTTGGAAAAAGCAAACACTCTTAAGTTATGCAAGATGAAGTGAAACGTGAAATGAAAACTGGGACTGCCTGCTGACATGCATCAGTGCTCTATCTTGAAAAGGACCCAATCAAAGTCAGTTTTAATTATTAGGACTTCACCACCACCTTAAGGCATGCCCTACACTTATTAAGCACTGGTTATGTCATAGTATTGTGTTATTTGGGGAATATACCTGCCGAACACCAGTCACCTACATATGACTTTCATACCCTGACATCTTCAGTAAGCATAGTTCACTAAGCTCTGTTTGCTATATACCAGCTGTAATGCCATTAGACGCAAGTCATGGTGCCATTGTGTATTCATGTGGACAAAATAGTCAGAAGCACACACTGCAACCATCAGATGCTGAGTTCCATTTGTGGTCCAAGAGCGACTGCACGTGATTTAGTATAAATAGTCTCTGCAATACGTAGAGTGCATGTGCTCACAAGGTTAGTTCTAGGGTGGTGAGACCGGTGCCACCGCACCAGGTGCTCGCTTCAGGTGGGGAGCCGTGTTTGCAAGTATATTATGATTTAAAAGCACCTGCTGCAGTGTCCCTTGCCTCCAGCAATTTTCAGGCAACAATAAAAATGTCAAGATAACTCTGGAGATTAATCTTCTGCCTCGAAGGATATTTGAGTTTTAAGGGGGCACTGTTAAAGGATGGAAGGGAGGCAATCCATGCCAGTGGTGGTCATTGGGGCGACACCAACCAACATTGTCAAATAGGGCACCACCAGCGCTAAGGCTGGCCCTCTGTACTCACAATGGAGAAGGCGGGGGTTAAAAATACCAACAAATCAAGTGAGGCACCTCAGTGGAATAAATTACATTTGACTTGTAAGTAAATTAAATTGTGAAAACGCAAATCTTCATGTGTAGTTTAAAAAAAAATATGAACTGCCATGAAAAGGGGAAAAGACTGAAAAGGTTCATATTGCATCACCAGAAAAAAGCAAGCTGCTTCCAAAGGAAAAATGCAGTTAACATTTAGGCGGTCATTCTGACCGCGGCGGTCGGCGGTCGCCGCCCGCCAAGCGGTTCCCGCCGAAAGACCGCTCCGCGGTCAAAAGACCGCGGCGGCTATTCCGGCTTTCCCGCTGGGCCGGCGGGCGACCGCCAGAAGACCACCGGCCGGCCCAGCGGGAAAGCCCCTGCAACAATGAAGCCGGCTCCGAATGGAGCCGGCGGAGTTGCAGGGATGCGACGGGTGCAGTGGCACCCGTCGCGATTTTCACTGTCTGCAAAGCACACAGTGAAAATCTTTGTGGGACCCTGTTAGGGGGCCCCTGCACTGCCCATGCCAGTGGCATGGGCAGTGCAGGGGCCCCCAGGGGCCCCACGGCACCCGTTCCCGCCATCCTGGTTCTGGCAGTGGACACCGCCAGAAACAGGCTGGCGGGAAGGGGGTCGGAATCCCCATGGCGGTGCTGCAAGCAGCGCCGCCATGGCGGATTCCCTGGGCCAGCGGGAAACCGCTGGCTCCCCTTTTCTGACCGCGGCTTTACCGCCGCGGTCAGAATCGCCCAGGAAGCACCGCCAGCCTGTTGGCGGTGCTTCCGCTGCCCTCCGCCCTGGCGGTCATGGACCGCCAGGGTCGGAATGACCCCCTTACTTTGTAATGTACTGTCTAATATTAGTAATAACTTACAATAACCAGATAAATGAACAATTGGTTCTAAACTCCTGGTGTATACACATAGATCTGTTATTGCAAAAGGGTTTCATTTTAAAAGATTGAAGATTCTCTCCAGTCCTCTAAACTGTCCAGTCCATTTGATATGTAATTCACACGGTCAATCCATGTAAATTCCTTTTTCATCTGGGTCTGTATCATAACTCTCCCTCTGGCAGCTGGTGCCACTTGTTCAATCACTTGCCAAAAGATGTCCTCTGTGGAATGGTATTGCCGAGGGAAGTGATCCACCAAGGGTGGTCGTGCACCTGAAATGGCTCCAGAATTGCAGGTACACCAAATTGCTTGCATCACCCACATTATGAGAATTATATATATATATATATTTATATATTTATTTATATATATATAAATATATATATGTAAATCCAAAAGGAAGAAAACACTGCACTCCGTTTCTCCAGAAATAATTACCAGTATCTAAATCCATGCCAACACCAAATATCAACCAACAAGTTTCAACTTTGAAGAGTCTTGTTCACATAATTAACCTACTGGTGGTCACCATTAGGTAGTTATAGTTAGTACCTAGTTTCCATAGGAAAAGCGTGTTTTGGTTTGCTTATAACTTTCGCGCTGTTTGACGAATCATCGCCATTTGTTTTGTAAAAAGTGCCTTCCTTTGTCTAGGTGTGCATGGAAAGTTACTGGTGATCCATCAAGCAAGGGTGGAGAAAAAAGGGAGGGGGGAGGGAAAAACAAATTGTGTTTTCCACGTTATTTCCGATAGAGATTTTTCTACAGCCCGAACTGCTGAACGGAACTACACCAAAATTGGCAGAAAGCTAGATCTTGGCCCAGAAAGATCTCTTTTTGTTTATTTGGTGTAAATCCATTCAGTAGTTTCGGAGATCTTAAAGGAAAAAGAAATATAGATATCTAGGGATTAAAAAGCACCTGCTGCAGCATCCCTTGCCTCCAGCAATTTTCAGGCAACAATAAAAATGTCAAGATAACTCTGGAGATTAATGTGCTGCCTGGAAGGAGATTGGAGTTTTAAGGGGCCACTGTTAAAGAATGGAAGGGAGGCAATCCATGCCAGTGGTGGTCATTGGGGCGACACCGACCAACATTGTCAAATAGGGCACCATCAGCACTAAGGCTGGCCCTCTGAACTCACAATGGAGAATACGGGGGTTAAAAATACCAACAAATCAAGTGAGGCACCTCAGTGGAATAAATTACATTTGACTTGTTCGTAAATGAAATTGTAAAAATGCAAATCTTCATGTGTAGTTTAAAAAAAAATATGAACTGCCATGAAAAGGGGAAAAGACTGAAAAGGTTCATATTGCATCACCAGAAAAAAGCAAGCTGCTTCCACAGGAAAAATGCAATTAACATGTAGTTTGTAATGTACTGTCTAATATTTGTAATAACTTACAATAACCAGATAAATGAACAGTTGGTTCTAAACTCCTGGTGTATACACATAGATCTGTTATTGCAAAAGGGTTTAATTTTAAAAGATTGAAGATTCTCTCCAGTCCTCTAAACTGTCCAGTCCATTTGATATGTAATTCACACGGTCAATCCATGTAAATTCCCTTTTCATCTGGGTCTGTATCATAACTCTCCCTCTGGCAGCTGGTGCCACTTGTTCAATCACTTGCCAACAGATGTCTTCTGTGGAATGGTGTTGCTGAGGGAAGTGATCCACCAAGGGTGGTCGTGCACCTGATATGGCTCCAGAATCGCAGGTACACAAAATTGCTTGCATCACCCACATTATGAGAATTATATATATATATATATATATATATATATATATTTTTTTTTTTATATTTTTTTTATATATATATATAAATATATATATGTAAATCCAAAAGGAAGAAGACACTGCACTCCGTTTCTCCAGAAATAATTACCAGTATCTAAATCCATGCCAACAACAAATATCAACCAACAAGTTTCAACTCTGAAGAGTCTTGTTCACCTAATTAACCTACTGGTGGTCACCAGTAGGTAGTTAAAGTTAGTACCTAGTTTCCATAGGAAAACCGCATTTTGGTTTGCTTATAACTTTGGTGCTGTTTGACGAATCATCCCCATTTTTTTTGTAAAAAGTGCCCTACTTTGTCTAGGTGTGCATAGAAAGTTAATGGTCATCCATCAAGCAAGGGTGGAGAAAAAAGGGAGGGGGAAGGGAAAAACAAATTGTGTTTTCCATGTTATTTCCCATAGAGATTTTTCTACAGCCCGAACTTCTGAACGGAACTACACCAAAATTGGCAGAAAGCTAGATCTTGGCCCAGAAAGATCTCTTTTTGTGATCTGGTGTAAATCCATTCAGTAGTTTTGGAGCTCTTAAAGGAAAAAGAAATATAGATATCTAGGGATTGAAAAGCACCGGCTGCAGCGTCCCTTGCCTCCAGCAATTTTTCAGGCAACAATAAAAATGTCAAGATAACTCTGGAGATTAATGTTCTGCCTGGAAGGAGATTGGAGTTTTAAGGGGGCACTGTTAAAGGATGGAAGGGAGGCAATCCATGCCAGTGGTGGTTATTGGGGCGACACCAACCAACATTGTCAAGTAGGGCGCCACCAGCGCTAAGGCTGGCCCTCTGTACTCACAATGGAGAAAACGGGGGTTAAAAATACCAACAAATCAAGTGAGGCACCTCAGTGGAATAAATTACATTTGACTTGTAAGTAAATTAAATTGTAAAAACGCAAATCTTCATGTGTAGTTTAAAAAAAAGATGAACTGCCATGAAAAGGGGAAAAGACTGAAAAGGTTCCTATTGCATCACCAGAAAAAAGCAAGCTGCTTCCACAGGAAAAATGCAATTAACCTTTAGTTTGTAACGTACTGTCTAATATTAGTAATAACTTACAATAACCAGATAAATGAAAAGTTGGTTCTAAACTCCTGGTGTATACACATAGATCTGTTATTGCTAAAGGGTTTCATTTTAAAAGATTGAAGATTCTCTCCAGTCCTCTAAACTGTCCAGTCCATTTGATATGTAATTCACACGGTCAATCCATGTAAATTCCTTTTTCATCTGGGTCTGTATCATAACTCTCCCTCTGGCAGCTGGTGCCACTTGTTCAATCACTTGCCAAAATATGTCCTCTGTGGAATGGTGTTGCTGAGGGAAGTGATCCACCAAGGGTGGTCGTGCACCTGATATGGCTCCAGAATTGCAGGTACACCAAATTGCTTGCATCACCCACATTATGAGAATTATATATATATATATATATATATATATATATATATATATATATATATATATATATATATATATATATATTTATATATATATAAATATTTATATGTAAATCCAAAAGGAAGAAAACACTGCACTCCGTTTCTCCAGAAATAATTACCAGTATCTAAATCCATGCCAACAACAAATATCAACCAACAAGTTTCAACTCTGAAGAGTCTTGTTCACCTAATTAATATAGTTAGTACCTAGTTTCCATAGGAAAAGCGTGTTTTGGTTTGCTTATAACTTTGCCGCTGTTTGACGAATCATCACCATTTTTTTTTTAAAAAGTGCCCTACTTTGTCTAGGTGTGCATGGAAAGTTACTGGTGATCCATCAAGCAAGGGTGGAGAAAAAAGGGAGGGGGGAGGGAAAAACAAATTGTGTTTTCCATGTTATTTCCCATAGAGATTTGTCTACAGCCCGAACTGCTGAACGGAACTACACCAAAATTGGCAGAAAGCTAGATCTTGGCCCAGAAAGATCTCTTTTTGTGATTTGGTGTAAATTCATTCAGTAGTTTCACAGATCTTAAAGGAAAAAGAAATATAGATATCTAGGGATGCAGGTTCTCTGCCGATCTGACAGATTTCATGCTAAGATCTTATTGGTTGCCAACACTTCAACCAGGAGGTTATTGGCAAAACAAAAATCATAAACAAAACAAAAAACGTTTCATCTTTTGGAATTAGGACCTAACTATATCTACTTACTGGCGACTGCCAGTAGGTGATATTTATAAATATATGTATAAATATATATTATCTACTGATGGTTGCCATTAAGTAGCTATGGTTGGGACTATGTTTCCATAGAAAAAGTATTTTTTGACTTGCCTATATCTTTGGCACTGTTTGATGAATCTTCACAAAAGTTTCTAAAAAAGTGTTCCCAAGATTCTTGTATTTGGGAAGTTTTGGGGTGATCCTTCAAGCGGGGGCAGAGGAAAAGGGGGAGTCAAAAATGTTGTGTTTCCCATGTTAATTTCCATAGGGATTTTGAACACGACTACAGCCCAAACTGCTCATCAGAATGACACCAAATTGGGCATAAAGGTAATTTTTGGTCCAGAAAGAAGCCTTTTTGTTGTAAATCCGTTCAGAAGTTGTTGAGATAATAAAAGAAAAAGCAATACGGATATCTAGAGACGCGAAGGGTTCGTGAATAATAACAAGCTCATGCAGAGAAATGCACAGCTCTGATCGGCTGTCAACACTTCAACCAGAAACTGTTGACAGCCATTTTGGGACTTGGCTTCAGCTGAGTCCCTCAAAAAAAGTTAACAAATAAGGCAAGGGGCCAGGGTAGGGATACCCTGAGCCCATAGCTGTGGTTTGGGGTCCCAGAGGGACACCCAGGGCAAAAAAACACTTACAAAAATTCATGATGAATTCATAGCAAACAAAATGGGAAAAAAATGCCCGGTCTTCCACGCTTGTTAATTCTGAAGTCCCAAAGTGGGCTAAGTTCCGGGTGCATTGTATTGCTAATGCGAGGGGCTGCCCAGCTCCTCCTGCAGCCTTGGGTACCACCACATCCCCAGGGCTAAAACAATTATGTGTGCGGGCTGCCTGCCTCCCCCTGCAGCCCCAGGGATCTCCTCCCTGGGGCTTTATACAAAATGGATGCAGGGGCCATTTGGTCCTCTCACAGCGCCGGGGACTTTCACCTCCCCGGGGCTTAAATCTCATTAAATGTGGGGGTTGCTTGCCACCTCACAGCCCCGGGGACTGCCACCTCCTCGGGGCTTTAAAGTAAATTAATGTGGGAGCACTTGGCCTTCCCACAGCCCTGGGGACTGCCATATTCCTGGGGCTTTGAATATGAATAATGCGGTGCCTGCCCCCCTGCAGCTCCAGGGACTGCCACCTCCCCGGGGCTTTAACATAATTAATATGGGAGGCCGCCTGGCAGAGCTTGATTTAATGTACTTAGCATTAAGTAAGGCTAGATTTGTGCAGTAAGCCTTTAAGTTAACTTGATAAAAACCAACAATAGGCATCATTTCCACCAGAGTCCATCCTCCAATTAAATGTCAGGGTTCTCCATATAGTCCATTGTCTCATTCTTCCAAATCCTTTTCCGCCGCGAGAGCCACACCAATACCTTTTTGAATGCATCTTGTTTCCCAGTATCCATCAATGGAAAAAATGTATTGGAACTACCACAAGAATCTTGGCCCTAGAGAGTTGTCGAGCAACCAAAACATGCACAAGAACATAATTAGTGGCATCACAATTTGCAAAAGCAAGATCATTAAAGAAGACACATTACTTACTAGTCACAGGGAGGGTCTTACAAATCAGGAATTTGCAGGTGGGATAATCATCATCTCTGTGTCCTTAATGGAACCAAAACTTTCTGTAACGTTACCTCGGAAATATTTCATTGTATGTCAGTACTGGAGGCTTGGATTAAGCTAGTTCAAAGCTTACCACCAAATCATCCATATCCAAAATTGCCTTAAAGTAGAACCATTTAAAGATAGATTCTGAGGACTAGCCAGCCGCATTCATAATGTCCTCTAGTTGTGCGGCTAGACGGAAAGCCTTAGAGACCATTGCCCCCCTAGTAGAATGGGCACCAAAAATCGTGAGATCTATGCCAAGTTCCTGCATGACCTACTGCCCCCAACAAGCTATTGTGGGAGACAAAACCACCTTCTGAGGTTTCCTGAAGGCAATCAGGAGCTGTCTCTCTCTTGGGGGCTTGAAACCAGCTGACATTTCCTCATAGACCTTTGGGTATTGAACCATGCAAAGCTTTGAAGAATCAGGAAAAGCTGGGTACTCTATAACCCTAGTGTTACATTTATTCTGTCCACTAATTGTGAAAGAGACCCTCGTAGGAGAAAAAATTCTCCCCATAATGTCAAGGGCTCTAACATCAGAAACGCTTCTGCACAATATCAACCAGAGGAGCATTGCCAGCTGCACCAAAATCTCCTTATGCCAGAGAAACCTTTTAGGTTGCCAGGTTAAAAAAAAAGGTTGAGGGCCTTATTAACATTCCAAAGTTTCAAATACCGTGGTTCTGGTGGGAGAGATGACCTGATACCTCGTAGCAGGCAGCACACAAAAGGGTGCTCTGACACTGGGGTACCCTCAACAGGTACATGGCCTGTCGAAATTACTGACCGGAAAGTATTGATAGAGCGATAGGCCAAGCCTGCTGGGCTAGACTGGCTTAGACCATCAGGATCTGAACTACCTCTGCTGTCAGACCAGGCCTTGGATAAGAAGTCTTCAGCCTACACCGAAAGGCCTGGGATTGACCATTTACCCCTGTAATCCTCCACACCATCAGGTTGAGAGATCCGTCTAGCACCATCTGATGCGGTGTCCGTTCTAGGCTGAGAAGGAGATCTGGAAACAGGGGGAGGCCAATTGGAAAATCACAAGAAAGTTCCAGAAGAACTGGAAACCATACTTGCAGTCTCCAATTTGGGGTCATCAAGACCAACTCTGTGTGTTTCCGTCTGATCTGGGCCAAAACTATCGTGATCATTGCAAACGAGGGAAACACATATGCTTGTTCCTTCCCCCAGTCTTGCAGAAACGCGTCTGTGGTGACCACCAGAGTATCCATTATCCAGCTGAAGAACCGGGGCAACTGATGGTCCAACCTGGAGGCAAAGAGATCCACTGAAAAGGTACCCAACCAATCCTGGAGCAAGGCAAACACCTCCGGATGTAGTTTCCACAGGCTGGAATCCCACAACTGATGAGACTGCCAGTCCGCCAATTGGTTCTCCTGACTGGGAAGGTACTCTGCCATCACTGATATCTGATGGTCGAGGCAGCACACCAAATATTTGTTGCAAGATTGGACAAAACCTTTGAAAGAGTGCCATCCCGGTGGTTTATATATCAAATGGCCAAAGTGTTGTTCATTTTTAGCAGGACTTTTGGACCTGGCCCTGTTTGCAGGGTCATCCCTAATCCTTTTGCCTCCTTCCTCCTATTTTTTTCTGACCTGTTTTTGTTGGATTTAGAACTCTAGGCATCTTACCACTGATAACCAGTGCTAAAGTTCATATGCGCTC
Source organism: Pleurodeles waltl (assembly GCF_031143425.1). NCBI lineage: Eukaryota > Metazoa > Chordata > Amphibia > Caudata > Salamandridae > Pleurodeles > Pleurodeles waltl. The sequence continues at coordinate 1,464,764,892 of NC_090445.1, forward strand.
TGTGTAAATTGTATTGTTGATTAGTTTTTCCATGATTGGCATATTTGATTTACTAGTAAGTCTCTAGTAAAATACATTAGAGGTGCCCAGGGCCTGTAAACCAAGTGCTGCTAGTGGGCCTGCAACACTGATTCAGCCACCCAATTGAGTAGCCCTGTAAACATGTCTAAGACCTGCCACTGCAGTGTCTGTGTGTACAGTTCTGCACTGCCAATTTGACCTGGCCCAAACCTTCCTTTTTCATACATGTAAGCAACCCCTAAGGTAGGCCCTAGGTAGCCCCATGAGCAAGGTGCAGTGTATGTTAAACGTGGGACATGTACTAATGAGTTTCACATAATCTACCAGTGAAATACTGCCACATTTGGTTTTCACTGTTGCAAGGTCTATCTCTTTCATAGGTTAAGATGGGGGCTGCCTTTAAATATCTTTTAAGTGCAGGTTCCCTTTGAGATCAGGTAGAAATCTGGAGTTTGGTGTCTCTGAACTCACAAACTAAAAATACATCTTCTGGTAAGGTTGGTGTTTAAATTGTCAGTTTGAAAATGCCACTTTTAGAAAATAGGCATTTTCTTGCTTTAACCATTCTGTGACGCTGCCTGTTTGTGGATTCCCTATCTGGATCAGACTGACAGTTGGGCTGTTTGTGAATCTCTTGTAGACAGTGACACAAAGGGAGCTGGGTTCTAGCCTACATATCCTGAGGAGCCATCTGTGCTAGAGTGGGTGGAGGTGTAGTCACTTACACCTGAATGGGCTGTGCCTGCCCTCACACAATGCAGTCTCCAACCCCATTGTGTGTGTCTGGGGCCGGGCCTAGGCAAGGCAGGATCCTGTAAGCAACAGAGACTCCCCCAAATCTTCTCGAGGGCTAAGCGATTTGGAGCCCCTGGTCCCAAAGGCCTTTCACAGGCACTATTCAAACAGGATCCTCTCTTTTGGGCTAACCATTTTGCACACTTGTTTGAGCATTGCCTCTTGACTTCAACAATACCTGAGTCCTGGTGTGGTGCCATCCTTCATCCTCTATATAAAAGTGGTTCAAGGTCAGACCCTGCCAATTTTAGGATGATAGCCCTGCTGGACAATGAGGCTAAGTTCTATGCTAGTCTTTTGTTGCAAGAGCTCCGTGCTTGGGCTAAGTCAAAGGCTTTAATTCCCATTGTCTAAACAGGGTTTTCTGCTGGCTTAGGCACTTCAACTAATTTATTAGCACTTTCTATTCTGATCGACAGGGCGATTGTGTGAGGTCTGATGCTGAATTGTTGTTTTGTGGCATTCGATCGGATCCCCTGGAGTGCCCGGTGGACCAAACTACAAAACTGGGGCATCCCTCCAGTACTCCTGGATGCTATCATAGAACTCCACACAAACACCTGGGTCCGTATTAAGCTTGGTGATGAGTGCTCCCTCTCTAGAAAAATTCCCACCAACCGTGATGTGAAACAGGGTTGTGTACTTGCTCCCCTTCTTTTTAATCTGTTCATTGTAGACATGTCAATGTCTCTTGATGCCGTTAACTCTCATCATCCCAAGATTGGTGGCTTTAGGCTTAGTCATCTGCTCTATGCCAATGATCTTGCACTATTTAGTTGCACTAAGATTGGCCTTCTTTGGCTGCTTAACCAACTTGCATCTTATACTTCAGCGAATCAATTGGAAGTTAATTTGCTTAAAACAAAAGTGGTCTTCTTTGGGAGAAAAAAACACTCTGGCTTTAGTTGGTATTATAGAAGCTGTAAACTTGTTTTTGACCAGTCTTATAAATATTTAGGGGTACATTTTGATTCCAGGGGCAGTTTGGTTAAACATAAGAAGGAAATTGAACTCAAAGCTGTGGCACTGCAGGTGGCTTTCTCTAAATTATCTAAAGTTTTAAAGGGGCCAACCCTTCTTCCCCTAATGGAAGTTATGAGAGCAAAGATTATCTCTTCACTGGCCTATGGCCAAGAAATGTTGTTGGGCAAAGGCTCTTGCCTATTAAATAGGCTAGTCAATCAAATCTACAAGAGAGTCTTTCATGTCCCATGCCTGGCTTCCACCGCGCAGGTACGGATGGAATTTGGGCTTCCGGATTTAGTGGCAGTTGGTGCTGGTGCTTTTCTGAAGCTTTGTTATAAATTGCGTCAGGCCACAGACGGTCACCTGTAGGCAGTCTTGTGGCAAGAAATTAGTGAGTCGAAATCGAAGTATACTTATTCTCATTTCTTGGTTGAATGTAAACGGCAACTAGATATTGGTGATCTTTGGGTAAGTAATCCCCCCAATTCTCTGTTTAAACTAGATGTTAAAAGGCTTATTAAGCTGTATGCTTATCATTCAGACTGTTCCCTCCTCGTTCAACTGAAGCATGCCTGAGCAGTAATTTAATCTTTTAAGCCAGGTACGTCTTCTAGTTTTTTCTCTTACCCCTATGGGTTTTGGTTGAAAAAGGCCTTTATGGCCTTAAGGATGGGCGATTGTTTTTTTTTTAAACATCTGCCCCAATGCCAGCTATCCCTTGGGGATGGTGTGACATGTAGAGTCTGTAGTAACGCGGACAAAACCATTGGTCATGTGGCTTTCCTGTGCCCAGCTTTACTAAAGGAGCGTAGATTTTTGCTTTGTAGCAAATGGAATGAGCTGGTAATCCGCGTCTGTTGACAGGCTATTATCCAGTCTTTTGACCCAGGAAACCCAAAGCTAAATGTGTTATTGACTAAATTTATTCAAATTCAATGGCACTGCGAGCAATGAACAGGTATAATCGGAATCTCTTCCACGCTCTTGCCACATTGTCCGTTATTGGGTAGGTAGAGGAGTTCTAATGGCATATGTTGGTATTTAGTGCAATTACTATTTAATGCACCATGCCCTTTAGGGCTGTGCCTATGTATTTTGTCTTTGTGTATTATGTGGGGTTCCGGGTTGGGTGGTTTGTCTTATTTTTATATTTCAGGATTGTCTTACACTTTTAGGCAAGAATGTCTTCTTTTAATATGTTGTGTGTTTAATTTATGGTGTGTTTTTAGCATGAATTTAGTCTCTGACGATATTTATTCTCGATTGCTTTTTTGCTTTTTTGTATTGGATTTTATTATCTGTACAATAAATTATTATTCATTTGTTCATTCAACAGAGACTTTCCTTTGAAGTTTGCCTTCTTCAAAGGCAGAAAGGGATATAAGTAGCGGACCCAAAGCCCCAGACTTTAGATTTCTTTGAGATTACTTCTGGTATCAAGAAAAACCTCTGCCAAGGAGAGAGCTGAGGAGAAGTGCTGCCCCTGCCTGTGACGGTGCTTTCTTGGGCTATCCTGCAGTTGCAGCTTCTGCCTGTGAAAGGGGACCAAGATGGGACTTTGTTGTGCATTCCTGTTTAAGAAGAATCTCCAAGGGCTTGAACTGAGCTTGCCTCCTGTTTTGAAGTCTCTAAGCCATCAAAGACTTCCTCTGTGAGCACCTGGACTCTCTGCTGAGACTCCTGCCCTGCCAAGTGTTGTCCTATCCAGTCCCTAGGCCCTTGAAAGGTGAAGTTGGCAGACCAAGAGCTGAAATCCATGCACAGAATGCTGTGCGGGGAAATTTACTGCGCACCATCTGAAACGCGGCTGGTAAAGGACGCGTCACCCACTTTGCAGCAGAAATCGATGCTCCACCTGCATCGCCGCTGGGAGATCGACACATCGCGGCTGGAGAAATGATGCAACACCCGCTTGCGGCTGCTCATAACGACGCAAACCCCACACAGCTCGGTTTTCTAACATCATGCAACCGGATTTCTCACGCATCATGCCTGGGAATCATAGTCATCCCGACCCTGCCCCATCCGGAAATCGACACATCGCTCTCTTGTGAGGGAGAAAAACAAAACACTGCCGACCCGACCGGAAAAGAGACGACACATGGCCTCAGTTGCGAGAAAGGAATTGACGCATTGCTGACTTTTTCGATGCACGCCCGCCAATGAAGCTTTATTTTTTACGCAAACCAGGTACTTTCTGTAAAATCAACGTTTCCATTGTTTTCTATGGAGCAAGACTCTTATTCTTTTGAAAATGTATATCTTGACTTGTGTATGTTGGATATTTGTCATTTTGGTCTTGTTTGATTTAGATAAATATTATCTATTTTTCTAAACTGGTGTGGTGTCCATTTTGTAGTGTTTTCACTGTATTACTGTGTGTGTTGGTCAAATACTTTTACACTTTGCTTCTGAGTTAAGCCTATTTGCTTGTGGCAAGCCACCCAGGGGGTGAGGAACCCGCTAAAAGCTCCAACAGTTTATGAGCAATGCCTGTTCTTGCCGAGAACGTGATCCTCCTGTGGAAATTTCTCCACACTGACCACCCGAGCCTGACCTGCTAGTGACAGATTCTATGATAAGTCCAAGACAAATCAAAAAATTGCTCTCTCGTTCCATGCCTCCATGTGGGAAAGCCACCAACGGATCTCCTCCTGCGCTCTGTCGGACAGGACGACTGACTGAGAATAAGTTAGGTCTCTCTCTAGATGCTTTGTTTTCAATCATTGCAAAGCCTGGTAATGTAACGATCCCAGAAATATGGATGGAGGATGACAAGAGTCCCTCTAGGCGAGCGATCTATCTTAAGCACACCCTCTGCCTGGCCAACAATTTGGGGAGTTCATGCCGGATCTTGGTTATCTTCTGGGAAGAAAGACTCAGAGTGGCTTAGGTGGAATTTATGACAAACCCCAGAAAAGTTTCCCTCTGCGCCGACAGATAAAAGGATTTCTTCATGTTTATCACAAAACCCAGGCTTTCCAGTAGATCAATAGCCTTCTGCAGCTGTTGAGGATCCAGCGCTGTAAGGAGCATATCGTTGAGATACACATTAAGGCAAATCTCCTGCGCATGAAGATACTCCACAATGGGCTTGAGCACATTCGTGAAGCAGCAGGGCATGGAGGAGAAGAGTTGTTAATTGGTACATTTGCTTGCGCCAGAAGAACTGAAGGCACCTCCTGTGTAGAGGAAAAATTGGAATAGCCAGGTATACGACCTTCAAGATCAGTCAGATCATCCAGTCTACTGGGCGCAAGACATCTCGAAGAAGATGAATACCCTTCATCTTGAAATGGTGATACACCAGCCATTCGTTGAACTTGTGTATATTCAGCACCAGTCTCTGAGCCCAGTCTGCCTTGTCGATTACGAACATGTTGCTTATGAAGGCTTGCACATAAGGAGAGGTAGGACAAATAGCCCCTTTTCCTAGGAGCGAGGTGATCTACGAATGCGCTAGCTTCACCTCATGCTGGGAAAACTGGATGGTCTGGGACGTACGTCCTAACATGGGAAACTGCAGAACTCTATGCGGAAACCCTGTACCATTCGCAGGACCCATGCATCACTCTTCAGTGTTTCCCAAACGTGGAAAAAGTTTGCCAACGGACCCCCTACTTCTAAGAGGGAGGTAGTAGATACACTTACGGAAGTTGAGGCGGTGTCAGTCCCTATGAAACCCAAGCCTCTGGAGCATCTGCTGCGGGTTGGGTAGAAGTTGCCATAGCGGGCTTGATCCTGGAATTGGCCACCCCTGGAGCCTTGCCCTCTAGAATATTTGAGGAGAACTGGCTGGTCGAGTGGCCCCAACCTCAACCGACCCCGCAGAAAACCCCATGAGGAGACCTCTCTTTTCATAGATGACAGGGCATTTTCCAAAGATGTGGAATGTGTTCACTAATTTTCCAAACTCGTTGATGAAAGGCTCACCAAATAGCCCACCTTGGGCCACTGCCCATCTTCAAAGTTTGCCAGGTCCCCCAGCTTAGGGTCCACTTTATTTAAAAAAGAACATGGCTAGGGTCCAATTGGACGATGGAGGAGCAAGATCAAGCATGTCTGATCCAATGTCTGCGACATGGGGTTCAGTGGCTGGGAGAGAAGGGGAGGAACGCCAAGGTCTTGATGGGCCAGACTCCTAATCTGTTTTGCTTTGGACATCATCCCCTCTAGGGCTAGGCAAAGCGGGGCTTGGAGACTCCTTTGGCAGGGATGCAGCATCAGTGAGTCCAGTGAGAGACTGATTTTGGCCAAGGAATGCCTCTTAGAGACACAAAAAGGCATTGTGATCTCCAATAATCTCGGGGGTGCTTGGCCGGGAAAGGCTGCTCGTCTGGAGGCTGGGGCGGGGTAATGGGCACTAGGACCATGGCAGTCGAGTCCTGGGCCCACTTTGCACATTGCTGCTCTATGGGGACCCTCGCCTACTCTACTGCCCTACAAATTGATGCATCGCTCACAATTTAAAATTCATCATCCCATGGTAACTCGGCTAAGGGATCCTCGTCCTCCTGCATGTTTCCATGCTTTGACATGCTCATGGCAGTAAGGTGAACAGGGGCCCACCCACGTGACAGTGCACTGGCACAGTGCTTCCAGGCACTTAAATCAAACTGGCGCACAGTGACAAGATCTGAGCAAAGCTTTTAGGGCAGTGCTAAGAACTGCAATTCTGGTGCTGGGAGGCCAGTGAGTCAAAACTGGGCAGAGGCACAATCAGAAGGGGTCCAAGGCCCGGGGGCACCACCCTCCCTGGCAAAAAACTACAGATGACCCAGGTGAAGTTGCCTCCTGGGAGGTTGTCCCCACAAGGCAGAAAGCCTTGAAGCAATGGTGCAGACCCCCAAGGGGCATCTGAAGGCATACAAACCTACCCTGGACAAAGCACAGGGTGTCTGGTTTAAGTGCAGGCTTCACAGCCTGTAGAGACCCTCTACAGCAAGGGTGTTACTCTCTAGGGGCAGGCAGAGATACAGGCAAATGGTGCACAAGTCTGGATCCTGAAAGGAATTCCAAACTTGCGTGTCACATACAGTAGAGAAAAATGCTCCACAGCGCCACCTAGCGGCTGAAAGCCATTACCACACTTCGCTTACCAGGGAAAATGAATAAATGTTACGCAGGAGGGCAAAGCTGTCCTGTGACACACAGTCACTCACACCCAACAGGGAATGAAGCTAATAAGCCAACATTTATCAAGAGAAGAGAAAACTGAACTTATCTGTGCTGTGAGCAGTGAAGAAATAGGATTTGGAAGATGGAGACACAGAACTAAATGGATCACCCTGACACCTGATTGGAGGATGGACTCTGGTGGAAATGTTGCCTCTTGTTTGTTCTTACCAATTTTCCTGTGCATTCTGGGAAATGTGGTTTGTTTGCTTCTTTAATATGGCTGCTGTGTAATAAAGGGAAGAAAGGATAAGCATAATCTGAACCTCTGGTCTTGACATAGAATTCTATGTGTTTACTACGTAGGTTGACATTTTCGGAACTTGAAAGTGTTAGAGAGCAAACATTATTAATAAAATGTGTCATTAAAACGTAATATGAAATAACTTGTTTTAAATGCTTAACTGAAAAATTGTGCACTTTGAAATGTGGCTTCTTTGGTGTCAGCCATAATGAAGTTCGACATGAAATTAAATAATGACTAATGAAAAAATATTTTGTTTAATCATGTTTAAATATACTGTCAAAATTAGTATTAATAATGTACTAAAAGGTTAGTGGTTTAAATTTAAAAGAAATGTTTTATTCTTCATGCTTTAGCATTAGTTAAAAGGCCTCACATTTTAGTAATATTCCATAGGCACAATGTTTTAAAAGAATGCTAATTTGGCAAAATAATGTTTCTTCAAAAATCCTATGTGACTTGCACAGTGGAAATTTCTGTCTTGCTTCTATGGCTGGTGTCGCATATTTTCCTTGAGATATAATTTGTTATTTCAACAAAGAACCTCAGTGCTCAATGTTGTGTTTTTCATGTTGCATTTTGTTCCTGCTCCAGTTTCATTTTTGGCAGAAGCACATGTTGTGTGTCCAAGTAGTTTAAAATGGAATTAATCATGAAAGCTGATGTCTGGAGATGAGAAAGGAGTGACATTGCAAACCAATCATGGCTGCCAAAAACGTGAAGAGATACATCTGAAGCACAGATTAAGTTTTATTGGCTGCAAACTAAACCACCCCAGAGTCAGGTCCAATAGAAGCTTAGTTATTAACTTTTGGAACTTTATTGTAGCAAAGTTTTAGGTGATGTAAGTTAGTTATATTCCTGTTTTGTGCTGAGTTAAATGTGTTTCTGTCTTTACCTATGATTTTAACAGTTCAGTCATATTAGGCCCAGCTTTACTTAACTGTTTCCTTTTCATGTCCTGTTGCTATTCCTTTAAGACCTGATGTTCCTGCGCTCTGCTGAAGAAGATTCTACTGATTGCTGATCCATTTAAGAGAGGTATAACAAATGTACATTTGTCTTTTTTACAGGTTTTTCTCCCTTACAAAATCCAACAACTTATTTTGGTAGCGCCAATGATGGATGTTTTCCAAAATAATTGTTGTCTTATTTTTATTTTTACATGAAACCCACACATGCTTTTCGAATTAGAGTGACCTAATATGCAATTTTGAATGTATATTAATTGATTGTGTTTAATTCAGTAGCACAAGTAAATGTATGCTATTTCTATTTTTTATTTGATTCTGTTGCTATTCTGCATTTTCCTTTTGGGATGGCTTATGGCTTTTTGGACAGCCTGTGATGTTTCTGTATTTTTATCATTTGATCTTAGCATCATTAATATAATGGGCAATACATGTTTCAACTTTACTAAACTGGTGTTGATTATTTGATGTAATATTTGATGTTTATTGGTTCACAGTGTCTAATTGGATAATTTCACACTCCTGCCTGAGTCAAAAGATCCGAGTCTACCTCTGAAGGTAATAAATGTTTTACCCTACACATGTCATCTTATCACAATAATATAAAATAAAATAAGGTATGACACCCACAAACGCTTCCTGATATCCCTAGTGTGGATCAGCAAGAGAAGCAGAGTTAGTCTGGAGAGTGTGAAACAGGCCAGGGAGTCAAGCGGACTGGGCCAACCTGATTTACAGATGCATTGGTTTGCTGGGCTTTTCTAGTACCTGTCGTGCTGCTGCTCTGAGGGCCAATACTTGGAAAATATTTTACTGGAGGGTTTGGTAGATGGAAATGCATTCCCTGGGTGCCCTATGAGCAGTCCATTGGAAGGAAGGAGAATCATTTCAAAGTGTTTAAGTTCTTGAGTGCGTGGGAAGAGGCTGTTAAGCAAATCCTGAAATACCCACCATATGCCAGGCTGTTAAATATGTGGTCAGTAAAACCATTTAGGTAGTGGCAGGAAATGATGGCCATGAGACAGTGGCTTGAGGGAAGGTGCCACACTTTAGAAGATTTGTACACAGTTGGTAAGCTTGTTACTTCTGAAGAGGCAAGACGAAACTATGAACTATTTGATGTATGGGGATGGTAATTGTATGATGTACTCACACTGCCAGAATACCTTTGCAGCCCCACGGAACATGGCATATCATAGTCCTATTGGCTTGCTGCTGTGTGCTGCTGATCTGCTAGATTACTTCAATGCTGGGTACTGTTGAAAATTACTTTCCTCCTATTATGGTGTACTTGATCAATCAATCAATCAATCAATATATTTGTAGAGTGCACTACCCACCCGTAAGGGTCTCAAGACGCTGAGGGGAGGGGGGTGCTGCTACTGCTCGAATAGCCAGGTTTTGAGGCGCTTCCTGAAAGTCAGCAGGTCTTCGTTCTGTCGTAGTTGCAAAGGAAGGGTGTTCCAGGTCTTGGCGGTGAGGTGGGATGAGGATCAGCCTCCGGTGGTCACTCTTCGGATGCAGAGGACGGTGGCGAGAGCGAGGTCGGCTGAGCGGAGTTGGTGGGTCGAGGTGTAGAAGGTGAGTCGTCTGTTGAGGTAGGCTGGACCGGTGTTGTGGAGCACCTTGTGTGCGTGGGTGTGGAGCTTGAAGGTTATCCTTTTGTTGACAGGGAGCCAGTGTAGGTCTCTCAGGTGGGGAGTGATGTGGCTGTGGTGGGGGGCGTCGAGGATCAGGCGTGCGGAGGTGTTTGTATGTGTTGCAGTCGTTTGAGGAGTTTGGCCGGGGCTCCTGGGTAGAGGGCGTTTCCAAAGACAAGTTTGCGGCTGAGGAGGGCCTGGATGACTTGTCTTCTTGTATCTGTGGGTATCCATCTGTAGATCTTGCAAAGCATGCGGAGGGTGTTGAAGCAGGATGAGGAGAATGCGCTGACTTGCTTGGTCATGGAGAGTGTTGAGTCGAGGATGACGCCCAGGTTGCGTGCGTGGTCGTGGGTGTTTGGGCTGCTCCCAGAGTGGTCGGCCACCAGGAGTCGTCCCAGGCTGAGGGGTTGGTGCCGAGGATGAGGTCCTCCATCTTATCAGAGTTCAACTACAGTTTGCTGTTCCTCATCCATTCGGCGATGGCCTTCATTCCTTCGTGGAGGTTGGATTTGGCATCAATTACTTTCCTCCTATTTTGGTGTACTTGATAAAATAATACAATTTAAAAAAAGCTACTTCAGTGAAGTCACACCATTAGAGGGCTACTATGAAACAATAGTTTTTCAGCAGAGTTGGAATTAGTGATTTTGTTGGCCTAGTTCATGAGCTCTTGCTAGACGCCTTCAACAAAATGTGTTGACAATTGACAAAGGAAAGTGGATTAAAAATGTGTGGAACCGATTCACAAAGCTTTTTCTTTGTATATTTGTGTCTGCCTCCTGTTTTCAATGTGATTTACTCTCCAATTTTCAGCCTGAGTCACAAAGCATTTTCTGTTAGTTGTTGTTTCATAGTACAGAAGGAGTTATGACTTATTTTGTTTCAGGATTAAGTCATGCTTGTTGCATACAGCTTTCATAGGAAGTCTCTATCATGTACAACCAGATTATAATCTGATGACAACAGTGGGTAACCAAAAGGTTACCCCTTGTACTGACGTCTTAAGGACAATCACTCGCTTCCACTTTGTTGCACCGCCTCATCCGAGTCTCCAGTGACATGAGATCGGGGAGGAATGGCAGCTGGCAGTTACACCCGCCTTCTTCCACCTCTCATCGGTCTAGAGGCAACATTGAGCCCGCACCAAACATCTTCTCACCTGTCAGCACACGTCTCTACAGACTTGTACTGACAAGATAAAACATCCCATAATGGCAGCACAGTGCAAGCTCTTCGTTCTCAATTTGAGAGCTTAGAGCATGACCTTGGACAGGGATGGGGAGCTACTGTGATGGCACAGATGGAGGAGGGTGTGTGGCAGGAGGCCCGACATTTATTGTTCTGTTTGGGTGGGGGAAGCATTATGCCGAGAGTGGTGGGGGTCTGGGTCAGAAAGCCAAGTTTTTATTTCAGTTCAGGGAAGGAGAATAGCGTATGTTAATGGTGGGTAGGATTAGTAGTGGGAAAAGCAGGTATATTTTTTATTTGATATTTGCATATGGACTGACAATTTTCAGAGGGTGGTGAGGGTGGGTGGTAGATGGCCAGCTTTTTTCACAACTAGTGGAGGGCAAGCCAGGTTAAATATGACCCCCCATTGTTCCTCTATCCCTACGTAAATGTGGGAAGCAGGGGTAGATGCTTTGATGGCTGTATACCAAATAAAATCAGAATTATGATATTTGTAGGAACACTACACTGCAGACATGTTGTGTTTTTCAACAGCCAAAATTTCGGTGTGAAACATGGGTGCAAAATTAGGAAATTCGGGAGGAACTGCATACGAAATCTGTGGGTGAATGAGGAATAGCTGGGGCAGTCAGACCTAGAATTATTGATTCCCTCGGTAATTCATCTCTTCTCTGGGTATTCTGAGGGTTCAGCCATGTGTCCCAGGGGTTCATAGGATCTTTAGTATCATTAACTCTTCAGGTGAGGAATTAACCCCACGGATCTTGGTCACTCGTAATGGGCCCTGCGCTACAGACAAGTAGTAATCCGTGTCAAGTCATGCCTAGCTAAAGGTTTAGAATCACAGTGGTACCGAAATAAGCCCTGGCAAGTATGATGAGTCCACCCCCTTGCCTTTGGCTCCCACTGCCAAATCTTAGCTGCATGTCTCACTTTCACAAGTTATCCACTTGTATCATTATTATCCCACTATTTTTCTAATACTACCGGGCCTGTTTTCTGTGATGAATGCCTAGTTTATTATGATGCATGCTCCCTAATGCCTGCATGCACGAAAGGCGCACACCTAAATAAATAAAGACAATGTCTTGCACCGGACTTACATTCATGCCACTTCCAAAGGACTGTGCCCTGTATCTTTCGGTTTCCAATTAATATTCTATTGTTTAATGCTGGATCTGTTCAATTAAGTTCACCTAATTAACAATTATTAATTACGCCTTGGCTGCGGCAGGGAATTACATACAAAAACTATAATAATGTGTGTAATTTAAAAAAAACAGACGAGCAGTTACAGCTGGCCCCAGGAGAGCCTGTGACAGAAATAAAAAGACAGACTGAAACAATGTGGTAGAAGCGTAGAGGGTGGAGCAGTACGTAAAGGCAGTTCTTTAAATTTTTTGAGCAATGCATATTAATAGCCACTCTAACAAAATACTGGTGTCCTATTCGTTTCTCACCTGGAACTTCTAGGTAGAATTTTGGCCATTTTAGCACGCTGGAGATAATCAGTAATATGGCGAGTGTCAACTTTGCAGAGATAGAAGGTGAAACTAGGCCGTCTTCTCTATGGGAAAGTGTCTGCAGATTACGGAAGTGCCATGAATGAGCTCCAGCTTTAGTACTACCAATGTAAGTCACCTGCAGTGGAAGCTAAGGCAGATTAGTTGTCCAATGTGACAAGAGCTTACTGTATCAAAGAACCCCTTTCGCTGGCTGGAGTATTTTGTCCCTGTGAGAGTATTAAGTGAAGATTAGTGGTTCTTGTGGCAGCACAATAAGTGTCAGATGTAAAAGCCCACTAAAAGCCTGCGATTCGATAAACAGCTTGATTTGCAGCCAGTACATGGTGTTCTTATATGTACTAAGGGCCTGATTTATGAAAAGTTGGCACTGCCTTTGGTATTTTTTTGATGCAAAACTGACGCAAACGTACAAAATATAATTATAAAAAAATGATGCAAAGGTGGTGCTAGCTTTTCATAAATGTGGCCCTAAGTGCTTTTTGCGATTTTGGAAGAGCATCACAGAATGGGTTTAGAAATGAATAACAAATGGCAATTTGGAAGGCATGTGTAGGGTGTTCCTTTCAAACTGTGATTCACAATTCTATGTACCAATGGTTTGCAATCGCAATTTCGGTCACAGACGATTGATAGGTTACCATCACCTCAAAGGAACTGCTAACCCATTTGCAAAAGGAAAGAGGTCCACTTGGTACCTCTTCCCCTTTGTGAATACAAACAAAATGTTTGGGAGTGGGCAGTGGTCCCAGTTGCATTAAGAAATACTTTATTTAAATGTGATTACAAAGATGGCAGTCTGCTGACTCTAGCAAGCCACCATCCTTGTGGTTGCATCCAATCGGAATGAATCGCAATTTGTTATCTAATCTGAATATTTTTTTCACCCATCTGTCCCTAAGTTTCTTGCCACACGCATGACAGAAGGCCTCTTATTTGGGGCTAATGCTCCTGGAACCCAGCCAACCCAATGTGCCTTATCACTCCATTGTAAGGTGAAACCGACTTCTTCCACTCTGGAATGTCTTGTCAGTTACACCAAGGCACAGTGGAGATTGCCACATTTATGAAATGAAAAAAATAAAGAGGTAAGATAAGTCAAATAGGGAAAAGCCTAAGAGCTCATGTTAAAGGAACACATGTTAAAATGAGGGCAGATATTTAAATAAAGACTTTAATAGACATATTGAAATCCTGATGTCCTTGAGCCGCTGATGAAACACTAAGCCACTGAGCAACTAAAAATGCACATTCATGACCTGCTAAACTGGGTGTATGAAGGGGATTATATTGAGCATTTCAAGATACTAACGCCCTGATTACAATCTTGGTGGATGGGCACCTCCACGGCAAACGTGACAGATATCCCGTTCGCCGTATTGCAAGTTCCCTAGGTTATAATAGATCTTGAAATACACTGGGCGGGATATCCGTCATGTTTGCAACAGAATATCCCATCCGCCAAGATCGTAATCAGGCCATAAGACACTGATGATACTACATAATTGATTATAGTGAGCCACCTCTGAATATGATACTCTGATATTACTTAGCTACTAATAACACTAAAGAGATCATTTATAGTTTAACAAATCACAGACTTCACTATAATTTGGCAGGGCTTCCTGCCTGCCAGGCTTGTGGTTAGCCTGCCTCATTAAGAAGTAGCTGATGTGTAAGGTTTTCTATGGGGTTCCTCAGCTGGCATGATCAGTGTAAACCCTTGGCCTGCTCACCACTGCCCACCAGTTCATATTGGTTCCTACTTCTTCCCATTTATGGAAATGTAATGCCACTAGATAGATCAATGATACAATATTGTGGTAAAAAATACAGCTGACAAAAACATTTCATCAAAAATATCATTTACCACAATATTGTGTTCCTATATTTATAATGGTAAGTACAAAAATATTGGAAAACAATATTGTGGACAGTAATATCACCCAAAAACATACAAAACTTTGGAATTTGGAATGTTTATACAGTTTACAGAAGTAAATGTTAAATATGATCATAAATAAAATTAGTATAAAGTAAATTAAATAAATTCCACTAATGTTATACTATATTTAAATATGTATTTATATAAAAACACACGTGTTTTATATTTACATATAGTGTAACATAATTGATACAAGTATTTCTTTTATTATATGTTAATGTTATACTTTTAATATTTTAAATGTATTACCATAAAAACATATATACAAAAATACATACACAAATAAAAAAAAAAACTTTTACCAAAAATACTATCAACATTAAAAAAATAAAAAATGTAAACAAATAAAATTAAATATGTAAAAAATAATAATATAAAATCAGCTTAAACAATATTAGGAAAATTGTTGGACCTTGGAAATATTATATATATATATATATATATATATATATATATATATATATATATATATATATAAATATTATTCACACTCCAGTTCATGGAACAGTAGGGAAAGTGTTGGACTTCGGCAGGGATACATTCACTGTTCCCAATATATTCTAAACAACAATAGGGAAAGTGTTGAATTTGGGAAGGTTTAGATTTACTATTCCCATTCCAGTATAAGCAACAGTAGGGAAAGGGTTAAACTTTGATGGTGTTAGATTTACTATTCCCACTCCAGTCTGTGCAACAGTAGGGCACGTTTTGCACTTTGGAGGGTTTAGATTAACTATTCCCACTCTAGTTTAAGCACCAGTATTGAACGTGTCAGACTTCAGGGGGATACACTTAGGCCCTGATTTATACTTTTTGATGCTAAACTGAGCTAACGCAGTTTAGCGTAAAAAAGTATACCGCCGGCTAGCGCTATACCAAGATGCTGCAGGCTGTCTTATTTATGGAATGGCGCAATCTGGCGCGAAGGGTGGCCTAACATCATGGAGAATTAAGTTAGCTGGGTGCCGGTGGTGGTATGGGAGAAGGGGGTTTTGCACCAAAAAATGACGTTAGGCGTGTTAGAGTAAAAAAGATTACTCTAGCCACCCTAGTGTCATTTCTTGAGGCTAAACTTACCATACCACATGGCTCCTGTCGTGTAAAAAACAGGAATCATGCCCACCACCCCAGTGGCCAGCACAGGGGACAAGGGTCCCCTGGGCATAGTCATTGCACCCAGTGCCATGTATGGGGGACCCTGAAAACCCGTGAATTTTAAAATGGTACTTTAAAAAAAATCCAAAACTATTTACCTCTACTTACCTGAGATGAGGTCCCCCATCCTCCAGTCCCTCTGGTGTGGGTAGGGGTGTCCTTAGGGGCTGGGGAGGGCACCTATGGACTTATTCCATGGTGTTCCACCACGGAAATAGGCCCACAGGTCCCCTAATGCTTGCCCTGACCCGGGCATTAAATAATGGCGCTAAGCAAGCTTAGCGCTATTATTTAGGCCTGCCTCCCTTCCGTGTACCATTTTTGCACAAGGGGATAAATAAGGCGCATGAGCCTTAGAGTCATTTTTTACCCAGGAACGCCTACCTTGCATCTCATTGATGCAAGTGAGTTTTCCGCAGGCAAAAAATGACTTTAACTCCAATATTTTGACATTAGCACCAAAATATAAATATGTAGTTAGGTTTGCGTTGAAATAGCGTAAAAAAAATGACCCTAGTTCATTGCAAACAGAGTTGAAATATTCCCCTTACTATTCCCATTCGAGTTTAACCAACAGGATGGGAAGTGTTTGTCTTCAGAGGGGTTAGATTTTCTATTCCCACTTCAGTTTAAGCAACAGTAGAGAAAGTGTCAGATTTCAGAGGGGACACATTTACTATTCTCACTCCAGTCTAAGCAACAGTAGGGAACATGTTGGGTTTTGGAGGAAATAGATTTATTATTCCCACTCCAGTGTAAGCAACAGTAGAAAAAGTTTAGGACTTTGGAAGAAACAGACTTACTATTCCCACTCCAGTCTAAGCAACAGTAGGGAAAGTGTTTGACTTAAAAAGGATGGCACACATTATGCAAATCATATTAATTTAGTAAAGAATTTTGAGCACATACTACAAAACATTAAATTACAGTGTACAAAAACACATGTATATTTATAAAAAATGTTAACATAGGTTAACATAGAAAGAAAAAATAAAATGACATACAATAATATTAACTTCACTAGCTACAAAAAAATAATTATGAAATATTACATATTTAATTTTAATTAATACATCAAAAATAAATTAAATTTAATTAACAAAAATCATCCCTGAAACAAAATTTCACACATTATAAGGATTACATAAATAAATCTTTAAAAGAATAATATAAAACATTATACTTAATTACCAATTTACGTATAAATATAAATGAATATGAAAAATATAATATGTTTATATTCTTAACATCCCACTCATCTAAAAAACCCACCGCATTAAAAATACATGTTAAAAAACATAGGGCCTTATTACAAGTACAGCGGTCCATGGAGCACCGTAACCACGGTGCCGGACCGACGGCTGCATCTTTGGCCGTCCGACCACCAGATTAGGATTCTGGAGGTCATACTGCCGCAAGACCGCCTCCGCCGCCAAGCTTATGTATCCCGATGGGTTGGCGGTGCTGCAAGTTGTGGTCAAGTACGACGAAGCCGATATCAGCACTGCTGTGCTGATCATGATTTGCCTTTCTGCCGGCCTTTCCATGGTGGGGACCCCGCCATGAAAATGCAGGCAGAATGCCAGAGAAGGGGCCACAGGGGGCCCCTGCACTGCCCATGTCGTGGGCAGTGCAGAGGCCCCTCTGCCAGCACATTCGGAATATACACTGTCTGCCGTGGACCCGCAGTGCTGATCACAACTTCCCTTTCTGCCGACCTTTCTATGTCGGGGACCCCACCATTAAAAGGCCGTCATAAAGGCAGAGACGGGTCCACAGGGGGGCCCCTGCACTACGCATTGCCATGATGTGGCAGACAGCACACATTCCGAGTGTGCTAGTGGCACCGACAGTGCGGCTGCATTGGCCTCGGCTCTCCCCGAGAGCTGAAGCCAATGCTGCCGCACTGTTTCTGCCGACCAGCCCTGTGGGGAGTTCATATTACGGTGGTGGGGCCGTCGGTGGTTTGGTGGCATCTTCCCTACCACTGAATACAGTAGTGGTATGACACCCGACCGCCAAACTCCCCTTTGCCGAACCTTGAGTCTCATGGAAAGAGGGTAAGCACTGAGGATTTGCAATCAATAGCGGTAGGCACTGTTTCAAAGTTCTTTTATGCGGTTTTTCCTAACCAGGTTACATTTTTTACGTAACTTGATAAAATAATGTTTTATGGCCCTTGTTCATGAAGCACTTTATATTTTAAGGATTTGAAATATTTATTTTAAGTATTAGAAATTATGTGCATAGTGAGAGCATTTAATTATCACTGGTGTTTTTTTATTCTAAAATGCTTTACGATATAGTTGATGAAATTGTAATTTTTATCTATCAATCAAGTTGATTTGATTTGAAAGAAAAATGAAACTACATATAATAGTATCAACTTCAATAACTACAAAAAAAACACAATTATAAAAGGATTGCTTATTTAATTTTAATAAATACATAAAAATAAATTAAATGTAAGTAAAAAAAATCTTCTCAGAAACAATATTTCACACATTTAGCATTAAATAAATAAATCTTTATTTAAAAAAAAAACAATATACATAAATACTAACTAATAATGTACATATAGTTATACATTAATATAAAAATATTATATCCATCTAAATACTCATGTTAAAAACACAGCGTTAAAAATACCTGTTTTACAAACATGGAAAAACTATAATACATATTAAAATAAATAAAACAAAGACAACAAACAATAATTAATAAATTAAGTGATATACATAATTAATAATCAAATAGAAAGTATATTTTAAATAAAAGCATTAAATCACAATACATGACACTCATGCCCCCCCAAGCGTCTTGAGACCCTCACGCGTGAGTAGCGCGCTTTATAAAAAAATTTGATTGATTGATTGATTGATTGATTTAATTCAACTTCTCTTCCTATTCCCCCACAAACCCAGCAACCCACAACTAAAATATAACTTAAATAAATCAGTCTTAAACTATTTACATAATTAACAACCAAATAAGTAGTAGTAAAAACCAATTGACAATAAATAATATTTATTAACTTCCCATGCTATACTGAAACCCAAATACCTGCTACTGATGTTTAACTTAAATACATTGGTAATAAACTATTTAGATAATTATCAATCAATTAAATAATTAACAACTAAAAACTAATTATCAATCATTTTTATTTTTTCATAGCTTAACTAACTTCCCGCCCTATTCCCCTACATCCCAACAATCTGCTACTGAAATATAACTTACTATTACAGATAAGAAAACTAAAAAAAATAAAGGCAATTAAAATTTTAAATAAAAAAAAAACACTTAAAAAAACGACATAATTATTGATCAATAACAAAATTAACAATAGGAAAATAAATTAACAACAAATTGAACATATTTTTTACTGAAATAACTTCCCATCCTGTCCCCCTACAAACATAGCAACTTGCTGCAGCACTAAAATTCGTAAATAACATTAAAAAAATCACGTTGGGCCTCATTACGAGTCTGGGGGTCGGACCGCCAAATGGCCAAGTTGGCGGTTGTGAAAAGACCGCCAAGCTGGCCGTCTTCAAGACCACAGTATAATGAGTTGTACAGGCAGGAATGCCAAGCAAAAAAGGCAGACACCCAATGGCACGGAGCCCCGGATATAGGTGGTCCAACCTACAGCGCCATGAGCGCCGCGGCCTACCACCAAGCATATTACAATCACAAAGGCACCATGACAGTCCCTTCGTGGCGGTCAGGACCTCAGCAGTTAGCAGTCAAAAAAGTAACACACAAGTGCACATTGGATGAATTAAAAAACAACACAGCTGGCACACATTGGCCAAGTGGACACACCTGCAAAGCACACATATAAAACACACCCCTTCACAGTCACAATCCTTTGCATTTACACAGCAAGATAAAGAACCCGACCAACTAAAATCCGTAGAGTATATAGATTAGGCACCCCTTTTTTCAACATGCCATTGAATACCCTGCACACACTTTTGTCGATTCAACACCCTACTGCACTTCATCCGTTAAGTAAGTCCATGTCACCCTCATTTGTTTTTGTTTCCACCATGTCACGTTCCAAAAATTCCCGTTTTTTTGTAGATGAGTTAAGGATCATGGTGGATGAAACCATAACAGTAGAGCCACAATTGTTTGGAGCCCAAGTCCAGCACACTCCCCTAAGAAGAAAAATGGAATTGTGGGACAGGTTCGTAGACAGAGCGAATGCTGTAGATACCAACTTGCGCACAAAGGAGGACATTAGGAAGAGGTGGGATTACCTCAGGGGCAAGGTCCTTTCCCTGGTCTCCATGCACCAGCTGCAGGCCCAGAAGGTTGGCAGTGGCCCTCCCAGTGCCCCATTACTACTCTTACCCTGGGAGGCGAAGGTCTTGGCCATCTGTTTTCTGAGGGCTTGACAGGAATACCTGGGGCAGTGGAGTCTAATAAGTCTCAACGCAAAAAAATGTCACCAAAATGCAATATCATGCATGCTCACAGCTCACCTTTGCCCACTGTCTTGTTCATGTACCTCACCAACACTAATACCCAGAGTATCTGAGACATAACACTGTCAATGTGTTTTATTGGACCCAACATCACAGTTACCTAGGCCCATCACATGCAATATGTCCAAGTGGTGCCTGGAAATCTCACAATATCTTAACACATTCCAGGATCCACGGCATGTCCTAAAATGACAATGTATGTGCAAACATAAATGCAGCCTGAAAAACAAAACAGTTGTCAATTATTGGGGAGTAGTGAGTAACCTGACTGCAACTCCAAGTAGGCACTTTTTCAGCAACTCCAACCACCAACCACTGTTCTTGTGTCCAAAGACCCCTGTTTGTTAACTCTTAAATGAAGTTTACTTACCTGGGGGATAACATTTGTCCAGTGTGGGGAGTATATGGAGTGACCTGACTGCACCTCCCAGAAGGCACTGTTTCAAGAACTCCAACCACCAGCCCAGTGTTCTATTGTCCAAAGACCCCGTTTGTTAACTCTCGAATGACGTTTACTCTCCTGGGGCAGGATAACATTGGTCAAGTCTGTGTAGTAGAGAAAGTGAGCTGATTGCAAAGCGGATTAGGCCCAGCTCCAGTAACTCCAACCACCAGCACAGTGGTCACATGCCTCGATACATCTGTTTGTCACCTCTCAAATTAAGTTTACTCACCTGGGGGAGGGGGGGGGGGGTAACATTGGTCAAGTGTTTCTAGTACAGGGAATGACCTGATTGCAGCTCCCTTCAGAACCTGTTTGTGTTACTCCAACCACTAGCACAGTGGCCACATGCCCTAATACATCCATTTGTCAAATTTCAAATGAAGTTTGCTCACCTGGGGGATAGCATTTGTCTGGTGTGTGTAGCACAGGGAGTGATCTGACTGCAACTTCTAGGAGGCACTGTTTCAGCAACTCCAACCACCAGCACATTGGTCACATGCCTCAGTATATCTGGTTATCAACTCTAAAATAAAGTTTATTCACCTGGGGTGATAACATTTGTCTTGTGTGTTTAGAACAGGGAGTCACATGACTGCAACTCCCAGGAGGCACTGTTTCAGCAACTCCAACCACCAGCACATTGGTCACATGTCCCAATAATCTGTTTGTCAACTCTCAAATGAAATGTACTCACCTGGGGGGATAACATTGGTCAAGTGTGTGTTGTAGAGGGAGTGACCTGACTGCATCTACAAGGAGGCACTTATTTTGTTATTCCATCTACAAGCCAGGTGTTCTCTTGTACAAAGACCCCGTCTAACTATGTTTATTCACCCGGGGGATAACATTGGTCAATTCTGTGTAGTAGAGAGAGCGACCTGACTGCATGGCACAATAGGTCCCGTTCCAGTGACTCCATCCACCAGCACAGTGGTCACATGCCCCAATACATCTGTTTGTTAACTCTCAAATGAAGTTTGTTCACCTGGGGGATAACATTTGTCTAGTCTGTATAGTATAGGGAGTGACCTGACTGCAAATCCCAAGAGGCAGTTTTTCAGCAACTACAAACACCAGCACAGTGGTCACATGCCCCGATACATCTGTTTGTCAACTCTCAATTGAAGTGTACTCACTTGGGAGGATAACATTGGTCAAGTATGTGTCGTACAGGGAGTGACCTGACCGCAACTCCCAGGTTGCCCTCTTTCTGTTACTCCAACCCCCAGCACAGTGCTCACATACCCCAATACATCTGTTTGTCAACTCTCAAATGAAGTTTACTCACCTGGGGGAATAAAGTTTGTCTAATGGGTGAAGTACAAGGAGTGACCTAACTGCAACTCCCAGGAGGCACTGTTTCTGTTACTCCAGCCACCAGCATAATGTTCTCTTGTCCAGAGACCCCTGTTTGCTAATTCTCAAATCAAGTTTACTCACTCGGGGGGATAACATTGGTCAAGTGTGTGTAATAGAGAGAGTGACTTGACTGCAGGGCACAATAGGCCCTGTTCCAGTGACTTCAACCACCAACACATTGGTCACATGCCCAAATACATCTGTTTGCTAACTCTCAAATAAGGTTTATTCACCTGGGGGAGATAACATTTGTCTAGTATGTGTAGTATAGGGAGTGACCTAACTGCAACTCCCAGCAGGCCCTGTTTCTGTTACTCCAACCACCAGCACAGTGGTCAAATGCCCAAATACATCTGTTTGCCAACTATCAAATAAAGTTTGCTCACCTGGGGGGGGGGGTTAACATTTGTCTAATGTGTGTAGCACAGAGAGTGATCTGACTGCTCCTCCCAGGAAGCACTGTGTCTGTAACTCTAACCACCAGCACTGTGTTCTCTTGTCCAAAGATCCCAGTTTGTCAACTCACAAATGAAGTGTACTCACCTGAGGGGATAATATTGGTGAAGTGTGTGTGTTAGAGAGCGACCTGACTGCAACTCCCAGGAGGCACTGTTTCAGCAACTTCAGCCACCAGCCCAGTGTTCTCTTGTCCAAAGACCCCTGTTTGTCAACTCTAAAATGAGGTTTACTCACCTGGGGGGATAACATTTGTCTAGTGTGTGTAGTACAGGGTGTGACCTAACTGCAACTCCCAGGAGGCAATGTTTTAGCAATTCCAACCACCAGCCCAGTGTTCTCCTGTCGAAACACCCCTGTTTGACCACTCACAAATGAAGTGTACTCACTTGGACTGATCAAGCACAGATTGTGCTCAAATAAGAGATGTGTCAGTCTACCTAGCTCAATTTCGACTTGCTAACACCAAATTAAACTATTGAGGAAAGGAAGGACAGCTTACACAGTATGTGGAAGAAGTATTCATAAGGTCTTAAGTGCATGACCAGATTTGCAGCAGCAGCAGACACATTGACTGAGCGCTGTGTACATGATGACTCCAGTCACATATGTAACGAAATCCTGGGTCTGCTTACATCCAACTCAACTAGGCCTCCATATGGTCAAAGCCATTTCTTGACTATCCACTGCATTGGCTGCACTGGTGGCAAGATGTAATTCTCAGCCCATCTTCCCAAATGCAGCTGCTTCAGTCTTAATTAGTTGGCATGCTTCACACGTCATGTCAATTCACCCAATACCATGGTTGCTTGCCACAATTGTATTAACTACAACTTAACTTTTTAAAGGTCTCTGCTTTCTGTAACTCAAAACCATTGGATGTTAATGTCACAACACAACCAGTAACAATGTACTTTTTACATCAACAGGTGGATATGCTGCTGGGCACGAAGAGGCCATGGAACAGACTGACACTACCCCCTGGCTGAAGCCCTCTGTGATGATAACACTCCTGGACGTCTGGACGTGGAGGACAGTTCTGGCCTATCTGGGTACACTGGTCAGATGATAAGAATGAGTCTCACTGTGCCCACAGCATCACCTCCCAGCCCTGTTGCAACAACATCACAGGCAACAATTCACTCCCAAGAATTCTCCCCAACCTGTGTCCTGAGCACAGTGTCTACCATCTCATTCCCCCAGTCCTGGATCATGATGTGCAGTGTAACACTTTAGACAATGAGGATTTAGGAACAAGTTGGAGGGGGCTCTCTGTGGCAAGGGCACAGGTCTGTGGGGGTAGGGTGCGTAGGAGGGATGCTGGGGCTGCTCTAGGCCAGGACACCATCAGCCACGTCTTAGGGGTCTATCAGGAGTCCCAAGGCGTGATGGGCCAGGTGTTGACCGAACTCCAGGGAATGAAGCAGCGACAGAGGGGCATGCATCAGGACATGTGGGAACATGGACGCCCACAATACCAACATGGCCTCCCTAAGTGGGGTGTTGAGGGACATACATACCACCCTGAGCAGGGCTTTCCAAAACCAGTCTACCCCTTGCTTTGGCCAATCTACGGCAGACCCAGCAACATTAGTACCAGCCAGTGGAAGGGAGGCCAGGCCAGAGTAACACCAAGGCCCAGATCCCCCCTGCCTCTGTAGCAACAGAACCCCACCCCGCTACGCAAGCGGAGACGTCCAGCAAAGAATCCAGGAGGTGCGGATGGCAAGACACCTGCCTGTTCACTGTGGACTTATCCTGAACCACCTACTATTTCCAATGGGAGAAGTACTCTGAATTTTGGAATTTCAGTGGTGTGGCATCTACTCCAATGTTTTCATTCACCACGACTGACCACTTTTTTGTTGAGTCATGTCACATATATTTTCTTTTAGTCATAGCTGCATAATAAAATCACCCTTCACTGACTCTTTGCTGGTTTTGATTTCATATTTAGCCATGTAGATATGTCAGACCATGCGAACCATACAATGAAAATCATAGCTACTTGTTCAAGATGGGATATTTTGCATGCACAAATTGTCCAGCGCAGGATTAAAACCCTCCCACACAAACACATACATACAAGTGTGTGCTCAAACTAAAAGTTTTATTACACATAAACTGTCAATCTGTCAGGACTATTGGAAATCAACATTTTTTGACTCCCACTTAGTAAATAAACATGTTGACAGGTACAGACCTCAAGACCATGGAAGGAAGGGATTTGTCAGACATTGTCCTGTAGAATAGGCAAACATTATTGTGGTTTATGTCAGCAGCTTGACCCTTATCACATACCACACTAAAGTAATCCATCATTACATAATCCAAGATACAGACAGATGACAGTACAACAGTCACTGATCACAGGGCCATCATAATCCAATGCTCATGCATCTGGTGGTGTGACACAAATGTATGTCATTGTTGTGGCACAGGCACCATGGCCTACAATGATGAAACACATCTACAGCTAGACACAGATCATACAAAAAGAGTGTTTAGCCAATGTCAAGGAAAAATGACGTGGTCGTAAGCTAGCACTACATATTTCATGCCTACAGGATGACAAAAGTGATGCATCAGGCTATCATAGCACACAAAACAACTCCAATGGGCACTTCTGATCTTCCACCCAAACACTGTGCAAGCTGTCTTGGGGCAGTTCTTATACACTCAAACTCTGTGACCTACATTACCTGGAACAATCCATGTCCACTTCATATGTCAGACCAGCATCACATACCTGCCAATGTCACAACTCTGAAATGCCCACATCAAGAGGTCATGGTGAAGGTACCTTTACACCAAACAAAACAAGGAGTATAGGCTTGAAAACATACATATGATACAAGGTACTTAGCAAGCATCTGGAAAACAAAGTGCATTGTAAGGAAACACAAACAAAGCATTATCATTAAGGGGCGGATGCTTTAAAAGCTATCCCATCAAGCAGCCCTTGACTGATTATTGCCGAGTATTAGCTCTCTAGCTGTATCCAAAACACTCAACTCAAAACATTCTCACAACTAAAGTTCATCATACAGTCAAGTCATGACATCACAAGACATACTTACACTCATGATAAGTAGCCATGGATGAGATCTTCTCATAATTCAGCTCCTTCCTCTTCACCACTGTCATCCTCAGTTGGCATTTCAGGATTCTCACCCGGTGGCACTGCAAGCTCCCCCTCCTCTGGGATGTACGGGATATTCCTCTGCAGGGCAATGTGGTGGAGCATGCAGCATGTCACTGTGATCTGACACACTTTACAGGGTGAGTAGAGGAGGGCTCCACCAGTACTGTCCAGACACCTAAATCTGGCCTTTAGGAGCCCAAAAGCCCGTTCCACTTCCCGCCTTGTTCTTCCATGGGCCTCATTGAAGATGACTTCTCCTGGCCTAGTTGGATTCCTTAGCGGCGTCAACAGTCAAGGATGGTTTGGAAATGTAAATCTCCTGTTAAGGAATGGGACTTAAGTGAACCAACGAGTCCCTCACTTCATGATTGTAGCACCTGACATTGCTCACACACAATCACGACAGATATGACTTATCAACCAGCCAGGTCCTCTCTGGGTGCAGTTGTGACATCAGCTGGGGTACGGTGCTGTTCAGCATTATGAAGGAATCATGTGGTGATCCCGGATAACTGGCACACATGTGAGATGTAGAGATCCGCCAAGCAGACAACTTGCCCATTGATGGAGTGGAAGTTCTTTCTGCTGCAATAGACTTGTTCAGTGGCCTGCGGTGGCTCCAAGGCAGCATGTGTGCCATCAATGGCCCCCACCACATGTGGGATGTGCGCAGAACCATCGAGGTTAACCTTCACATTGGCTAAATCCTCACATCAGGGGAACCTGATATAGCTGTCAACGTGTTTCACCATTGATGAGAGAAAATCCTTCAGCACCAGACTGAACATAGGTTGGGACATACAAGCAGATAGGGCAACAGTATGTTGGAAAGACCCCGTGGCCAGGAAGTGCAATTCTGACATGACTTGTACAATGGGTTGTATGCAGATTAGATTACTATTAGCTGACATCCGGTCTGGCTTCAACTGATGGCACAGGTCCACTATTGTTTGCCTTTCCAGGCAGTATAACTGAATTATATGCCATTGCTCTATGGTCTCAAGGTCTGGCAGTGGAAGGTAGATAGGAGGTTTTCGCATCCTCCCTCTGCCATGGTACCTATGTGTGACAAGACATGTTTTGTAACATTAGTCTGTGTGTCCACAGCAACATACATGATAATAACATGTGACAAAGTGTTTTTGACTAGATAGACATGACACACAATACACATTCCAGCTGGCAACTACACAAGGGTCACATGTGACTCCCCCCATAGCTGTCAACACTTGTCCATAACATGGATTTGGATAAAGCTCAACTGTCTGCCACACAATGGCCCCTCAAAATGTGACTGTATTTTCCAACCACCCAAAAGACTGTTGTTGGTGGCGGACCGTGCACCCCGTCAAATGCCATCTGTGCTCTACAACACCCTAAACTGGTGGTTGTGTAAGTACCTACATGATAAGACAGAATAAGGATGTTTGTGATGCTGCAACACATATATTGTCGGTGTAATGCAGTTTACAAAGCCAAGTACAGTATTTCAGGACGAGCTGTGTATGCATCCTGTTTGAGTCATTTAAGGATCTTGTAAGCAATGTGTATAGTACCACAGATCTTTCAACCTACATCTGGCCTTGAAAAACTGTTGTCTGGAAGGCATACCATAACTCACTCTGCCCTTGAGCTTGCCATACAAACCACTTTGCTGATGGCCACACGATGTACTGTCATGTATGGAAGTGATAGAAATGTGAGGTTCATGTAGGTTCTGTATGCCTAGCCTGCAGAAACCAGGGCCTGGCACATGTATCTCCCAGTGTGGGACCTAGTCCAGGATGTTGGAGAGTCACTGTGGCTATGCAACTGTGGCACTGTGTCCACTCCCTGTACAACAGCAGATCCCATCATGTGGACGATATGATGCGCTAGTGGCAAAACTTGCCCTTACTGGCTCAGTCCATTTACTAGATTAGGAGTGGGTACCGAGGTACATCCCAGAAGTAGTCCATATGTGCATTTTGCATCATTGTCAATGTGTGCCTGTGACTTATGACAGGTCCCTTACTCCCACAGCTCTGTTGTCACCTTCACATGTCATAATTGTACCGTACAGGCTTATTGCACGAATGACAGTCCCACAGTGCAGGCAGTGTCTTGATTCCTGGGAGGCCATGACATTGTGCAATACATACACTTGTATGTTGGATGCTATTTCTGTAGGATAGACACATATGTCCAAAGGAGTGTTCTGTAGTACAGGTGCATATCACAGAACTCCCCTCCCCTCCCGAAAGTGGCCTGAGTCGGTAGGCCACATCCCCCCATGCACATGGAAGTCACTTTCTGTACCCACCATGCCAGCTCCTTCATTGACACTCAAATGTAAGGGTGAAGTCTGTACTATGGAAGTTGCCTGTAGGGACTTTATGCAGTGATTCAGCCTCGCAGAGTGTGAACGTGTTGGTCCATTCAGGCCTAAGAAATTTCCCTTCAGAAGCCACATATGTGTGTAGTGTTTCATTGCGGTGACATCACAGTACATGATGCAGTAGCATGGGCTAACTGATGTCAGTAGGCTTGCTTAGTCATTGTAGGACCTAAGCATAGTAGTAGGTCAGTCTGCAGATGGATACAAACATCTGTAGTCATGTCCTTGTACATATTGGCTTGTGTGCTTTACACTTGTGGTGTGTTTACAAATTTAACATTTGTAGCTTGGTGTTTCTGACGTGTGTGACACAGCCATTTGTGCCAAAACTAGTGATTGTAATCTCTCTTGATTTGTCTCATGCATCCATACATGTAAACGCCCATCCGAAGAAGGAGATATGGAGAGTCACCATCCGGAAGGTGCAGACCCTGGGGGTCCACAGCTGGCGGAGCCCCACAGTCGCAAGAGGCTGGGCCCAAAAGATCGCGGAGGTCCAGCTAGGGCTGTCCTCCCAATGTGAGTGAGGCACACATCTAACCATGACTCCCCTAATGCCCTTCATCCTGGCAGTGGAGTACCCAGACCTTGATGGGTGTTTGAGGGGAGCACAGCAGCCACAAGTGGGTGAGGATAGGGCAAATTCCTGCCTGTCACGTTGGCAAGTTAATGTGTTAGGTTCTGACATCTCCCCCTGCTGATTAGGGATGAGCCATGTGTGACACAGTAAATGAGTGACTGTTTGTTTAGATATGTCATGTGGTTTATACTGATGTGCCCCGCCTATTGGCCCAGGACATAGGACACAACTGTGTACAATCCACAAACAAATTGCTCTCCAGGGACAACAGGTATATGTGTACATTGATCAATCAAGTAATGCTTGTTGTTGTGGGTGTAAATTCTATGCCACAAATCACTACTCATAAGTGTTACAGGCCAAATGAAAGGAAGTGATGGATCACTCTCCTCAGCCATGGGTCTGGTCAAATGAGCATATTGGCATCTGCCACCCATAGGCTGCTTGTCTTTAGTGTGTGACAAGTGAGGCTGCCTCACTACTGTCTGTAATGTGAAGATGGCTATCATACATGTGACAGAGCATACATTGTTATTTGGGTCAGCTACAGATCAGTAATTTCCCTGGGTAAGTGTTGAATGTCCATTGACATGACTGTTGCCACCATTCTTTGTGCCTACATGTTAGCATGTGTCCCTTTCTCTTTAATAAAATGTGTACACTGCTGTTTCATGCATGGTCTACCTGTGTTCTTGGGATGATTTCTGTATTCCCTCACATATATGTGCATGCCAACCTATGTTTCGAATAGGACATTTGCAATGGGAGTACATTTCATGTGGTGCCACAGACAAGTGTGTCGCCAATTATTGTTAGCTGACACACAGCCTCACCGGTCATTGCATGTCATTTGGCATGTACAACTGCAGTATCAATGAGGGACATGACATGTATGACTAGATTTTTTATCCACAATGTGAATTTCCATGCCAAGGCACCATGTAGGAAAGGTTTGTAACGTGGCTGTTGGCAAGCATCAGGGAGTGACTTGCAGTTACATTGGATTCATATTTGTTTGGTTACACCCATTCATCCACGGACATCTGGGTTTGTAGGACCAAAATTGAGACAGTGCTGTAGCTTCCCACTAGGCAACATGTTGAGGGCCTTCTACTAGTACTTGCAAATCCCTGTGCCTCTCCAACATAAAAAGGACTAATAGCATCTACTGATGAAATCAGAGTATGTCATTGTAAGGGGTGCCATACATTAGTGGTAATTTCCCTGGGGTTAGATGATTCTTTGTGTTGTGGATTTTCAGGACATATCTCCCTGACATTTAGCACATTTTTTCTACAGTGTCCATTTCTATGCCAAATGTGTAGCATATGTGATCAACATTAGTACTACCTCCATGACTCAATTGTGACAAATTTTAATTGGTGAAGTGTGCATTGTTGATTTGTTTCCAGTGTGACATGAATATTTTCATGCCACCTTCTTCATGCTACTGTACTGTTGTCAGCAACAAGGCAGCTTCTGGGAGCATCATTTCTTATTGTTGTGTTATTGGTTATGTCAGAAATAGATGTCTGCACGACTTTGTGTGGGGTCTGTGGGAATGAAGTTGGAACTGGGCTACTATTGTATGACAACAGGTAACTGAGGTATGCTCCATGAGGCAAAGCATTGAAGGCATTCAGCCATGCAATTGTAGTTGTCTGAGATCCAGATTTTCCTGTGGGCAACTGTTGACAGTTCAGATGGCATACATGCATATGGTGTGGTACATGTAGTAGCCACTTTGATGTAGTTTGTTGCTGGGGCCTACTTGGAGTCATGGTAATGTTTGCTAATCACAGCTGTAGTTCAAGTGTGTTCAGAAACAAGTGGTGAACCTCTTCTTCATTGTATTTGCAGCATCATCCCAGGCAAGCAAAGGCGACAGGCACAACCAAGTGGGAATGCTTCTGGCCATGGTACTTTCAGTCAGCACACCACCGACACAGAGGAACCCATTGGCCCGGATCTACTCCTGTACCATCTTTGTCCACCACCCTCAGTTCTATAGCCAGCCTCCCTGTGGAGCACCCCACCTAGTGAATCGTGCCCGCTCCCTCAAGAGGGTAGGTGTCTCCTTTGTCGCAGGTACCTCTGCCCCAGCCCTTGAAACCACTGCTGTCCTGAGTGAGGAGACTATTGACCTCCTGAGGAGCATCTCTGTGGGGCAGACTGGCATTGTAAATGCCATCCATGGGTTGGCCAGCCAACTTCAGCAGACCAATGTGTTCCGGGATGGCATTCATAGTGCCATGTCTGGCCTACAGAGGTCTTTTCAGGCTCTGGCCTCCTCACTGATGGCAGCCAGTCACTCCCCACATTCCTCTCCCCACCTCCCTCTTCCCAATCCAAAGTCCCCTACCTATTCCAAGCACACACACACATCTGCATGCACCCACCTCAAAAAACACAAGCAGCACAAATCGACACAAACTCCACAAGTCACACCAGCACGCAGGTACTCAACATACACCCAGAAACACTCAGCCAACACTTCACCTGTCACCCTCAGCAACCCGCAAACCACATCCAGCATACCCACAGGCACCACCACAACAGCCAGTGACACATCTATTACACCCACCATACCTGCAGACACCACCCCAACACACACAGACACATCTACCACATCCCCATACCCGCAGACACCAGCCGAACACATACAGACAAATCCACCACATCCAGCATACCCACAGACACTACCCCAACAGACACACAAACACACACCACATCCAGCATACCCACAGACACCACCCTAACAGACACATGCACATCCACTACTCCATCACCCATCACCTCCACTCCCCAGCCCCCATAACACATGAACACCCACACTCACACATGCAACAGACACCACCCAACCAGAAGCATACCTCACATATGCACACACTCAAGACATCTACAACCGCTCCCTCCACCTCCAAATCCCCAACCTCTTTTCTTGGTGACCATAGCCTGGGCCCCATATCGTGTGGACACTGGCACAACAATTGGTTGTTAAGGTTAATGGCACAGGTAGGCATGTGTACTTAGCGTCAGTTTCACCCACGGCAGCATGGTGTCAGGAATCCCCAAGGTGCCTCCTGCGTTATCTGTCAGCATCCCCAGGGATTAGGGTTAAATCATATCTCTGTTCTTGGTGAAACCTTCATGTTCTAAGTAACATTATGTGCTGTGTTACACAATTGCTTTTATCAATGTTTGTTTTACCAGTGCTTGTTTGCTAATGTGAGCAGGTGTAGACATGTCCTTCTAATTGGGTGTGGTGTAGACATGTGCTTCTAAATGGGTGTGGTGACTCATCCACATGTGGATATTCAACTACTTTCCAGTTTGGCTATAAATAGCAGAGTGAAGCATTCCTCCCTGCTTGGCTTTGGTTTGCTTCCTGATCTCAGCATCTGATTTGGCAGTCCAGCCCCTGCTGTCATCCTCGTATTCAAGACTTTTGAGGCAATTCTTTTCTTCATTCCTGTACCAGCTGACATTAGGCATTCCTCCAGCACTCCGGAAAAGACTGCAGCTAAGTGACTAGTATTCTCCAGGGAGTTTGTTCTTTGAGCGCTTATCTTGAAGAAACAAATGCATTTCTGAACATTCTACATTATTATTGTAGTTACTTGCCTAAATGTGCTTCAAGAAATCTGCTTGAGCTCAAGTACTACAAAAAGTGACAGTGAAATTTTAAAAGACCATTTACGTGACTTTTCTTTCTCTAATAGCATAACTCTTTGCTTTTGAAGGGGTTTTGACACACACACAGTGAAACCAAACCAAACTGTGCCACCCTAACTGTTTAAACCCAGAGTGGACATTTATATTTCTTGGATTGTTTGTGTTCCTTTTAGTTTAACCCTATGCATGCAGGAAAGTTATACGTGATATAATTAATGCCCTTGTTTGTCTTTCTTGTGCATGATAAGTGCAAACACAGTTCTAATTGTAGTGTGCATTAGTGAATCTCTGTGAAGCCAGCCCTAGTAATGCAGTATACTTATTGCTATGGTACTCAGTTTGGGTTTTTGGTAATGCACTGTTAGTAGTTGCGCCAACAGTTAATATTATCCAAGAAGGGTGCTGGAGCATCCCGGTGTTCTTCTACCGCTCCAGTGCCCATATCAGAAAGAGAGATTCAGTTTCAAGGAAGTTGAGTGCACTAACTGTACTATCACTCTGTCAACAACGACCTGCCCCCAAAGATACAGGGTGCCTGGCTGGACCGGCAAGACGTGGCAGTGTTTTGTCTCTTTCTCTTCCACTCTCCCATTCCTTTTGGGACACCTCCCGGGGTTTCTGTGTCCACCTGGATGTGCCGAGAGGTGTTCCAGGGGGTAGGGAGCATAACATCGCCCCTGCAGACATCCTGCTTTTCAGGTGAGTGGCCCCGTCTTGACACGTCGATTTTGAGCTTCATCGATGAGCAGCAGCAGCTGCAGGATGGGCTCCATGGAGGCACAGGACGTGTAACACTGCCTACAGGTGAGTTGCTTTCTTTACACTCTTCGTTTCTGCCTGCTGGGACGTGGTGCTTGGACTGCCACAGTCACGTTCATGGTGTGCAGCATCATAATGAGTCTGGCGAAAACACTGACTCCATCAGCCTATTTAGCCTTCCTCATCACCGCAGAGGTCTGTGCTGCCTGGGGGTGTCGGCAGGGCTGCGCAATCCATAGGATCGCAAGTTCATGAAACAGTTGTCCGCCAGCCAAGCCGATGTCAGTTGGACCGCCGCCATGGCGATGCACAGACCGCCAAACTCGTAAACAGGCCCTTAATATTACAAACTACACTTTTTAAAACTAATAATTACACCAGCATTATTAACACCTAAAATTAATATATGAACTAAAACACATTAAAAAACCTTATTTTTTACAACTATAGTACTGAAAACAATATTACAAACAATATTCCTAAAAATATTGTTGGAGCCCCACTCTTCATCTGGTAGAGTACAAAGGACCACCATAACCTGGTAGTAGTCTGTTTTGACCATCCAGCAAGTCAGACTAGTTTCTGTTTGATATTCCATCCCCGTTGTGGTCCATCAAAGGAAAGCCCTCATGCCAAACCTTTTTAACATATAAATAACACACATACCCTATTTTTTTACTCCCTAGTTTACAATGATACATGTGATGAAAGCACAAGTGGAAAGAGTGATCAGGGGAATGGTATGGCTGACCAAATTCTCTGAAAGAAATCCAGAACTAGATGCAGCATTTAGATACTACTTCTGGGCCCTGAAAGTCGTTCATCTCTGTCTTTTCTCTAGCCATATTAAGTGTGAGATTCGGCTGCCTGAGTAAAAATGGTATGAAAGCTTGGGGGATGGTACACCTGGCCTTGCCTGGCAGTAAGGCTGAAATATTCATATTGAAATCTGTTTTGTCTAAGGTGATCCTTACTGAAGCAACATATTGGTCTGAAACTATGGATTGAAATGTGGCTTCAGTGATATGCTTTGGCTGAGAATTTTGCTAGCTTTTTTGCTAGTACCTTTGTCTTTTCCTTAGAGCGACACCATAAGTGTGGTGTATATGTTCAGGCACAGATCTTGTGCTTACTGTGCCACAGAACAGCTCTTTGATTAGGCCCGCTGTTAGAACTGACAGCCTTAAGGTGGTCATCCCTCAACTTTTTTCTGCTTCCCTCCACTTTTCTGACACTGTTTTGCTGGTTTTAGGACTCTGCGAACTTTACCACGGCTAGCCTGTGCTAAAGTGCATATGCTTTCTCCCTTATACATAGTAACATTGGTTAATTCCCAATTGGATTACTTGATTTACTTGTAAGTCCCTAGTAAAGTGCACTACAGGTGCCCAGGGCCTGTAAATTAAATGGTACTAGTGCGCCTTCAGCACTGATTGTGCCATCCATATAAGTAGCCCCTTAACTATGTCTGAGGCCTGCCACTGCAAGGCCTGTGTGTGCAGTTTTACTGCCACTTCGACTTGGCATTTAAAAGTACTTGCCAATCCTTAAACTCCCCTTTTTCTACATATAAGTCACCTCTAAGGTAGGACCTAGGTAACCCATAGGGCAGGGTGCTATATAGGTAAAAGGCAGGACATGTACATGTGTGGTTTGTATGTTCTGGTAGTGAAAAACTCCTAAATTCATTTTCCACTACTGTGAGGCCTGCTCCTTTCAGAGGCTAGCATACGGATTGTCCTCATATACGGTTTGAATGGTAGATTCTGATCAGAAAGGGGTAACCAGGTCATATTTAGTATCACCGGAATGATAATAGAAAATCCTACATAGTGGTGAGGTTGGATTTTATATTCCTATTTTAGAAATGCCACTTTTAGAAAGTGAGCATTTCTCTGCACTTAAAAACCATCTGTGCCTTACAGCCTTTCTCTAAGCAACGACTGACCTGGGCTGATTGACAGCATCCTTGTGCATTTCACACCTGCACTCATTTGCATACTGAATGGCTCTTCCTGTGCTGGAAGGGTGGAGGGCCTGACATTTCAAAGGCTAGTGTCTTGCCCTCACACAATTGACTGCCAAACCCCCTACTGGGATCCTGGCAGACAGGCCTGTACTGAAAGGGGAACTTGTGCACTTCAAAACCAATCTTTGAAGTTTGCCCCCACTTCAAAGGCATTTTTGGGTATATAAACTGGGTCTCTGACCCTCACCAACCCGGCACATCTGGACCTGAACCTGCAACCTATCAAGAGGAAGTGCCTGGCTGCCCAAAGGACTCATCTGAACTGATTTGCCGAGAAGTACTGCTGCCCTGCTGTTGCCCTGCTGCCCTGCTGTCCTGCTGACCTACTGACCTCTGACATTTCTGATAAGTGCTCTCCAAGGGCTTGGATTGAGCTTGCCTCCTGTTTTTTTTCATCTCAGGGCCAAAAAGACTTCGGGCCACATGTATGAAAAAATGGCCTTGCGATTCGCACATAGCGGTTTTTAAGAAATCGCTATTTCCGAGTCGCAATTGGCCATGTAACAAAATTGCAATTTGGAATTAGCGATTTCTTAAAAATCGCTATTTGTGGTTTGCGAGGCCCATTTACTGAATCACAATTAGCAGTTTCACAAATTGCGATTTTTTACCGATTCGGTAAAACATCGCAATTTGCGACAAATTTCGAGAAAGCACACCTGGAGGAGCCTGATGACATCACAAGCAGGAAGTGAGTCATCCCAGCCAGTTTCAGGTGCCACACCCAAACCAGCATCCAGAGAGAGAGCAGCCCAGCCACACAGAGCAGCACTCTGAAGGAGGCAGCACACCTGATCAAGGATGGACACCTCAGCCCAAGGAAAGGAGAAGGGAGAGAGAAAGAGGAAGCTAAAATTCAGCGAGCAAGAGCTTGAGGTGCTAACAGAGGAGGTGGTAAGGAGCCATGACCGCCTTTTTGGCAAAAGCTCACTCCAGGTGCCAGAGAGTGAGAAAAGAAAACTCCGGGCAGATATCCAATGCAAAATCTGCGCAATTGGAGTGGCACAGCGCTCGGTCGACGAGATAAAAAAGAGGTGGTATGACCTGCGGTCGCGTGCGAAGGAGAGGGTGGCAAGAAGACTCCAGGAGGCCAGGGGCACAGGAGGCAGTCCACCCACAGAGGCACCATCAACCCCTTTTAGAGGACCTAGTGGAGTCAACACTCCTCCCAGAAGCTGTGACAGGGGTCACAGAGATAGACACCTCCGGCTCACCAAGTACCAGCCAAGGTAGGTGCAATATTGGATTGTAACCCCATATGTGTATGCACAAAAGCCCCTTAGGAATTAGCAAGTAATGTTAAACATTGTGAGAAGTAGTCCAGTCCACATCTTAGAAGCAGCACAACAATGCATTATGGGAGTGCCATTCCAAAACCCATAGCTGAAAGTAGCACATAGAATGTATTTAAGTAGAGCGACACCCAGAGGAACACAACACCCACAACACAGTGAAGAGAAGTACCTGTACCTTTATTACCATTGTGTGACCGTAATTGTAACAAACATAACTGACATTCTGCATATTGTCGTTGCAGGTGGGCCAGGCCCAGCAGCCACAGCATCAGCAAGCGTAGGCGAGACTGACACCCATCCAGCCTCTGATTCCAACACAAGTGGGTCTCTCACCATTGCGCCTGTCCAACGCAGGCCCAGGGCACTGCCACTGCAAGAGCTCAGCCAAGACTCAGATGAGCAGCAGGAAGGGCCAATTTCCCCATCACCAACAGACAGGCGCAGCCAGATGCAGGAGGCCAGTTGTCAGCAGACCACAGCACCCCGCAGGATGGCGACAAATTCCGGTGCACAGCAGCATGAGGCAGGTGAGGGTCCCTCCTTCTTTGGTTGGCTGGAAGCTGCTATGTTGCAGCAGCAGCGCCTACAAAATAAAAGGATCCTTGGATTACAAAAGAATTTGCAGCAACATAACACCAACATGGGGGGCCTGCATCGCCAGCTCGAGTACCTCAATTCTAACATAGAACTGCTGCATGAGGTGCAGGCATCACAGGACACCAGAGAGCTCACATGTGCTGTGCGTGAACTATGCCAGGAGCTGCGCCATGAGAGGGTGAGCCACCGCAGACAGGAGCGCAGATTTATGAACATGTTTGGCGGCTTCTGTCGTTCTGTGAATAGGGTGGCAAATGCAACGTCACTGATTGCACGTCGTGCAGTGGCTGCACAAGTGGAGGCAGCACACAGCAGCAGGGATGTTGCAAACGGACTGGTACAGATCACTAATGTGATCGATAACATAATGGGACAGAGGTCAGCCACACCTAATGAGTTTGCACTGGGGGACACAGAGGACAGTTCCAGCCTCAGCAGTGTAGCTGTACCAGCATTGGACACCAGACGGCGCAGTGCCAGGCACAGCACTGTCACTGAGGCGGACAATAGAGGTGCCAGTGAGGTAACTGGGCACCCAAGTGGTGTGCGTGGCCGCAAAAAATAACTGTAGCTGCCAGAGGGGTAATGTTTTCACTATGACGTAATAGTGCATTACTCAGGACCTTCATTGTCTCTAGTTTTTCACCTAATTTTATTTGCAATTCGTCAAACGAACATTACCTGACATTAAGGGTAATACATTTATTTCACTACAGGTACAGTTGTCAGTGGATTTGTGTCATTCATACTTACATCTGAAATGGTTGTGTGTGATGTCAGCACGCTTTTGCCTTCCCTCTGCTGCACTGCTCCTGTCTGCTGGCTGTAGGGGTGGTATGGGATCATCATCCTCATCAGATTCAGTATCACATATTTCTACAGGTATGCTCCTGGTGGTAGCTTTATTTTGCAAGATTGCACAAGTAGCCACTATTCTACATGTGGTCTCTGGACTGTACTGTAGTGCCCCTCCACTTTTGTGGAGGCATCAGAAGCGACTCTTCAGCAGTCCAAATGTGCGCTCCACCACGTTGCAGGTCGCCCTGTGTGCTGCATTGTATGTCCGTTCAGCAGGTGTTGCAGGATTGAGGTAGGGCGTCATCATGTAGGTGCACACTGCTTAGGCACTGTCTCCTGGAAGGGACAGAGGGTATGATGAGTAACTGAGCCATCTGACATCAGCACGCCATCAATGCGCCATTGTATAGAGGGACAATACCTAGTAGAAATCCTTCTCCAAACTCCCCAGCTAGCAGTCTTGTGTGTATGCCGCTATGTCAAAAGATGCACGAATCATGTGTGCTCCCAGGGTACCTGGCCACGAGATCAGTTATTAAGTAGGAAGCATTGCATATCATCTGTATATTCATTGAATGTTGGTATTTCCGGTTGCGGTACACATACTCTGTGGCTGATGGTGGACAAATTGCCACATGTGTCCCATCTATGGCACCTAGGACGTGGGGGAACTGTGCTATCTGGTAAAAATCAATTTTTGTCTGTTGTATTTCCTGTGGGGTGTGGGGGAATCTGATGTACTGGTGTAGTTTGCTCAGCATGGCGTTCATAAATGCATTGAAAAATCAGGAGAGGGTACTCTGTGAGACCCCTCCAGCTGCTGCTATGACCCCTTGATAGCT
The DNA here is from genome assembly GCF_031143425.1 of Pleurodeles waltl. Classification (NCBI taxonomy): domain Eukaryota; kingdom Metazoa; phylum Chordata; class Amphibia; order Caudata; family Salamandridae; genus Pleurodeles; species Pleurodeles waltl. The sequence goes on from NC_090445.1 coordinate 1,464,803,374, forward strand.
CCCTGAGTTGAGTAGGTGGAGGGAGCATAATACCTGCACATGGGTGGGTATGCTGTGAGTCCTTAGTGTTCTGCACTGCAGTATGGGTTGTAGCTCAGCTATCAGATCAAGTATCATGGCTGAGTTCAACCTATACCTCTCATATATTTCCTCCTCTGTCAGGTTAAAAAGTGTAATGGGCACTGTGAAAATGTGCTCCTGTCTCCTCCTCCCTCTCCTCAAACCTGCCAAGATCCTCATCCTCCTCACCATGACGTAGAGTGCAGCCATTGTGGAAAAGAGTCTGAGGCATTTTGGGCCTCTTTATATAGGTTGCACCTGGTTACCACCTGGTTTCACATAGTGGTATTTTGCATCTGCAAAATGCCATTCTGCGAAAAATCACAATTTGCGATTTTTTGATGCATCTCTTTGCAACTTGGATTTAGCGACTCGCAATTTGCGCCTCGCAATTTCCTACTGGAAATACTGAATCGCAAAATGCGATTCGCAAAACCAGGTCGTAACGCAAAAAATCGCAATTTTTGCGATTTCTTATTTACGTTTTTGCACTCGCAAACGGCCGAATTTTGCAATTTGCACCGTTTGCGAGTGCAAAAAAGTTTCATACATCTGGCCCTTAATCTCTTCAGGAAACTCCTTGTGCGCCAAAACTCGGTGCACAGCCTGCCAGAAACAAAGCACAGCCTGCCTTGCGACAGAGAAATCGCTGCACAGCCGAACCAAACCTGAACGACACAGCCCGACTTCCTGAGTGGAAATTCGATGCAGCGCCTGCCTTTTGACAGAAAATTTGAAGCACCGCCCTACCGGATCGACACAGCCGAACCAGAACGACACAGCTGATTCCCCGAGTGGAGAATCGACGCAGTGCCTGCCATGAGACAGAAAATTTGCTGCATTGCCCTACTGGATCGATGCAACACCTGTGACTTCCATCCTTGGGTGTGAAAAAGATCCCCGCATCGCAGTGAGGAACCAAGACTGCATGCCGAAAAATGACGCAAGCCCCTTGCAGCATGTAAAAAAGCAATGTATCCATTGTGCTTCATCAGAAAATCCAACGCACACCATATTTTCCCAAATATCTCCTCCTCTGAGGTCTCCGTGCGTGTTATTTTTGACGCAAACCAGGGCCCATATTTATACTTTTTGACGCAAAACTGCGCCAACGCAGTTTTGCGTCAAAAAAATTAGCGCCGGCTAACACCATTCTGAAGCGCCATGCGGGTGCCGTATTTATTGAATGACGTTAGCCGGCGTTAGCCGCCGGCGCTGTCTGGTGTGCGTTAAAAAAAACGACGTACACCAGGCAGCGCCGGCGTAGGGGGAAAATGGCGTATGGGCGTCCAGAAATGGTGCAAGTCAGGCTGAGGCAAAAAAATCGCCACAACCCGATTTGCGCCATTTTTTTACGACGCCCATCCCCCATTGAAATGACTCCTGTCTTAGCAAAGACAGGAGTCATGCCCCCTTGCCCAATGGCCATGCCCAGGGGACTTCTGTCCCCTGGGCATGGTCATTGGGCATAGTGGCATGTAGGGGGACACAAATCAGGCCCCCCGATGCCCCCCTCAAAAAAAATATATATACTTACCTGGACTTACCTTAATGTCCCTGGGGTGGGTCCCTCCATCCTTGGGTGTCCTCCTGGGGTGGGCAAGGGTGGCAGGGGGTGTCCCTGGGGGCAGGGGAGGGCACCTCTGGGCTCATTCTGAGCCCACAGGTCCCTTAACGCCTGCCCTGACCCAGGCGCTAAAATCCGGCGCAAATGCGGGTTTTTTAGTCCCGCCCACTCCCGGGCGTCATTTTTGCCCGGGAGTATAAATACGACGCATATGCATCGCAGTCATTTTTTAAGACGGGAACGCCTACCTTGCATATCATTAACGCAAGGAAGGTGTTCACGCAAAAAAATGACGCTAACTCCATGAACTTTGGCGCTAGACGCATCTAACGCCAAAGTATAAATATGGAGTTAGTTTTGCGTCAAATTTGCGTCTAAAAAAACGACGCAAATTCGGCGCAAACGGAGTATAAATATGCCCCCAGGTATTTTGTGTAATCAAGAGACAACTGCTGATTTCTAAGATTAAAGACTCTTTTAAAACATGCAAAAAATTATATTTCAGCTTGTGCTTATTGAATGTTTATCGCTTTTTACCTTATTTTAACCAGATAAATGTTATTTACTTTTTGAATCCCGTGCAGTGTATTTTTGTAGTGTTTTCACTGTGTTACTGTAAGATTTATTGCACAAACACTTTACACATTGCCTTCTAAGCTAACCCTGACTTCCCAGTGCCAAGCTACCAGAGGGCGGGCAAAGGATAGTTTAGATTGTGTGTGATTTACCCTGACTAGGACTGTGGTCCCTACTTGGACAAGGGTGTGTACCTCTGCCAGCTAGAGACCACATTTCTAACACCTACCTAGGCTGAAACTGGTCAGGGATTGCTTGTGTCCCTTGTTGGAGGGAAACTGCCCTGGCATTTCAGGATAGACTGTTTCTTTTGGAGCAGGACCAAGTCATACTTGACTACGGTGGTACCTGTACGAAATGCCATGGTGGGAAAAAATATTGAATTGAAAATCAGCCTTGAGCGATTGCCAGTGGCTGAGACTGATCACCTTTGCATTTTCCTAGTTGCAAAGCTGTTAGCTCAACAGGTATCTAGATTTGTGTCCAATGCTCACTAAGTCACTGTACTCTCAATGATGAGGGTCAACTAAGTTTAAACAAGTCTGGAGTAGCTTGTGTTGCCGTTTGGAGGGGGACATAGTTTGACAGGTTAGAAAGGAACAAATCTGAACTATGACATAGCCTGAAGTGGCATGGTGGTCAGAATCCGAAGGACTGAAATGCAGCCCAAACAATTGATAGTAGCTGAGACTTTTGCAAGCTTTCCTCATATTATCTTTGTGTTTTCCTCAGTTTGGACACTCCAAGTGCGACGGCTATGTCTAGATGTGGTCCCGATCTCACTGTGCCACATTACTCAAGCCTCTTCTCATTTATGAGGCCCAACAAGGCTGAATTCTGTCTGAAGCTGCTTGTATTAGTGTTTGCAAGGGGACTCACCTGATAGGTCAGTTAGACTATTATTATGGGAGCAGGGTCAAATCTAATTTATGAAAGTTCTTGCCACTCCTGTGTTTTTTTCAATTTATGTAATATTCATAGACATCATGCTTAGTGGTGTAACCCTTTACAGATATGAGCACAAGTGTGAACAATAATGGGCTTCATGAGCTTTCTGTGTCCTCCTGTCAGGAGGGTTTCCTCGAAATGATTTCAAACATTTCCTTTTTATGAGATTGACATTTTGAAGATGATGGATTATAGCTGGTCACAGAGAATAATCTCATCCCACATGCGGCACATTGTGGCAAAAGTGATATTGCAGACTCACCTCTGTGGAGGAACACTATGACTCTTCCTATTTGGCTGGACCTCTGGATCAGGAGGATGCATTTGCCTTGAAAGACAGTGGGCATTTGCCCTTCTAGGAAGCTTTGGAAAGACAAGTTGATGATTAGTTGGAGCTCACTGAATGTAATTAGGACTGATAATCTCTGTGGACTTCTTTAATGAAGGTACACCACAGAGCATGGGAGCAGGGGCCATGTTCGCTTACTCCAGGCTAGAAGGATTGAGCCAGTGGCTCTATTAAGGTTCTTACTGCTAGACCTGCTAATGCTGGCTAGCACTGACTAAAGAGGACTGATTCTCTGCCCCACCAAGTGATGGAGGTATACGTCTGAGGTTTCAATATTAGTGAAATGAGATGTTTGTAGATATCTCACTCTACACACTAGTCTTGCAGACCAACTACCAGAGAGACCAAGTAATGCATGTTAAGGGAGATGGTGTCCATTCATACTGGTGACCACTCCCCTATCCACAGATTAAACAATGTCTCTGATTAAAAATGTCTTCTGCTTCAGGCAACCACTGCCTCAATCATTTCCTTCACATGATCCATCCCTGAATGTCCAGGATCGAATCTGAAACTTAACCCAAAAAAGACAGGATTCATGTTATATGCAAGATCATTCAGCAGGAAACAGTGCAAACCTGGCCTAATTACATGATCCATGGTGGCTTCGAATCTTACCCATCACCGAATGCCAAGTTACTTCTATTCCCCCTAGAAGATACTTCTGTTCCTCCTGCAAAAGTCATGTCCATCACCACTCCCCTCAAACACAGCCTTTGGGGTTAGGTTGAGCTCACCCTGCTCCTTTATTTGGCCTTTGATATTTTTTTAAGGCCTAGTCCCTACATACTGTGAAGGACTTTGCAACATAATCTCTGTGTTGTAGCCAGCCAATCAGGAACCCCTAATCCACTTTGAATGGTCCAATCACAGCATCTGTATACCAAAGACCCCAATATCTCTAGCTCCATCATGCCCAGCCCAAGTACTTTTTTAAACGCTAATTTCTCAAAAATGTCAGATTTACGTGGCAGATGGCTACATTTGTGCCAGATAGGCAGCACACATAAGACATGGTATGGACAAGTCCCAAGGGGATTTTTCCTAGACAAGTATTCTCAAACATTCCTATGGCACATTTGGATTGAACAGGGATAATGTCATCACATAGGTGTTTATCATAGTGCAGTTTTAAATGGAGATCCAGTCTTGAACAGCCTCATTTCCAACTCCCCCTCACTCTAATATCAGGAGGAGATTACATTGTGTGCATATATGTATAAATTATCTTTCATACCACTTAAAGTCATAACATAGCTCATAGTAGTCTCTCTGGGGCTGGGCACTATAAAAGAAACCTGTTTTCAAGTGCATCTTTATGTAAAATCCAACAACCCTTAAAGTATCTGTTACCATTAGCACAATTAGTACTTCTTTCTGCGGCAAGGAACCAATCATCATATATCATATCTATATATATCCTATATAACTATATACCTATATCTATCTCTCTATACATATACGTATATATATATATATATATATATATATATTCATATATATATATATATATATATATTACAAGAGCTAAGTTAGAATGATACTTATCTGCTGGTAACAATGGTTGTCAGGCTATTGTACAAGTGTATAAGTCATGATGTGGGATTTTGTGCATGCACAAATATTTTGTAACAAAAAGATAATATCAATAGATGGGAAGAAAAACAGATGCTTTTAGAAATGATGGAAATAATGTTAACAAATAATTAATTTTTATTTGGCAAAGAATTGTTCCATCAAACCTGGGTGGCCACTATTGGCACTGAGCTACGCAAATCCCACCATGGGATAGTGGGAGAAGGTGTTTGCGGGGGATGAACAATATTATGGAAAAGATTGTAACGTCTTCACTATATTGACGACCTATGATGTATGATGGTATGATGGAACAAAAACAGAATTTAAAGAATACTTTGAAAGTTTAAACAATAATCCTTACAGCATTTCTTTGACCTACACAGTAGGTTGCAACATGATCGAATTTCTGGATACCCTGATTAAGTACACAATGGCAAACTGTAAATAAAGATGCGAAGGAGAGCCACTGTCACAAATAATGTTCTTCCTGCTACTAGCCATCATGATAAAAATCTCAGATGGATTATTTCATTAAACGAGATGCTTAAATTAAAAAAAGATTTGTTCAGAGACGCATGGAATGGAGAAACATATCCCTAAAGCAAAAAGGAGGTTTCAAGATCGCAGGTATCCTGATGACATAATGGAAAAAGGCATATGGATGTATGACACAAATCAAACGAGATCAACTTCTGATAACAAAATCTTGAAAACATAAATGTGACGAAGTGGATTACAAAATAAGAATAATAATAGTTTATAACAAGGAGGTCCCGCTAATCAGGACAAGATTCTAGACACATTGGTATTTATTGTTGAAGGACTCTGAATAGGAACTGCCCTCCCATGACGTTTCGGAAAGCCCTTTTAATATCATCAATGCTGATAAAAAGTCACTTCGAATAAGAAAAATAGGAAAATTGTTTAAGTAGAAAAAAGGATGGCATTTAGAAATGTCTTAAATGCAAAGCATGGAAACAGTCAATGAATGTTACAGGATTTGAAGTGAATGGTAGGAGGTTCTCGGTAAGGAAATATATTCATTGCAAAACTACCTTTATAATTTACATGTTGGAATGTCCTTGCAAAAAATATTACGTGTGGAGTATTTTAGTGCGTCAGACCTTAATAAGTAAACTTACAAGGGAGACGTAAATAGGCTGGTGAACCTTTTGACTCGCTTCGAGGTTTTCCCACCATATACCCCGTACATGCACAGATCAATAACCAATAACAAGCGATAACATTAATAATCAATAGGAGTCAGTAATTATCACACCCTATGACCTTTTAATCATGAATAACCACACCTTTATGTAAAAGTTAGAATGTTTATTTCCCTATATTAACAATGCTAATGGCACGTAGCGTAATCTCAAAATCAAGTGATAAACATACAGAAACTGTACTGGCTGTCAAAACCGGCGAAAGAATCACAATCTAATCAAAGCTTGAGGTACTACACATTCTAGGTTAGTACAAATTAATAGCAAGATAAAATGCGCAAACAATATTACATACATTTATATTCAGCAAAGAAAAGACATCAACTGTCATTACATGTAGCAAACAGTGAGAACCCTAACTAACGTCAGATTAGCATTTCATGTTAGGGCTTCATGCAGAACAATCTAGTCAACACAAATTTGGAAAAACATCTAACTATGGCTTTATCAAAGTTAATGGTTGGTACCTAGGAACAAAAGCAAGTAGAGATCTCATTCAGTAATGTCAATATATACCTGTCCTCAATAAGATTCAGCAAGCTGTGACAGTCTTCGTCAACAGGACGTCAGTCTGGTCAGCGAGGCATCAGGATTCAGCATCAAAGTTCAGAAAAGTCTCTCTAAGTGTAAAATTAAGCACGTCTCTTCTCAAGATGGTCAAATGGGCAAAATGGTGTCCTCTTGATAGTGCAGTCTGGCTAAGTTAGATTTCTTAAAACTACTTCCCATGTCCCTATTGGTCAGGGGATTGCATGTTCACACTTAGTCCAATTAAACTAAAACTTCAAATCTACATTTCGACTATCTACATTTCGACTAGTACATGGTTCACATGTCGGTGATTGGCTCCTTTCCTCCTGTTCTCATCGTTCTGCCTGTAATGGAACGATATTGTTGCCGCTTATACTCCAGCAGGTGTTTTCAATGTCTTTTCCTGGGAAAGTCAGTCTTACACACATTACAATTACATTAAACATTGTTGCACTAGCAAGTACATCATCTCCTAGCAAGCAGTTCTCATGAGAAAGAACTTAAGCTACAACCACATGGACCGCACAGTGAAAAATCATAGTTTAATTCTCTAAGGAGACATTTTATTAAACGCCTAAGAAATGCAGTTTGACATGAGGCCGTGCAACTAGGCTAAGACCTCGCTAAGTTAAGGCCTACAATTAATAAAGCTAATACATAATGCATAACCCTCAATATGACATATTACTACATTAATTAAACATAAGATCAACATTTTGTATTAATAAGCCTGAAATAAGGGCACTTCGTGAACATTGACGGCCACTTTGGTTGGCACACCTTCAAATGTGTTCATTATTTTTCGGTAAGTTAATACATTTTCTACGCAAATTCAATACTCAAAACACATGAATATTCATTAAAAATGTCATTGGTAATTCTGCGTTAACAAGTATGACTTGCCCATTGCATAAACGCATTTTAGAATGTACAAAAGCAACTAACAATCAGGATCTATCATACCTCATTACAAGACATTCTGTTAAAGAGCATAATGAACAATCTGAATCCCTACGTTTTTGGGGAGTTGATTTAGTGGAGAAATCATTATGTGAGTGGTCATCATGTTAGAAAACGCAGAAAACTGGAGTCAAATTATATTATGAAATTTAAAACAAAGGATCCCAAACATAATCAGGATGAAGAATTCCATGTTCATTTATTGTAGTTTTAGAAAGCACTGTATCCAGAGACATTGGCTATACTTATTTGCAGGAACAGACTGACATGTTATGTAAAAAGTTAAGAACCATGACATTGGGAAATTCAACATAGGAACTATGCCCACCAGAGGGCAGAACTGAGCTTATCAACTTGTCACATTATAAGGAAAGAAATAACACCCACTATTGGGGAGTACTGCTTGCATGACTTTGTCACCTTGCACTGAAAAAAACTGTGGTTGTTGTTATTTAATGAGATGTGATTCATTTGATGAACAAGTAAAAATGGATTACATAATTTTCCTAAAATCAATAGGATGTTTGGTGAGACTTCATGATAAATGTCATGAGAGGTTTGAACATGATTTTATACCAATGAATACCAACATGAATTGTTAAAATGTGAAGCCTGTTATTGGAGGCAAACATATGAATATTTGATTTTTAGCATCATCAAAATGAATTTGGAAATTGATTGCTTGATAAGCTTGTAGCTGTCAAACAATTTGTTTCAGTCATAATAAGCATTGGGACTACCTGTCTCAGAATTCATGAGAGGGTGTTGTATTTAAGATATAGGCCCTCATTCCAATTCTGGCGGGCGGCAGAGGCCGCCTGCCAGAATTCCCCCCTCCAAAATACCGCGCCGCGGTCAAAAGACCGCGGCGGGTATTCTGAGTTTTCCCCTGGGCTGGCGGGCGGCCGCCAAAAGGCCGCCCGCCAGCCCAGGGGAAAACGACCTTCCCACGAGGATGCCGGCTCGTAATCGAGCCGGCGGAGTGGGAAGGTGCGACGGGTGCAGTTGCACCCGTCGCGTATTTCACTGTCTGCCAAGCAGACAGTGAAATACTTTTAGGGGCCCTCTTACGGGGGCCCCTGCAGTGCCCATGCCATTGGCATGGGCACTGCAGGGGCCCCCAGGGGCCCCACGACAATCCCTACCGCCATCCTGTTCCTGGCGGGCGAGCCGCCAGGAACAGGATGGCGGTAGGGATTGTCAGAATCCCCTCGGCGGCGCAGCGAGCTGCGCCGCCTTGGAGGATTCTAAGGGGCAGTGGAAAACCGGCGGGAGACCGCCGGTTTTCCCTTTCTGACCGCGGCCAAAGCGCCGCGGTCAGAATGCCCCGCGGGGCACCGCCAGGCTGTCGGCGGTGCTCCCGCCTACAGCGGCCCTGGCGGTGTTACACCGCCAGGGTCGTAATGAGGGCCATAGTCACCAAAGTTGGAAATACATGTGACCAAGACCACAGTGAAAATGCGTTGTGTTTGTACTTGATTTGTATGGTTTCTACTGGCATATTAGAAAATATTTCACCACACTGCAATGCACCACACTAAATGAGGCCAAGCCTCATGGATTGATGAACAATTCTTTGCAAACATCATTATAGTTAGGCCAGAGTTTCCAGACAAAGAGTGCTTTTTGTTTTGCTAATACCAGTGGCATTGTTTGATGAATCATCACAAAAACCTTCCAAAAGAAGTTCATCCACCTCTGCTCCTTCTTGGAAAGTTTTGGGGTGATCCACGAATAATGGGGTGGAAAAGAAAATGGGCAGTCTAAAATGTTTTACCATGGTAATCTGTATGGGAAATTTTGGGAAGCGAGAAAAAAAGGCTGAATGGAATTATATCACCAAATGCTGTATGCGGCAGGTGGTTGGTTGCAGGGCCAGGTCACAGGCAAAGTTCTTTGGGCAACCTTTCTATTGCTGTGTATGCAGCTGTCAGTTAGGCACCTGTAGGGAGGGTCTGGGTGAATGAGACGCCCTGCGGTCAACTCTACGCCACACAGGGCCAAAGACTGTGCATAGTTGGGAGTGGGTGCACACGTGATTGTGTGCAGGACGTGGCAGCTGTCAAAGTCCTGCAGGCAGCGGACTGGTGTGCATGCAGAGCCAAATTCTGTAAGCAGCAGGGGTTGGGTGAATATGTTCCAAAAACCTCCGACATTCACAGGAAAAATCTAACTGACATTATTTTTAGGTTTGGTAATAAGATTTTAGTTTATCTTGAAAAAAAACTAGAAATTCACTGAATAATCATGGTTAAAGGGACATTGTAGTTAGGTGTTGAATTAATACAAAACCTAATGGATAAAAAACAGAAAAACCACAGAAATTCACTGGTTGTTTACTGAGCTAAATATAACTTGCACCCCTGCCATGCATTGCTGACATCACATAGTATACCACTCATGACATTTTAAATGGCATCATTGATTACAACACTGACAACCCAATAGTCATTTACAGTATAGAGCAGCGGTTCCCAGCCTGTGGTCCATGGACTCCCAGGGGTCCGTGACACATTCCTAGGGGGTCTGCGGGCATCTGGAGGCCTGGGCCAGCAGGAAGGCACTTTTCCAGCAGGAGCCTCTTGACAGAGAAAAATGAGGGTTTTTCTATCTGTTACTTCATTTGTGCAGCAGTTTTAAAAGCACTGCAAAATTCCCTGTCTATCAAATTTCAGGCAAAAATAAAAGTGGTGACGCGGAGCCAACTAACATGGCCGATTGGACGTAAACTTCGGCGGCTCCGTCAAAAACCTCCTCAGGCCATGTGTGAAGGAGCATCGAGGGGGAACACCATGACCCCCCGGCCCGGTAGAGCTGCCGTGAGTCACGGGGAGGGGAGCAACCTGTCGGAGATGGGCCCCCTGGGCGGTGCGGGCGTGGAGTGGGAGCCCCTAGCTTGGGGACCAGTCTGCCTCCCGGTGTGGGCCCAGAGGCGATTGGAGGAGGAGCAGAGCGGGTGAGGCCAGGGGCTGAAGCCCCGTGAAAGAGCTGGGGGCTTCCGACGCCGCTCGGCAGAGGGGGGAGCCGGCCCACAGCTGGGCTGACGAGGAGCTGCAGTGGGCTCCACTGGGACGGGAGTCCACACGGCGAAGAAGCAGTGCGGCCAGGCCCAGACGGTTTGGGCCCGGTGATATCTGGGGCTGCAGCCCGAATGCAGCTGGAGGTCGCAGCCCATTGGTGGAGTGGGGGGCCACAGGTGGCGCCCTCATGGAGGGGGTACCGGCCCCTTGCATTCTGGAGGTACTCTTGCGGGCTCCCCTGTAGTAACGGGGGCCCACGCAGCAGTGAAGTGACACGGCTGCCCCCCTGGAGGGTGCCGAGGCCAGGAGAGACCTATTGCTCCTGGGAGGTGGGAGCAGAGGACGCCATTGCGACGAGGTGGCCTGGTGGAGCCCGGGCGCAGCGCACCAGGACACAACGGTGAGGCCACAGGCGGCTGGGGGAGAGGCCCTTAGGAGATGCTATCAATCAATCAATCAATCAATCACAACATTTGTAAAGCGCACTACGTACCCATTAGGGTTTCAAGGTGCTGAGAAAGTGGGGGGGTGCTGCTACTGGTCGAAGAGCCAGGTCTTAAGAAGTCTTCTGAAGGTGAGAAGGTCCTGGGTCTGTCGCAGGGAGGTCGGGAGGGTATTCCAGGTCTTGGCGGCAAGGTAGGAGAAGGATCTGCCACCGGAGGTCTTGCGCTGGATGCGGGGAACGATGGCGAGGGCGAGGTTGGCAGAGCGGAGTTGGCGGGTGGGGGCGTAGAAGTTGAGTCTGTAGTTCAGGTAGGCTGGTCCGGCGTTGTGGAGTGCCTTGTGAGCGTGGGTGAGGAGCTTGAAGGTGATCCTCTTGTCCCCGGGGAGCCAGTGGAGGTCTCTCAGGTGGTGGGAGATGTGGCAGCGGCGGGGTACGTCGAGGACCAGTCGGGCGGAGGCATTTTGGATGTGTTGGATGCGTCGGATGTCTTTTTCTGGGATGCCTGTGTAGAGTGCGTTGCCGTAGTCTAGTCTGCTGCTGACGAGGGCCTGGGTCACTGTTCTTCTGGTTTCCGTCGGGATCCATTTGTAGATTCTACGGAGCATGCGGAGGGTGTTGTAGCAGGAGGAGGAAACTGCGATGACCTGTTCGGACATGGTGAGGGCGGAGTCGAGGACGAAACCCAGGTTGCGTGCGTGGTTGGCTGGCGTTGGCGGGGCTCCCAGCGAGGTGGGCCAACAGGAGTCGTCCCAGGTGGAGGGGGTGCGTCCGAGGATGAGGACCTCCGTCTTGTCGGAGTTCAATTTCAGGCGGCTGTGTCTCATCCACTCGGCGATGGACTTCATTCCCTCGTGGAGGTTGGCTTTGGCGGTGTGTGGGTCTTTGGTGAGGGAGAGGATGAGCTGGGTGTCGTCGGCGTAAGAGAGAATGTTGAGGTTGTGCTGACGGGCCAGTTGTGCGAGGGGGGCCATGTAGATGTTGAACAGCGTTGGGCTCAGTGAGGAGCCTTGGGGTACGTCGCAGATGATGTTGGTGGCTTCGGAGCGGAAGGGTGGGAGGCGGACTCTCTGGGTTCTGCCGGAGAGGAATGAGGAGATCCAGTTGAGGGCTTTTTCTTGTATTCCGACTTCGTGGAGGCGTGTTAATAGGGTGCGATGGCAGACCGTGTCAAAGGCTGCGGATAGGTCCAGGAGGATGAGGGCTGATGTTTCACCGTTGTCCATTTGCTGTCTGATGTCATCTGTGGCGGCGAGGAGTGCTGTGGTTGCGTCTGAAACCGGACTGGGAGGGGTCCAGGATGGAGTTGTCCTCGAGGTGGTGGGTAAGCTGAGCGTTGACGATCTTCTCGGTGACCTTTGCCGGGAAAGGGAGCAGGGAGATCGGTCGGAAGTTTTTGAGGTCGTTGGGGTCTGCCTTGGGCTTCTTAAGGAGGGCGTGGATTTCGGCGTGCTTCCAGCTTTCCGGGAAAGTTGCGGTTTCGAAGGATAAGTTGATGACCTTTCGAAGTTGGGGGGCGATGGTAGAGTCGGCTTTGTTGTAAACGTGGTGGGGGCATGGGTCCGAAGGGGATCCTGAGTGGATGGAGTTCATGATCCTGCATGTTTCAGTGTCGTCTACGTAGGTCCAGGGGGTCAGGCGGTTGGTGCAGGTGGAGTTTCCGGGGGTGGGGTCTGACGGAGGCGTGGTGTTGAGGCTGTAGTGGATGTCGGTGATCTTTTGATAGAAAAAGGTGGACAGGGCGTCGCAGAGTTCTTGGGATGGTGGGATGTCATTGACGTTGGCGCTGGGGTTGGAGAGCTCTTTCACGATGTAGAAGAGTTCTTTGCTGTCGTGTGCGTTGTTGTTCAGGCGTTCTGTGAAGTGGGATCGTTTGGCGAGTCTGATTAGCTGGTGGTGCTTGCGGGTGGCCTCCTTGTGGGCTGACAGGCTGCTGGGTGTGTGTTCGAGGAGCCATTTCTTCTTTAGTTTCTGGCAGACGTGTTTGGAGGTTAGGAGTTCGTCAGTGAACCAGGCAACTTTTTTTCTTTCTTGGTTGTCTGCGGACCTCTTGAGTGGTGCAAGGGTGTTGGCGCAGTCGTTGATCCACCGTCGTAGGTTGAGTGCGGCGGTGTCTGGGTCGGTGGAGTCGGTGGGTGGGTTCTGGGAGAGGGTGCTGGTCAGCTGGTCCTCAGTGACTTTGCTCCAGCGACGGTGTGGTGGTTGTTGGGTGCGGTGGTGCTCGGTGTGCTTCTTGATTGTGAAGTGGATGCAGTGGTGGTCGGTCCAGTGAAGTTCGGTGGTGTGGTTAAAGGTGACGTGGTTGCTTGCGGAGAAGATCGGGTCAAGCGTGTGGCCGGCGGTGTGGGTGGGTGTGTTGACCAGTTGTCTGAGGCCGAGGTTGGAGAGGTTGTCGATCAGAGATGCGGTGTTGGCATCGTTGTTGTTCTCCAAGTGGAAATTGAGGTCACCAAGGAGGATGTAGTCCGTAGAAGGGAGCGTGTGGGTGCTCGTGAGGTCGGCGATGGAGTCGCTGAAGGGTGCTCGTGGTCCTGGGGGTCTGTAGATGAGCGTTCCCCTGAGAGTGGTGTTGGGGTCGGTGTGGATCCGGAAGTGTAGGTGTTCGGCGGACTTGAGGGTATCGTCCGTGTGGGTGTGAATTTTGAGGGTGGATTTGTGGGCGATGGCTATTCCTCCTCTGATTCCGTTGGGGCGATCCCTTCTGATGATCTTGTAGCCGTCCGGGATGGCTATGGCGATGTCAGGTGCTGAGGAGTCGTTCCACCAGGTTTCGGTCAGGAAGGCCACGTCTGGGGAGGTGGTGTCGAGCAGGCCCCAGAGCTCGATGGCGTGCTTGCGTGCGGAGCGTGTGTTGAGGAGTATGCAGTGGAGGTGGTTTGTGCCGGTTGTTGCAGGTTTCCTTGTTCTGTCGCAGGTGAAGTTGCAGGCGCGGCAGGAGAAAGGTCCTTTGGTGTACTTTGGTGAGGCCTGGTAGCAAGTTGTGGAGCAGCCGGGGTTGAGGGCGATGAGCTGGTTGGCCGAGTAGCGGCGCCTGGTGGTGCGGGGGTCGTGCGGACCAGGGGGGGTGGCGCTGGGTGCGGTCAAGGCGCAGACGGGCTTGCCTCTGGCGCGCCAGCAGCGCAGGCGCGCAGCACCAGCCATTAAGAAGGGAGGGGGGAGGGAGGAGCAGCTGGGAGGCGGGAGGGAGCGACAAATGGGGGCACGAGGGGGGCGGGCCGCAGGGAGGCAGCGGCGGGGAAACGTGGCGAAGGGGAGCGCACAAGGGGCAAAAGCAGTCAAAAAAAGTCAAAATACAGTGAAAATGGCACAATGCACACGAGTCTAGCGACGCAAATGTGGCAAAAAGGCAAATTAAAGCAAGGCACAGAATACAGTCACAAATACAGTGAAAACGGCACAATGCACACAGGTTCAGCGACGTTTACCAGAAGCCCACTAGACGGGCCTCGAACACGCTAGTAGCAGGGTGGGCGGGGGTCAGGGACACGGACACAGCTAGGTGGTGCTGTGGACGTGGGGGAGCGAGCTCTTGACCGAAATCGCTATGTGTGCAGAGGCCCTGGTGGGGGCCCCCTCGGTGAGCTGAGATGCCCCTGCGGGGGGAGCGAGCTTAGGACCAACACGAGACAGTGGCAGTGTGCGTCTCTGAGCAATCAGTCCCCGGGGGGGGGCATATGCCTTGGCAGAGGGTGTAGGCCAACAGGATCTCCAACTATTTTGCACCACTTGGAGCGGGAAGCGGCGACTTGTCACAGGAGGGAGAGCTGGCGCTCATGAAAGAGGACCCCCTGTCCTCCCTCCGCATCTTCAAGGCCGAACTCCGTGAGAAACTTACAATCGTCATTAAGGCGACGTTGGACACGTTCCAGGCTGACTTTGATGGGAAATTGTCCTCACTTCAGGCTGATGTGGACTCGGTTGGGGCCCGCACTCTGGATCTGGAAACGCAGATGCAGGAACTGCAACAGAAGGTTGCCCCGCTGGAGAGTGAGATCACGAGTATTAAAACGCAACTTCACCTCGACACGCTCAAGTGCGAAGATCTAGAAAATCGTGCGCGCAGGGACAACATCAGGGTGCAGGATCTGGAGGAGGGATCTGAGGGGGCAGACCTGGAGGCCTTTGTAGTTGGCCTTTTCTCCACCCTCCTGGGAGAGGATCAGCGGGAGGTTCAAGTGGAAAGGGTGCACCGAGTGGGCTACCGGGCTGTCAGCGAGGGGAGAAGGCCTAGAGATATTTAAGAGCTCATTTAAGCTCAAGGAACTCATTCTTTTACGGGCGCGACAACAGGACACTGTCTCCTTTCAGGGGGCGCACTGCACTCTTTATCAGGACATCACGCTAGCAGCGCTGGCTCGACAGCAGCAGTTCCGCCCTGTGACGGAATCCTTTCGAGCGAAAAACATAAGGTACCGTTGGACATTTCCCCTTGGTCTGGCTTTCGAACTCCATAACAAGGTTTACCACTTAACGGCCGTCGACAAGGCGGCAGTTGCATTGGGCCTACAGACAGAGAGAGGGGGTGGCGACACCGCCACCTCTGAAGCCGTGCGCAGAGGGGATGCCCCTTCCTCTTCGGCGGAGCAATGGAAACAACAGAGGAGGGGGAGGAAGACTCCCAGGAAGTGACATTATTCAACTGTCCGCCACCTGCAGTGGTTCCGGCGAGGTCCTGGGGGGCCTCTGGCATAGCCCCAGGCAAGGGCCTTATTGGAGGCAGGGCGGTGGGGGAAAGGCTCCCCCTCGTTGAGGGCAGTCTGACTTTGAGGAGCCTGGTTTTGCCTTGCCCACTGGTGGCCTGGTCCGACATGACGACATGATGAGGGCGAGATAATTTTATTGGGTGATTTCAATCTGGTATGGGATCCTGCTCTAGTCACAACACACCCACAGAGATCACAGACAAGCGCTTTTGCCAGATCATTGAAGTCCACCTTCCATCCCTTAGGGATCTTTGACTCCTGCCGCGCCCTCAAACCTTCTTCTCACATTCTCATCGATCCTACTCAAGGATAGATTATATATTTCTGAGCAGGCCGTTGCTGTAGACTCTTCGATCAGCGGCCATCCACCTGATTATTATATCAGACCATGCCCCTGTGGAGGTTGCCCTGGAGTGGCCCCTTCCGCGCTCCACCGCCAGGGGCTGGTACTTCCCTAATGTTCTGATTCGTAACTCAGCTTCCCGTATTGATCTGCGGAAAGCTATCAAAGAGTATTTCCAACATAATAAGGTGGGGGACACCGCCCCCCCTTTTGTGGAATGCCTTCAAGGCAGTCATCAGGGGCACATGCATCTCTGTGGCGTCCGCACTAAATCGGTAAAAATCTGAAGACCAGCGCCTCCTGGAAAACGAACTTAAAGTAGCTGAACGGGCCCATAAGCTCTCCCCGAACTGGCAGGCCCAGAGGAAGGTGGTCACCATTAAGCAAGTAAGCTGCAATCCTTCTACACGACTAGGGCGGAAATGGCACTGTTGAGGATTCAGAAAACTCATTCAGAATAGGGCAATAAGATAGGCACCCCACTGGCGGACAACGACGAGTTAAACAAGCTAAGGACTATATAGGGGAGGTCAATGACAAGCTTGGGGGCCATTTCACTGAGGAGGAGAAGGCATTGGCATTCAGAAGGTTCTATGCCCGTCTCTATCAATCAGATCAACCTCCTGCCCATATTCAGGAAAGCTATTTACAAAGTTCCCAGCTTCCATAGGTCTCTAGGGAGACAAATGAAGTGCGGAGGCACCGTTTACATTGGAAGAGGTCCAAGCGGCTATTGATGTCCTCCCCCTGCATAAGGCTCCGGGCCCGACGGGTTTACTGCCCACTTTTACAAATCCTTCAGTGTGGAGTTATCAGAACATCTCACTGACCTGTTTAATTATGTAAGAGGAGAGGGGCGGTGTACCCCTCTATGGGAGAGGCTCTGGCCACATTTATTCCCAAGGTGGGGAAGGATCCTCAGCTATGTTTTTATAGGCCTATTGCCCTGCTTAACCTCGATGCCAAATTATACTCTAAAATTCTGGCGAGGAGAATGGAGGATGTTATGCCGGAGTTGATACATCCGGACCAATCGAGCTTTATCAAGGGCCGCCAAATCCATGACAATTTGCGACGTGTCATCCATCTGATGGAAAAGGTATCTAAGAAACGGGTGCTGCGCTTTTGTTGGCGCTCGATGTGGAAAAAGCATTCAATAGGGTGGAATGGTCATTCCTGGTGGCAACAATGTGGCATTTCGGATTCGGGGAACAATTTATAACAATGGTGATGAGCAATTATTCATGCCCCAGGTCCCGCATTCTGGTGAACGGTGTGACCTCTGATTGTTTTGATCTGTTGCGGGGTATAAGGCAGGGATGTCCTCTTTCCCCGCTCCTCTTTGCGCTCAGGGTTGAACCCCTGGCAGCACGAGTAAGAGCATGCCCCAGCTTCCCAGGCATCCAGTTTGGCTCCGTCCACCATAAAATCTCCCTGTTCGCCAACGACATTTTACTGTTCGTCACTGAAACCCGCACGTCTCTTTTGGCAATTCGGGAAGAGTTGATACTCTTCAAGCAGGTGGCAGGCTTTAAAGTAAACATGGGGAAATCATATATCCTCAACCTGACTGTGCCCGCCGCTGCAATGGCCCAGATAGCTTCCTTGTCTCCATTTCTTCAGGCTAAAAAAGAAATCACATATCTGGGCGTTAGGCTTGTCCCTAAGGTGTTCGATCTGTTTCGAGCCAAATACCCACCCCTACTCAAATCACTGCGAGAAGCCTTTAAGAGGCTCTGGCTTTCCTGGCTGGGACGAATCAATAGCATCAAGATGATGGTGCGTCCTCGCTTCCTATACCTCTTTCAGAGCCTAACGTTGACATCCTGACAGAATTTTATGCGGAGGCCCGAGTGATGTTCACCAGGTTTATTTGGCAATGGGCCAAGGGGTAGATTATCATATAAAGTGTTTATGTGCCCCAAAGAGGATGGCGGACTGGCACTCCCCAACCTCCTTTGGTATTATAGAGCTAAACAACTGCGGGTTCTGGCTGAGTGGTCCCTCCGAGAGTCAGATAAGTTGTGGCTTCATATGGACAGGGTGGTGACAGAAAGGTCTTTGTGTGTTGTCCTTTGGAGGCCCAGAGGGGCACAACCACAGAACGCATACCTTAGTACCCCTACCGCCACTACCCTTAAGGTGTGGGACAAGGTGACAAGAATTTATGAGATTACATCCTTTACTTCACCGCATACTCCCATCCATTTCAACAAAGCTTTTCCCCCGGGGGACTCAGCGGGTATGGAGGGAAGGGAGTGCTTGCGGATTGCAGATCTGTACCATGGAGATCAGCTTCGTATGTTTGCTATCTGTTGCAGGGATTTTCATTTCCCTTCATCCGAACACCTCCATTATACGCAGTTAGTGCATTGGGTCACACAGCCTCACATGCAGGAGGCGGCCACTAGGGATCTTCTCCCAATGCAACGTTTTGTGCAGCGGGGAGGAGTGGCGACGGGCAGTATATCTACGCTGTACAACATATTGGCCTCAGCACAAAGGGTGCTGATCTCTCGACACATCCCCTTTTGGGAACAGGTATTGGACACCTTGGTGGGTGAGGACCGTTTGCGACACCTACTTCATGACATATCCAAATATAATCGCTCGATGGGCGCCAGGGAAGCACTCTAGAAACTACTCTACAATTGGCACTTCTACCCAGAGAAGCTTAAGGAAATATACCCCCAGGCATCTGACAGGTGTTGGCGAGGCTGTGGCATGCTGGGGGACTTTAGGCACATTTGGTGGGAATGCCCTGCGATCCGCCCCTATTGGAACGAAATCCTCTCCCACTTAAAAGAGATATTGGGTTACCCCGTACGACATCACCAGAGCACATCCTGTTGGGCCTTCGTGCCCCGGGGCTGAAACATCAATCGCAGGGGGATCGCGCCATTCTGTAGTTGGCGTTGGGGGCTGCGATGACAACTTTAGCGTCCTTCTGGAAGAAAGTAGACCCACCCTCCACTAGCCCTGTGGTTCACGAGGTTGTGGCGAGGCTTCGCCATGGACGTCTGGCTGACAAAATGGATGGCTCGCGCAGTGGTTTTGACTCTATCTGGGACCCTCTGGTCAGGTTTCTCTCAAGGGGCCTACCCCTTACAGCATGTAATCCACATCTTAGGGTGCTGCACCTTTTCAACGTATAGAAGCCAAGTGCAGAGGGAAGTTGAGTGTGATTGGGAATGTTCTCTCAGGCTCGATGAGGGGGGCTCTCAGCCTAATGGCCTCTTAATTTGCTTCCGACACGTAAAAGGGATGGGACACTTGTTGTGTTGTAAGGTTTTGTTCTTCATTTGTTTCAAGTACTGGAAGCTGAAGGTTGTGTTCACCATCTGCAGTGTGAAAGCGATGTCCTAAGCATGTGTTTCTCTCTGATATTTATTAAACTTGCCGTGGGATGGGAGGGAGAAGGCACACACCATGGTAGGAAGCCTGAAGTCTTATGTTCATGGGCATGCTCATTTTATTGTATCGAAATATCAATAAAAACAATTTTACAAAAAAAATAAAAGTGTCGGGATAACTCTGGTGATTAATGTACCTGCTGGAGAGAGATGGGAGTGGGATTTTTTTCTAGTGGCAGTTTGGCTCATCTAAGGTAGCTGAGATTGTCAACATGCCTGCTGCACCGAATGTGTATCATGCCTATCAAAGAACAGTATTTTATGTGCATAGCACAATGGGTTACTGATATTGTCACAGAGATTCTTGTATTAATGTGCAGTTCATAACTTACAGTCGCAATCTAGCACAATGAGCATGGACATCAGCTGAATTATTTTCAGGCGGGGCATAATTGTAACGATGGCTGCGGTTGTACTAGTGCAGGAAGCGTCATACTATCACGGCCGTGGTGTTATATGGTACTGGGAGCCTGCACACCAGGCTGCAGCTATATCCCCCCCTCCTCCCTTCTGTGGACGCCCATGACAATGAGCTATGAACTACCTTCAAAGAGCTGCATGCAAACTGCATGGTACAAGTTAGAAAGTTATGTTTTTTCCCAGTCTTTTTCATTATTTTGATGCTGCGACAAAAAGGTTTTTGCATGGAAATAAATTCTTATTATTAAAGTCAACCCTAAATGCTGTGTTATGTTCTGAATCCTGAGTTTGTGCTTCTCCGGACCAAGCACTCTCAGAAAATGCATACCAGTATGGATGACATGTGAATCCTACACCTTGTAGTCCCCTTTGCCTCATGTAGCATTTTCTATACACTGATTAACTGATGTATGACTCATTGTCTCTGTATGGGTGTGATGTAAAGTGCTCCGACATCAGCCACTAGTATGAGAGGTGCAATTAAAACAAATGAAATACCTGTGACTGAGGGGCTATGGGGAGATGAGAGGCTCTTAAGGTTTTACTTCCTTTCCCCACCACGTATTTGTGTGAAAAGCTTTCTCAGATCCTACGTACCTCAAACATAAATACAGAATCATTTGGGAAATATAGAATATGATCTGAGGATTTACATTTCTGAAATAGAACCAAACATTGAAAAGTTAGTCACCGAGATGCTGCACCAACCTTCCCATTCAAATTTTTAGATTTTTGTATTTTTCAATAATAAATAATGCAATCTTCAGTAATTCAAGTATTTGTTTGATGTGTACTTTCTTGTGTATTTTTTGAGAATTACTGTTTTAATGTTTGGAATTTGAGTCATACAAATTGCTTGGGGGTCCCAGGCTTTCAGTAGTGATTCAGGAGTCAAAAGTTTGGGAGACACTGGTGTGGAGTGTAAATGTATGAATCCAGACCATGGAAATAGCAAAAGCCTTGAATGCAATTGTAATTGTGTTTGCTGAAAGTTACATGGTGTACCATTTAGAAATCATTAACATTTGGTGTGGAAGTAGTGCTCCAAGGTAAACAAGTCTACAAATCACATCAGGTGAGCACAGTTGATGTGAGTTGTAGACAAATGATTAAAAGTAGGTTGTGGCTTAAAGCCGAAGTCTGTTAAAAATGCTGTTAGAAATTCCAAACCTTCTGTTGACAATACATTATCCACCAATGAATATCAGGGCCTATGCCATATTAACTA
Source organism: Pleurodeles waltl (assembly GCF_031143425.1). Classification (NCBI taxonomy): domain Eukaryota; kingdom Metazoa; phylum Chordata; class Amphibia; order Caudata; family Salamandridae; genus Pleurodeles; species Pleurodeles waltl. The sequence goes on from NC_090445.1 coordinate 1,464,824,738, forward strand.
GCTGTGAAAGAGCACTACAGACAAATTCTACATAGTGAGGATGTTGATAAGTTGTGGCTGTTTATTTCCAGAAATTCACTGAATATTGTGAGGTATTGTAGATTGTTAAAGAATGTAGATTGTATGGGAGTTCCACCTAGAGGTGGTTTATCTCACACTGGTGTTGTAAGCATGTCCCTATGGTTGTATGCCAATGTGCCCATCTAAGGAACGCATGTAGTCTATTTTACTAAGCTACAGAGGGTTGTTTGCAGGGCCTCCTAGAAGGTGTATTTATAGTGGTGAACGTTCGCCTGACAACCTCTCAAATTAATATTGCAGGTCATGTGAATTCCTTAAGTGGGTAATCCCATTAAGGTTAATAATAAATTGTCCACAGGTATGTGTTAAATTTCTGCAAGGCCACAAACCCATTCGGACGTTGTCACAATAACTGTATGATGTCCTTCTTGATGTCACTTGAGATAAATTCAGTTATGTCATCAATGATGTCAGTTAACACCATCAATGATTGTAATAAGTGAGGCACATATCATATATAGCTCAATAAAATATAAATGGTGTATTTCTGTGTTTTTTTTTTTTTTTAAAGTTAGTTTTTGTATTATTTCAACACATAACTATGGTGTTTTTTTTTTTAGTGAACACACACATATATTGTTTAGTAGTTGTTTGAACTGGGGTCTTTGGTTGGCAGTCAGCTTCCCCCTGTCCAAGCAAGGACCCTCACTCAGGGTAAGTCACACACAATCCAAATTATCCTGTGCCCACCCTCTGGTAGGTTGGCACTGAACAGTCAGGCTTAACTTAGAAGGCAATGTGTAAAGCATTTGTGGAATAATTCATGCAATAACACAGTGTAACACCACAAAAATACACCACACAGGTTTAGAAACAATATATAATATTTATCTGATTAATTACAGGTCAAAAACGATCAAGATTTGAGAAGTACACGTTGAAATATCACTTTCAAAAATTATAAAAAGAGTCTTTAGTTCTTAAAAAGCAATAAGTGTCTTTTGCAAGGACAAAATACCTGGTTTGCGAGGGACCGCAGAAGAGGAGATGCGTGGAAAACAGGGAGGTGTGCATCGGTTTCTCTGGGTGCACACAGACAATGCGTTGATATTTTTCACACAGCCAGGGCCTTGCGTTGATTTCCAGCGCGCGGACTAGGATCCTCTTTGGGTTGTGTAGTATTTGGATGCAGAGAAATCCTGGGCATGCAGGACAAAGTCACAGAAGCTGCATCGATCCAGCGGGCGATGCGGGAAATCTTCTGTGGCACGGCAGGCGCTGCGTTGATTCTTCTCGCAGGAAGTTGGGCTGCGTCATTTCAGCTCGGATATGTGTTGATCCAGTGGGCCGTGCATCAGAGTTCCGGCCACAACACTGGGGCTGCTTCGATCTCCACTCGGGCTGCGTTGCTCCAGTTTCGTGTGCAGTGATTTTCTCACTGTGATGCAGGCTGTGCATTGTTTTTGGCAGGCTGTGCGTCGCACTTTCACCTCACAAGGAGTTGTCTGCAGAGATGAAGTATTTTTCACCCTGAGACTTCAGAAAGCAGGAGGCAAGCTCAATCCGAGCCCTTGGAGAGCACTTCTCAGAAGAGCCAGGGGCCAGAAGGCAGCAGGGTAACAGCAAGGCAGCAGTCCTTTTCAGCAAAGCAGTCAGGTGAGTCCCTTAGGCAGCCAGGCAGCTTCTCTTGGCAGATTGCAGGTTCTGGTTCAGAGTTTCTTCACCAGTGGTATCTTGTCCAGAAGTGTCTGAGTTGGTAGGGTCAGAGGCCCCGTTTGAATACCCAAATGTGCCTTTGAAGTGGGGGAGTGCACAAGGTCCTCTTTCAGTTCCATCCTGTCTGCCAGGGTCCCAGTAGGGGGTTTGGCAGTCCATTGTGTGAGGGCAGGCCACTGTCCTTTGACATGTAAGTATCAAGCCCTCCACCATCCCAGCCCAGGAAGACCCATTCAGTATGCAGATGTGTGCAGGTGTGACTGAGCATCCTGTGTTTGGGGTTGTCTGAGTGAAATGCACAAGGGAGCTGTCAACTAACCCAGCTAGACATGGTTTGTAAGGTACAGATGGATTTAAGAGCAGAGAAATGCTCACTTTTTAAAAGTGGCGTTTCTAAAATAGTAATATTAAATCCAACTGCACCAGTCAGCAGGATTTTGTATTAGCATTCTGGCCATACTAAATATTACCTTGTTACTCCTTTCAGATCAGAATCTACCACTCAAACAGTATATGAGGTTAGCCCTAATGTTAGCCTATGAAAGGAGCAGGCCTCACAGCAGTGTAAAACAAATGTAGGAGTTTTACACTACCAGAACATATAAACTACACAGGTGCATGTCCTGCCTTTTCCCTACATCGCACCCTGTCCTATGGGTTACCTAGGGCCTAACTTAGGGGTGACATATGTAGAGAGAGAATGCTTATTTTATTAGTTAATTAAAACCATAAAAGTAATCCTTCAACATAAAATTTGACAGAACCATGTTAATAAACTGAAACATACATATTACATAAATTAAAAAAACTGGGAAGAGTTAAATACATTCTACAAATTTGAATTACTCCTGCTTGACTCTGGTTACTGGTGCAAGATTTCATGGTGGACTAGCTGCGTGACCAGCGATGTTACCAAAATACCTTTCTTTCTTTGATGTGTTTACTCAGAGTCAATGGATTTTGTCTCTATTTGGCCCTCCCTATCACAGGCTTGTTTCAGCAGATGTTATTTTACCGGAATAGATTTCCAAACATTTAACCAATCTAATATTCAATATGGTGTTTTCTGGATTGAATGCTTCAATTAGTGCTTGTCTGCAGGATCTAATCCCTAAGCCATTTAGTTCTTTTTTCAGTAAGCATTTTCTTTCTACAGCCAGGGCGGGGCAAATGCAGACCACATGCACCAAATTTTCTACCGCCAGATGACAGAGGCGGCACTCATGCATGCCCGCTCGTGGCCCCTTCTTCCAATTTGGCATGAGGTCTGGCGTTGAAACTTCAGCCAGCCTAAGCCTTAGAAAGCGTTGCTTAATTTTCCATGAATAGGGGGCAGCCATAAGTGATGATTCTTTAAGAGTTTTATACGATTTGAGAATCAACCAGCCATGTGACCTTTTGGTCATAGCCTCTCTGTCTTTTAACCAGCTATGTAGTTTACTTGACTTATTGAAGGCTTTGTTAAAAGCCGGCGTGGAAAGAGACTGATCCCATACCTCACCTAGGTTCAAGAGACTTATACTCTTTTCCAGATACCTTTTGTAGTTTCCATTCCCTCTTTCTAAGGTGATTTCCGGCCAGACTAGATTGGCTAAAGACCCTTTTTGGGCGCAACTCACCTTGTAACAACATTTGATGAATGCTGCAGGGCGAGCCAGCGACTGCTTAACTAACATAAATTCTAGTCTGACCTGGGCTGCGGAGGCATGCCTTGGTAACCGAAAGACACGCTTGTACGTCTTTATCAAAAGCTTCTCCAAGAGAGCTTCCTTCATACCCCTCATTATTTCTGCCCCATATGAGAGGGTTGGCAATAATTTTGCTCTCATTATGGCTGTCAAGGGGTTCAAGGCATGGCCACAGATTGAATTAGAGAGCTTGCAAAAGGCATAAGCAAGTGTCTGCGCCTTATTTTTTATTGCTTCGTTTTGTGGCGCGAAGTTGCACCTGACATCAACCACGACTCCTAGGTATCTATAGGAGGTTACTTCCTCCAAAGTCTTTTCATTTAGGTACCATTTACGCTGGCTGGTGGATCTGCGATTTATAGTAATCATTTTAGATTTGTTGTGGTTGATTTCTAATTCATTTGTCCTTGCAAACTCTTCTAATTTGTTTAGCAGTTTTTGCATGCCTGTTCTGGTGTTGCTAATTAGTAATAGGTCATCTGCATATAACATATTAGATAGTTGCTGGCCGCCTAGAGAGGGGGAATGGGATGATTCCATGTTTAACTTTGCAGACAGATCTGCTATATACAGGTTAAAGAGAATTGGGGCCAATACACAGCCTTGTTTAACACCAACTGTTGTTTTAACCGCCCTGGATAGATGTGAGCCACGCCCTAGTTTTACCTTCACCCATGTATCAGAATAACTCATTTCAATAGCTTTTAAAAATAGTAACTGGTAGCCCCCAAAGCTGTAGTTTAGCCCACACTACGGGGGACACAATCAAAGGCAGCTTTAAAGTCAACAAAACACAGATAGGTGGGAGTCTTGGTTGCTTTTTCTCTGTTGGTAATAAGTCCTAGTGCTATGAGGTTTGTTAGTGTTCCTTGATGTTTAGTAAAACCGCTTTGATTGAACGCAGAATGTTTTTGTCTGTAATCCAAGTCTCTAGGTGGTTTAACACACAAGATGAGAAATACTTAAGGTCGACATCTAGGAGAGCTATACGTCTGTAAATACTTGGAGAAGCCGCGTTCCCAACTTTGTAGATGGGGTGAATTATTGAGCCTCTCCAGGTTGCTGGGACAATTCCCGTTGTGAACACACAGTTGAACATTGCTGCCTGGAACTTGGCCCATCTTTCTGTTTCCTGTTTAAACAGTGCCTGTGGTAAGCCGTTAGGCCCTGGAGCACAATCAGTTCGCGACTTCCCAATGATATTTATTCATTCTGATGCTGAGATCTTCAGGCTTTCTACAACCTCGGGTTCCTGGATTTTCAAAAACCCCTGGGTTTGCGGCACGATTTCGGTGTCCAACTCCTTTAGATGCGACTTTAAATGGCACACCCATGCTTCCTCTGATATATTTGCATTATTAGCTGCCATTGGACCCTTGTCCATTGTACTAATGATTTTCCAGAATCTTTTGGGGTCAGATGATTTAGATGCATAATGTAGTTTGGCCCAGAGCGTCTCCTGCTGATGTTTTTTAAAGGACCATAATTCACCTTTTAATAGTTTCCTTTGCTCTCGCAAGGCAGCCAGTAGTGATCCATTGTCTGGGAATTTACGCATTTGCCTTAGTAGTTTACCTACAGTTGCTTTCCTTCTCCGAACAGGCTGCGGTAGATGTAAACACTTTTGGTGGATCAATTGTGCCCCCTTTCTCGTGTTTCCTACGGTGTTTTTATTAATAAGGTCGATGGCAAAGTTCTCCCAGACCGTTGTCAAATTCACCCTGCACGTGGCCATTGATTCTAGCCTTAGTAGAGCCTCTTCCGCTTGGCTTTCAATGGTATCGGATGACCATTTAAGTCGTTTTAGGTTTTCGGAGCCAATTACCCTACCAGGGCTACCGCTTTCTCTGGCTTGTATGGTGATGAGCAGATCCCCATTACCTGTGGCTTGTGATCACTTTCTGCTCGGTCCAAAATGCTGAAGTTACTCACTAATGTATACAGGGCGGGAGTTACCAGTGTATAGTCAAGGTGGGAGACTGTTTTCCCGGAGGATCTTGTCCATGCTGGTGGGATGTCAGGCAACTTTCGACCATTTAATGCAAAAAGGCCTACAGCTTCACAGGTGTGTATAAAACTCTCACCTAATTTGTCTTTCCTGCTTTTTGTTTGGAGGGTTTGGGCGGGCACTGTTGCCACTGTTTGGATGTGATTTTCACCAGGAATGTGGAATAAGTTGAGGTTGAAATCACCCGATATTAGCCAATATGCCGATTGTACCGTACTTTTCATCCTTATCAGTTGGTTTAATAACTTATTTACTTCAATTGTTTTGGTTTTTGGATTGGTGTATATATTGACTAAGATCAGTGGTTCCTGTATATTCTTTCCCCATCCATCAAACCTGACTAGTTGAAAGGGTAGATCTTCCTCCTTGTGCTCTGAGATCTTTGCTAGGATGCTTTTGCTAATATATATCACTAGGCCTCCCTTTGGCTGGCTGGGCCTGTTCGTTTTTGTGGCTGGACTGAGATATTCTATAAATCCTACTAATGGTATTGATTCCATCGCCCAGGGTTCCTGTAGGAGTATACTATCAAAGGCGCTAAAAAACATTGTTACCTCTGGATCCTCCATTTTTGCCCGCAGGCTGCCTATGTTCCATGAGCAGATGTTCAATAGGCCTTGTGGGGATGATTCTTCAGCTGTTCAGCTGTTACCCATTGCTCCTGGGAGAGGAGCAGATGCTACCCATTTCCTTCCGTGGTGGGATCTCTGACCTCAAACCAGTCTTTTCCTGCCTTCTTCTTTCCAAATTTGGACTTTCAACGGGGATTTGGGAAGTCTTCTCTCGCTAATCGTTTCTTCAGAGGCTCTGGTGTAAGGGGTGGCTGCGCATGCTCCATGCGAGACGGACCACATGCCTTTGGGCGTTTCCAGATGTTGAGAGTCTAATAGTGGGGTTGGATATCGCTCACCTTTGTAGATGACCACCTCAATACCCCAGGCTTTCAAAAGGTCCTTTCTCTCCATAATCTGTTTTGGTAGGACTGGCGCTGCAAAGATACTAAGCGTCGGGTCCGTGTGTTGGCTTCCTCTGGCTTGGATAAATTTAATTGCAGCAATGTCATCCAAAGCCACGTGCTGTAGATCTGGGAGGGTGACATATGTAGAAAAAGGGGAGTTTAAGGCTTGGCAAGTACTTTTAAATGCCAAGTCGAAGTGTCAGTGACACTGCAAACACAGGCCTTGCAATGGCAGGCCTGAGACATGGTTAAGAGCCTACGTATGTGGGTGGCACAACCAGTGCTGCAGGCCCACTAATAGCATTTAATCTACAGGCACATGTAGTGCACTTTACTAGGGACGTATAAGTAATTTGAATAAGCCAATTGGGTCTGAGCCAATGTCACCATGTTTTAAGGGAGAGAGCATATGCACTTTAGCACTGGTTAGCAGTGGTAAAGTGTGCAGTCCTAAAACCAGCAAAACCAGCAAAAAACAGTGTCCAAAAAGTGGAGGGAGGCAGGCAAAAAGTTAGGGGTGACCACCTTAAGGCTGTCAGGTCTAACAGTAGTATTTAATACACACACACTTATCTTACCATCTAATTTGTGATGTAAAGATACCACGAGGTGAAACATCGCAGTGTTAAGGGACTCACAATGTAATCTACTGTAAAGTAGTGAGTTGCACTGCAACAGCTGTCCTTCCATATGTGAAGCCCATTCATGTCCTTGCATTTATTCTAAATAAACCATGCTCAGTGGACTGGTGAACAACATGCATCTTGTTGTTAAAGCAATTCGCCACATTTTGTACAATGCTCCTGATTTAGTTGAGGATCATGTAAAATGGTAGTTGCTTATCCTAGCCAAAACAATTTATCCATCATCCACCGGAATAACTTTTACTGAATCAATTTTAATGTGTTTGATTTTGCTGTATGATTTGTAAATAGTTCTATACCAAGTTCCGGTCATCAGGGGCCACTGACGTGGCACTTCGTGTTGGGCTCCGGTTGCCCGTACAATATACTAACAGTCCAACCAATCACAAGAGTCGACACGGACTCCAAACTGCAAGTGCAGAAATCGGTGTTTAATATGTTGGCTTCAACAATGCGTTTCGGCCATAGCCTTGTTAACGGATATTAGTTGAAGTGATTGCAGCCATGTTTAACCGGTTCTGTGCCACGGACGTAATGGTTACGTCCTGCGGCACAGTGCTAGCACTCCCTCTGTGGGCTTCCCTCCCACCCCACCAAGGCTTCCACCCCCGACCCCCCCTGACCCCCCAGTGACGTCTGATGATGTCAGCGCGCATTCAGAGGCCACTTGCCCATCGCGCTGGAAGCTCAGCTTCCAGCGCGATCGGAAGAGAAATGCAAAGCATTTCTCTTCCGATCATGTGATGGGGGTCCTGAGAGGCTTCAAAGGGAAGGAAAGGAATTTCCTTCCCTTTGAAGTCTCTCAGAGCATTTCAAAAGCCGGATTGTAAAGCAATCCGGCTTTTGAAATGCCCACTAGACACCAGGGATTTCTTTCAAAATTGAAACTGGCATGAGGGGGGCGACCCCTTGGGCAAGGGTCGCTCCCCAGGGGGGCAATATTTTTCAAGGCCTTATCCACGCAAGTGAGGTACCATTTTTATCGGGAGACGTGGGGGAACACAGAATAGCAAAACAGGTGTTATTGCCCCTTGTCTTTCTCTTCATTTTTTCCTTCCAAATGTAAGACACTGTGTAAAAAAGACGTCTATTTGAGAAATGCCCTGTAATTCACATGCTAGTATGGGCACCCCGGAATTCAGAGATGTGCAAATAACCACTGCTTCTCAACACCTTATCTTGTGGCCATTTGGGAAATACAAAGGTATTCTTGATACCTATTTTTCACTTTTTATGTTTCAGCAAATGAATTGCTGTATACCCGGTATAGAATAAAAACCCATTGCAAGGTGCAGCTCATTTATAGGCTCTGGGTACCTAGGGTTCTTGATGAACCTACAAGCCCTATATATCCCCGCAACCAGAAGAGTCCAGCTGACGTAACGGTATATTGCTTTTAAAAATCTGACATCGCAGGAAAAAGTTACAGAGTAAAACGTGGAGAAAAATGGCTGTTTTTTCACCTCAATTTCAATATTTTTTTATTTCAGCTGTTATTTTCAGAAATGTTTAGCTTTCTGGGATCCAGCATTGGTTTCTCACCCATTTCGGCCACTAACTGGAATGAGGCTGAAACCACAAAAAATAGTCAAAATGGGGTATGTCCCAGTAAAATGTCAAAATTGTATTGAAAAATTGGGTTTTCTAATTCAAGTCTGCCTGTTCCTGAAAGCTGAGAAGATAGTGATCTTGCCACCGCAAACCTGTTGTTGATGCCATTTTCAGGGAAAAAACCACGAGCTGGCTTCTGCATCCCTTTTTTCCCATTTTTTTGAAAAAAAAACATTTTCACTCTATTTTGGCTAATTTATTGGTCTCCTTCAGGGGAACCCACAAAGTCTGGGTACCTCTAGAATCCCTAGGATGTTGGAAAAAATGGACGCAAATTTGGCATGGGTAGCTTATGTGAACAAAAGGTTATGAGGGCCTAAGCGCGAACTGCCCCAAAAAGCCAAAAAAAGGCTCAGCACAGGAGGGGAAAAGGCCTGGTAGTGAAGGGGTTAAAGTGAAACAGTGTGAAAATCAAAAATGGACTACAACTGGTATCTCATGCTGATGTACTGAACAGCCGCTGTCTTAGCATGTTGCAATTCACATCAATGATAATAAAACATCGGTTACACTTTCTCAAATCAATCATCTGGTAAAAACAAAAGTAAAAAAAAATCACAAATAATATTTATCAGTATATACCGAATGCCCTAAATATCCTGACTGCAAGTTTGAATTATCCTGTAACCAAATGTGATATTGGTCTCTATGATCACTGCTCAATCAATATGCACATTGCTAATTGAATCTACATTGGTGCAAATAAACTAATATTGCGTTCATAAATATGATTTATCATTGCAAATGATCTAGCTTGTGTCAGTAGGATAGAATTCTAACTGACATACAATGTGTCACTTCGAGTCCCAAGGGGATAAAATGCCTTCTCAGTACGATATCATTAAGGGGTCATTACAACATTGGCGGTAAAAGCCGCTTACCGCCGTGCAGAAGACCGCCAATACACCGCCGCGGCCGCGGAAATCCGCCACAGCTATTATGACCCACATCTCGGAATCCACCGAAATTCAGACACCCACACAAGTCGGCCACACCAAAGGTCAGTGATAAACTGGTGAAAACAAAACCTCCACCGTCACACCAACAGAAACACGCCCATGCTATCACGACCCACGAATCCACGCCGCGCTCAAAATACACACACATATACAAAACACCGCCACATTGGACAATTCGAAATACACACACCTGATACACATACACACACCGCTCCCACACACCCAACACAATATAAAACACACACCCACATCACCCACAAACCCCTACGACCAAAAAATCTGAAAGAATGCCAGAGAGAGAGCACAGAATAGACTACCCCACCACACAGAGGCACACAACACCATCACCCACACAACATCCACGCACAAAACACCACACACCACTACACATCACCACACTCATCACCACATACACCACCCCACATATCACCTACACCACCCCATGGCACGCCAAAGACACCCCAGGTTCTCCGAGGAGGAGCTCAGGGTCATGGTGGAGGAAATCGTACGGGTAGAGCCACAGCTATTTGGATCACAGGTGCAGCACACCTCCATAGCTAGGAAGATGGAGCTATGGCGAAGAATAGTCGACAGGGTCAACGCAGTGGGACAGCACCCAAGAAATAGGGAGGGCATCAGGAAGAGGTGGAACGACCTACGGGGGAAGGTGCGTTCCGTGGTCTCCAGGCACAACATCGCGGTACAGCGGACTGGCGGCGGGCCCCTTCCTCCTCCCCCACAACTAACAACATGGGAGGAGCAGGTCTTGACCATTATGCATCCTGAGGGCCTCCGAGGAGTCGGTGGAGGAATGGACACTGGTAAGTCAAATCTTAACTATCATATCCCCCACCCTACCTGCATGCTATCACAGACCCCCACCCTCACCCCCTCCCCTATCACTCCAACTCCTCACTAATGTACTAATAACACAAACCACCCATCCCAACACCAAGCCCTGCATGACACAACAAAGCATGGACCCCCCTCACTAAAGCATGCCCACGGCACATACCCATAACACCCCCCCAACCATCATCACACAAGCCCCCACACAGGAATGCTAGCACTGGGGTACATGATCTCCCACCCATTGCACACCATGACACACACACATGCAATAATCATACTTTTACACCCCTGCAGGACCACTACCTAACGTCACCAGACAGGAGGGTCCAAACATCTCCACCCCACCCACAGAAGAGGCCCACAGTGAAGACAGCAGCTCTGGCCAACTGGATCCAGATGACCAGCCCGGACCATCGTGGGCCTCGGGACAGTCGGTTACCCTCGCACAGGCACAGCCCAACACAGACCTTCCACCCTCTGGAAACACCAGCACAGCACCCACCCAGCGGGCCTATACCTCCGTACCCAGGACACGTCAATCAGCTGTGTGTCCACCACTACAGGGAACCCAGGATAACCCACCACCCCAACAACAACAGGGACCTGGGGACAGTGGTAGTGGGCACAAGGTCCAGGGGACGGAGGCACAGGAACACAGGGGAACTGGGAGGGCTGCCGTGCGACAGGGGGCGGACAGGCCAAGGGAACCCACTCTCCACGAGGCCCTCTCCTCCATCATGGGAGCATACCACCACTCCCAGGAGACGATGACTACGGTTCTGGCCAAGTTTCAGGAGACCCAGCGCCTGCAGGAGGAACAGTATTTGGGCTTCAGGGAGGAACTCAGAACCATCAGCTCCGCCCTGGGCACCATTGTAGGGGTGCTGAAGAACATACAGAACACCATGAGGGACACCGTGGCACTCCAAGGGGCCCCTGACACTAGCATCGATGATGAACTGCCCACCACCTCCGCTGGCGCTAGTGGACAGGACGCCCCGCCACAGGACCACCACACCAGCACCCCACCCCCTGCAGATGGAGAACCACCCCACAAGCGGTCCCTGAGATCCAGGAACAGGACAGAGCACGATGGCAAGACCCACGCCAAGAAATAAGACCACCCTGATTGCCATCCCACTGTCCCACTTTGTAACCCTGTACATATTGGAAATGCCCCAGCTCCACTTCCTATGCCCATATGGGCAGTGCACCTGTGAGACTAATAGACTGGACTCTGCCATGGACATTCCTCCACCATCACCCCTCACCAGTTTACCACCCCCTCCAATAATTAGCACTTCAATAAACACCCTTGAACCACAAAACAATCTGGTGTCAGTCTGTGATTTAGAAAATGTGTATTAGGAATGACAGAGACAAAATCCGTTCACAATGGTAATCTCAACATACCTATGTCACACATCACAAGTACATGAAGGATGCAAGCAGATGACACACGTTGGTAACCACGCCTGTGAAACCGTAATGGAAATGTACAACTCACTTACCAAATACTGCTTGAAATTGACAGACAGGATAGAGGTAGAAGTGTGAAAGTACTTGTAGTAGTCAAGAAAGTGTTCTCACCTGTGTGTCACTGGAAATATTGCTGTATGACTGAGTCCCTGTTGTCAATGTCTTCTTCCTCTGCTTCCTCCTCATCACTGTCCACAGGCTCCACAGCTGCCACAACACCGTCATCTGGACCATCCTCCTGCAGAAAAGGCACCTGGCGTCGCAAAGCAAGATTGTGAAGCATACAGCAGGCGATGATGATCTGGCACACCTTCCTTGGTGAGTAGAATATGGAACCACCTGTCATATGGAGGCACCTGAACCTGGCCTTCAGGAGGCCGAAGGTGCATTCGATCACCCTTCTAGTCCGCCCATGGGCCTCTTTGTAGCGTTCCTCTGCCCTTGTCCTGGGATTCCTCACTGGGGTCAATAGCCATGACAGGTTGGGGTAACCAGAGTCCCCTAATAGCCACACCCAGTGCCTCTGGAGTTGACCCATCACATAAGGGATGCTGCTATTCCGCAGGATGTAGGCGCCATGCACTGAGCCAGGGAACATAGAATTTACCTGGGAGATGTACTGGTCTGCCAAACATACCATCTGTACATTCATCGAATGATAACTCTTCCTGTTCCTGTACACCTGTTCACTCCTGTGGGGGAGACCAGAGCTACATGGGTCCCATCAATGGCACCTATGATGTTAGGGATATGTCCAAGGGCATAGAAGTAACCTTTAACAGTAGCCAAATCCTCCACCTGAGGGAAAACGATGTAGCTCCTCATGTGTTTCAGCAGGGCAGACAACACTCTGGACAACACGTTGGAAAACATAGGCTGGGACATCCCTGATGCCATGGCCACTGTTGTTTGAAATGACCCACTTGCAAGGAAATGGAGCACTGACAGCACCTGCACTTGAGGGGGGATTCCTGTGGGATGGCGGATTGCTGACATCAGGTCTGGCTCCAACTGGGCACACAGTTCCTGGATTGTGGCACGGTCAAACCTGTAGGTGATGATTAAATGTCGTTCCTCCATTGTCAACAGGTCCACCAGCGGTCGGTACACCGGAGGATTCCGCCATCTCCTCACATGTCCCAGCGGACGGTGCCTAGGAAGGACAAAAGCGACCACACAGTCAAGCAACTCAGAGGTATGTACCCACAGCTACACAGAACACGAAACATAATCCAAAAAGTTGTCTGTAAGAGTGTTGAGTCCAGGCCTAGGTATGTGTGACGCAGTTGAAAATGAAGCCATGTGGGCCCCTGATATGGCGGCTGCCTGACCTCTAAACTGGGACAATTGGATGTGAGGTAACTGCGCTGGCGTTGTACACCGTCGCGGTAGGCGGTCGAAGACCGCTGCGCAATGCTGCATTGGTTAACATTGGACCCTATGGGTCCCAGGAGCCAATGAAGAAGTGCGCCGGCGGTGATGATACGCACCGCCGCGGACGTCACCACCGCGGATGTGACCGCCATTTTCTATCTGTTCAATCACTCGATACCTGATCTTCGACAGGAGAGGACCTATACTGCAAGTGCTGCTGTGACCTCGGTCTGGAAGAGACAATGGCACGTGCGTCTGGGGAAAGGCCCCCTGCCTTCACTGCACAGGAGTTGGAGAAGCTCGTGGACAGGGTCCTCCCCCAGTACATGCTACTCTACGGTCCTCCAGACCAACAGGTGAGTACATAGGGTGCAAGTTGTATGGGCTATGCCTGGGTGGAAAGGGCTGGTTGTAAGAAGGAAGGGGGCAGAGTTCTGCGAGCATGAAGGACTGTGAATGCATGTGCCACATGGCAAGGGCAGGGATGTGGGCCACTCACTTCGACGGTGCAGTTGGTAATGACTGCTCTTCTTCCCCTGTACATGTCATGTAGGTCAAGGACGTCCGGACCCTGGGGGTCCACCAGAGACGGAACACCCACTGCCGTAAAAGATGGGAGGACATTCGCCGCTGGAGCAAGAAGACGGTGGAGGCTCAGCTAGGGATGGCCTCCCAACGTGGGAGGGGTGCCCGTCGCACCATGACCCCCCTGATGTTCCGGATCCTGGCGGTGGCCTACCCTCAGTTGGATGGGCGCTTGAGGGCATCACAGCAGACACAAGGGGGTGCGTACACTCTCATTCAGCTGACTTTGCGCGCAGTGGAGGGGTCTGGGTGGGGGAGGAGGGCTGTGGGTTTCCCTAGGCCAGGGCGAGTACCGTAGGCTAGGCCCCTACGTAATGCAGGCCATGTGGCACTCCACCCCACCTCTGTAGAGTGCCAAGTATAGGTATACATGCCCCTGTGTCATCTATGTGTGCAGATGTCCACCATAGCCATGTAGGCCATATCCCAAGAACTGCATCTGTAGAGCCCAACAGCGCGGCGTAGTGCAGGGGGCTGCTGTGTCTGTATTGTCCGCCAACGGTAGCGGTAAGCCATGCACTCAACATGTCTTTCTTCTGTCGTTCCCCCCCCTTTTTGTGCTCTCTCTGTTCTTTTGTGCATCAGCATCATCATGCGGAGGTACAGTGGGACCGGAGCGCGAGGGGGCTGCATCCCACATGGCCATGGAGGGCCACACCACGGACTCAGAATATACCAGTGGGACGGAGGGCGAGGGGAGCTTCACGGCGGTCACTGGATCAGCAACCAGCGACACGGACTCGTCCTCCCATGGGAGCTCCCTTGTGGTGGGGGCAACATCTGTGCCCCCCACTTCTACAGGTACAGCCGCCACCCCCCCTACCAGCACCACCCTCCCAGCAGCCCCTTAGCCTTCGCCCGTGCCCGCTCACCCAGGAGGGTGGGCATCACCTTCGCCCCAGGCACCTCAGCCCCTGTCACCTCTGCTGCCCTCAGTGAGGAGGCCATTGACCTCCTCCGGTCACTCCCTGTTGGGCAGTCTACCATTGTGAATGCCATCCAGGGTGTAGAGAGGGAGTTGCAACACACCAATGCATTCCTGGAGGGCATTCATTCTGGTCAGGCTGCCCATCATTGAACCCTGCAATCTCTGGTCTCAGCACTGATGGCAGCCATTGTCCCTGTCTCTAGCCTCCCCCCTCCAACTTCCTCCACCCAGACCCAATCCCCTGTACCTCTGCCTATCCCAAGCACACCATCAGACCAGCCTGCACACAC
Source organism: Pleurodeles waltl (assembly GCF_031143425.1). NCBI lineage: Eukaryota > Metazoa > Chordata > Amphibia > Caudata > Salamandridae > Pleurodeles > Pleurodeles waltl. The sequence goes on from NC_090445.1 coordinate 1,464,839,851, forward strand.
CTCAACACACAAGGGGAGCTCAGGCAAACATAGGCACCACACATCCCACAGGCACTCACACAAGCATCACCCACATACAGACACAGCAACATCCACTGCCTCCACTGTGTCCCCCTCCTCGTCGTTTCCCTCCTCCCTCCCAGTGTCGTCTACACTCTCAGCCACTAGGACTCGCACCAGCACACCCACCACCACACCCCGCTCACCTGCACTTACCACCCCCACTACCATTTACACGTCCCCTGTGTCCTCTCCCAGTGTGTCTGTGACGCCCCCTCCCAAAGTACACAAACGCGGGCACACACACACCCAACATCCATCCACCTCACGACAGCCTCCAGAACATGCACCTGCACCCAAATCATCAAAACGTACACCTCCTACAACCACCTCCTCTTCCTCCACTCCCAGACCCCCTCCAGCTACCCGTCCCAGTGTTCGTCAGAAACTTTTCCTGAGCAACGTTGACCTCTTTCCCACCACCCCCCCCTCCAATTAATAGGTCACGTACTAGCACCTCAGCCAAAAAATCTCCGGTACTAGTGGTGCCTGTTAGAGGTATGTGGAGTGCACCGGGCACCCAGTGTGACACGGAGCCAAAGCACAGCCAGTCCCCCCCCTGTGAAGCACCAGAAGTTGGACAGTGCCCGACGGTATAGGGGGAAGACTCCAGCCGGCAAAGCCGCTCACAAGGGTCCCGGGGGGAGTGTCGACTCAGCTGTGACTCCTCCCAAGGTGTGGAAGGGGCAGAAGAAAGCGCCAAAGTCTGGGAAGAGCAGCACGGCGGAGAAGGCCGCCATCATCCCCGCTGCCCAGGAGGCCTCCGCCAGCCCGATCGTCACTGGTCAGGAGACCACCGCCAGAGTCAGTGCCCAGGAGGGCAGTCCCATCGTCACTGGTCAGGAGACCACCGCCAGAGTCAGTGCCCAGGAGGGCAGTCCCATCGTCACCGGTCTGGAGACCACCGCCAGAGTCAGTGCCCAGGAGGGCCCCGGCAGCCACAGCCCCGCTGGGCAATGAGGGACCTCCATGGCAAACACCACTGAACAGGTCAGAGACAGCAAAGTCAAGCTCCGCTGAACAGGGCAAAGACCGCCATGGCAAGCACCGCTGAATAGGGCAAGCACCACTGAACAGGGCAAAGACCACCATGGCTAGCACCGCTGAACAGGTCAGAAACTACAAAGTCAAGCACCGCTGAACAGGGCAAAGACCGCCATGGCAAGCACCGCTAAACAGGGCAAGCACCGCTGAACAGGGCAAAGACCGCCATCGCAAGCACCGCTGAACAGGGCAAAGACCGCCATGGCAAGCACCGCTGAACAGGGTAAGCACCGCTGAACAGGGCAAAGACCGCCATGGCAAGCACAGCTGAATAGGTCAGAAACTGCAAAGTCAAGCACCGCTGAACAGGGAAAAGACCGCCATCGCAAGCACCGCTGAACAGGGCAAACACCGCCAACTAAAGCACCGGTGGACCATGTGCGGCAGGGGCAGTGACGGAACTGGGACCGTCACGGGGAGAGTGCTGCACTCTGGGCACCAGTCCCCCCCCAGAACCAGTGGAGAACAGCATCCACTACCTCAGTCCTTAACAGGATGAAGCACTCTGGGCACCTGTGCACCTCCAGAACCTGTGGAGAACAGCATCCACTACCTCTGTCCTTAACAGGATGAAGCACTCTGGCCACCTGTCCCCCTCCAGAACCAGTGGAGAGATCCATCCACTAACTCTGTCCTTAGCAGGATGAAGCACTCTGGGCACCTGTCCCCCTCCAGAACCAGTGGAGACTGTCATCCACTTGAGAGACTGTGGCTTTGCACTCCCCAGGATAAAGCAGTGGGAAAACCACCCACTATAGAGACTTGTGAGACTGTGGCTTTGCACTCCCCAAGATACAGCAGTGGGAAAACCACCCACTATAGAGGCTTGTGAGACTGTGGCTTTGCACTCCCCAGGATAAAGCAATGGGAAAACCACCCACTATATAGACTTGTGAGACTGTGGCTTTGCACTCCCCAGGATACAGCAGTGGGCAAACCACCCACTATAGAGACTTGTGAGACTGTGGCTTTGCACTCCCCAGGATAAAGCAGTGGGAAAACCACCCACTATAGAGACTTGTGAGACTGTGGCTTTGCACTCCCCAGGATAAAGCAGTGGGAAAACCACCCACTATAGAGACTTTTGAGACTGTGGCTTTGCACAACCCAGGATGGTACAGTGGGAAAACCACCCACTATAGAGACTTGTGAGACTGTGGCTTTGCACTCCCCAGGATGGTACAGTGGGCATCCCACCCACTGTAGAGACTTGAGAGACTGTGGCTTTGCACTCCCCAGGATACATCAATGGGCATGGAGCCCCCTCGTGGATCTGGCGTGGTGCTGTCATCCGGCTGAGGTGCACCCCCTTCCCTGAGGTGCCTGTTGTATTTCGATCTGATGCCCCAGCAGTGTTCTCTCCGTTTTGCTCAGGTATCTAGTGTGGGCCTTGCCCATGCATTTTGGGACCAGTGGTCCACAGACATTGAATGGTGCATACCTGCACTACTAATCGTGATGTATATTTTGTTAAATGTGTATATATATCTGTATATATTAGCTTACTGTATTTTTATACATTACAATGGTTGCACTCCTTTCATTTTGTCTTTGCTATTTTCCGGGGGGGTTGGGGGTTGTTACTGTGATGTTTGGATGTGCATTGGTGTGTGTGTTGTAGTGGGTGAGGATCGGGGTGGGGGTGTTGCGTGTGTGTCCGTGACTTTTGCCTCCCCCCTCCCCTATGTCGTAGGTGCAGTACTCACCGTTGTCTTCGGCGCCGGCGTTGCTGATGATCATACAGGAGCAGGAAGACTATCGCAGGGAGTATTTGGAGTTCCGGCTCCATGGTGCCCTCCTTCCTCGTGGAGTGTTTGAGGTGAGCGTTTTCCCATTGAAATGACTGTTTCCGCCGTGTTTTTATCCACGGTGAATCCGCCCCGGAAAAGGTGGTGGATTGGTAGGTTGTGATACTGTGGGCGGTACTTTGTCTCCCGCCTGTCTGTTGGCGGTGACCGCCGCGCTGCTTGTCTGTACTGCCGTGGCGGTCGGAGTGTTAAAGTGGCTGTCTTTGTTGGCGGTTTCCGCCACGGTCATAATTCCCTTTTTTTTCCACCGGTCTGTTTGCGGTCTTAACGCCGCTTTAACACCGTCCGCCAGGGTTGTAATGACCACCTTAGTGTCCAAAAACAGAGCATATACACCATGTTGTCGCCATGTGGGCTGAAAATAGTCTCACCGAAGGAACAGAATGTACAGAATTATACTGATTCAGTCAAAAAACAAATATTGTACAGTACCATAGAAATTAATTTGAGGACCAAAGGCTAAAGTACTTCTTTAGTGCAATGTTTCTTGATGCATGTGTCAAAGCCGGAAATATCGCCCATGTAGGCTAGTAATAAACTAACCCCGAGTACAGATTGTTCATTGTAACAATAACTCCAATGGAATAATGACAATTGTAAAAACAAACTAAAATCCCATGTGGGGAATACTAAACTGACACTGAATTAACTGGTTGAAGTGCAACTATGGTTTCTGGCGATACTGGAAAGAATGATACCTGAGTAAAATGAAACAAAAGTGATTGTTAAAAAACTTCAACCTCTAAAAAAATATACGTAATAACAGCTGATGCAAACAGCAAAATGTACTCAACAATAAGAACGTTGAGCTCCAACATAGAGTATGGCAAGGTCCATCTACAAACTTACTCCAAATGGACTGATAGCTCCTCACTGGAATTGAGGCCCCTAAGGATAAAAACATCAAAACTAATGATATATCTGGATTTCAGAATCCGAAGTTTGTGTTCACCTCTAATATCACATCCTATGGCATCAATAACAACAAATCTTATGAGTTTTTCATTACATTCATGGTACTCCTCAAAATGTCTGGCCACGGGTTACTGACAATTCTTGTTTTTGACCGCTCTCATACGAGGATTCTCTTTTTTGCCTTATGTATGGTACTACTTACATACAATTTGTCAGAATGACAAATCAAACAATAGACACAATATTTAGTGTTGCATGTATACCATTTTCTAAATGATGATATCTATTTTTGTTGGTGTCCACTGTTTGTTGCAGCTCCTATGTTGTGCACAAGCTTTGCAGTTCATACAGCAAAAAGAAATCAACTCTGTATATGGAAAAGCATGCAGATCTATAGAGGAGGCACATTAAAGTATGAATCACTTGTCATTTGTTAACTTCTTTGGTACTTTGACACTTCATACAGTACACCCTGGCATCATGACAATATGTCAATGACAAACCTAATTGAACAACGCATGAGAATTAAATGTATTCAGCACTTACCATCATACAGCTTACAGTGCTCTTCCACCTGGCAATGCAGATCCAGGTAGATGGTTTGGAGGACCATCCTGTGTAGTAAGTTGAGCCGCGGTTGACTATTCTGAGCCTGGGTGGACTGTCCAAAGTTATTCGGGTCCTTGATCCAGGCCGCACACTGGAAGTCCTCCCAGCACTTACTAGACTGTCAGCACTGCGGTTGGCAACATCCTCTGCAACTCCTGGAGCTATCCTTTCAGATGGCCAGGTTCTTGTTCCTTGCCAGCTGGGTACCTCCCATAAAGCTGAAGATATTTGTGGAGGACTCTCTCCTTTATATCTTCAATGTCGTTTTTGAGGAAGTTGGGTACCGTCTTGCATCTATATTTGGCCAGCCTCGGAGTACTGGAACAAACTTCAGCACCAGGATTAAAGTTGATTGTGATTCTTTTAAAGTATGGCTCAGGAGCAGCCATTTCAGCACTTCTGCTGTATAACCTCCAGTCTATCATGATTAGCATAGGATTTCACCTACCGGATGGGGGCAAGTATCCCAGAATAATGAGTGTCACTCTAATGGTGTCGTGTCCCATTTGGAAAGGGGTTTCTGTTAGGAGCGTAATTCTAAGGCAAGCAGGTGTGTATTTCGGTGTGTGCAACCTAAATGTATAAACACACCTCATGGGGGGATGATTCCTAGTATAAAGATAGAAAATATCACACCAATACTGTTTATTTCACGGTTGTTTGTACAACATTGTGCTTGGAAAAATCCATTTATTTTATTATGTGTTGGCTTTTTGAGTGTCATTGTGTGGATGTGTGTGTTTCTGGAACATATTTGTGGGTGTAGAGTTATAGGTGATCACAGATTTGGCATGTGTATTTTTAGGAATATGTATTTCTTATCAACGTTTACAACACAAACAGAACTACATCTGCAGAGTGGTAAGCACTCATGGCAGCGATCTCTGCACATGAGGTAATTACATGTACACCTGTAGCTCTACACCTGGATGAATTGGTGGAGTAGTCCTGCAGCACGTGCTTATACATGCCTTTTATTAACTAACCACATGGAAGTTTACCAACATTTATCAATAAGAAAAAGTTGTAAATGTCTTTCAGTTGTTGATTCCAGTACTTTAACCCGTTCTGTGCCGAGGACGTAGTGGTTACGTCCTTCGGCACAGTGCTGCGGTGCCGAGGACGTAACCACTATGTCCTCGGCACACAGCCCAGAGGGAGCACTCTCGCTCCCTCTGCGTGCTTCCCCCCACCCCCCTGAAGTCAGGGATGGAAGGGGAAGCCCTTCCCCTTCCACCCCCGACCCCCCACCCCCCCATGACGTCAGGGCGTGAGAAAGGAAGAGGTGAGTTTCTCTTCCCGGTGGGTGGGGTTTTTGCCGAAAGAGGCACCGGGGGAAAGGAAAGGCTTTTCCTTTCCCCCGGTGTCTCTTTGAGCATTCCTTGCTGCCCGATCGCATTGCGATCGGGAGCAGGAATGCCCACTAGACACCAGGGATTTGTTTTTTTTGTATTTGTTTTGTGTATTTGTTTTGTGTTTCTTGTTTGCGGGGAGCGGCCCCTTGGGCAAGGGTCGCTCCCCTTTTGGGGGTAATTAGGTACGGCCATTTCTGCCCCCCTTGGGGGCAGATTGGCCTACTTTTTAGGCGGATCTGCCCCCAAGGGGGGCAGAAACCACTGGATCATCAGGGATGTAGATTTATTCGTATATTTATGTGGGGGGGTGCCCCCTTGGGCAAGGGGCGCCCCCCCTAAGGGGGCATAGAACTGTTGGCCTTTTCTGCCCCCCTTGGGGGCAGATCAGCCTATTATTTTTAGGTCCATCTGCCCCAGGGCAGAAGCCACTTAGGCACCAGGGATTGTGTGTGTAGTGGATGGGGGGGTGGCCCCTTGGGTAAGGGTCGCTCCCCTTTGGGGGCATGTCTTTTAGGGCCATTTCTGCCCCCCTTGGGGGCAGATCAGCCTATTATTTTTAGGCTGATCTGCCCCAAGGGGGGCAGAAACCACTAGAACGCCAGGGATTTTTTTTTATGTGTTTATTTTTGTGGGGGGGCGTCCCCTTGGGCACTGGGCGCCCCCCCAAGTGGGGCATTGACTTGTTGGCCATTTCTGCCCCCCCTGGGGGCAGAATGGCCTATTTTGTTAGGCCCACCTGCCCCCAAGGGGGGCAGAAGCCACTTAGACACCAGGGATAGTGTGTGTGTGTGTTAGTGGATGGGGGGGGCCTTGGGCAAGGGTCGCCCCCCACTTTGGGGGCACATGTACCAAGGCCATTTCTGCACCCCTTGGAGACAGACCAGCCTATTATTTTTAGGCTCATCTGCTCCTAAGGGGGGCAAAAACCACTAGAACTCCAGGGATTTTTTTAATTTGTTTATTTTTTGGGGGGGGCGTCCCCTTGGGCACGGGGCGCCCCCCCAAGGGGGGAATTGACCTGTTGGCCATTTCTGCCCCCCCTGGGGGCAGATGGGCCTATTTTTTTTAGGCCCACTTGCCCCCAAGGGGGGCAGAAGCCACTTAGACACCAGGGATAGTGTGTGTGTTAGTGGATGGGGGGGGCCTTGGGCAAGGGTCGCCCCCCACTTTGGGGGCACATGTACTGAAGCCATTTCTGCACCCCTTGGAGACAGACCAGCCTATTATTTTTAGGCTGATCTGCCCCCAAGGGGGGCAGAAACCACTAGAACGCCAGGGATTTTTTTTATTTGTTTATTTTGTGGGGGGCATTGACCTGTTGGCCATTTCTGCCCCCCCCCCCCCGGGGGCAGATGGGCCTATTTTTTTTTTTTAGGCCCACCTACCCCCAAGGGGGGCAGAAGCCACTTAGACACCAGGGATAGTGTGTGTGTGTGTGTGTGTTAGTGAAGGAGGGGGGGCCTTGGGCAAGGGTCTCCCCCCACTTTGGGGGCACATGTACCGAGGCCATTTCTGCACCCCTTGGAGACAGACCAGCCTATTATTTTTAGGCTGATCTGCCCCCAAGGGGGGCAGAAACCACTAGAACGCCAGGGATTTTTTTTATTTGTTTATTTTGTGGGGGGCATTGACCTGTTGGCCATTTCTGCCCCCCCTGGGGGCAGATGGGCCTATTTTTTTTTTTTAGGCCCACCTACCCCCAAGGGGGGCAGAAGCCACTTAGACACCAGGGATAGTGTGTGTGTGTGTGTGTGTGTGTGTGTTAGTGAAGGAGGGGGGGCCTTGGGCAAGGGTCTCCCCCCACTTTGGGGGCACATGTACCGAGGCCATTTCTGCACCCCTTGGAGACAGATCAGCCTATTATTTTTAGGCTGATCTGCCCCCAAGGGGGGCAGAAGCCACTTAGGCACCAGGGATAGTGTTGTGTGTGTTTTTTTGTATTTTTTGTTTGAGGGCTGTCCCCTTTGGCAAGGGTCGCTCCCCATGGAGACACACTACTAAAGGTATTTTCTGGCCTCCTTGGGGCAGACAGGCCTATTTTCTTAGTAGGCCCATCTGCCCCTATGGCAGAATCCACCTAGGCACCAATTTCTAAATGTTTGATGGTGGGGTGTTTGTCAACTGATGAAGTATTTGCATTTGTGATAAAAAATGTTTTCCTCCTTTTTGTTCTAGTTCAAAGCTTTTGCTTTATTTGCTGTGGCTCCTTGCGGTTTTGGTGGTGGTTGACCTGCAGTTTGCACAGTTACATGTTTTAGGTAAGTAAAAACAATTTACTCCAAAGTCGCCATGCATGAATGACATGTTTGTGGGGGGTGTACTAAATGCAGGATTGTGTGTGAAATTGTCCTTAGATTTGTGCACAATGATATTTGTTTTGTCTTATTTCTAATTTGCCTTTCTTTCTTTCTTTTTAGTGGGATATCATTGGTGATTGCTGTGTCTGTGCAGAGTAGTTGCTGGTGAATCAAGCTTTTTCAGGCAAGTGAGCGGTATAGTTTTTGAGTTTATAACTCTTACTAACAAAGCTACACTTTGTTACTTGTCTTACACAGTGCTGGTTGTTGGTGGTGAATTTGTCCAGTTAATTTTAGTAGGAGAGATCGTGGCTAGCCGCAGGATGACCGCCCAGCAGGTGGTTGGTATGCTTTTTGAGTCACAGTCTGATCATGATTATGAGACGGACTCTGCATCTGAGGCAGAGGAGGAAGTGAGAGATTCTGGCAGTGATTTTTCTGTTGGAGGGGAATCTTCTGATGATGAAGCCACACTCAGTGCAGATGAAGGGCCTGTTTTAGAGGAGGACACTGATGTGCCAATAGTGCAGCAACCTGGGGCTGAAAGGTTTCCTGTTATAAGACCTGATGTCTGGGTTGCCCCAAACATGGAGCAGCCAGAGTTGCCTGCCTTTACTGGTCTCCCGGGGTGTAACGCCAATACAGAGAACTTTTTGCCTATCAATTTCTTTGAGTTATTCATGGATGATGTGTTTTTGGAAGAGATTGTTGAGCAGACTAATTTGTATGCGGAGCAGCATTTGAGGGACAACGCTGCTAGACTTAGGCCACACTCTAGAGCTGCCCAGTGGATTCCCACAAATTTGGAGGAGATAAAAAAGTTTTTGGGTTTGACTTTTTTGATGGGGTTGATAAGGAAGCCGTCACTGGCTTCTTATTGGTCTACTAGTCCCTTGATGGCAACAGCTATATTTCCTGCGACCATGAGTCGTAATTGGTATATGCTTCTTCTTAGGATGCTGCATTTTGTTGACAATGCATTAGCCTTGCCACGAGATCACCCAGATTCTGACCGTCTTTTTAAGATTAGGCCTGTCCTTGATCATTTTGTAGATCGGTTTTCGGAGGTCTATGTTCCAGGCAAAGAGATAAGTGTGGACAAGTCTTTGGTCCTCTTCAAGGGTCGTTTGGTTTTTAGGCAGTACATTCCTAGCAAAAGGGCACGATATGGAATTAAATTGTATATGCTGTCTGAAAGTAGGGCAGGATATGTGTATAGTTTCCGTGTCTACACTGGTAGGGATTCCAATATTGACCCCCCTGGTTGTCCTCCCACTTTTGGAGTTACTGAGAAAATTGTGTGGGATCTTGGTAGACGACTGTTCAACAAAGGTCACCATTTGTATGTAGATAACTTCTACACTGGATTGCAGTTGTTCAAGGAATTGTTTAGAGTGGACACTGTTGCTTGTGGCACAATCCGTTCTAACCGGAAAGGCTATCCAAGGGAGCTTGTCTGTAAAAAATTTGAGAGGGGACAGTGCTGTGCCTTGCGGAATGAGGAGCTGCTAGCTTTGAAATTTTCAGACAAGAGGGATGTCTACATGCTAAGTACCATCCATGATGAGAGTACTTCCCCCGTGACTGTTTGGGGCCAGGTTGCTAAAGTGCACAAACCTGTGTGCATTTTAGATTATAATAAGCACATGGGAGGTGTAGATAGAGTTGATCAGAGGTTGGAACCTTATACTGCTATTCGTAAGTCTTACGTTTGGTATAAGAAGTTAGCAATTCACCTCTTCCACTTAGCAACTTTCAATGCTTTTATTGTGTTTAGGGATAGGTCTCCAGAGTCAAAGATGACATTTGTGAAATTTCAGGAGTCAGTGATAGGGAGCCTTATTGTGGTGGAACAGGCCAGAGTTCCTAGAGAAGCAGAAGTGGAGGATGTGGCTAGATTGAAAGATCGCCACTTTGCTGAACACATTCCTCCTACGCCCAAAAAAGACTTTCCAGCTAAGAAATGTAGAGTGTGTTTTCGAAGAGGTATCCGGAGGGAGACTCGAATGTACTGCCCAGATTGTCCTTCAAAGCCTGGGCTGTGTGTGGGTGGTTGTTTTAAGAATTACCACACCCAGAAGAATTTCTGGGAACAACCATGAGTGTAAACTCATGTCTGTTTTGTATTTTCATGTGTTCAGTTTCATGGTTAGCATTTCTGTCATGTACTTAGTTAGAGCTTTTGTGTTTGTAGTTTTGTAATTCTTTCTACTTAGTTAGGGGTTCCTCTGTTTAAAAAAAAAAAAAAATGATGCCATTGTGTGTGGAGTGGGGCTTGGCTGAGGGTGTACATATTGACTTGCTGTTGGCTACTGCAACACACTGCCAGCCAAACACCAGTCCACACACTCCCATCAGCTGGTGTGATTGTTGTATCAGGCATGTGGGCGTATGTAAGTGATGGGCCCTTGAGTGGCGCTGTCTGTCGATGTGAGTCTTGTAATGTGCTGGGCCCGTGGCTGGTGGTGTGAATGGTCTTGTGTGTGTCATGTATGAAAGTTGTGTGAATGGACTGCAAAGCGGTTGGTGCCTTTTTGCGGCTTTACAGCTCACGAGCTGTGAGTCATTGGTTCAGTTTTTTGCCTTTCAGTTATTAACAGTGCATTCCATTTTTGTGAAAGCTCTTGTTAGTAAAATTTGATCCACTGAACCATCACTCACCCTCGTGCCAAATCCAACCAGTATGTGTGGTAAAAATGACAAAACCTGCTCCGCTGTAATCAGGCGTCGCAGCACACCTGTGACACGCTAGGTGCCTCAGGTGGGACTCCGATGATGAAGCATGCCACCAACTTGGTTGGTGGGTGAGGGGTCTTTTTCACATAACCTAAGTGCGTTTCTTTTCACAATTTTAGTGTTTGGCACATCACGGACGTATGTGGACACATCAAAACGATATCTTACAAAACTACCTGTGTTTGGGGGGGAGAGGGCACCTATGTTTTTGGTCCAGGGTGCGGCCTTCATCTAGGGAAACCTTCCAAACCCAGACATGTTTTAAAACTAGACACTCCAAGGAGTCCAGGGAGGTGTGGCTTGCGTGGAACCCCCAACATTTTCTTACCCAGGCTCCTCTGTAAACCTCAACATTTGCTTAAAAAAGCATATTTTCCTGACTTTTCTTCGTAGGATCACCGCTCCAGCACAAAATTCCTACTCCCAGTGTTCCCCTCAGTCTCCTAAGTAAAATGACACCTCACTTATGTGGGTCCCCAAAGCAGAATCAGTCTAAAGATGTATAAAAGAATATGTCCTTATAAACTCGCTGTGCTATCCCCTCTATCTCTACAAGTTTTGGGCCTTATTCTGTTGCAGGCACCTGGCCCACCCACACAAGTGAGGTATCATTTTTATCGGGAGACTTGGGGGAACGCTGGGTGGAAGGAAATTTGTGGCTCCTCTCAGATTCCAGAACTTTCTGTCACCGAAATGTGAGGAAAATGTGTTTTTTTAGCCAAAATTTGAGGTTTGCAAAGGATTCTGGGTAATAGAACTTCGTCAGAGCCCCAAAAGTCACCCCATCTTGGATTCCCCTAGGTCTCTAGTTTTCAAAAATGCACAGGTTTGGTAGGTTTCCCTAGCTGCCGGCTGAGCTAGAGGCCAAAATCTACAGGTAGGCACTTTGCAAAAAACACCTCTGTTTTCTGTGATGTGTCCACGTTGTGTTTTGGGGCATATCCTGTCGCGGGCGCTAGGCCTACCCACACAAGTGAGGTACCATTTTTATCGGGAGACTTGGGGGAACGCTGGGTGGAAGGAAACTTGTGGCTCCTCTCAGATTCCAGAACTTTCTGTCACCGAAATGTGAGGAAAATGTGTTTTTTTAGCCAAATTTTGAGGTTTGCAAAGGATTCTGGGTAACAGAACCTGGTTAGAGCCCCACAAGTCACCCCATCTTAGATTCCCCGAGGTCTCTAGTTTTCAAAAATGCACAGGTTTGGTAGGTTTCCCTAGGTGCCGGCTCAGCTAGAGGCCAAAATCTACAGGTAGGCACTTTGCAAAAAACAGCTCTGTTTTCTGTGATGTGTCCACGTTGTGTTTTGGGGTATATCCTGTCGTGGGCGCTAGGTCTACCCACACAAGTGAGGTATCATTTTTATTGGGAGACTTGGGGGAACGCTGGGTGGAAGGAAATTTGTGGCTCCTCTCAGATTCCAGAACTTCCTGTCACCGAAATTTGAGGAAAATTTGTTTTTTTAGCCAAATTTTGAGGTTTGCAAAGGATTCTGGGTAACAGAACCTGGTCAGAGCCCCACAAGTCACCCCATTTTGGATTCCCCTAGGTCTATAGTTTTAAAAAATGCACAGGTTTAGTAGGTTTCCCTAGGTGCCGGCTGAGCTAGAGGCCAAAATCTACAGGTAGGCACTTTGCAAAAAACAGCTCTGTTTTCTGTGATGTGTCCACGTTGTGTTTTGGGGCATATCCTGTCGCGGGCGCTAGGTCTACCCACACAAGTGAGGTGTCATTTTTATCGGGAGACTTGGGGGAACATAGAATAGCAAAACAAGTGTTATTGCCCCTTGTCTTTCTCTACATTTTTCCCTTCCAAATGTAAGACAGTGTGTAAAAAAGACGTCTATTTGAGAAATGCTCTGTAATTCACCTGCTAGTATGGGCACCCCTGAATTCAGAGATGTGGAAATAACCACTGCTTCTCAACACCTTATCTTGTGCCCATTTTGGAAATACAAAGGTTTTCTTGATAGCTATTTTTTACTCTTTATATTTCAGCAAATGAATTGCTGTATACTCGGTATAGAATGAAAACCTACTGCAGGGTGCAGGTCATTTATTGGCTCTGGGTACCTAGAGTTCTTGATGAACCTACAAGCCCTATATATCCCCACAACCAGAAGAGTCCAGCAGACGTAACGGTATATTGCTTTCGAAAATCTGACATTGCAGGAAAAAGTTACAGAGTAAAACGTAGAGAAAAATTGATGTTTTTTTCACCTCAATTTCAATATTTTTCTTTTTCAGTTGTTATTTTCTGTAGGAAACCCTTGTAGGATCTACACAAATTACCCCTTGCTGAATTCAGAATTTTGTCTACTTTTCAGGAATGTTGCGGTTTCTGGGATCCAGTGTTGGTTTCATGCCCATTTCTGTCACTGACTGGAAGGAGGCTGAAAGCACAAAAAATCGTAAAAATGGGGTATGTCCCAGTAAAATGCCAAAATTGTGTTGAAAAATTGGGTTTTCTGTTTCAAGTCTGCCTGTTCCTGAAAGCTGGGAAGCTGGTGATTTTAGCACCGCAAACCCTTTGTTGATGCCCTTCTCAGGGAAAAAAGCACAAGCCTTCTTCTGCAGCCACTTTTTTAATTTTTTTTAAAAAAATGAAATTTTCACTGTATTTTGACTAATTTCTTGGCCTCCTTCTGGGGAACCCACAAAGTCTGGGTACCTCTGGAATCCCTAGGATGTTGGAAAAAAAGGACGCAAATTTGGCGTGTGTAGCTTATGTGAACAAAAAGTTATGAGGGCCTAAGCACGAACTGCTCCAAATAGCCAAAAAAAGGCTCGGCACAGGAGGGGGAAAAGGCCTGGCAGCGAAGGGGTTAAAGGTGAACACACTGCAAAGCTGGGTACACGTGTTATTTGCTGTTGAGAGGCCTTTTACTAATAATGTCCAGATTGAGAGGTGCGGGTGCCATCCAGACTAGTTAATTCTGGCCCTTTTTCCTCTCCACTAAGTTTTGGCCTATTTTTATGGAGGCCTTTGTCGGCAATCTTCAATCTTACACACCACAGTAGCTCATGCGGGAACGCAATTGATAAAGAACTATTTGGACCCTGTGCAGATGACGGACTCAGAGATATTCCAGTCTTTAAATCTGCGGACTGAATATGAACTAGATAACGTATGGCACATAAAAACATAACAGATAATGTCTTTATTTTTATACTTACAAAAGAGGAATTACTCTGTTATTCGTTATGAAGACCGTATTTTGCATTTTTCACATGGAATTGGCTGCAGTAGTAAATTAGACCCGTTATAGACATAGACATCTATTCACCAAAATGCAAGGGATAGAGGAAGTAAAGTTTGACACTTTTTTCAACCCCACTATCATCCTGTGGGGTGATGCCTTTTCTGATCTTTAGCGCCCCTCACTACTGAATAGTAAACTACAGTGTTAGACTTTTCATCCTTGCCATGGTCTCCCTTAACTTTTTGCCTCTGTTCCCCAGGTTGTTGATGTGTGCTGGACTCTGATTTTACTGTTTTTGTTACTCTGGGCACTTTACCACTGCTAACCAGAGCTAAAGTGCAAGTGCTCCTTTACAAAATGTGTATGTAATTGGTTTATCCATGATTGGCATATTTGTAAGTCCCTAGTACAGTGCAAAAGAGGTGCCCAGGCCCTGTAAATCAAATGCTACTAGTGGGCCTGCAGCACTGATTGTGCCACCCACATAAGTAGTTCTGTAATCATGTCTCAGACCTGCCATTGCAGTGTCTGTGTGTGCAGTTTTAACGGTAAATTCGACTTGGCAAGTGTACCCACTTGCCAAGCCTAAACTTTCCCTTTTCTTACATATCAGACAACCCTAAGGTAGGCCCTAGGTAGACCCAAGGGCAGGGTGCAGAGTATGGTTAAGGTAGGAAGGACATATAGGCCCTCATTCTGACCTTGGCGGTCGGCGGAGAGGCGGCGGTCGGACCGCGAACAGACCGGCGGTCAGAAAAATGGCATTCTGACCGCGGCGGTCACCGCCGCGATCGACCGCCACTTCCCCACTCCGACCGCCACGGCGGTCATGACCGCCGGGCTGGAGTTTGCGCACTCCGGCCCGGCGGTCGTCCCAAGACCGCCAACGGTATCATGACCCTGCCTACCGCCGCGGTTTCTGGCGGTCGGGAACCGCCATGCGAACCATGGCGGTAAGCACTATCGGGGCCAGGGAATTCCTTCCCTGGCACTGATAGGGGTCTCCCCCACCCCCCACTACCCACCCGAGTCCTCCCCCCACACCCTCCACCCCCCTGCCACCCCCCAGAGGTGGTACGAACCCCCTCCCCACCCCCACCCCGACATGCACATACATGCACCCCGACATGCACACACCCCCAACATGCACATATACACACCCCCTACACACACATACACAACGGGGACACATACCCGCAAACATACATGCAGACATGCGCACCTGCCGAACAGCACACATTACCCATAGACACAGCAGCACCCCCCGCCCGCATACACGCACTCACACACCCCCTCTACACACTCACACGCACACCCCCATGCACGCCCACATCACACAACACCCCCCTCCCCCTCCCCTCACTTACCTTGGGCGTTGGTCCTCCGGGAGGCGACGGGAGCCATGGGGAGGTGACCGCCAACAGAACACCGCCAACAGAAGACCGCCACACAGATATGTGGGTCGTAATTCTGTGGGCGGTGTTCTTCTGGCGTGGCGGTGGAGGTTGACCAGTCTCCACTTTTCCGCCGACCGCCAGTGTGGCTGCTGGCGGTTTCCCGGCGGAACGCTCCCAGCGGTCGGAATGCGCACAGCGGCATACCGCCGCGGTCGGCGGTCTTCACCGCGGCGGTAACTCGGCGGTCTCGCGAAAAGACCGCCAAGGTCAGAATGAGGGCCATAGTAATGTGTTTTATATGTTCTGACAGTGAAATATTGCTACATTCGTTTTTCACTGTTGCAAGGCCTGTCCCTCTCATAGGTTAACATGGGGGCTACCTTTAAATCTGATTAAGGTGTAGATTCCCTTTGGGAGCGGATGGACATATGGAGTTTGGGGTCTCTGAGCTTACAATTTAAAAATACATCTTTTAGTAAAGTTGATTTTGAGATTGTGTGTTTGAAAATGCCACTTTTAGAAAGTGGGCATTTTCTTGCTTATACCATTTCTGTGACTCTGCCTGTTTGTGGATTCCCTGTCTGGGTCAGGTTGACAGTTGGGCTGGTTGCACCTCACACTACACAGTGACACAAAGGGAGCTGGGGTGCAGCCTGCATATCCTGATGAGCCATCTGTGCTAGGAGGGAGGGGAGGTGTGGTCACTCACACCTGAAAGGGCTGTGCCTGCCCTCACACAATGCAGCCTCCACCCCCTGGTGAGTGTCTGGGACCTGGCCTGGGCAAGGCAGGATTTCACATTCAAAAGAGACTTTACTTTGAAGTAGGCCTACTTCAAAAGATAAATTGGATATAAGAAGGGCACCCAAAACCACAGACTTCAGAAACCCTTCTGGAAACAAGAGGAACCTCTGCCTGGAGAAGAGCTGAAGAGCTGAGGAAGAAGAGCTGCCCTGCCTGTGACTGTGCTTCGTGGAGCTATCCTGCAGTTGCTGCTTCTGCCAGAGTAAGAGGGCAAAGACTGGACTTTGTGTGCCTTCCATCTTGAGAAGGAATCTCCAAGGGCTTGATTTAGAGCTTGCCTCCTGTTGTTTGAAGTCTCAGGGACAGCAAAGACTTCTCACTGCCAGCACCTGGAGTCTCTGGAGACATGCTGGGAGATAACCCCCCATGCTGTGGGGTTTGCGGATCATCGTGCGGCTGAATTTCTGACTCAAGTACTGCTGGGCGTGTAAAAACAACACAAGGCCTGCCTGGACCAGAGAATGCAGACCGGATCGACGCATCACTCTCCTGCAGAGAGAAGAAACAACGCGCCCGACCCGACGAAAGAAGAAACAACGCCATTGTCATTATGATCCCTAGGAACAAGGGTCTGTTATGGAACTAAAAGTGACAACTGCACACTGACTCTCACGGAGTTGCTGAGAGGTATGGCATACGTTAAGCAAGCAATAATGTTGCAATAATTATGAATAAATGCACCCCCCCAAAGGTATGAAAAGGAGAAATCTATTCACTCATTACTGCAAAAAGGGAAACTGAAAAAAACAGCTTTAACCATTTAATGAAACTCCAGAGAAGGCTGAGTTCCTATAGAATTTGGAAACCACTATTATGCTACGGAGAAAGGCTATAAAGTAAGAAAGAACTTTTTTTAAACAAACTATGTGCGAAGCTTAGGCTGAATAGTTAGTGAATAAAATTAGACGGGCTTGTATATTTGTCGTAGTGAATGGTGTTACATCAGGACGTAGGCCCTCATGCACTGATGAAAGAGCCAACAACTGAGCTGCTTGACTGGTGGAGGCACCACCTCTGCTGCATCAAGGGTCGCGATATTGCCCAATCTTGAATTTTCCATTATGCAGTTTTGAACTGTTGCTGAAAGTGCTTCTGCCAGCACTTTCAACAAAACTTTACAGTGATGGCTGCCCACTGGGCCAATGGGTCATGACAGACATGTTTGGTTTTTCAAAAACAAAAACCCAAAGTTGAAGTTCATGTTTAGAAATCAGAGAAGAAATGTTTCAGTTGCACTTAGAGTTTTCGCCACTTCTAGCTCCTGCTGGAGTTTTTCACATCTTTTATGCCTGTAACTGCCTTGGTGCTCTTGGCAGGAAAAATGCTGGAGGAAAGGACCCAAGGGCATTCTCTACTTAAAGTTGATTCGGTGGAAAGACCTTGTGCAGTTCCTAGGATGTGGCCTTTGAGAAGTATGTCTGTCAGTTAGCTGCACTTTGGTTAGTGAATATTTCACAAGATATGCAGTCTTGGCGAACACTTTTTTTTTGCATAACTTTCCAGATTATGGGTGATGCTCCTCTGAAACTTGTTTTGGAGGCCCTGCATTCTTCAGTTTTGTTATACTAGTTCTAGTTATGGATGTAGTAGACAATGTGAGGTCCAACTGCAATTGAGGGGGGTCATTGAGGTCAAGTATTTTATAAATAATTCAACCTATCTTAATCTGATGCAGCCATTCAGAGGAAACCAGGGTAGAGACTGCACACGTGTGCTGTCAGACTTCTATGTTCTAATGGGGAGGAGGTGTAAATATGCATGAGGACTTAAGATTGGGCAGTGCTTCAGGAATCTGAGGAGCGATTAAGGACATCGCTGTGTTTGAGATTTGTGACTAGTGGGAAGTTTTTGGCATGCTTGTGATACATTTTCACAATGGTTGAGTGTAAATCAAAGATACATGGCATAGAAGTGAGGGATTGATTTAAGGGTAGATGCCCATAACAGGTTACTAAGTTCTGAATCTAGAATGTGAATTACCAAGGGTGCAGAAGTAGACATTCCATTTTATCTAGATTTAGTGTGAGAGAGGTGGAGGGCTTTCAAACTTCAACCAATCAAAGAGTGTTGATGTCCTCGAGTACAGCTGGGTGCCATCCGTATGCTGGTAAATGTGATCCTTCAGCCCTGATACTAAAATTCCTAGTAGTTCAAAGAGCTGCGTATAGAGCTGGATGATTCCATTTTAGTGAATTGCTTTCTTCCCTTAAAGAAGAAAGTGAACCAATGCAATTCTGTATCTTGAACGAAGTTGTTTACTAACACTTACATTACCTGCAATAGAAATGTGTCTATTAA
Organism: Pleurodeles waltl; assembly: GCF_031143425.1. Lineage (NCBI taxonomy): Eukaryota > Metazoa > Chordata > Amphibia > Caudata > Salamandridae > Pleurodeles > Pleurodeles waltl. Next base: position 1,464,858,375 of record NC_090445.1, read on the forward strand.
GGGCTATAAAATAAATTGTTTTCACCTTGTTTCTGCAGTTGATATAATGTTTGCAAACCACAAGAAAATAAGAATTCAAACAATGAATTGTACAGAGTCAAATACCACATTCCAAACTGACCATTGGCTGAAAGGAGAACGGAAAAGCAAATGTACCAACAATATATATATAGCAAGGGTGTTTTCTGGTGTCCACTGTTCCAAATGGTTTAACCATCTAGGCACAGATTTGCTAACTCTGTGCTGGGTTTGCATCACAAAAGTGGCTCAAGCCTGACGGAAAGTGTTGGGGTGGGATTTACTATCTAATTTAATCCAGGATTTGCATTTGGAGGTGCCCCATAGTAACACAAAGTTGTGATATGTCCTATTTTTCTCTACTTTGTGTCATGGGGGCATTCCATTGGTGGCACATGGCTGTCCTGATGGAACCAACTCTGAGTTTTGATGCAAATCCCCATGTAATAACATTCGTAGACAGGGATTTGAGCCAAAATTGTATTCCTCTACGAGGCAGGTGTAATATGGTGAAATGTTCTAATTTCACCTTACTTTTCCAACTCTGAATGTGTGCTGCATTGTACAGCACATATACAAAGTTGGAAAAGTCATAAAGCATAGTTTTTGACTGGAAGGGTCCCCTTACAATAAAAAACCTATGCTTTAGAAAACGCACTAAGATGCAAGGGTGGGGACATGGGTGCATGGCAGCCAAAAATGCACAAGCGCTGGGGAGAGAAAAAATGTGCCAGATCTTTCTATATTTGGCATATATTTTTTTTCTCTCCCTTTGATAGGGAGATTTCATCAAATATGTGTAAGTCTGGGCCCTAGGTCATACATGTAAATAGTCCACAACTCTTGTGACTATCAAATTCCAGAGTAGAGTACAAGAGGATGAATATAAACCACATTCCAACCAAATTTAGCATATCATTCAGAAACGTAGAACAACTCACAAGATCAAATTAATTTGCAGTAGGGCCAAAATTCAATACAAATATATTTAAGTGTAATATAAAGATTGATTTGAAACACATGTTTCAAATGAAAAGTTGATAGAACACCCTTAGTACAAAAGCTGAACAGTGAGCTTCCCAGCATGCGTATGGGGTATCATCTGTGGAGGATCATGCAGTCTGTGTGGGTTTGTGGATTCTTTGACCAGACCAGTTCCTTCCTCTTGCTGTTTTGATCTGGGAAGCACTCTTCACTGTGTCTCGGCCCACCTCATTTAACACCTCTATTTGCTCCAGGCACCTTTCTCTGGGATGGCATGCCATTCCTGAAAGGCCAGCTCCCTACCCAAGGCTTCTGAATATAGCTTACAACAGCAGAGCAATAAGAGGGACCCTGTCCTACCGCTATGGGCTCTCTCTCAAATAATGTCTCAGGCTTCTCTTGGGAGCAGTTGATGGAAAGCTTGGGCGTCCCTTCTGAAATTCATATACAAGGGTCTACATGTCACCAAACATCACTTTATAGCATTGGGGCCACACCCTAAAATCACCCTAAAATCTCCACAAGCATTTTGGATTTTTGTACAATGGTAAATACAATTCCATTAACACACAGGGCAAAATCGTTTGTGATAACGCGTCCCGTCTTAAATAATGAATAAGTCTGGGACTTGTTTTAGGCCAATGAATCTTTTGACCCTGATTGAAGACACCTTAGGACGAGACAATTATTCAACATAGAAATCAATAGATCAATAATTTTATCAATATTCACTATAGCAAATCGATTCAAATTGGATAATGGCATAAGTAACAATCAAAACACGCCAAGACCTCTCAGTCATGGAAAACCACACAATGGGGGTTATTACAACTTTGGAGGAGGAGTGACGGATATACCACCAGCCGTATTCCGAGTTCCATAGGATATAATGGACTCGTAATACGGCTGGTGGTATATCCGTCACTTTACCGTCACTTTTGGGACGGATTAACACCTCCTCCAAAGTTTTAATAACCCCCAATATTTTGTAAGATTTATGATATTTATTCCCTATTGATTACACTCTACTAGCAAGTTTATTAGTGTCAACACGGTAATAATATGGCAACTCGAATAAGATTTCATCAAAGCAAAAATCATAAACATTAGAACAAAGCACAACGTCAACATGGGTTAATCTTAGCAGAGTTTCAATAGCGCATTATTCAACGAAGCATAGATTCAGTCATTTGTCTATTTGCGTCCGTTTAGTGAACTCCTTAAATAACCTCGAATTAGCATTAGCATGTTGGGCTTCATGCAAAACAACTTAGCAACACAAATTTAGAAAACATCTAACTATGGTCTCTATCAAAAGAAGCAGTTGGTACCTAGAAAGAAAGGCAAACAGACAATTACAATTTCATCATCATATAGTTACCCTCCATAATGAATCAGCATACAGAGTCAGTCTTCGTCCTCAGGACATCAGTTGATTCGCAATCAGCCAAGAAACACAGCAAAGTTCAGCAAGACGGGCAATAAGGGACATTTCCCTCATAAGGAGGAAAAGTATGAATCGGGCAAGGAAAAGTAAGAATGGTTCGAAGAAATAAACCGCAAAGTCTTTAAGACAGAATGACAAAGTGTCTAGGCAATAGCAAAGACACACAATGGCTATGACAAAGGAATGCATATATTGGCTATAGAAAATGGCTCAGAATGGCTGCTTTTACCTTGTGTCAAACGATTATATCAAACTTGTTGTACAGTCCCCTAAATTCCAATTGGGCAAGTTTTGGTGCATCATTATCTCCATCCAATAGTCCAACGGTCACCCCATTAGAGCTTTCCACTTTTGACAGTTCCTACGCAGTTCATTGGTTCCTGGGTTTGACGCCTCCAACGGGTAGAATGTCAGGTGAGGAATAAGTGACATTTGTTACTTAAGTCAGTAGTCCCATTGTCTTCTCTAGTCTAAATGACCTTGTATCTGTTGCGAATTACACTGTTGCGCTCCACAAGAATGTCTCCTTGAGCAAGTCGGGTTCTCATGAAAAAATTTACTACGGTTACATACATCTTCTAGTATTCTGGAAAAGTACGGCTACATGTCCTGCAGCAAGTCAGCACATTGCATGTTAGAAAAAAACATTTAATATGAAACCGGGCAGCTAGGCCCCAACCTATGCTAACTAAGGCCTAGTGATTAATTAGCAAAACCTTAACATATAACTCTTAATATTAATACAAAATCATACATTAGTACATTGATATTTCATTATTAGTCAGTTTCATTAATCATCGTATATGTTGGTGTCCACTCCCCGTGGGCACATTTCATACACACGTTTAGTAAAAGCACATTAATACATTTTCTATGTGGCATCATTATGCATTAATTCGTAAACATTTTGGGGGTCATTCAGACCCCGGCGGGCGGCGGGAGCCGCCCGCCTGGAGGGAACCGCCATATGGCCGCTCCGCGGTCGAAAGACCGCGGAGGCCATTCTGGCTTTCCCGCTGGGCTTGCGGGCGACCGCCAGCCCAGCGGGAAACCCCTTCCCACGAGGAAGCCGGCTCCGAATGGAGCCGGCGGAGTGGGAAGGTGCGACGGGTGCAGTTGCACCCGTCGCGAATTCCAGTGTCTGCTGAGCAGACACTGGAATTCAAAGTGGGGCCCTCTTACGGGGGCCCCTGCAGTGCCCATGGCATTGGCATGGGCACTGCAGGGGCCCCCAGGGGCCCCACGACACCCCTCACCGCCATCCTGTTCCTGGCGGTCGGAACCGCCAGGAACAGGATGGCGGTGAGGGGGTCGGAATCTTTGCTGCGCCGCCATGGGGGATTCCCAGGGCAGCGGAAAACCGGCGGGAGACCGCTGGTTTTCCTGGTCTGACCGCGGCCAAACCGCCGCGGGTCAGAATGCCCTGCGGGGAACCGCCAGCCTGTTGGCAGTGCTCCTGCATCCCCGGCCCCGGCGGTCCTTGACCGCCGGGGTCAGAATGACCCCCTTTATGTTTATTTTGATTATAAAACTACACTCCAACAATCCCTCCTCTGATGACACTTGTCATCACACAAATACTTTCCCTTCACAACATTTCACTTTCTTAGTTCCTTCATTTCAATTTGTTCCCCCATTTTTGACTTTTCATATTTTGCTTAGAATATTTTCTCCCTTTTTTTTCTTCTCTCCTCATATTGCGTTTTGTCAATTTTTTCTAATTCTTTTACTAATTTTACATGATAACCATAGTCCGAATAAACAAGCTAAAACAATCAATACCCCCTCTATTATTTTTGCAAATATCCCATGCCAAATATTACTTAAGCAACTTCCCACTTTAGCAAGTCCCTTTTCAACCTTTTCCCAAACTCCAGGTTCTTTCAGCTCCTTCAAATCTGTACTATCTCTTGTTAGGTTAGTAAGCATACTTCTAATCTTATTACTATTGTCGGGTATATATGCACAACAATGTCTCTCATTAAGCATCTTACAGACTCCGTCAGTTTTCGCTAAAAGAATGTCTAAAGCAAGCCTATTTTGAAGAGTCATAGCCCTCTCCGCAGCAAGTTCAGTATCCACCAAGAGTATAGCTCCTGGGAAGTTTGTCAGCATGTTATCCACAATAGTAGACAACTTTCAAATCTTTATGGAGTTTAAAATAACTCCCACTGAAGGAATTATTGCTCCAAATATATCACCCACGACAGCAACAGCTGTCTCTCTTTTCTGTCTAGTATGATGTAATTCAGACACTTTAGGAAACTTCCTTAAGTCACCAAATTGGTAAATCTTTGGAAAAACTATTCCCAAATAACATGTCCCATGCCATCCCTTTGGAAGACGGTAATAAGCATTAAGTCCACATATGTAATAGATCTCTGGGATCGCTGGATCCTGTCCATTTAACATGAACGTCCACTTACTCTGAAACAAAAACACATGTCTGCACTCACTCGTTCCCCCAAATAAAGTGTCATGGTAAGATTTTGGCCTATATATACAAAGCTTTCCTACTTGTAAGGCATCTAAATCCAATTTGCCTTGCGTCCTTATTGCACTATAAGCATAATCATTTACAAACGCTCGTTTCTCTAATCCCTTTTCTAGCTTTTCTTTTAACGCTTTTCTTCTATCATCAGTGTGATCTAAAAAGCTCTTCTCTACAGGCGTTAGTAAGCAGGTTAGATTATTCTGATGCGCATAAACTGTACCAAATGTCAGTGTGGGCTCAAAGAAACCCCTAACTATTTTATACTATGATCTCTAGCTACCTTACTCAAATATTCATTTATAGGCACAAAAGAAAACACTACATCTAGATTAGAATAGAAGTACTGAATATATTCTTAATCATAAAACCTGGTTAATAACAAACTACAACTTATCCCGTATGTTAACGGCAAACTATGGTAGGTAACCCCTTCTTGTACTGACGAAGGAATTTTTGTGCACACGTAACAATTCTTCGCATCCATTGTTTCAACATACTCATTCAACAAGCGATAGAAAACATTAGTAGATAGTTCCCCTTTTGTGTTAGTTCCCTCGTGCAAATATTTCGTATCCTGCTCAAATCTCTCCCATGGTGTTAGTGTAGCAGTCTCAGGAATTGTAGCATTGTTAGTCTCACTCCTATCCACCAATGGCATTCACACAATCACAGCTATGATTACTATCGCACACACAACACCCAAAATAATACCCAACCATCTACAAATCCCACTCCCCTTATTATTTTCTCTAGTGTTAATCATGATCTATCAAGAATCAAAAAGCAGAACAATATAAAGGCAAACAATCAACTGAGGAATGTCTAAAGCTCTTTTTTTCCTCTTTTTTCAAGCAAAGTCTTTCTTTAGCAAGTATTTACAGCGTTTCAGTCACTCCCAGGATGCTTGTCAAATCAGGTTAGCAGCTTGTCAAAATCGGTTTTTCAAGTCAATTCAGGTTAACAGTGTCACATCCGGTAATTTATCAGTCTCTTTTTCTCTCAGCTTTGCAGCTTTACTTCAAATTTAACACAATCTCTCTTCTCTGTGGTCAAGTTCAGGTGCCGTAGTATTGACCTGAAACCTCTCGATCAAAACAGAATGCCAAGAATTCTTGTTGCCACTCAGCTGATGTTGCATACGCCCACTCAGGACCTGCGTACCGTCTGTTAGCTATTCTCTTTCTTTTCAGCTTTCACTCGCCCTGCAATTCTCCATCACTAAGATCTTCTTTCCTGGTCGTATCGACTTCCTCTTCTATACTTTCGTTAACAACCACCTTTCCTTTGGTTACTCGCGATTCTGGCCACTTGTCTCCTTTCAGTACCTTTTCGACTTTTCGTCTTTCTTGTGGCTGCTCTCCGCCCTCCTCTGATTCTATGGTGTCGTCTCTTGATGGACCTACAATTTGCTCAGGAGCAGTTTGGCCGCTTTGCTTCTCTCCTGACTGTTCCCCTTCGCCTTCTGGGTCTGTCATGGGCTCTACTTCAAACCTGTATCCGTCTGCTTCTGGGAGAACCTCTCTTTGCGTCGGTTCTTCTGGCGCCTCAGTTGAGATAGTCTCACTGTCACCCCTCCGGGTCTCAGCTCTTGCTGGAGTGACCAAGCCGTCCTCAATGGGCTCTCCTTCTGTCTCAGTTCCCCTTTGATTACTCTCCGGCCCTGAGACTTCCTTTTCTGTAGTTGTAATTTTTGACAGTTCAATGTCCTCATCAGTTGGGCACATCACCTTCTTTGTGTGACTGGCATGGATCCAGTTTGGAATTCCCGCACATTTCACAGCAGTAGTAGTTGTCAGTATTACTTGATACAGCCCCTTTCAACGTGGCTCCAAACACGATTTCCTCATGTGTTTCTTGACAACAACCCAGTCACCAGCTTTCAGGTTGTGACCAGGATCATTTATCGGTGGCAGTGTGGTGGCTTCCACCTGGTGAGAGAAAGAGCAGACCACGCCAGCCAGACCCTTGCAGTAGTCCAACACCATATCTTCCTTGATATTCACAAGAGCATTTGCAGGCACTATGGGCAATCTCATAGCTCGGCCCATGAGAATTTCATGAGGAGACAGTCCTGTTTTCTTGGTGGGTGTATTTCTCATTGACATTAGCACTAAGGGCAATGCATCTGGCCATTTCAAATTGGTAGCTGCACACATTTTTGCCATTCTCGACTTCAAGATACCATTCATTTGCTCCATTAGTCCTGAGGCTTCGGGACGGTAGCTACAATGCAACTTCTGTTCAATGTTCAGTGCGGCACACAAGAGCTTAACCACCTCATTGTTGAAGTGACTTCCCCTATCTGATTCTAAAGAGATCGGAAACCCGAAACGTGGTATCAACTCCCTAAGCAGCAACTTCGCTACTGTGAGACTGTCATTCCTACGTGTAGGGTAAGCTTTAATCCAGTGACTAAAGATGCACACAATCACCAACACGTACCTCAGACCTCCACACACAGGCATCTCAATAAAATCCATCTGCATCCTGCTAAATGGACCTTCTGCTCTCCCAATGTGGCTCAAATTCACCACAGTCCCTTTCCCCGCATTCATCTGCTGACAGATGAGGCACCTGTGACAGATTACTTCTTCAGCTTGTCTGAATTTTGGATTGAACCAATCGACTTTGAACAACCTGATCATGGTGTCTCAACCAATATGTGCTTGACCATGGTAAAACCTTGCGAACTGTGACAAAAGACTGTTTGGCAAAACCATTTTTCCCTCATCTGAAACCCACAAATCATCAGGTCTTTGTACACATTGCACTTTAACCCAGGCGCGTTTCTCATCTTTGCTGGCACGCCCCTGCAACAATTTTAACTTTGTGTCAACCACCCTCAATGCATAACCTGTGCATGTCTCATTTTCAGTTTCCGGTAACAATTCCCACTGATCCTTGAACGATATACAATTCAATGCACAAAACCTTGTGACTTGATCTGCATATCCGTTTCCCATTGACACAAAGTCTTGTGATTTAACATGAGCGCTGCATTTCACTATGGCAATTTCAAGAGGTAACTGAATCGCGTGCAACAACTCCTTAATTTTTTCACCATTTTTCACTGGAGAACCAGAAGAAGTCATAAAACCCCTCTGTGACCACAACTGGCCAAAATCATGGACAATTCCAAATCCGTATCTGCTGTCAGTATAGATAGTCACTTTTAGTTTGTCAGCGGCATGGCATGCCCTAGTAAGAGCAACCACTTCAGCCACTTGAGTAGAATACACTCTCTCGAGCCAAGATGCATCTAGGATACCAGTGATTGTACACACAGCTTATCTAGCTCTTAGTACTCCTGCTGAGTCCCTCAGGCACGAACCATCAACAAAGATAATGTAATCATTTTCTTCCAAGTGGGTATCTTTAATGTCAGGTCTTGATTTGGTGCACAGTTCGGTTACCTTAAGACAATCATGTTCTACTTCCTCAGCATCATCAACATTTGTATTCTCATTAGGAAGCAAAGTTGCTGGGTTTAACACAGTACATCGTTTGAGTGATACATTAGGTGACCCCAATATAATTGTTTCATATTTTGTGAGTCTCGCATTTGTCATATGCTGGACCTTAGTACGAGTCAACAAGATCTCAACTGAGTGTGGGACCATTATTGTTAAGGGATGTCCCATCACTATGCCTTCACACTGAGTGAGGCTCTGACCAACTGCTGCAACTGCACGCAGACAACCCGGTAAGGCTGCAGCGACTGGGTCCAAAGTAGCTGAAAAATTTGATACTGGGCGGTTTGCACCTCCATGGACATGTGTCAGGACAGACAAAGAACAAGCATAACGTTCATGACAAAACAGTCCGAAAGGCTTTGTGTAGTCAGGCATACCTAAAGCTGGAGCCCTGCACATGCACTCTCTCAGTTCAATGAATGCCCTCATTTCATTCTCAGACATAGTTAGAGTATCCGGGCCATCCTTAACCTCCTTGACAGTCAACCTCACCAAAGGCTTAGAGATAATCGAGAAGTTGGGATCCACTGGCGACAGTAGCCGACCATTCCCAAAAACATCCTCACGTCTCTTTTGGATGTCGGGGGACTCATTTGTAATATGGCTGTCACTCTTTCCTTGGATATTCTCCTTGACCCCTTTTCAATCAAGTGGCCTAAGTACTTCACCTCTTTCTGACAGTACTGTAGCTTCTTTGGGGACACTTTGGGGGTCATTCTGACCTCGGCGGTAAAAGTCGCTTACCGCCGGCCAGAAGGCCGCCATAACACCGCCGCGGCCGCGGTAAACCGCAACGGTCATTCTGACCCGCAACTGGCAAACCGCCAAAAACCCGACATCCACAATAATCCGCCACACCAAAGGTCAGCGGGAAACTGGCGATGACCAAACCTCCACCGTCACGCCAACAGAAATACGCCCATGCCATTCCGACCCACAAATCTCCGCAGCGGTCTTTCAACCGCGGTATTCCATTGGCGGTACACACCGCTGTGGTCAAAATACACACACCTTTACAAAACACAGCCACATTGGATAATTCAAAATACACACACCTGACACACATACACACACCACTCCCACACACCCAATCCAGTATAAAACACCCACCCACATCACCCACAAACCCCTACGACCACAATTGCGAGTGAAGGACAGAGAGAGAGAGCACAGCATAGAGTACACCATCACACAGAGGCAAATCACAACATCACCCACACACTTTCCACGCACAAAACACCATACACCACCACACTCACCACACTCACCACACTCTACAACACATACACCACCCCTCACCTCATCCACACCACCCCATGGCACCCCAAAGACACCCCAGGTTCTCTGACGCAGAACTCAGGGTCATGGTGGAGGAAATAGTTTGTGTAGAGCCCCAGCTCTTCGGGGCACAGGTGCAGCACTCCACCATTGCCAGGAAGATGGAGCTATGGAGCAGAATAGTGGACAGGGTCAACGCTGTGGGACAGCATCCACGCAATCGGGACGACATCAGGAAGCAGTGGAATGACCTACGGGGGAAGGTGCGTTCCATGGTATCAAGGCACAACATTGCTGTGCAGAAGACTGGCGGCGGACCCCCACCTACTCCCCCAGAATTCACAGCATGGGAGGAGGAAGTCTTGCACATCCTGCATCCTGAGGGCCTCGCAGGAGTAGGCGGAGGAATGGACTCTGGTAAGGCAAATCTTCACTACTTCATTCCACCCACCCCACCTGCATGGCAAATCATACCCCCACCCTCACCCCCACCCCCATCACACCAACTCCTTGCTAATGGCTCACCATCACAACCCACCCATCCCAAAACCTAGCCCTGCATGCCTCCCCAAAGCATGGACACCCATCCCCAAAGCATGCCCACTGCACACACCCATCACCCCCACAAGCCACCGTCACAAAAGCCCCCACAAGGGAATGCCAGCACTGGGGGACACGGCCACCCACCCATTACACGAAATGCCACACACAGAAGCAATAACCATACTCTTATACCCCTGCAGGACCCGAACGCCACCACACCGCCACGGAGGGTCCAGAGATGTCCATCCCACCCCCAGAAGAGGCCCCCAGTGATGACAGCAGCTCTGTCTCCCTGGACCCTGATGACCAGCCCGGCCCATCGGGGACCTCGGGACAGTCGGTTCCCCACAGACAGCCACAGGCTACACCAGATCCAACCCCCTCTGGGAACACCAGAACAGCTCCCACCCAGTGGGCCCATGCCTCTGTCTCCAGGACACGTCAATCAGCGGTGTGTCCACCACTACAGGGCACCCAGGTTGACCCACCACCCCAACAACAACAGGGACCTGGGGGCAGTGGTAGTGGGCACACCGTCCAGGGGACAGAGGCCCAGGGAAACAGGGGAACTGGGAGGGCTGCTGTGCGACAGGGGGGGGACAGGCCCAGGGAACCGACTCTCCAAGAGGCCCTCTCCTCCATCATGGGAGCACACCACCGCTCCCAGGAGACGATGGCTACGGTACTGGCTAGGTTCCAGGAGATCCAGGTCATGCAGGAGCAACAGTACATGGGGTTCAGAGAGGAACTGAGGAACATTAGTTCCGCAATGGGGACCATCGTCGTGGCCCTAACCCAGATAGTCACCACATTGCGGGACCATGTGGCACCACAAAGGGCCCCTGTCACTAGCCTGGACCAGGAACAGCCTACCACCTCCGCCGGCGCTAGTGGACAGGAGGCCCCCACACAACGACAGGCCACCAGAACCCCACCTCCTGCAGAAGAAGAACCACCCCGCAAGCGGAACCTGAGATCTCACAAGAAGACAGAGTAGGATTGCAAGACCCCCGCCAGCAAACGATACCCCCTGATGTCATCCCACTGTCCCACATTGTCACCCTGTCCAACCTTGAACTGCCCCTGCTCCATCCTTCCACAGGCATATGGACAATGCACCTGTGCGACTGAGAACTGGACTCTGCCATGGACATTACTCCACCATCACCCATCCCCGTTTTACAATCATGTTCCATAAATTTAGCACTTGAATTAAATCACTTTTTGCACTAAAAAAATCTGGAGTCTGCTTGTAATTTGAACAAATGTATTAGACATAACGGTGCCAAAATGTTCAGTTACATTGTGATGACAACATACCACTGTCACACAGCTGTAGTACATGGGCAAACAAAGCAGAGGTCACGCAGTGGGGCCCACAGCTCTGAAAACGGAAGGGAAAGTCACAACTCAGTTAACAGGAACTGGGGGGGAACTCAGACAGTAGAGAGGCAGGAGACTTTAAGTAAATGTAAAATGGCGTGGTTCATTCGTACCTGTGTGCTACTAAAAATACTGTTGTATCACTGTGTCCCTGTTGTCTGTGTCGTCCCCGTCGTCCTCGTCCTCTTCACTCTCCACAGGCTCCACAGCTGCTACAACACCACCATCTGGACCATCCTCCTGCAGGAAAGGCACCTGGCGTCGCAAAGCCAGGTTGTGAAGCATACAGCAGGCCACGATAATATGGCACACATTCTTTGGTGAGTACATTAGGGATCCCCCTGTCATATGCAGGCACCTAAACCTGGCCTTCAGGAGGCCGAAGGTTCTTTCTAGAATCCTCCTAGTTCGCCCATGGGCCTCATTGTAGTGTTCCTCTGCCCTTGTCCCGGGATTCCTCACTGGGGTAAGTAGCCACGACAGGTTGGGGTAACCAGAGTCACCTATTAGCCACACACGGTGTCTCTGTAGCTGTTCCATCACATAAGGGATGCTGCTATTTCGCATGATGTACGCGTCATGCACTGACCCAGGGAACTTGGCATTTACATGGGAGATGTACTGGTCAGCCAAACAGACCACCTGGACATTCATAGAATGATAACTTTTTCTGTTCCTGTACACCTGCTCACTGCCACTGGGGGGAACCAAGGCCACATGTGTCCCATCAATGGCCCCAATGATGTTGGGGATATGTCCAAGGGCATAGAAATCACCCTTCACTGTAGCCAAATCGCCCACCTCAGGGAAAACAATGTAGCTCTGCATGTGTTTCAGCAGGGCAGACAACACTCTGGACAAAACCTTAGAAAACATAGGCTGAGACATCCCTGATGATATGGCCACTGTTGTTTGGAATGATCCACTTGCCAAAAAATGGAGTACTGACAGAACCTGCACCAGAGGGGGAATCCCTGTGGGTTGGCGAATGGGTGACATCAGGTCTGGCTCCAGCTGGGCACACAGTTCCTGTATAGTGGCTCGGTCAAGTCTGTATGTAAGTATGACATGTCTTTCTTCCATTGTCGACAGGTCCACCAGCGGTCTGTACACGGGAGGATTCCTCCATCTCCTCGCAAGTCCCAGCGGACGGTGCCTAGGAAGGACAACATGGAGCACAGAGTCAAGCAACCCACAGGTACGTAACCACAGCTTGCACAGTACACGATTCGCTATGCATTGAATGGCTTGTATGAGTGGCAATGCAAGGCCTAGGCCTGTGTGACGCCGTAGAAATTCAGCCATGTGGGCCCTTGAAATGGCGGCTGCCTGACCTGTGAAGTGTGACAATGGGATGTGAGGTCAATGCGCTGGCGTGGCACACCGTGGCAGTAGGCGGTCGAAGACAGCGGCGCAAAGCAGCATTGATTAACATAGAACCCTATGGGTCTCAGGAGCCAATGACGATGTGCGCCGGCGGTCGCGGTACGCACCACCGCGGTATGTACTGCTGCGGGCGTGACCGCCATTTTCTAACTGCTTAATCACTCGAGACCTGATCCACAGGAGAGGACCTATACTGCAAGTGCTGCTGTGAACTCGGTCTGGAAGAGACAATGGCTGCTGTGACTGGGGAAAGGGCCCCTGCCTTCACATCTGAGGAATTGGATAAACTCGTTGATGGGGTCCTCCCCCAGTATGCGCTACTCTACGGTCCTCCAGACCAACAGGTAAGTACACTGGGAGCACGTAGTATGGGCTATGCCTGTGTTGAGTGGGGTGGATGTAAGATGGTGGGGAGGGGAGCGTATGAGGATAGCAACGCACGACAGAGGAGAGCATGTGCCACATGGCAAGGTTGGGGAGGGGGGGGCCACTCACATCGACCATGCAGAAAAGTGATGATATTTCTTTTTCCACCCTGTCCATGTCACATAGGTCAGTGCCCATCAGAAGATCGACATTTGGCGTGCCATCGCCAAGGACGTCCGGGCCCTGGGGGTCCACAACAGACGGGGCACCCACTGCCGCAAGAGGTGGGAGGACATCCGCCGCGGGAGCAGAAAGACCGCCGAGGCTCTGCTGGGGATGGCCTCCCAACGTAGGAGGGGTGCCAGTCGTCAATTGACCCCCCTGATGTCCCGGATCCTGGCGGTGGCCTACCCCGATTTGGATGGGCACGTGAGGACATCACAGCAGACACAAGGGGGTGAGTATCAGCACATTCTGCTATATTAGCGCACAGTGGAGGCGTCTGGGTGGGGGGGGGAGGGCTGTGGCTATCTCTAAGCCAGGGCGGTTTCTGTAGGCTGGGCCCCTCCGTTAGACATGGCCCTGTACCCCCGCCCCCCACCTCTGTAGGGTGCTAAGTACAGCTATCCATGGCCCGGGCTCACCTATGTGTGCATTTGTCGTCCATAGACTTGTAGGCCAAGTCACAATAATTGAGTAGTGTACCCCGAGTGCGCGGCGTAGTGCAGGGGGCTTCTGTGTCTGTCCTCTCCGCCAACGGTGCCGCCAATGCATGCACTCAACATGTCTTTCTTTCTTCTCTCCCCCCCTTATTTTTGGGTTTTCCTGCTCATGTGTGCATTAGCATCATCAGGCGGAGGAGAAGTGGCATCGGCGCACGAGGGAGCTGCATCTCACATGGGCCCGGAGGGCCCTGCAACCGACTCGGACTTAACCAGTGAGACGGAGGGCGAGGGGGGCTCCACAACGGGGACCCGTGGAGACGTCAGCGACACCGACACGTCCTTGGAAGGGAGCTCCCTTGTGATGGTGGCACCATCCGTGCCCACCGCAAGAACAGGTACAGCCGCCACCCAGCGCACCAGCTCCGCCCTCCCAGCAGCCCCTCAGCTTTCGCCCCGTGCCCGCTCGGCCAGGAAGCCGGCCATCTCCTTCGCCCCTGGCACCTCAGGTCCTGCCCCAGTTACCCCTGCTGCCCTCGGTGAGGAGGTCTTGACCTCCTCCGGACGCTCATTGTTGGGCAGTCTACCCTTTTGAATGCCATCCAGGGTGTGGAAAGGGAGGTGCATCGGAGCAATGCATACCTGGAGGGCATTCATTCGGGTCAGGCTGCCCATCAGCGATCGTTCAACGCTCTGGTCTCAGCACTGACGGCAGCAATTGTCCCTGTGTCTAGCCTCCCCCCTCCAACTTCCTCAACCCAGTCCCACTCCCCTGTTCCTCTGCCTATCCCAGACACACCTACAGACCAGCCTGCACACACATCAACACCCAAGGGCAGCTCATCCAGACATAAGCACCACAGATCACACAAGCATTCACCCAAGCAACATCCACATGCAGACACAGCAACACCCACTGCCTCCACTGTGTCCCCTCCTCCTCGTCTCCCTCCTCCCTCCCTGTGACGTCTCCACTCACACCTGCATGCACACCACCATCAGCCAGTACGTCCATCACCACCACACCCACCAGAACAGTCCGCACACGTGCACTCACCACCCCCACTACCATTTACACGTCCCCTGTGTCCTCTCCCAGTGTGTCTGTCACCCCCTCTTCCAAACCACACAAACGCAGGCAGCCACCCACCCAACAGCCATCCACCTCACGACAGCCTCCGTCACAAGCACCTGCACCCAAAGACAGCACACTTGACTCTCCTACAACCACATCCTCTTCCTCCACTCCCATACCCACTACAACTACCCGTCCCTGTCTTTCTAAATTGATTTTCCTTTCCAACCTTGACCTCTTTCCAACAACTGACCCACCCCCTCCATCTCGTAAGAGTCCAACCAGCACCTCAGCCACCATAAGCCCTGCACCTACTAGGACCATCGTTCAGGGCTATTGGAGTCCACCAGCTCCTAGGGCAGGAACATCGGCCAGCAGCAAGGGGACAGCCAGCCCACCCCCTGGGAAAAGAAGCAAAAAAGTGAAGGGCCGGCGCCACAGGCTTGAGACGGCTGCCCCCAAGGACACCAGCCTTGCACCGTCACCTGGCCCATCCACCAAGGGAGGCAAGGGCCCCAGAGATTCTTCCAAGGAGGGCAATGGCCCCAGAGATACTTCCAAGGGAGGCAAGGGCCCCAGAGATTCGTCCAAGGAGGGCAAGGGCCCTAGAGATACTTCCAAGGGAGGCAAGGGCCCCAGAGATTCGTCCAAGGAGGGCAAGGGCAGCAGGGCGAAGAAGTCCGGCAGCAGGCGAGCTGCCCAGGAGGGCCCCACCAGCCCCATTTGGGGTGTGACGGAGGACACCCACGGGCCCAGGAGTCCAACACAGGAGGGCCCCGCAAGCGATAGGTCGGATGGCGACTGAGCGGGAATGATTGCCCAGATCTGGTTCCCTAGGAACACAAGACAAGCACCGCTGAACAGGGCCCCGCCGTGAGAAGCACCGCTCCGCTGGGCCCAGCCGCGAGAAGAACCGCTGAACAGGGCCCCGCCGTGAGAATAACCGCTCCGCTGGGCCCCGCCGTGAGAAGAACCGCTGAACAGGGCCCCGCCGTGAGAAGAATGGCTGAACAGGGCCCGCCGTGAGAAGAACCGCTGAACAGGGCCCCGCCGTGAGAAGCACCGCTCCGCTGGGCCCCGCCGTGAGAAGCACCGCTCCGCTGGGCCCTTCCTCTCAAGCACCGCTCCGCTGGGCCCTTCCTGTCAAGCACCGCTCCGCTGGGTCCTTCATCTCAAGCACCGCTCCGCTGGGCCCTTCCTCTCAAGCACCGCTCCGCTGGGCCCTTCCTGTCAAGCACCGCTCTGCTGGGCCCTTCCTCTCAAGCACCGCTCCGCTGGGCCCTTCATCTCAAGCACCGCTCCGCTGGGCCCTTCCTGTCAAGCACCACTCCGCTGGGCCCTTCCTCTCAAGCACCGCTCCGCTGGGCCCTTCCTGTCAAGCACCGCTCCGCTGGGCCCTTCCTCTCAAGCACCGCTCCGCTAGGCCCTTCATCTCAAGCACCGCTCCGCTGGGCCCGCCGTCTCCTGTCAGGCACCGCTCCGCTGGGCCCTTCATCTTAAGCACCGCTCTGCTGGGCCCTTCCTCTCAAGCACCGCTCCGCTGGGCCCTTCATCTCAAGCACCGATCCGCTGGGCCCCGCCGTCTCCTGTCAGGCACCGCTCCGCTGGGCCCTTCATCTCAAGCACCGCTCCGCTGGGCCCTTCCTCTCAAGCACCGCTCCGCTGGGCCCTTCATCTCAAGCACCGCTCCGCTGGGCCCCGCCGTCTCCTGTCAGGCACCGCTCCGCTGGGCCCTTCCTCTCAAGCACCGCTCCGCTTGGCCCTTCCTCTCAAGCACCGCTCCGCTGTGCCTCGCCGTCTCTGCACCGCTCCGCTGGGCCCTTCCTCTCAAGCACCGCTCCGCTGGGCCCTTCCTCTCAAGCACCGCTCCACTGTGCCCCGCCGTCTCTGCACCGCTCCGCTGGGCCCTTCCTGTCAAGCACCGCTCCGCTGGGCCCTTCCTCTCAAGCACCGCTCCGCTGGGGCCTTCATCTCAAGCACCGCTGGCCCATTGGCAGGGCCGGATCTGTGTCGGGCAGGGCTTCACGAAGCACTCTGGGCACCATGCCTCCTCCATAACCAGTGGAGTCTGTAATCCATCAGATGGACTGTGGCTTTGCACTCCCCAGGATGGTACAGTGGGCAATCCACCCACTGAAAAGACTTGTGAGACTGTGGCTTTGCACTCCCCAGGATGGTACAGTGGGCAATCCACCCACTGTAGAGACTTGTGAGACTGTGGCTTTGCACTCCCCAGGATGGTACAGTGGGCAATCCACCCACTGAAAAGACTTGTGAGACTGTGGCTTTGCACTCCCCAGGATGGTACAGTGGGCATGGAGGCCCCTCGTGGATCTGGCATCGTGGACTCATGTGGCTGAGGTGCCCCACCTTCCCTTCCCCCTGAGGTGCCTGTGGTTTTATTATCTGATGCCCCAGCAGTGTTCTCTCCAAAGGAATCGGGTTTCGTGTGTGGGCTTTGCCCATGTATTTATGCACATTGGCCCACGGACAATGGCATGTAGCCAATATGTGCCGGACTTTTGGACTATGTTCATATTCTTCATGTTGTGATTTATTTGTTTTAATAATCTAATATTTCACTTAAGTTCAAATATGCTTTAATATACTTCTATTTTAATGATCATTTTATTTTGTCTATGAATTATTCCGGGGGGTGTAAATCTGACTTGTTGCTCTGCATTGGTGTGTGGGGATTTGAGGGGGGGGGGCTGTTGCGTAGGTGTGTGCCCGTAATCTTTTCTCCTCCCCCCTCCCCTGTGTCGTAGGTGCAGTACTCACCGTTGTCTCCTGCTGCGGCGTTCGTGCTCCTGGTAGAGGAGCAGGTAGACAATCGCTGGTAGGATGTTTAATTCGGGTTCCATGCTGTCCAGATTCCTCGTGGAGTGTATAGAGGTGAGCGTTTTCCCGTTCGTGATCTGTTTCCGCCGTGTTTTTATCGGCGGGGCTCCCACCCCGGAAAAGGTGGCGGATTGGTGGGTCGTGATAGGGTGGGCGGTACATTGTCTGCCACCTGTTTGTTGGCGGTGACCGCCGCGCTGTTTGTTTGCCCCGCCGTGGCGGTCGGAGTGTTAAAGTGGCGGGCTGTGTTGGCGGTTCCCGCCAGGGTCAGAATTCCATTTTTTTGACCGCCTGCCTGTTGGCGGGTTGCCCGCCGCTTTAACACCGACCGCCAGGGTCGGAATGACCCCCTTCATGTCCGTTCTTTCCCAAATAATTCAGTAGGGCAATAGTAACATATCTGCAGTCATCTTTAGTTTTGGATGCAATCAACAAATCATCAATGTACTGTACTGGAGTCGAGTTAAAAGGCAGTTCCAATGACTACAAATCCTTCTTCAATACCTGATTGAAGATGGAAGTTGATCCTGAAAACCCTTGAGGAATTCAACACCAACTGTAAACCTTGTCCAAGAATTGGAAACTGAAGAGAAATTGGCTGTCCTTATGAAGAGGCACCGAAAAGAACGCTTGAGACAAGTCCACGACTGTGAACCACTCTGCATCACATGGAACCTGAAACATGATCACGGCGGGATTTGGCACTATGGGGCAACATTTTACCACTATCTCATTAATTTTTCTCAAGTCTTAGACAATTCGAACTTTCCCACAAGGCCTTTTCGGTCCCATTATCGGCGAATTACATGGGCTGCTCATCACTTCTTTTAAAACCCCTTGCTTCACAAAGTCTACAATTATCTGCGTCACCTTTATAAGGACATCTTGTGCCATGTGGTACTGCGGTACCTGGGGAAACACTGCATTTGGCTTCACATCTACTTTGACTGGTTCTACTCCTTTGATCAGTCCCACTTCCTTTCCTGTCAAGTCCCATACCTTCTCTGTCACTGTTCCCTGTAATCCTGTTGGCAAATCGGTCACTGTGAACATCGGGAAGAAGCTTATCAAAGGGTACTCCTCATCTGTGGTCTCCGTCTCTGGCCCTGAGATCTGACCATCGCCTCCTTCATCGTCACTGTTTGTCTGCACCTCAATCCCTTCATTAAAACAGGTGATCGAACACCTCGTTTTACACAGTAAGGCCCATATTTATACTTTTTGACTCAAAACTGCGCTAACGCAGTTTTGCGCCAAAAAAATTAGCGCCGGCTAACGCCATTCTGAAGCGCCATGCGGGCGCCGTATTTATTGAATGGCGTTAGCCGGCGTTAGCCGACCGGCGCTGCCTGGTGTGCGTGAAAAAAAACCACGTACACCTGGCAGCGCCGGCGTAGGGAAAAATGGCGTTTGGGCGTCTAAAAATGGGGCAAGTCAGGCTGAGGCAAAAAAAACTTCTTAACCCGATTTGCGCCATTTTTTTACGACGCCCATCCCCCATTGAAATGACTCCTGTCTTAGAAAAGACAGGAGTCATGCCCCCTTGCCCAATGGCCATGCCCAGGGGACTTCTGTCCCCTGGGCATGGTCATTGGGCATAGTGGCATGTAGGGGGGCACAAATCAGGCCCCCCTATGCCACAAATTATTTTTTAAAAAAATACTTACCACAACTTACCTTCTCTTCCCTGGGGTGGGTCCCTCCATCCTTGGGTGTCCTCCTGGGGTGGGCAAGGGTGGGTGGGGGTGTCCCTGGGGGCTTGGGAGGGCACCTCTGGGCTCATTCTGAGCCCACAGGTCCCTTAACGCCTGCCCTGACCCAGACGCTAAAATCCGGCGCAAATGCAGGTTTTTTAGTCCCGCCCACTCCCGGGCGTCATTTTTGCCCGGGAGTATAAATCCGACGCAATAGCATCGCAGTCATTTTTTTAGACGGGAACGCCTACCTTGCATATCATTAACGCAAGGAAGGTGTTAACGCAAAAAAATGACGCTAACTCCATGAACTTTGGCGCTAGACGCGTCTAACGCCAAAGTATAATTATGGAGTTAGTTTTGCGTCGAATTTGCATCGGAAAAAACGACGCAAATTCGGCGCAAACAGAGTATAAATATGCCCCTAAGTCTCTTCCCAGTAGGGATACGGGACTTGAATCACAGACTACAAACCTATGTAATCCCTGGAAGGTACCAATCTCAACTTGGACTGGATCTGTAATCGGATTTGTCAAGAGCTGATTTGCTACTCCTACCACCTTTATAGTACGCCCTGAAAGCGGCAATTTTGGAACCTCTGCACTTCTGACTGTAGAGCGTGTAGCTCCTGTGTCAACCAGGAATGAAACCTTGTGACCCATCACCTTTCCCTGCACATAAGGTCCCCTCTGATCTACTTCTAGGGACGCTGCAGGCCTCCACTCCTCACTATTTGAACTATCATCCGACCAGTCATCGTTTATTCCATTCTCACTACGCAATGGGAACTGTTGTACTGTATTATTTTGACTCATTGTTTGACCTGTGACCTGCTGAGGAAGCATCACCTGTGGCTGTCTCATCGGAGCTAATGGCAACTGCATTTGCTGTCTAGGTACCATGGGAATCTGCTGTTGTATTTGCTGCAACTGTGCTGGTTGAAAGCGTGGCATTTGCATTTGTTGCATAGGCTGGAGACCCTGCATCTGAACCATAATATTCTGGAAGTTCGGATTTGGACCCCTCATTCTTGGACCCCTCACATTTTGAAATGTACCAACATCATTGCTTTGTTGAACAACACCATCCTGCACCATCATTGGGCACTCCCACTTCCAGTGTCCCATGCCCCCGCACGGATGGCATGGTAACATCTTTTTCATCCCTTGCACATCATTTTGAACCCCAACAGTATTCAAGTCTGGACCACGGTTCACAAAACCTCCCCGACCTCTGCCTCTTGTTTGCGGTTGGAACATCCCGTTCCCTTGAGGCTGTTGCTGTACCATCTGCTGAACTCCATTTCCCTGCATCCCTGCCTGAGCTGCCTTAATTTGCATCACCATCACCTTCTCTTTCAGCTTTCTCTGCTTCAATTCAATCTCATCGCTACAGTATTTCGCATACTGCAACACTTCATCAATCGTTTTCGCTTGCCAACAGATCAAATGATTCTTAATCATCTGGCTAATCTCTGGCCTCAATCCTTCAACGAACCTGAACACAAGGTGATTCATATCTTTTGTTTCTATGACATCCGTGCCACTATAGTGTTTGAATGCCTTTAACAACCTCTCATAGTAAGCATGTATTGATTCTTTGCCTTCTTGTGCCGTTTGATCAATTTTCTGCCAATCAGTGACTTTGGCGACACCTCTTGTTTTAGAAACTCAATCACCTTATAGTAATACCTCATTACTTCAGGAGACGGTGCTCCAGTAATCTTGTCCCTTGCCGGTTCCTCTGTTGGCCAATCCACACTCCTCTTGCACTCAAGCGATTAATCAGCTGGAACTATAATCTCAAAGAGGGGGTTCAAATCTTCCCAAAGACCCTTCGCAAGCTTCACAAAACTATCTGTCTGCTGATACCACTCTATTCGCTTTTCTCTCAACCTGGGATAATCATTTGTAAATGACAAAATGTCACCTCTAGACCACGGTACATGGACTAGAACCCCTCCAGCTGTCTCCCTCATCGGTAACATCTTTATTGTTTCCGTGTCTGGTGCAGCTTTCACCTGCTGCGGTTCCAGGCAGTCACTTATCTCTCTTCTTTGCCCATCTGCCTTCCCACTTCTCTAATGCTCCCCAAACCTGCGCACTCTGTAGTATCTCTTTGAGGTGTGCCTTCATTTCAGTGGATCTCATATGATCAAAATCTTTAGGATCGAAGTCTAACCTGTAACTCCTCTTCAAATGCTTAGTGTTGTCTAAGTCTATACCATATTTGTCTGCTTCGTTCGCTAACCTTTGGTGCACCTTACTCACTTCTTTGGTTATTTTCGGGCACAGATATCTTAATTCTGCTTCAGTGTTTGATTCTAATCTGTTCACTCCCATAGTCCCTTCAACTAGCTCGGCTGCTTCCACACCCAACCTCACAAAATTCAGGTATTCCTCTCGCTGTCACAGGAGTAGTCTGTGGAGTGTCAAGCTTATCTAACCATTCATTCAGTTGTTGCGCTGTCAAACCCTGCAACAAGATATTTCCAGCCTGCATCATTGGTGTCTGTGACGTATTTGCACCCAATACCTGTGGTGTCAGTAGACCCAAACCTGCTTGTCTCATTGTCTCTAAAGGAACCCCAATTGGACTGAAGTCCAACAAGGATCTAGATCCCTCGACTGTCTGTTCTCCCGGTGTCATCCCTTGGGAGCTTCCTGTGAACCCTCCTCTTATCACCTGAGGAAATTCGATTTTTAATACGATCGTATCGACCCGCCATTTTGTGGCCCGCCGCCATTTTATGTTGCCTTCACTCAGGCAGCACAGCGAACGAAGTCCATTCTGCCTTTTCTGCTTATTCTGCAACATGGTGTTCAAAACAGCCTTCTGCCTCTATCTTTACAAGGCTGGTATTAAGGTCTGACCGAGTACACTAATCCCTGTCTGGTTTTCTAATCCTTGTTTCAACTATCTGTAGGCTCACACTATTCTCCGCCGATCTTATCTTATCGTCTGGCCTTCGTTGTCCTTTGCTAGTATTCTCTCATTTCACAACTGTCCTCCAAACGCACACAAACTTATCGCACCACATGCAACTTCGTTGTGGATCGGTTAATGAATTAGTTCAAGGGAGGGGTGACAAACACAGCTGGAGGGGAGGCAACCTTAAGTCACTTGATACTTTGTTTTCCAATTCCTTCTGTTGGTGCTGTCTTGTTTTCCGACATTTCTATTGGCTCTGTTCTATCTTTACGTTATTCTTACTGGCTCCTTTCTATGTGTTCTGGGAGTGTATGTAGTTAATAAATGGTTTTTATACGGTATATAAGATTGTGCGCCACAAAGTAAAGTGGCAGTCTCCTGAGAACATACCTTGTGTACTTCTTGGACAACTGTACTAGCTGCAGCTAATAAAATCTGATCTTTTACGCCTGACAGAGTGTCCCGTGTCTCTGTTAGTTGAGGCAGGTGAATCCAAGGAGATTTTAGGCGTACCCTGCGCCGCCAGGCCCAAAAGGTTCTGGTTCTTCAACTGGCGCCCAACGTGGGGCGGCTTCAGCGGTACCGGTTCTGCCTGAAGGTCGTGAGGAACCCCGCAAGAAAATTCTGGAGGAATCGCGAGCCACGTCAAGCGACCCCTGTATGTCGAAGTGGTCCGAAGGTCTTTTTCAGCGCGGTTACTCCTTCCTGACGGCTACTGACGACTGCTGCCCTGACTGCCGCCCTGCCTTGGCCCTTTCTTTGATGATGTATGGTAAAGCGAGACGATAGACGGGCCTCTGTTGGTGTAAGAAGACATCCTTAGTTAAGTATTTGGTGGGTCGCGCCCACAAATTTTGGTCTTTGTTTTGTCCTTAGGTCCTTAGATTTGGCCATTGCAGTGGCCAAAGCCGAGGGGTAAGTGCATTTGTGCTGTGTAAACTGAAAGTTTTACCCCCTTGATGTTTGTGAACAGCCAGTAAAAATCGTGAGATGTCTGGTCTGACTAAGTTTGGAAAACTTTGTTGCTTTGGTTGTAATAGGGACTCCCAGCTTGAGGACTCCTGTCCGATTCCTTCGGTTGGAACTCCCACATATGAGCTCTATTCTAAACATGGTGTTGGTCCTATTGCCTTTAATAAGACATGGACCCGATATACAAAGAAAGATGGTGTTTTAAAATGGCCAGAAAATGGTAGTTTCGAAACTGATGTGCTAGATAATTTAGAAGCAACGTTATTTAAAAGAAAAGCCCGGCCGGCAATGTTTGACTCTTTTCGCCTTTGGCGTAAGGAAGCCAAACAGAGAGAAATTAAACAAGCGAAACGAGATAGGAAAACACAGGGAATGACGATTATACAGGCTGCTCAGCAATTCAAAGATGATGAAATAGATAATGCAATGGAAATTTCAGACAGACAGCATCGAATGGCAATAGATAAATGCTATCCGACGTTGCCTATCTCTTCCCTTGATAAGAGAAAAGATTTTGAGGAAGATTCCTTAATGTCCCACTTATTGAAATTGCCTCCCCCTATGTACAAGGTGCTAATGCACCCCCGATGTTACAGCCTGTTCAGCCGCCAGTTGTGCTTCCGCCTGCTCCAGCTTTTCCACATTTGCCTCCTCAAGTATTGCCTATGCCAGCTTTGCCTTTAACTCCTTTGCCTTCTGCTCCTTTGGCAATTCCTAATGCTCCTTTAGTTAATTCACCTAATACCTTGTCCCCTATCCTTATGTCAAATTCTCCATCTATGCGTAAGCGATTTACCGATACTGTCTCTGGTCTCTTATCACCTTTCTTTGAAGCTTTAAATGTGTCTCCAGCTTTTTCTCGAAGACAGTCTCGTAGTCAATTCCCAGACTCCGAAGAGCGAGAAAAATTGGACTCACTTGCTTGTAAATGGATCAAGAAGGGTCCCCAATATAGTACGTCTGATATTATGTCCACCTTTCTGCAATGGAATGCACCTACGCAGAGATATGTTTTTAAAGTTATGTGCGATACTCTCGCTAAAGAATGGGAGGATATGAATTTGGGTTCGGTCCCACAGGATCTGTTAGATATTCAGGCTGACTTTGACAAAGGGCTTATTGTGGGTCCTAAGGTTGAAAACGCTGTCAGAACACTTATTTCTTTCAGATCCCTATTGTTCTCACAGACTTTTCCTGATTCTGATCCTTCAGTTAGGACAACACTGAAAAACTATCCCATGAGAGAGGTTTCTCCAATATGGAAGGAAGAAGTTGCAGCAGCAGGTGCTAATCCAGCTATTCCTGCGCATTTTCAGCGCATATGGATACATGTCCCCTGGAAAAGGTCTGAAGTTTTAGCACTTAAACAGTCACTACCAGATCCACGCAAAAATCCTGCTGGTTACTATAAAGAGTTGTCGCAAACAGTTGATGCATGTACTATGAATCTAGCAGATATTGACATGTTGATGGGAAATGTAGTTCCACAGACAATATGGGCTAAAATTCGTAGAGAGGATCACGCTCAAGAATTAGGCGGCGATTGGAACGCTATTATTGCCGCAGATAGAGGTCAAGTAGGTGGTGCAAAGCCCGACGCTTTGATCTCAGAACTCCCTGGTAGGATTATTACATTAATGAAAACAATGATGCCTGCTTTGAGAGTTAATTGGGATAAGCTAGCAGCATGTAAACAAAAGAAAGATGAAAGTGTTTCCGATTTCTTTACCCGATTCGAGGAGACATTCATTGATCACAGTGGTCAGGATATGGCTACAGAAGGGGGACAGCGATTATTTGTGGATAAGTTCGTATATAACTTGCTTCCTGAACTATCACACAAGCTAAAAGACTCCGAGAGTTCATGGGCAGTTTCTTCTTCCGCCCAGATATTGGCTACTGCACAATATTATGAAAATAGAGACAAAGAAGAAAGGGAAAAACAAGAGAAAAAGATGAAAGAATTAAAAACTAAAGTTCTCTTGCAACAGGCTTATCCTCCTCGTTATGTTCAGCCTCAGTTTCAACAGCCTCCGCAGTTTCAGAGGTTGTATCAAAAGCCTGAACCATTCATTCCAAGACCTTTGCTAGGTCCCAATCAATGTGCTTATTGTAGGGAGGAAGGTCATTTTAAGAACAATTGTCCGGCATTGTTGCAGCGTAATGGAGCAACATCTGCTTCACGAGGTCGTGGTGGTCTTCAGTCAGCAAATAGAGGTAGAGGTCGAGGTGTGTTAACCCAAGGGCAGCGTTCTTTTGTTCCTCCAAATTCCGGAAATTACTTTGATCAGCAAAATGTTAGGTCTACACAGTATTACAGTGAGGATCAGTATATTGAAGGAGGGAATGAAAGTCTTCATTTTGAATAGGACAGCCATGGACAAAGTAAGGGGGTTACGTCAATTCCAGTGGATCAGAATGGACCTTATGTTAATGTCACTACAATGGGTGTTTCAGAGCCATTTCTTTTAGATACTGGTGCCATGAGAAGCTCTATCATTCATTCTAAACTCCCTGGCGCACCTTTGTCTGGCTTAACGAATGTATCTGTAGGATTTTCTGGCGCCCCTGTTCGCAATCCAGTTTCTTGCCCTTTGCCTGTTTCAATAGGCCCTTATGATTTAGAAGCTTCGCTTCTTCTGACGAATGGTTGTGGTGAAAATCTGTTGGGTTTAGATCTATTAAAAAGAATGCATGCTACGATATATTGTTCACCTTATGGTGTATACCTCACTCTAGGACAGAAAATGACTAGTCCAATGTACTTATCAAAAGATCAATTCCCACCTGAATTGCTTTCTCTTCCCGAAACGCTTTGGGCTACGGGTCCGAATGACGTTGGTTGTCTTGAGATCCCACCTTATGTTGTTACTCTTAAGCCCAATGTTGAAATGCCACGTATTCCGCAATACAGAATCTCTACTGAAGGTGAGAAAGCACTTCTGGAAATTGTCCATGATTTGATTCAGAAGGGTGTGGTTGAGGAAACGAGAGGAAATACATGTAACAGTCCTGTTCTTCCAGTTCTTAAACGCACTGATCCTTCTCAGCCTCCTGTTTATCGTTTTGTAATTGATCTTCGGGAGGTAAACAAGATTGTCGTACCGCAGTTTCCTGTAGTCCCAGATATCACTGCTCTGTTGACGATGATACCTTCTACAGCGACTTGGTTTTCAGTTGTTGATTTAAAGAATGCTTTCTTTAGTATTCCCATCGCCGAAGAGAGTAGAGAAATTTTTGGTTTTTCCCTCGGAGGCCGAAGCTTCCGGTTTAAACGCGCACCTCAAGGTTATTGTGAAAGTCCCTCTGTTTACAGTCAAGCTCTAAAATGTCATCTTGATGCCTTTTCCTTACCGTCCGGTGCCGCTCTCATTCAGTACATGGATGACTTATTAGTTGCCGCTGATTCAGAGGAGATTTGCAAAAACGTGACCGTTGCACTGTTGCGTCATTTGTTTGATCTGAATCACAAGGTTTCTCCTTCTAAATTACAATATGTCTGTCGCGAGGTGACTTATTTGGGTCATCTCTTGTCAAAGGAGGGACGACGATTGACCCCCGAACGAATTCAGGCAATTGCACAAATGTCAGTGCCATCCACACAAAGAGAGGTACGTGCCTTTTTGGGCATTACTTCTTATTGTAGACAGTGGATTCCGAGTTTCTCTTTATTGGCTAAACCGCTGTTGGCGCTAACTTTAAAAGATACGCCTCAGCCTCTTCCGTGGACTGACGAATGTCAGAAGAGTTTTACTGATTTGCGTATTGCTTTGTGTTCTGCTCCTGTATTGGGTACTCCTGATTACAGTAAGCCCTTTACGCTCTATGTCCACGAAAGAGAGGGTTGTGCATTGTCAGTCTTAACGCAGCGTTTTGGAGATCAACAGCGACCATGCGCATATTTCTCAGCTACGTTAGATCCAGTAGCTAAAGCATTGCCTAGTTGTCTTAAGGCGACAGCGGCAGCAGCAATTTCTATTCGACAGTCTGCTGGAGTAGTGCTAGATAATACTCTCATTGTTATGGTGCCACATGCAGTGGATATTTTACTAAATAGGACAAAAACGCAGCATCTTACGAGTGCTCGGTTGTCCGGATATGAGCTGACGCTTTTGGCTAGTCACATACACATCAAACGATGTAATACCCTGAATCCAGCTACTTTGTTGCCTCTTCCAGAAGAGAGAGATGTCTCTGAACAGCATGATTGTTTTCTCCGTACTGAAGAAGAGACTAAGGGTAGAATTGACCTAAAAGACACGCCATTAGTGAATCCAGATGGAACACTATGGGTAGATGGTTCTTGTTTCAAGCTCCCGAATGGAGATACAGTTTCAGCCTACGCTATTACTACTTTGCATACGATTGTGGAGACAGCACGCATTAGACATAATTCAGCTCAGGCAGCTGAATTGATAGCCTTAACTAGAGCGTGTGTGTTATCCGAAGGAAAAAGAGTAAACGTGTACACTGATAGCCAATACGCTTTTGGTGTAGCGTTTAACTTTGGGCGTTTATGGAAGGAAAGAGGATTCTTTACTTCCCATGGTACTAAGATACAACATGGTGAATTAGTGACTGAACTTCTTGAGTCACTTACAATGCCTACTCAGATAGCGATCGTGAAGTGTAGTGCACACAAAAAGATTGTGGACGATGTTGGTCGAGGAAATGCATTTGCAGATGATGTAGCGAAAAAGACAGCCAGAGACAACACAAGTCGAATGTATGTTGCAGGTCCCGCAAACTGCGTAAGAGAAAAGGGAATGTGTGAAGATACAGTAGAGAGTGTGAAATCAATTCAAGGAGAGGCTACGGAGAATGAGTTGAGAAAGTGGAAGGAAAGTACAGGAATGTTAGATGAGATGGGATGTTGGGTTGAATTATCAGAACATCAACGTTGGCTGTTACCAGATGCTTATGTACTACCTGTAGTTACTATGGCACATGGTCCAGCTCACCTAAGTGCAAAAGGAATATGTAAACTTCTGGCTCCAGTGTGGCAAAATGAGGGGATCCCAAAGTGTGCAAATAATGTAGTAAAACATTGTATTGTTTGCTTGATGTACAATCCGGGAAAGGGAACCCCAACTCCAGCAGGTCATTTTGCTCCTCCGACATATCCATTTGAGGTGTTGCAGATCGATTATATTCACATGGAACGATGCAACAACCTCAAATATGTTCTGGTGGTAGTATGTGCTTTTTCTAGATGGGTAGAAGCCTACCCTCTGAAGGACAATACTGCTTTATCAACTGCCAAAATACTTTTGAAAGAATTCTTCCCTAGGTTTGGTTTGCCGCGCATTGTCTGGAGTGACAATGGGAGCGAATTTGTGGGTCAAGTCATGCAAAAAGTTTGTGC
Organism: Pleurodeles waltl; assembly: GCF_031143425.1. NCBI lineage: Eukaryota > Metazoa > Chordata > Amphibia > Caudata > Salamandridae > Pleurodeles > Pleurodeles waltl. The sequence continues at coordinate 1,464,887,287 of NC_090445.1, forward strand.
AGGTCTTGGCATAAAACAGAAGTTCCACGCGGCGAATCACCCACAGTCGGCTGGTTTAGTAGAATGCTACAATGGAACCTTGAAGCTTAAAATTGCTAAGGTGCAAGCTAGCACAGGACTTAATTGGCCTGATGCTTTACCATTGGCTCTTCTGTCCACCAGAACAGCAGTACACTCTTGTTTGGGGCTTAGCCCTTACGAAGTGATATTTGGTCGCCCAGCTAATGTATGGGGAGTTCCTCGCCCTAAGAAATACTCAGACTTGCCATACCCGATGTTGATTGACTACTTGCATGACCTTACAACTAAATTGCGTGTTCTTCATCAACAGGTTCAGAGTGCTCTACCAGAGGCTTCCACAGACCCAGGTCATTCCATCCGACCAGGTGACTGGGTCTGCACGAAAAATTTCCAACGACAGAGAAATTTGGAGCCCAGATGGAGAGAGCCACGCCTGGTTCTTTTGACCACAAGAACAGCAGTTAAAGTCGAAGGAAAGAAAAACTGGGTGCATGCCGTGCACTGCAAGAAAGTGCCTTTGCCCTTGCCTTTCGATCAGTGGGTCCGTAGAGGCATCAGTGACTCTGAAAGTGAGAAAGTTCCGCAATTTGTACCATTCAGTGATGCGCGTCTAATTGGAACACTTTCTGAGAAAGAGGACGACGACATCCTTCAAGAGGCAATACCATCGCATCGTCGCTTGAACACGACAAATCCAGGAACATTGTTTCAAAACCAGACTGCCTCTGGACAGGAACGCTATAATTTGAGACCAAGACCAAAAGAACTTGTAAATTTCTCTCCTATGTAGTACTCTATCCCGGTTGCAGGGTCACGGTAGGAGTCTTAGTTACGACCTGAGTAAGTGGCAATAGGCCTGCAGGACCTCACAGTGTCATAGGACGGTAGATAATCGTGACTACAGTGATTGAGGAAGATTGCCGTGAGCATCCACTTAGAAAGATGGAGGCTACATTAGATAAAAGAGAAAGTAAAAATGTAAAGAATAATTGTAAAGAAATATATAGTCGTTGTAGTATTGCTCTATGCGTCATTATATTGTCGTGTATTCTTTTGGCATCTGTAAACTGGATCATTATTACTCTGCAGCAAAAAGTTGTCTCTTCTCCTACCTCTACATCTTCTTCTACTATCTCTCCGCACCTATTTCACACTCTTCCCCAGCATGAACTCATCAGAAGAACTGAATACTTTAACAATTCCTTCGTCCAGTTGTTACATCAACATCAGTTAGTGATCAATACAACTGACTGTTGGGTGTGTGGACTCATACCACATACGGTAGAAAAAGGAATGCCATATTTAGTTCTTCCATTCTCCTATGAAGGTTCCGCTTGGGCTTATTTTGTCATTTTCAATAATGCATATCAAAGTAAAATTAAACAACCTGTCAGTTCACATAGTGTTGGTTCAGATTTCAGTCATAGTTTATTGATAAAGGGAATGGTAGCTATGGCTAAAATCATGGAAAAAAGTGAAGCTTCCATAGATGAAAGAAAAGCATATACCAATTGGAACATAACTAATTACATTTCCAGCCTCAATGATAAGATTGAGCAAGGAAAATCTCCTCCGATACGGGTCATACCCCAACAAGGAAATTTCTGTCTGCAAATAAATGATAGAACTCCAAACACCGGACAAAGAGAAAGTTTATGTTCCCATACATATGTTTATTCAGCCCTGAATTCACCGCCGTTAGTACCATCTCAAGGTACATACTTCGTTTGCCACGATAGGGCTTATACATGGTTGCCAGCTGATTTCTCTGGTACTTGTTATATAGCCTTTCTTCTTCCCCCTACATACACTGCTCCTGCGAACCATCATAAAAATAGATATGGCAGAGGGATTGTGGATTCGAAAGATACAGCAGGACAAGAGGGAGGAGATTTCCTCAAAGGATTTCTTCCCTTCTGGGGTCCAATGGCCAACAGCAGAAATATAAGGCAATTGGTTCGTGTCGTAGAAACCACCATAGACATCACTGTAGGAGCTTTAAGTAACATTACAGCTGAACTACAGGCTGATCGTCTTATGACCTTGCAGAACCGTGTTGCCTTAGACTTTGTTCTTGCGGACCGTGGTGGAGTATGCAAATTGATCGGATCAAGTTGCTGTATTTTCATACCTAATGACGCTCCGACAGTATACCAAGCTATCTCTAAGTTACACATAATCTCCGAATCGATTCATCAGGACGAAGGAGATTGGTCCTTTTCAGAGTGGTTTTGGGGATTACTGTCCAAATGGGGTTGGAAGGTATTGACATTCTTTGGAGTAATTTTAGCTTTTATATTCTCTTGTTGTCTTTGTATGCACTGCGGTCCTGCCATCTGTAACCTATGTGCTACTGCATGTATTCCCAAACCCAAGTCACAAAGAGCAGAGAATATCAAAATGATGGTACAGCAACAGCTTGATGACCTCATGGCCATAGACATCGACTCAGATTAACATGAGTTTGTGTATCTTGCCTGAGTTCTGGCAAAAGGAGGGTCTGAGGAAATTCGATTTTTAATACGATCGTATCGACCCGCCATTTTGTGGCCCGCCGCCATTTTATGTTGCCTTCACTCAGGCAGCACAGCGAACAAAGTCCATTCTGCCTTTTCTGCTTATTCTGCAACATGGTGTTCAAAACAGCCTTCTGCCTCTATCTTTACAAGGCTGGTATTAAGGTCTGACCGAGTACACTAATCCCTGTCTGGTTTTCTAATCCTTGTTTCAACTATCTGTAGGCTCACACTATTCTCCGCCGATCTTATCTTATCGTCTGGCCTTCGTTGTCCTTTGCTAGTATTCTCTCATTTCACAACTGTCCTCCAAACGCACACAAACTTATCGCACCACATGCAACTTCGTTGTGGATCGGTTAATGAATTAGTTCAAGGGAGGGGTGACAAACACAGCTGGAGGGGAGGCAACCTTAAGTCACTTGATACTTTGTTTTCCAATTCCTTCTATTGGTGCTGTCTTGTTTTCCGACATTTCTATTGGCTCTGTTCTATCTTTACGTTATTCTTACTGGCTCCTTTCTATGTGTTCTGGGAGTGTATGTAGTTAATAAATGGTTTTTATACGGTATATAAGATTGTGCGCCACAAAGTAAAGTGGCAGTCTCCTGAGAACATACCTTGTGTACTTCTTGGACAACTGTACTAGCTGCAGCTAATAAAATCTGATCTTTTACGCCTGACAGAGTGTCCCGTGTCTCTGTTAGTTGAGGCAGGTGAATCCAAGGAGATTTTAGGCGTACCCTGCGCCGCCAGGCCCAAAAGGTTCTGGTTCTTCACACCTCTTGAGTCATTATCCCTTGGTCACATACACTAGGCTTCGCCTGCGCATATAACGGAACTGACGGATCAACAGTAATCGGCAATGATATAGCGGCTGGTGCCTGTCTGTTTCCTAATCCCGGTGGAGCGTTAACTCCCATAGCTTGATTCATCATAGGTGCTGTAACTGACTGCGGTCCTGCGACCGAAGTGTAATTCGGAACCACCTGTTGCTGCGGCTGGGGCAGCAATTGTGGAGTTGGCTCAATCTGCAGTAACTTTGATCTTGTGTACACTGGATCAGGCGGCACCATCAAACTCGTAGTCGTTTCTAATACTGGGACATCAGGGTAGAGCCTCTGAATTGGTGGTGGCTGCAACTGTATCTGTGTGTCTGGTGCGGTGGATAGACTAGCACCATTCTGTATCGGAGCTGATGTGGTAACATTATTTGGCTGTGCTGCGCTTGTGGTTCCCTGATTTTGTGTCAAATTTACGGGACCTGCACTAGTACTCGGTCTATTGTCATTCATGGCATATGGTGGCGGTCGATCATGTAACAACTGATTGAGAAACTTATCATCATCTGAATTGTCTGCATCTGCCCAAGACTTCTGAGTCTCCTTCTGCTTGCTAGAGCCCTTGTCTGTTTTACAAGAGGCCTTTCTTCCCTGTGTTTCGGCTTCTTGAGTTATTGCCGGAAACATCCTAACTACGTCTATTATTTCCCTTCTCCACATCCTGGTCTCGCTATCCCATCTAGCCTCTGCTAGAGTCTTTTCTGCTTTCCTCATCCTCCTCTCAAATTTCTGTTGCCTCTGTCGTATGGCCATTAATTCCCAAATTGCTAACGCCTCAAACTGACCTGGTCTTGGAGGCGGCTTCCGTTCATTTAGCGCTTTCCGCACATTTTCTAGAATCCCTATGTTAAATGTTCCATTCTCTGGAAATGCCAAACACCCATCTTTCTCTGTTAATTTGCACCAATGCTTTAGCCAAAGGCATGGCGCGACTCCCTTCTCCTCCATTACGGTATAAGCCGGAGTATCCTCTGGTGGTGTAGGCTCCCCCACAATCGCTGTAATATACGCATCTCCCCTCAAAGCACTCTTTAAAGCCTTGCAAAACTTCATTTTCTCGTCTTTTATTTTGTTTAGAATCTAATCAGGAAGTGACTTTAATTCCCAGAACACTCTTCGCCTACCTTCTCAACCAATTGCCTCTCACAGACAGCTGCCAATACGTGCGCGACCCCTCTCGGCAACTAACCTATCCCAGCACGGCTCCAATGACGTCACACTCACACACTGCGGCTGACAAAGTCTTGTGGCTTGTCTTCCTCACTCTCTATTCACACAAAAACTAATGTAATATATTGCAAGCACCTTAACAACAAACTCAAATTTGCCGGTTTATTACAGGAAGGGTAACACAATCGCTTTAGAACTTTACAGAGATTTCACTTGAATCCTTGGCCGCTACTCTCTCCTTCTCAGATCCCGCACTCGCAAGCAAAATTTGACCCGCAAATTCTACTCTCGCCTTGTCAATGGTTAGTTCTAGTGCACTTTAGAACTTGCCAAATCTCCATCGAAGGTTTCACTCACACAATTTGACTCAAACTCGACTTGTCAATCACACACGATTGACCTAATAAACAGCGCAAATTACAACATAAACCAAGTGTCTCATACACTTATCAATATACTCTGGAGTCTTAGACCACGCCGGGTCCCTACATCACCAACAACCACCTGGACAATTGTTTAGCACAAAGCGCCACACTCACATGAAGTTTGCCGACTTCCATACTCTCATACTGCGGAGTACGCCCACTCCTACTAAAACATTACCTGGCCTAAATTCTCACATACCTCCCAATTCACCTGCGATATGCATAAGCTGAGCAAGCGCAAATTCTACTTCACTCATACTATCACTAGAACGCCGAGAACATACCCAACACACTTCAGCAAGCTCCGAGATTCCGGGAAAAACTCATTTGGGACTTAGGGGTTCATCATACCTCCAATTTGCATTATTTCAAAAAAACAATTCCAGAACAATGGTCCCTCGTCCTAGGGCCCCAAAAGGCCTAAACCGTCCTCTACTACCAGGACTGATAACGCGTCCCGTCTTAAATAATTAATTCGTCTGGGACTCGTTTTAGGCCAATTAATCTTTTGACCCTGATTGAAGACACCTTAGGACGAGACAATTAATCAACATAGCAATCAATAGATCAATAATGTTATCAATATTCACTATAGCAAATCGATTCAAATTGGATAATGGCATAAGTAAGAATCAAAACACACCAAGACCTCTCAGTCATAGAAAACCACACAATATTTTGTAAGATTTATGATATTTATTCCCTATTGATTACACTCTACTAGCAAGTTTATTAGTATCAACACGGTAATAATATGGCAACTCGAATAAGATTTCATCAAAGCAAAAATCATAAACATTAGAACAAAGCACAACGTCAACATGGGTTAATCTTACCAGAGTTTCAATAGCGCATTATTCAACGAAGCATAGATTCAGTCATTTGTCTATTTGCGTCCGTTTAGTGAACTCCTTAACTAACCTCGAATTAGCATTAGCATGTTGGGCTTCATGCAAAACAATTTAGCAACACAAATTTAGAAAACATCTAACTATGGTCTCTATCGAAAGAAGCAGTTGGTACCTAGAAAGAAAGGCAAACAGACAATTACAATTTCATCATCATATAGTTACCCTCCAGAACAAGTCAGCATACAGATTCAGGGGGTCATTCTGACCCTGGCGGTCGGTGACCGCCAGGGTCACCGACCACGGGAGCACCGCCAACAGGCTGGCGGTGCTCCGTCGAGCATTCTGACCGCGGTGGTTCAGCCGCGGTCAGAAACTGAAAGTCGGTGGTCTCCCGCCGACTTTCCGCTGCTCGGGAGAATCCTCCATGGGGCCGGAGCGCGCTCCGCCGCCATGGGGATTCTGACACCCCCTACCGCCATCCTGTTCCTGGCGGGTCTCCCGCCAGGAACAGGATGGCGGTAGGGGGTGCCGCGGGGCCCCCGTAAGAGGGCCCCACAAAGTATTTCAGTGTCTGCAAAGCAGACACTGAAATACGCAACGGGTGCAATAGCACCCGTCGCACCTTCCCACTACGCCGGCTCCATTCGGAGCCGGCCTCCTCGTGGGAAGGTAGATTTGCCCGCCAGCCCAGGGCAAATCTCAAAATACCCTCAGTGGTCTTGCGACCGCGGAGCGGTATTTTGTCGGGGGAAGACTGGCGGGCGGCCTCCGCCGCCCCCCAGTCTCAGAATCACCCCCTCAGTCTTCGTCCTCAGGACATCAGTTGATTCGCAATCAGCCAAGAACCACAGCAAAGTTCAGCAAGACGGGCAATAAGGAACAATTCCCTCATAAGGAGGAAAAGTATGAATCGGGCAAGGCAAAGTAAGAATGGTTCGAAGAGATAAACCGCAAAGTCTTTAAGACAGAATGACAAAGTGTCTAGGCAATAGCAAAGACACGCAATGGCTATGGCAAAGGAATGGCATATATTGGCTATAGAAAATGGCTCGGAATGGCTGCTTTCTCCTTGTGTCAAACGATTATATCAAACTTGTTGTACAGTCCCCTAAATTCCAATTGGGCAAGTTTTGGTGCATCATTATCTCCATCCAATAGTCCAACGGTCACCCCATTAGAGCTTTCCACTTTTGACAGTTCTTACGCAGTTCATTGGTTCCTGGGTTTGACGCCTCCAACGGGTAGAATGTCAGGTGAGGAATAAGTGACATTTGTTACTCAAGTCAGTAGTCCCATTGTCTTCCCTAGTCTAAATGACCTGGTACCTGTTGCGAATTACACTGTTGCGCTCCACAAGAATGTCTCCTTGAGCAAGTCGGGTTTACATGAAAAAATTTACTACGGTTACACACATCTTCTAGTCTTCTGGAAAAGTACGGCTACATGTCCTGCAGCAAGTCAGCACATTGCACGTTAGAAAAACACATTTAATAAGAAACCGGGCAGCTAGGCCCTGACTTATGCTAACTAAGGCCTAGTGATTAATTAGCAAAACCTTAACATATAACTCTTAATACTAATACAAAATCATACATTAGTACATAAATATTTCATTATTAGTCAGTTTCATTAATCATCGTATACGTTGGTGGCCACTCCCCATGGGCACATTTCATACACACGTTTAGTAAAAGCACATTAATACATTTTCTATGTGGCATCAGTATGCATTAATTCGTAAACATTTTATGTTAATTTTGATTATAAAACTACACTCCAACAGTTGCAATTAAAAGTTGTGCATAAATGCTGTCTGTGGTGATGTAGTATACCAGCTTTACATGCACGTGACACACACAGTGTCAATAAGAAGGGAAAAATCTGGAAAAAGAAAGTAAAAGATTAACATACTGTTGAGTTTGAATCCATACGAAATAAATCTACAAAGCAAGATCAGGTGGCATACTACACTAAGTGCCCTGCTAACATTTTCGGCATTTGCACCCTTCTTAGTGCCCTAGGGGCACTGTTTTTTTTATGTGGGGAACTGCATAAGGGGCCTGTTAAACTGAGGGGCATATTTATGAGCCCCTGGAGCCACTGGGGCGTCACTTTATTTGACGCCCCAGTGGCGCTAACCTCTGCTCCATATTTACAAGGAGGTGTAATGCCACTTTTTGTGGTGTTACACCTCCTTGTAAATATGGGCCCCTCCAACGCAGTTATCTGCGTCAGAGGGGTGTGCAATGGGTGTTGCTGTGGGTGTGCCCCAGCAACACCCATTACATTTTGACGCTGCCTCAGGTTTACAAGATTTCGTAAACTTGAGGCAGCGGCAAAATCTAACGCCATCCCAGGGGAGGCGTTAGCAAGGCACAACGAGGAGGAATACTTTTATTCCTCCTTGTTTTTTGCTTTTTTCATAGAAAGAGCAAAATGCCAGAAATTATTGTTTATGTGTCAGGAAGGGACACCTTCCCGCACATAAACAATCACACCCCTCGACGCAGACATCCTTGCACAGTGGTGTAAGGATGCTTGTGTTGGTGTTGGCAGCTGGAGAATCATTGTTCAAATTTTGCCTGCCAGGCTGGGTTTTGCTGTGAGACAAGTGCAAAGTCAGAACTGTAGTTTGAAACTGAAGCTCCCTGCTGTGATCTCTCCAGAACAGGTATAGACTTGTGAGATTGCATTTTCCACCGGGAGACCATATTTATTTCCTGTAATCTGGTGCAAGTTATATTTTGCACCAGGTAGACGTGATGAAGCTGCGCCAAATGCATAATATAACCATGTACCAGGTATTTGTCAATGCGAAGGAAGAAAAGAACTAAGCATACAAAGAAAATGGTTTGCCATTAAAAAATCATGACTTGCTAAGGAGCGCTTGAGAATTGAACAAACACATCCCAACTCCAACATAGGAGTGTACTACTTTGGAACTAAACTCTAAAAGAACATTGTCTAAAAATAAAATGTGCACAGCAAAACTTCAAACAGATGGCTTTATTGACATAAACAACACATAGCATGCTGAATTAAAACAAATGTTGCAACAAAACACGGAAAGCAGGGAAAACAAGAAAGGCATGTGAGGAAAGCAATCTATTAGGAACGAGTAAACATAACTAGGCTTTGGTAATATTTTACACAAATGAGTAGAATCCGTACTAAGAGAGTATTATGTGAAAACCCTATTTTTGCGCATTTTTCCTATTGATGGTGAGCCAAAGTAAGGAGAGAATGCTGTAACGGGTATTTTAGTCATTTTCTGTTTGAGATATTTGTGTTGTTCAGCTCTTTTCAGATTTCCGAGTTTTTCCACAAGTGGAATGCTTGAGTGAATAAGGAGGAAACAGCATTTTATCAGAGACAGTCAGTACTTAGGCCCTCATTCCAACATTGACGGGCGGCGGAGGCCGCCCGTCAATGTTGCGCGTCAGGAATACCGCTCTGCGGTCCAGAGACCGCGGAGGGTATTCCAAGTTTTCCCCTGGGCTGGGGGGCGGCCGCCGAAAGGCCGCCCGCCAGCCCAGGGGAAAACGACCTTCCCACCATGAAGCCGGCTCGTAATCGAGCCGGCGGAGTGGGAAGGTGCGACGGGTGCTGTTGCACCCGTCGCGTATTTCACTGTCTGCAAGGCAGACAGTGAAATACATTTTGGGGCTCTCTTACGGGGGCCCCTGCAGTGCCCATGCTGTTGGCATGGGCACTGCAGGGGCCCCCAGGGGCCCCACGACTCCCCCTCCCGTCATCCGGTTCCCGGCGGGAGAACCGCCAGGAACTGGATGGCGGGAGGGGGAGTCGGAATCCCCAAGCCGGCGCAGCAAGCTGCGCCGGCTTGGAGGATTCCTTGGGGGCAGCGGGAAACCGGCGGGAGACCGCTGGTTTCCCTTCTCTGACCGCGGCTAAGCCGCCGCGGTCAGAATGCCCCGCGGGGCACCGCCGGCCTGTCGGCGGTGCCACCGCGTCCCGCGGCCCTGGCGGAAGTAATCCGCCAGGGTCGTAATGACCACCTTAATATGTAAAAGCCTAACTACTAGTGTCCAAAAGACTGTTCAGAAGCTATTAAATGTCTGCATGCCGAATACCAAGACTGCCTAGTCTTGATTTCACCTCAGCCACTGTAATCCACTACCAGACACTCCCTGCCTCTTCATCTCACCCCTTCATGTTCCTTCTTTCTCCCTCTGTGACATTTTTCCATCTTTCTCTTCCTCAGTTTACCCGTTTGTGTTTTTTTCCTCTCTTGCTTCTGGTAAATGTCTGATGTGAAAAAATAAGTGATGGTCACCGAAAATGTGTGCAGGTGGGCGTCTCCAGCAACCACTTACTCAGATAGGCACTGAGGGAGGCCTACTTCCTATTATCCCGGAGAAGTTTAGCAGGATTGGAAGCAAGATTATGTTTCGGTTAGAGGGGAAATTGCCATTACCACAGGTGTCATATTGCGGTGTGGTGCGAGTATTGGATCACAGTACCTAGTACCAACCAGATAAAAGCAGTGTGAGCAGGACTGTTAAATATCCTTTAGCAGTGATATTTTGAGAGAAAGGCTAGCATGGTAAGGTAGCTGTCATCCGTGCAGGACAATAGTTAATAGGTTGGGTAAGTTTACAGGCTCTATCCACGGCTCTGGCTCCAACTCCAACAGTGTCCCAGCACAAACTGACCCCTCAACATTTCAGAACCCATCCAAAATCACCTAAAGACCCTTTTTCAGCACACTTTTCACATTCCAGTACTCAACCTAAAATATCACACATCTCCTTCCCTTTATTAACAAAAGAAACAAATAAGAAAAGAAAGAACACATAACAATGTATCTAAAACGCCATAAATGACTCCATGTCATATTTACATAACATAATCCTCAAATTTTCTTGGACGCATCCAATTGCGCCTCACACCATTCCGTTGTACCATACTTTTCCCATCACATATCTTTTCCAATGCTTCTCTTTGCTTTCTTTGTTCTTGAAGTATTGGACCCCTTTTGTTCAGAACCTCTTTAGGAACTTTAGCCTCTGTTGAGATTCCAAATTTGTCCATTTTCAGTTTTTACAGCGTTATTAAATATCTTGATTACTTTCATTGGACAACTGTATTTTCAAAACAAATCATGGGTAACAGGAGCTTTCTCCTTAGCAACATCTCACACCTTTACGTCCACAGTTTTGGCAGCCTTTCTCTTATTAGCATATAGGGCCATATTTATACTCCGTTTGCGCCGGATTAGCGTCGTTTTTTTTAACGCAAATTCGACGCAAAACGAACTCCATATTTATACTCTGGCGTTAGACGCGTCTAGCGCCAAAGTCCATGGAGTTTGCGTCATTTTTTAGCTTGGACACCTACTTTGCGTTAATGATATGCAAGGTAGGCGTTCCCGTCTAAAAAATTGACTCCGAGGCATGTGCGCCGTATTTACACTCCCGGGCAAAAATGACGCCCGGGTGTGGGAGGGTAAAAAAAAATGACGTCCAGCTGCTTTTGCGTCATTTTTTAGCGCCTGGTCAGGGCAGGCGTTAAGGGACCTGTGGGCTCGGAAGGAGCCCAGAGGTGCCCTTCCATGCCCCCAGGGACCCCCCTGTCACCCTTGCCCACCCCAGGAGGACGCCCAAAATGGAGGGACCCATCCCAGGGAACATAAGGTAAGTTCAGGTAAGTAATTATTTTTTTTTTTTTGTGGCATAGGGGGGCCTGATTTGTGCCCCCCTACATGCCACAATGCCCAATGACCATGCCCAGGGGACAGAAGTCCCCTGGGCATGGCCATTGGGCAAGGGTGCATGACTCCTGTCTTTGCTAAGACAGGAGTCATTTCAATGGTGGTTGGGAGTCAAAAAAAATGGCGCAAATCGGGTTGAGCCGAAAATTTTGCCTCAGCCTGACTTGCCCCATTTTTTGGCACCCAAGCTCCATATTCCCCTACGCCGGCGCTGCCTGGTGTACGTCATTTTTTTTGACGCACACCAGGCAGCTCCGCCGGCTAACGCCAGCTAACGCCGGCTAACGTCATTGAATAAATACGGCGCCCGCATGGCGCTTCAGAATGGCGTTAGCCGGCGTTAGATTTTTTGACGCACAACTGCGTTGGCGCAGTTGTGCGTCGAAAAGTATAAATATGGCCCATAGTTTTCTCTCCATCACCTTTTCCACCACTTTTTCTTTTACTCATTATATTTACCATCTGTGTTTGGTTCCAGTACAGTGCTTGAGCCATTATGGTGACAATACACAATTGGCCCTCCTCCTTTTAAAAAATTCAACAGAGGTCTTTCGTGTGATACCATGCAGTGTCACCCTATACGCTTCAAACCACTTACAAAGTTCAGACATCCACTCCTTCCCAGAACTTCACGCTAACTATATAGCCTCTTTAATGGCACGAATCATCCTTTCCACTGTACTATTGGTTTCTGGATGATATAACACAGATTAAATGCCTCTTCTGCATAAAAAACTCCTCCATTTCCCTTGAAACAAACTGGACGCCATTGTCCGTCATCAGTAAATCTGGCAAGCCTTCTCTTGCAAATACTTGTGATAAAAATTCTATCACCTTCTGTGAGGTGACTTCACCCACCACCATCAACTCCGACCACCTTGAGTAAAGGTCCACTAGGACTATAATACATTTCTTTTGTCCCTTGCTATTGAGTGGTCCTGAACTGTCTATTGTAATTTTATCCCATGCCTTTTTGGGTAAGTTCCTCATTATCATAGGTTGTTTCCTTGTTTTGCATACCTTTGCACTAAGACAGCATTCCTTACACTCCCTCACTACTATCTCTACCTCTATCCATTGCTGGCCACCAATAATACGCCTGCACATGTTCTTTAGATCCAGAGATTCCTTGGTGACCTTCATGTGCTATGTTCACTAATTTGCTTCTCACAGACTCTAGAGTAATCAACCTAGTACCTTTTAATTCTATTCTATTTTCCAATTTAGGGTTTCCTAGCGCTATCAGACTGGTAGGAGTAAGTGAGGTAAAACGCAAAAAGAAGGATTCAGGAAAAAAAAGGGCTTTAATTTTTTTTGGAAACTTATGACATTGTCCTCCATTCTAAGGCCTATCAGCAGAGTGTTCCAAAGCTTGAGTGCCAGATAGGTAAACAACTGACCTCCACTCCTAGCTTTTTTAATTCTGGTGACAAAACGCAGCTCAAGATTGTTTGACCTCAGGTCCCTATTTGCACAGTTGGGGGTGGCCAAACGTTGCGAAGAAATTGACCTGAGTTATGCTTTGCCCTATGTAAGATGCATAGGGGGTCATTCTGACCCTGGCGGCCGGTGGCCGCCAGGGCCACCGACCACGGGAGCACCGCCAACAGGCTGGCGGTGCTCCCACGAGCATTCTGACTGCGGCGGTTCAGCCGCGGTCAGAAGCGGAAAGTCGGCGGTCCCCCGCCGACTTTCCGCTGCTCGGGGGAATCCTCCATGGCGGCGGAGCACGCTCCGCCGCCATGGGGATTCTGACACCCCCTACCGCCATCCTGTTCATGGCGGGAAACCCGCCATGAACAGGTTGGCGGTAGGGGGTGCCGCGGGGCCCCTGGGGGCCCCTGCAGTGCCCATGCCAATGGCATGGGCACTGCAGGGGCCCCCGTAAGAGGGCCCCGCAAAGTATTTCAGTGTCTGCTTTGCAGACACTGAAATATGCGACGGGTGCAACTACACCCGTCCCACCCCTGCAACTACGCCGGCTCAATTCTGAGCCGGCGTCCTGGTTGCAGGGGCATTTCCTCTGGGCCGGCGGGCGCTCTTTTGGAGAGCACCCGCCGGCCCAGAGGAAATGTTTGAATGCCCGCCGCGGCCTTCTGACCGCGGTGCGGTCATTTGCCGGAGGCCGTCCGCCAAGGTCAGAATCAGGGCCATAGTGCCTTAAAGTTTACTCTGCAACTTATGGGTAGCCAGTGAAGAGTTTTGAGCGCCACACCTACTGACTGTGTTTTCAGTATGCCAAACTATATTTCGAGCAGCAGCGTTCTGAATGATTTAAAACTTTTTTATCATTGCCTTTAGACTGCCTAAGTAAAGAGCATTGCCATTAAAAAAGGAAAGAAAGGATCAAGCCTTGAATCACAATTCTACGTGACTTCACTGGGAGCCACCTTAGAACCTTTCTCAAGGCTCTCAGGAGGCCGGAGCAGCTAAGCTAGACAATTTCCTCTTGACACTTCAAATATGATTTAACCTCACATTCTAACAATGTTTTCTCATCTTAACCTTTCTTCAACGTCACCATGACACTTTACAACACCTTACCACCGTCCAATTCTTTTCTCCACTCTTTCTCTCTGATAACCCCCTCACCCACCACCTGAAAATCATACTCTTGTAGCACTACCACCCACTTCACTATTCTGCTAGACACATTATCAACAGTTTTCTTAGTAGAAACGCCCTTTAATGGTTTGTGATCTGTCCTCACTGTAAAGTTTGTCCCTCATCGAAAACCCTTTCAGCTTTCCTGTTGCACAAAAAATTACAAGAGCTTCACACTCAGTTACCAAATATCTACTTTCTGCTGGTCTCAGCACACGTGAAACGAAAGTCACCTTCTTCTCAAGTCCCTCATGTCTTTGAATAAATCTCACTCGAAAACCTTTCACCTTGCATCTCTACAAATTATGGCCCTCATTCCAAAATTGACGGGCGGCGGAGGCCGCCCGTCAATGTTGCGCGTCAGGAATACCGCTCCGCGGTCCAGAGACCGCGGAGGGTATTCCAAGTTTTCCCCTGGGCTGGCGGGCGGCCGCCGAAAGGCCGCCCACCAGACCAGGGGAAAACGACCTTCCCACCATGAAGCCGGCTCGTAATCGAGCCGGCGGAGTGGGAAGGTGCGACGGGTGCTACTGCACCCGTCGCGTATCTCACTGTCTGCTATGCAGACAGTGAAATACAAGCGGGCCCTCTTACGGGGGCCCCTGCAGTGCCCATGCCATTGGCATGGGCACTGCAGGGGCCCCCAGGGGCCCCTCGACTCCCCCTCCCGCCATCCGGTTCCCGGCGGGAGAACCGCCAGGAACTGGATGGCGGGAGGGGGAGTCGGAATCCCCAAGCCGGCGCAGCAAGCTGCGCCTGCTTGGAGGATTCCTTGGGGGCAGCGGGAAACCGGCGGGAGACCGCCGGTTTCCCTTCTCTGTCCGCGGCTAAGCCGCCGCGGTCAGATTGCCCCGCGGGGCACCGCCAGCCTGTCGGCGGTGCCACCGCGTCCTGCGGCCCTGGCGGAAGTAATCCGCCAGGGTCGTAATGACCACCTATGTTTTCCTGATCAGGATGGTAACCTTTGGAATTCTGCATATTCTGCAACTCCTCCTTCAAGCAGACAAATTCTTCAGCACACTTTTTGTTCCACTTAAATTCTACATTCTTCTTTAACAAACTTCGTAATACAAACCTTTTCTCTGACAACTTCCTCACAAATTTACTATTAATAATCCTAAAAAATAAGCCAACTCTTCTTTGTTCTGAGATACAGCCATCTGTGGGATCATTTGTACTAACTCCAATTTAGGTTATAATCCATTCTTCGTCACTGTGTGTCCAAGAAACTCAAGCTCTTTTCTAGGAAACTTGCATTTTCCAACTTTATGACTCCACAAATTCTCTGATCATGTTCCTCACGGGTGTCACCAAAAATCAAGATGTCATCTTGGTACACCTTCACTCCAGATAAACCTTCCAACATATCATCAATGGCCCTTTGGAAAATAGGTACCGCCAACACTAAGCGTAAAGTTGTATATTCCATTAAACGTGATAAATGTAGTAAGGTCTATGGAATCCTCATGCAACCTCATCTGGTGGTATGCTGAGGCCAAATCCAAAGTGGAAAACCACTTTGCATTTCCCAGCATACAGCATACACACCAACTCATAAACCCCAGGAATGGGAAATCTGCCTACTCCCACCACTTTGTTTAGCCCTCTGAGATCCACACATAAGTGAGCATCTCTGTTCTGTTTCTTTGCTGTATCCACTGGAGACAACCACTATGTACCCTTAACCTTCTCAATTACAAGCATTTTCTAATCTTTCCAATTCCTTATGTACTGCTTCTCTGATCTCAGACAGAACTCTCCTTGCCTTAATAACCACAGGTATAGAACCTTCCTTTAATCTACTTTGTGTACACACCCTTTCAAACACCCTAGAGACTCACAAAATACTTCTAGAAACTGTTCACAACACAAATTTGAGTCACCACTCGACTTTTTATTTTGAATTTTAACCACCTTAACATGCAAATTCTCATGCTGCCTCATAATTGGATCAGAATTAGGATCCAATCTGACTCCCAAATCACATTGGTGAAACTAACTTATCATAGCATCTCCTTTTGCAGCAGCGTACATTTTACCCATAGCCAATCTTCCCAAATACTCTACCATACCTTGAAAATATCCTACTAAATGTATTGGTTCACCACTGTTACAAACGGGGTCTCTAGTTGGCAGTGGTTTGCACCCTGTCCAATTAGGGACCCTCACTCTAGTAAGGATAAGGGTACCACTCAACTAAGATAACCCCTGCTCATCCCCTTGGCAGCTTGGCTAAAGCAGCCAGGCTTATCTCAGAGGCAATGTGTAAAGTATTTGTACACAGACACACACAAACATAGTGAAAACACCACAAAAGTACTTCACACCAGTATACAAAAATTGCAATATTTATCTGACTAAAACAAGACCAAAACAACAAAAATACAACATACACATTTTCAAAGATTAACTCTTAGTAAAGCACTTAGAAACACAAAAGCTCCAACTGGGGCTACCACTGTGTCTTGAAAGAGTTGTTCCCAACAATCCGATGCCACTCGTGAGGGAGTGTGGCCCAGTTGCATGGACCACAGGTACAGTGCCTTGGAAATCAATGAGGAAACAAAGACGTTGCATGGAGTCAGGGAGATGAGGTGTTGCTGGAGCTGGTGCGGCGTCAGTTCCTTACTGCTACCAGGGAGGTGAGGCATTGGTTCCTTACTACTAGGTAGGGGAAGAGAGGTGCCATTCCTTATGGTTGCAGAGGAGGTGATGCAGTGTTTGTGGTGAGGTGTCGGTTCCTTAAGACCCGGTGGGGTTGATGAATCCAGCTGGTCAAGATGTGAGGCGACGACTTCACAGTGTCACTCTCACACCATGGGGCCACAGGTGTTGCGGTGGAGTCGGGTGTCCTGGACATCAATTATACTGTACTCAGGACTCACACTGTGCCAGGACATTGGAGGCGCTATGGCAGCATCTGGCCTGTGTTGCAGGTTGAGATCGTACCACTCAGGGGGACCATGACTCTGCTACAGGCGGCACAGAGTCGGAGAGCAGTGCTGGTTCTGAAGACGTTCTGGAGTTGATGTGCTTAGTTTCTTCTAAGTTGCACCAGAGCTTACTTCCAAGGGCCCAGGAACTGGATGTGGCACCACTTGACAAGGCAGGACTCCCAGCAAGAGAGCCCAGTCACTGGCAGGTAAAGTCTTTGATGGCCCTAATACTTCTTAACAGTAGGCAAGCTGAATTCAAGCCCTTGGAGAACCTTGAAAAGCAGGATGTAGAAAGCAAAGTCCAGTCCTTTCACTCCCAGGACAGAAGCAGCAAGCAGCAGGCCAGCATAACAAAGCAACAGGCAGAGTGGTAGTCCGTCCTACAGCATCCAGCTTATCTTCCTGGCAGAGCGTCCTCAGTCCAGAGGTGTTTTGACTATGTTCAGTACTTATACCTATTTCTATCTCTAAAGTAGGCAAACTTCAAAGAAAGGTCATTGTAGTGCAAAATACCCTGCCTTTCCTGCCCTCTCCCCAGACACATTCCAGGGGCTTGGAGACTGCTTTGTGTGAGGACAGGCACAGATCTATTTAGGTTCAGGTGTCAGCTCCCCTCACCACTCTAGCTCTGGAAGCCCATCAGCTTGGTGATGGGTCATCAGGATATGCAGGCCACACCTCAACTCCCCCTGTGTGACTGCCTAGAGTGAATGCACAACAGCTCAACTTTCATTCTGACCCAGACTTGTATTCAGCAGACAGACAGAGGCACAGAACACGTGAAAGCAAGAAAATGCCCGCTTTTTAAAAGTGGCAGTATCAAACTAACAATTCAAAAACAAAATTTACCAAAAGATGTATTTTTACATTGTGAGTTCAGAGACCCCAAACTCTACATCTCTATTTGCTCCCAATGGGAACATTACACTTAAACGATTTCCCATGCTACCCAATGGGAGAGATAGTCCTTGCAAAAGTGAAATCCGAATTTAGCAGTATTTCACTATTAGGACATGTAAAACACACCAATGCATGTCCTAACATTTATTTACACTGCACCCTGCCCATGGGGCTGCCTTGGGTCTACATTAGTGACTTACATGTAGTAAAAGGAAAGGTTTGGGACAGGCAAGTGGGAGGACTTGCCAGGTCGAAATTTCAGTTTAAAACTGCACAATTAATCAGTGCAGTGTCAGGCCCGAGACATGTTTTCAAGGCTACTCATGTGGGTGGCAGGCCCAATGGTAGCATTTGATTTATAGGCCCTGGGTACACCTGGTGTACTATACTAGGGACTGACTAATAAATCAGATAAGACAATCATGGAGAAATCAAACACCAATATATTTTAGACAGAGAGCATGTGCTCTTTTGCACTGGTAAATAGTTGTAAAGTGTCCAAAGTCCTAAAGCCAGCAAAACCAGTCAGAAAAAATAGGAGGAAGAAGGCAAAACATTTGAGGTTAAACCAGCCAAAAGGGCCAGGTCGGACATCATCCTTAAACAACCGTACCTTGTTTTTTATTCCATTCATGTAGACTTCTTTAGAAATAATTGTCAATTTTGCTCCCACATTAAACAACATTTTCACTTTTTATCCCTCCACCATGACAAATTGGGGACCATCCCCTCTTTTGTTAGAAACTTGTAAAATTAGCTCTTCACACTCCTCAGAATCATGCAATATTTCATTAAACTTTCTTTCATTACTCTTGCTTCCACAACACTTACTGACATATGTCTTCCTTAAACACAGTTTGCAAGTGACTTTCTACCCTGAATACCTTTTATCATTTGCCCTGTGTCCAACAGCCCCTTATCGCACCGATACATTTTTCTTAATCACCTCAACATACACCAGACTAAGCTAACGTTTTTTAGCTAAACTAATCATCTCAGGAAAAGAAGGGTCATCACAATGCCACAATTCCTTCCGAACCAACCAAAAATAAATTGGTCCCTCAAACGTTCATCCAGAGCATGACCAAGTTTAAAAATTGATTCTAATTTTCTTAGCACAGTGATATACTCTTCCACAGTCTCTCCTTTGGCTTGCATACATTTCCCAAAATGAAAGAGCTCGAGAATAGAAGACAGGTTAGGGAGAACATTAATGTCTAGTTTCTTCAAACAAACCTCAAATTAATTTAATCCATCACTCTCCTCTATGGTTAACTCTGAAAGATGGTCGAAAACATATTGACATTCAGGTCCTAAATAATGAAACCAAAGGGAGGACTTTCTCTCCACACTCAAACAGGATCCACGAATTCTCTTACCTGGAAAACATATTTTCCCACTTTACCCATTTAATTAATGGCTCCTCAAGGTAAGACAAGAACAATGGAGTTGGAGAAACGTTTAGCATATTGTCAAACTAAGTAACAAGTAAGTATCAGTAAATGCAAAACACAAAAATGTGTTAACTCTACCCCAAAAACAGGTAAGGATTAATGTCCATAAAGAGTACACAGAAAATGTCTTAACAAAACTATTTTATTAGTCCTAAAACTCCTATAGGCATTAATAATACATTAAAACCCTGACTATTAACACGGCCTTAATGTAACCCCAGAAATCTACAAGTGCTCACATAACATGTTTTATAAAGTGTTAGAAAAATTCCAACAAATTCAAGCACTAGATACTGACTAACTAAATCAGTCCCAGGTGTGGAAATCACCATGTACAGTGTACATATGGAAACAGGTAAACACTGTACACTGGCTTGCAAAATTAGTCCCAGGTGTGCGAATCCCTGTGAACATTGTACCTAGGGCAGCAGACAATCACAGTACAGTGATTTGCAAAATTGGTTTCAGGTGTGCAAATCTCCGTGACCAATGTAGTTAGGTGTGCAGATCACCGAAACCAAGGTGTGCGAATGACTGGAAACCATAAATGTGATCCGCTCACAATGATTTGTTTCCAAGGAGAAAGAAGTACACCATGAGAGACTTCTGTAACTCTAAAAACATAGGATTACGTTGTCTTGTGTTAAACCTAATTTAAAGATGGCAGACAACATGTTATGTCCACGGGGTGAGCATCACATGCCTCTCAGACACTGTTTGTTGCTTTGTGGTGTAAAGTATGATGCTGTACTTTGCATTGCAAAGTAAAGGTCACTCCAAGGGACCTCTAGCTCCCACTGTTCCATGTTCTTGAGACGCTTCTCTTCTTGAGAGTCCGCTCCATATTCGTTGAGATGTAGATCCAGAGAATGGATTCCGATTGAGCCACACTTCTCGTGACACCGATTGAGTTGCTCCTCTTCACTGAATCCTTGCGACGTAAACAACTGTCAGTCCATTAATATAGGTAAGTATCCAAACACTAAAAAGTGACAATTTTGGTCTAAGGAGTGACAGCAAAATGTGGTAGATTTCCGAAAGCAGATTACTCCTTGACAACAAAGAAAATTTCCAAAGATAGCTGGAGTGAAGCAGCTGTCATCCAATATAGGTTCCATGACGAAAATTAATACATTCCAATGCTGTGTTAAAGCCCATAACTCAAAGTTTTCCTCGCTGCCAAAATAAGGTAGCTGTAATGAGGGGCAGGACAATAGTTAATAGGTTGAGTAAGTTTATTCCATATTACAGGCTCTGACCACAGCTCTGGCTCCAACTCCAACAGTGTCCCAGCACTGACTGACCCTTCCACATTCCATAATCCATCTATAAATACCTAAAGAACCTTCTTCACCACACATTGCACATTTCAGCACTCAACCTAGGGTACCACACAAGGACCGTCAGACACACAGAGCAAAACTGGCAGAGAATCTCAAATTTATGGGAAGCAAAGCTTTTCAATATGTTTTGTCTTACTTCAAGAATTCTGCAAATATGCCTGAAAAATGTCATTTAGGCAAGACACCTCGAGACGGTCATTATTAAAACGTTATTTTTAGGGACACATTATACGGCATTGCAATTTCTTTGTCTTCTGATGTGTGTAGTGATTTTTCAATGACTTGTTTTTTGTCTTCTTTGGATGATTTCTGAACAATAAATGCAGTGTTTGTTGTTTATGTGGGTATGGCAATCAAGTAAAATTTATTTATTGAAGTAAATTGTATATGGCAAATCATTAACGATTGCCAGTTCTTACTTTTGAAGTACTGCAGTGCCTTTATAGAAAAATGTACTACATTTTTTTACTACTACAAATGAACGATATTAGGATGCCTTTTTGGCACCATTGAGGTTTCAAATTACAGGTTGATCTCAGTTTGAATGATTTGTTGATCTATCCTGCTAGAAGTCGTATGTGTTTTGCTGTTTCTTCTGTTCTGAAGCCTAGGTTCTAGAATGTTATATTGGCTTCCCCCTTTCTTTGTGTGAAGGTCATTTAGGCAAGACAATCAAGACATGGATATGACTCGATGGGGACTGTGGAGGTAAAAAAAGAACAGTGCGCTAAAAAGGAGACAACAAAAGTGGATCCACATGTCAAGGAAAAGCACCCAATGAAGCTCTAAAGAATAAGCAAGCCTATCTAGACTTCATTCATTACTCAAGCAACATATGCACCTGCCTCTTGATTTACTTATCAAAATGAAAAATAACTTGGCTTTCTATTGTTCTTTCTATTATAAACTTGCATTTTATTAATGTGCCAGCAGTATTCGATTTTCATTTTGTGCCACTCATTGTCAGGCTTATGAAGTACATGCATTTTATAAATTTCTTGAAGATGAAAATCAACAAGACTGTGAACTGAGGATGTCAGGGTTTCCCATAGTGAATCCGGGGTCTCTGTCTAGTTTGTGCATATACAGCTGAAGGAACACGAAAGCTACTGCAGGAGTGTGTTGCGCTACTTTGAACTATGAGGAAATTATGCCAAAGAATGCAGCACTCTTAGTCTAAGTAATGAACCTATTAAGGAGCATCCCAGATAACAAATAAAAGCACATGAAAGTATTAACAAGAGCATTTAACTTGAATGCAGTAAAACACGTGTAGATGCCAAAATACTCACAGCAGTTAAAGAATGACAGACAGAAAATGTGCAATACATCAACAATAAATATATGTAGTGAATATATATATATATATATATGCATGGTCAAGCTAGATAATTACAAATTAAAGTGCATCACCATGGGGGCTGAATTCTTCATCCTTGCCAGCATCAAGCCAATGAACCCTGGACGGCTGAAGCAGGAGGTCTTCCCAACATGGGATTTTACCCTGAAGCATGCGTCCACATTCAGGCGAGCTCCTTCTACCTCACTCCCACCTTATATACCTTAAACATCTCAAGAGGAAGATTCTACCACTCTCCCCCTCCCTTCGGTTATGAAATTTAAGTGCTGGCTGTACTCGGTCTGCGACGAAAACAAGCAAAGGAATAGGCCCTGCCTCCATGCGCATTCCAGAGGCAGAGGAGCTGTACTTTTTCTTATAAAAAACATTCCCAGCCTGATACTCTCTTATCACATCTACCTTCCACATCCCCCATGGTTTGTTCCAATACGGTGTAGCCCTGTGCTGGTGAGAAAAGTGTAAATATGTTCTGTGTAGAAAACAATCTTGGTGTTGAAAGATCCTGCACCACTGCTGTGACGGCACTTAAAGCTAAGCACAAGATGGAGTCGGTGGTCAAATACACATAGCATTACAAGGAGCAAGATAGCTGAGTCATTTGCTATGCTTGCCCTCCTACTAAATGGTAAAAGCTTTGTGGTGCTTTGAGCAGCACAGGAATATAGAACATAGGACCAGACACAGCTGGAGAGGAACTGCCAGTTCAACTAAATATCTTGAGATTTCAAAGCAGGGAGTGCCCACTCTCTGTTCACCATCAATAGCTGAGGGGTAATGCATAGCTCTAGCCAGGC
Source organism: Pleurodeles waltl (assembly GCF_031143425.1). Taxonomy (NCBI): domain Eukaryota; kingdom Metazoa; phylum Chordata; class Amphibia; order Caudata; family Salamandridae; genus Pleurodeles; species Pleurodeles waltl. The sequence goes on from NC_090445.1 coordinate 1,464,910,234, forward strand.
TAGGAGGTATGAGGCCTAGACAGTGGACAGTGGAAAGCTCCCCGCCTCACACTTTGTCTTGGGGAAGCATGAGTGAACACCCTTGAAGACCTGCCATAATTCGACTGTGGGAGTTTGCCTACTTCTTACAAATATCATCCTGACTCATGGCACATGACTGGAAAGGCAACAAAAGAACACCCTCCACACCCCATTGGTAATCCAGGTGAAAGGATCGTGCAGAGTTAAAATAGGCAAGCAGACTCAGCTGGAGAGCTAATTAGAGATGATTTTCTTCCTGGGCTTCACTCTTCCTCTAAAGGCTCCTACATAGATGGCAGTGTCAATGGGCAGAGTAGAAACCTACTTCAAGCTCACTTTCCCCTTCACTAATTGTCTGTGCAACACAAGTTAGTGACTGATTTAGGAGCTATTTTGAGGGGAGAAGCTTGTAAGAGGCTTCTGTCTGCATTCATATTTGCTCAGAAACTAATCACAATTGAGATTCATTTCTTGTCCATGCATGGTGTCTAACCATAAAAAAAAAAGTTTCCCATACGAATGTGTGGGCATGTTGCTTAAACATGTTTTAATCCCAAGGAAATTAAACACAATTTTTGACCTCCATCGCAGACGTGTAATTAGCTATCAGCCAATTATGTTAAAAAAGCACTGTAGGGCCTATTTTAATCAATGCACCAAAGCTATTACCGACTGCAGGTATGTGGGAGAGTGCCTTACTAGGCAGCAGTCAATCTCAATGCAGTGGGGAACAGGTTCAGAGAATGATTTGATGTGTCTTAATGTCTCCAAGTTACCTGAGAATAGATTTCTCAAGTTGTTGAAACTGATAGCTAACATCGATGCAAAGGACAGACCGTACACAGACACACTCAAATGTATCTGCAATGTTATTTCCTAGATGGCATGACACTTAATAAAGGAGACCTTGGCATTGTGCAGATGGGTATGACCTTTGACATGTTCAGGGAACAAACATATTAAGCAATTGATGGATAATATAAATAAGAGAAATGCTACCTTATATATGGGAGAAAGAAAGACTGAGCTGGAGTTAGAGAACAAAATTATGCGATACCTAGGAAGAGATATAGCAATACAAACTGTACCCCAGCATACTGTTTCCAACAACAGGACAGCCACAATAATTCATTTTCATATTAAAGAGGCGGTCTTAAATCCACTCCCAGCGTTCCATTATCAAATCATTGTTATCTTGAAAGGAATCTACCTCCATTGGCACATGGAAATGAAAGCTGTAGCTTTCTTTACAATAGACCAGTGGTTCCCAAACTGTGCGCCGCGGCACCCTGGTGCGCCGTTAAAAGTTGCCAGGGGCGCCACGCACATTTTGGAAACATGATATGAACATTTAAAAAAAGATTTATGAGTGCAGTTTATAAATGACCTGTTTATGACGAGTTAAAAGTATTTTGCGGCTGAGTAACTCTTTAGCATTTTATGTGGGGGAGTTACATAAGCCTCACCTGTCAAGGTCTTGCCCTCTGCAGCATGGTTTCACCAAACATGATTAGTTCTTAAATAAAAAGCCTTCCTCATTGCCAGCTGGTCGGAAATTCAGAAGAGAGCACTGGAATGTTATTGCTCCAGTGGGATCCTCTTGAAGTGCGCACATCGGACGTGTTCCTTGTTGAATTTACAATAATCAGGTAACTATAATTATTATTATTAGGATTTCTAATCTAGGGTGAGAGAGAGGGCACGGCAGGACCGGATATCACAGGAATGTACAGGAAATTCTCCTAAGCAGCACCGATATAGTAATTATAGTATTATTAATAACTAATGTTCTGTTTTTAAAACAGATGGATATTTCCCAGGGGCGAGCATGAGGCCCCTGTGTAGTTTCTAGACAGGAGAAAACTGCTAACAGCTTGATTCAGCACACACACAGAAGTTGAGTTTGTTTATTTAGGTTAGAAGACATTATTAGAATTATTAGTTCCTTGTTGAGGACAAGTCCAGGGGAAATTGCAGCATTTCTGCTTTGTGAAAGATTAACCTTCCACCCTTTTCTTACTATTAAGCACACCTTTCCTTTTTTCCCCATTTGTGTTTACTAAATGCTAGTAAATTGTTAAAAATAAATTATAGGACCACAGTCCTCCCTCACTTACATGCCCAAATCAGATTACTTACTGAGTCTTACTGCCAGGGGAAGGCAATTTTCGTTGGGATGCCAGAATAACAGCTATGGGAGGTACAGACCAAGTGGGACTTGGAAAGCACAGTTATCAAAAGCTGAAGCCTTTGAAATAATTTAAGGCAGCGGTGCCTCCTAAATTCTCAAGAAACTGCAGAGTGGGAGTGTGAACGGTAGTGCTTAATTTGTAAATAAAAACGTGCCGGTGCCCAAAGTCCTCCTTTTAAACATGTGGCTGCTGCAATTAAAGGTGCGAAAATGGAATACTGAGGCAGTGTAATACTGAAGCCATCTCAGGCCTCTTCAATGATTTTAAAGCCACTCCCTGCCCCTTCAGCTCACTCTTGCAGCTTTCTGTTTTCTCCCATTGTGACACTATTTCGTTTTTCTCTTCCTTGCTTAGCACCGGAAACAACAAGCACAAATTAAGCACTGGTGAATGATCAAGTACTGTTAAGTAGTTTTAGAGGAGAAAGTGTCCAGATTGAAGGCAGAATGTGTGCACCAAAGGTGAGGTGTGAGATGTGTGTGTGGTCAAAGCAATGTAATGACGTTGTAAACAGAGAAGAAAATACGTGCATGGAGGACAGCAAGTGTGACACGGGGGGAGATGTGGCTACATTTTTTTAGACGTTTAAGAATGAGAGGTTGAATTGGAGGAGATGTGGTCTAGCAGGGAGGAGGAAACATACAAAACATCCATGTTATGCTCGTTGATACAATTAAAGTACTCCTGAGGCTGGGCTTACATCACTCACACGAAAAAAAAAAAAGTAACATAATAGGGAGTCGCGGGCAATGGCAAATATAGGTGAAGGGAGCCGCGGGTCGAAAAAGTTTGGGAACCACTGCAATAGACCAACATGGAGATTTAGGGCCTGATTATGAGTCTGGCGGTCTGAAGATAATGTAGTGGTCCGACCGCCACATCGTGACCTGCTGATTACAACCATGTTCTCCGCTATCCTTTTCATGGTGGTTCAACTGCCATGCAAAGGTTGGTGGAGAACAAGTTCAGGGGGCCACAGTGGGGCCCCTGTACTTCCCATGACATTGTCATCGGCAGTGCAGGGGCCCTCCATCGCAGCACCATTGGAATGCACACAGTCTGCTCAGCAGACATTGCGCATTCCGAGGATGCTGATCTGCCCTCTTGTGCGACAGTATTGGACTTGCCTCCATCTGGAGCCAAGTACAATGCCTGGCATGTTTTCACTGGGCTGACCAGCAGAAACCTTGGTTTCCGCCAGTCAGCCCAGTGGAAAACACGTAATAGGGCAGGTGGGGAGACTGCTAGGTCTGTAGCGGTCTCCTCACCACGGGTCTGGCGGTCAGGTTTTCCTACCTTCAAACCCGTAATCAGGCCCTTAGTTTGGGCTGCTGTAGTGTGGCATGCACTTATTGTTTACTTACTGTTTCTTTATTCTTTCTTGTTAACTTTCTTTCTTGCGTCTTTATTATTAATAATTGTATATTTTATATACAATGCATGCATTAGTAGTTTACATTAATGTAGAATGTGACGCAGTCATAACAGATTAATGGGAAAGCACTGCATTTCTACCTAGCTGCTTTTAGTGTTTTTTAAAACAAAATTAGGAATAAAATCACATTTTCATAAGCACCTCTTAGTCTATACTAATGGTTGTCCTCAAACCCCTAGTGTAATCTTTATATGTTCTGCGGGTATCCTTTTGGATCATTTTTTGTTTTACTTTCATCCAGATGAAAATCTTAATACAGCTATTTAACTCAGGTATTTTGATTTGTTTGCCATCCATTTTATCTTAAGGACAGTACAAATGTGATGTTTGAATAAGAAATTACTCCAGTCACAGTTTTCTGTTAGCCTGCCTCATGCGTTGGGTTCATGGGTGTGTAAAAAAGCGGTTGCTTGATAACCCCAGACATGGTTAGGTTGGGTAGTGGCTTGAGGGTTCTAAATGTGTGTCAGGTGATCTCTCACAGAACCTTTGCCAAAAAAGATAAGGGTTCTTTTGAAGTGACTAAAAGGCACCATAAATGTTGCATAAAACTATTAAATTACAATAATACTAATAATAACAATAACACTAGCAATAATGCTAATATTACTTTTACTTATCTTTCGTTGGCACCATTATCACTCTTCCTTGCTGCCTTTTAATTCAGCACGGGTGAGGCATTACTTCCTTTTCTTTGTATGACGCATGGACCAAGTACAGATTTATATACCAAAATTAGTGACCGCCCGCTGCCTGTGCTGTGATTGAGGTACTATTTAATCTTTTTTTGCCATTTTTAAATAGCAAAAACTCAACTCAAGCGTATAGAAGTGCTTTACATGAGCTCCAGTTGCATTACTCAAGTTCACATTCACTTTATTGCTTTAGGAAGGGGAAATTAAATGATTTGTCCAGGATTATAGAATGTTGAGCTGAGACTCGAACCTGGTTCTCCAGTTACAAAATTGGTAGCTCTGGCCATTGCCAAATAAACAGTTTCCTGAGCTCTTAAGAAGTAAGACAATAAATGCTGAAGGTAAGATGGCAAACATGACATGGAGATACATGGCAGCACTTCCTCCGGTCAACCCCCCCACACCTCCGTGAACAGCACCCACTCCCACGTGTGATGCTACTGCAGCTTGCTGTGCCCAGTTGAGGAGAGGCTCTTTGCTGTTGCAGTGACATGTTTCAGTGGTGAAAATCTCCTGACCTTAGCTGCTCCAGGATGTTTATTTTAATGTTTGTAGAACAGTGCCTATTTGTGGGTCTATATTTGTAGCATTTCAGCAAGCCTGCACACTCCACTTTAGAGGCACAGTTGTTAAAATAACTAGTTAATTAAAATGAGGTAACTGCATTATTAGAAGACAACAAGAGTAACTTGTTTGCAGCTATGATATATATCTGTGAACCCCGGGGGATTATATGATATTAACCTCCTGAGCTTTTTCAGCGATAGGAGGTAAAACAATGAGAGGAAGTTGAAAAATAAACCTGTTTCATTTCCATTTAGTTTACTTAACAACGCTGTCAATGCCCCCAACCTTCAATTGCCCACATAATTGGTTTGATACTTAATGCAGTGTGTGACACAACCACGTTTTTCTCTTCACATTCTAAATTAAGGATAGGTGTTGTTAACAAGTTCAAAGTTACTCGTGTTATTGCCCTCAGAAGGATGAAAATCTGAGTGGGCCCTGCTAGGGTCTGAATCTCTGAACTGCAGGGTATACATATACACTCTGCACTTTTTAATAGGTGCTCAACCCCCTGATTTATCTTCTCCTTAAATTAAGTAAACAAACACATTGTAATTGCAATCAGTAGTTGGATATTGTCATGTTCCACCAGTGGTACGGTGGTGCTAAAATTGCTAATCTTGTTTTTTCTAAAGTGAGCCACTGAAAGTCAAGGCAACTGTCTAGGAAACCAAAAAACCTCCACCAGTGGCATGTTGATTTGGATCTGAATGTCATATATTTAATACGCCATGATTTTAGCCGGGTTGTACAGCAGCCCACCTGCTGCTGTTCAGCATGGCTGAAAGTGTAAAAAAAACTGCTATCACTCAATCAACGCTGGCCACATCATAGTGCTTTTTTTTCTTTTACTTTCAGCCATACTGCACAGCAGCCAAGCAGCTCTACAACATGTCTTAAAAATATTTAAAAGCCAAATAGTGGAGTTATTTGTCTTGTCAATGTTTGTTGTGCCAATTTGTACAGCTTCATAACTGCTCTGCAGCATGGTTGAAAGTTTTAAAAAAGCGCTATAAAGCAGCCAACATTGACCGCATCGTAGCACTTGCTGCTGTACAACATGGCTAAAAAGTGTGTCATAGCACTTTTCTTTTTTTGTACAGTTAGCCATGCTGCTGTACCACATGGCTAAAAAAACACCCACAAAGGCAATAGCTGTGCTGTTGCTTGTTTTTACAGCTCTTGAATAGTTCCAGCAAATGAAGATCATAGGTTGGTGCTGCACTGGTTTACACACACTTATTTCAAGCTTGCAGTGTGGAGGGCAGAGAAGAAGCTCCTTTACGAAACATTTGCGGGAGCTTCATATTAGTAATCCCTTAAAACTTCAAAAAAAGTTCAAAGTGTTTTCATTGGTAAATTCTTAGCAACAGAGGTAATGGACAAACTTGAAATGTGGCTCGGTGGAATTTGGCAAAAAACATTATGGTTTATTCACTTTGTAGCCAAGCCCAAGGATAAAACTTACCAGTTGTATTTCACTCTCTCTTGTTTCTTGTGCACCAGGATAATAGTCCTGGCCCCTTGATATACCTCAGTAAACAAATTGTTGTCCAGAGATTTTCGTTTTTGATCTGTGTTTTTGTATCAGTAAAAATGTAATTTAGCTTGGGTAGACATTGCTAATCTGGGCCGATATTTTTACAAAATGTGTCATTAAGTCCAAAATCTAAATATATCAGGACGTTTCTCTAAATGGTTCTTGCTGATTTTACTGCATCACGTGATCTTAGTTTGGCAGCAAGAACTTCAGGAGTCAAATCTGTTGAGAACACCATTTGTGGCTCATTCTTTTTTTTAGACTGACAAAAACGAATTCTGTCATTGTACATTCTAACCAGAAAAATCTTAATTTCATTATTATGGATCAATACAATTTCATCAATGTTGGCCATTATTTTTCTGATCTCACTGAATGTGAACCTGTAGCCAACACTCAAGTGACTTTAAAACTTCCTTTGCTTTTTTAAAGAGTGCAAACTTACATGAAGGCCTGGTGGTTACGTTGCTGCTGGTAGCTTATTGTACATTCATATTTTTGAATGTATGCACACATGCAGTTCAGGTGGTCATAAAAAGCTGCTGCAAATACATTCACCTCTTTGTTTAGATCAGCTACTCGGCTGAAAACTTCGTCTTGGAAGAAACTAGCTGCAGATAAAAACATTTTTTCCCTTTGAGACTCACATACTCTGCACTTTGTTCTTTCGTCAATCCCTTTGGCCCTAATTGTGGCGAAACCACAGATAACACATTGAAGATCCTCTTCTTTCTGATCAGTTGTTGGAGGTGGATGAGGGGTAGCCATCAATGTTTTAAGTCAATGGACATTGGGTTTGGTTGCCGTTGCTTTCTCAGAAGACTCAGATTCTTTTTGTGATTCACTGGATTCTGCTTAAAAAAAAAAAAAAAAAAATCCAGGCTTTTTTCCATTGTATACGACTTGTAGCACTTGAAGTTGCAATGGTAAAATATTTGATCTTCTTCACCCATCAGTTTCAATCTTATGTGAAAACTTCATCTTGCCGTATTTCTGAAGCATATTGGGACTCTTCTGTCCAGCCGCAGTTGATTTTAGCTTTTCATTCAGATTAATTTGGCAGATTTCACTTTTTTCTTTGTTAAAGTAGTCATCAGATTTTGTAGTTAGAAACACTCTGTCAGGAGGTAAAGATCCTCTGCTACCACCTGCTTCACTCATGTTTATGAATTTGAATCAACGGAAAACTTGAAACAAAAACAATAATAAATTAAATCACCAATATGATGGCTAAAACACATCATTGTGGGTCCCCACCATGAAAAGCCTGGTGGAAAGTTGAGTTGTAATCAGCACAGTGGCGCTGCACTCAACTGACCACAACTCAGACCACTGTCAGACCATTAGGAACCATGGGCCCTCATTATGAACATGGTGGTCCGTTCCACACCGCCGGCGGTGGCGGCAGAAACCGCCAACAGAGGAGCGGTCCGGACCCACCAAATAATGAACCAAACGAAACTCATGCATCCCGCGCACCACCCACCGACAGGAAAGGAGTCCCACTGACGATGGCAGAGACCGCCCACAGGCCGTAGGAAAGGCCCAACCCGCCCATCAAATTATGAACTACCATTCCGCCGCCAGTTCCGGGGCGGGAACCACTGCCACACAAAGCCAGGCGGAAAAGAAACAAATAGAAGGAAACACCCACCGGAGGTCAACAAAATGTGCAGCGGCAGCCATGGACAGAGAGCTGCAGATCATGCCAGCCTTGCTCCTTGCCATATCTGCCGACGAAGACGACGACGGTAATTACCGCAACCTACAAAACAAGGGAGGAAAGGGCAAAGTTACATACCCAGCGCCTCCACCCACCCCGCAAAGCCCCCAACCCTTCCTAGCAGCAATAGGCAGACACCCCACACCAAGAGGGACGTACCCGACTGAAGGCCACTGCAACTTGGCCATAGGACATACAATAGCACCACAACTAAATTATTTGAACAAACACCAGGGTGGAACTGCGTGCAGCCCAAACACAGACCACACAGAAACTTTATTCAGTAGCTCAGTGAGCTAAATGATGCTAACAGGGCCAATGGCCAGTCCATAAACAGTCAATTGTCCTTGTCCACAACTGGCCACAGCTGACTCCCACAAGTGCTGGGTACTCCACTCAACAGGGCACCATAGGGGGATCCAGGCACCTCACGGAATGGGGGCAGGTGGGGGTGGGGATTTACGACAGGAGTGGGACTTAGACTTGTGTGAGGAGGTTGGAGGGGGATGGGCTTCTCCTTTAAAGGGGGTGGGGGCTGTTTGGCTCGGGCGGAGCAGGATGCCTTAGGCTCTGAGCGGGTCCTCTTCTTAACTGGAGAAGGGGCACAGGAATGGGAAGGCTGGACCGGGGTAGGCTGCGATGTGGAAGGAGCGGAAAGGGCAAGGAGGTAGGCACGTTTCGGGACAAGAGGGGGCGGGCCAGTGGGTTGGAACAGGTCTACATGGGAGAGGAAAAGTTTTTGTGGCGCAATTGGGGTGGGCGTGGATGAGGGTGTGGGAGTGGAGGCAGAGGGAGTTGATGTATGGGGTGTAGGTGTGCATGTAGTGGGTGCCGGTGCCTGCTCAGTATGCTGTGGTGTGGTGGATGTCTGATGGGCGGGTGTCTTGGTGCGTTTCAGTGTTTTGGGAGGGGGGGTGGACACAGTGGGAAAAGACGGACAGCTAGTGTGGATGTCTGCAAGTCGGGTGAGTGTGCTGCATGTGTCAACTACAGTGGAGGTGGTGAGTGCAGGTGTGGTGTATGGGGTGCATGTATGGCTGTCTGCTATTGTGGTGACTGCAGGAAGAGGAGCAGTAACAGTGAGTGAAGGTACAGTGCATGAGGGTGTGCATGTAGAGGGGACAGACAGGGATGCGCAAGAGGCGGGCACACTGGGGGAAGTGGACGTTGTTGTGTGTTCAGGTGTCTGTTGGCTGTGTGAATGCTTGTGGTGGGATGTGTGGTGCTTGTGTTTGGAAGTGCGTTTCTTGTATGCTTGACTGCATGTCTGAATGTGTACCATGGACGGGTGAAGGGAGTGGGGTGCTGGAAGGGGTAGAGGAGGTTGGAGGGGGGACGGAATGGCCAGGGAAACTGCCTGCCGTCCAAGAGGAGGCCAGAGCCTCTGAGGGACAGACACAGCACCGTGAATGCCATCCAGATAGGCATTAGTCTGCTGCACCTCTGATGCTAGCCCCTGGAATGCATTGACGATGGTTGTCTGCCCTAAGAGATGGTTCTCAGGAGGCCAATAGCCTCCTCTGTGAGGGCAGCAGGGCTGACTGCGGCAGGGGAGGAGGTGCCTGGGTCGAAGGAGACGCCCACCTTTCCGGGTGGGCGGGCACGGGCAACTCAGTGGGGAGCAGAAGGGAGGGTGCTGATGGTATGGGTGGTGGCAGAAGATCTCACGGTCGTGATTTGTCCACTAGTGTCCGCCACCGCCAGAGGACCCCCATGGGAGGAGGTTTCAGAGTCACTACCCCCTGTGGTAGTAGCCTCACCCGTGGAAGTCCCCTCGCCCTCCCACCCACTGGTCCCCTGGGCGTCTGTTGTCTCTGCCTCAGAGGATCCGTGGGCCGCTGTCTCCCCACTAGCCGGTGCCTCAGCTTCCGCGCCTGATGTTGATGCTGTACCAGACACATAAAAGAGAACAGGGATGGGGAGACAAAACAGGAGAGACACTTGTAAGTAGCTGAATGCTGATACACAATGGCCAGACATACACCTACCCAGCAGACACACCCAACAGGCAGCACCGTGCACTAGGCCCATGACCATGGCCCTGACTACTGAGCAGTATACTGACCTACACCCATATCCTGTCATTGCATTGAAGCTGAGGTAGGTGAAACCTGACAGGGACACCCCTACACCCTTTGGGGAGCAGACAGTAGCTGGACACCAGTCAAAAACCCTGCTCTAAGCACCATGAGCCCTATCGCACACACACTCATCCTTCTAGGCTGAAATATGGGCTGTGAGTACTCACCCCCTTGCGACTGCTGTGCAGCCTTCAAGCGCCCATCCAGGTCTGGGTACACCACCGCCAGGATCCTTTGCATGAGGGGTGTCAGTGCCCGATGGGCACCCCTACCATGTTGGGAGAACTTCCTCAGCTGGGCCTCACTGATCTTCCGCACCCAGCGCCGCAGGTCCTCCCACCTCTTACGACAGTGGGTGCTCCTCCGGTTGTAGACTCCCAGGGCCCGTACCTCCTTGGCGATGGCATGCCAATGTGTCCTCTTCTGGTGGGTGCAGACCTAGTAGGGAGACACAGAGGAGAAACACAGAGGGCAGGCACCTGCATGATGGCAATAGCTGGCTGATTGTTAGATATAGGACAGACAGTTCTCCCAGACATGCAGGACAGTGGCACGCAGCATTCCATGCACCAAGCCCCATCCAGGCTCACAGGAGCGCACATCTGAGCAATCCACTCCATCCATTACACACACATTGCCCCCCAAACCCAGACTCACCTGTACCTCGGGCCGGCCGTAGAGTCTGCCGTACAGGGGCAGGACCCCTTCCACCAGTTTCTCCAGTTCTTCCTGGGTGAAGGCCGGGGCCCTTTCCCCTGCACCACGTGGAACATCTATTGCCAGAGGCAGGCCACAGCAGCACACAGAGTGGAGTACTTGTCCGCACAGGATCAGGGAGTCAAGTGATCACACGATGACGAACGCGCATATGTTCCGCGGCGGAATGCACCGTCTCCGCCGGCGGCGATCATAATATGCCAGGATTCCCCATTGGCATCCATTTTAGCCAATGAGGGTGCGAACAGCAGTCAACACCGCTGTACGCTGTGACGTCAACCGCTAGAGGTCTTAGGTCACTTCCACAACGAAGGGGCAAAACTACATTGGGCAGACATTTTGCCATCACCTCTGCATCTTGAAATTCAAATTACTCACAATGCTGGGCCTACTAGCCATCTGAAGCACCTATGTCTCTATCCATAGAGTATATAATCACACATGATTTACTCCGTTCCCTCTTAGTGATGTCAATGTACATCTGTCAGGTTGCAGTTGTTGTACAGACACTACTATGAAGAATGCATTGAATGTGTTTAGCAAGTATGCCAGTGTATGTGTGCACATGACTCCTTGTTCTTACCCCTCACAGGTACCGACCCTTGTGGCGAGGAAGGGCACCATCTGTGTACAGACCACTTGTGGTATGGGGACCATGGTGGAGCATCAGATCATTATCACTTACAGTCTCACACGTGCAACTATTCAGGACCTATGTGCATTACTGGATCCTGCACTGACTCCCGGAAATCGTAATCAGCATGCCATTCCAACTGAGGTGCAGGTGCTCTCTGCACTACATTTCCTGGCCACAGGCTCTTTTCAAGTGACAGTGGGCATGGGTGCTGGTCTCTCACAGTCAATGTTCAGCCAGGTACTGACAAGATTTCTGAATGCATTTGTATAACATCTGCAATCCTATGTGCGATTCCCCCAAAGTTCTGAGCTCCCCGCCATCAAGTCAGACTTCTATGCCTTTGCAAACATTCCCCATGTTATTGGTGCCATCGATGGAACCGACATACCGATCATCCCCCAAGAGTGAGTGAACAGGTGTAAAGAAACAGGAATAACTTTCACTCCATGAACATCCAATTGGTATGTACTGCAGACCAGTACATATCCCATGTGAATGCCATGTTTCCGGGTTCAGTCCATAATTCATTTGTTTTGAGGAACAGTAGTGTGCCACAAAAAATGGAACAACTCCAAGAGGACAGAGGGTGGATCATAGGTAAGTGTGCCTGTCACTAACTGACACATTGCAGAAAAACAGCCTGTCAGACTAAGGACATTCCAATGATGACTCTGTATTGACCATTTCTCTAGGTGATTCTGGCTATCCAAACTTGCGTTGGCTCCTGACACCAGTGAGGAATCCCAGGATGGATGCAGAGAGGAAATACAATGAGGCCCATGGACGTACTAGGAGGGTGATAGAGCGTACTATAGGTCTCCTGAAGGCTAGATTAATGTGCCTACATATCTCTGGGGGTTCCCTGGCCTATGGGCCTGATAAGGTGTGTAGGGTAGTTGTGGCATGCTGCATGCTGCACAACGTGGCAGTGAGACATTCAATCCCCCTTTTGGAGGTGGAGGGTGCTATAGGTACTGATCTGTTACCTCCAAGAGGTGAGGAGAGTGATGGTGAGGATGAGGAAAGGGAAGGGAAGATGTCAATTCAAGAAACCAACTGATACAACTCTACTTCCAATAACTGTCTGGGACTTCAGCCTGTATATGTGGTTAGTGACTGATACTGTAAGTGTGCCATGTCAACTAGGGGGAATCGGTCATGATATGCGAGTCATGGAACTCTTCAGCATGGTACAGACAGACAATACATGCATTCCCTTCTTGACAATTTTGAAACACACTGTACCACCACCATGCACAATTTGACAATAAAGGTTATCCCTGCCTGTTGCATCATTACTCCACTTTGTTTAATATTGAAGACAGGGGACAGTGTTACAGGTGAGGTATGTTGTTTATTTGTGGAATACAGTGAAATGTGCTATGTACAGTGATGGAAGTCATAATGGTTGTGTGTCCTCAAAACCAACTTGGTGGCAGGCCTGTTTGATATCATAGGTGGGTCCTATTTGTAGTTTAGTACTTTATTTAGCCCTCAGCTAAGTGCAGTTAGTGAATGGGTGGGATGGTTACTTGGCAGTAGTAGCAGTGTCAATTGTTGGTAGGGGGCTTGTTCTTAGCTGGGTTTCCAGTGCCATATCTTGGCCTGAGACTACGTTTAGGTGCCTGCTGTGGAGCTACTTGGGGTGACATGGTTGGCCCTTGTGATTCTTGGGATGGTATTTCCTGTGCTGTTTCAGCTGCTTGGGACAACTGTTGCTGGTGTCCAGTGCTGTTGTGGGGGCCTCTTGTCCGGTGTGGGTGTCTGAAGGTTTGTTGACCAACTGCAGCAGTGCTCCAGCAATGGTGGCCATTGTGGCCTTTTGTTCTTTCCACTGCTCCATGCCCTGTTGGTGGTGTTCCAGCTGCATCCTCTGACTTTGCTTCAGGTTACAATCTGTGCCAACCTGTCTTGGGTATGTTGGTATGCCCCCAATTCCTCTGCAATGACGTCCTGGGCTGCTGGATCTATCCGGTGCCCTACCCCCTGACCCACTGGGGCACTTGACCTTGCCCTGACCCCTGTGCCTGTGTCCCCTGCGCAGGTCTTGATGTGCCACTAGTACTGGGGCCCTCCTCTTCCTGCATGTTGGGGGTGGGAGACTGTGGCCTCTTTTGCTGTGTTCCACCAGTTTGTGCCCTGGGCCCACTGGTGTGGGCACGCCTCCCCTTGCCTGCTGGTCTCGACTGGGTGTTAGGGGTGACAGTGTTTTCCTGGGTGGGGCTGCTGCATGGTGAGCATCCAGGGCTGTGTGAGGGGCCTGCCTGCTCATCAGTGTCCAGTGTCCAGGGATCCTTCACCAGTGTCCTGTGATGTGCCTCTGTCTCCCTGGAATGCTGTGGCACTCCTTGTCCCCTCCATTAGGGTTGCATGGGCGGTGGTGACTGTTGGGGGACATAGAAATGTTTGTTACATATTCACGTTTGCGGTGGACTGTTCTGTGCAATTTAGTGCTGGTGTGCCTTTCAGTGGCCTTCAGGGGTGCCTTTGTGAGGTGGACATTGCATTTAGTGGCAGTGGTGGTGTTACATTGTGGTGGGGGTTATTATTCCATTGTGGGTACGTGCAGGGGTGGGTGGCTGTGCACAGTAGGAATGATGTGGGCCTGGTAGTGAGTTGTGGGTGATGCAGGGTGGTGGATGTGGTGGGTAATGGCTGGGAGGGGTGTGGGTCTAGGTGGGTGTGGGTGGGGTGGGGTGGGGTGGTGCATGCATTACAGGTATGGTGTATATGGGGTAAATGTAGATGACTTACCCGAGTCCATTCCTCCAGTGAGTCCCTCTGGGTGCAGGATGGCGAGTACCTTCTCCTCCCAGTCGGTGTAGTGGGTGGCGGTCCTCCCCCAGTCTTCTGCACTGCACTGCACGGCGTGGATGGTGTCCCACTGCATTCACCCTGTTGACAATGGTCTGCCACAGCTCCATTTTCCAGACGATGGGTGTGCTGCACCTCGGAATATTTGTGGCTCCACTTTTAGGATCTCGTCCACCATGGTCCTTAACATCCCTTTCGGTGAAGCATGTATTTTTTTTTGGGGGGGGACATGGTCAGGGTGGTGGATGGCGTCGGGACTGGGGACGGTGTTTGGGTGCTCCTGTGTGGGTCACTATGCGTGTCCTGTCTGCTGGCATTCTCTGTCTTGCTCTGGTGCTCTCCATCTTCTGGTCCTGGTTTCCTTGCAAGGGATTGTGGGTTGTGTCTGGGGGTGTTTTATGGTGTTCTGGATGTGTGCCAGGTGTGTGGGTGCTAAGCCTAGCCAATGTGTGCACTGGTTGCTGCTGGGCCCACTTGCCACCCGTGGCGGTCGCAGCCGCCGGTCGTCCGGCCTCCACTGTCTGCTGAGGTGATTTGTGCATCATTATTTGGAGGGTGGGATGTGGGTGTGCTTGGCGGTGGCGGAGTGGGGTGGGCCGGGATTCCCGCCGACAGGGTCCTGGCGGGGAGTGGTGGTGTGTCAATGTTTGGCGGGGTTGGGTTTTTTGTTCATTAACCGCTTCTGTGCCCTGGACGAGGTGACCTCATCCAGGGCTACAGTTCCCCTGTGCCTTGGACGAGGTCACCTCGTCCAAGGCACAGGGGAACTTGGGGGAGCGCTAGCGCGCCCCCTCCCCCCCCAAGGCGGGGATGGAAGTGGAAGACCTTCCCCTTCCACCCCAGTCCCCCCGTCATCTAGTGTTGCCGGGCGCGCTGGAAGCCATTTGCTTCCAGCGCGTCGTCGGGAAAGGACCCAGAAGGTGAGTCCTTTCCATTTTTGGGGGGCGGGGGTGGTGAAAACAGACATGGGGGGAAAGGAAAGGCTTTTTCCTTTCCCCCTGTGCCTGTTTTCACAAGATTCCTGCTCTACGATTTTCGGCGGATCTGCCCCCGGGGGGGGGGGGGGGGGGGGCGAAAACCACTAGACACGAGGGATTTTATTTTGGGTGTTTATTTTGCGGGCGACCTCTTGGGCAAGGGTCGCCCCCCCGGGGCAATTTTTTTTAGTATTTCACCCCCCCTGGGGGCAGATCCTCCGATTTTTCGGCGGATCTGCCCCCAGGGGGGGCGAAAACCACTAGACACCAGGGATTTTATTTTGGGGGCAACCCATTGGGCAAGGGTCGCTCCCCTGGGGGGCTATTTTTTTTTTTCTGTTTCTGCCCCCCCACGATGGCAGACCAGCCATTTTTTGGAGGATCTGGCCCCCGGGGGCACACACTAGGCGCCAGGGATTGTGTGGTATGTGTGTGTGTGTGTGTGTGGTGTGTGTTTTGGGGCACCCCTTGGGCAACGGTCGCCCCCTAAAGTGGGGAAAGTTCGTATTGGCCATCTCTGCCCCTATTTTTGTAGGCCCATCTGCCCCCAAAGAGGGCAGAAACCACCAATACGGCAGGGTTTTTTTTTGGTTGTTTTGTGTTGTGCTGGGGGTGCCCCATTTGGGAAGGGTCGCCCCCTAAAGGGGGCACAGAGGTGTTGCCCATTTCTGCCCCCCTTGGGGGCAGATTGGCCAATTTTTTTACGCCCATCTACCCCGGAGGGGCGCAGGATCCACTTAGGTACCAGGGACAACTTCTAAGTTCTTGGTGGTGGGGTGTTTGTCAACTGGCAAAGTATTTGTATTTGTGATTATAACAATTTATTTCTTCTTTTTCTTCTAGTTCAACGCTTTTGCTTCCTTTGCTGTGGATCTTTGCGGTTTTGGCAGTAGTTGTACTGCGGTTTGCATAGTTGCATGTTTTAGGTAAGTGAAAGCAATTTACTCCAAAGGAGTATTGTTGACATGCATGAATGACATGTTTGTAGGTGGTGTACTATATGGAGTATTGTGTGTTTGACATTGTCCTTAGATTTGAGCACAGTGATGTTTGTGTTGTCATATGTCTAATTTACTTTTTTTTGTTTCTTTTTAGTGGGATATCATTTGTGATTGCTGTGTCTGTGCAGAGTAGTTGCTTGGTGAGTAGCTTTTTCAGGCGAGTGGTATAGTTTTTTGTAGTACATAACTCTTTGTGATAAAGCTACACTTTGTTTATTACTTATTTTAGTGCTAGTTGTTGTTGGCAATCCATTTGTTGTTAGGATCATGGCTAGCCGCAAAGTGACCGCTCAGCAGGTTGTTCGCATGCTCTTTGAGTCGTCTTCAGACCATGATTACTGACACTGACTCTGCATCTGCGGCAGAGGAGGAAGCAGGAGATTCTGGAAGTGAGTTTTCTGTCCGAAAGTATTCTTCTGATGAGGAAGCTACTCTCAGTGCAGATGAAGGTCCTGTGTTAGAGGAGGACATTGATGTGCCAAGAGTGCAGCAGCCTGGGGCTGAAGGGTTTCCCATTAGAAGACCTGACACCTGGATTGCCCCAAACATGGAGCAGCCACAGTTACCTGCATTTACTGGTCTCCCAGGGTGTAGAGTTAATACGGAAAACTTTTTGCCTGTCCATTTCTTTCACTTGTTTATGGACGATGTATTTTTGGAAGAGATTGTGGAGCAGACAAATGTGTATGCAGAACAATATTTGCGGGACAACGCTGCCAGACTTAAGCCTCAGTCTAGAGCTACTCAGTGGGTTCCCACATATCTGGAAGAGATGAAAAGGTTTTTAGGTTTGTCGTTTTTGATGGGGTTGATCAGGAAGCCGTCACTGGCTTCCTATTGGTCAACTAGTCCCTTGATGGCAACTGCTATATTTCCTGCAACTATGACACGTAATCGGTATTTGCTTCTTCTTCGTATGCTGCATTTTGTAGACAATGCTTTAGCCTTGCCAAGCGATCACCCTGATTGTGACCGTCTTTTTAAGATTAGGCCTGTCCTTGATCATTTTGTGGATCGGTTTTCAGAGGTCTATGTTCCAGGCAAAGAGATAAGTGTGGACAAGTCTTTGGTCCTTTTCAAGGGGCGTTTAGTTTTTAAGCAGTACATTCCTAGTAAGAGGGCACGGTATGGGATTAAATTGTATCTGCTGTCTGAAATCAGTACAGGATATGTGTATAATTTCCGGGTCTACACTGGTAGGGATTCCAGTATTGACCCTCCTGGTTGTCCGGCCACTTTTGGAGTTAGCAGAAAAATTGTGTGGGAACTTGCTAGACGGCTGTTTAACAAAGGTCACCATTTGTACGTAGATAATTTCTACACTGGAGTGCAGTTGTTCAAGGAGTTGTTTAGGGTGGACACTGTTGCTTGTGGCACAATCCGTTCTAACCGGAAAGGTTATCCAAGGGAGCTTGTCTGTAAAAAACTTGAGAGAGGACAGTGCAGTGCCTTGCGGAATAATGAGCTGCTAGCTCTGAAATTTTCAGACAGGAGGGATGTGTACATGCTATCGACCATCCATGATGAGAGTACTTCCCCTGTGGCTGTTTGGGGTCAGGTTGCGGAAGTGCGCAAACCTGCGTGCATTTTGGACTACAATAGGCACATGGGTGGTGTTGATAGAGTAGATCAGAGGTTGGAACCTTACACTGCTCTTCGTAAGTCTTATGTGTGGTATACAAAGTTGGCCCTACATTTATTTCATTTGGCAACTTTTAATGCCTTTATTGTATACAAGGATTGTTCACCTGAGTCAAGGATGACATTTGTTAAATTTCAGGAGTCAGTGATAGAAAGCCTTATTGTGGTGGAACCGGCAAGAGTTCCTAGAGTAGAAGTGGTGGAGGATGTGGCTAGATTGAAAGATCAGCACTTTCCAGATCACATTCCTCCCACTCCCAAAAAAGACTTGCCCACAAAGAAATGTAGAGTATGTGCCCGGAGATTAATCCGGAGGGAGAGCCGGATGTACTGCCGCGAATGCCCTTCAAAGCCTGGGCTGTGTGTGCCCGGCTGTTACAGAAGTTACCATACCAAAAAAAAAATTCGGGGAAATACCGTGAGCGTAAGCTGTTTGTTTTATATTTTCATATGTTTCACGGTTGGCATCTCTGTCATGTATTTAGTTAGAGCTTTTGTGTTTGTAGTTTTGTGCTTATTTTATAATTAGTGGTTTCTTTGTTGTTTATAAACAAAAAAAGTGATGGCGGTGTGCGTGGGGCGGCGCTTGGCTGGCGGTGTGCTTGGGGTGGCGCTTGGCTGGCGGTGTGCTTGGGGTGGTGCTTGGCTGGCGGTGTGCTTGGGGTGGCGCTTGGCTGGTGGTGTGCTTGGGGTGGCGCTTGGCTGGCGGTGTGCGTGGGGTGGCGCTTGGCTGGCGGTGTGCTTGGGGTGGCGCTTGGCTGGCTGTGTGCTTGGGGTGGTGCTTGGCTGGCGGTGTGCTTGGGGTGGCGCTTGGCTGGCGGTGTGCTTGGGGTGGCGCTTGGCTGGCGGTGTGCTTGGGGTGGCGCTTGGGGTGGCGCTTGGCTGGCGGTGTGCGTGGGGTGGCGCTTGGCTGGCGGTGTCCTTGGGGTGGCGCTTGGCTGGCGGTGTGCTTGGGGTGGCGCTTGGCTGGCGGTGCCAGCCAAACGGCAGTCCACACTCCCATCAGCTGGTGTGATTCTTGTATCAGGCATGTGGGCGTATGTAAGTGATGGGCCCTTGAGTGGCGCGGTCTGTCGATGTGAGTGTTGTAATGTGCTGGACCCGTGGCTGGCGGTGTGAATGGTCTTGTGCGTGTCATGTATGAAAGGTGTGTGAATGGACTGTAAAGCGGTTGGTGCCTTGTCGCGGCTTTACAGCTCACGAGTGTGAGTCATTGGTTCAGTTTTTTGCCTTTCAGTTATTAGCAGTGCATTTCATTTTTGTGAAATCTCTTGTTAATAAAATTTGATCCACTGAACCATCACTCACCCTCGTGCCAAATCCAACCAGTATGTGTGGTAAAAATGACAAAACCTGCACCGCTGTAATCAGGCGTCGCAGCACACCTGCGACACGCTAGGTGCCTCGGGTGGGACCCCGATGATGAAGCATGCCACCAACTTGGTTGGTGGGTGAGGGGTCTTTTTCACATAACCTAAGTGTGTTTCTTTTCACAATTTTAGTGTTTGGCACATCACGGACGTATGTGCACACATCAAAATGATATATTACAAAAATACCTGTTTTTGGGGGGGAGGGGCCACCTATGTTTTTGGTCCTGGGTGCGGCCTTCATCTAGGGAAACCTACAAAACCCAGACATTTTTTAAAACTAGACACCCCAAGGAGTCCAGGGAGGTGTGGCTTGCGTGGCTCCCCCAACATTTTCTTACCCAGACTCCTCTGTAAACCTCAACATTTGCATAAAAAAGCATATTTTCCTGACTTTTCTTAGTAGGATTACCGCTCCAGCACAAAATTCCTACTCTCCAGTTTTCCCCTCAGTCTCCCAAGTAAAATGACACCTCACTTATGTGGGTCCCCAAAACAGAGTCCGTCTAAAGATGTATAAAAGAATATGCCCTTATAAACTTGCTGTGCTATCCCTTCTATCTCTTCAAGTTTTGGGCCTTATTCTGTTGCAGGCACCTGGCCCACCCACAGAAGTGAGGTATCATTTTTATCGGCAGACTTGGGGGAACGCTGGGTGGAAGGAAATTTGTGGCTCCTCTCAGATTCCAGAACTTTCTGTCACCGAAATGAGAGGAAAGGATGTTTTTTAGCCAAATTTTGAGGTTTGCAAAGGAATCTGGGTAACAGAACCTGGTCCGAGCCCCACAAGTCACCCCATCTTGGATTCCCCTAGGTCTCTAGTTTTCAAAAATGCACAGGTTTGGTAGGTTTCCCTAGGTGCCGGCTGAGCTACAGGCCAAAATCTACAGGTAGGCACTGTTTTCTTTCAAAAAATGAGATGTGTCCACGTTGCGCTTTGGGGCATTTCCTGTCGCGGGCGCTAGGCCTACCCACACAAGTGAGGTATCATTTTTATCGGGAGACTTGGGGGAACGCTGGGTGGAAGGAAATTTGTGGCTCCTCTCAGATTCCAGAACTTTCTGTCACAGAAATGTGAGAAACATGTGTTTTTTTTAGCCAAATTTTGAGGTTTGCAAAGGATTCTGGGTAACAGAACCTGGTCCGAGCCACACAAGTTACCCCATCTTGGATTCCCCTAGGTCTCTAGTTTTCAGAAATGCACAGGTTTGGTAGGTTTCCCTAGGTGGCGGCTGAGCTAGAGGCCAAAATCTACAGGTAGGCACTTTGCAAAAAACACCTCTGTTTTCTTTCAAAAATTTGGATGTGTCCACGTTGCGCTTTGGGGCGTTTCCTGTCGCGGGCGCTAGGCCTACCCACACAAGTGAGGTATCATTTTTATCGGGAGACGTGGGGGAACGCTGGGTGGAAGGAAATTTGTGGCTCCTCTCAGATTCCAGAACTTTCTGCCACAGAAATGTGAGGAACATGTGTTTTTTTAGCCAAATTTGGGGGTTTGCAAAGGATTCTGGGTAACAGAACCTGGTCCGAGCCACACAAGTCACCCCATCTTGGATTCCCCTAGGTCTCTAGTTTTCAGAAATGCACAGGTTTGGTAGGTTTCCCTAGGTGCCGGCTGAGCTACAGGCCAAAATCTACAGGTAGGCACTTTGCAAAAAACACCTCTGTTTTCTTTCAAAAATTTGGATGTGTCCACGTTGCGCTTTGGGGCGTTTCCTGTCGTGGGCGCTAGGCCTACCCACACAAGTGAGGTATCATTTTTATCGGGAGACGTGGGGGAACACTGGGTGGAAGGAAATTTGTGGCTCCTCTCAGATTCCAGAACTTTCTGCCACAGAAATGTGAGGAACATGTGTTTTTTTAGCCACATTTTGAGGTTTGCAAAGGATTCTGGGTAACGGAACATGGTCCGAGCCCCACAAGTCACCCCATCTTGGATTCCCCTAGGTCTCTAGTTTTCAGAAATGCACAGGTTTGCTAGGTTTCCCTAGGTGGCGGCTGAGCTAGAGGCCAAAATCTACAGGTAGGCACTTTGCAAAAAACACCTCTGTTTTCTTTCAAAACTTTGGATGTGTCCACGTTGCGCTTTGGGGCGTTTCCTGTCGTGGGCGCTAGGCCTACCCACACAAGTGAGGTATCATTTTTATCAAGAGACGTGGGGGAACGCTGGGTGGAAGGAAATTTGTGGCTCCTCTCAGATTCCAGAACTTTCTGCCACAGAAATGTGAGGAACATGTGTTTTTTTAGCCACATTTTTAGGTTTGCAAAGGATTCTGGGTAATAGAACCTGGTCCGAGCCACACAAGTCACCCCATCTTGGATTCCCCTAAGTCTCTAGTTTTCAAAAATGCACAGGTTTGGTAGGTTTCCCTAGGTGCCGGCTGAGCTAGAGGCCAAAATCTACAGGTAGGCACTTTGCAAAAAACACCTCTGTTTTCTTTCAAAAATTTGGATGTGTCCATGTTGCCCTTTGGGGCGTTTCCTGTCGTGGGCGCTAGGCCTACCCACACAAGTGAGGTATCATTTTTATTGGGAGACGTGGGGGAACGCTGGGTGGAAGGAAATTTGTGGCTCCTCTCAGATTCCAGAACTTTCTGCCACAGAAATGTGAGGAACATGTGTTTTTTTAACCAAATTTTGAGGTTTGCAAAGGATTCTGGGTAACAGAACCTGGTCCGAGCCCCACAAGTCACCCCATCTTGGATTCCCATAGGTCTCTAGTTTTCAGAAATGCACAGGTTTGGTAGGTTTCCCTAGGTGCCGGCTGAGCTAGAGGCCAAAATCTACAGGTAGGCACTTTGCAAAAAACACCTCTGTTTTCTTTCAAAACTTTGGATGTGTCTATGTTGTGCTTTGGGGCGTTTCCTGTCGCGGGCACTAGGCCTACCCACACAAGTGAGGTATCATTTTTATCGGGAGACGTGGGGGGAAGGAAATTTGTGGCTCCTCTCAGATTCCAGAACTTTCTGCCACAGAAATGTGAGGAACATGTGTTTTTTTAGCCAAATTTTGAGGTTTGCAAAGGATTCTGGGTAACAGAACCTGGTCCGAGCCACACAAGTCACCCCATCTTGGATTCCCCTAGGTCTCTAGTTTTCAGAAATGCACAGGTTTGGTAGGTTTCCCTAGGTGGCGGCTGAGCTACAGGCCAAAATCTACAGGTAGGCACTTTGCAAAACACACCTCAGTTTTCTTTCAAACATTTGGATGTGTGCACTTTGCGCTTTGGGGTGTTTCCTGTCGCCGGCGCTAGGCCTACCCACACAAGTGAGGTATCATTTTTATCGGGAGACTTGGGGGAACGCTGGGTGGAAGGAAATTTGTGGCTCCTCTCAGATTCCAGAACTTTCTGCCACAGAAATGTGAGGAACATGTGTTTTTTTAGCCAAATTTTGAGGTTTGCAAAGGATTCTGGGTAACAGAACCTGGTCCGAGCCACACAAGTCACACCATCTTGGATTCCCCTAGGTCTCTAGTTTTCAGAAATGCACAGGTTTGCTAGGTTTCCCTAGGTGGCGGCTGAGCTACAAGCCAAAATCTACAGGTAGGCACTTTGCAAAAAACACCTCTGTTTTCTTTCAAAAATTTGGATGTGTCCACATTGCACTTTGGGGCGTTTCCTGTCGCGGGCGCTAGACCTACCCACACAAGTGAGGTATCATTTTTATCGGGAGACTTGGGGGAACGCTGGGTGGAAGGAAATTTGTGGCTCCTCTCAGATTCCAGAACTTTCTGCCACAGAAATGTGAGGAACATGTGTTTTTTTAGCCAAATTTTGAGGTTTGCAAAGGATTCTGGGTAACAGAACCTGGTCCGAGCCACACAAGTCACCCCATCTTGGATTCCCCTATGTGTCTAGTTTTCAGAAATGCACAGGTTTGGTAGGTTTTCCCTAGGTGCCGGCTGAGCTACAGGCCAAAATCTACAGGTAGGCACTTTGCAAAAAACACCTCTGTTTTCTTTCAAACATTTGGATGTGTCCACGTTGCGCTTTGGGGTGCTTCCTGTCGCGGGCGCTAGGCCTACCCACACAAGTGAGGTATCATTTTTATCGGGAGACTTGGGGGAACGCTGGGTGGAAGGAAATGTGTGGCTCCTCTCAGATTCCAGAACTTTCTGCCACAGAAATGTGAGGAACATGTGTTTTTTTAGCCAAATTTTGAGGTTTGCAAAGGATTCTGGGTAACAGAACCTGGTCCGAGCCACACAAGTCACCCCATCTTGGATTCCCCTAGGTCTCTAGTTTTCAGAAATGCACCGGTTTGGTAGTTTTCCCTAGGTGGCGGCTGAGCTACAAGCCAAAATCTACAGGCAGGCACTTTGCAAAAAACACCTCTGTTTTCTTTCAAAAATTTGGATGTGTCCACGTTGTGCTTTGGGGCGTTTCCTGTCGCGGGCGCTAGGCCTACCCACACAAGTGAGGTATCATTTTTATCGGGAGACTTGGGGGAACGCTGGGTGGAAGGAAATTTGTGGCTCCTCTCAGATTCCTGAACTTTCTGCCACAGAAATGTGAGGAACATGTGTTTTTTTAGCCAAATTTTGAGGTTTGCAAAGGATTCTGGGTAACAGAACCTGGTCCGAGCCACACAAGTCACCCCATCTTGGATTCCCCTAGGTCTCTAGTTTTCAGAAATGCACAGGTTTGGTAGGTTTCCCTAGCTGCCGGCTGAGCTAGAGGCCAAAATCTGCAGTTAGGCACTTTGCAAAAAACACCTCTGTTTTCTTTAAAAAAAATGGGATGTGTCCACGTTGCGTTTTGGAGCGTTTCCTGTCGCGGGCGCTAGGCCTACCCACACAAGTGAGGTATCATTTTTATCGGGAGACTTGGGGGAACATAGATTAGCAAAACAAGTGTTATTGCCCCTTGTCTTTCTCTTTATTTTTTCCTTCCAAATATAGGAGAATGTGTAAAAAAGACATCTATTTGAGAAATGCCCTGTAATTCACAGTCTAGTATGGTCAGCCCGGAATTCAGAGATGTGCAAATAACCACTGCTCCTCAACACCTTATCTTATGCCCTTTTTGGAAATACAAAGGTTTTCTTGATAGCTATTTTTTACTCTTTATATTTCAGGAAATGAATTGCTGTATACCCGGTATAGAATGAAAACGCACTGCAGGGTGCAGCTCATTTATTGGCTCTGGGTTCCTCGGGTTCTTGATGAACCTACAAGCCCTATATATCCCCGCAACCAGAGGAGTCCGCCAGACGTAACGGTATATTGCTTTCGATAATCTGACATTGCAGGGAAAAGTTACAGAGTAAAACGTAGAAACAAATTCATGTTTTTTTCACCTCAATTTCAATATTTTTCTTTTTCAGTTGTTATTTTCTGTAGGTAACCCTTGTAGGATCTACACAAATCCCTTGCTGAATTAAGAATTTTGTCTACTTTTGAGAAATGTTTAGGTTTCTGGGATCCAGCATTGGTTTCATGCCCATTTCTGTCACTGACTGGAAGGAGGCTGAAAGCACAAAAAATTGCAAAAATGGGGTATGTCCCAGTAAAATGCCAAAATTGTGTTGAAAAATTGGGTTTTCTGATTCAAGTCGGCCTGTTCCTGAAAGCTGGGAAGCTGCTGAGTTTAGCACCGCAAACCCTTTGTTGATGCCATTTTCAGGGGAAAAACCACAAGCCTTCTTCTGCAGCCACTTTTTCCAATTTTTTTAAAAAAACGAAATTTTCACTGTATTTTGGCTAATTTCTTGGCCTCCTTCAGGGGAACCCACAAAGTCTGGGTACCTCTAGAATCCCTAGGATGTTGGAAAAAAAGGACGCAAATTTGGCTTGGTTAGCTTATGTGGACAAAAAGTTATGAGGGCCTAAGCGCGAACTGCCCCAAATAGGCAAAAAAAGGCCTGGCACAGGAGGGGGAAAAGGCCTGGCAGCGAAGGGGTTAAATGGTGGGTTTCCATTTAGCGCTGCCGCCGGGATTCTGTTCACCGCCGCTACGGCGGTCGGAGGTCTTTCCCGCCATGTTCATAATGACCACCCATGTTCCTAGGGGGACAGTAGTCCCCTGGTGGTCTGACTGCCAGGGTCGTAATGGAGTGAGGCAGGCCGAGTGTCACTGCTAGGCTGGCGCTTTGGCATCCAATTTCAAATTCCATCACATTTCCAGAACATTTTAAATGTTGCAACTTTACATTTTACTCACTCATTTATGTATACTTTATTATTCTATTAATATTATTTAATTTTCTAAGCAGTCACAGGCCCCCTGAGTAGGCTTCACCAACTTTCAGGGGTCTTCTGACCACAGGTTAAGAACCACTGGTCTAGAGGGTGTCATTAATTCAATAACACATGCCTGCTGATGTCCCCCTGTGCGGAGTTTTTGTAAATCACAATGTATCATTTGTTTTGTCAGGGTTACCTTCCCCCTTTACCCACCTGGATCTTTTGCATTTAAGTTCCTTGTTTTTTTTTACTTTCATGTAATTGAGTGTCACTACACAAATCTCACTTATTGTAAATCCATGGTAAATGGAATGAGACTGCTAACCTCTATTGTCAGCCTTTTAAGATAAGGCAGTGGCTTTGTAGCTAAGGCACGAGGCTCTGGGCTGCTTACATGTGAACAAATGCATGTGTGGGTTAGGTGTGTGAGCCTACCCCCTTGTACACACATGTAGCCTGTCACAGAAGGAACCGTTCATGGACTGGCACTTACCTGGGATAGCCCTTATAATATAAGTGCACATTCAAAGTGTAGGTCTGTAGTGCAACCTGAAAACTGTGGAGTGTATTTGAATTACATGGTAAAGGTGAAATCTTCACTAAAGTACAGTTTCTCACTGCTTAGGCCTATAGGGGCCAGCTTGCTATCACTCTAGAGGTAAACATACATCCTGAATGTAGATCCACCATCCCTGATATCATATCTACCCTACTTATAGTATTGCCACTCTTCCTTGGCTCAGCTCATAATCACATTCTAAGCCTTTGTTTCCTTCTTAGCCAAGTTAATTACACTGTTACCTGGCAGGAGGATAAAATACCTCAACCACACACTAGAACCACTAGTAGTGCTCCACCCAGTTCCTGAGAAAGGAAGGGTTGGGGAGGAAATGAACATTTGTTAATTTGTTTGTCACACTGCATCTAGACTAGGACGGGCCAGTCCCACAGAAATAGAGGAGATGGGCCAGGCCTCTGGAGCCAGACACAGGAGGGGTTCTCCCTTAAAGGTTTGTTGGGAAGGCACCAGGCAGCTGTATTAGCTCGGAACAGACCTGAGGCTCCACAGATAACTTGGAATATTGGAATGTCCCAGAATGGCCAGTGGTGCCTGGTTTCCAGCACTTTTCACCCACACTTAAAAACCTCTGCACAGGGGAGAGACAATGGTGAAAGTATCGAAGGGGGGGCCAGCTTATGCTACTGCAAGCATGGACTAAAGTACTTTAACTCTACCTGACCCCTAGGAATATGATGGGTCTCTTTAGTGCCAGTGGCATTGGCAGAAAGAGTTAGAGGACTGTACCTGGTAGGGGACCTTTGAGGTTTCCAGTGGGGCTTATGTGGACTGGCCCCTGACTCTACTGGTGACACACATGCACCCAGCAAGAATGACAGAACCCATAGGGCTTGGTGAGTGCAGCAAGGGAGGTTTTCTGCTTGTTGTCTGGGTTGTGGAAGATGTTCCCAAGCATGAGAAAGTCTATGGACAGGCGGAGGGCAGGTCTTGCTCAAGGAGCCCTGAAGTCAGTCTCCCCATAAAAGCACCCATTTAGAAGCTAGGAGGCCAGCAGGAAAGGCTCAATGCCTGATAAAGCCATCTCCCTCACCGACAAAAAGATAATAAATAACACACCAGAAACCTTTCAAACCCTAAAGGACAAATGAATAGCAGACTTGGAAGAATCAGTTGATGACGAATGAGAGGAAGCTCTGCAGAGTGCTTGCACTATTGGAATACAAGCAGGGTTCTGACTGATTAAGCTCCACATATTACACAGGTCCTATTACTCCAGAACACTTCCACACACGATTGGAAGGAGATGTCCCAATCATTGTCTGAGAGACTGTGGTCAGGAGGGCAATTTAATACATATTCTCTGGACCTGCTCAGTCTTTCAACCAATTAGGAAGGAGTGAGATGAGTAATGGCAAGGGCTCTGGGCTCAAAGATCCTGATGGATGCCAAATGGCTTCTTCTAAATATAGAGGGTAAAATGGCATGTCCCAAATATTCAAAACTGTGGTTACTGCTGGGACATGGGGTTGCCAAATGCAATGGGAATGGGGCATCTCTTTGCCCCCCAGAGTCAGTGACTGGGAATCAGACATGGACTAGTGTCAACAGGCAGAGAAAGAGGTGTACCAAAGCAAGGGATGCCCTCAGAAGTGGGAGAAGGTTAAGAATGGCTGGGGATACTAAGAATTTCAGAGTTATGCTGACTGGGGATGTTGAGAACCTAAAATATGGTGATTTGGGCATCCACTGAATGTTTGCTGCTCCTATTCCTATGTCTCAAGATATGCTGTACTGAGCTTCTATATGTCATGCCACTACACATCTCACATGCAACAGAGACTGTTCTGTTATTTGGTGTTGCAATGGGAAAAGCAAATTTTTTTTTTTTGTCAAGGTCAGACCTGTGGTGCTAGAGTTACGAGCATTGAACGCTGGGTCCCCAGGGGCACGAATGGAGCATGTAATGCTTTGCTACAATAAAGGACCCAACACCCCTTAGGAGGGGCAAGCTCCTAAGGCACAACATCAACAAATCAATCAATCAGGAATTTTTAAAGCGCACTATTCATCCGTGAGGGTTTCAAGGCACTGAGGACGGGGAGGTGAGGGGGGGAGGTGCTGCTACTGCTTGAAAAGCCAGGTCTTGAGAAGTTTCCTGAAGGTAAGGAGGTCTTTGGTCTGGCGCAGGTGGGTGGAAAGGGTGTTCCACATTTTGGCGGCGAGGTGCGAGAATGATCTACTGCTGGTTGTAGCTCTGTGGATGCGTGGGACGGTTACGAGGTCAATGGAGCGGAGATGGCAGGTCAGGGTGTAGAAGGAGAGCCGTCTGTTCAGGTATTCTGGTCCGGTGTTGTGCAGTGCTTTGTGAGCATGGGTGAGGAGTTTGAAGGTGATTCTCTTGTTGAATGGGAGCCAGTGCAGGTTTCTGAGGTGGTCTGTGATGAGGCAGTGGCGGGGGATGTCCAGGATGAGGCGTGCAGAGGTGTTCTGGATGCGTTGCAGCCTCTTCTGGAGTTTGGCCGTTGCTCCTGCGTAGAGGGCATTGCCGTAGTCCAGTTTGCTGCTTACGAGGGCTTGGGTGACTGTTCTTCTAGTTTCTGTGGGTATCCATTTGTAGATCTTTTGGAGAAAGAAGTAGGTGTTGAAGCAGGAGGAGGAGATGGCGTTGACTTGCTGTGTCATGGATAGTGAGGCGTCCAAGATGAATCCTAGGTTGCGTGCATGATCGGAGGGAGTCGGAGCGGCTCCGAGAGTGGCAGGCCACCAGGAGTCATTCCATGCAGATGGGGTGGAGCCGAAGATGAGGACTTCTGTCTTGTCGGAATTGAGTTTGAGGCAGCTGCTCTTCATCCATTCGGCGATGGCCTTCATTCCTTCGTGGAGGTAGGTCTTGGTGGAGTCCTTGGTGAAGGAGAGGATCAACTGGGTGTCATCGGCGTATGAGATGATGTTGAGGTTGTGAGATCGGGCGATGTTAGTGAGCGGGGCCATGTAGATGTTGAAGAGGGTTGGGCTGAGGGACGAGTCCTGGGGTACGCTGTAGATGATTTTGGTGGCCTGGAATGGGGGAAGGCGGGCTCTCTTGGTTCTGCCGGTGAGATAGGAGGTGACCCAGTCCAGGGCTCTGTCATGGATTCCTACATTGCTGAGGCGTGAGCATAGGGTGTGGTGGCAGATGGTGTCGAACGTGGCAGAGAGGTCCAGGAGGATGAGGGCCGCGGTTTGGCCATTGTCCAGTATGATTCTGATGTCGTCGGTGGCGGTGATGAGGGCGGTTTCAGTACTGTGGTTGCTGCGGAATCTGGATTGGGAAGGTTCCAGGGTGCAGTTCTCCTTGAGGAAGCGGGTTAGTTGTCTGTTGACAGCCTTCTCGATGACTTTTGCCGGGAAGGGGAGCAGGGAGATGGGCCGGAAGTTCTTGAGGTCCTTTTGGTCCGCCTTGGGTTTTTTGAGGAGGGCGTTGATCTCGGCGTGTTTCCAGCGCTCCGGAAAGGTGGTGGACTTGAAGGAGCTGTTGATGATCTTCCGTAGTTGTGGTGCGATGATGGAGCTTGCTTTGTTGAGGATGTGGTGAGGGCAGGGGTCAGATGGAGAGCCGGAGTGGATGGTGTTCATGATTTTGATGGTGTGGTTGTCATTGACGGGGGTCCAGGAGAGCAGGAGGTTGGTTGTAGGTGAATCTGTGGTGTTGGTGGTTGCCCGGGGGGTCTGGGTGCAGAAGCTGTCGTGGATGTCTACAATCTTGCAGTGGAAGTAGGAGGCTAGAGAATTGCAGAGGTCTTGGGATGGCGGGATGGCGTTGGCATTGGAGCTGGGGTTGGAGAGTTCCTTCAAAACGTTGAAGAGCTCCTTGTGGCTGTGTGCGTGGTTGTTGATTCAGTCTTTGAAGGCAGTTCTCTTGGAGGCTCGGATGAGTTAGTGGTGTCTGCGGATGCTGTTTTTGAAGGCTGTATGGTTGTACAGAGTTGGATCTTGAAGCAACTTTCTTTCGAGTCTTCGGCAGGTTTGCTTAGATTCGTGGAGATCGGCGGTAAACCAGAAGGCCTTTCTGTTGATGCGAATGTTAGAGGGATTCTTGATTGGGGCGAGAGTATTGGCACAAGTGTCGACCCATTGCCTGAAGGTGCGGGCAGCTGCATCAGTGTCGGTGGTGTCCATGGGTGGGTTCCGGGAGAGGGTTGCGATAAGTTGGTCTTCGGTGACCTTGTTCCAACTGCAGTGGGGGTTCCATTGTGGGTGGTGGTGTGTTGTAGGTTTCTTGAAGGAGAAGTGGATGCAGTGGTGGTCTGTCCAGTGGAGTTCAGTGGTGTGGCTGAAGGAGACGTGATTGCTAGTGGAGAAAGTAGGGTTAAGTGTGTGTCCTGCGGAGTGGGTCAGTGTGGTGACGAGCTGTTCGAGGCCGAGATTGGAGAGGTTGGCGAGCAGGGTGGCTGTGTTGTTGTTGTTGATGTTCTCAACGTGGAAGTTTAAGTCCCCAAGGAGTATGTAGTCAGTGAATGGAAGGAGACGTCTGGGGAGGCTGAGTCGTAGTCAAAACATGCGTGGCGACGGTGGGGGGGACGAGAGCCAGAGGTTCTGGCACTCGATGAGGTCCAAGCGTAGACAGACGCAGACGGGCTTGCCTTTGGCGCAGCTTTGGTGCGCCAGCAGTGGGGCCACACAGCGGGCCCCATTAGGTAGGGAGGTGGGAGAGGAGAGGACAGCTGGGAGGCGGGAGTGAAAAATGGCACGAAAAAGGGGGCAGGGCCACGGGGTGGCAGGGAGAGATAGAGGGGGGAACAGCAAAAGTGAGAGAGAGAGAGCGGAGTAAGAGAAAAATGAGGAAGAGAGTAGGGAAGCAACAGGAGCACAAAAGGACAGAAGAGAAGCAGAGCAGAGAGTAAAGCAGTGAAAGGAGGAGAAAAGGAGGAGAGAGGCAGAGGGTAGCCTAGTAAGAAAGCAAACCTCTCCCACTAGACACCAGGGATGAGGCGCAGGAAGAAGCCTGTGGATGGAGGAGGGCCTTGAACTCCTGAGAGGGGTCAGGAGTTAAGAGGAGCCCGGGAAAGGGCTCCACTTGCAAGGTGGAGCCATGGGAGGCAGAGCAGTGCACTGACCAGGTCAGTGGTACGGCTCAGCCTACCACGCAGTGGCCGCCATTAAGTAGGGAGGTGGGATGAGGAGAGGACAGCTGGGAGGTGGGAGCGGGGGCAAAAAATGGCGCAACAAAGGGGGTGGGATGCAAAAAGGAGACGCGCTGCGGGGGCAGCAGCAGTGGGGGAGAGAGAGGGGGGAAAGCGAAAGTGAGAGAGAGAGAGCAGAGTGAGAGAAAAACAAGGAAGAGAGTAGGGAAGCAAAAGGAGCACAAAGGGACAGAAGAGAAGCAGAGCAGAGAGCAAAGCAGAGAAAGGAGGGGAAAAGGAGGAGAGAGGAAGAAGGTAGCCTAGTAGGAAAGCAGAGCTTTCCCAATAGACACCATGGATGAGGGACAGGCAGAAGATTGCGGGTGGAGGTGGGCCTCGAACTCCTGACTGGGTTCAGGAGTTCAGAGGAGCCAGGGATCAAATAAATGTTGATGGGGAGGGGCGTGAGTGTAGACTCCTCCCTTGAGCACAGATTTGCATCTAGGGGCCCTCATCTCTCCAGTAGCACATCTAAAGGAGGTCCAGAACTAGTGAAAGGTGGTGCGAGAATGCCTAACACAAGGAAGATCTCAGCCAAGAGGCCTCTTTTAAAATATGCATGCCTAGGGCCATAAAACACTCAATAAACCCCTGTGAGGTTCCTAAGTTGCTCACTTTTTTTGCTTGTGGTGCAGAGGCAGCACTAACATAAGTAATAAGGGGCATATTTGAGAGTCCCCAGTGTGATTCTAACACCACATTAGCGTCCTTTTTTATGATATTGTGGCCTTAGACGGCCAAAAATGCTGCGCCATATTTACAAAGTGGCACAATGCATGTCGCAGTAAGTCAGAAGGGAATGCCCAGATGTAGGTCCCATGCTTGCTATGTCACCAGATTCAAGCTAGCCTGGCTGATGAGGGCTGATACCCCATAACCGGTTCCAGGATGCTTATTTCTGGTCCAAGGAGGAACTGGCCTGACAGTTAGAGCTGGACTGGCCCCATGGGGAACAGGGTCAAGACTGATTTCCATTTGGCTGGGTGCAAACTGGAATGGCATGGCAAGCAAAAAAACTGATGGATTAAACCAAGATCTGTGACTGGGGAGAATATATGATTTGTTCCGCATTCCGTTCATCATCTGTTGTTTTTGCATTTGTCACCCATTTGATCACAGTCATAGTCATATTATACATGACCCTCTGAAAATGATGTACTTATTGACCAAGAGTAAAGAAGTTGCGTTATATCATCATTGTAGTACAAATTAGTGAGGTAAACATACACACTTGAATTAAATGATAGAGGATGGACAAACTAAATGTCAAATTGAAAGATGATTTGTAGCGTATAGGCATTGTTAGAACTGTGAGCCTTAGGGTCATCTTCCCCCAAACCTTTTGTTGATCTTGTTTTTGCTGGACTTTGCACACTTTACCTCTGCTACCCAGTGCTGAAGTGCATGTGCTCACTCCTTAAAACATGGTATC
Organism: Pleurodeles waltl; assembly: GCF_031143425.1. Classification (NCBI taxonomy): domain Eukaryota; kingdom Metazoa; phylum Chordata; class Amphibia; order Caudata; family Salamandridae; genus Pleurodeles; species Pleurodeles waltl. The sequence continues at coordinate 1,464,942,945 of NC_090445.1, forward strand.
ATTGTCTCATACGTAATTGGCATAGTTAATTTATTTATGGATCCCTAGTAAATTAGCACTGCGTATGCCCAGGGCCTGTAAATTAAATGGTACGAGTGCGCCTGCAGCACTGATTGTTTACCCTCCTAAATCGCTCCTTAAATATGTCTCAGGCCTGTGATTGCAACTTGTGTGTGAAGTTTAAACTGCCATTTTGACCTGGCAAAATAAACCTTTTGCCCGGCCCAAACCTTCCTTTTTAATACATATGTCACCCCTAGGGAAGGCCCTGGAAAGCCTAGAGGCTTTCCAGGACATTAGGAAGATTTACATGTCCTGGTAGTGAAAACTCCTAAATTCATGTTTCGCTACTGCAAGGCCTTCCTCTCCCATAGACTAACATTGGAGTTACCTTATTACATTTAATAAGCTGTAATTTTCAAATGGGAGCAGTAACCACTTCATATTTAGTATCTTTGGAACTGTAGTGAAAAAGTCTTCTTTATGGAAAAGAGTCTTTAATAAGTTATCGTGTAAGGGCCAGTCCTGGTCAAAGTATTTCAGCTGAGCCAACGGGGAACTTGTTACAACTTTGTGAGTGAGAGTGGCCCCATGAAAGGTCAAAGCACAAAGGCAATAAATTAATATTACACCCAGAATATACATCTTGTGGCCATGAAGATGTGCTTAATTGTGTGAATATATTAAAATTATTTTTGGCTCTGCCTGGCATGGATCAGATCGAATATAATGAGATCAAGTATATAGCCTTTGTTCCAGGTACCAATGATAACTCAAGAGAGGACACTAAAATTCAGTTTCATAACTCAGAAACCTTAAGAAAAATTGAGGCTGGCAACTTTTCTATCTCAATTGGATATTTTACTCAGTAAACCAGTCCCTCATAAATACCCCTGGATTTTTTCCAAAACCTGTGCCACCCCCTTTTAAAAGAAGTAAATTCTTCATAGTTCAAAAGGTGCCAAAGACAGAAGGAGAAATCTTACAGGTAACAAAAGGGAAAGTTGGATAAGCAAGTTGTGCTGAATAATTGTGGACTTTCAACTAACTAGGGACCCATTAAACTCAGTGGCAACTTACGTTCAAGTTTTGCTCCAGAAACATACTGGGGTTAAGCTCTCTACTGGCCTATGAGGACATACTTCATACCTTGAGTAAGAAGGAAATAATCTGACCACAGGAAACCTGGCAGAGTGATCCCTCAATGTGGCTGGACCATCTTGAATTATTTGCTCCTACCGAGCCATCTTTGAAAGGTGGCCATCCTTCAGGTGGGGTCTCCTTCTTAATTTGGCGCTTACATAATAATCAAATTAGTATCTACCTTCAACCATAAACTGAGGGGCCAGTTGCAGATTATAATAGGAGACCAATTTTAGCTTAATCAAAAAGGATGTTGACGGGAAGAGATTTGCCACACAGTTTAACCAACTCAGGATGAGAATGCTGAACAGTAGAAGTATTCTAGATATCCTACCTTTGTGACCTTCATGTCACAAAGAAATTCATCTTTAATTGACTACATTTGGGTGTCAGTCCAGCACTTTAATCAAGTGAATGATTTTGAGGTGATTCCAGATGTGTTCAGTGATCATGCCATGTTGGTTTGTTCGATTTCATGGAGCATGCCAAGATGGCCTTTGATTAAGACAGTTGGATCTCAAGAGGGGGTGACCACGTTGCACAGAGGTAAATGGAGCTCTGACACATCGACTGAAAAGATTGAAATCTCTCACAGTCTCTCAGGTGGATCAGGTAGCATCTCCTTCACAATGGCACTCTTTGATGTCTGCTCTGCTAAAATAATTTGCCCACAATTTTTCATCAGGCCCCTCTAAAGGCTCCCTCGCTCAAGCACTCATGCCCAGAACTTAGAATGCTCAAGCGACATCTGAACAACCTCTTAAGAAAGACCCACATTTTCAGCAATTCTAGTGCTCTAATGGAGGAGATACAGCTAATAAGAAAGACCTATAAAGAAAAAGTATGGGTCTTGACACAGCAAAAAGAAGAAAAACAATGGGTCGATTTACATGAGGCATTAAAGCAAAAGAACTCTGGCGAATTTTGGAGATTGGTGCAGCAAATGTCTAGTCGGGCCAGTCCAAAAGTTCAGCCTTCTACATCAGCGGGCGACTGGATGCAATATGTTTAGAGTCTTTATGGCTCTCATCGGGCTAGTCTGCCGGAAGAGCCTAGAGACCAGATTTTCACCGTGAGGTATGGGGAAAGGGAGATGGTGAATTGATTAAAAAGAATTACTTTCGTTTAGCGTTATCCTCCTTATGACCTGCAGGTGCCCCCGGTCCTAAAAGGCTGCCAGCTAAGTTATTTCAAGTTGCTCACGAAGCATGGGTACACCTTCTATGTCCATTATATAATCAATGTCTTACTATAAATGAGGTTCCAGATAGCTGGAGAGGTTCAATAATATCTTCAATCCATAAAAAGGGCTCTCCTGATCAGCCAGCTAATTTACGACTAATAGCCTTTCTAGATATAGACAGGAAATGTTACGCAAAAATACTTAATGCTGAACTTGAAAAATGGGCCACTACTAATTCACTCATCCCGAATACATTGATATGGTCTAGACAGGGGAGCAATACGGAGGACAATCTGGTGATCCTCTCCACATTGATTGAGGCAGCGAACCAAATGCAACCTAAAAATTTGTGTGCTGCCTTTATTGATTATACGACTGCCTGTGATAAAGTGGACAGGGCAATGTTGTGGCCAAAGCTCTATAATTGGGGTATTCCAGCCCCATTGTTGCGAGCAATTATGAACTTGTATGTTAAAACCTGAGTAAGAGTTAAGGTCTCGAGGAATAGAGTGACGCAAAAGATTTCGACCACTCAAGAGTTAAAACAGAGTTGTATACTGGCCCGCTTTTTATTTAAATTATCTGGCAGACATTAACAGTGGTCTTGCAGAAGTTAATGCATCGCCACCTAAGCTAGCTAGTATTCACTTGCAATGTCTGCAGTATGCTGATTATACTATTCTCCTTGATCACACCCCACTAGGAATGCAACAATTGATACATGCTCTGTCACACTATTTTAATGAAAGTATGATCTCCATCAATGTCTCTAAAACCAAAATGATGATTTTTGTGAGAAAGAAGGTCAGGAAGAGGGCCTTTGGATTGGACCAGGCCAAAATGGAGTCGGTTTCAAGTTTTAAGTATTTAGGTGTTTACTTTAAATTATGATGCTTACACCATGCCCAACTAGAGTCCATTAAACGAATGGCAATATCTATGTGCATCAGCTTCCAGAAACTCTTGAAGCAAATGCCAGGACCAGACTTGACTGCAATTTGCAGAGTAATAGATGTGAAGCGGATTCCAACATTGGCCTGTGGCTCTCTGATTTTTAAAGACAAGCTCGGTTCCTGGTTAGATAAGGCACAATTTTAATGTTACAGATGGTTATTGCAGCTCCTGGACACCTCCCCGTCCTCACAAGTTTGATTACAATTTAATTTAAGTAAGCAACCAATCATGGCGGAGGTAAGATTTTTAAACTATTATACAAAGCTTAAGGCAGCTCCTCTTGGCTCATTGAGAGGTTTGATTTGGTTAAGCATGCAGAACAGTAATTCGACATGGAAGGAATATGCCAACATATCAATTTCTGCTGCGGACGTTAATGAAATTGTTAGTCTAAATCTTCCTCTAAGGCAGCAAATTAAGTTGTTAATAAAAAACATGGGGCTGAAATCTGCAGAGGAAGATACACTGGAGGTCGCCACAAAGGCTAATGCCGGTTTATGCAGCAGTTTTTATCAGTATCCTGGGAGGGTGCATTATCTATCCAGCCCTGTGAAGCTGTGTTGGAAAAAAGATCTAAATAGACTGTGGTGTGGGATTATAACCTTAAAAGCCTATAAATATGGCAGTTTGAAGGGATCAGCACATCTGCATGGTAGATTATGCAAGTACAAATTAGAATAGTTACAGCTAATGGTATGTGTCTGTAAAGAATTGAGGCAATTGCAAGTGTTTTGGTTGACTCCTGTGTTTCAAATGCTAGGGATTAGGAAGTGCCAGAGTGCAATTGTTGCATGCCTAAGTAGGGTTTATTCCCAGTTAACTGTAAGATTCCTGAAATTCTTGAAAGAAGCAGGCAACGTTTTGAACAAGACTGCCACACCTTGTCTAAGAATCTTATTTCTATGCACTCCGCACCCCTTGGAAGTTAACACCTCATTAATTTATTTGGGTATCGTTTGATGGTGATTGGGCACCCACTTGCTATCTCCTGTGCCTGTACTTCTAGGGATTAAGAAAAGGTCAGAGTATAACAGTACCATGGCCAAATGGGCCATAACCCTAGTTTCCTGTAATATTTTGGAAACTTTGGAAAGAAGAAGACAAGGCCTTAAACAGGGCCTCCGTACACTATGGGGGTGATTCTGACCTCAGCGGTAAAATGCCCTTACCGCCGGTCAGAAGACCGCCATAACACCGCCGCGGTCAACCGCCACGGTCATTCTGACCCATAACGGCCAAACCTCCAAAAATCCGTCCTCCACTGCAGCCCGCCACATCGGCGGGCAGCGATAAACTGGAGATGACCAAACCTCCACCGTCACGCCAACAGAAATACGCCCATGCCATTACGACCCACGAATCCACACGGCGGTCATTCAAAAGCGGTATTCCATTGGCGCTACACACCGCCGCGGTCAGAATACACACACATCACCAAAACACAGCCACATTGGACAATTTGAAATACACACACCTGATACACATACACACACCACTCCCACACAATCAACCAACTATAAAACACACACCCACATCACCCACAAACCCCTGCGACCAGAATTACTGAGAGAAGGAGAGAGAGACACAGCAGACAATCCCAAGCAAGACACACTGAGGCACACTACACCATCACACACACCACATAGTAGCACAAAGCACCACTCACCAACACACTCCTCATCACATACACCACCCCACACCTCACCCACACCACCCCATGGCACCCCAAAGGCATCCACGCTTTTCCGACCAAGAACTCCGGGTCATGGTGGAGGAAATCCTAAGAGTGGAACCCCAGCTCTTCGGCTCGCAGGTGCAGCACACCAGTATAGCCAGGAAGGCGGAGCTATGGCAGCGGATCGTGGACAGGGTCAACGCGGTGGGACAGCATCCCAGGAATAGGGAGGACATCCGCAAAAGATGGAACGACCTACGGGGGAAGGTCCGGTCGATGGTCTCGAGGCACAACATCGCAGTCCAGAAGACTGGCGGCGGACCCCCACCCACCCCTCCCGAATTCACATCGTGGGAACAAGACGTCTTGACCATCCTGCATCCTCAGGGCCTCGCAGGGGTAGCCGGAGGAATGGACTCTGGTAAGTCCCATCTCAACTACTATATCCCCCACACCCCACCAGCATGCCAACCCACACCCCCACCCTCACCCCCACCCCCCCCAGCACACATCCTTCCTGACAATGTCTCACCAGCACAACCCACCCATCCCAACACCAACTCCTGCATGCCAACACAAACCATGGGCACCCATCACCTAAGCATGACCACTGCACTAACCCCTCCCCCCCACTAAATACCCTCACAACACCTCCCTCCAGGGAATGCCTGCACTGGGGGACAAGGGCACCCACAACACGCATGCCATTGCACACACAGAAACAATAACCAAACTCTCTTACCCCATGCAGGACCCGAACGACAACACACCAGCCAGGAGGGTCCAGAAATGTCCATCCCACCACCGGAACAGGCCCACACTGAGGATAGCAGCTCTGTCGACAGTGAACCTGATGACCAGCCCGGACCATCGGGGACCTCTGGGCAGTCGGTTCCCCTCACCCAGACACAGGCCACACCAGACCCGACCCCCTCTGCCGACACCAGCACAGCTCCCACCCAGCGGGCCCATGCCTCTGTCTCTAGGACAGCTCAATCAGCGGTGTGTCTGCCACTACAGGGCACCCAGGCTAACCCGACACCCCACCAACAACAGGGACCTGGGGGCAGTGGGAGCGGGCACACCGGCCAGGGGACAGAGGCCGGGGGAAACCGGGCAGCTCGGAGGGCTGCTGTGCGACAGGGGGGGGAGGAGAGGCCCAGGGAACCCACTCTCCAAGAGGCCCTCACCACCCTCATGGGGGCCTACCACCACTCCCAAGAAACGATGGCGACGGTACTGGCCAGGTTCACTGAGATCCAGGCACAGCAGGAGGAACGCTACATGGGCTTCAGGGAGGAGCTGAGAATCATCGGGACCGCAATGGGGACCATCGTCCTGGCCCTCCACAGGATAGAGGACGCGTTGCGGGACCATGGTGCACCACACAGGGCCCCTGTCACTAGGCCGGACCAGGAACAGCCTACCACCTCCGCCGGCGCTAGTGGACAGGAGGTCCCAACACCTCGACAGCCCCCCAGAACCCCACCTCCTGCTGAAGAACAACCACCCCGTGAGAGGAGCCTGAGACCAAAGAAAAATACAGAGTAGGATGTCAAGACCCCCGCCAGCAGGACATACCCCCTCAAGTCTTCCCACTGTCCCACATTGACACCCTGTCCAACCATGAACTGCCTATGCTCCATCCTTCCACAGGCAAAAGAACAATGCACCTGTGAGACTGAGAACTGGACTCTGCCATGGATATTCCTCCACCCCCACCCATCACCCTTAGAATCACATGTACCGGTATCTAGCACTGTAAATAAATCACATTTTGCACACAAACCTGTTTTGAGTCATGCTGTATTCTCAACAAAGGGATAACATATTACTGTTCAATTTCTGTTCTGTCAATTAGTCATGACAACATACCAATGTCAATACGCTGTATTTCATGGGCGAACCAAGCAGAAGTCAGGTACTGAGTCAGACAGCACTGAGAAGGGAAGGGAAAGGCATAAATTAATAAAAAACATCTGTGGGGAAATACAGAAAGTATAGATGCAGGAGGCTAGAAGCAATTGTGAAATGGCGTGGGTGATTCTTACCTGGGTGTTACTGGAAATACTGTTGTATCACTCTGTCCCTATTGTCTGTGTCGTCCTCAGAGTCTTCCTCCTCTTCACTCTCCACAGGCTCCACGGCTTCTACAACACCACCATCTGGACCATCCTCCTGCAGGAAAGGCACCTGGCGTCGCAAAGCCAGGTTGTGAAGCATACAGCACGCCACGATGATATGGCACACCTTCTTTGGTGAGTACATTAGGGATCCACCAGTCATATGCAGGCACCTAAACCTGGCCTTCAGGAGGCCAAAGGTTCGCTCAATCACCCTCCTTGTACGCCCATGGGCCTCATTGTAGCGTTCCTCTGCCCTTGTCCGGGGATTCCTTACTGGGGTCAGTAGCCACGGCAGGTTGGGGTAACCAGAGTCACCTATTAGCCACACACGTTGTCTCTGTAGCTGCTCCATCACATAGGGGATGCTGCTATTTCGCATCACATACGCGTCATGCACTGACCCTGGGAACTTGGCATTTACATGGGAGATGTACTGGTCAGCCAAACAGACCACCTGGACATTCATCGAATGATAATTCTTTCTGTTTCGGTACACCTGCTCATCGTCTTTTGGGGGTACCAAAGCCACATGGGTCCCATCAATGGCACCAATGATGTTGGGGATATGTCCAAGGGCATAGAAATCACCCTTCACTGTGGGCAAGTCACCCTCCTCGGGGAAAATGATGTAGCTCCGCATGAGTTTCATCAGGGCAGACAACACTCTGCTCAAAATCTTTGAAAACATAGGCTGAGACATTCCAGATGACATGGCCACTGTGGTCTGGAATGACCCACTGGCCAAAAAATGGAGGACTGACAAAACCTGCACCAGAGGGGGAATCCCTGTGGGTTGGCGGATGGGGGACATCAGGCCTGGCTCCAGCTGGGCACACAGTTCATGGATAGTGGCACGGTCAAGTCTGTATCGAAGTATTATATGGTGTTCTTCCATTGTCGACAGGTCCACCAGCGGTCGGTACACGCGAGGATTCCTCCTTCTCATCCCAAGTCCCAGCGGACGGTGCCTAGGAAGGACAACATGGAGCACAGAGTCAGCCAAACCACAGGTACGTACAGACAGCTTGCACAGTTAAAGAATGGCAATGGGTTGAAAGGCGTGTATGTGTGGCAATGCAAGGCCTAGGCCTGTGTGTCGCAGTCAAAATTAAGCCATGTGGGCCCTTGAAATGGCGGCTGCCTGACCTGTGAAGTGGGACAATGGGATGTGAGGTCACTGCGCTGGCGGGGCACACCGTGGCGGTAGGCGGTCGAAGACCGCGGCGCAAAGCCGCATTGGTTAACATTGAAGCCTATGGGTTTCAGGAGCCAATGACGAAGTGCGCCGGCGGTCGCGGTACGCACCGCCGCGGTACGCACCGCCGCGGACGTGACCGCCATTTTCTATCTGCTTAATCACTCGAGACCTGATCATCCACAGGAGAGGACCTATACTGCAAGTGCTGCTGTGACCTCGGTCTGGAAGATACAATGGCTGCTGTGACTGGGGAAAGGGCCCCTGCCTTCATGTCTGAAGAATTGGACAAGCTCGTGGATGGGGTCCTCCCCCAGTATGCGCTACTCTACGGTCCTCCAGACCAACAAGTGAGTACCCCGGGTGCTAATGGAATGGGCTATGCCTGTGTGGATTGGGGTGGATGTAAGTTGGTGGGGTGGGGTGGGGGGCGAATGAGGAGTGCAACGCCCGACAGATGAGAGCATGTGCCATATGGCAAAGTGGGTGGGGGGGGGCCAATTACATCTAACATGCAGGCCATTGATGATTTCCTCCTTTCCACCCTGTACATGTCTAATAGGGCAGCGCCCATCAGAAGATCGATATTTGGCGTGCCATCGCCAAGGAAGTCCGGACCTTGGGGGTCCACAACAGACGGGGCACCCACTGCCGCAAGAGGTGGGAGGACATCCGCCGCGGAACAAGGAAGACCGCAGAAACACTGCTGGGGATGGCCTCCCAACCTAGGAGGGGTGCCAGTCGCACCATGACCCCCCTGATGTCCCAGATCCTGGCGGTGGCCTACCCTGAATTGGATGGGCGCTTTAAGACATCACAGCAGACACAAGGGGGTGAGTATCAGCACATTCTCCTATCTTTCTGCGCAGTGGAGGCGTCTGGGTGGGGGAGGAGGGCTGTGGGTGACATTAGGCCAGGGCGCTTTCTGTAGTGTAGTCCTCTCCCTTAGGCATGGCCCTGTGCCCCCGGCCCCCACCTCGGTAGGGTGACAAGTACAGCCATTGAAGGTCCAGCATCTCCCATGTGCGCGTTTGACGTCTCTTGGCCTGTTGTCTCAGTCAGTAGTACTGAGTAGTGTACCCCGAATGCGCGGCTTAGTGCATTAGGCACCTGTGTCTGTCCTCTCCGCCAACGGTGTTGACATTGCATGCACTCAACCTGGTCTTCTTTTTTCTCCCCCCACCCTTTCTCTTCATCTTCTTGTGCATGTGTGCATTAGCATCATCAGGCGGAGGAGATATGGCATCGGAGCACGAGGGAGCTGCAGGACACAAGGCCCCGGTGGGCCCAGGAACAGACACCGAGGGCACCAGTGATCGAAAGGGCGAGGGGAGCACCACGACGGGGACCGCTGGTGAGAGCAGCGAAAGCGACACGTCCTCGGACGGGAGCTCCCTAGGGGTGGCGGCAACATCCGTGCCCCCCGCCTCTACAGGTACAGCCGCCACCCAGCGCACCAGCCCCGCCCTCCCAGCAGCCCCTCAGTCTTCGCTCCGTGCCGCTTCGCCCAGGAAGGCGCGCATCTCCTTCGCCCCAGGCACCTCAGCCCCTGCCCCTGTTGCCCCTGCTGCCCTCAGTGCGGAGCTCATTGACCTGGTAAGGACGCTCATTGTTGGGCAGACGACCCTTCTGAATGCCATCCAGGGTGTGCAAAGGGAGGTGCAACAGAGCAATGCGTACCTGGAGGGCATTCATTCGGGTCAGGCTGCCCATCAACGAGCGTTCACTGCTCTGGCCTCAGCACTGACGGCAGCCATTGTCCCTGTTTCCAGCCTCCCTCTTCTTACTGCCTCCAGCCTGTCTCTGTCTCCTGTTCCTCAGCCTATCCCATCCACACCATCAGACCAGCCTGCACACACCTCAACACCCAAGAGCAGCTCATCCAAACACAAGCACCACAGATCCCGCAAACACTCACCCGAGCAACACCCAGATGCAGACATGCCAACAGCCACTGCCACCCCTGTGTCCCCCTCCTCCTCGTCTCCCTCCTCCCTCCCTGTGACGTCTACACTCACCTGCATGCACCCCAACATCAGCCAGTGCTTCCATCACCACCTCACCCTCCAGTACAGTCCACACTCGTGCAGTCACCACCCCCACTGCCATGTACACGTCCCCTGTGTCCTCTCCCACTGTGTCTGTCACCCCCTCTTCCAAGACACACAAACGCAGGCAGCCACCCACCCAACAGCCATCCACCTCACGACAGCCTACAGCACCAGCACCTTCACCCAATGACAGCACACCTGACTCTCCTACAACCACCTCCTCTACCTCCACTTCCATCTCCACTACTCCTACCCTTTACCTTGGCCCTAAAAAACTTTTCCTGGCTAACCTTAACCTCTTTCCCCCCGATGACCTCCCCCATCCATCTTCAAAGAGTCCCAAGAGCACCGCAGCCACCACCAGCCCATCTTCGGGTGTCACTGTTGTGCCTGGGTTCTGGAGCCCACCCTTTGCCAGCAGTGACACATCGAGCTGCAGCAAGGATACGTCCAGCCCCCCCCCGGCAAGAGGACCCGCAAAACCAAGGACCGCCGTGCGAGGACCGACAGGGCTGCCCCCAAGGAGCAATGTGAGGCCACTTCACCACCCACACCATCTGGGGGAGGCAAGGGCCCGAGAGCCCCATCAAAGGAGCGGAAGGGCAGCAGGAGCGCGGAGAAGGTGGACCCCACATGCCACATCCCAGCTGGGAAGGAGGACACTAAGGAGGCCAGGAGTCCGTCCCCGAAGGGTCCAGATACGTCACGGTCCGAGGGCGACTGAACAGGGAGTCCAGGCCAGGTCTGGCTCCCTTGACCTGCTGGATGGGCACCGCTGAACAGGGCCCGCGGTGCAGAAGAGTACCGCTGAACAGGGCCCCGCCGTGGAGATAGGCACCGCTGAACAGGGCCCGCGGTGCAGAAGAGTACCGCTGAACAGGGCCCCGCCGTGGAGATAGGCACCGCTGAACAGGGCCCGCGGTGCAGAAGAGTACCGCTGAACAGGGCCCCGCCGTGGAGATAGGCACCGCTGAACAGGGCCCGCGGTGCAGAAGAGTACCGCTGAACAGGGCCCCGCCATGGAGATAGGCACCGCTGAACAGGGCCCGCGGTGCAGAAGAGTACCGCTGAACAGGGCCCCGCCGTGGAGATAGGCACCGCTGAACAGGGCCCACGGTGCAGAAGAGTACCGCTGAACAGGGCCCGCCGTGGAGATAAGCAGCGCTGAACAGGGCCCGCGGTGCAGAAGAGCACCGCTGAACAGGGCCCGCGGTGCAGAAGAGTAACGCTGAACAGGGCCCCGCCGTCTCAAGCACCGCTCCGCTGGGCCCCGCCGTCTCAAGCACCGCTCCGCTGGGCCCTTCCTCTCAAGCACCGCTCCGCTGGGCCCCGCCGTCTCAAGCACCGCTCCGCTGGGCCCTTCCTCTCAAGCACCGCTCCGCTGGGCCCCGCCGTCTCAAGCACCGCTGAACAGGGCCCGAAGTCTCAAGCACCGCTCCGCTGGGCCCCGCCGTCTCAAGCACCGCTCCGCTGGGCCCTTCCTCTCAAGCACCGCTCCGCTGGGCCCCGCCGTCTCAAGCACCGCTCCGCTGGGCCCCGCCGTCTCAAGCACCGCTCCGCTGGGCCCTTCCTCTCAAGCACCGCTGAACAGGGCCCCGCCGTCTCAAGCACCGCTCCGCTGGGCCCCGCCGTCTCAAGCACCGCTCCGCTGGGCCCTTCCTCTCAAGCACCGCTCCGCTGGGCCCCGCCGTCTCAAGCACCGCTCCGCTGGGCCCCGCCGTCTCATGCACCGCTCCGCTGGGCCCCGCCGTCTCAAGCACCGTTGATGGTTCATTGTGCCCACCATGCCTCCTCCTTGACCAGTGGAGACTGTCATCCACATGATGGACTGTTGCTTTGCACTCCCCAGGATGGTCCAGTGGGCAATCCACCCACTGCAGAGACTTGAGAGACTGTGGCTTTGCACTCCCCAGGATGGCACATTGGGCAGCCCACCCACTGTAGAGACATTGAGAGACTGTGGCTTTGCACTCCCCAGGATGGCACATTGGGCAGCCCACCCACTGTAGAGACATTGAGGGACTGTGGCTTTGCACTCCCCAGGTTGGTCCAGTGGGCAGCCCACCCACTGTAGAGACATTGAGAGACTGTGGCTTTGCACTCCCCAGGATGGCACAGTGGGCAGCCCACCCACTGTAGAGACATTGAGAGACTGTGGCTTTGCACTCCCCAGGATTGAACAGTGGGCATGGTGGCTCCTCGTGGATCTGGCGTCGTGGACTCATGTGGCTGTGGTGCCCCCCCCTTCCCTTCCCCCTGAGGTGCCTGTAGTTTTTACATCTGATGCCCCTGCAGTGTTCTCTCCAAAGGACTCAGGTCTCCTGTGTGGGCTTTGCCCTTGTTTCTCAGGACTTTGGCCCACGGACATGCTGAATTCGTAGGATGTGCAGGACTTGGTACTTCAGTTATACACTGATGTGTATGTCATTAGTTTTGTTGTGGATATCTTTCATGGTTGTACGCTAATTTTCTGGAGCTTTTTGGTACATAAATATTTATTCCAAATATGATTATGTCCTAGCATTTTTCAGGGGTGTTTGGGTGGTGTCACTGTGACTTGGTGCTCTGCATTGGTGAGTACATGATTGGGGGGGGGGGGGCGCATATGTGTGTGCCCGTAACCTTTCGTCCTCCCCCTCCCGTGTGTCATAGGTGCAGTACTCACCGTTGTCGTCTGCGCCGGACTTCGTACTCGTGGTAGATGAGAAGGTAGACGAGAGCAGGTATGATGTTCAATTCGGGTTCCATGCTGTCCTCCGTCCTCGTGGAGTGCGTAGAGGTGAGCGTTTTCCCGTTCGTAGTCTGTTTCCGCCGTGTTTTTATCGGCGGTGCTCCCGCCCCGGAAAAGGTGGCGGATTGGTGAGTTATGATAGTGTGGGCGGTACATTGTCTGCCGCCTGCCTGTTGGCGGTGACCGCCGCGCTGTTTGTCTGTACCGCCGCGGCGGTCGGAGTGTTAAGTTGGCGGGCTGTGTTGGCGGTTCCCGCCAGGGTCAGAATTCCATTTTTTGGACCGCCAGCCTGTTGGCGGGTTGGCCGCCACTTTAACACCGACCGCCAGGGTTAGAATCACCCCCTATGTATCTACATTTAATGCACTCAGCACTTTTTAGACATTTGTATTTTAATTACAATCAAGCAGGACCATGCAGGACCAACAGGAGATTTTAACAACATCCAAAAATAACATCCAAACAGGACCTCTGTACACTGTCTAAGTATCTAAATCTTATGCACTCAGCACTTTTCAGACATTTATGTTTTAATAATACTTCAGGGTACTGGAGGAGCGCAGGGATCTCCGGTCCAATAAAGAGGACTGTGATTGGTGTTTGTGCGGTTCATTGTACGAAATGATGTGATAATACTTATTATAGTATATCAAGAAAGTGGTGGGGTACTGGAAAGATTGGGTTGAATTGTAAGACAGTATTTTTAGTCTAATTGCTTTTGAATAGTTAATGATATTTAGAGATGTTTTATATGTGTAACTAGGATGTGTAATAAGTGATGAATGAATTTTGTGAGTTACTGGACAGCTTGACTTTGTTACCATTTTGTGTGTTTTATGTATTAAGAGGGATTATATAAATAAGTAGCAGGTCTTTGAATCACCAAGGCTGCAAACCCTGAACTTCTAAGGTTGTGAACAATAACATATTTTACTTACTTACTTACCTACTTATGGTGAAGTAGGATTTTATATTACAATTGTGAAAATGCCCCTTTTAGAAAGTTGACATTTTCCTGCCTTAGCCATTTCGTGCCTGTGGCCTGTCCCTAGGTTACATGACTAGGTGTAGTTGACAGTTGGGATTTGTTTATTCCCCCTAGACATCCACACACAATAGAGAGCTTAGGTGTGCCTGGATGGGCCATCACTGGCAGAAAGGGAGGGAATGGCTGAGCACAGCTCCACTTACACCTGAATAGGCTGTGTCCTGTCTTCATACAAAGGGTTGCAAAACCCCAGTAGTTAGTCTGAAGCCAGGACAGGAAAGACAGGATGCCTGAGGGCTTCAAAGAAAAACCTCTCAAAGCTTCTCCCCACTTCAAATGCACAACTTTGTATAAATACTGGACCTTAGACACCAACTCTACAGTACACGTCTGGACCTGTGGATACTCTACCAGGAAAAAACACTGCTGTGCTGTTGGAACACTTCATCTCTGCAGGATTGCTGCCCTGCTGGACTTCTGCCTTGCTGAACTGCTGTCTTCCTGTGCTGTCCTGCTGCCTGTTGCCTTCTTGCCTGGGTGAGATCTGGACCTGCACCTCTTGAACCCAGAACCCCATAGTGACTCCAAGGGCTAGTTAGCTAGCCTCCTGATCTGAAGTCTCTGAGACATAGGCCTTCCAACAACTTGACACTGCACCTGGACTCTTCCATCTGTGAGTCTGCCCTGCCAAATGATTCCACCCAAGTCCTGGACTCGGGTGGAAGTGGGCCTAAGGTTCTGTTCCAGACTCTGTGGACACATCTACTCTGCTGCATGGCGGACCACTGAGTATAACCGATGCAGCGGCACTGCTGCGCGGATTGGAACTGCCTCAAACACCCACATTGCATGGCAGCTCATCTCCTCATTGGAACCGCTGCTGCACGATGTATCCTCAGCACTGGCCCTCGCATTCCATGTCAACTGCAGCATGGACAATTATTCTGGACTCTGCATTGCAGCTCCTCAAAACAACGCATTGCGCTGAACTCACAACAGATCCTTGATGCCAGGTTTCACATCACAAGCCCTCATCAATGGGATCCTTGATGACAATGCAGGACCTCATGCCACGGCCTTGCCACATCTCTGAACTGATGCATCCCTTAGGGCTGTGCAGCTCATCTGTGACATGAGTTCTTGCAAAGGTTTGCAAACTAAGATTTAGGGTACTTTGTTCATCAGGCCTTCCGAGGTCTCTGTAGCCAGCCTACGCTCCATGGTGGTCAGCCTGAACTTGTGCCTTTGTCCCGGTTCAGCGTGGCCATATCCACAGTTGGCGCTTGACACCATTTGGTGCTATTTTTACTAAAATCTATGAAAGTGAATATCTCCGGTTCTACTGATTGGATTGGATTGTTGTATTTTGGGCTTGTTTTATTTATTCAAACTTACTTTATTTTTCTAACAATATTGTGGGATTCTTTTGTGGTGTGTTGGTACTGTGTTGCTGTTTGAAGTGTTGCACAAATACTTAACACATTGCCTCTGAGTTAAGCCTGACTGCTCTGTGCCAAGGTACCCGATGGTTGAGCACTGGTTAGTTTAGGGTTTGCTTGTTACTTCAGCCTGAGAAGAATTGTGGTTGCTGCTTGAGCAGGGTTTTATTCCCCCTCAATCAGTAACCCAATTTCTTACAGGAATAGTTGAAATCAAAAACTTCAGTTCTGTGCCAAAAGAGTGAATTTTGAAAAGAAAGCGCAATAAAATGTTGCCTCAGAATAATTAGTTAATTGTGGCATATCACAGGTATGCTTGAAGCCCGTATGATTATGCACCAGTTATCATGCACTTTTTCAAAAGGATGCCGCTTGGCGGTCATTCATTGCCAGGAAAGAATGTGAACTGGAGACAAGTGTACTTTATAGCACAATTGTTTAGTTTAACGTTTTTATCACATTTATTTATTTATTTAATGTCATTGTATTTGGTAAGGCACAATCACCCCACCTATCAGGGTGGTGGAGGATATCATCGCCATCATCCTGAAAAGTTTAGAGATGAGTGTTCTTCCAGGGTGTGACTGATCATTATTTTTTTCTGTCCTTCATCACCAGGATTTTCCTGGCAGTGACAGACAATAGGGCAGGCCACGTAGTATCCTTCCTCTGACAGCCCCTCATCCGTCATGCCGTTGGAAGAAGTTCTTATTGTTAGCTTAGGCAACAGCAGCTCCATTATTGGAAAACTATAGGTCTGCTCATCTCTAAATGAGGTGAGCACACTGAAGGTTTGGTGGACAGGATACTTAGTCACATTTGCGACAGAGTCCCCTGTTCTTTAAACTCTAAATTGGCCCCAGACTCCATAGATTTTGCTTGCACATTACAATCTGAATGCTATTGGATTTAAGTTGTAAAAAGTCACATTTTTTATTTATTTTCAAAATTTGACATGTACAATTTGATGTGTACAATTTCTGCTTCAATATTAAAACTGATGGAATTCTAAAGAGTTGACACGGAAAACTCTGCTGCCCTTCTTCTTCATGTTTGAAGTTCCATTAGGAACTGATTTGTGGACTTTATCTTTAGTTCTGCAGGCGCAGTGGCACTATGGGATATGGCTAAATACCAAACACCAAAAGGGCATGTATGAAAGTAATTATCTTATCACTCTCTTGGGGGAAATGAGAAAAACACCTACTTAGAACTTTCAGATTAAAAATACCAAGATTTCATCAAATTTGCCACTTGATCTACTATTGGCCAATTTGAATCAATCATGATGCCAAGATTTCTTATTAGAGATATTGGATGAGGACAGGAGCCTTTGGGTCTGGACTGTAGGTCTGAATCCCAGAAGTTCAATTACAGGTGGCTAGTACTTACTCAATTTTGGACTTTCGTCTATTTAAAGTGGTTTCTTATTCACCTCTTGAGTGCCAGCTGGCCGGATCTTCGTCAGTGTGTTGATTCTGACTCCCTTCTCTACAGCTGGTTCTATACTCCTTGAGATGAAAACAATAAACATTCTTGATCTGTCAATCCTCCTCAGTGGTGAAAATGATCTCTACAATTGCGCTATTATGTTATGTTGGCATACCTGATTTCACTGCCTTGCATCCCTGGTTCCATTTATGTCACCCTGGAGCAGTAGACACTGCAGAAATCATCCTGGTAAGAGCGGGAGATAGCTGCTTATAATGACATTGTTCCACATTCCAACATGTTGAAGATCATCAGTCCTAAGGGATCATTCCATCTCTCCCAGTAAAGCCTTAAAGAGGAAGAGATGTCCTGCAATCTTATGTCACAACATTTTTTTCCTTTCCGGTGTATTGCAAGCATTTATTTTTTTCCACCCTGGAGCAATACAAACACTTTTTGGTAATTGCTGGCAGCTACAGTGGTTACCCCAGGAAGTATCCCGGTAATCCTCCAGTCATTCCGGAAATTATAGAAAACAAGTAGGCAATCTTCTGCTGATGAATAAGACTTACAGAAACAGACAGTACTACAATATTTTGCAAATATGATCTACAACATAGCCCAAGTCAGAAGAAAATGAGATGCTTGCCTTCAGTCATTGTTATTTTCTGCCATGCTGTTCTGTTTTCTGACAGCCATAGGCAGTATTGGTGTAACATATATTTGGGATAAAGTAAAT
Source organism: Pleurodeles waltl (assembly GCF_031143425.1). NCBI lineage: Eukaryota > Metazoa > Chordata > Amphibia > Caudata > Salamandridae > Pleurodeles > Pleurodeles waltl. The sequence goes on from NC_090445.1 coordinate 1,464,960,600, forward strand.
AAAAAAGGCGATCTGGTACTGCGAAGATGTAAGTCATCAAACAAAAAAAGAAGTCTCAGGCCTCACATAGGTCCCACTCCAGTTGAGGACACACACCCAGTTCAATTCCTGTCACAATTCATCTTTGCGGTCTAAGACCCCAGTAAGTTAAATTGCAAACAGAAGCGCAAGAATGTGAAGCAGGACTCTACCACATCCCACCACTCTCTAAATACAAGTAAAGAGGGTGTAAAGGTTCTGATCGATGTCCATGATCTCTGATCGAGGATTCAGTTAAGCTGTTAATCCTGATGCACTCTGTATTCTCTGGGAAATAGGGGATGTCACAGCTGGTTGAGGCTTTAAGGTTGCCATGCTGTGTGTCTATGCCACTCTTCAAGCTCCCTCTGTATGCCTTCAGGCCTCAAGGTTCCACAGCCACACTCAGATAATTACCGCCAGCTGATCCATCATCAGTGCAGTCCAAGCCCCTTGAACCTGCACCGACTCTAATCCAGGTTTTCACCCTGGCTCTGAGACATGCATTGATTGGTTCCTCCTTCATCCATGCCAGTGCCAATCAATTCTGTAAGAGCTCCAATGCCTGACCCTGACTGAACCTGGTACAACACACCTTGTACCCATACAACCTGAGTCTGTTCCTGTGCTAACACTCCTGAAATGGTACCCTGAGAGGCTACATTATCTGTTTGAATTCCACTTTTACCAGAGCTTGCCACCACTCAGCAATGACGATGAAGGTGATGAAGAAGATTTGGCCTCCCTTTATAATTATGACATCTTTTACATGGATTTACAGGAGGCAAGTGGACTTGATGCTTCCTTTATTACAGGGTTTATTTCACTTTTGGGCCCCTTCGAAAGAGAGTGCTTCCTCTGCTGTTGTAATTAGTTGCACAGCAGAGGTCCTGGACCTACAGCTGCCTTTAGCTGAATTTAAGACAAATGTCCTTACTGAGGTTTTGCAACCTGGAGCAGCCTCATCTGAGCCCTAGCATCTGTTCAATGAAGCCCTTACTAGTACTTTAATGGGCATTCAGTTATAACCCTATTTCTGTCCACAGGTATGTAGGCAGGAGGCCAAACACTATGGACCAGTTCCTGAGGACCCCAATTCCTTACACAGCACCCTACAACAGAGAGTCTGGTGGTCCAGGCTTCTACCAGAAGGTGAACCCCAAGTTGTCTGCTACAACTCTCTCCTCCCCCAGACAGGTAGTCTTACAGGATTGAGGGATTTTGGAAATTGCTATTCTCTTTGGCCACTCTAGCACTGAGGGTCAGTATTGTGGTTAGTTTACTGGGATATACACACCCTATGAGCCTTGGCCAGCAAGATTGTGCCGGCGGTCCTGGAAGGATATCTCTGGCTCAAACTATTGTCGATGGTCATCGATGCAGCCAAATACATGATTCATGCTGGCCTTGATACAACAGATTGTCTATGATGGGTGGTTGGCACCAGTGCGGTGCTCTGTTGCTCTGTTGATGACATTCAGTGGCAAACATTGGTTCCGAGACAAGGCTGATTAGGCCCTAGAGTACATTAAGGAGAGTAGACCCAGGATATTCTGAAGTTAATCCAGTGGTTTGGCATACAGGTGTGGTCAGACCATAAATTCTAACACCAAAATAGATTCTTCAGTAACACACCCACGGGTGGATGGGTCGGGATGGTGTTAACCCTCAGTTTCATGAGGCAGAGTGTCCGGAGAAAAGGCAGCACAAAAATACAATCAATTTAGTAAGGTCAGACTCAGTGAAGGAGTGGAATTAAAACTGTAAAGACATTTATTATAGAAATTCAAAAGGCACTGTACCGAAATTGTAAAGAGAAGGTGCATAACTCATCGTCATGAAGCCTGTCAATAATATGACATTCATCATGGTGTGAGCAAAAGAGTTACAATTTCAGCGAACCGGAGCATGATTTTATTAGTCATATTGCCTTACCATCTAAGCACTATCCCACTTCATGAATATTGATCTGCTAATAACAGTTACTGCCCAAATCGTAAACCAAGATCTGTATTTGGGCAGTTCCCTGATGCTTCATGCAGAGACTCCACCTGCTGAGAGCAGGCAGAGACTCCAGGTGAAATTCCAAGAAAAGGATAAGATTAAGATTAAGAATTGCTATGGAATCAGGACCGGAATTACTGATTTCCCAGGTAATTTCTCATTTCTCAAAGGAAACTCATGTTCCTTCTTGTAATTTCCTTTAATTCCACATCCATCCCCCTAAATTACAGGTAAATAGACTATTGGTAATTCGAGGGGGGCGAGAATGTTTATGCTAGAGATAACGGGAACCTCATAATGAGGCCCAAAGAGATGCGTCCTCTGTGATGTTCAAGGCTCACATTCTACCAATTCCCTGTTTGAGTGACTCCATATTTACCTATACTCATTGGCCCTTTGTATTCTTATACAGCATCAGATGTACAGCATTTGAGAGTTCATGCTTCTCAAAAAGCAATCACCCTTAATTGCCAAAAATGTCCTCCCGCTCCCAATTTCCATGTACAGCAAAGAGTTAGCTAGAGCACAGTAATACGATTTCCACGCGTCTTTGTTGGGAAGTAAAGTATGAGAAGTCACTCTTTTACATCTCTTTGTGTGTGCTGGCTGGTTCTGCTAATGTCTAAATCAATCATCCAGGCCATCTATTTTTACTTCTTTCGCTTTCCCAGGACCTTCCTCGCTGTCTGGAGCTCCTAATGCGCCCTTCTTGGCTGCACTGGCTGAGCTGGGAGCTGAATGTTGCTCTTGTGTTTCCGCTCGCATGACATTTCCACCGCAGTAACAGATTGTGCTTATGCAATTCTCCAGAGGTATGCTTGATACGATGCACATAATTATATTGGTAGCTGGCTTGTTTTTCTGCGATATATTAAGCTGCGAAGGTACTGCTGAGAAATCGGCTGAAATACCTACAACGGACAAAACAAGCCAAGGTCCAGCGCTGCGGCTTTGTAATGTGCTGCGCTATTTTTTTTAAAGACTCTCTGGCTAATTAACTACTCTGTCTGTTGAGATGATTAAGGCGTCAATGCCAGCTGCAGAAAAAGTACTTGAGAGAGGGGCATTGCCCTTATTTGTTACAGTCTTTGTGAGGCATAGTCATTTATAGGTTCAGTGTACCAAGGTGAAGTCACACCCTTTAAGTTACCTCGCACTACCACTTCACATGAACCTTGCTAAATACCCCGCTTTCACATAGCAAAGCACAGATTTTTCCTCGTCTATTGCCCCGCCTGGGAGGAGCCTGGTAAGTAGAGGTGCAGATACCAGTGCTGGAGTACACAATATATTCATCCCTTTTTCTAAGCATCGCGAGTTATCAAACCCGGAATGGGGAAGAACATGATGAAATCGGACTTGACAAGACCAATAATTTACCCACTTCTATGCCGGTGTTCGCGCACATGTTCCTTCTAATTTATGTAGTCGAAAATATGCCCAGAAACACATTTGATTTTACCACAGCTGGTAAAACTTTGATTGTGCAGCACTGTATCTTCTAGAGAACTATTGCGCCACTTGACTCTGAATCAGGTCATATACGATGTTATTACAATCTGTTAAAATCATCCAATTTACCAGAACAATGGAAGGTTACATTTGCTTAGGGAGGCTTCCTCTTCTTAACTTGCAGATCGCAACCACTGCCAGAGGCAAGTTTTTACCTTAACTAGCAGTCTTGCCAGCCCACTCTGTCTCAAGCTCTGAATGTCATGTAGGCATTTTATAAGCGCAAATCTTATTACCAGAAAATAATGTGTTTTAGCTTCTTTTTGGTTATAGGGTTATTTGATCACCAGATCACGGAGCCTTCAACTCTGTATGCTTTCAGGCTTTTTCCGCCGAATTCTGTAGGCAAATGATCACCTAGCAATAGCAAAGGTGGCATTGTTCTCCTCCAAGTCTGTGTTCCATAATGACAGTAAAGGGAGTGAATTGGGAGTGTGGAAATGAGAGAAGGTACTTGTTGGACTTGGGCCTCTCTGTATTGTCATGCCCAAACCTTTTGCCTTCACTCCTCTTGTTTTTCTCAACTCGTTTTTGTTGGCCTTAGGACTTCGTGCACTTTACCTCTGCTAGCCAGGGCTAAAGTGCTTGTGGTCTCTCCTTTAAACATGGCAAAACTGGCTTACTCCCAATCAGCACATTAAATTTACTTATAAGTCCCTCGTAAATTGGTACTACATGTACCAACGGTCTGTAAATTAAATGCTACTAGTGGGCTTGCTCTTGCGTCTTGTCCTTAGTAAGTAAACTTACAAGGGGACGCGTATAGGTCGATTAATCTTTTGGATCGCTTAGAGTATCCTAGTTAAGCGGTAACCAGTGAAACATCAAGAAACATCATAATCAACATGTAAAGCCATAAAAACCTGATCTAATAGGAAAATACCATCACTCTCAAAAGGGTTTATTCGTTTTTTTTATTCCCTATGAGTTACAATTCTAATCAAAACCTTTATTTTGAGAATCAATGTCATCAAACTTTATTAGCATCATGAGCAACAATTCACCAAGATTTATTAATAAGTTAAATAACATCAACCTAAGTCAACAAATCTTAATCATTAAATAATTCAGCAATGCAAGTCAGACAGTCAAACATCACCATTAATTTGCCTTTGTCAGCCTACCTATTTCAAATTAGCATCAGAATGTGGGTATTCATGCAAAAACAATTTAGTCAAAAATCATTAATTTGGAAAAAATCTAACTAAGAGAGAAAACATTTTAAACAGTGCAGTTGGTACCTAGAAGAAAAAGCACATATTAGTAAATCAGCATTTTATAGTTACCTATCCAAGAGAGATTTGCAACGAGTCAGTCTTCATCTCCAGGTCATCAGTCATCGGCAAGGCTCGGGCTCACAGGGAGCAAGCCCAATTTTCAGCACTTCGGACAGCGTCTCCTGACATCATCAACATTCGCCTCACCACTCTGATTTCCCTTCTCGTGTCATGACTTTTTATTAGGGTCTCTCAGTCCGTCCCACAAATCGCTAATTGGTCAACCTTATCTGGGGTCATGATTCTAACCTATAGTTTTTGTTTACCACTTGTTTGCATCAGTTCAAGCATCAAGTTCCATTAATATGATTGGTCCTTCTGTCGATGAGAACATCATCCGGCTCTTCAGGCAACAAAATTGTTGCCCACAGTCTTTTAGTCAGTGCTTCCATTGTTCAAGTCCTGGGAAAGTACATTTAGCCTACTCTACATATAATTGTATAAATGTATTCTGATTGTCTCCTGTCTGTTGGTACATTGCAGAAAATTCTAGCAGAGCTCATCTGAACTCTGTACAGTTCAAGGTCATTTTCTCCAGTTCCAGTCCTCGGCGGCTCATCGCGTCTCCACGTTTAAGCAAGCAAGGCTCAGCGCTGACCAGGCCTCTAGTTCGGCTAAATTAAGGATACGAAGCATCATAAAACATAGTAATCAGTTATGACATATTAATACATAATTCTTATATTTTCACATTATTTTAGTACTGTTAACATATGTGGTGACCACTACCCATGGGCACATTTTACTCATTACATGTTATTTTCAATTATTAGTTTCATTTGTCATTATTTCTCATTAGTATGTATACGCAAATCATTAGAATATTCTCATATTAGCATATCTGCTCCAACAGTCCCTCCTCTGATGACTAAATATGTCATCACACCTTTCCTTTGTCAATCATTTACAAATTACGTTCAGCTACATTTTGATCTCTTCTGCTTATATTTTCCCTATAGATTCTTCTTCTGGGTTGTTCTTCCCTCCTCTAATTATTTTTAGCCCTTTTTAGTTGAATTTTCTGCCATAATTTACATGCCCCGATAATCCTAATATAGCAATGATCACAATTAATATTCCCTGGACGATTTTCCACAATATCCCACACCAAATTTGACTAAACCAATTACCTATAGTAAGAAATCCTTTTCCCAAACTCCTGGTTTCTTCAGCTCCTTCAAATCCTTACTTGCATTAGTTAAATTAGTAAGCACATCTTTTACCTCTTTCTCACTTTCAGGTATATATGAACAACAGTGCCATTCATTAATCATTTTGCAGACCCCTCCGTCCTTTGTTAATATTATGTCTAAAGCAAGCCTATTTTGAAGCGTCATAGCTCCATCCGCAGCTAATTCAGTGTTAAGTAAAAGTATAGCTCCTGTAAAATTAATTAACATATTATCTACTATAGTTGACAGCTTTCAAACTTTATTTGCATTAAACCTAACTCCCACAGAAGGAATTAGTGCTCCATAAATATCCCCTACTATTGCAGAGGTTGTTTCTCTCCTTTGTCTCATTTGGTGTAACTCAGTCATTTTCGGTATCTTTCCAAATCATCTATTTTATAGATCTTAGGGAACACTATTCCCAAGTAACATGTCCCATACCATCCCTTAGGAAGATGGTAAGAAGCAGTAAGTCCACAAATATAATACATTCCAGGAATCACAGGATCTGCACCATTCAGCATAAATGTCCACTTACTCTGAAACAAAAATACATGCCTACATTCACTCGTTCCCATAAATAGAGTGTCTATGCATGATTTTGGCCTATATATACAAAGCTTCCCTACATGTAATGCATCTAAAGCTAATTTCCCTTGTGTTTTAATGGTAGTGTAAACATAATCATTCTTGTAAGTTCTCTTCTCTAACCCTTTTTCAAATTTTTCTTTTATTGCTTTTCATCAATATGCCCAATAAAGCTCTTTTCCATAGGTGTTAATAAGCAAATCAAATTGTTGCGATGCGCATAAGCCGTGCAAAAGGTCAGTGTAGGCTCAAAGAATCCTCTAACTAATACTATATCATGATCCTTAGCTATCTTACTCAAATATCTAATTATAGGAAAAAAAGAAAACACCACATCATAATTAGAATAAAAATACTGAATATATTCCTGATTATAGAATCGAGTTAGTAGCAAACTACAAGTTATTCCGTAAATCAGAGGAAGACTATGATAAGTGACCCCTTCTTCCACAGAGGAAGGTATTTGCGTACACACAAGACAATCCCTTGCATTCATCGTTTCTACAATAATCACTCAATAAACGATAAAATACATTAGAAGACAACTCTCCCTTTGCATTAGTATAATCATGCAAATATTGCTCATCTATTTTAAACCTCTCTATAGCTGTTAGTGTAGTAGTCTGAAGAACAGATGTAACTTTAGCTTCTTTGACCTCATGAATTGACATTCCCACAATAATTATTATAAACAATATTCCACACACATTCGCCATTCCTACACTCAAATATCTACAATACCTAATATGTCTAATGTTATTATCTAATCTAGCCATGATCTGTAAAAATCAGAAAGCAGAGTTTAACTCTTAATTAATATGCAACACGAAAAACCCAAAATCAAAAAAATATACTTCTTTTTCCCCACGTTAGCTTCACACAACAGGACCCCTTTAATTCCTTTGTCAAAATCGGTTAGCAGCTGGTCATCTCCAGGATGTTAAGTGTCATATCAGGCTATCAATGTCTTTTACGGTAAATCAATGATCTCAATGTCTTTTTCTTTTGCTCAACGAGTCAGTCTATTGATTTTCTCCTTCAGGTTGCATCAAAATACAGATTCGAAATTTCTCTATCGAAACAAAAGGACATAAACTTGTTTTGCCAATCACTTGTTGCAGCATATGCCCACTCTGGTCCTGTGTATTTTCGACTTGCTACTCTCTTTCTTTTCAACCTCCTTCTCCTCTCAGTTCTCCATCACTCAATTTGTCTTTCTTTGTGGTGTCTAGTTCTTCCTCTATTGTCTCATTTATCACCAAGTCCTCAGGCCAATGGGCTGCTTTTCTCACACCTTCTGTCAACAATCTCTTCAAGATCGGACTTTTCTCCTTCACTTTGTCTGAAGTGCCTTCTCTTGATGGACTTGCAACGGGTTCAGGAGGAGTCAGATCACTTTTGCTTCGACCTGTCTCAACTCTTTCCCCCTCAGGTTCTGGCACTTGGTCTGCTTGCGTTTCAGCACTCTTTGTTTTTGTGAGAACCTCTCCTGTGCATGGATCTCTTGTCACTTCTGCTGCATTTATTTCTGGTTCTTCTTCCTGATTTTCCACACTCTCGTCTCTTACTGGGGTGATCGATCCTTCTACCACCAATTCTGGGTCTCCTTCCTGCTCAACCTGCTCCGGTTCTGGTTCGGGTAGAACTATTTGTTTTGCAGCTGCTGGCGTTCTCAGCAACACTTCTTCATGATCCTGAGGACTCACTACTTTCTTTGTGTGGCTTGCATGTATCCAGTTAGGCAATCCTGCACAATTCAGAGCTGTTGTAGTTGTCAGCACCACTTGATATGGACCTCTCAAGCGTGGCTCTAGGCAAGTCTTTCGCACATGCTTTTTGCTCACAACCCAGTCTCCCGCTCTTAGATTGTGGCCTGGGTAATGGATAGGTGGCAGGGTAACGGCTTGCACCTGCTGAGAAAAAGATCGAACCACATCGGCTAGACCCTTGCAGTAGTCCAACACCATATCATCTGTGATACTGTCAAGAGCATTGGCTGGTATTGCTGGTAATCTCATTGCTCTTCTCATAAGAATCTCATATGGAGACAATCCTGTCTTCCTGCCAGGTATATTTCTCATTGACATCAACACTAAAGGCAATGCATCTGGCCATTTCAGATTTGTGGCAGCACACATTTTGGCAATTCTTGATTTCAGAGTACCTTTCATTTGCTCTACAAGTCCTGACGCTTCTGGATCATAGCTGCAATGGAGCTTCTGTTCGATGTTTAGTGCTGCACATAAGAGCTTAATCACTTTGTTATTGAAGTGCGTTCCCTATCTGATTTTAAAGAGATCGGGAATCCGAACCTTGGTATCAGTTCTCTAAGGAGTAACTTTGCAACTGTGAGACTATCATGTCTGCGTGTGGGGTATGCTTCAATCCAATGACTAAACACACACACGATCACCAACACGTACTTCAGTCCACCACATGCAGGCATCTCAATGAAATCCAATTGCATTCTGCTGAATGGTCCTCCTGCTCTTCCAATGTGACTCAAATTTACCACTGTCCCTTTCCCCACATTTAGTTGCTGACAGATTACACATCTGTGACACACTGCTTCAGCTGCTTGTCTAAACTTCGGATTGAACCAATCAACCTTGAACAGCCTATTCATGGCATCTCTTCCGATGTGTGCCTGACCATGGTAATACCGAGCCATCTCAGTCAACAGACAATTTGGCAATACCATCTGACTCTCCTCAGATACCCAGATCTCATCTGGTCTCTGTACACATTTCAGCTTTGCCCACAGTTTTTTCTCTTCCTTGTCTGCATTTTCTTGTAATGTTTTTAATTCTTCTAGAGTATCGATTATTTTCAATGCAAAACTTGCACAACTGGTCTCTTCTTCTGGCATTAATTCCCACTTGTCCTTAAACGATATACAGTTCAGGGCGCAAAACCTTGCAACCTTATCTGCATACCCATTTCCTAAGGAAATGTAATCTGGTGTTTTTTTGATGCACACTGCATTTTACCACAGCATTCTCTTCAGGTAATTGTATTGCATACAGTAATTCTTTTATCCTGTCACCATTTCGTACTGGGGTTCCACTTGAGGTCATGAAACCTCTTTGCGACCACAATCGACCAAAATCATGAACAATTCCGAATCCGTACTGACTATTTGTATATAATGTCACTCGTAGCCTGGTAGAAACATAACAAGCTCTAGTAAGAGCCACCAGTTCTGCTACTTGTGCTGAATATACACCAGGAAGGCAAGATGCTTCTAGGGGTCCTGTAATGGTACACACAGGAAACAACCTTAACAACTACGTTTGAATTACTACTTGCTTTAACAACGAATCTTGAAGAACTACTGGGTTTTAACAACAAACTTTTGAACAACTACTGGTTTAACAACGATTTTACCTTAACAACTAATGCCAGAACAACGAATTTTAAGGTAAGTGAATTATTTTTTGACGAATTTTAAGGTGAGTTTTGTGTTTTGTTTTTTATTTGTTTAGGGTTTAATTATTATATGTTTAGTTTTTTAAAGTATATTGTGTAGATTAAGTAATGGATTCTATGGGTTGTGGGTGTTATGGGTGGGGTATTGTATTAATACTCAGGTATTATTTTAAGTACTTTTGTATTTTTTATGTGTTGTAATTTATGTTGTGGGTTTAGGGGCGGGATATATGGGATGTAGGGGTTATGGGTGGGGAAGTGTATTAATACTCAGGCATTAATTTCAGTACTTGTGTTTTTTTATATGTTGTAATTTATGTTGTTGGTTCAGGGGCGGGATATATGGGATGTAGGGGTTATGGGTGGGGAAGTGTATTAATACTCAGGTATTAATTTCAGTACTTGTGTTTTTTTATATGTTGTCATTTATGTTGTTGGTTTAGGGGCGGGATATATGGGATGTAGGGGTTATGGGTGGGGAAGTGTTTTAATACTCAGGTATTAATTTAAGTCCTTGTGTTTTTTTATATGTTGTAATTTAAGTTGTTGGTTTAGGGGCGGGATATATGGGATGTAGGTGTTATGGGTGGGGAAGTGTATTAATACTCAGGTATTAATTTCAGTACTTGTGTTTTTTATATGTTGTAATTTATGTTGTTGGTTTAGGGGCGGGATATATGGGATGTAGGGGTTATGGGTGGGGAAGTGTATTAATACTCAGGTATTATTTTAAGTAATTGTGTTTTTTTATATGTTGTAATTTATGTTGTAGGTTTAGGGGCGGGATATGTGGGATGTAGGGGTTATGGGTGGGGAAGTGTATTAATACTCAGGTATTAATTTTAGAATTTGTGTTTTTTTATATGTTGTAATTTATGTTATTGGTTTAGGGACGGGATATATGGGATGTAGGGGTTATGGGTGGGGAAGTGTATTAATACTCAGGTATTATTTTAAGTAATTGTGTTTTTTTATATGTTGTAATTTATGTTGTAGGTTCAGGGGCGGGATATATGGGATGTAGGGGTTATGGGTGGGGAAGTGTATTAATATTCAGGTATTAATTTAAGTACTTGTGTTTTTTTATATGTTGTGATTTATGTTGTGGGTTTAGGGGCGGGATATGTGGGATGTAGGGGTTATGGGTGGGGAAGTGTATTCATACTCAGGTATTAATTTATGTACTTGTGTTTTTTTATATGTAGTAATTTGTGTTGTGGTTTTAGGGGTGGGATATATGGGATGTTGGGGTTATGGGTGGGGAAGTGTATTAATACTCAGGGATTAATTTAAGTACTTGTGTTTTTTTATATGTTGTAATTTATGTTGTGGGTTTAGGGGCGGGATATGTGGGATGTAGGGGTTATGGGTGGGGAAGTGTATTAATACTCAGGTATTACTTTCAGTACTTGTGTTTTTTTATATGTTGTAATTTATGTTGTGGGTTTAGGGGCGGATATGTGGGATGTAGGGGTTATGGGTGGGGAAGTGTAATAATACTCAGGTATTAATTTCAGTACTTGTGTTTTTTTATATGTTGTAATTTATGTTGTGGGTTTAGGGGTGGGATATATGAGATGTTGGGGTTATGGGTGGGGAAGTGTATTAATACTCAGGTATTAATTTAAGTACTTGTATTTTTTTAATATTGTAGTTTATGTTGTGGTATTAGGTGCGGGATATATGGGATGTAGGGCTTATGGGTGGTGAAGTGTATTAGTAATTGGGTGTTAATTTACATAGTTGGGTATTTTTATTTTGTTTTGTGAAATTGGTGTGGGGGTAGTATATTCATATTTGAGTATTTTATTAGGACTTTAAGTATTTTTTTAATCTTTTATTAAGGGTATATTGTGGATTAATTTTTGGAATGTATGGGTTGTGGTTGTTATGGGTGGGGAAGTGTGTTAATACTTGGGTATTAATTTAAGTAATTGTATTTTATAAAATTTTGCAATTTATGTTGTGGGTTTTGGTGTGGGATATATGGGATGTAGGGGTTATGGGTGGGGAAGTGTATTAATACTTGGGTATTAATTGAAGTTATTGTATTTTATTAAAATTTTGAATTTATGTTGTGGGTTTAGGGGTGGGACATATGGGATCTAGGAGTTATGGGTGGGAAGTATATTAGTAGTCTGGTATTATTTATTGTATTTGGTTATTTTTTTATTTTTTTTTATTGAAAGTATATTTAGAATTAGGGGTGGGATATAGAGGAAGTAGGGTTTATGGTTGGATATGTATTGATAGTTTATAATTTTTTATTATGGGTGAATTATTTTTTTGTGTTTTATTTTTAGGTTTTGTATTTTTTTGTTGTTGTTATTGAAGGTGTAAAAATAATACTGTTTAAAAAAAGTTATGTTTAAAAATGTATATTTGATTTTTTAATAGTATAGTAGTTGGTATAGTAGATTTTGGAATATAATAATGTTACTTTTTTTATTTTAAATATTTATTAGATTTTTTTTAAAAATTGTGAATTTTAAAATTTGTTAAAATGTTTTTTATTTTGTATTTTGATTTTATTTGTTTTTATCTGATGTTATTAATATTATTCATATTTTTTAATTATTTTTTGGATGTATAATTTTATACATATATTAATTTGTCTTAATATGATTTCTAAAAATTAATTAATTAAATAATTATTTGTAGATTATATATCGATTTTTTTTTTTTTTGGGGTGTTAGAAATGTTTGCATTTGCAATAATGTTTTTTTTCATGTAAATAAAAAAAAAAAAAAAAATATACCATTCATTTTTTTTAAATATATTTTTTATTTTGAACATAATCAAGTTTAAAAAATGCAAAAAAAATGTTTTAAATTATTGTTTGATATTTACAGATTTATAGAAATGTTTTATTTATTTTTTTATATTTCTTTATCTATTTTCTGTGGTATTTTCTTATTTTCCCTATTATAGTCTATGAGTGAAATAGTCAGTTTTCTATTTTTAGTGCTCTTCCATGTTTACGTTGTTTGACGTCTTCTGTATTCAGTTGGTGGAGCGTCGCGGTCAAGATAGGACGGAAGCGGAGACCTCGTTCAGGTAAGTGGGATTATAATTTTTTTTTACAGTATGCAGTAGGGTATTGTTATTACAGAAATAGTTGTCGGAGGTAGTTATAAGGTATGTAGTAGATTTTCGGTGTTTGTTATGTTTCTTATGTTTAATTATTTGTTATCGTATATTTTTGAATACGATAGTGGTTTCGTAAAAGTAAACAAATTTGTTTAGCAGTGTTTTATCTTAGAAATGATTATACTGCTTTTGTAGTAGTTGGAAAGAATTGTATATTTTTTTGATAAATTTAGTTTTGGGATTTTTGAGGGAGTTAGTTGTTCGGTTTATGAATTTTTTTTTAACTTCATTCTAATAGGTTTTGTGATTAATTTTTTATTTTGTGTTAGTAGTATCCTTTATATTGTTTTCATGTCTTTTTGTTGATAGTTAAAGTTTTAATTAATGATGTGGCTTTGGTTTCTAGGTGATTAATTTTTTTACTTTTTTTTGGTAAAAAAAAGTATATTTGGTATTTTACGTTTTTTAGATATTTCTCGAATTTCTGGTTTGGTAAAGTATTATATTTTATTTCTTTCATTGTTTTTATAGTATATTGAGTTGTTTTTTTTTATCATCCATGCAATATGAATATTTTTTATTTGTTTTTGGATGACTAATGTTTTTTTTTTCTTTTCTAAGTATGAGATGCTTCTTTCTATATTAATGAAGAAGATTTATTTGACATCACATGTTTGGATAAAGACATGAAAACTTGAAAAGTAAGAACAATTTTTGTTGTGTAAATTTAGTGTAAAGAAAATTTGAAAAATGCCAATTTAATTGATGGTGTTTGGTGTTTTTTAGAACTGCAAAGTAATTTTTCAGTAGGTTAGTGGTTGTTAGTAATGTAGAATATATGCTAGACTGTTGAGGTACTATGATGGTGTTATTGTATCAAATTGTTGTATTTTTGCCAAAATTCTTTCAGTCATTTCTTTGCTTTTTTTACTTGTGCGTGGGTTCAGGCTACCTGACAGTGATTGAGCAAGTCTCATTTCTTGGAAACTTTGTTCCTTTTTCAAAATTTCCATAAAATGATACAGGTTTGGGTGGGGTTTACCTATTACTTTATTGAAGGCCTTGTGCCATCCTTCAATGGCATTATTTGTCTTTGCACCACTTTCTAAACAGGTTTGGTAGCAGTTCCACCATTCTATTGGAAATCTTGTCTTTCGTCTGCGACCAGATCCGTTTAGGTGTCCAATCCAGGTTTCTTCGAAGTAATTTAGTAAGGGTTCTAATTTGTCTTCATTTTGTGTATAATAGTTAGACTCTGTTATTGCGGTGTAATACTCATCTACTTTTGTAGGTGGTACAAAGCATAATGCTGTGAGTTTTTTTAATTCAAATTGTAGTATGCAATCTGAGAAATATTCTCTACTTAGGGATGATTTTTGTATTCTACGCCAATATGCTTGTGAAAAGTGGAAAAAGCATCCTTGAATTTGGGTTTGTGGATATATGTTTAGTATTGTATTTATCATTGATAATTCGAAATCTAGTATTACTTTTCTAGGTGTTTTATTTAATGTTTTGTTTTTGATTGTTGATAAAAATTCATTGTATGTAGAGGAATGTTTATCAGGTAGTAATGCATATACTGGGGGGATTGTAGTGTTATTTTTAGTGGCATGTATGGTGTAAATTTGAGTGAATGGATGGGGTGTAGATTTAAAAGTGCCATCCATCATCCAAATTTCACTATTTTGTAGGATTAGTAAGTTGTGCTGAATAATACAATTCTTTTTTTAGGGTTTTCGTTGTCGTGAATGAGGAAAGTTTCTTTGGAGAAGGTAATTGTTAGTTCTGGGGGGATGTTAATGTCTTCATAGGTTTGTGGTGTTATATGTTGGGGATTACTTGCCAGTCTTTCTCGTTGAAAAATTCTCCTAAGGTTTGGTACAGAAGGCATGCTACCAGAAATCTGTACTGGAATATTTTGTACTACCTCCCTTATAGCTTGTCCGCAGGAGTCATTGGAGGTGTGTGCAATGTTTTTTATTTTTTTTATGTTTTCTCTTATCTCAATTTTTATTGCAGAGGCAGAGTGGTTGTGATCTGATGTCTTAACAACTGTGTTTTCTAGAGTTACAGCTCTGCCTCTACAATGTGAAGAGTAGAATTGTACACACCTCCAATGGCTCCCGAGGTTGACAACCTTGTCTCTGCAATAAAGATAACCTTCATACCTTAGTAGCTGGTTTCCGGTTCTTGAGGTTATGTAACTTGCTTCTCCTTGCGATGCCATTTGTGAAATATCTGTAAATAATATAAAAGAAATAGGTTAAAAGAAGTTTGCAGTTTTTATTATTAAATTTGTGGTGGATTTAGTTAACTACTTAGTAAGTTAATTAATATATAATGTGTTCTATTTGTAAGTGTTTGGTGTAGGTGGTTTGTTATCTTTTATATTTGGTGATTGTGTGTTATTTATTGAGGTAATTAGGTTAGTGGGGGTTTTAGGTTTTGGGGAGGGGGTGGGGGTTTAGGGGGTTTTAGATTTTGGGGTGGGGTTGGGGGGGCGTTTTTGGTTTTGGGGAGGGGGTTGGGGTGAGGGGGTTTTAGGTTTTGGGGTGGGGTTGGGGGGTGGGGCATTTTTGGTTTTGGGGAGGGGGTTGGGGTGAGGGGGTTTTAGGTTTTGCAGTGGGTTTGGGGGGGTGGGGTGTTTTTGGTTTTGGGGAGGGGGTGGAGGGTCAGGGGGTTTTAGGTTTTGGGATGGGGTTGGGTAGTGGGGCATTTTGGGGAAGTGGTGGAGGGTGAGGGGGTTTTAGGTTTTGGGGTGGGGTTGGGGGGTGGGGCGTTTTTGGTTTTGGGGAAGTGGTGGAGGGTGAGGGGGTTTTAGGTTTTGGGGTGGGGTTGGGGGGGTGGGGCGTTTTTGGTTTTGGGGAGTGGGTGTGGGGTCAGGGGGTTTTAGGTTTTGGCGTGGGGTTGGGGTGTTTTTGGTTTTGGGGAGGGGTGGGGGGGTAGGGGGTTTTCGGTTTTGGGGTGGGGTTGGGGGGTGGGGCGTTTTTGGTTTTGGGGAGGAGGTGGGGGTAAGGGGGTTTTAGGTTTTGGGGTCTGGTTGGGGGGGTGGGGTGAGGGATGTAGCGTGAATGGTGATTATTAGTAATGCTTTTATTAAGAATGCTTTTACAATGAAATATTGTTGTTAAGGCATTTGTGGTAAAATTATTAGTAGTAAGAACAAGGTTGGTGTTCTGTCCTTGTTGTTAAGGTACTAGTTGTTTTGGAATTTGGTGTTTTGTTGTGAAATTTATTTATATTTATAGTCCAGCAGCTGTTTAGAGGTAAGTGTTTGGTGGAGTTGTAATAGTTATTTTTTTTATATAATATATGTACTGTGTTTGTGAAGTGTTTTTAATTTTATTGAATTTATGTGTTTGGTGTTAAGTTAAGGGGTATTTGAATAAGAATGTTTGTTTAGTTTTATTTAACTAGAAAATCTGGTTGTATGTTATAATGAAAATATTATACTTACTTTGAGTTTATTTTCTTATTTCAGATGTTATTTTTTAAAAATTGATTTATTTCACTTTTTTATGTCTTCTGGTGTTTTTTTGGGTTCTTGGAGTCTGTAAGAAATAAGAAAGAGTGTATTTTTAGTTTATTCTTTTGTTTTATTAATTATTTAGTTTTTTTGATTTAGAAGTAATTTTTTTTAGTAGGTTTGAATTTTGGTGAATAATATTTGGTTTTTGGTTAAATTTATTAGGTGAATTATTATTTTTTTAAACTAATTTGTAGATTTTATATTTTATATACACATTTTAATTATATTAGTGAAATTGTTTTTGAATAATGGTAATGGTTTACCTTTGATGGTGAAGGTGTGGTGTTTATCTTTTTGGTCAGATTCTTGATATTTATGCCTGTAAGAAAATAGTACGAAAGGTACATTAATTATATATTATTTTAGCTGTGGTATAGGTTAGTAAATTTATTTATATTTATTTATGGATATTTTACCTTGTTATCTCAGTAGATGGCGGTGTTGGATAGATTATATTTTAATTATTTTCCGTAGTGATATGCTCGTCTTCTCTGTAAGTTGTTCGGTGTAGTAATGAGTAGAAAATGGAGGTTGTTGGTATTTATATGTGTTTTTGTAAGTATTGTTTTATTTGTAAATTGAATGTGTTTTCGATGTGTTTTTTTATTATGAATTCGTTTGTGATGTTAGATATATATAATTGTGGAGTGTATTTGTTTTGTAGTTTGTATTTTTTTTATGTTCGTTCTCGTTTGTTTAGTAGAGGAAGTACTTCATGGGTCATGTAGAAAGTGTTGTAGGACTATCGTTTTATGTAGGTTTTTTTTTTAGTGTTGTGTTTGTTTTATAATTATTTAAGTATTATTTATTTTGATTTAAAACGGTGTTTATATGTTTTGGATTTTTGTGATGTTTTGTTTTTTGTATGTAGGAAATATATTGTTATTTTCGATTTCGTTTATTTTTTACATAGTACTGTAGTGGTTTTAATATTTTATTTATTAATCGTTATTGTTTAGTTGTGATATTAATTATTAATATTTTTCGTTGTTTGGAGTTCGTTTTAAATATATTAGGTGTTTAGGCGTTTTCGGTGTTGGGTAGCATTTGTTTGGGTATTCGTTGTTTGGCTAGTCGTTTGTTTGGGTAGTAGTTATTTTAGGATTCGTTGTTTAAGTATTCGTTGTTTGGGTAGTAGTTTGTTTGGGTATTCGTTATTTGGGGAGTCGTTATTTAGGTAATATTTTTTTTGGGTAGTCGTTGTTTAGGTAGTAGTTATTTGGGGAGTCGTTGTTTAGGTAGTTGTTGTTTACATAGTAGTGGTTTAGTGGAATATTCGTGATTTAGTGGTTTTCGTAGTCGTTAAACAGGTGTTCGTTGTTTAGGAATAATTTAGTTAATGTTTTTTTTCGTTGTTTAGACTTCGTTGTAAAATAATTCGTTTTATAGGTTTTTTCGGTGTTGGTAAGTCGTTGTTTAAGTAGTAGTTGTTTAGGTAGTAGTGGTTTAGTGTCATATTCGTACACACAGCATATCCTGCTCTCGAGGTGCCTGTTCCATCTCTAAGGCATGAACCATCAACAGAGACAATTTGGTCATTTTCTAATCGAGTATATCTGATATCAGATCTAGGCTTTGTACATAACTCAGTCACGTTGAGACAATCATGTTCTATATCTTCCTCTTTTTCAATTTCAACAGTATCACTTGGCAACAATGTTGTTGGATTCAACACTGTACATCTTTTCAAAGTTACATTTGGAGCTCCCAATATGCTTGTCTCATACCTTGTCTGTCTGGCCCCGTCAAATGTTTTTGTTTTCGTTCTTGTCAATAAGATTTCAACAGAATGTGGCACCATTACCGTCACTGGATTTCCCATGACCACTCCTTCACATTGGAAAAGACTTTGACCAACTGCCACTACTGCTCGCAGACAACCTGGTAAAGCTGCTGCAACAGGGTCCAAGGCAGCTGAAAAATAGGCTACTGGGCGATAAGTACCTCCATGGACCTGTGTCAAAACAGACAAAGAACAAGCATCACGTTCATAACAAAACAATGTGAAAGGCTTTGTGTAATCAGGCATTCCCAATGCTGGAGCTTTGCACAAACTTTCTCTCAATTCAGTGAAAGCCCTCATATGATACTCGTCTAAGCTAATGTGATCTGTAACTCCTTTGTGTGTCAACTGCTGTAGGGGTTTTTCTATCTCAGCAAAATTCGGAATCCATTGTCTGCAGTACCCTACCATTCCCAAAAACATGTGCACATCTTTCTGGGAAGTCGGGGGATTTCTCTGCAAAATCATTGTAATCCTCTCTCGGAAAATTCTTCTCAGCCCTTTCTCAATTTTTTGACCCAAGTATTTGACAGATTTCTGACAATACTGCAACTTCGCAGGTGAGACCTTGTGTCCAAAGTCTCCCAAATGATTCAACAGGGCAATCGAGTCATGCTTACACTCGCCCCTTGTTCTGGAAGCAATCAATAAGTCATCAATATACTGCACAAGAGTCGATTGGCAGGGTAATTCCAATGAATCCAAATTCTTCTTCAAAATCTGATTGAAGAAGGATGTTGACTCCGTATATCCTTGTGGAAGCCTGCACCAGCTATAGACTTTATCTGGGAATTTGAAACTGAAAAGAAGCTGACTATCCTCATGAAGTGGCACTGAAAAGAAAGCTTGTGACAAATCAACCACCGTGAACCACTCTGCCTCACAAGGAATCTGAAACAGTATCACTGCTGGATTGGGCACTATCGGACAGCACTTAACCACCATGTCATTCACTTTTCACAAGTCCTGCACAACCCGTACTTTCCCACAAGGCTTTTTCAATCCCATTATCAGTGAATTACATGGGCTACTCCACACTTCCCTTAGAACTCCCTGTTTCAGGAAATCTCCAATTATCTGTGCCACTTTTATCATTACATCCTGTGCCATGTTATACTGTGGAAGTTCCGGGAACTCAACATTTGGCTTCAAAGTGATTTTAATAGGTTCCACTCCTTTGATCAATCCCACTTCTTTCCCTGTCAAATCCCAAACTTTCTCCTTTACTGTTCCCTGCAGGTCTGCATGCAACTCCTTTCTTGTGAACATCGGAATAATTTCAATCAATGGGTATTCTTCGTAAGCATTATTAAGTACCATGGCTGAAGCCTGTTCCTCCTCATCATCACTATTTGTCTGGACTTCTATCCCTGCATCTGTGCAGTTTATGGAACATTTGGTCTTGCACAATAAGTCTCTGCCTAACAAGGACACAGGACTTGAGTCGCACACCACAAATCTATGCAATCCCAAATAATTTCCGATTTCAACTTGCACTGGTTCTGTGATAGGGTTCGTTAACTGCCTATTCTCCACTCCCACAACCTGAACTGTCTTGCCGGAAAGGGGTAAATCTGGTACTTCCTCACTCCTCACTGTGGAGCGTGTAGCTCCAGTGTCAACCAAGAACGAGACCTTATGTCCCATTACCTTTCCCTTCACAAAAGACCCTCTCTGATCTACTTCTAGGGACGCAGCAAGAATACAAGCTCCTTCATATGAACTGCCACTCATCCATTCATCGTTTATTTCATCCTCACTGTGAAATGGGAACTGGTGTACTGTATTGTTACTATTATCTGGTCTCTGACCTGTGATCTGTTGAGTAAGCATAACTTGTTGCTGCTCCATCGGTGCTTGGGGTATGTGCATTTGCTGTCTAGGCACCATAGAAATATGCTGCTGTACTGGTGCTAAGGAAGTAAATTGTGCTCAAGGCACCTGTAACTGTTGCACGGGAAAGAAATTCTGACCTTGATTTTGAGCATTCAGAACTATGCCCCTCATTCTAGGACTCTTACAGTTTGAGCTGAACCAACATCGCTTTGCTGAACCATTCCTTCCTGCACCATCAATGGGCACTCCCGCTTCCAGGGTCCCACGTTTTTGCACAAATGACATGGCAACATCCTTTTCATGCCCTGCATGTCATTCTGAACAACCACAGTGCTTAGATCTGGACCACTCATCATATCCATCCCACGCCCTCTACCCCTCACTTGAGGTTGAAGCATCACAGCTTTTTGTTGCGGCGGAATTGGCGGCACTAAAGCTCCTTGTACTCCTGATTGTGCTGCCTTAATCTGCATTACCATTGCCTTTTCTTTCAACTTCTTTTGTTTCAATTCGATCTCATGACTGCAATATTTAGCACACTGCAACACTTCATCAATTGGCTTTGCCTGCCCGCAAATCAAGTGATTCTTAATCATCTGCCCTACTTCAGGTCTCAATCCTTCAACAAATCTAAACACAAAATGCAAAATGTCTTTTGGTTCGATCGCTTCCTTGCCACCAGTACTCCTTGAAAGCCTTTAACAATCTTTCATAATAAGTGTGTATTGACTCTTTAGTTTCCTGTACTGTCCTGTCTATTCTCTGCCGATCAATGTTTTTAGGATAAATCCTAGTTTTCAGAAACTCAATCACCTTATAATAATTTTTCATAACCTCAGGGGATGGTGCGCCTGTAATCTTGTTCCTTTCAGGTTCACTCTTTGGCCAGTCTACTGCACTCTTACATTCGACCCATAAATCGGCTGGCACAGCTATCTCAAATAGGGTATTCAAGTCTTCCCACAAACACTTGGAGAGTTTCACAAACCTTGCTGTCTGTTGATACCATTCAACTGGCTTTTCTCTCAATTTGGGATAATCGTTTGTAAAAGACAATGGGGGTCATTCTGACCCTGGCGGTCATTGACCGCCAGGGCCAACGACCACGAGAGCACCGCCAACAGGCTGGCGGTGCTCTCAAGGGCATTCTGACCACGGCGGTTTGGCCGCGGTCAGAAAGGGAAAACCGGCGGTTTCCCGCCGGTTTTCCGCGCCATGGGGATTCCGACACCCCATACCGCCATCCTGTTCCTGGCGGTTCGCGGTATGGGGTGTCGTGGGGCCTAGCAGACACTGAAATTCGAGACGGGTGCAACTGCACCCGTCGCACCTTCCCACTCCGCCGGCTCCATTCGGAGCCGGCTTCCTCGTGGGAAGGGGTTTCCCGCTGGGCTGGCGGGCGGCCTTCTGGCGGTCGCCCGCCAGCCCAGCGGGAAACACAGAATCACCGCAGCGGTCTTTAGACCGCGGAGCGGTGTTCTGTCAGGGGAACTCTGGTGGGCGACCTCCACCGCCCGCCAGAGTTGGAATGACCCCCAATATGTCACTTCGGTGCCATGGGACATGAACAAACTGACCCCCTGTAATCTCTCTCATCGGTAGCATTTTAACTCCTTCCCCTTTCTCAGCTCCCTCTGTTTCTTCTTGAGAATCTCATTTCCGTTTCTGTTTGTTCCTTGCCCATCTGCCTTCCCACTTTTCTAATGCTCCCCAAATTTGAGCACTCTGAAGCAAGTCCCTCAAATGTGCTTTCATTCCTGCTGATCTCATGCGTTCAAAATCTTTTGCCTCGAAATCTAATCTGTAACTCCGTCTCCAATGTTTCGTCGTTTTAAGATCAATGTCATGCTTCTCTGCTACTTCCGCTAATTTCTGGTGTATTTTCCCTACTTCTTTTGTAATCCTTGGGCACAAATACCTAAGCTCTTCCTCAGTGTAGGACTCTAACCTATTCAATCCTATTGTTCCCTCAACTATTTCATTCACTTCAATATTTAGTCCCACACTGTTCAACTGATCTTCCCCATTCGATGCACCTTGTGAAGAATTTAAACTATCCAGCCAACTAGTTAGCTGCTGAGCTGTGAACCCTTGTAATGAGATATTCCTCGCATTAGCCACGGGCAGCTGCTGTGCCACTGTACTCAAGGCTTGTGGTGTCAAGAGTCTCAAGCTCTGATTTGCATTAGAGACATTTGATGCATCTGGCAATGTCACAAGAGGACTAAAACCCATAGGAGATTTGAGCTCACCAGGACAAGGTCCTGAAGATGATGTGGAATATATTGAATCTCCCACTCCCCTTCTCACCAAACTCTGCGACATCTCAGTCTGTTCCCCTGCTTCTGTTTTCTGTGCATATAAAGGTACCGCTGGACCAACAGTAATCAGTAGCGATATGGCTGCTCTAGCACCTGCACCTTGTGTGAGTGGTACTTCCATTGCCTGGTTCATAACTAGTGTGAAATTTACTGAAGTTCATGTCAACAGGTTAAACTTCGATATACCCTGCGTCTGTGCTGGTGGCAATAACATTGGGGGTCGGGTCAGTCTGGACCAACATTGGCTTCGAGAGCACCTGCTCCCCTGGCACTACGATATTTGAAACTGTCTCCAGAACTGTCACATCTGGATAAATCCTTGTTACTGAAGGTGTATGTACTTGTGCCTGAGCTACCGCACTCGTTCCTGAGACTGGTGTACTCTGTACTGCCCCTGGTAACTGTACTCCTTCTTCTTGTACAGCACCTGCGGCTCCCTGGGAGGTTCCAGGAGTAGCAGGTGGGGCTGTAGCACTAGTCCTTGGACCCCCTGCATAAGTCGTCATAGGTGGAGGTCTATCTCTCAGCAACTGTGTAATGAGATCCTCAACATCAGAATCATCGTCATCCACATAGGATTTCTTTCTTTTCTTTTTCTCCTCACTCTCCTCTTCCTTGCTATTATCCCCTTTGTCTGAATCATCACCTTCTGTGACAGCTGGGAACATCTTAATCTCTTTCATAGTTGCCATTCTCCAGCTGATTTGCTCCCAATCCCACCTAGCTTCTGCTAGTGACTTTTCTATCTTCTTCACCCTTCTGTTGAACTTCAGCTCTTGCTGCTGTCTGGCCACTAACTCCCAAACTGCTAAAGCCTCAAACTGTGCCTGTCTTGGCAAGGGTCTCATGTCATACAATGATAATCGTAACTGGTCCAAAATTCTCAATTTGAACGTTCCATGCTCCGGAAAAGCTAATGTCCCTTGATTCTTAGTCAATTTACTCCATTGCTTTAACCAAAGATACAAAACTATAGACTTTTCTGTCATCACGAGATGCGCCAGAGTATCCTCCGGAGGGGTTGGTTTTCCCACTGATGCCTTGATGTATGAATCACCTTTTATCGCACTCTTAAATGCCTTGAAAAACTTCATTTTGCCTGTTTTTATGTCCTACAAATTCAATAAATGAAATGACTTTTACTCCCTAGTTCCCCTTCACCCGTTTACTCAACCAATTGCCTCTCAGGGACGGATGCCAATCTGGTTGCGGCTCTTCTCACTAACCGACCTATCCCAGCATGGCACACACTGACGTCACACTGACTCACAGCGGCTGACAAAGTCTTGCGGCTTTTACTCCTCAACTCAATTTCACTTAACTAATGTAATTTTATCGCGAGCATCTTCACCAAGTAATAACTAAAACAAATCTGCTAGTTTACTACAGGAAGGGACACAATCGCTTCAGGGACCTTACGGATTTTCACTAATGTCACTTTCTTGCTCTTTAGCTATTCCTCTTTCTCAGACCCCCACATTTGCAAGTAAAATTCGTCCCGCAAACTTTACTCTCAACTGATCTTTGGGTCTGTCCTGGTGCACATAGGACTCGCCAAATCTCAGTCAAAGCTTCTTTTATTCATCTAGCATTCACTCCGACTTGTTGACCACGCCTGATCAACCTACTAAACCAGACAGATTACAACATATACCTAAGTGTCTCCTACGCTTGTCAATATACTCCGGAGTCTTAGACCACGCAGGGTCCGCACATCACCAACAACCATGTGGACAATTTCTTTAGCACAAAGCGCCACACACATATGAAGTTTGACGACTTCCCTACTCTCACACTTTGGAGTACGCACACTCCTACTAACACTGAACAGGAGTACGCAGGCTCCCTACTTTTACCTTACATACATCACAATTCACCTGCGATTTGCTTAAGCCCATGCAAGCGCAATCTACTACTCTCATACTATTTCAGAACATGCCGGAACATACTCAATCTTACCCACGGGATCCAGGATCTGGGAAATACATTTCTGGGCTTAAGGGGACATCATCTTTGCTATCATAGCCATTTTAGAAAAACAAAATTCAAACCTCATAAAAATTCAAACAATTGTACTCAACTTTAAACTACTACCATACCCACTGATCACCACCTAACTAGTTCCCTAAGGAAACTAACCATCAAGCTGCTACCAAAAACTGCTAGCGAGCCTTGTCCTTAGTAAGTAAACTTACAAGGGGATGCGTATAGGTCTATGAATCTTTTGGGTCGCTTAGGATATCCTAGTTAAGCGGTAACCAGTGAAACATCAATAAACATCATAATCAACATGTAACGCCATAAAAACCTGATCTAATAAGAAAATACCACCACTCTCAAAAGGGTTAGTTCATTTTTTTAATTCCCTATTAGTTACAATTCTAATCAAAACCTTTATTTTGAGAATTAATGGTTTATCAAACTTAATTAGCATCATGAGCAACAATTCACCAAGATTTATTAATGAGTAAAATAATATCAACCGAAGTCAACAAATCTTGATCATTGAATAATTCAGCAATGCAAGTCAGACAGTCAAACATCACCATTAATTTGCCTTTGTCAGCCTACCTATCTCAAATTAGCGTCAGCATGTGGGTCTTCATTCGAAAATAATTTAGTCAAAAATCACTAATTTGGAAATAATCTAACTAAGAGAGAAAACATTTTAAACAGCGCAGTTGGTACCTAGAAGGAAAGGCTGATTTTAGTAAATCAGCATTTTATAGCTACCTATCCAAGATAGATCAGCAATGAGTCAGTCTTCATCTCCAGGTCATCAGTCATCAGCAAGGCTCGGGCTCACAGGGAGCAAGCCCAATTTTCAGCACTTCGGACAGTGTCTCCTGACGTCATCAACTTTCACCTCTCCACTCTGATTTCCCTTCTCGTGTCACGACTTTTTATTAGGGTCTCTCAGTCCGTCCCACAAATTGCTAATTGGTCAGCCTTATCTGGGGTCATGATTCTAACCTATAGTTTTTGTTTACCACTTGTTTGCTTCGGTTCAAGCATCAAGTTTCATTAATATGATTGGTCCTTCTGTCGATGAGAACATCATCCGGCTCTTCAGGTAACAAAATAGTTGCCCACAGTCTTTTAGTCAGTGCTTCCATAGTTCAAGTCCTGGGAAAGTACATTTAGCATACTCTACACATAATAGTATAGATGTTTTCTGATCGTCTCTTGTCCGCTGGTACATTGCAGAAAATTCTAGCAGAGCTCATCTGAACTCTGTACAGTTCAAGGTCCTTTTCTCCAGTTCCAGTCCTCAGTGGCTCATCGTGTCTCCACGTTTAAGCAAGCAAGGCCCAGCGTCGACCAGGCCTCTATTTCTGCTAAGATAAGGATACGAAGCATCATAAAACATAGATTATATAATCAGTTATGACATATTAATACATAATTCTTATATTTTCACATTATTTTAGTACTGTTAACATACATGGTGACCACTCCCCGTGGGCACATTTGACTCATTACAAGTTATTTTCAATTATTAGTTTCATTTGTCATTATTTATCATTAGTATGTATATGCAAATCATTAGAATATTCTCATATTAGCATATCTTCTCCAACACTCTAAAGGAACAAAGGCCCCTTGAGTTCAATACAAGAACATAGGGAAAAATAGAAATCTCCAAATAATGTCCAAATGGACAATTTTGCACATTTATTTAATCAAGATAAGAAAAAATACAAAATATATAAAGGGAGAACAGCCACAAGGCAAAACACAAAAGATTTCCATACTCAGGCATTACAAATATGATTTGTGCAACGCGTTTGCAAAAAAACATGATGATAAATATACACCAGGAAGATTATACAAGATTTCCATGCTCAGGCATTGCACGCATGACGCAAGCAGCAGAATAGCAAAGTCATTAAATCACAGTACCTAGGCTCCTGCCAACTCATGTATAAACATATAACAGCTTTAGGTTAAGGTACTTTTGGGTGATGACTTTTCAGTCCCCTAGACAATTATTGGAATCATCATCAGGACAACAACAATTAAGCCTGAAGAGCACTGTAAAGCTAATGTATGTATGTAACCAAAATATCCTGTGGAGAAAAATTAAAAGAAAAAAGAGGAGGGGCTAAAGAGAAAGTAAACAGTGGAAAACTTTAAATTAAATCATAAACCTACAACAGGCACACTGCAGATGAATTCACAGACTGTATTCATGCACTCTCATCTTTAGACGACTACATCCAAAATCAAAAATCAAAAGGCACACCATGCACATGGTTATAAAAGAGCTTGCACGTAATTGTGTGCTCAATAGTGAGGTGGAGATCCAAGGGTGCATGCATTCCAAATGTGGAACCAATCATAATGTGGCACATAGTGAGCAACCACAAATTATATTCATAGCGCATCCATTTTGAAGTCAACATGCCACATGAAAAATGTGGAAATGGCCAGGCAAAGTAAAGAGGGCTGTCAAACTATCTCTTATGAAGAAAAAGAACCAACCAATAGTTACCTCAATCTCTGTTCCAGCGCCCATTCCTGGAAGTGGCACAATAGTATGGAACATCAAGGAGACGTGCTTCAATAGCACAATGCTATATATAACTTAAAGAATAATGAATCAGAAACCATGTAAGAAAAGTCACAGAGGCAATGTGTGCACAAACAGGATGATAAGGCGGCCACCAACCTTAAGATACGCTATGTCAGTTCGGTTGACAAAATATTAGAAAACACTTAGCTGTGAGAGTATATGAACCTAATCAAGGCTGTAGCTCCTGTAACCTGCACAAGAAAAAAACACATACACCGGAATTAGGTCATCAAAAGGACTAAACAGGACAGAGTCATGCACCAGGCTAGGGACTCACTGGGAATCAGTAGACACCCAGCAGCAGGGGCCTTTTCAGATACCACTTAAAATAGAAAGTGCATGCACGCGCAGTCATGTGGGAGCAGCCATGCAGGAAATCTGAAAGGCATACCAGGGGGATAGGAAAGGGTTCGGCCCTATTTAAACTTCCGAAGCTCAATAAAATACTCAAGCCTACCACAGTGTTAACCTCAAGGACAACTAAAAATAGAGCGATTGGTGCCATACATAAATAAATTAGAAGAGGACACACATGAACAGTAGAAAAGAGAAAGCAGGAGACAAATATTACTTATATGACACCCTTAACAACCTGCAATGAAATCGGTTTAGTGGAAATCCATACCACAAGGTTTACTGGCCAAGATGTTAGCTTCCTGAAACAAGTCTTACTTTAAGAAACAGTTCCTGCGAATACAGAGAAACTGAGAGAAGGGTAAAGAATCCCTCAATGCTTTTGGATGGTGGCTAGCATATGCAAGAAGAGTTTCTGGTGTAATGACGTAAAGAGTTCCCCAACATGGATGTCAATAAGAAGGTTTAAGAAGACAATTTCAGAACAGCTATGTGCAAGAGTGAATATGAGGCCATTGCAGCTAAACTTAAGCCATTGACAGAACTCCATCAGGGTTGCCTCCAAAGTGTTCCAGATCATGAAAATTATGTCAATATATTGTTTTCAAATAACAATATTGTTATGGAAATGAGTGTGGTCAGAAAGAATGGTGTTCATTTCTAAATCATACATAAACAATATGGCAACATTAGGGGCAAACACAGCTCCCACAGATGTCCCTTTTGTTTGCTAGGACAAATGACCATCAAATTAGAAAAAAAACTATTGTAAGGCACAGTTCAAGGAGTTCAATAATGAAGGAAGTGGGAACAGAATTTGGGCTACAATCAAGGGTTTCCTGAATAGCCTGAATGCCTCCCTTCTGTGGAATATTGGTGTAAAAGGACTTAACATCTAGGGTACAAAGAATACTAGTCTTAGGGTTGAAAGGAAGATGTTCTACCTGGTTGATGATATACAACGTGGCCAGATTTAATGTGAAATGGTGGTGGCGGCCCTGCGCCAAATTTGGCAGTGTTGTGCACTGTCATTTTCAAAATGCAGGGATGAGCCGTATTTACAACAATATAGCGTGCCCCTGTGTTTCCCCCTGCATCAATGCTAAATTTGCTGCAAAGCGCCAACAACGCCAACTTTGTATCAGAGTGCAAGGATAGCTGCATTGAGGGGAGATTGTTTTTGTGCAGGAAGGAATACCTTCCTGCACAAAAACAATCTTAAATTGCAATTTGCTCTTTCTATGTGTGCTGCAAAAAATGCAGCACATATATGAAGAGCAAAAAACGAGGAGAAAAGAAAGCATTTCTCCTCGTTGTGCCACTATAAAGTCACCCCAGGGTGGCGTTAGAATTTCGTGCTGCCTCAGGTTTACGAAAACTCATAAATCTGAGGCAACGTAAAAATGCAATGGTTGTCGCTGTGGCACGCCAACCGCAACATCTATTGTACGCCCCTTCCATGCCAAGTGCTGCATGTGAAGGGGCCGTATTTACAAGGTGGCGTTATTAAGCCACAAAAAGTAGCCGAACGCTACCTTGTAAACACGGCGCAGGGCATAGCGCCACCAGAGCGACACAAAAAGTGACGCTCCGTGACATTAGGGGCTCTTAAGTATGCCCCAAAGTCTTTAATGAAGAGGTCCAGATTGCGGCCGAGTGGTTCAAGATTCGACCCACAGCTTGAATCAACTGAGTGTGCTGGTGGTGCTTCCATGACTTTGTGTATTTTGGGTAAAGTGTAAATTTCAGGTGTTCCGGAAAATTTCGCGGTAAAGTACTGAAACTCACTTTGCATTAGGAACCCCTCTGTCCTCCCTCTTTTTGTGGGATCAAGAATCAGCTGTTGGATCTCTTTTGTAAGATCAGAACCCAATCGTAAGTAATGATCAGTACTGAAAAGCTGTCTGGCAATTTCAGCCTTACATACATCAATGCCCTGGACAATTGATACCACTCCCCCCTTGTCAGCTGGTTTTATAACCAGAGATTGATTGATTTTGAGTTAATTGATTGGATGTTTCTCTTCCATAGAGAGATTATAAGGAAGGAAATCATATTTTTGATTCTGTTCAAGTCTGTACATTTCATTAAGGATTAGTTTCTCAAATGTATAAATCTCTGGGGGTGAGCTGCTGGATGGTGGTGAGAATGAAGGGAGTGGATGGAAGTCTGGACGTTTCTCCCACTTCAAAGCTGGCACCAGGTATAAATATTGGACCCTCTGATCAATGCTTCATTACACTCCTGGACCTGTGGATACTGTAGACAAAGGCCTACCCTGTTTGCAGAGTAATGCTCTGCTGCTTAAGGCCTGCCTTCTGTCTGAGAAGGAAGATTACACCTGCTCCCTTCATCATAGGTTGAAGTGACTTCAAGAGTCAGCTGACTGACCTCCTGTTCTGAGCTACACAGACATAACAAACTTTAAAGGCCCAAATGCAACTTCCCAGCTGACCTGCTGCTTTGGACCTGCCGGGACCTGCAACTGGACCTATTTAAGCCCTGCTAGCCTCTGCTGGAGTGAGTTCCTGATCCCCAAGACATACCTCCCCAGGTACTGAACCTTGGCTGGCATCAATTGAGCTCCTCCTTGAAGAAAAGGAGAAGTCCTGTAGGATACAGCTCTTCATTACAGTGAAAGGGTCTGTGCAGGAAGCTGGCTCTTTATATAGTGGACCAAAAATAGGTACGTTGTGTAAAGAGTCCAGGCAAACCCCAAAGGAATTACAGAGGCACAAATAAAACCCCAAATGCTTTATTTTGTGGTAGAGAGGGCAAGCAGTTAAGCATATCACAGGGTAGTGCTAAGCATGTATTGCACACACAAAGGCAGAAAGCGAGACACACACTCAATAAAGAAATCCGACACCAATTTATAAAAATAACACATATTTTATGTGAATTATGATACTAAGATCATCAGAGTCAGGTAAGTCCTTTTCGAGCGATTAATTTTAACAGTTTTCAAAAGTACATTTAGTGCAATTATTGGGTGTGGTAATGTTATGCTATAGGGTAAAACATGTACTGCATTTGGGCACTTAACAGCGACTTATAGGACTGTTCTCCAGGACTTATGGTGAGTGTGGGGCAACGTCCAAGGCCACATCAAGAGGTCACTTTGGGAGGCTCTGGGGCATCTGGGTGCAGAGATGTGTTATATCTTTGGTTGTCTCATTCACTACAAAGCGGAATTGTCCGGTCTGGAAGAGGCTGCAAGCTGGGACTGGCGGGGGAGGGGGCAAGTCTGGTGGATCCCACAGTGGGCCTTGGCCGTTGATGTCCTCCTGCATGTAGGGATACCATTGGTCCACCTCTTAGGTTGTGGGGCTCGGGTGCAGTGGTGTCTTTTGGCGTTGTATCTGGTTCTGGAGTCACTCATGGTTGGAGGGGGCCTGCAAAAAGAGGCTGCAGACAACCACTAGAAGTACAATCTGGCTGAACCAACAAGTGGGCTCAGGTCTCATGATACTCGGGGACACCATTGGTTCTCTTCTCCTTGAGCTGAGGAGGCCAGTGCAGAAATGCCTTGAGGCAATCGGGCAGCCGGGGCAGAGGTGTCTTGAGGCATCGGGTTTCTGTCAGCTGAGGCACTCGCAGAGAGACAGGGCCTGCAGAAAGAGGCTGCAGGCGGTAACTGGAAGTCTAGTGTTGGCAAACCCAAGGGTGGGCTTAGCCTTAGAGGGTCTCAGGACTCTGTTGTCACCATTACCTCCCTCATACTCGGACTGTGGGTCACAGTGCGAATGCTGCTCACAGTTTCTACAGTAAATGCCCACTTACACTCAGTTATTCACCCGCAACACTTTGCTGCTTTCAGCGAGTGAAGGGTTTTGGGAACAAACGCCAGACCTGAGTTGTTCCTCTGGATCCAGGACCCTTGATGGAGCTCTTACCAGTCCCAGCATGGTTAACTGGACACCCATAATACGTCCATCACAAGCAAAGTACTGTCAGTCCCCTAAAAACATTGGCTCTTGGTGGAAACTTGATTGAATAGTCATTGCCTTGCTCAAAATAGCTGGAAAGAAGTTTGTGATGAACAACTGTATAACACATTATTGACGTGCTAAAGATATAAGCTCCAACCAGAGTTGTTAACTTGTAAAAAATAATTATTTCATAATATCTTAAATATAGAAACTCATGCATAATAAAAATAAGAATCCAATGGCGTAAATTGCACACACTGAATAGCAACAAATGTTTCAATGTTTTCAATTAGTATTATGGGAATAGGCAGCTTTATGAGACTGGGAAACTAACTTGTCTTTAGAGCTATGGTTAACTGGTACCTAGAAAAAGATAGCCTGCTACTGGGGGCAGCCTTTGGGATTCAAGCTTAATTACTTCATGTCTTGGAGGACTGATCTTGATATTTAAATGGAGCAGAGACTGACTGAACCTTGTCAACATTGCCTGTATGTCCCTAGGCACAGGGCTATAGATTAGACTTCACATGATCCTTCCAATTTACTAGACATGGCTAATGTGGAAGGTAGGATCTGAGAACACCCAAATGTGGCCCAAGAATGCTTCTTACACTTCCCATGTCACATAGGCTAGAGATGGACCTGTGCTCACTCCATGCTGGGTATAAGACAGAAATTACTGGGAAGAGAACAGGTGTCAGGGGAAAAAGGAAACAAATCACTTACCTACATTGTACAGTTTGAGTACTTTGTGCCCGATAGTTGCTGATAGGTTTGCGCATGTTGCTGATAGTCTCACACAAGCGTGCCTGCATGAAAACAGAATAACACAAGATACAGGAGGGTCCATAGAAGATGCTATTTTGGAGTAAGGCATGAGAAAACGCAATACTAACGAAATCATGACTGCCATCTTTAAATCTGGCAACATTCACATATTTACATTGAGGCAGCCATTTGTAGATCAGGCAAATAGCGATTTCAGCATATTTTCATTAAATGCTCACAGATTTCAAGCTAAATTGTTCTAAATAAATATATGATCAATTAATTGACAAAGGAGAAAAATGTCATTTTGAGAAATAAGGAGTCAAATAACAATAAACATGGATACGGAACCATAGAATAATGAAGAGCATATAGAGAATGATTAAAGTATGATTTTTTGAAGGGTCTTACCATGTGATATGTCAGATCAACAAGTTATTGAGCAAAGACTG
Organism: Pleurodeles waltl; assembly: GCF_031143425.1. Lineage (NCBI taxonomy): Eukaryota > Metazoa > Chordata > Amphibia > Caudata > Salamandridae > Pleurodeles > Pleurodeles waltl. The sequence goes on from NC_090445.1 coordinate 1,464,993,245, forward strand.
AAAAAATGGAGAAGGAAATTCAAACATTTCTTAAAGGCTACATGCAAAAGATGCTCTTATAAACAGGCAAAAGATCTATTACTCAGTTTAGTGGGTAATGATGTAGAGGATTTAATAATAAATTTGCCAGAATAAAAAAGAAACACATGCTAAGGATGCATGGTCTGAATGAGAAATTTGATACTCAAAGAAACCTGGATTTCAAAAGATATAACTTTAAGATGGTCTACCAGGAAGATGAACCCACTGATGAATATGTAACAAGAAAGAAAATTTGTGACCTTTTGTGAATCTGAAAAGTTCAGTAATGAAGAAGCAATAAGATTGATGATAATTCAAGGATACAATCCAATAGAATTTAGAAAGAAATTGTTGGAAAAAATGTATGATTGCAAACAAATTTACAAATGGTTCGAGTGGATGCGCAGGCAAAAAAACATGCTGCTGGTATATAGGAAGGAAGGATGAAAGCAATAGAGCAAGTTCAACAAATTTGAAGAAAAGATAGTAAAATAGAAAAGACAGAACAACTAAAAAAACAATTGTTATCAAAGTGGGTTGCAGTTTCCATATTTAAATGTTTCTCCAGCTTTAGGATAGCAATGCAGAGAATGTGGAAAGCCAGATCATTGTGCGAGTGTGTGCAGACTCAAATGTAACAAAAAGTACATGTCAAGAGTTGGAATAGGTGAAGTAAATTAAGTGGCAAACTTTAAGACAGATGGAAAGTATTAAATATACCTGTGCTGAATCTAAACAGCCAGAAAGGTTGTTCATGATGTATTATGTATGATGAAATCAAGGGCAAGCAAATAAATTTGATAAGAAGAGAAAGTATTAAAAAATGACTTATGTTGAAATAATAATTGAACCTCAAAAGGTTCCTTTCATCCTTGATAGTGGGGCAACATGTAATATAATGTGTCACTAAATATCACAAAACACAAGAATAGCCTCTATGAACCTTTTCAAATGTCAGGGGTTTTCAGTGGGAAGTCTAGGAAAATTTGAGGAAAATCTGTAGTATTGAAACATTTGTAGCAAAGAAGAAATACATATTCTGGAAGGTGAAGTTCCTGGTCCCCGTCTATTAAGTAATCACTGCTCAAATAACAGGCTTATTAGCAATAACTTGTAATGTTACAATAGAACAAATATCTGGAGTTAATTAAAAGACTTAGGAACATTAAAAGATAAGACAATCACATTAGATTTCAGTGAAGCAGGGAAGCCTGTTGCATAAATACTCAGAAGAGTTCCAATACATTTGAAAGCCAAACTAGAAAAATAAATAAATTAATTACTTAAACAAGATATTATTGAGCCTGTTACTGGCCCAACAGCATGGGTATCCCCAATAGTAGTTATTAAAAAAAAAGAAAACACCATTGGGGTTGATATGTGTGTAACCAACACACCAACTGAGAGGGAGGGACATCCAGGGCCACAGTTCAATGACATGATTAGTAGTATTAATGAAACTGTTCATTTTCAAGATTAGATGTGTACAAAGGATACCACCAGTTAGAAAATGAAGAACAATCAGACATATAACAACATTTTCTACGTACCTTGGATTGTTTCCCTATAAAAGGTTAAACTTTGGAATATGTTTGGTGGCAGAATGTTTTCAATAAATCATAAAAATGTATTAAGGCCATTGGAAAATGCTATGAATGCTAGTGATGACATTTTACTTTATGAAAAAACACAAGAAGAGCATGATCAAGCTTTGAATGATGTATGTCAACAACTTATAAAAGCTGGTATCACATTAAATCTGAAAAAACTTAAAATGAACAAGTCTGTGTTAACATTTTATGCCACATGTTTTCAAGTGAAGGGAGAAGACCAGATCCAGCAAAACTTTTGTCTTTAAATTCTGCCATCAGGCCTAAGGTTACATCTGAATTGTGTTCTTTTCTAGGGATGGCTAGTTACTGCTCAAGTGATATTATATTAAGGATTGTGCCACTGCTAGTGCAACACTTAGAGAATTAACCAGAAAAGGACAACCACTAAAATGGGACAGAGCCTGTGATAATAAATTCAAAATGATAAAAGAAGATATATCTTCAGCAGCAAACTTAAAATATGTTGATCCAGAACTTTGCACAGAACTGATAGTGGATGCTACTCCTGTGGGACTTGGTTCAATTTTGGTTCAACCCAAACCAGGCAGAGAAACATCTTGAAATGTAATATCACACACCAGTAAAAGTGTAAATAATAAAGAATAAACATATTTGCAGCCTGAAAAAGAAAGATTAACTTTGGCATAGGCTTGTGAGCATGTTCATGATTTCTTTTATTGGAAGCCTTTTGTAATGATAATGGCTCATCAAGTATTGACCACCATGGGCAAGGCGATTAATGGCCTACAATTAAGCTGAAGAATACATATGTTTTATTACCAGATCAGCAGTGCCAGAAATTATTTTATAAAAGTAATTAGTTGATGCTTCTTTAAAGGATAAAACGGGTTCAAGAAATAAAAAAATAATAACCTTAAATAGGTGGAAATACATAAATAATGTAACAAAATTTCCACCTAGAATAAGAAAACGAGATATCCTTGCATGTAAAATTATTCAGGCTGAGTTAACAATGAATTCATTTGGCATCCAGTTGAGAACTAATAGATTGGTTAGTCATCTTAGTTTGCAGAAAAGTGTAATTGATTGAGCCCATAAAAATCACAGAGGGGTATCAGTGCCAAATACAGTTTTATGAGAAAAAAATGTGGTTTTCAAGACTAGATAGTCACGAAGAAGTAATTGTTTGAACATGGCATCTATGTCAGTGTACTACTAAAGAAAGGAACATGGGAGAGTTACACATGCCTGTAGTGTCTTTGATATCATGCCTGCCAAGGAATAGTCCTGAGTGGACTCTAGACAGGAATTACATAATCAGATGGGAGGTGTTAAAATGTGGTTATAAAAGTTTTGACACAGTGCATGTAGAGCATTATAGTAGGTTGAAGGCTAAAGTCTTCTGTTACATAGCTCTGTGTGTGGCTAATTCGTTTACATGCTATCTGGCTGGGAAGGATGCTACAACTGGCGATGAGCAGGGAATACATACTCTCAAGAAATTAAGCTACTCTGCCTGAAAGTTTGCAAAAGTGCAGCAAACTGTTTTTGTGTTTCACCTGCTCCTCAAATCGGTGCAAAACAATCTGCCATTGGCGTATGTGGAGTCAAAGACTCACTCCAGCCTATACACAGGATTTGAAGAAGTTGAAGGCCCTGCAGAGAAGCATGTTTGAAAAGCCCTCCAAAACCAGTTGGTAAGCCTGAAAGGAGAGATACTGCGCAGCACCATAACACAGAGCCATCATCAATACAAAACAAACGCTAAGGGCAGTGATGACCAGGTACGAAAACAGAAGCTTACTTACCGGCACAAGAGAGAGAAGTGCTATACAGCCTTGAAAATTGGGTGTGATGACCCAGCGAAAACAATTGGGTGTTGCTTGGAAAGGTTGCCAGACCTGCTTTACAAGAGGAACATTGCCTGAACAGCACATTGCTCTCAATGGCGACAGAAGGAAGTGCAAAATATGAAGCAGCTACATTCTTGAAGCCACCACCTTTGTTTGCGAGCACGAAGAAACAGGACATTGTTGCCAGGCCGACTGCATGGATTGAAACGTTTAATGACTTCATAGGTGCGCTAGGAGAAAAAGAGTATAAGAAGATCATTAAATATTTAAAAAACCTTGCTGGTGATGGAGGGAAAGAAGTGCTAAAGAAAGTCTCACAAGCTGATGCAACATCATATCAAAATATAAGAGAAGTAGATAACAAGCTCAATCCGATGCCGAATGTTGACTACGAAAGGTACATCTTCAGCCTAGCATGACAACAAGCTGGTGAAACGATGGATGAATTTGTGTTGATGCACTTCTCGAACAACGTAAGTTCTGTGACTTTAATGTTGAAGAAGCCATGCGCCACCTAGTCACTGATGGCTGCCTTTCAGTTTACTTTAGAAGGGGCATGTTGAGATAGCGACTCAGTTTGAAGAAAATGCTAATGGTTTCAAGAGCAGAAGAACAAGCAGATCGACAAGCTGCTTGTATGAAAGCAGAAACAGCACCTAATGAATCAGCGTTGATCATGAAAAGCAAGCAAAAGCACAAAATAGGTGCACTCAAGTCGATGTCTGCGAAGAAGAAAAGGCTGTGCTTCCAGTCTGTGTTTTCATTTCCCCATGAAGGTAATGATCGAGCCGTAGGACAGATATGCAGAGACTATGAGAAAGAAAACTACTTCATAACAGTCTGCAAAGCGAAAAAGAAACCAAATACGTCACAGCGAAAAGAGAAAATGCCCCCCAAAAGGTTCCAGAAGAGTTCTCACCATGCCCACGAGGCCAAAAGGCAAAAAGGCAACATCAGTTAAGACAATTAGAAACCAAGCACAGTCAAGCATCATCAAGTTCATCATATATAGGCTCTTTAAAGTCATTATCAAGCACGAATGAAGAAGAAGGATGAGCGCTAATGATTTTCATTAAGGAACAAAATGCACATGTTGGGAGAGCTGCTTGCAAAGAAGATCAAAAGTTGAGAGAGAATTGAAAAATGAAGCAACAAAATTCATTTGGACATTGTCCTAAAATCACATTAAAGGTGAACGTTTGCCCCATTACCTTCAAAATACAGTGGTGCATTAATTAACATCTTGCCAGTAGAAAAGTTCACCAGCCTGTCAGATGTGCATCGCCTTATGCCGTCAAACATGAAGGCATACATGCCAGCTGCTTCGTAGTCGTTACAGAGTCAAGGGTCATTTACAGCAACCATGGGACACAAAATGACACCAGTGCAAGCACCAATTCATGTCATTCAAGGAACTTCATCTAGTGCGTGCTTACTTAGCTTAGACACTGCTCCTGACATGGGACTTACATCTTCTAACTAAAACATCCACTCTCTGGCTGAAAATTGTGAGTCACTTTCCGTTGATGTTTTATGGTCTAGGAAAACTCAAAAAGATAAAAGGCCCACTTCATTTTATTGAGGACATTCACTCTCCTGCTCAACGGCACAGCAGAGTTGCTTTTCACTTACAGGTGGCCATTGAGAAAGAACTAGAAACAGTGTTGAAACATGAAAACATTGAACGCTCCACCAGTCCTATGGGGTCAGTTTCACCTAACATTGTAGTGCCAAAGAAGGACAGTGGATGAGCATTGCACATTTGTGTTGATATGCCCCAGGCCAACCAAGCAATTGAGAGAGAAATACATCCTGGTCCCCACATAGCGGACATAATCATGCAGCTGAACGGAGCTAAAATCTTCTCCCGTCTGGACCTGAACAAAGGATTTCATCAACTTGAGCTATAGGTACATTGCTACGTTTTTGACTCATGCTAGTTTATTCAGAAACAAAAGATTGAGTTTTGGAGTATCCCACCTTTCAATTGCAAAGAAATCAAGGAGACCTTGATCGACTCAATGTTAAGTACCAAAAGAGTACACCTGTCTGGCCCCAATTCAGTGGTGGAGAGCGCGATAGTCAGTTAAAGTGTGGTGTATTCATTTACATGCTCTCTGGCTGGGGAGGATGCTACAATGGCCAGATTACCAGATGCTGTGTGGACTGTTTTGGCAGGAGATTTTTATGGACCTTTAGAATCTGGACATTATTTTTTGGGATAGTTTAAGAATATCCTTGCTTTCCAATTGTAAAAGTGATATTGTGGAGTTCAACTTCGGGAGTGCTTCCTGTTTAGATGACATTTTCTCTACATGTTCTCCACATGGGGAATACCAGATGTATTTAAAAATTATAATGGACTACCTTTCAGTGGAGATGTGTTTAAAAAGGTCATGAATTGTATGGAAATAACACACAGGAAAATACCTTCAATGTGACCTCAAGCAAATGGAATTGTGGAAAGGTTAATGGCCACTGTTAAAAAAGTTATACAAAGAGCAAAACTATCTCAAAGTTCTATAAAGAAGGCTTTGTGTCAAGTCTTGCGTGATTATAGAAATACACCTCATGAATCTACATGGAAATGTCCTTCTAAATTAATGTTTAAGCAGTCTCGACAAATCGGTCTACCACACACCCAACAAGTCTGCCAAAGTACCATGATGAAATTGTGAATTCAGACAAAGAAGTTAAAGAAAAGATGAAGTAATATGCAGATCGCAAAAAAGAACATTCAGAAGCAAAAGTATCAAGTGGGAGTTCTAGTGTTGGTAAATCAGTGACAGACATGAAAACACAAAGTAGGTTTCATCCAGCTCCATTAAAAGTGATGAAAATACATGGATAAGCTGTTCCAGCACAAGACAATAGAAGAATAGTAACAAAGAATAAAACTTTTTTTGATGAATGTGAACTGAAAGATAATGAAAAGAAAAGCATGCAAAGTGATGACCAATTTTAGCATAACACTCAGATCGGAAGATCCGCAAGAGCTTTAAAGAAACTAAACGATTCACTGAATATTGTTAAGGTTATTTGGGACAACATGTTTTTCTTTCTATTCATTTTCTCGAATTTTTCTTTGTTTTTTTCCCTTTATTCTTTCTGTAAAAAAAAGGGCTGGAAAAACTGTATTGATGTAATGTCGTGCTAGAATTAGAATGTTGTTTGTGGAATGTAGACTTAGAATGTTATGATTTAGAAGCGTGGTTGTTGTTAGTACTAACATGGATAAATAAGGCGTGGAGAGCAGTGAGAGTAGTGTTAGCGTGTTAGACATTAATAAGTATACGTATACTTACAAGGGGATGCGAATAGGTCGATTAACCTTTTGACTCGCAATTAAGAAGTTCTTACCATAGCTCCAGTACATAATCAATAATCAATACACAATAATCAATAATCATTAATGATCAATACAATAAATAATCAATGGAGTAAGGAATTGTCATGCAACATGACCTTTCAGTCATTTGTCACCATACCTTTAGTAAACGTTTAGTATGTTTATTTCCCTATATTAACAATGCTAAGGTCATGTAAATTAATCTAAGAAATCAAATGAAACACATACAGAAACAACACTGGTTGTCCAAAGCAGCGGAACAAACGCAATACAATCAAAGCTCTAACGACGACTCATTCTAAAGTTATGGTGCAAATCAACAGCCGAGTCAACTGCGACAAAGTTATAATATACATAAAATTCCGCAAAGTAATTCAAACATTTAGTCCCTGCAATTGTGAGTCAATTATGAGGGCGCTTAACTAACGTCAGATTAGCGTCAGCATGTTGGGCTTCATGCAAAACATTTTAGTGACACAATTTTGGAAAAATATCTAACTTTGGTTCTATTAAAACAGCACAGATGGTCCCTAGAAAGAAAAAGCAAAATGCATAATAATCACATTTCAATATTTACCTATCCTTAGTATGGGTCAGCAAAGCAGAATCAGACTTCGTCCTCAGGGCATCAGTCGATCAGCAAAGCATCAGTTCTCGGTCAGAAACTATGGGCAAAGTAATTTAGCATTAAAGATGAGCACATCTCTATTAAAGACTCACAAGAAAATAACAACCTTTCAGGTCAGGAAGAATAAGGGCAAAGTGCTACTCTCCTCTCAGCATGAGCTTTGTTATACTAAAGTCACCTAAACTATCGCCTAATTCCCTATTGGTCAGTTTATCGTATGTTCACACGTTGTCCAATAACAATTCTATACCAAATCTATGAATTCTGATATGTCAACATTCACATACAGTTGATTGGTTCACCTTACAATGTTCTCATCATCCGGCTTGTCAGGTAACAATATTGTTGCAGCTTCCACTCCAGTCAGTATCTTCATTGTTCTTGTCCTGGGAAAGTCAATCTCACACACATATTACATATAAAATGTTACCCTAGCAGGAAAATCATCTCCTTGCAGTTGGTTCTCAGAAAAAGCTTCAGTTAAGCACATTTAGCAAGAGAATTGACATTTCACAGTTTAATTCCCATGGTCAGCATTTTACTAAACGCTAAGAAAAACAGATTCCGCATGAGGCCTGGCAAAATAGGCCAAGACACTAGCTAAGTTAAGGCCTACAATTAATAAGCTAAAACATACTTTATAACTCTTAATATGACATATTACTGCACTAATCTAGTACATTTTCAATATTTCATAAGTATTCATCATTAATTAGTGCACTTCATTAACATTGGTGGCCTCTCTTCGAGGTCACTTTTCAAATGTGTGCATTCATTTTCTACGTTATTTCATTTTTTGCATAAACTTAATTTTTCAAAATACATAAACACTCATTAATAAACATTATTAAAGACACCTGTGCTAGTAATCCCTCTAACTAAATGTATCATCACACTAACTATTACCCACAAATTTCGCATCAGCTAAAATCTTTATAATTCAATTTCATCCTAATTTTGTCTTCTCCTTGAATTTTCTCTATTAAAGCTTTCCCTTTTCTTTTCTTCCCTCCTCTGATTATTCTGAAACCTTTTCAATTTAATTCTTTGCATAATTTGCATAATCCCCATATCCCCAATAGACAAACCACAACAATTAATATCCCTTGAAATATTTTCAATAGTACCCCATTCCAAATGTTGCTGAGCCAATTTCCCACTAAAGCAAACCCTTTGCCAACCTTTTCCCAAACACCTGGTTATTTCAATTCTTTTAAATCAGTACTTGTATTAGTCAGATTAGTAAGTAGGTCTCTTATCTCTTTACTATTGTCAGGTATATACGAACAACAATGCCTAGAATTAATCATTCTACAGACTCTGCCATCTTTTGCTAAAAGAATGTCTAAAGCAAGAAGATTTTGAAGAGTCATAGCTCTATCAACAGCTAATTCAGTATCTATGAAAACTTTGTCAGCATGTTATCCACAATAGTTGACAACTTTTGAATCTTTATCAAATTCAGAATGATTCCCACTAAAGAAATCACTGCTCCAAATATATTTCCCACTATCGCAGAAGAGGACTCCCTCCTCTGTCTCTCATGATGTAATTCAGTCACTTTCTGAAACTTTTTCGAATCCTCCATTTGATAAATCTTTGGAAAAACTAGCCCCAAAAAACATGTCCCATACCATCCTCTTGGAAGACGGTAATAAGAATTAAGTCCACAAATATAGTATATCCCTGGAATTGCAGGGTCCTGTCCATTCAACATAAACATCCATTTACTCTGAAACAAAAACACATGCCTGCATTCACTCATACCCACAAATAAAGTGTCAGTGTGCGATTTAGGCCTATACATCCATGTCTATTTTCTCTTACTCAGAAGATTCCCTATGTGTTGCGCATCTAAAGCTTAATTCCCTTGCGTTTTAATTGCACTATAAGCATAATAATTTTTGTAAGTCTTTTTCTCTAAGCCTTTTTAAAATTTCTCCTTTAATGCTTTTCTCCTGTCATCTGTGTGATCTGAGAAGCTCTTTCCTAAAGGTGTAAGCAAGCATGTCAGATTGTTGCGGTGTGCATAAGCTGTGCCAGACATCAATGTAGGTTCAAAGAACCCTCTAGCTAATGCTATGGCCCTCATTACAACCCTGGTGGTCTTTGACCGCCAGGGCTGTTTTGTCGGAAGCACCGCCAACAGGCTGGCGGTGCTTCACTGGGAATTTCGACCGCGGCGAAAGCTCCACGGTCGCACCGCAAGGACCGGTGGTTTTACGCCACTTTTGTCCCAGCGGTTTAAATCCCCCAGGGCAGCGCTGATCAGGGGATTACGAGTCCCCCTCCCTCCAGCCTTTTCATGGCGGTTTGAACTGGCATGGGCAGTGCAGGGGCCCCCTGCCACGGCCCCATACAGCTTTTCACTGTCTGCATAGCAGACAGTGAAAAGCGCGACGGGTGCAAATGCACCTGTCACACAGCCGCAACACCGCCGGCTCCATTTGGAGCCGGCTCCCGTGTTGCGGCCGAGATCCCGCTGGGCCGCCGGGCAGAAACCAGGTTTTCACCCGCCTGCCCAGCAGGGATCTCCAAATAGGCCCCGCAGGAGTGCAGCCGCATTGGCGGCTGCCTGGTGATTTCAACTTGGCGGGAGGGGTTGCCGCCCGTCAACATTGAAACGAGGGCCTATGTCATTATCCTTAGCTACTTTACTCAAATACCTAATCATAGAAACAAATGAAAACACGAAACCATGATTCGAATAGAAGTATCAAATGTACTCCTGTTTATAAAACCTTGTTAGTAACAGACTACAACTTATTCCATAAATTAGTGTCAGACTATGATAGGTGACTCCTTCCTCGACTGATGAAGGAATCTGCGTACGCACAAAACAATTCCTCGTATCCATTGTCTCAACATATTCACTCAATAAGTGATAGAAAACGTTAGAAGAAAGCTCTCCCTTCGCATTAGTATCCTCATGGAAATATTTCTCATCTAGCTGTGCCGTTTCTTAAGTGAGCACGATATTAAGTTACACCATTCATTCTTTAGGGTCAGCTGCAGATAATATCTCATGAAATGCCACATCCACAAATAAATACATAGAACTCCTAAGCAGGCACATCAATCAAGCATTTGATGCTCATAATCACCACACAAAACTTAAATGACTTACTGGCAATCCATTTTAGCATTCAGAGGCAAACCCCTTCTCTTGAAAAAATATGCATAATTTTGTCAAACAGGATAAACTGAAATACACTCCTGCCTCCTAGACACAGACTCACAACCACAGAAAATGCTAACCTTACCCTTCATTCGATAGAATACACTTGAATAGGTCAAACAGAATGAACTGCCAAGCTTGATCGTAATTGATACTCCTGATTCACACTTTTTATTGTGGACGGATTCTGAGTCAACTATGCCTAACAAATCATATTGCTGTTTTACAAACTCCTGCTTCAACTTTTGTGGGTGTGCTTCATCAAAGTTTGATGAAGAGCAAGGACATGGATTTTCAGTCCACACTGACTGACTGAGACATCACCAACCTGACATATTCCACACAACATAAATGGAAACATCTCTATTTGTGATGCAAACTAAAATTGTTGTTTGGCATACTGAAGTGCCAAAACACACCTTGCATGTCTATTTTCTCTCACTCAGAAGGGACATACGTGTTCCCATAGTAATCATGATGAAACAAAAAAAACAAGACGATGGAATACCTCATTTAGCAATCCTGTAAGTAGAAAATGTCAGATAACCTCACTTTTCCTCCAAAATTCAGTGTTATCACAAGTTTTGGAATCCTAAATTACTTTGAAAGGTGAACACACTGTCGCGGAGTCACAGACTTAGGCAAGAGAGATAAAATGACAGCTCAGATGGCTTACCTCCTTTCCAAAAAAACACAGTCAGGGCAGGCACAGGAATAAATACGGGAGTGAAACGAATCAGAAGGTTCTGCATTCCAACTATTCTATCTAGTGAGACTAATCATAATAAGCAGCAATTCCTGATCTTACAATCCAGACTGAACAAACTGGATGCACAGTATGGCCTGCTGTATCCAATCGCAAATGCCCCATACTAAACAACATAAAGAGGCTTGTTGGACTTTTTTGCTTATGCAGGGTCATCCCCAATCTTTTTGCCTCCTGCCTCCTATGTATTCTGACCTGTTGCTGGTGGCTTTTGAACTCTGGGCACTTTACCACTGCTAACCAGTGCTAAAGTGCAAATGCTTTCTGTGTAAATTGTATGTAATTGGTTTATCCATGATTGGCATATTTGATTTACTAGTAAGTCCCTAGTAAAGTGCACTAGAGGTGCCAGGGCCTGTAAATCAAATGCTACTAGTGGGCCTGCAGCACTGGTTGTGCCACCCACACAAGTAGCTCTGTAATTATGTCTCAGACCTGCCATTGCAGTGTCTGTGTGTGCAGTTTTAACTGTAAATTCGACTTGGCAAGTGTACCCACTTGCCAGGTGTTAGACCTGACATGCCTTAGGGTGGTCACCCCTAACGTTTTGCCTGCCTCCCTCCACTTTTTGGACAATGTTTTTGCTGGCTTTTAGACTCTGCGCACTTTACCACTGCTAACCAGTGCTAAAGTGCATATGCTCTCTCCCTTTAAACATGGTAACTTTGGATCATACCCAATTGGACTATTTAATCTACTTATAAGTCCCTAGTAATGTGCACTATATGTGCCTAGGGCCTGTAGATTAAATGCTACTAGTGGGCCTGCAGCACTGGTTGTGGCACCCACTTAAGTAGCCCCTTTACCTTGTCTCAGGCCTGCCATTGCAAGGCCTCTGTGTGCAGTTTCACTGTCACCTCGACTTGGCATTTAAAAGTACTTGCCAAGCCTAGAACTCCCCTTTTTCTACATATAAGTCACCCTTAATGTGTGCCCTAGGTAACCCCTAGAGCAGGGTGCTGTGTGGGTGAAAGGCAAGACATGTACCTGTGTAGTTTACATGTCCTGGTAGTGTAAAACTCCTAAATTCGCTTTCACACTACTGTGAGGCCTGCTCCCTTCATAGGCTAACATTGGGGCTGCCCTCATACATTATTGAAGTGGTAGCTGCTGATCTGAAAGGAGTAGGAAGGTCATATTTAGTATGGCCAGAATGGTAATACAAAATCCTGCTGACTGGTGAAGTTGGATTTAATATTACTATTCTAGAAATGCCAATTTTAGAAAGTGAGCATTTCTTTGCACTTAAATCTTTCTGTGCCTTACAATCCACGTCTGGCTAGGTTTAGTTGACAGCTCCTTGTGCATTCACTCAGACACACCCCAAACACAGGGTACTCAGCCTTACTTGCACACATCTGCATTTTGAATGGGTCTTCCTGGGCTGGGAGGGTGGAGGGCCTGCTCTCACACAAAGGACTGCCACATCCTCTACTGGGACCCTGGCAGACAGGATTGAACTGAAAGGGGACCTGGTGCACTTCTTAGCCACTCTTTGAAGTCTCCCCCACTTCAAAGGCACATTTGGGTATAAAACAGGGACTCTGCCCTACCACCTCAGACACTTACTGGAGAAGAAACCTGAACCAGAACCTGTATCCTGCCAAGAAGAACTGCATGGCTGCTCAAAGGACTCACCTGACTGCTTTCTACAAAGGACTGCTGCCTTGCTGTTGGCCTGCTGCCTTGCTGATCTCTTGCCTTGCTGCAGAAGTGCTCTCCAAGGGCTTCGATAGAGCTTGCCTCTCGTTCCCTGAAGTCTCAGGACCAAAAAGACTTCCATCTTTCAACTGGACTCCTTGTGCCCTGAAAAATTTGACGCACAGCTTGCTCCGCGGTGAAAAATTCACCTCACGCCGATACGGAAAGACACCGCTCGCCCCCCCAAGGAAAAGATCAGCCGACGCCTGCGGTACGACCGGAACTTCGACTCACGGGCCGCCTGGACAACGCCGCCCGACTTCTAGAGAGGAGTGTTGTGTGTTTGGGAATGAGTGCGTGTATGTCTGTATGGATGTGTGCATGAATGTTTGAATGTGGATGTGCGTGCCTGATTGTGTGTGTGGATGTTGGCATGTATGTCGGTGTGTGTGCGTGTATGTGTGTTGGTGGTGCGTGCGTGTCGGGTGTGAATGAGTGATGTGATGTTGGGGGTAGAGGTGGGGAGGGGGGTCCTGCCACCTTTGGCGGGTGGCAGGGGTGGTGGGGGTATAGGGGAGGGAGTCGGGGTGGGAGAGACCCCTATCAGTGTCAGGGAAGGAATTCCCTGGCACGGATAGTGCTTACCGCTATGGATTTCATGGCGGTTCCAAACCAGCCAAGCCAGCGGTATAGTGACGACCGCCGGGCTGGAGACCCAGGTCTCCAGCCCAGCGGTCTTCTCTGCCCTGGCTGGCGGAACAGAGAAGAGGCGGATGACCATGGCGGTAACCGCCATGGTCATAATTGCAAAAATTTGACCGCCAGCCTGTTGGCAGTCTTACCGCCGCTTATCCGCCGTCCGCCAGGGTCCTACTGACCCCTTTTATATCACTTTTCAGTGATATCTCTACAGTTTCATATTGCAACTTTTATCTTTTTGACCTACAAATACCCAGATAAATATTATATATTTTTCTAAACACTGTGTGGTGTATTTTTGTGGTGCTATATTGTGTTATTGTATGATTTATTGCACAAATACTTTTCACATTGCCTTCTAAGTTGAGCCTGACTGCTCAGTGCCAAGCTACCAGAGGGCACAGGATAATTTGGATTGTGTGTGACTTACGCTGACTAGAGTGAGGGTCCTTGCTTGGACAGGGGGTAACCTGACTGCCAACCAAAGACCCCATTTCTAAAACCAGGCCTAAACCTTCCCTTTTCTTACATGTCAGACACCCCTAAGGTAGGCCCTAGGTAGCCCCAAGGGCAGGGTGCAGTGTATGGTTAAGGTAGGACATATAGTAATGTGTTTTATATGTCCTGACAGTGAAATATTGCTAAATTTGTTTTTCACTGTTGCAAGGCCTGTCCCTCTCATAGGTTAACATGGGGGCTACCTTGAAATCTGATTAAATGATCAAATTCCCTTTGGGAGTGGATGGACATGTGAAGTTTGGGGTTTCTGAGCTCACAATTTAAAAATACATAATTTAGTAAAGTTGATTTTAAGATTGTGTGTTTGAAAATGCCACTTTTAGAAAGTGAGCATTTTCTTGCTTGCACCAATTCTGTGACTCTGCCTGTTTGTGGATTCCCTGTCTGGGTCAGTTTGACAGTTGGGCTGGTTGCACCTCACACTAGACAGTGACACAAAGGGAGCTGGGGTGCAGCCTGCATATCCTGATGAGCCATCTGTGCTAGGAGGGAGATGAGGAGTGGTCACTCACACATGAAAGGGCTGTGCCTGCCCTCACACAATGCAGTCTCCAACTCCCTGGTGAGTGTCTGGGGCCAGGCCTGGGCAAGGCAGGATTTCACATTCCAAAGAGACTTTACTTTGAAGTAGACCTCCTTTAAAGGGGAAATTGGGTATAAGAAGGGCACCCAAAACCACAGACTTTAGAAACCCTTCTGGAAACAAGAGGAACCTCTGCCTGGAGAAGAGCTGAGGAAGAAGAGCTGCCCTTCCTGTGACTGTGCTTTGCGAAGCTGTCCTGCAGTTGCTGCTTCTGCCAGAGTAAGAAGGCAAAGACTGGACTTTGTGTGCCTTCCATCTTGAGAAGAAATCTCCAAGGGCTTCAACTAGAGCTTGCCTCCTGTTGTTTGAAGTCTCTGGGACAGCAAAGACTTCTCTCTGCCAGCACCTGGAGTCCCTGGAGAAACTCCTACTCTGCCCTGTGGTGCCCATCCAGTTCCTGGGACCCTGAAAGGAGAAGCTGGCAGCCTAAAGACAAGGAAATCCACGCACAGAGCGCCGTGTGGGGAAAAGATCGACACAACTGCGATCTGCGGCTGAAGAAACGATGCGCCGCCAGCTCCACAGCTGAGAAACGACGCTCGCAGGAAACGCGATGGAAGAATTGACCCATGGAGCAGGAGAAACAATGCACAGCATCACTGACGGAGGCTGTGAGATCACAACCCGAGCTGCGGGGTTTTGGATCATCATGCGGCTGGATTTTCAACTCAAGTGCCGCTGTGCGGGGAAAAACAACGCAAGGCCTGCCCGGACCCGAGAGTGCTGACCGGATTGACGCACAGCTCTCCTGCAGAGAGAAGAACGACGTGCCCGACCCGGTGAAAGGAGAAATGACGCACGGTCCCGCTCGTAAGTGGAATCAACGCCTCGCAAGCCCTTTTTGATGCGCATTCGCCCATGTGGGGTTATTTTTGACGCACACCAGGTACAGGTTACAGGGACGTTTTAGTTAGGAAATAGAATTTTAGAAAACATTAGAATTAACTTAAAAAACCAAAGGTTACAGGTCCAGCTTTCAGGAACAGGCAGACTTGAATCAGAAAACCCAATTTTTCAACACAATTTTGGCATTTTAGTGGGACATACCCCATTTTTACGATTTTTTGTGCTTTCAGCCTCCTTCCAGTCAGTGACAGAAATGGGTGTGAAACCAATGCTGGATCCCAGAAACCTAAACATTTCTGAAACGTAGACAAAATTCGGAATTCAGCAAGGGGTAATTTGTGTAGATCCTACAAGGGTTTCCTATAGAAAATAACAACTGAAAAACAAAAATATTGAAATTAAGGTGAAAAAAACAGCAATTTTTCTCTACGTTTTACTCTGTAACTTTTTCCTGCAATGTCAGATATTTTAAAGCAATATACCATTACATCTGCTGGACTCTTCTGGTTACAGGGATATATAGGGCTTGTAGTTTCATCAAGAACCCTAGGTGCCCAGAGCCAATAAATGAGCTGCACCCTGCAGTGGGTTTTCATTCTATACCGGGTACACAGCAATTAATTTGCTGAAATATAAAGAGTGAAAAATAGCTATCAAGAAAACCTTTGAATTTCCAAAATGGGCACAAGGTAAGGTGTTGAGGAGCAGTGGTTATTCGCACATCTCTGAATTCCGGGGTGCCCATACTAGCATGTGAATTACAGGGCATTTCTCAAATAGATGTCTTTTTTACACACTCTCTTATATTTGGAAGGAAAAAATGTAGAGAAAGACAAGGGGCAAAAACACTTGTTTTGCTATTCTATGTTCCCCCAAGTCTCTCGATAAAAATTATACCACACTTGTGTGGGTAGGCCTAGCGCCCGCGACAGGAAATGCCCCAAACACAACGTGGACACATCCCATTTTTTGACAGAAAACAGAGGTGTTTTTTGCAAAGTGCCTACCTGTAGATTTTGGCCTCTAGCTCAGCCGGCACCTAGGGAAACCTACCAAAACTGTGCATTTTTTGAAAACTAGAGACCTAGGTGAATCCAAGATGGGGTGACTTGTGGGGCTCTGACCAGATTCTGTTACCCAGAATCCTTTGCAAACCTCAAAATTTGGCTAAAAATACATGTTTTCCTCACATTTCGGTGACAGAAAGTTCTGGAATCTGAGAGGAGCCACAAATTTCCTTCCACCCAGCGTTTCCCCAATTCTCCCGATAAAAATAATACCTCACTTGTGTGGGTAGGCCTAGCGCCTGCGACAGGAAAAACCCCAAAACACAACATGGACACATCCCATTTTTTGACAGAAAACAGAGGTGTTTTTTGCAAAGTGCCTGCCTGTAGATTTTGGCGTCTAGCTCAGCCGGCACTTAGGGAAACCTACCAAACCTGTGCATTTTTTAAAACTAAAGACCTAGGGGAATCCAAGATGGGGTGACATGTGGGGCTCTGACCAGGTTCTGTTACCCAGAATCCTCAGCAAACCTCAGAATTTGGCTAAAAAAACATGTTTTCCTTAGGTTTCGGTGACAGAAAGTTCTGGAATCTGAGAGGAGCCACAAATTTCCTTCCACCCAGCGTTCCCCCAATTCTCCCGATAAAAATAATACCTCACTTGTGTGGGTAGGCCTAGCGCCCGCACCAGGAAATGCCCCAAAACACAACGTGGACACATCCCATGTTTTGACAGAAAACAGAGGTGGTTTTTGCAAAGTGCCTACCTGTAGATTTTGGCATCTCGCTCAGCCGGCACCTAGGGAAACCTACCAAACCTGTCCATTTTTGAAAACTAGAGACCTATGTGGATCCAAGATAGGGTGACTTGTGGGGCACTCACCAGGCTCTGTTACCCAGAATCCTTTGCAAACCTCAAAATTTGGCTAAAAAAACACGTTTTCCTCACATTTCTGTGACGGAAAGTTCTGGAATCTAAGAGGAGCCACAAATTTTCTTCCACCCAGCGTTCCCCCAAGTCTCCCGATAAAAATGACACCTCACTTGTGTGGATGGGCCAGGTGCCTGCAACAGAAAAAGGACACAAACTTGTAGAGATTATGGGGATAGCACAGCGAGTTGATAAGCACATATTCTTCTTTTATACATCTTTAGGCTGACTCTGCTTTGGGGACCAACACAAGTGAGCTGTCATTTTAGTTGGGAGACTGAGGGGAACACTGGGGAGTAGGAATTATGTGCTGGAGTGGTGATCGTACAAACAAAAGTCAGGAAAATATGCTTTTTTAAGCAAATTTGAGGTTTGCAGAGGAGTCTGGGTAAGAAAATGTTTGGGGATCCACGCAAGCCACACCTCCCTGGACTCCTTGGGGTGTCTGGTTTTAAAAAATGTCTGGGTTTGCTAGGTTTCCCTGGATGAAGGCTGCACCCAGGACCAAAAACATAGGTGCCCCCTCCCCCCCAAACACAGGTAGTTTTGTAATGTATCATTTTGATGTGTCCACATACGTCTGTGATGTGCCAAACACTAAAATTGTGAAAAGAAACGCACTTAGGTTATGTGAAAAAGACCCCTCACCCACCAACCAAGTTGGTGGCATGCTTCATCATCGGGGTCCCACCTGAGACACCTAGCGTTTTACAAGTGTGCTGCGACGTCTGATTACAGCGGAGCAGGTTTTGTCATTTGTACCACACATACTGGTTGGATTTGGCACGAGGGTGAGTGCAGTAGATCAAATTTTATTAACAAGAGATTTCACAAAAGTGAAATGCACTGGTAATAACTGAAAGGCCAAAAAACGGAACCAATGACTCACAGCTCGTGAGCTGTAAAGCCATGGCAAGGCACCAACCGCTTTACAGTCCATTCACACACTTTTCATACATGACATGCACAAGACCATTAATGCCGCCAGCCACGGGCCCAGCACATTACAACAGTCGCATCGACAGACAGCGCCAGTCAAGGGCCCATCACTTTCATACGCTCACATGCCTGATACAGCAATCACACCAGCTGATGAGTGTGTGGACTGGCGTTTGGCTGGCACCGCTAGCCAAGCGCCACCCCACCCATACCGCCAGCCAAGCGCCATCCCACGCACACCGCCAGCCAAGCGCCACCCCACACACACCGCCAGCCAAGTGCCACCCCACCCACACCGCCATCACTTTTTTTTGTTTCTAAACAACAAAGAAACCACTAACTAATCATAAAATAAGTACAAAACTCCAAACACAAAAGCTCTAACTAAATACATGATAGTAAGGCCAACCGTGAAACTGAACATATGAAAATATAAAACAGGCAGTTTACGCTCACTGTATTTCCCAAAAACTTTTCCTAGTGTAGTAACTTCTAAAACAGCCGGCACACACAGCCCAGGCTTTGATGGGCATTCGGGGCAGTACATCCGGCTCTCCCTCCGGATTGATCTCCGGGCACATACTCTACATTTCTTTGTGGGCAAGTCTTTTTTTGAGTGGGAGGAATGTGATCTGGAAAGTGGTGATCTTTCAATCTAGCCACTTCCTCCACCACTTCTACTCTAGGAACTCTTGCCCGTTTCACCACAATAAGGCTCTCTATCACTGACTCCTGAAATTTAACAAATGTCATCCTTGACTCAGGTGGACAATCCTTGAACACAATAAAAGCATTAAAAAACGCCAAATGAAATAAATGTAGGGCCAACTTTTTATACCACACGTAAAACTTACGAAGAGCAGTGTAAGGTTCCAACCTCTGATCTACTCTATCAACACCACCCATGTGCCTATTGTAGTCCAAAATGCACGCAGGTTTGCGCACTTCCGCAACCTGACCCCAAACAGTCACAGGGGAAGTACTCTCATCATGGTTGGTAGATAGCTGGTACACATCCCTCATGTCTGAAGATTTCAGAGCTAGCAGCTCAGTATTCCGCAAGGCACTGCACTGTCCCCTCTCAAGTTTTTTACAGACAAGCTCCCTTGGATAGCCTTTCCGGTTAGACCGGATTGTGCCACAAGCAAAAGTGTTTACTCTAAACAACTCGTTGAATAACTGCACTCCAGTGTAGAAATTATCTACGTACAAATGGTGACCTTTGTTAAACAGTCGTCTACTAAGTTCCCACACAATATTTTCGCTAACTCCAAAAGTGGCCAGACAACCAGGAGGGTCAATACTGGAATCCCTACCAGTGTAGACCCGGAAATTATACACATATCCTGTACTGCTTTCTGACAGCATATACAATTTAATCCCATACCATGCCCTCTTACTAGGAATGTCCTGCTTAAAAACTAAACGCCCCTTGAAAAGGACCAAAGACTTGTCCACACTTTTCTCTTTGCCTGGAACATAGACCTCTGAAAACCGATCTACAAAATGATCAAGGACAGGCCTAATCTTAAAAAGACGGTCACAATCAGGGTGATCTCGTGGCAAGGCTAAAGCATTGTCTACAAAATGCAGCATACGAAGAAGAAAAAAATAGCGATTACGTGTCATAGTTGCAGGAAATATAGCCATTGTCATCAAGGGACTAGTAGACCAATAAGAAGCCAGTGATGGCTTCCTGATCAACCCCATCAAAAAAGTCAAACCTAAACACTTTTTCATCTCTTCCAGATATGTGGGAACCCACTGAGTAGCTCTAGACTGAGGCCTAAGTCTGGCAGCGTTGTCCCTCAAATATTGCTCTGCATACAAATTAGTCTGGTCCACAATCTCTTCCAAAAATACATCGTCTGTAAACAAGTGAAAGAAATGGACAGGCAAAAGCTTTCCGTATTGACTCTACACCCTGGGAGACCAGTAAATGTAGGTAACTGTGGCTGCTCCATGTTTGGGGCAATCTAGGTGTCAGGTCTTCTAATGGGAAACCCTTCAGCCCAAGGCTGCTGCACTTTTGGCACATCAATGTCCTCCTCTAAAACAGGCCCTTCATCTGCAATGAGAGTAGCTTCCTCATCAGAAGAATACTCTCGGACAGAAAACTCACTGCCAGAATCTCTCACTTCCTCCTCTGCCTCAGATGCAGAGTCAGTCTTGTAATCATCGTCTGAAGACGACTCAAAGAGCATGCCAACAACCTGCAGAGTGGTCACTCTGCGGCTAGCCATGATCCTCACTAACAACAAATGGATTGCCAACAACTAGCACTAAAATAAGTAATAAACAAAGTGTAGCTTTATCACAAAGGGTTATGTACTAAAACACTATACCACTCACTTGCCTGAAAAAGCTACTCACCAGCAACTACTCTGCACAGACACAGCAATCACCAATGATATCCCACTAAAAAGAAAAAAGAAAAAAGCAAATTAGACATATGACAACACAAATATCATTGTGCTCAAATCTAAGGACAATTTCACACACAATACTGCATTTAGTACACCACCTACAAACATGTCATTCATGCATGTCAACAGTACTCCTTTGGAGTAAATTGCTTTCACTTACCTAAAACATGCAACTATGCAAACCGCAGGACAACTACAGCAAAAACCGCAAGGATCCACAGCAAAGGAAGCAAAAGCTTTGAACTAGAACAAAAAGAATAAATAAACTGTTATAATCACAAATACAAATATTTCGCCAGTTGACAAACACCCCGCCACCAAGAACTTAGAAATTGTCCCTGGTGCCTAAGTGGCTTCTGCCCTACTAGGAGGCAGATGGGCCTAAAAAAAAATAGGCTGATTTGCCCCCAAGTGGGGCAGAAATGGGCAACAGCTCTGTAACCTGTTTGGGGGGCGGCCCTTGCCAAAGGGGGCGAATGGGGGTGCCACCAGCACACAAAAAAGAAAGGGAACCAAAAAAAAAATCTCTGACATCTTGGTGCCTTCTGCCCCCCTTGGGTGCAGATGGGCCTAACAAAAATAGGCTGATCTACCTCCAAGGTGGACAGAAATGGCCATCACTAATGAGCCCCCTTTGGGGGGGGGCGACCCTTGCCAAAGGTGCCGCCACCCCACACACACAAAACACACACACACATGATCCCTGGTGTCTAAGTGAATTCTGCCCCCCTTGGGTGCAGATGGGCGTAAAAAAATATGCCGATCCGCCCCCAAGGGGGGCAGAAATGGCCAACAGCTCTGTGCCCCCTTTAGCGGGCGACCCTTGCCAAAGGGGGCACCCCCCAGCACAAAACAATAAAAGGGGAACAACAACAAAAATCCCTGGCGTATTGGTGGTTTCTGCCCTCCTTGGGGCAGATGGGCCTACAAAAATAGGCCCATCTGCCCCCAAGGGGGGGCAGAGATAGCCAATACGAAATTTCCCCACTTTGGGGAGGCAACCCTTGCCCAAGGGGTGCCCCCAAACACACAAAACACACACCACACAATCCCTGGCGCCTAGTGGGTTTCGACCCCCCAGGGGCCAGATCATCCAAAAACATGGCCGATCTAGCCCCGGGGGGGCCGAAACATATAAAAAATTATTGCCCCCAGGGCAGCGACCCTTGCCTAAGGGGTCGCTGCCCAAAAACATAAAGAAAAGAAAATCCCTGGTGTCTAGTGGTTTTTGCCCCCCCCCCCCCCCCCCGGGGGTAGATCGGCCGAAAAATCGACGATCTGCCCCTGGGGGGGCAAAATAGGATAAAAAAAATAGCCCCTCATAGGATCGACCCTTGCCCAAGGGGTCACTCCCAAAATAATTGTGAAAAACGAAATCCCTGGTGCCTGATGTTTTTCGCCCCCCGGGGGCAGATCAGCTGAAAAATCGGCCGATCTGCCCCCAGGGGGGGTCAAAATACGGAATAAAATAGCCCCCCATGGGAGCGACCCTTGCCCAAGGGGTCGCTCCCAAAATCTAATAAATAAACAAATCCCTGGTGGCTAGTGGGGATTCCTGATCCACGATCAGGAATCCACTGAAAACACGCACAGGGGGAAAGGAAAAACCCTTTCCTTTCCCCCGTGTCTGTTTTCACAACCCCCAAAGAGGGAAGGACTTACCTGCAAGTCCTCTTCCCTTGACGCGCTGGAAGCAAATGGCTTCCAGCGCGTCCCTCTGCAATATTGGATCAAGTCGCTCCCAAAATACATATGTAAAATGAAATCCCTGGTGTCTAATGGTTTTCGCCCCCCCCCCACCCCCCAAGGGCAGATCGGCCGAAAAATCAGCCGATCTGCCCCGGGGGGGGCGAAATAGGATAAAAAAATAGTCCCCCATGGGAGCGACCCTTGTCCAAGGGGTCACTCCCAAAATAATTGTGAAAAACGAAATCCCTGGTGCCTGATGTTTTTCGCCCCCCGGGGGCAGATCAGCTGAAAAATCGGCCGATCTGCCCCCAGGGGGGGTCAAAATACGGAATAAAATAGCCCCCCATGGGAGCGACCCTTGCCCAAGGGGTCGCTCCCAAAATCTAATAAATAAACAAATCCCTGGTGGCTAGTGGGGATTCCTGATCCACGATCAGGAATCCACTGAAAACAGGCACAGGGGGAAAGGAAAAACCCTTTCCTTTCCCCCGTGTCTGTTTTCACAACCCCCAAAGAGGGAAGGACTTACCTGCAAGTCCTCTTCCCTTGGCTTCCAGCGCGTCCCTCTGCAATATTGGATGACGTCGGCACGCTGTGAGTGCGCTGACGTCATCGGATTGCCAAGGGGGGTGGAAGGGGAAGGGATTCCCCTTCCATCCACGACTGGGGGTTGTGTGAGGGGGACCCATGGGCGGACCGCCAGCGCTCCCCGTGTCCTGGGTGCTGGACAAGGTGATCTCGTCCAAGGCACCCGGTAACCGGTGCCTTGGACGAGATCACCTCGTCCAAGGCACCCAACAGGTTAAACGTCCCAAACTACAAAAATTCACCTGTTAAAGTTATAGTTATCTAAAGTAACTATAACTTGTGCCCTAAGGTAACTATAACTCACACCCTCGCTGTGCACTGCAAATTACCCCACAGAATACAGCACTCATGGCATCTTTATTTCCATCATTGATAATGTCACTGAAACATCTGCAGTAAAAGTATTGCTCAGGTAACTGTGCTTGGAGGGGGTATGAGTTATAGTTACCTTAGGGTCATGGATCCTCTGCAGATTCAACAGATTTCATTCTGAGAGCTGACTGGCTGCCAGCACTTCAACCAGGAAGTGCTGGCAGCAGTCTTGGGACTAGGACTCAGCTGAGTACCAAAACAAAAGTTTTAAATAAAAACAAATAGAAGAGGGCAGGGTAGGATGACCCTGGCCCCCTAGGCCTGGTGGTGGCGTCCCACGTGGACCTTAAGACACAAGTTATAGTTACTTGAATTAACTCTAACCATAACAGCTGAATTTCTATGGTTTTGTGCATGTAAATTCTGATCCTAACTATAATGTCCCTGTAACGATCAATGGTATAGACAGAAACAAAGAGTGGCGATGGGAGCCAGATTCTCCCTTTCTTATGCCAATCTTTTCATGGGATGGTTTGGGGAGAGGTGGGTCTGGGGAGCTGGTGCCAGAGAGTTGCAAGACTTTATTCTATACTGGGGGAGATTCATTGATGATTGGTTCATGATTTGGACAGGCAAACAGCACAACTTGTTGAATTTTGTGAATATTTAAATAATAACAATGTGAATATTAGGTTTACCTACATATATAGTAAACACAAAATAGAATTTCTAGATGTAGAACTCTTTATTAATGAGGATCAGATTCACTGCAGACTATTTAGAAAACCAACTTTGTGCAATGCAATATTACATGATTCCAGTGCCCACCCAAAACACCAAATACAAGTAATTCCATTTGGGGAGTTTGTGAGGGCAAAACGCAATTGTAGCAGGGATGAGGATTTTGAGAAATGTTTACACAACATGATTGTCCGCTTTGAACAAAGAGGCTATAACAGGATTATTATCAAGGCTGCACAAGAAAGGATCAAGAAAATCAAGAGAACAGAGACTTTATTACCACGCCGGAAATCTCGAGAGGAAGATACCAATAAGGTATGATTGATTACAGACTTTTATGATAGTGCATTTATCGTGAAAAAGATGATGAAACGACACTGGAACATTCTGAAACAGGATAATATTTTGAACAATTTTACATCGTCAGGTCCGCTAATTACATATAGAAAAGGAAGATCCTTGAAGAATCTATTGTGTCGGACCTACCCAAGACCCAATATCAAAGAAAATTGGCTCATAGCAAAGAATTTAGGGCCAGATGTAGGAAGACGGCAAATTGCGACTTGCAATTTGCGAGTCCGAGCGACTCGCAAATTGCAACTCGCAATTTGCTATGCAGAACGGTGTCTCAGACACCGTCTGCGAGTCGCTATGGGGTCGCAAAGACTCACCTCATTAATATTAATGAGGTGGGTCGCAATTTGCGCCCCCATAGCGACGCTGGGCACTCACGGGGATGGAGGCCTGCTGGGAACAGCAGACCTCCATGTCCGTGACTGCTTTTAAATAAAGCAGTTTTTTTTTGTCCAAGTGTAGCCCGTTTTCCTTAAAGGAAAACGAGCTGCACTTAGAAAAAAAAAACGAAACCTTTAGCTTCGGATTTTTTCAGGGCAGGTAGTGGTCCCTTGGACCACTGCCTGCTCTGAAAAAATATTTTTGGGTCCACTCACAAAGGGGAAGGGGTCCCATGGAGACACCTTCCAGTTTGCGAGTGCGTTACCATCCACTTCAAGTGGATGGTAACTGCGACTCCATTTGCGACCGCGTACGCGGTCGCAAATGGAATTGCATACCACTGCGACTCGCAAATAGGAAGGGAACACCCCTTCCTATTTGCGAGTCGGAAATGCATTTTGCGAGTCGGTTCCGACTCGCAAAATGCATTTCTGCATAGCAAACACACGTTTGCGACTTGCAAACGGCGATTTTCGCCATTTGCAACTCGCAAACAGTTTGCTACATCTGGCCCTTAGACTTCTACAATTGTGGCCATTGTGGTGTTTGCAAATGGGCTTGTGATGGCATAACGGAGTATGTTGACTTCAGTGGAAATGTTTATCAATTAAGATCACACATGACCTGTGACACTAAGTACGTAATTTATATTATTAAATGCAAATGTGCATGTATCTATGTTTGTAGCACAATACGTCCATTGAGAGTAAGCATTAGTGAACATCTGAGGGCATTTAAATGGATGGATTAGAGATATCCGATTGTACAACATATACTGTCTTGCATTGATCAAAATACCCATGCAAAAATAAAATTCTTTGGTTTAGAACATATTCCTATGGGCCCCAGGGGTGGCAACAGGGAACTACAGCCGAGACGTAAGGAATCACTATGGATTATGAAATTACAAGCGGTGGAGGTGGGTTTGAACACAGACCATGAGCTGGAATACTTTTTGGGAACACAAATGCAGATTTTAAGAAAATTCCATACATTAGATTAATTAGCAAATGAGCACACATCATTTCTAAATATACATTAGTAGAATTTGTAGCTTACAATTTATAGTTATGTACAAGTAATATTTTAGATGAAGTCGATCAACATCCGCGGGCATTAGTTAGTGGAGTAATAGGTATATAAAGTAGTAAAAACATTTAATAAGTTTACTACTGTCCTTTTGATAATATTTATATACTCAATAAATTACATTGAATTAATTTTTCTGGTAACATGATCTGGAATTGGTAATGGATTAACACATAGGTATGATAGTATGAACTCAAATGGTTTGTAAATTCCTCATTCAGCGTTAATGTCCAAAAACTACTGAATATTGTTAGTTGCCTTATCTGAATGACAGATCTGTTGATCTAGGATTCCATTTGAGGCTAGAGTTATAGTATTTATGTATGAGCGAGATAGACAGTTTCAGTATACAGAAAGAAGACACAGCATTTTAGTACTCGTTCTATTACTATGCATGGGTGCATAGACACAGAAATTGAAGTAGGGCATGGTAAAATGGGATACTGGAACATGTGCGCAACACGTAGACGCTGGTATTTAGCTTCGGGTGCTTATTGCGCCATACAGCAAAAACTACTGACCAGAGTTGCACCAAATTCAGCAGAAAGCTAGATCTTAGTCTGCAGACTTTTTGTGATTTGGTACATTCCTGTTCAGTAGTTTGTGTGAAATTAAGGCTAAAAAATAATTATATATTTTGGCAGTTGGGCTTGTGAGAGTGTCTGAGACTCTTGCAGACATGCCAGTTTAATAATAGAGCATTCTGACTGGCACAGGGAGCTTTATTTCCCTGGGGCCATCTCTCTTCTACAGGAGTCAGACTCCTGCAAAGCGAGCACTTTGATTGAATGCCAGAAACATGAGAAAAATGCTCTGCCAGTCATTACAGGACTTAGGGACATAGGCCCCTGTTCTTGAAGCTCTGTAAAAAAAAAAAAAAAAAAAAGGCATATGGGGACCGGGTAGGGATACCGTGACCCACTAGACCTTGGGGGGACTCAGAGGGACCCAGACAAAAAAAAGAGCATATTTGCTGCAACGCCACAAGACTCCTGCGGGATTGAGAGACAAAAAGCCAGAATGATGGCCTGGCAATTTTTTTTTAAATATAAGCCCGTGGAGCCTACCCCATGGCCCAAAACTATATTTAGAGTGAGGGGGATGCACAAAACCCCACCCAATAGGGGCCCAGGGTAACCTACCACCAGGCCTGTTCTTATTATTTGTGTTGGGCACACGGCCCCCCTTCCCAAGGCTGAAAAGGCCCTGGGGAGCCCACCCCTAGGGTCCCCATACATTCTTATGAGCTACTAATGGCCCCAAAAGCCCTCAATGATGTAATTTGAGATGTCATCATTGATATCATAAATGTTGTCATCAAACTTCATGAGTGATGTCATATGTGAGACTGTAAGCAGTAAATGGTAGAGACTCAATTTATCGTTAGTACTGCTAACTATAACTGGTGAATTTCTGTGGTTTCTTTTAGTTTAGAATGTACATTTTGATACTGACATTTCAACTATAACATTACTTTAACCTTTGTTTTTTTCAATATATATACATATTTATTGTTAGAAATGGGGTTTCTGGTTGGCTAGAGTATGCACCTAAGCCAAACAGAACCCACCCACTCTAGTAAGGGTGAGGGAGTTACACACCCAAGATAACCCCTACTCACCCACTTGGTAGCTTGGCACTAGCAGTCAGGCCTATCCGAGAGGCAATGTGTAACGCGATTGCACAACACACACAACACCCGTGACGCACTATCCCCACCACAAAGGAAACACAGCACCAAGTTATATAAAAATAAACTGTATGGTGCACAATATTATTAGCCCAAACACAACGTGTCAGTAACACCCTGCTACCCAAGCAGTTGTCAAAACATTACACAGTACTGTTACTCTGTATAAATCAGCAGTAGTCTCACATAACACACAGGTTATTCATTATTCTGCAACATAAGCAGTGGTCAGGAGTCACATTACCACAGTAATGCACATGTCATAAGATTCTCATAAATGCTCATACCAGGAACATTAGGAAATACATGGCAAGTCATAAAAACATATTAGCCTAGAATGCCCATAAGAGGAACATTAGCAAATATATAGCAAATTATACAAAACAGGTTAGCATCACATTCCCAGAGGATTCATAAAGAGCATGTGGCCATTCACAGTACCTGTTTTTATGATGAAGGCACCTCCAGTGCCATGAAGAAAAATGGGAGCTGTTTTATGGTTGGGGGTGGGGGTGCCACGCACCTCCTCTGATTTTTCACAGGGGCCCTTCCTGGGGACTATGCCCAAACCGAGCGCCACCATCTCTGCTGGCCTCCCCGGGACCATGACTGGCCCTCCTGGGGGAGAGAAGCAGACCCTGCGATCCGGGGGGGGGCCTCCGATGAGGCTTCTGAGTCGCCCACGAGTCCTCCTTATCCAGTGGGGGGCCAGCAACAACAGGGCACCCCTAGCACAACAGGGAAAGGGCCTGATAGCAACAAGCCCTCAGGCTATGAAAATCAGTTCCTTCCCGGCTTCAGGTACCTTGATTATGGTCAGGGGCGGGAGTCTGGCAGACGGCCTCTCAAGGAAGGGGAATCCTAATCTTCTCCACTGGTGGAGAAGGAGGGGGTGCACCACGAGCTCTCCTGAGCCCGGCGCCTCACTCCACAGCACGCCTCCACCTGATCCTGGTCACAGGTCAGCACAGCAGCAGCAGTCCAAGGCGGTGCCTGGTGAGTCCCTCCAACAGCATTCTGTGTCCAGTTACAAGCAGCTTCCAGTGTCCAGAGTGTCTCTAATTGTGGGGAAAAATCCTTTGTACTCATACTCAGTTTTGCCAAGGTTTAACCAAGAGGGGGAGAGGAGGTTCCAACCAGTTCCAACTGGTTCTGGGAGTGTCCGCTCTCTCCTCCAGCACAGGCTCCGAACATCAGTTGGGGTAAACCGGCCCTTTGTGTGAGGCCAGCCTTTACAGATGCAAGTGTGCCCCGCATCCCCTTCTCTCAGCCCAGGAAGACTATTCAAAATGTAGATGCACCTCTGTGACACCTCCACCCTCCCTGTGTATAGGCTGTCTGAAAAGTATGCACAAAGCCCAGCTGTCACTCTGCCCAGGTGTGGATTGAAGTCAAGCTGCAAAACACCAGTCATAAGCACAGAGAAATGCTCACTTTCTAGAAGTGGCATTTCTACAATGGTTATAAAAAAATCCACCTACACCAATAAGTAGGATTTCTCACTATCATTCCAAACATGCTAAACATGCCAACGCTATTCCTCATAGTTCAGAAGATACCACTTAGACATATGTCAGGGTATTTTCAATGCAATCCTATGAGAGGAGCAGCGCTCACAGTAGTGAGAACTAAATAGGCTGTTTGTCACTACTAGGACATGTAATACATAAATGCATATATCCAAACTTTTACATACACAACACCCTGCCCATAGGGTTATCTAAGGCCTACCTTAGAGGTAGTTTGATTTGCCCAGTCAGTGTGGCAGTCAACTGCACATGCAGGCTCTGCAGTGGCAGGCCTGAGACAAGCTTGAAAGGCTACTCCTGTGGGTGGCGTAATCGGCACTGCAGGCTCACTAGTAGCATTTATTTGAGTGGTTTTGCAGCTTGACTCCTATCCACATCTGGGGCAGAGTGACAGCTCCACTTGGTGCATACTCTCCAGACATCCATCACATAGGAGGAGCTGGGTGTGACAGAAGAGGCATCTGCATACTGATAGTCTTCCTGGGCAGGGGAGAGGTTGGGTCGTTCACACCTTATATGCAAATACGCTGTGTCCAGCACTCACGCAATGGACTTATTACCTTTCACTGATATCTGGAGACAGGGCTGGGTTGAAAGAGTGTTGTGCTTGACTTGAAAAGGCCACTTTGAAGTTACTCCCTGAACAAAGGCATTTTTGAGGATAAGAAGAAGGGCTCCTGCCCCCTGATTGGAGACCACTTTTGAAACTGGGACCGAACCTCTGCCAGATGGACTGCTGGATTGCACAAACACTCATTTGGGCTGCTCTTCTCTTGTTGAGTGCTGGACTTGGTGGTTCCTGGAGCACATGGTGAGCCCTGCCCATTATTGTACTCTGCCTCCACAGCACGATCCAAGCGCTTTTCATTCCCAGATGGGGGTGGGCCATTGCGGATGCCCTTTCACAGGGCTTTGTTCATCCCAATGGGGCACAAGCAGGCACCCCCTTCAGTTTTGGCAGCCAGAGGCAGTGACACTGTGCTCCTGGGCACCTTAAGCAAATTGTCAGGTGCAGGCACAGGAGCATAAGGAGCTCTCCAGTTTGGAGGAGTTTCCCATGTGTGCCGGAGGTGGGTGCGTCACCCCTCACAGCAGGAGGAAGCACTCCGAAGGGGCAAAGGAGGACCTTATTCTGCGTACTGTGGCTGCTCCATTCTCGCGAATAGCCACCCGAACCACGTTGCATGTGGGGAGATCAGGAAGAGTCTCCCCGCCAGTACTCACGGGGTGAAGGTGCTCCCGCCCCCCTCTTTTATTACCTGCTACAGGGGCATTCAGGTACAGCTAGCGGGACGGGAGGGAATCCTCAACAGAGGTCCTGTCCCAGTTAAGCCTCTTTTTACTGCATTCATCATAGTAGGAGTGCCAGAGCCCCTGTGTCCGAATTGTGGGATTTGTTACTACCCCCTACAGTGTAAAGAAAGCACAGACACTCCAGGACCTTTGCGTAGAAGGTGTTTCTGGGGGATTGCTGTACAGGTTGCAGTTCCCAAGTGTATTCTTGTCCCTTAATGCTGTTGCGAAATCGCCCTCGCCTGATGTGATTCTAGCTGTCGTTTTCACTCAGGATCTGCATTACTTGCATAGGGAGGGAGTGTTTAGGATACGGGCAACCAAGATACTTTCTCTAGTTGTATTACTGTAAAGTGATAACATGTTTCATTTGACATGCACAATGTGGGAGTATTTCTGAGTGGTTGCACTGTGATGGTTTTGGCAAGTGCCTGTTTGGTACAGTGTTACTGGTTTATGTTGTTTTTGGACTAATGTTTTATGTGCAATACAGTTTATTTTTGCATAACTTATTGTGGAGTCTCTTTTGTAACATATTTATTGTGGCACTGAGTTGTGTGTGTTGTGCTAACGCTTTACACTTTGTCTCTGAGGATAAGCCTGACTGCTCTGTGCCAAGCTACTGGGGGTGAGCACAGGTTATCTTTGGTGTGTAACTTACTCGCCCTGACTAGAGTGGTGAGTTCTGCCTGGCTGAGGTGCATACCCTAGCCAACCAGAAACCCCATTTCTAACAGTTTTTCTGTGATAATGTGAATCATCCTTTATATATTTTGGACATTTGTAACACAATTCTATCTATCCTTGACACAACAGGGTTGGAAATCACTACCCTTTTTTGGACATTCCTGGTGTTTGAAGTTGATGATACAAGTGCATGAAGGGCAGACTCCTTGTTGCGGAGCGGTGGAGGTGAGGCGGCATCAGTGTGAAACGTTGGATCCATGCACTTCTGGGGGAGCTGAAGTCTGGCGGTCACGATGAGGTGCGATGACTTCCATGGAGTCTCAGACTTCAGTGATGCTGCAACAGCGTCGGGCCTGCGTGGTTTTCGCAGTCCAGCGAGGACCACGGCTTCGGTTGCAGGAGGCGTCATGGGATCCGGTAGCGTTTCGGTCCAGAGTCATCCAAAGTTGACTTACTTAGTTTTTCTTGGTGTTTCCACCAGCTTCTCCTTTCAAGGGTCCAGGGACTGAATTAGACACCACTTGGCAGGGCAGGAGTCTCAGCAGAGAGTCCAGGTGCTGCAGGGGACGTCTTTGATGGCCCATAGAATTCAGAACAGGGGGCAAGTTCAATCCAGGCCCTTCAAGATTCTTCTCAAGCACGAATATACCACAAAATCCAGTCTTTCTCACCTTTTACAGGGAGAAGCAGCAACTGCAGGATATCCCAACAGAGCACCGTCACAGGCAGCGGCAGCACTTCTCCTCAGCTCTTCATCTCTTCTCCTTGGCAGAGGTTCCTCTTGAATCCAGAAGAGATCTTGAAGAAACCTAAAGTATGGGGTTTTGGGCCCAATACATATACCCCTTTCTACCTTTGAAGTTGAACTTCAGAGAAAAGTCTCTGTTGTTTACAGGATCCTGCCTTGCCCAGGCCTGGCTCCAGACACAAACCAGGGTGTTGGAGACTGCATTGTGTGAGGGGAGCCACAGCCCATTCAGGTGTAAGTGACCACTCCTCTCTCCACTCTAGCCCAGATGGTTCATCCGGATTTGCAGGCTACACCACAGCTCCCTTTGTGTCACTGTCTACAGGAGATTCACAAACAGCCCAACTGCCAGTCTGACCCAGACTGGGAATCCACAAACAGGCAGATTCACAGAATGGTGTAAGCAAGTAAATGCCCACTTTCTAAAAGTGGCATTTTCAAACTAACAATCTAAAAAACAACTTCACTAAAAGATGTATTTTTTAATTGTTAATTCAGAGACCCCAAACTCCACATTTCCCTCTGCTCTCAAAGGGAAACCACACTTTAAGAATATTTAAAGGCAGCACCCATGTTAACGCATGAGAGAGATAGGCCTTGCAAGAGTGAAAAGCAAATTTGGTAGTATTTCACTCTTAGGACATGTAAAACAGACAAGTACATGTCCTGCCTGTAACATACACTGCATCCTGCCCATGGGGCTACCTAGGGCCTTCCTTAAGGGTGCCTTACATGTACAAAAAGGGAAGGTTTCGGTCTGGCAAGTGGGTACGCTTGCGAGGTCGAATTGGCAGTTTTAAAAACTGCACACACAGACACTGCAGTGTCAGGTCTGAGCCATGTTTACAGGGCTACACAGGTGGGTGGCACAATCAGTGCTGCAGGCCCAATAGTAGCACTTGATTTAAAGGCCCTAGGCACCCCAGTGCACTTTACTAGGGACTTACTAGTAAATAAAATGTGCCAATTATGGAAAAGCCAATTCCACCTACAATTTCACATAGGGAGCAATTGCACTTTAGCACTGGTCAGCAGCAGTTAAGGGCCCAGAGTAACAAACACAGCAAAAACAGAGTCCAGCACACAGCAACAACCTGGGAAGTAGAGGCAAAAAGTTAGGGGAGACCACGCCCAGGATGCCAGGTTTAACAGTTGTATGCTGTCATTGTCTCTGCATTCAAAATGCTGAAGTGCACGGTACGAGCATAAGGTGTAGAAAGCAGGCTAACTAATTTGAATGGTGCAGTTAATACATATGTGTTCAAGTTCCGTGATCCTCTTGAACCCCATATGTTTCTTAAAACTTGTGCTATAGCTCCAGAGAGGAATATTTTTCATTCTCTGATGTGTGTACTGTTCATAAGTATGACCGCTGAACTACAGCTTTAAATAGAGATGTCTTTGTGTGTTCTGTCCTGCAGGATGAATAAATAAAAGTAGCAGTAAGCTTCTGTATGTACCCATATTTTGAACACAAAAAATTGCTTAATATTCTGTGTAACAAAACAGCAGTCGGGCATGAGCTGATGACTCTTTGTTCCTTAAAATGCCACGCATATGAAAGGTACTGTTAGACCTGGCATCCTTGGCGTAGTTTCCCCTGTCTTGTTGCCTCTGCTTCCTGTATTTTTGACTGTGTGCTGGATTTTGTTTTGCTGATTTTGGTACTCTGGGCACTTTACCACTGCTGACCAGTGCTGAACTGCATGTGCTCCTTGTGTTAATTGTGATTATGGATGCTCATCCCTGATTGGCATATTTAATTTACTAGTATGTCGCTAGTAAAGTGCACTAGAGGTGCCCAGGACCTATAAATCAAATGTCACTAGTGGGTCTGCAGAACTGATTGTGCCACCCACCTGAGTAACCCTGGAAACATGTCTCAGACCTGCCACTGGAGTGTCTGTATGTGCAGTTTTGCACTGCCAGTTCGACCTGGCAAGTGTACCCACTTCCCAGGTCCAAACCTACCCTTTTAGTACATGTGAGGCAACACTAAAGTAGGCCATAGGTAGCCCCATGGGCAGGGTATTTAAAAGGTAGGACATGTACTAGTGTGTTTTACATGTCCTGATGGTGAAATACCTCCAAAATCATTTTTCTCTATTGCAAGGACTATCTCTCCCATAGGTTAACATGGGGAATTTCCTTGAAATGTCTTTTAAGTGCAGTTGGAATCAGGGGTCTCTGAACTCACAATCTAAAAATACATCTTTTGGTAAAGTTGGTTTCTAGATTTCTTGCTTGCCAGTTATGTGCCTCTGCTTGGCTGCTGAATCCACGTCTGGGTCACACTGACAGTTGGGCTGTTTGTGAATTCACTCTAGACAGTGACACAAAGGGAGCTTAGTTGTGTCCTGCATATCCTGATGAGTATTCCTGGGCTAGAGTGGGAGGGAGGAGCTGACACCTGCACTTGAAAGGGCTGTGCCTGACCTCACACAATACAGTCTCCAACCCCCTAGAGTGTGGCTGGGGCTGGGCAAGGAAGAGGCAGGGTCTTGTGCACTACAAAGATTTTCCTTTGAAGTTTGTCTACTTCAAAAACGGAAACGAGTATATGTAGTGGGCCCAAAACCCCAGATTTTTAGAACACTTCTTGATGAAGAGGAACCTCTGCCAAGGAGACGAGCGGAAGAGCTGTGAGGTGGAGTACTACCCCTTTGCTGTGTGTGTTTGCTGGGTTGGCGTGCAGTTGCTGCTTCTGTCTTAGAGAGGACAGAGATTGAACTTTGCTCTGTATCGTGCTTGTGAAGTTTCTCTAAGGGCTTGGACTGAGCTTGCCTCCTGTTAAGGACTCTCAGGGACATCAAAGACTTCACCTGCCAGCACCCAAGCGCTGTTGCTGAGACCCTCTGACTTGCCAAGTGGTGCCACATCCATTTCTTGGGCCCTTGGAAGGAGAAGCTGACAGAACCTGAGTGAGAATCCTCGCACTGGAGCCGAGCGGCAGAAAAAGAAAAATGTATGCAGCACCCGCCTCGCTGCTATAAAATCGACGCAGTGCCTATGTTGCGTTGCGGCTGCAGAAATCAACACATTGCCAGCTCAGCATGGATTCATCGTTGCTGTACGTCTGGATTTTTCATGCATCTTCCCTGGGCATCAAATCCTCAAACATCACCACACGGACCCAAGGCTGCTTGCCTGGACATTGATGCATCCTTTCCCCGCGTGGAAAGAATTGATGTATCGCTTACCCAGCGAGGAAAGAATCGACATGCGGTCTTACTTGTGAGTAAGGAATTGACGTATCACTTGTTTTTCTGACATCCCTGCTCCAGCTGCTTTATTTTTCATGCATACCAGGTACTTTGTGCTAAAACACTGTAGCCATAGGTTTCTATGGCTTAAGAATCTTGGTACTAGATATTTCTTTTTGTGTATTTTGGATTTTTGTTGTTTTGGTCTTGCTTGATTTAGATAAATATTGGCTATTTTTCTAAACTGGTGTGGAGTCCTTTTGTGGTGTTTTCACTGTGTTACTGTATGTGTTTGTGCAAATACTTTACACACTACGTCTGAGATAAATCTGACTACTTTTGCCAAGCTACCAAGAGGGTGAACAGGGGTTATCTTAGGTGTGCGACTCCCTTACCCAGACAAGAGTGAGGGTCCCTACTTGGACAGGGTGTAAACTGAATGCCAACTAGAGAAGCCATCGCTAAGAGGTACATAATATGCCAGTGTAGACGCTGGGTGAGTCTCACGGTCTGTTGTTGGAGGGTATGCAGAAATCCAGTGTTCTGACTTTAGGCCTCATGGCACAGTAAGATATGCAGGAACGCTTTAAATTATTTGGCATGTTATAAAAAAAACTGTGACAATCATGGTATAAGAGGGCTGGTTATAACCTTAATAGGCTTTTTATTGATAGGATAGTGATGTGTGATAAAGCATACTTGGGGCTTAGTTAATCTTTGCCCTAATTTGCATAATTGGTGCTGTTATTATTGGTTATAATAATTCAAATGCACATTATTTGTAGAAGAACAATGTAAAAAAAAAAATCATGCAGTATAAAATATTAACCGTTTTATGAGTATACTGATTTCAGGGCACATGGTGGAGCTCTAATTAAATACCTGCAAATGAGAGAATTAGGCTACAGAAATCTACTGGGCATGGGGGCCTCTTCACTTTTTTTTTAGGCTGGGGCTGGTTACACAACATCTCAATGTGTGACAGAGGTACGTGTGATTACTTCATAAGACTGACATTCTGGTGACTGCCAACCAAACTCCTATCTCCTACATTGAAAAGCTTGTATGTCTGGAGAACAATTGATTTTTTCATGAAAATGCTATGTGATGCTGGTGATGGTGATGCAGATAAGGGCTGCACAGGCTGGAATACAGGGAAATGGAGTTCCGCAGATGATACAACAACAACCGCAAATGAATGGTGTGTTTCAGGCACAACCAAGAGGCAGAGGTTGAGGGTTTGTGAACCGCGGTTTTGATAAGAATAATGTTGTTGTCCAAAATGATGTTCAAGGGGTGAAAAAGATGTCACCATGTCACGCGTGCGGGGGCGTGGGACATTGGAAACGGGAATGTCCGAATATGGTGCAGGATGGTGCAGTTCAGCAAAGCACAAACGTTGGTACATTGCAAAATTTACGAGGTCCAAAAATGAGACATCAAAACCCGAATTTTCAGAATAAATTGGTACAAATGCAAGGGGTACAGCCCATGCAGCAGATGCAAATGCTGCGTTTCCAGTCAATACAAATGCAACCAGTGCAACAGCAGATTCCCATGGTGCCTAGACAGCAAATGCAATTACCAATGGCTCCGATGGGACAGCAACAGGTGATGCTTCCTCAGCAGGTCACAGGTCAGGTAACAAATCAAAATAACACTGTACAACAGTTCCCATTACGAGGTGAAAGTGGCATGAATGAGGCTTGGTCAGATGATAGCTCAGACAGTGAAGAGTGCAGGCTTGCAGCATCCCTAGAGGTGGCTCAGAGAGGCCCATATGTAGAGGGAAAGGTGATGGCCTATAAGGTTTAATTTTTGGTTGACACAGGAGCTACACGCTCTACAGTTCGAAGTGCAGAAGTCCCAAGGTTACCTCTCTCAGGACGTACTATACGAGTGGTTGGAGTGGCAAATCAGTATTTGACTAACCCAATTACTGATCCAGTGCAAGTTGAAATTGGCAACTTCAAGGACTACATAAATTTGTAGTATGTGATTCAAGTCCAGTATCCCTATTGGGAAGGGACTTACTTTGTAAGACAAAATGTTCGATTACCTGTTCCAATGATGGAATCAAAGTACAGACAAATAGTGACGATGAGGGAGATGAAAGTCAATTTATAGAGGAAGAAGCAGGGACAAATGAAGACTACCCTTTGATTACTCTATACCCGATGCATACTTTGATTGACCTACCTGTCGAGTTGCAAGGAACAGTGACAGAGAAAGTGTGGGATTTGACCGGAAAGGAAGTAGGATTAATAAAAGGAGTAGAACCAGTCAAAGTTCAGATCAAACCAAATGCAGTGTTCCCACAAGTGTCACAGTATCACATGACCCAAGATGTCCTCATTGAGGTGTCACAAATAATTGCAGATTTTCTCAGACAGGGAGTTCTAAAAGAAGTCTTGAGCAGTCCATGTAAATCTCCTATAATGGGTTTAAAGAAGCCCTGTGGAAAGGTTCGAATTGTGCAGGATTTGAGGAAAATAAATGAAATTGTGATAAAGTGCTGCCCTGTGGTACCTAACCCAGCAGTAATAATGTTCCAGGTTCCCTGTGATGCTGAATGGTTTACCGTAGTAGACCTATCACAAGCCTTTTTCTCGATACCTCTCCATGAGGACAGCCAATTTTTGTTCAGTTTCAAATTCCTGGATAAGGTGTACAGTTGGTGCAGAATTCCTCACGGGGTTCTCAGAGTCATCATCCATCTTCAATCAGATACTGAAAAAGGATTTGGAACCTCTTGTGCTGCCTTTTAATTCAACTATTGTGCAGTACATCGACGATTTACTAATTGCATCCAAAACCAGAGACAGTTGTAAATACGACACCATTGCATTACTGAATCATCTGGGAAAGAATGGACACAAGTTGTCGCCCAGAAAGTTACAATATTGTCAGAAAGAAGTAAAATACTTGGGACATTTGATTGAGAAAGGGTCCAGAAGAATATCAAAGGAAAGGATAACAGCTGTTTTGCAGATGAATCCTCCAACAACGAAAAGAGATGTCAGGATCTTTTTGGGAATGGTGGGCTACTGTCGACAGTGGATACCAAACATCTCAATCATCTCAAAGCCGTTAATAAAACTGACAGGAAAGGAAGTCAAAGATGAGCCATATACTATAACTTTGTCAAAAGAGGAGCTTGAGTCATTCGTAGAATTAAAAGAATGCATGTGCAGGGCACCAGCATTGGGAATGCCAGACTACGAAAAACCTTTTCTGTTGTTTTGTCATGAACGTGATTCTTGTTCTTTGTCTGTCTTAACACAGGTCCACGGAGATGCAAATCGCCCTGTAGCATATTTTTCAGCTACTTTGGACCCTGTCGCAGCAGCCTTACCGGGTTGTTTGCGTGCAGTCGCAGCAGTTGGTCAGAGCCTTTTACAATGTGAAGGCATAGTCATGGGATACCCTGTGACAGTAATGGTTCCACATTCAGTTGAAATTCTCTTGACACGAACTAAGACACAACACATGACAAATGCACGACTCACTAGGTATGAGACGACCATACTGGGGTCACCAAATGTTACTCTTAAAAGATGCACTGTGCTGAACCCGGCAACTTTACTTCCTAATGAAAGTGCTGGAATCAAAGATGGGAAAGAATTTGAACATGATTGTCTTGAGGTGACCGAATTGTGCACCAAACCTCGCCCAGACATACAGGATACCCAGTTAAAAGAAAACGATTGCATTATGTTTGTTGATGGGTCTGTCTAAGAGATTCTGCAGGAACATTGAGAGCTGGTTACGCGGTATGTACCATAACTGGCATCGTCAAAGCCTCCTGGCTCAAGAGAGTGTTTTCTGCACAAGTGGCTGAATTAATTGCTCTTACTAAAGCATGCCACGCAGCTGTAAATTTGAAAGTCACTATCTATACTGACAGCAGATATGGGTTCGGAATTGTGCATGATTCTGGCCAACTTTGGTCACAGAGGGGTTTTATGACCTCCTCTGGTTCTCCTGTGAAAAACGGTGAACAAATAAGAGATTTATTGCATGCGATTCAGTTACCTCAAGAAATTGCCGTGGTAAAGTGCAGTGCTCACATCAGGTTACAAGATTTTGTGTCTATGGGAAACGGCTAAGCAGATCAAGTCGCAAGATTTTGTGCATTGAACTGTATATCGTTTAAGGAACAATGGGAATTGTTACCACAATCTGAAAATGACACACATTTAAATATGGCATTACGAGTGGTTGACACCTTAGATGAACTGAAAACATTACAAGGTCGTGCGAGCAAAGAGGAGCAACGCTCTTGGCAAAGAATGCAATGTGTACAAAGAGCTGATGACTTATGGGTTTCAGAGGAGGGAAAATTGGTCTTGCCAAATAGCCTTTTGTCACAGTTTGCCCGGCTATATGATGGGCAGGCACATCTAGGAAGGGATGCCATGATCAGGTCCTTTAAGATTGATTGGTTCAATTCAAAATTCAGACATGCTGCAGAAATCACTTGCCACAGGTGTGTCATCTGTCAACAGATGAATGCTGGAAAAGGAAGTGTGGTAACTTTGAGCCACATTGGGAGAGCTGGAGGTCCATTCAACAAAATGCAAATGGATTTTATCGAAATGCCTGTTTGTGGAGGATTGAAGTACGTGTTGGTGATTGTGTGTGTTTTCAGTCATTGGATTGAGGCATATCCCACACGTAGGAATGACAGTCTTACAGT
Organism: Pleurodeles waltl; assembly: GCF_031143425.1. NCBI lineage: Eukaryota > Metazoa > Chordata > Amphibia > Caudata > Salamandridae > Pleurodeles > Pleurodeles waltl. The sequence goes on from NC_090445.1 coordinate 1,465,033,208, forward strand.
TGCAAAACTACTACTCAGGGAACTGATACCAAGATTCCGGTTTCCGGTTTCTATAGAATCAGATAGGGGAAGACACTTTGACAATGAGGTGATTAAACTCCTGTGTGCCGCACTCAACATTGAACAAAAGCTGCATTGTAGCTATCGCCCTGAAGCATCAGGACTAGTTGAGCAGATGAATGGTACTCTGAAATCAAGGATGGCAAAAATGTGTGCAGCAACAAACATGAAGTAGCCAGATGCCTTACCTCTAGTACTGATGTCAATGAGAAATACCCCTGACAAGAAAACAGGATTATCTCCCCATGAAATCCTCATGGGCAGAGCAATGAGATTACCAGCAGTACCTGCAAATGCACTAGTGAATATTACAGATGATATGGTGTTGGATTACTGCCAAGGTTTGGCTGATGTGATTCGCTCTTTTTCTCACCAGGTGGAAGCTAACACGTTGCCATCGATTGGCGATCCAGGTCACTCTCTACAAGCCGGTGATTGGGTGGTTGTCAAGAAGCACGTGAGAAAATCGTGTCTAGAACCACGTTGGAAAGGACCGTATCAAGTAATATTGACGACCACCACTGCTGTGAAATGTGCCGGGGTTCCCAACTGGATACATGCCAGTCACACGAAAAAGGTAACGTGTCCTGTTGAAGAGGAACTTGAAGTTTCCGGTACAGCAACTTCAGGAAGAGAAGTCTCAGAGTCAGAAAACAATAAAGAAGGAACTGAGACTACCGGAGAGCCCACTGAGAACAGCCTTGTCCCTCAAGCTATCAATGAGTTCGAGAGAGGTGACAGAGTGCCTATCTCAGTAGAGGCAGCAGGAGAACTAAGCCAAGGAGAGGTTCTCCCAGAAGTAGACGAATATAGGTTAGAATCTGAACCCAACATAGAACCAGAAGAAGAAAGAGAAGGAGAAACTGTAGATACAAATCAAAACGTGTCAGAGTCTCCTGAACCAGTTGCAGGTCCGTCAAGAGAAAACATATCACAAGAGGAGGGTGCTGTCCAACGTCCTGAAGGGAAACACCGAGAAAAGACACATAGAGGCGATAATTGGCCAAACAAGTTGCATCCTAAAATAAGAGAAATATCGAATGACACCATAATAGAAGAGAGTGATACCTCACAAGCAGATGATCTGAGTGAAGGGGAACAACAAGGTGAACGAAGATTAAAGAGGAAAAGAATCGCGAACAGAAGATATACAGGTCCTGAATGGGCGTATGCTACAACATCTGAATGGCAACAAGAATTCCTAGCATTCTGTTTTGATTGAGAAGTACCAGGTCAATACTACGGTACCTGAAAAGGAATTCAAAGGAAAACCTGGCTAAAAATTTAATTCCGAAAAAAACTGAAAAGAAAGAGACTTTAGAAACTACCAGAAGTGACACTAAAACCGAATTTGACTCTTAAAGAAAACCTGATTATGACAAGCTGCTAACCTGAATTGACAAAAAGGGTCATGGAGTGAGTGAAGACGTAAAAAAAAAAAATCCGCAGAGGTTTATTCTCAAGTTGATTGTTGATCTGCTATTTTGATTCTATACAAACATGGCTTATAATAAAAATAGTAGCAAAGGAAGTAAGGTGTGTGGTTGGTTAGGCCTTATAATAGGTGTTGTGTGCGCAGTGATAATTGTAGGAGTGATTGTGGGAATGCTGTGGAGAGAGAAAGAAACTATTAACGCAACTTCAAAACCTGAGACTACTACTAAACTAACACCATGGGAGAGATTTGAGCAAGATGCAAGACATATGCATGAGGGAACTAATGCAAAAGGGGAACGTTCTACTAATGTGTTCTATCGCTTACTAAACGAATATGTGGAAACCATGGATGCGAAAGATTGTTATGTATGTACTAAAATTCCTTCGTCTGTACAGGAGGGAGTTACCTATCATAGCCTCCCTCTCACTTATGGAATTAGTTGCAGCTTGCTACTAACAAGATTCTATAATCAAGAGCATGTGCAATATTTTTATTCGAACCTGGATGTTGTGTTTTCTTTTGTGCCTGTGATTGAATTTTTGAATAAATTAGCTAAAGAGCATGATATAAAAATAGTTAGAGGATTCTTTGAGCCAACACTTACATTTGGGACTGCTTATGCACATCGCAATAATTTGACTTGCTTATTGTCACCTGTAGAAAAAAGCTTTTTAGATCACACAGATGATAGACGCAAAGCACTGAAAGAAAGATTAGAAAAAGGATTAGAGAAACGTACATATGCAAATGATTATGCTTATACTGCAATCAAAACACAAGGCAAACTAGCTATAGATGCATTACACGTAGGTAGGCTCTGTGTATATAGACCAAAATCTGATCAAGATAATTTGTTTGTGGGTACGAGTGAGTGTAGGCATGTGTTTTTATTTTAGAGTAAATGGACCTTTATGCTGAATGGACAAGATCCAGCGATCCCTGGAATCTTTTACATCTGTGGGCTAAATGCTTATTACCGTCTCCCTAAGGGATGGTATGGGACATGTTATTTGGGAATAGTATTCCCAAAGATATACCAGATTGATGACTTAAAACAAATACCTAAAACATCTGATTTGCAACATTCTAGACAAAAACGAGAATCAGTGGCGGCTGTCATTGGTGATATATTTGGAGCTATAATCCCATCAGTAGGGGTTATCTTGAATTCTATGAAAATTCAAAAGTTGTCTACTATTGTGGATAACATGCTGACAAATTTGACAGGGGCTATACTCCTGATGGATACTGAACTTGCTGCGGAAAGAGCTATGACTCTTCAAAATCGGCTTGCTTTAGACATTCTTTTAGCAAAGAGTTGTGGTGTCTGCAAAATGCTTAATGAGCGTCATTGTTGCTCATTTATACCTGATAACAGTAAGAAAATTAGGAGCATGCTTACTAACCTTACTAGAGAAAGTACAGACTTGAAGGATCTGAAAGAACTTGGTGTTTGGGAGAAATTTGGGAAAGGAATTGCCCGAGTGGGAAGCTGGTTTACCAACATTTGGAATGGGGTACTTGAAAAAATATTAATGGGTCTATTAATTGTTTTAATTTGTTTATTGGGATTATGGGGTGCATGTAAAATAAATGACAAAGTAAAAAGAAATTGGACCAAAAGAACAAGACGAAATGAAGAAAGTGAGAGAGAGAAAATGTTCAATGAAATATGGGAAAATTCTCATAAAGGGCAGGATGTTGAAATGCGCATCATGCGTAAAGTGAAAAATTAAAAATGAAGGATCAAGGAAAGATTTGTGTGATGACGAGCGTCATCAGAGGAGGGACTGAGAAAGCGTAATCTAAATATTACCTATTTTAGACGTGAAATGCTTATACTTAACAATGCTGCATTAATAATATTATTCATTGAAACGTATTTTAAACGTGGAGAATTATCGTATGCATATAATAATATCAACTATAAGAAATGATTGCTTGTATTATGATTAATTTAATATGTTAACACGTACGAAGATTGCATTTTGTTAGAATCCATAAGCCTTAAGTTAGCGTAAATCAAAGAATTAGCTGTGTAGCTCTCATATTAAAGCATATTTTCTGTTTCTCCAGTGTACTGGCCATGACCCAGCATGTGTTCTCTCCTTTGTTTTATGTATCCAACTTAGGTTTCTTCCCATCCGCATGCTAGCTGCTTTTAGTATAAGTTTTATACGTTTTGCAACATTGACTGAAACATCCAAGGACATTCAACCATGGAAAAGAGAACTTTTGACCTGAAGAATGTGCCAGAGAATGAAGTAACCCCAGATGTGCCACCTACGAAAAAACGTCAATTATGAAGCCCAATCAAAGTGTTATAAATTATCATAGGATGGCACATGCATTACTTAATGTATAATTTGATAGGTTAAAGATAGTGGGGTGAAGCGACTGTCCAATAAAATTTTGGGGGAAGGTATCACGAAAAACTGATAAAAACTCATGACACAGGAGACTCAAGAGATCTAGGTAGGGAATGATATTGATTGCATCCAGAAACTCTGTCACTCCGTTTGGTGATTTGAGACTTAATAAACTATCCTCACCCTTTAGTTTGCCCCATTACACTTTCCTCCTTATGAGGGAAGTGCCCCCTGTCCTTAGACTAGATAGACTGACGACGATCCAACTGAAGTCCTGAAGACGAAGTCTGATCCTGTATGCTGACTCATTCCGAGGAGGGTAATTATGACAGTTGCTCTTGTAATTTGTCTATTTGCTTTTTTCTTTCTAGGTACCAACTGCTGTATTTTTGGATAGAGACCATAGTTAGATATTTTCCAAATTAGTGTTCTAAATTGTTTTGCATGAAGCCCAACATGCTGATGCTAATTAGTGGTTAAATTAGACACTCACCTTGACTGACGCAACAGACGTGACTGACGCTGTACTATGCTGAACTGGGTTTATATGATGTTCTATGCATTCTGATCTATGTACTTCTTATGTTAGTGTCTTAATGGTTGTGATCTTCGCATTGTCAAAATCTTATCACAGTTGCCATATCGTGACTATGCTCTTTTGCTTTTTGGTTTTGAGATTAATACATTTGCTATTAGATTGTAATCAATAGGGAATAAAATTCACAAAACTTCAATAAAGGTGTGGTTATTCATGACTGAAAGGTCATGGTTGCGCCGATAGTTTAACCAACGTCTAAAGTGAAATATATTGTGGTGATATATGTTGATAATATTATTGATATTTTGCTTGACATATTGATCAGTTACCTCGTCTTACGGTGTCTCACCACTGGGTCAAAAGATTCATTGGCCTAAAACGAGTCCTAATGTGTATAAATTGACATAGAAGGACTCGTTACCAACAGCAACTCAATTCAGTAAATGTATTACAAACCGTTACAAGCCGCTGGCTTTATTTGGTTCACTCTTATTTCGCAAAGCATAGACCCCATATTTTTAATTTCCCTGTGCATTCATTGTTTTGCCTGAGCTCCAACGAGAGCTGAGGAAGAGCTATGCAATTTTAATAAAATTATGAAGATACCAATGGAACGATTGTAACACAATGCGATAATTGTATTAACGAATTACCTCGATAGGTCATACATCTGTGCGAATACATCATATTCATGATATTGTTGAGCTTTAATTGCATAGACTAGTGACATTTGTAGTAGGATAACATGGGATTTCAATGATTTACTTTTAACGTTGAAATGAATCACACCTTCATTTGATGGGAATGCAGACTGTACCCGCGATTTGGGAATTAGCAATGTGTAACTCAATGAATGCATAATATTTTCATAGTACTTAGAATTCATTGAAACATATAAGACCTGTTGATTGATGTGAGTCTGTTCATGTACAGTACTGGAGAACAGACGCACAAACTCAAATCAATGTACCATTTGAAGATGCATTCTGTATCATCTTTATTTGAAGTGTGCATTCTAAGATAAAAAAGTAAAGTTAATTTGAAAAGCAGGGTTGGTAATGAGGGACTGCAACTATATGGAAGACGATACCTGAAGCCTTATTTACCTTAAAAAAGAAACGAGACACACAAAGTCAGAAGGATTTTGATGTTTATAACTTTTTTCCGTTTTCTCTTGAGTTGAACGCACAGTATCACATCAGAGAACATTCTAGCAATGAAAACTCTGGGCATTGTGAAGACAGAGTAGAAAACTGAGACACCTGATTCAAAGTGCGAAATCATGGCTACAATAGTATGTTGTACCAGAAAAGCATGTAGATTTGAGGAAAAAATATTATTATTAAATATTCATAATGGTTATCAAGGCCCTTTAAAATGGATATTTCGAACCTCTAGTAAAGCTGTTTGATCCAAGATGGCACCAACATCAATGCACAGACAAAGTGCTCTGATGTAAAGTAAAGGATGTTACCGATGGACATCTCTGATGATGCTGCCTTCTGATCTACAGTAAGATGACCACACAAGCCGCCATAGCAACTGGATAGTGAACAGCATATTGAGTATAAATAAACAGATGTGTGGCACAGCTGTTAGCCCACTCTGGGTCTCATTACGATATCCTAGGTAATTCGAAGGGGAGATCCCCGGAGTTAAGGAATTCAAGCTGTATCTCCACCCCACTAACACGTCATTACATTCGTCTAAGCCCAAAATCGTGGAAATTATACAGATTCCATAATTATCAGGCCCATTCCCATATATGCTTCCACATTTCCGGGTCCTTTATAGAGGGCATTTTTACGTGCTTTCAGCAGGTGGAAATGGTAAAGCAGTGGCTTTTACCAGGTGTACTCCCGAAACCAGTGAAACTCGGAATTGGGCGGAGTTGTATCTCCTCCCAAAATACAACTCCCTCAGGCTCATAATGGCGCCCCCTATCTTCAACATGACCAAGCGAAACACAATTTTTTTTATCACTGTTCATACAGAGGTATTATAGGTACATGTAGTCCGCAAATGTGAAAACATCTTTGTTCTCCTGATATATCTCTATTGATTTAGAACTGTAGTCTAGTAAAAGAGAAAATTGCACAATCAATGTACTGTTTAAAACCCCAGGAGATATTAAAGGATCAGAAATGCGTGCTTGGAAAAAACACAACATGTATAGTACTCCAAACAGCATGAAACCTTTCAGAAAGCCCACAGCTCTTAAAAAATCAAGACCGAGAAGAATGCCTCAGGGAGAAGGTGCAGAAAACCTTCAGTAATTAGCGAGACCTAATGCAGCCGAAGTATTGTTTGGAAAGGGAAATACAGACAGATCCAGCTATGAACTGATAGACACTAAGAGCAGCAAGCATTAAAATCAATTTCTATGCAAGGCTTGGGGCGAAAAGGCTCAAAGAGAACCTTTGATTCCTGTTCTCCTCTACACATGACACGTTTTCTTTAAGTGGCGCTTTCAAGTGAATAGCGATTTCTGAGTACCATTGTATTATCTACTGCAACTTTCAGAGTGTTCACATTAATAAGTATGGGAGATTCAGATCAAATCTTCCATTTCAGGGAAGAAAGCAGCGAATATAGCCCTCAAGAAAAGTGTTGGTTCGTGCATTATTTTTAGAAACAAAGTTACAATGATATAATTCAAACCGCACTCTTAGCCTGTTGCTGAAGGTCTATGTATGACTGAATGAGACGATGTTGAGTCTATTGTGCGAAAAGAGAAAGGATTCTCATTAACAAAAGAAGTAGAAGAATCATTCAAGGTACAGTACATTTTCTTTTTTACTACTGCTAAATAAATGCTCACGTGAAGTATGAAGTGCTTTTAACTACTGTCCTACTGTCGACTGTAGTCTTTGCATCCAGTTTGGGTCCCAGAGAGCAAACCTGTCTTCACAGAAAGCTGTGAACACAAAATGGCCCCCAAAATCCACAGTGATTGTTACAGGAGAGCAGCTATCACATCGACAACACATGATGCATACTGTGATTTAAATTGTCTTTCCTAAATCCATTCAGAGCCAAACTTTGATACTTAGGAGCAGATTTATCAAGGCTTTGCGCTAGTGCAAATTCACAGAAAGTAATAGAAACTGGTGCAAAGTCTTGATAAACTATTGACTTTTCAGTGCAAAACTTGTTTTGCCCTGGAGGATAGCCCTCAAGTGATGCAAAATAGCCCTTTACACTACTTTCCTTCAGGGTGGCATCCCATGAGGGTAAATGGGCACTTCCACATAATTTTTAACTCAAAGCCTGTTTTGATGCAGGCTCAAAGTAGGGTAAAAAAGGGCTCGTTGAAACGTTTTCAACATTGCATGTGTGCTGCACTGTAGAGAGCACACTACGTGAGAAAAATAAAAAAGTAATTTGAAGTATAGTAATCAGTACCCAAAGGGTGGCCTTCCAGAACTAAATCTTTGCTAGACTCATGGAGACACCCTTCCACTATGTTGTAAAAGTGTGTGTGGTGCAAGACAGCCAGAAAGTGCACTGTCAGTCGGAAAGCGAGCAGCAGTAGCGGCATATCATTGTGGATATGGCTCAGACCTTCTCTCTTGCTTTCATGCATCCAGGGACCATTCATCAAACCAAAGGTGCGTTCTTCAAACTATTGCTCTGTAATCTAAGACTCCAAGAAGTTTTTTATGGTCTTCTTTGACTTTTGTGAGTTTGGAGAAATGTAGTAGTGAGTAACGTTTTAAATCTTATCCTTGTAACGTTTTATTCATAGTTTGCTTTCTGGTAGGATATATTAATTTCAAATTCTCATTTTGAGAAGATACATGCTGACCAAGTTAATCACCTGTGATTTGAACGATTTGATTTCTAGCTTTTCCTGCTTTTGTTTCTGGACAACATTACATGTATTCATAATGTTTTCCTTTTCTCTTCTGATTTATTTCTGGGGTACTGCTGAGGACTCTGCTTAAATGTAATCCTGCCACATTAAAAACCTGCCAAGTTTAATATTACATTTTTCATATAATCCTATATTACTTTTTAGATGTATTCCTCCTATTCAGTTTGCCTATTCAACTACCCATTTCACCACAGAACTCATAGCTGTTGCCTTTTTCTACATCCTGAGGGTGAATTTAAGAAATCCCTAGTTTTTAACAGCATGTAGCATGGTGGGACCTATATGATCCTACTTTCTTTTGTCTTGTGTGACACATTTACCCACACTCTAAAAAGGTGAATCAAAGCGGGCTTTAGTATATTAACCCTATGCTCTCAGTGGGAAAACACCCAGAACAACGAGTCCTAGACCAGGAAGTCGTGGAAGACGAAAGCAAAACAACGGTTTCGTTTTTCACGACTTCCTTGTTTCAGGGCCTTACCCACGCATGTGTGAACCACGTACATGCGTGGTTAAGGCACAGAAGAAGGGAGTCGAGGATGAGGTAAGTTGGACTGGACTTTGTGTGCCTTCCATATTGTGCAGATCTCCAAGGGCTTGATTTAGAGCTTGCCTCCTGTTGTTTGAAGTCCAGGGACAGCAAAGACTTCTCTCTGCCAGCACCTGGAGTCCCTGGAGAGACTCCTACTCTGCCTGTGGTGCCCATCCAGTTCCTGGGACCCTGAAAGGAGAAGCTGGCAGCCTAAGAGGAAGAAGTCCATGCACAGAAAGCCGTGCGGGGAAAAGATCGACGCAACTCCGATCTGCAGCTGAAAAATCTGCGCGCCGCCGGCTTTGCGGCTGAAAATCGTCGCTCGCCTGCAACGCGACCTAAGAATCGACGCACAGAGCTGGAGAAACGACGCGCATCATCACTGACGGAGGCTGGGAGATCGCAACCCGCGCGGCATGGTTTTCGGATTATCGTGCAGCTGGATTTCTGACACAAGTATTGCTGGACGTGTAAAAACAATGCAAGGCCTGCCCGGACCCGAGAGTGCTGACCGGATCGATGCATTGCTCTCCTGCGGAGAGAAGAAACGATGCCCCGATCCAATGAAAGGAGAAACGATGCAAGGTCTCGCTCGTGAGTGAAATCGGTGCATCGCAAGCCCTTTTTCACGCATACTCGCCTGTGCAGGTTTTTTTTTGATGCACCCAAGATACATTTTCACGCTAACAGTGTTAGTGTGTGTTTTAAACTACAGAAATACTCTTTTTGCTTTTTAATTGATAACTTGACTTGTGTATTGTGGATTTTTGTCGTTTTGGTCTTGTGTTCTTTAGATAAATATTTCCTATTTTTCTAAGCCTGTGTTGTGTCATTTTATAGTGTTTTCATTAAGCTACTGAGTGTGTTGGAACAAATACTTTACACCGAGCACTCTGAAGTTAAGCCTACTGCTCTGCCAAGCTACCAACGGGGTAAGCAGGGGTTAGCTGAGGGTGATTTTCTTGTACCCTGACTAGAGTGAGGGTCCTTGCTTGAACAGGGGGTAACCTGACTATCAACCAAAGACCCCATTTCTAACATATAGTATATGGCATACTTGAGTACCTCATCATTACTCTTGGTTTGCCAACACATCATACACTCCTCGATATGCAAGCTATATTCCGCACACAAATCCAAATCGAAAGCTGATACAAATCCGCTAGTGCTTTCTCTTGCTAGAACTTCAACTCAACTGTATTTACTGTAAATTTGCATATGTCATTGATAATATAAATGTACCAATTATTAGAAGTCTTTTGTGGCTCTCAATATTTTTGCCCAATTCAATTCTTTCTCCAGCACTTTTTGATTCAAATGATATGTCATTGCTTTGTATTTCTCCATGGCAAAAGAAGCGGGAGCATTATTAGGCTGAACTCTTTGTGGCTTCTGTGCCAGCCATCAACAGCTGCTTTATATCCTGTCGACAAATCTTTATAAACGACAATCTCATTATATATAAATCAACCCAAAACACTTTGGAAATAGTCACTAGTCTGATAACCTCTGTGTACTACTTATCTGGTCCTCTTTCAATTTTAGAAAATTTGTCGTAAAAGCAGAGAGATCACACCTAGACTAAGGAACATGCACATAATTCCCTCTGTGCACTTTCCATGATGGAATTTCTGTCAAAATCAATTGTGATTCGGGCTTCTTTGCAACCACATTTCCTTTTTTTCCTGTATCAATGTTTTTCTTTCCAGAGGTAGCTTTGTCTTCTACTTGTTCTTCTACTTCCTCAAATCTCGAAACCTCTCCAGTGTTTTATTAAATAAATTAATTCCTGGATGTGAGCTCACTGACTCGATAAATCTATGTTTTGTATTTCTCCCTCACTCAAGTCTATTCTGGACTTTTTGCGGAAATTTTTTATTAATTAATGTAATGTAGAATTCTCCTTTTAAATATTTAAGCTTCTCATGGCTGCATGTGCATACCTCTCTGCTTCTTTAATTAAATGCCTTAATTCATCTGAATTATATAAAAGAAGTCTTCATGTATCACTAGTACCTTGCAAAATGTCTCCAAAATCAGTTTTCAAATTGCCAACAGTAATTTCTCTCTTCTCAGCTGGTGTAGTAACAACAGCTCCAACAACAGAGGTCACTGTATCAACAGCAGTTGTAATTCCAATAGAACCAAGTGACCTTCCAGTGCTCTGAGGCAGAGCAATGGAATACCAAGTCCTGGTATTTCATGCATATTCGCTTCACCTGCATTCATATCAAATACAGGTGTCTCTGCATCTGTGCATCATCTATGTAAAAGGTCTGAAGTCTAACAGATCATTTGGGAAATTGCCTTCATCATCCAAATCATTTTCTTTTCTCCATGGAAGGTTTAGGGTGATTCTGGGCTCTGAGTTCTGCATGGTCTGCAAACTTGTGGTAAGTTTTTTGTCGATCCAAGGATAGAGGGTGTTCTTGCAGTCCATTTGCTTGTGACCAGGAAGTGCGTGGTGGTTTTCTGGGTGGGGATTGGGAACCATTTGAAAATTTTCCTCAGCACCTTCAGAATATGAAAGCGTGAGGCGATGACAGTATTGACTAGGGCAGTCATGTTGAGTTTGCTTTCTATGATGACTGTGAGGTTCTTGGCATGTGTGGTTGGGCGCGTTGTCGGTCCTAGTGTTGTTGGCCACCAGGTGGCATCCCACGTGAAGCTCTCTTCCCAAAAATCACTTCCGCTTCAGACAGTTGGTCTTCATCAAGTGAGTGATTTCAGTCATGCAGTGTTAGACCTGACATCCTTAGCGTGGTAGTCCCCTGAACATTTTGCCTTCACTCCTCCTGTTTCGCTGAATTTCTTTTGTTGGCATTAGGTTTCTGTGCACTGCACCACTTCTAATTAGTGCTAAAGTGCATGTGCTCCCTCCTTCAAACATGGTAGAATTTGCTTACACCTAACTGGCACATTTAATATATGTGTAAATCCCTAATAAATGATACTTCTGGTACCTAGGGCCTGTATGTTAAATGCTACTATTGGGCCTGTAGCTCTCATTGTGCCTCTCACAAAAATAGCCTTGTGTCAGACCTGCCACTGCAGCCTATAGTACTGTCTTCTACAGCCGTTTTGACCTGGCAAATAAACATTTTGCCAGGCCTAAACTTTACTTTTTAATACTTATAAGTCACCCCTAGGGTAAGCCTTAATGGCTCATCAGGCAGCATACGTTGTAATTCAAAAGTAGGACATGGGTACTTAAGTTTTACATGTTTTGGCAGTGAACAAATGCTAAAGTCATCTCCCACTGTCGTAAGGCATATTTTCTCATTGACTATCAATAGGTTGCCTTATTACATGTAATAAGCGATAGCTGTGGAATGGAAGCAGATAGAAATATACTGTTTACACTCAATTTAACTGTCATTTAAAATCTATTTTAATGGTAATGTCGAATTTTAGGTCACAATTCTGAAAATGTTACTTTTAGTAAATTGGCATTTTATTGTCCAAACCATTTGTGCAGGCCAGCCAAGTACCAACCATTAGAGTTTAAACACATTTTAGTACTGGTGTTCACATCACTGCACTAAAATGCATTAGTAATGCATATTCTTGTTCTCGAATGACCATTGAGGCACTTCATAAAATAACAAAAGCATCCACTCACTGCCATCACGCTGGCTGCTTGTTGCCCAGGTCAGCAATTACATCTCACACTGTTGGATTGGGAGGAGTGAGATATGGGCTGTGTCAAAGCTGTAATAATACTCTAATCTTTATCACAGCTTGGGGGAGGGAGGTGGGTTTGTTACATTTGTTTTGTAAACATAAAGAAAACTTTGCACTGACTATAACCTTAATGGTAATGTCCCAAAGATCCACTCAAACTCAGTAAATTGTGTTTCAAAGAAAATATTAATCACAGTGTTTCACTCAACCATGTAATTATACGGCATCACTCAACAAACATTACAGTGAGGCAGGTTCTGGACCCAGCCATATGTAGATCCGCTGCCTTCTGTTGTTTTCTGGCAGTGCATCCACAGTGATTGACCCAGCTGGCAGCACTTGTTTAGTTATCCTGTTGCCGTGCCTGCCCAGACAAGGTTGTGTTGCACGACCCTCACAAAGTGCTTTGTGTGATGGCTATGCTGGTGGACAGGGGGAGCAAAGCAGGATGTTTTGCGCTTTCAAGAGTTGCCACAATGGTTCTCCTTTTTCCTGCTGTCCCCAGCCCCCTGTTCCAAATTGGCCTAGACCAGTTTTGATGGTGAGAGATTCTAATCCTCGCTGCACCCTTCTCCCCCCACCTTCCCAGCTGCTCACTCTCATGCCTGTGCCCCGACCCTCCCAGTGAGCGTGCCTTTGTTCGCTGGTATCATGATACACCTTCTGTTGAGGTGTGTATGGGGGGGTTGCTATAGTACAGTGTAGCAGAATTAGCAAACATGGCACATATTCTAAAAATGCCCACCAACCTGAACTTCTGTGCTATAACTAGGAGCTCCCCAAAGGAAGTGGCCATCATCCTGAGATAAAGAGTGGCTGCCAGCAATGCAACAGTGCCAGAGCAGCTGTCCTCACTACAGTCAGCAAAAGGGATTGTCAAAATGATCACCATCACCATCCTTCAAAGTACAGTCTTTCCTGCTTGCAATCAGCACAGCTATGTGATATCTGCTGCCATGTGGCCCCCAGCCCACCCACAGATTCGAACATGTGGTATGCTGGCCCATCCTGGCAATCACTTCACAGTAGGACAGGTGAGTCCAGCAGACCCGACAAACTCACAAGTGCTGCATTTGAGGAAGTGTTTCAGAGTGGGTGGGATGGGGTCATAGCCCATTATTCATGCACTGTTTTTTGGTCTTCATCTTCAGTTAGCTCATATAATTTAAAATAATGGCATGCACACCTTAAAACAAAAGATTAATGCAAATTAAAGTAATCTGCACAAAATGCTGTTTTTACCTTATGAAAAGTGTATGTGTGTGTGTGTATGGAGAGAAAATTAATTGAATGCTAGTTGACACAGGGAGCTTAGTGACTTGTATATTTCAGAATTGTATTACACACAGTATTTAATATTGACCTTCCATTTTAGGAGCAGTTTTAAGCCCTTTTTAGACCCTCACATTGCTCATAAGGTACTAATGTTTAATATTTATCTCTGTACATGCAATAGTTGCTTAGTTTTACTTGCAATAAAATGTCACTCGAAATGTGACACGTTTGCCATTGAAATGTTACTCCTACGGACACTGACACCATAAAAATGTCAAACATAAGCATTCTGAAAACTTGGTATCTATGTTTGCGCCTTCTGCCAATGTCCTGGGCCATATAACTGTAAATAGCCCTGCTGTTAGGGGTTGTGTATTGCTTTCAGACAGTAGCACAAAGGGGGATTAGGTGTGGATAGGTTGGGCTATCCTGGTAGAATGGTTGGGAGAGGCTGCAGCCTTCCCAACTTGCATTTGTAAGGGATCTGATAAAAGGTGTGACCTGTCTTTTGCCACTCCAGACATCTTGGAGCCTGGATAGAGGAAGGGGCAGAACTTCTTAGAACCAGATGTGGGGGTAGTACACCAGGTATAAATATTGAACCTCCAGAGTCAATCTTCAGAAAAAAAAACGACCTGTGGACATTACAGAAAAGGGACTGTCCTGCTGCCAGAGGACTGCCCTGCTTATGAGTACTGGCTTGCTGTCTGAGAAAGAAGACAACCTGCCTATTTACATCCAACGCTAACCAGAGTAACTCCAAGGGTCAGTAGGCTCACCTCCTGTTTGTGCTACAGGGACAATACAGGCACCAGAGGCCTCTGTGGAGCTGTTCAGCTGACCTGCAGCACTCAACCTGCAATTGGACCTGCTGAGAGCTGCCAATGGACCTGAGTCCTGCTAGCATCTGCTGGAGTGAGTTCCTGATCCCCAAGAGGTGTCCCCAGGCCAGGAACCCTGACTGGCATCAGTCTGGGTTTCATGCTGAAACTCTGCTGCCTACGACGACTGCCAACGCAAAGCTCTGGTGAAGACCTACTCTTTGCTCTACATCGAACGCCAGCAACACCTGGCAATGCCGGATCTGCACTTCACGGTACTGTTAATGCTGAAATTTTACTAATGAACATTCATGTATTCAGAATGTTAAATCTGCAAAGAAAATGAGTTAATGTAGAAAAATAATACACAAGTTTGAAAATGTGCCTACTTGAGTGACCATCAATAATCACAAAGTGTACTTCTTAACAGCTTATTGATGTAAAATGTTGAGCTTTTGTTTGGGTTAATATAGTAGTATGTCATATTAATGGTCATGTATTATGTATTTGCTTTATTAATCGTAGACCTTAATTTTGCGAGGTCTTGGGCCTAGGTGCACCACCTTATGTCAAGTTGCTTTGCTTAGGGGAATTATAAACTAGATGCTTAGAGAATTAAAAATTGTGATTTTCCATTGCATTGACCGAATGTTAGTAGCTAGAATCCTTTCCCATAAGACCTGCTTGGTAGAATATGTTGTACTGTAACTAGCTAAAGATACTTTGTATAAATGAGTGTGGACAAAGGCAATGTTCCCAGGAGTTAACAATGGATGCAGTGACTGGAGTATAAGCTGATACAAATTTGTTACCTGATGAGCCCAACAACAGAAACAGGAGAAGAGGAGCCAATCATCAACATGTAAACAATGGTTTAGTAAATTCTTAGATTTTAGGTTCTACTTTCATTGGACTAAATGTAAACGTACAATTCTTTGACCAATAGCAATGTGGGAAGTAGCCCAACCATGCTATTCTAATTAGAAGGTTAGTTAGGATACTCACTGATTAATGCCTGCTAAATATTAACTACAATTGATGTATTTTCTTTACTGAATCTAAATGTATGCCATTTCTATTGTACAGTTATTCTTGCTATTGATTTGTACTGGAACTTTAGAATGTGTAGTGTTCCAAGCTTTGATTAAATTGAGATTCTTTAGAAGATTCGGTCAACCAGTATTGTTTCTGTTTGCTTATCATTTGATTTTTAGACTAAGTTACGTGATATTAGCATTGTTTATACAGGGAAATACACATTCTAGCTTTTAAATAAAGGTGTCTTTATTCATGGCCAAGGGGACATGGTGTGTGGAAATTATTGACTCCCAAGATTATTGATGTTATTGATTGGTATTGCTATTGATTTGTACTGGAACTGAGTTTTATGGTGGGAACTACTCTAAGTGCAGTCAAAAGGTCCACCAAACCTCTAACGTGTCCCCTTATATACTAATGATAAATAACCAAATAAAGTCAGACGTGCTAACAGTGATGGTACAAAAGTATGATGGTTTGTCTCCTTAAGAGCCCATCATAAAGGCCCAATACAAGGTTAGTCTCCTAAAGAGAAAATGATCCGCAGAAAGTTTAGATGTCCAGATTCGATGATACAAAGTGGAGAGAAAATGTATCCCAAAATACCTAGAACTACTTTCCAAGAACCTTGGAGCTTGCCAATGATTGTTTGAGGATGTTTTTGGCATTCTAGTGACAGTGTGAATGAAATAGGTTTTGCGCTTGCACAGCTTATGCAAATCACAGGTGAATTGTGATGCTGGTGAGGGTTTAGGGAGTTTGCGTACACCGAATGAAGTTGTTGAAGGAGTTTGCGTACTCCGAAGTGTGAGAGTAGGGAAGTCGTTGAACTTCACATGTGTGTGGTGCTTTGTGCTCAAAAATTGTCCACATGGTTGTTGGTATACAGGCCCTGTGAGGTCTAAGACTCCGGAGTATATTGAAAAAGTTTATGAGACAGTCGTAATTTGTCCGGTTTAATAGGTTGATCAGGCGTGGTCGACAAGTCAGAGTGTGAGTCAAAGTGAGCGAAATAACTTTTCGACTGAGATCTGGTGAGTCCTATGTGCACCAGAACAGACCCATTGATCAGTTGCGAGTAAAGTTTGTGGGTCGAATTTTGCTCAAGAATCAGGGAAACTGAGAAAGGAGTAGCTACTACAGTGAAACGCTGTCAGTGAAAAATCTGTAAGGTTTCTGAAGCGATTGTGTTACCCTACCTGTAGTAAACAGGCAAATTGGGTTTTGATTTTGTTTAGTGCTCGCAATAATTTTGCATAAGTTGAGTGCAAATCTGAGTTAAGGAGTACAAGCTGCAAGACTTTGTCAGCCGCTGCACGTGTGAGTGTGACGTTATTGGAGCCGCGCTGGGAAAGGATGGTTGGTGAGAAGGGTCGCACACGGATTGGCGGACAACCGTGAGGAGCAATTGGTTGACGAGGTCGGTGAAAAGGATTCTGGGATTGAAAGTCACTTCCTGATTTGATTAAGAATAACATAAAGGTTGCAGAAATTACATTTTTCAAAGCTTTAAAGAGTGACTTTAGGGGAGATACATAAATTACAATGAGTGTAGGAGATATTGTATCGCCAGAAGGTACACCTGCTTACATTGTAATCAAAGCAAAGGGTGCTCCGCCATGTCTGTGGCTAAAACAATGGTGCAAGGTAACACAGAAAGTTGGGAGTTTGGTGTTCCCTGCCCATGGAACATTTAATTTGAGGAGCTTAGAGAATCTGAGGAGGGTACTGTATGATTTGAAACCTCCTACCTAAAGCAGCACAGTTTGAGGCATTAGCAATCTGGGAATTCGTAGCCAGACAGCAACAGCAACAGAAGTTTGAGAGGAGAATGAGAAAGTCTGAAAAGACATTAGCGAAGGCTAGATGGGACAGTCATCAGAAAGTCTGGAGAACCAAGACTTTACAGGGAAATAAGTTGTTTCCTGCAATTACACAGGACAGCGAGAGAGAAGAAAGGAAAGCTACCAGAAAGACAAACAGAAGTACCTCCAAGAGTAGGGAGCGGAGATCAAAAGAGTATAGGAGATCTGTAACACTTGAGGAAGAATCAGATGATGATGAGTTTATTTTACAGTTACTGAGAAATCGTCCCCCACCATATGCAGCACAAGAGAGTGGTCAGAGCACTAGTGTAAACCCTTCGGCACCAACACCGGTTAATATAACGACGAGTCCAGTGCAGATTAATCCTTGCATGACAAAGCTCAATGCACAGCAGTCTAAATCTGCCTACTACATCGACAGCTCAAAATCAGATGCCACAGCTGAATGTCTAGAGAATTTTCCCTGATGTACCTATTGAGGAAAGTGCCACAAACCTAATAGTGCCAACATGACAGGCTTTTTCCGAAACCGACATTGGTTCATGCAAAGCCAACTCCACTCTTACTGCCTCAAGTGCAGACACAAGCAATGCAAAAGTACTCTTCTATAACAGGGACACAGACAGATATGTCTGTATTAATGAGTGAGAATACTAGAATTATGCACCCACAGAACCCGAACGTTAGACCAAGCCCAGACTCTGTATCTGTACCTGCCACCATTGGTCCAGTCATACCTTTGTTTGGCCAGGGAAATAACAGCACAAATGGACAGGGAGTCCTAGTCAGAATGCAATCAGGGGAGGACTTAATGAGAGTGCCAGAGCAGCCCCCCCTGTGGGACAGACCTTTGACGGAACAGAATCATTGTTGGACTTTAGTCCATTTGGAGTTCCTCCAAACACTGGGACAGGGTCAAACATCAGTCATAACCTGAAGTTACTGACACCACAGTCTCCAAAACTAACTGTACAACCGTTACCAAATATCCAGCCTAACAACATTTTACTGCAAGGTTTGACTGCCCAACAATTGACTTAATGGTTGGATAAGCTGAATACCCTGCAGACTGCTCCTAGGGGAGAGGAGTACTTGAACTATATTAGACTAGGGATGGAAGCGGGTGAACTTACCGAAGGAACTATGGGTGTTAACAGAATCAAATCCTACACCGAAGCAAAATTGAGATACTTGTCCCTGTAAATTATAAGAGGAGCAAGCGAGGTGAACCAAAAGCTAGCAGACTTATCAGAGAAATACGGCATAGAAATAGAGAAAACAAAACACTTGCAGATGAGTTACAGGTTAGATTTCGACTCAAAAGATTTCGAACACATGAGATCTGCAGGGATGAATGCACACCTCAGGGAGTTGCTCCAAAGTGTCCAGACTTGGGGACCATTAGACAAGTGGAAAGGCAGATGGGTAAAGAAGAGAGATAAAAGGAAAATAAATTCTGTGAATCTTACTGCAAATGTGCAGCAGAATGGGGATCTGGTAAAACTTTTACCAATGAGAGAGATCCCTTGGAGCAGAAGTGACTTCTGTCCTTTACAAATGATTATCCCAGGTTGAGAGAGAAAACAGTGGAATGGTACCAGCAGACAGACAGGTTTATAAAACTTGCAAAATGCCTGTGGGAGGATTTGAACACCCTATTAGGGATAGAAGTTCCAGCAGACTTATGGATTGAGTGCAAGAGGAGGGTAGATTTACCAACAAAGGAACCAGAGAGAGACCTGATTACATGTGCACCATCTCCCGAGGAAATGAAATACTACTTTAAGGTAATTGGATTTTTGAAAATGAGAATTTTGCCCAAAAACATTGACTGGCAGAGAATGGACAGGACAGCCCAGGAAGCAAATTAATCACTACATGAGTATTATGAGAGATTGTTGTAGGCATTTAAGCATTACAGTAGTGCAGAAACAATTTAGCCGAATGACATGATTTATTTTGTGATCAGATTTGTGGAAGGATTGAGACCTGAAATTAGGCAGATGATTAAGAGTCATTTGATTTGCTTGGCAAGTGAAGCCGATTGATGAGGTATTGCAGTATGCACAGTACTGTAGTGACGAGATTGAGTTGAAGCAGGGAAAGATGAAAGAAAAGGAGATGGTGATGCAGATCAGAGCGGCACAAACAGGGATGCAGGGAGATTTTCTACAACAACAACAGCAGCAACAGTAGGGAAATGTGGTATTTCAAAATCAGTCAAGAGGTAGAGGTCGTGGAGGAACTGGAAATGGAAACCGTAGTCCCGATTTGGGGACTGTAGTGGTTCAGAGTGATGTCCAGGGAATGAAGAGATTGTTGCCCTGTCACACTTGCGGAGGGATCGGACATTGGAAGCAGGAGTGTCCAATGATCGTACAGGAAGGTATTGTTCAGCAAACAAGTGACATCAATTCATTCCACAATACGAGAGGACCAGGAACGAGAGGTCATAATCCAAATTTTCAAAACAATGTGAATAAGATCCAAACCCATGCAGCAGGTGCAAATGCCACTGGTGCAGGTGGCACAGTCACAACCAATGCAACAGCAGGTTCAAATTGCACCTAGACAGCAAATCCAAATACCTCAAGCCCCAATGGAGCAGCAGCAGGCAATGCTTCCTCAACAGGTCACAGGTCAAAGGTTTAACCAGAGTAATAACACGGTACACCAATTCCCATTACACAGTGAGAATGGAATAAACAATAATTGGTGAGTGAGAGTTCGGACGAAGAGGAATGTGTGCTTGCAGCTTCCTTGGAAGAAGATCAGAAAGGACGATATGTGAAGGGAAAGGTTATGGGTCACAAAGTTTCATTCTTGGTTGACACAAGAGCTACACGCTCTACAGTGAAAACTGCAGAAGTTCCAAACTTGCCCCTTTCAGGAAAAACGGTGCAGATTGTAGGGGTAGCAAATCAACATTTGACCAACCCAATTACAGAACTAATTCAGGTTAAGGCTGACAACTTTAAGGCATTACACACATTTGTAGTTTGTGATTCAAGGAGAGTATCCCTAGTGGGAAGGGACTTGCTGTGTGAAACAAGATGCTCGATTACTTGCTCAAATGATGGAATTGAGAAACAGACAAACAGTGATGACGAGGGTGACCCAGCTCCAGAGACAGAGTGTGAAATAATAAATGAGGAGTACCCCCTGATTAGTTTCTTTCCACTTTTCACAGTAAATGATCTTCCTTCTGACTTGCAAGGAACAGTTAAAGAGAGAGTGTGGGATTTGACAGGAACAGACTTTGGACTGATAAAGGGAGTTGAGCCAGTTAAGGTTCTAGTAAAGCCAAACACAATTTTTCCCCAGATTTCCCAGTACCACATGACATAGGATATCATTGAGAAAGTTGCTTCCATATTTGCAGAATTTGTAAATCAAGGAGTTTGAAATAAGTGTTGAGCAGTCCATCTAATTCACCAATATTGGGATTGTGAAAGCCCTGTGGGAAAGTTAGAATTGTCCAGGATCTGAGAAAAATAAATTACACTGTGATCAAATGTTGTCCTGTAGTGCCAAACCTAGCCTTGATTTTGTTCCAGATTCCATGCGATGCTGAATGGTTCACCATCATAGACTTGTCACACGCCTTCTTTACTGTACCTGTTCATGAGGATAGTCAATTTCTCTTCTGTTTAACATTTTTAGATTGAGTTTACTGTTGGTGTAGAATTCCTCAAGGGTTTTCCGAATCCCCTTCCATATGCAACCAGATCTTGAAAAAGAACCTGAAGTCATTGGAAATGCCTTTCCAATCGACTTTGTTCATTTACATTGATGATTTGTTTCATTGCATCCCAAAAAAACGAAGAGTGCAAGTATGACACAATTGCCGTACTGAACCATTTGGAAAAGAATGGTCATGAAGTGTCTCCAATTAAATTACAATACTGTCAGAAAGAAGTGAAATATTTGGGTCACCAGATTGACAAGGGAATAAGGAAAATATTCAGAGAAAGGGTAAAGCCGTATTGCAGATGAGTCCTCCAGCCACACAGAGAGATGTCAGGTTGTTTTTGGGAATGGTAGGCTACTGTCACTAATGGATTCCCAACTTTTCAGTCATTTCAAAGCCATTGCAGAAGCTGACTCACAAATAAGTCACTGATCCCCTAGTGTTAGATCAAGGCTGTATGAAAGCATTTTCTGAATTGAGAGAGAGTTTGTGCAAAGACCCGGCTTTGGGAATGCCGGACTACACAAAACCCTTCATGTTGTTCTGTCAGGAGTGTGATGCATGCCCTTCGTCTGTCTTGACTCAAGTACATGGTGGTGTACACCACCCAGTAGAATATTTTTCAGCTACTTTTGACCCAGTTGCAGCAGTTTTACCAGGCTGTTTGTGTTCAGTCGCTGAGGTTGTTCAGAGCCTCATGGGCAGAGCAATGAGGTTGCCAACGGTTCCTGTAAATGCTCTTCTGAACATAACAGATTATGGGGGTCATTCTGACCTCGGCGGTAAAAGGCCCTTACCGCCGGTCAGAAGTCCGCCATTATACCGCCGCGGCCGCGGTGAACCGCCACGGTCATTCTGACCTCCAACTGGCAAACCGCCAAAAACCCGACATCCACGGAAGGCCGCCTCATCAGCGGTCAGCGATAAACTGGAGATGACCAAACCTCCACCGTCACACCAACACAAACACGCCCATGCCATTACGACCCACGAATCCACGCGGCGGTCTTTTAACCACGGTATTCCATTGGCGGTACACACGGCCTCGGTCAAAATACACACCCAGCTCCAAAACACAGCCACATTGGACAATTTGAAATACACACACCTGATACACATACAAACACCACTCCCACACATCCAATCAACTATAAAACACCCACCCACATCACCCACAAACCCCCACTACTAGAAATTCGGAGAGAAGGCGAGAGAGAGAGAGAGAGAGCACAGCTATCGAAAACCCCAACACACACAGGAACACAACATCATCACCCACACTACACCCACGCACAAAACACCACACACCACCACACACACCACACTCATCACCACAAACACCACCCCACACCACCCCATGGCACCCCAAAGACACCCCAGGTTCTCGGACCAAGAACTCAGGGTCATGGTGGAGGAAATAATTAGGGTAGAGCCCCAGCTATTCGGCACACAGGTGCAGCACACCACAATAGCCAGGAAGGCGGAGCTATGGCAAAGGATCGTCGACAGGGTCAACGCTGTGGGACAGCATCCCAGAAACCGGGAAGACATCTGAAAGTGCTGGAACGACCTACGGGGGAAGGTGCGGTCGATGGTGTCAAGACACAACATCGCTGTGCAGAAGACTGGCGGCGGACCCCCACCCACTCCACCCGAATTCACAGCATGGGAGCAAGAGGTCTTGAACATCCTGCATCCTGAGGGCCTCGCTGGAGTAGGCGGAGGAATGGACTCTGGTAAGTCTAATCTCAACTACCTTACCCCCCCCAACCACCAGCATGCCAACCCACCCCCCCACCCTCACCCCCAACCCCCCAGCACACATCCTCCCTGCCAATGTCTCACCAGCACAACCCACCCAACACAACACCAATCCCTGAATGCCAACACCAACCATGGACACACATCACCTAAGCATGACCACTGCACATACCCATCCCCCCCCACAAACCACCCTCACAACTCCTCCCACATGGGAATGCCAGCACTGGGGGACAAGGGCACCCCCAAATCGCACGCCATGGCACACACAGAAGCAATAACCATACTCTTTTACCCCTGGAGGGCCCGAACGCCAATACACCGGCCAGGAGGGTCCAGATTTGTCCATCCCGCCCCCAGAACAGTGATGACAGCAGCTCTGTCGACCTAGAACCTGATGACCAGCCCGGACCATCGGGGACCTCTGGACAGTCGGTTCCCCACACACAGACACAGGCCACAGCAGACCCAACCCCCTCTGGGAATACCAGCACAGCTCCCACCCAGCGGGCCCATGCCTCTGTCTCCTGGACGCGTCAATCAGCGGTGTGTCCGCCACTACAGGGCACCCAGGCTGACCCACCACCCCAACAACAACAGGGACCTGGGGCAGTGGTAGTGGGCACACTGTCCAGGGGACAGAGGCCCGGGGAAACAGGGGAACTGGGAGGGCTGCAGTGCGAGAGGGGGTGGACCGGCCCAGGGAACCCACTCTCCTAGAGGCCCTCACCACCATCATGGGAGCATACCACCACTCCCAGGAGACGATGGCGACGGTACTGGCCAGGTTCCAGGAGATCCAGGCACAGCAGGAGGAACGGTACATGGGGTTCAGAGACGAACTCAGGAACATAGGTTCCGCAATGGGGACCATCGTCCTGTCCCTCAACCAGATATTCACCACATTGCGGGACCATGTGGCACCCCAAAGGGCCCCTGTCACTAGCCCGGACCACGAACAGCCTACCACCTCCGCCGGCGCTAGTGGACAGGAGGCCCCCACACAACGACAGGCCACCAGAACCCCACCTCCTGCTGAAGATCAACCACCCCGCAAGCGGAACCTGAGATCACACAAGAAGACAGAGTAGGATGCCAAGACCCCCGCCAGCATAAGATACCCCCTGATGTCATCCCACTGTCCCACATTGTCACCCTGTCCAACCTTGAACTGCCCCTGCTCCATCCTTCCACAGGCATATGGACAATGCACCTATGCGACTGAGAACTGGACTCTGCCATGGACATTACTCCACCCCCACCCATCACCGTTTTACTATCATGGACCCATATGCAGCACTTAAAATAAATCACCAATTGCACTTCAAAAATCAGGAGTCTGCTTGTATTCTTTACAAATGTATTACACATAACGGTGCAATAATGTTCAGTCACATTGTGATGATAACATACCAATGTCTATAAGCATTAGTCCATGGGCAAACAAAGCAGCAGTCACGCTGTGGGTCATACAGCTCTGAAAAGGGAAGGGAAAGTAAAAAATCAGTTAAAAGGAACTGGGGGGAAACACAGAAAGTAGAGATGCAGGAGGGCAGAATTAAATGTAAAATGGCGTGGGTGATTCTTACCTGTGTGCTACTGAAAATACTGTTGTATAACTGTGTCCCTGTTGTCCGTGTCTTCCCCGTCGTCTTCCTCCTCTTCACTCTCCACAGGCTCCACAGCTGCTACAACACCACCATCTGGACCATCCTCCTGCAGGAAAGGCACCTGGCGTCGCAATGCAAGATTTTGAAGCATACAGCAGGCCACGATGATATGACACACCTTCTTTGGTGAGTACATTAGGGATCCACCTGTCATATGCAGGCACCTAAACCTGGCCTTCAGGACCCCGAAGGTCCGTTCTATAATCCTCCTAGTTCGCCCATGTGCCTCATCGTAGCGTTCCTCTGCCCTGGTCCGGGGATTCCTCACTGGGGTCAATAGCCAAGGCAGGTTGGGGTAACCAGAGTCACCTATTAGCCACACACAGTGTCTCTGTAGCTGTTCCATCACATAAGGGACGCTGCTATTTCTCATGACATACGCGTCATGCACTGACCCAGGGAACTTGGCATTTAGATGGGAGATGTACTGGTCAGCCAAACAGACCACCTGGACATTCATCGAATGGTAATTTTTTCTATTTCTGTACACCTGCTCATTGTCTTTTGGGGGTACTAAAGCCACATGGGTCCCATCAATGGCACCAATGATGTTGGGGATATGTCCAAGGGCATAGAAATCACCCTTCACAGTGGCCAAATCACCCTCCTCAGGGAAAACAATGTATCTCCGCATGTATTTCATCAGGGCAGACAACACTCTGGACAAAACCTTAGAAAACATAGGCTGAGACATCCCTGATGACATGGCCACTGTTGTCTGAAAAGACCCACTTGCCAAAAAATGGAGTACTGACAGAACCTGCACCAGAGGGGGAATCCCTGTGGGTTGGCGGATGGGGGACATCAGGTCAGGCTCCAGCTGGGCACACAGTTCATGTATAGTGGCTCGGTCAAGTCGGTATCGAAGTATAATATGTCGTTCTTCCATTGTCGACAGGTCCACCAGCGGTCGGTACACGGGAGGATTCATCCTTCTCCTCGCAAGTCCCAGCGGACGGTGCCTAGGAAGGACAACATGGAGCACAGAGTCAAGCAACCCACAGGTACGTTCACCCAGCTTGCACAGTACACGAATCGCTATGCATTGAAAGGCATGTATGAGTGGCAATGCAAGGCCTAGGCCTGTGTGACGCAGTAGCAATTAAGCCATGTGGGCCCTTGTAATGGCGGCTGCCTGACCTGAGAAGTGTGACAGTGGGATATGATGTCAACGCTCTGGCGTGGCACACCGTGGCGTAGGCGGTAGAAGACCGCAGTGCGAAGGCGCATTGGTTAACATTGAACCCTATGGGTCTCAGGAGCCAATGACGATGTGCACCGGCGGGCGCGGTACGCACCGCGGCGGTACGCACCGCCGCGGGCGTGACCGCCATTTTCTATCTGCTTAACCACTCGAGACCTGACCATCCACAGGAGAGGACCTATACTGCAAGTGCTGCTGTGACCTCGGTCTGGAAGAGACAGTGGCTGCTGCGACTGGGGAAAGGGCCCCTGCCTTCACTTCAGAAGAGTTGGAGAAACTTGTGGATGGGGTCCTGCCCCAGTATGCACTACTCTACGGTCCTCCAGACCAACAGGTAAGTACACTGGGTGCACGTTGAATGGGCTATGCCTGGGTTGTGTATGGTGGATGTAAGATGGTGGGGTGGGTAGCGAATGAGGAGTGCAAGGCACGACAGATGAGAGCATGTGCCACATGGCAGGGTTGGGGAGGGGGGGGCAATCACATCTAACATGCAGAAAAATGATGAAAATTCCTTTCCCACCCTGTACATGTCAAATAGGTCAGCGCCCATCAGAAAGTCGACATTTGGCGTGCCATCGCCAAGGAAGTCCGGGCCCTGGGGGTCCACAACAGACGGGGCACCCACTGCCGAAAGAGGTGGGAGGACATCCGCCGCGGGACCAGGAAGACCGCTGAGTCACTGCTGGGGATGGCCTCCCAACGTAGGAGGGGTGCCAGTCGTACCTTGACCCCCCTGATGTCCCGGATCCTGGCAGTGGCCTACCCCGATTTGGATGGGCGCGTGAGGACATCACAGCAGACACAAGGGGGTGAGTACCAGCACATTCTGCTATCTTTACACGCAGTGGAGGCGTCTGGGTGGGGGAGGAGGGCTGTGGGTGACATTAGGCCAGGGCGCTTTCTGTAGTGTAGTCCCCTCCTTTAGGCATGGCCCTGTGCCCCCGCCCCCCACCTCTGTAGGGTGCCAAGTACAGCAATCGATGGTCCAGCATCACCCATGTGTGCATTTTTTGTCCATAGACCTGTTGGCCTAGTCACAAGTACTGAGTAGTGTACCCCGATTGCGCGGCGTAGTGCATGAGGCTCCTGTGTCTGTCCTCTCCGCCAACGGTGTTGACAATGCATGCACTCAACCTGTTTTTATTTCTCCCCCCACCCTTTTTCTTTATCTTCTTGTGCATGTGTGTATTAGCATCATCAGGCGGAGGAGAATTGGCATCGGAGTACGAGGGAGCTGCAACTCACAAGGCCCCGGTGGGCCATGGTACAGACACCGAGGTCACCAGTGATACGGAGGGCGAGGGGAGCACCACAACGGGGACCCGTGGTGACACCAGCGACACCGACATGTCCTCGGAAGGGAGCTCCCTAGCGGTGGCGGCAACATCCGGGCCCCCCGCCTCTACAGGTACAGCCGCCACCCAGCGCACCAGCTCCGCCCTCCCAGCAGCCCCTCAGCCTTCGCTCCGTGCCCGCTCGCCCAAGAAGGCGGGCATCTCCTTCGCCCCAGGCACCTCAGGCCCTGCCCCTGTTACCCCTGCTGCCCTCAGTGAGGAGGTCATTGACCTCCTACAGACCATCATTGTTGGGTAGTCTACCCTTTTGAATGCCATCCAGGGGGTAGAGAGGGAGGTGCATCGGAGCAATGCATACCTAGAGGGCATTCATTCGGGTCAGGCTGCCCATCAACGATCGTTCAATGCTCTGGCCTCAGCACTGACGGCAGCCATTGTCCCTGTTTCCAGCCTCCCTCTTCTAACTGCCTCCACCCTGTCTCTGTCTCCTGTTCCTCAGCCTATCCCATCCACACCATCAGACCAGCCTGCACACACCTCAACACCCAAGGGCAGCTCATCCAGACATAAGCACCACAGATCACACAAGCATTCACCCAAGCAACACCCAGATGCAGACATGCCAACAGTCACTACCACCTCTGTGTCCCCCTCCTCCTCGTCTCCCTCCTCACTCCCTGTGACGTCTCCACTCACACCTGCATGCACACCACCATCAGCCAGTACTTCCATCACCAGCACACCCTCCAGTACAGTCCGCACACGTGCAGTCACCACCCCCACTGCCATTTACACGTCCCCTGTGTCCTCTCCCACTGTGTCTGTCACCCCCTCTTCCAAGACACACAAACGCAGGCAGCCACCCACCCAACAGCCAACCACCTCACGACAGCCTACGTCACAAGCACCTGCACCCAAAGACAGCACACCTGACTCTCCTACAACCACATCCTCTTCCTCCACTCCCATACCCACTACACCTACCCTTTACATTGGTCCTAAAAAACTTTACCTCTCCAAACTTAACCTCTTTGCCCCACCTGACCCACCCCCTCCATCTGCTAAGAGTCCCAAGAGCACCTCAGCCACCACCAGCTCTGCTTCAAGTGTCACCATTGTGCACGGGTTTTGGAGTCCACCCTTTCCCAGCACTGATACATCGGCCAGCAGCAAGGGGACAGCCAGCCCCCCCCCCTGGAAAGAGGACCCATAAAATCAAGGGCCGCCGCGAGAAGACTGACACGGCTGCCCCCAAGGAGCAAAGTCCTGGGCCGTCACCTGCCACAACATCCAGGGGAGGCAAGGGCCAGAGAGCCTCATAGAAGGAGGGCAAGGGCAGCAGGGCGGAGAAGTCAGCCAGCAGGGGCGCGGACCAGGAGGGCCCCACAAGCCCCATCCCGGGTGTGAGGGAGGACACCCACGGGCCCAGGACTCCGTCACAGAAGGGTCCAGCAACTGCATGGTCGGAGGGCGACTAAGCAGGGAGTCCTGGCCAGGTCTGGCTCCCTTGAATGACTGGACAAGCACTGCTGAAGAGGGCCCCGCCGTGCAGAAAGGCACCGCTGAAGAGGGCCCCGCCGTGAAGAAAGGCACAGCTGAAGAGGGCCCCGCCGTGAAGAAAGGCACTGCTGAATAGGGCCCCGCCGTGCAGAAAGGCACCGCTGAAGAGGGTCCCGCCGTGAAGAAAGGCACCGCTGAAGAGGGCCCCGCCGTGAAGAAAGGCACCGCTGAATAGGGCCCCGGCATGCAGAAAGGCACCGCTGAATAGGGCCCCGCCGTGCAGAAAGGCACCGCTCCGCTGGGCCCTTCCTGTCAAGCACCGCTCCGCTGGGCCCCGCTGTCTCAAGCACCGCTCCGCTGGGCCCTTCCTGTCAAGCACCGCTCCGCTGGGCCCCGCCGTCTCAAGCACCGCTCCGCTGGGCCCTTCCTGTCAAGCACCGCTCCGCTGGGCCCCGCCGTCTCAAGCACCGCTCCGCTGGGCCCCGCCGTCTCAAGCACCGCTCCGCTGGGCCCTTCCTGTCAAGCACCGCTCCGCTGGGCCCTTCCTGTCAAGCACCGCTCCGCTGGGCCCCGCCGTCTCAAGCACCGCTCCGCTGGGCCCTTCCTGTCAAGCACCGCTCCGCTGGGCTCCGCCGTCTCAAGCACCGCTCCGCTGGGCCCCGCCGTCTCAAGCACCGCTCCGCTGGGCCCTTCCTGTCAAGCACCGCTCCGCTGGGCCCCGCCGTCTCAAGCACCGCTCCGCTGGGCCCTTCCTGTCAAGCACCGCTCCGCTGGGCCCTTCCTGTCAAGCACCGCTCCGCTGGGCCCCGCCGTCTCAAGCACCGCTCCGCTGGGCCCTTCCTGTAAAGCACCACTCCGCTGGGCCCCGCCGTCTCAAGCACCGCTCTGCTGGGCCCTTCCTGTCAAGCACCGCTCCGCTGGGCCCCGCCGTCTCAAGCACCGCTCCGCTGGGCCACGCCGTCTCAAGCACCGCTCCGCTGGGCCCTTCCTGTCAAGCACCGCTCCGCTGGGCCCCGCCGTCTCAAGCACCGCTCCGCTGGGCCCCGCCGTCTCAAGCACCGCTCCGCTGGGCCCTTCCTGTCAAGCACCGCTGGCCCATTAACAGTGCTGGTTCTGTGTCGAGCTAGTGTTCACGCTGCACTCGGGGTACCCTGCCTCCTCCATGATCAGTGGAGTCTGTAATCCACCTGATGGACTGTGGCTTTGCACTCCCCAGGATGGTACAGTGGGCAAGGTGGCCCCTTCGTGGTTCTGGTGTCGTGGACCCCTGTGGCTGAGGTGCCCCCCTTCACTTCCCCCTGAGGTGCCTGTAGTTTTGTCATCTGATGCCCCAGCAGTGTTCTCTCCAACGGACTCAGGTCTCCTGTGTGGGCTTTGCCCATGTGTTTGGTACACATTGGCCCACGGACTGTGGATATTTGACACACTGTGCAGGACTTATTGACTTTGTACATAGCTTTCGCACTGTTCATGATTTTTGCTTTGATATTTCATAACGATAATTTTCCATGACTTCAATTAACCTAATTTTACATAAACTTAATTTAAAATTTTATTATGTCTTTGCATTTTTCAGGGGGGTTTGGGGGGAGTCACTCAGTTGTTGCTCTGCATTGGTATGTTGATAGTTGGGGGGGGGCGTATGTGTGTGCCCGTAACCTTTCGTCCTCCCCCCTCCCCTGTGTCGTAGGTGCAGTACTCACGTTGTCTTCTGCGCCGGAGTTCGTACTCGTGGTAGATGAGCAGGTAGACAAGAGCTGGTAGGATGTTTAATTCGGGTTCCATGCTGTCCTCCGTCCTCGTGGAGTGTATAGAGGTGAGCGTTTTCCCGTTCGTAGTCTGTTTCCGCCGTGTTTTTATCGGCGGGGCTCCCGCCCTGGAAAAGGTGGCAGATTGGTGAGATGTGATACTGTGGGCGGTACATTGTCTGCCGCCTGCCTGTTGGAGGTGACCGCCGCGCTGTTTGTCTGTCCCGCCGTGGCGGTCGGAGCATTAAAGTGGCGGGCTGTGTTGGCGGTTCCCGCCAGGGTCAGAATTCCATTTTTTTAACCGCCAGCCTGTTGGCGGGTTGGCCGCCGCTTTATCACCGACCGCCAAGGTTGGAATGACCGCCTATATGGTGTTGGACTACTGTAAGAGTCTGGCTGATGTTGTTTGCTCTGTCTCTCGTCAGGTGGAAGCCACAACACTGCAACAGTCTCAAAATCAAGGACACAACCTGAGAGCAGGTGACAGAGTTGTAATTGGGAAACACGTGAGGAAAACATGTTTGGAGCCTCGGGGAAAGGTTCTTACCAAGTATTTTTGATCACTACCACAGCTGTGAAGTGCTCTGGACTTCCAAACTGGATCCATGCAAGCCACAGGAGAAAAGTGGCATTTTCTTTGGACAATGAAGAAGAATTGTTGAGAGTACAAACAATGACCAGACCAACCTTAGAGCCGGAAAGAGAAGTAAGAGGAACTGAGACCGTATCTTAGCAAATTGAGAACGGTTCAGCCACACCTCTGAGAGCCGAAGGAGAAGACCTACAGCAAGATGAAAGTGAACTAATCTCAACTGAGGCAGCAGGAGGGTCTAATCAGAGAAGGGCTCTCCCAGAAGTAGATGATTTTGAGAGACAAACAGAGAAAACGACAGACCCCGAAGGGGAAGGAGTTGAGGTGGATCAAAGCCACTGTGGTTTGAACCCTCCTGAACCAGCTGCAGGTCCATCAAGAGAAAGTCCTGCAGAGCAAGAAGAAGTTACAAGTTCGACACTGAAAAGAGCATTGGCAAAAGGTCCACTGATAGGAGATACGTGGCCGGAGTCACAAGCAAAGAGAAAAGAAGCAGTTACAGTGACAACTATTGAGGAGGAAGTAGATACGACAAGGAGAGAAGATCTGAGTGCAGGAGAGTTGAATGGAGATCGAAAGTTGAAAAGAAAAAGAATTGCAAGTCGAAGGTACGCTGGTCCTGAATGGGCGTATGCAACAACAAGTGAATGGCAAAGATCATTTTTGTCTTTTTGTTTTGATCAAGACATTCCAGGTCAATATTTTAGCATTTGAAGGAAACCAATGAACTGAACTGTTGACAAAGAAGGAAAAGAGACTATTGAAAGTAACCTGAAAAAGGCTTTTAAGACCCTGATTTGACAAAATAACCTGACTTCACAAGCTGCTAAACCGAATTTGACACCCTTACTGATTTTGACAAAAGGATCCTGGAAGTAAGACTGAGAGCTGTAAATAAGTGCTGAAGAATATTGAAGATTTGTTTTCAATTTTGCTGCATAGTTACAAATTTTCTCTTCTACTTTCTGATTCTTTACAGACCATGAGTAACATTAGCCAGCAGGATAGGAAGAATAAGTGCTGTTAAAACTTGAGTATTGGTTTGGCAATTGTATGCATGATATTGTGCTTTGTATTGATTGTGGGAGTGACTGTCCTTGATAAGAGTAAAGCCAACCATACTTCAGCTTTAGAAACAACTACCACACTCACAGAAATAGAGTTCAGGTTAAATGAAAAGTATCTACACGTAGATAATGTTCATGGAGAACTTTCTATTAATGTTTTCTATTAATTATTGAGTGAGTATGTTGAGACGATGGATGTGAAAAATGGTTATATTTGCATGCAGATTCATTCTTCAGTTGAAGAAGGAGCTACCTATCATAGTTTGGCCCTCACTTATGGGATAAGTGGTAGTCTGTTACTAAAAAGATTCTATAACCAGGAGTACACCCCAGTATTTCTATCCAAGTTTTCGTTTGTTCCTATAATTAAGTACCTGAGTATAGTAACTAAGCAGAACACTACAGAATTAGTGAGAGGATTCTTTGAGCCTACATTAACTTTTGGCACACCTTATGCACATAGAAACAATCTGACATGCTTGCTTACACCATTAGAAAAGAGCTTCTTAGATCAGACAGTCGACAGGAGAAAGGCATTAAAGCTGAAGTTAGAAAAGGGTTTAGAGAAAAGGACTTTTAGAAATGATTATGCATTTAGTGAAATAAAAACACAAGGGAGGTTAGCTTTAGATGTGCAA
The DNA here is from genome assembly GCF_031143425.1 of Pleurodeles waltl. NCBI lineage: Eukaryota > Metazoa > Chordata > Amphibia > Caudata > Salamandridae > Pleurodeles > Pleurodeles waltl. The sequence continues at coordinate 1,465,065,835 of NC_090445.1, forward strand.
CACATAGGATAGCTTTGTATATATAGCCTAAATCTAGTACTGACATGCTGTTTGTGGGAACGAGTGAATGTGGACGTGTTTTTGTTTCAGACTAAGTGGACACTTATGTTGAATGGACAGGATCCAGCGATTCCTGGAATTTATTACATCTGTTGGCCAAATGCCTATTACCGTCTTTCAAGAGGATGGTATGGCACAAGTTACTTGGGATAGTTTTCCCAAAGATATTCCAACTTCAGGACTTGAAGAGATTACCGAAAATGACTGAATTACATCACGTTAAACAAAGGAGAGAGTCTCCCTCTAGTATAGTGGGAGACATATTTGGAGCAATGATTCCTTCAGTAGAACTTGTTCTGAATTCTTTATAGATTCAAAAGTTGCCTTCTATTGTGGATATCATGTTGACAATTTTTTCAGGAGCCAAGATCCTAATGGATACAGAAATGGCCCCGGTAAGATCTATGACTCTTCAGAACCACCTTGCGTTAGACATTCTTTTAGCAAAGGATGGCGGAGTTTGCAAAATGCTGAAATTGAAGCATTGTTGTTCATATATTCCTGATTATAGCAAAGAAATTAGAAGCTTACTTATTAATCTGACTAATGATTGTGCTGATTTGAAAGAATTGAAGGAACCAGGTGTTTGGGAGAAAGTTGGCAAAGGATTTGCTTCAGTGGGAAATTGGCTCAGCAACATTGATTGGGAAAGGGATAATATTGAAAATAATACAAGGGATATTGATTATTGTGATTTGCATAATTGAAACATAGGGAATATGCAAATTGCATCATGTGTTTAAATCAAAGAAAATGAAAAATTATCAGAGGATGGAAGAGATAAAAATTGAATATTTGTTTTGGGAAAATTCAAGGAGGGAACGAAGATTAAAATGAATAGAGATGACAAATTTGAGCTAAAGCGCAAACATTTGTGTGGGAAGATGTAAATGTGATGACATATTTAGTCATCAGAGGAGGGATTGTTAACACTGACATTTTACTAATGAATACTCATGTATTCTAAATGTTAAATCTGCATAGAAAATGAGTTAATGTAGAAAAATAATACACAAGTTTGAAAATGTGCCTACTTGAGTGACCATCAATGATCACGAAGTGTACTCATTAACAGCTTAATAATGTAAAATGTCGAGCTTATGTTTGGAATAATGTAGTAGTTTGTCATATTAATGGTCATGTATTATGTATTTGCTTTATTAATCATAGGCCTTAATTTAGTGAGGTATTGGGCGTAGTGGCACAGCCTCATATCAAGTTGCATTGCTTAGACAAATTATAAACTGGCTGCTTAGAGAATTAAAAATTATAATTTTCCATTGCATTGACCGAATGTTAGTAGCTAGAATCATTTCGCATGAGAATCACTTGGTAGAATATGTTGTACTAGCTAAAGATACTTTGTATAACTTAGTGTGTGTAAAGGCAATGTTCCTAGGAGTTAACAATGGATGCACTAACTGGAGCATAAGCTGATATAAATGTGTTACCTGACGAGCCCAACGACCGGAACAGGAGAAGAAGAGCCAATCATCGACATGTGAACAATGGTTTAGTAAATTCTTAGATTTGAGGTTCTACTTTTATTGGACTAAAAGGAAACATATGATTCTTTGACCATAGCAATGTGGGAAGTAGCTTTAGGGAATCTAACTTAGTCAGACTGCACGGAGAGGAGGTATGCCATTATCTTTCTTGGCCGTCCCGAAAGGAGATGTGCTTACTTTTCCTAACTTTGTTGCAGAGAAGCAACATTCTATTATGTCCATTCCTGATACATTTGTATCTTGAACTTTATTGCTGAATTCTGATGCTTTGCTGACCGAATAGATGTCCAACTGACGAAGACGGTCGCAGTTTGCTGAATCATACTGAGGCAAGGTATAAGATGATGTTACTGATTGCTATGTCTACTTGCTTTTGTCTTAGGTACCAACCGCTGATTTTGATAGAGCCATAGTTAGATATTTTCCAAATTTGTGTTGACAAAATTGTTTTGCATGAAGCTCAAACATGCTATTCTAATTAGAAGGTTAGTTAGGATACTCAATGATTGATGGCTGCTACATATTAAGAACAATTGATGTCTTTTCTTTGCTGAATCTAAATGTATGCCATTTCTATTGCTATTGATTTGTACTGTAACTTTAAAATGTGTAGTGATTCAAGCTTTAAATAAATTGAGATTCTTTAGAAGATGCGGTCAACCATTATTGTTTCTGTATGTTTATCATTTGATTTTGAGACAACGTTGCGTGATATTAGCTTTGTTAATATAGGAAAGTAAACATTCTAACTTTTACATAAAGGTGTGGTTATTCATGGCCAAGGGGACATGGTGTGTCGAAATTATTGACTCCCAAGATTATTGATGTTATTTATTGGTATTGCTATTGATTTGTACCAGAACTGAGTTTTATGGTGGTAACTACTCTAAGCGCAGTCAAAAGGTCCACCGAATCTCTAATGTGTCCCCTTAAAAACTCATGAGAAATAACCAAATAAAGTCAGACGTGAGAACACTACAGCAAATCAATCTGCGGTGACCACCAATGCGAAGCCACAGCAACGAACATCTGTGATGCCTGATCGGCTCTTCGTTCCACAGAGATGGCAGCCTACACCACTCGGCCTGCTCTTCGCGCTACAGCGACTAACTTATGTGCTGCTCTCTCTAGTCCTCGCAGCTTCCTCCACCACTCCTTATGCCGTATTTTGAAAAGTTGACTCTTTTTGTGGGGCTAACCTAGTCCCTGTATCGGGTCCATGCTCCATTGAAGTCGGCCTGAATTTGTGTCCTTCCAGTTAAAAAAGAGCATGTCTATTGGAGTGCATGCCGTGGGAAGAGAGATTGTGTCAAATTCTGTGGAGATGTCCAGGAGTATGAGAGCCAACGAATCTCCTCTATTTAGAGTCATGTGGTTGTGATTCATGGAGGCAAGGAGGGCAGTTTCCATGCTTTGGTGGAGTCTTAAATCAGAATGAGTGGTGTCAAGGGGTTGGTGGTCGTTGAGGTATTCAGTGAGGCACCTGTTAATGAGTTTTTCTAAGATCTTGGCTGGGAATGAGAACAGGGAGATTAGTGTGTAATTGGTCAGCGTTGAAGGGTGTGCAGAGGGTTTATTCACCAATGGCAGGACAGTTGCATGATTACAAACTTCTGGGAAGGGTGCCATTTCAAATGCAGGAGAACCTTTTGGCGGAACCCTCTCACTATCCATAACAGATAAATTAGAAACTTTAAGCTTTATTAAAACAGCACCCATTATTCTCACTCAAACTAATCCCAAAACACACTAAATAAACTAATCACATTTAGGGGCATATTTATACTCCGTTTGCGCCGGATTTGCGTAGTTTTTTTTAACGCAATTTCGACGCAAAACGGACTCCATATTTATACTCTGGCGTTAGACGCGTCTAGCGCCAAAGTTCATGGAGTTTGCGTCATTTTTTAGCGTGGACACCTACTTTGCGTTAATGATATGCAAGGTAGGCGTTCCCGTCTAAAAAATGACTCCGAGGCATGTGCGCCGTATTTACACTCCCAGGCAAAAATGACGCCCGGGAGTGGGCGGGTCCAAAAAAATGACGTACAGCTGCTTTTGCGTCGTTTTTTAGCGCCTGGTCAGGGCAGGCGTTATGGGACCTGTGTGCTCGGAAGGAGCCCAGAGGTGCCCTCCCATGCCCCCAGGGACACCCCCTGTCACCCTTGCCCACCCCAGGAGGACACCCAAGGATGGAGGGACCCATCCCAGGGAACTTAAGGTAAGTTCAGGTAAGTATTTTTTTTTTTCTTTTTTTTTGTGGCATAGGGGGGCCTGATTTGTGCCCCCCTACATGTCACTATGCCCAATGACCAAGCCCAGGGTACATAGGTCCCCTGGGCATGGCCATTGGGCAAGGGGGCATGACTCCTGTCTTTGCTAAGACAGGAGTCATTTTAATGGGGGTTGGGGGTCAAAAAAAAGGGCGCAAATCGGGTTGAGGCGAAAATTTTGCCTCAGCCTGACTTGCCCCATTTTTTGGCGCCCAAGCTCCATATTCCCCTACGCCGGCGCTGCCTGGTGTACGTCATTTTTTTTTACGCACACCAGGCAGCTCCGCCGGCTAATGCCGGCTAACGTAATTGAATAAATAAGGCGCCCGCATGGCGCTTCAGAATGGCGTTAGATTTTTTGACGCACAACTGCGTTGGCGCAGTTGTGCGTCGAAAAGTATAAATATGGCCCTTAATCTGTAATCCCAGCGCAGAATTGGCAAAGATCAATAAAAAACACAGCACATCCTGCAATAGCAACCATCCAATATCAGTATGATTGTCAGTGTCAGTCAGCCAATTGCAGTGTAACTTCTTTGTGAACAGAAATCAATGCAATGTAATTTGCCTCAACATTATACACACAAAAAACAAATAAAATCTTGTTGGCTCAACCTAATAAAATAGGAAAACAAAATTAAAGACATAAGTCTCACAGAACCAATACCTTCTCACCACTTGTCAAACACAAATTCCCACTAATGCAGATTTCATTCCAACAGTAGACCACCCCTGATTCGCGCATTTACTCTTGTGCACAAAAGAGCAAACAAACACTAACCTAAATTAAACTCATTCAGCTTAAAAGTTCTAAGATACTTATTAAGACAAAAATCAAGATCATATCAAGATTGCAAATTCTGTGTGTATGCACAGCCTCACAAGACACACTACTGTGCAGACAATTTTAACAATATGTCTCAAGATCTCGGTTCATGACAAATTTGATTATCCTGGACAACAATGAACATAGAACATCTTCGACTCAAATAAAAGGCAGCTCCTTCTCATCAAAATATCAAGACAAACACAGTGACAAATACCAATTTGTTAACCCACAGGTACAACAAAAACATAAAAATCACAATAATTAGACCACCTAATGAATCACAAGTAAAAACAGTCACAAACTATAAACCCCATAATACATCACCACTCTCAATCACTAAGAATTGATTCTGCCCTACTAATGCTCACAATCTTTTGCCTGAGAACATTACTGAAATACCACAAAGTATCCAAATTATGTCCCTTTTTGCTAGTATAGGCAAAATCCAGACCAGGGTCATAAATTATCCTGGAAAAGACAAGAGATCTTTCCTATTTTGTCTCTAATATTCACCATCTGGGCTGCCAGAAAACCTTGGGCGTGACATGTGTTAGGTAATCTGCATGATAGTGGCAGGGTGGAGACGGTGTTAATCTCAAGAACTATATATATTTGAACCTAAGAAAAACATTCAATGTTAAATTTAAATACAACGCATGCAAATTAAAAAGAAAAATGCAGCAGTGGTTTCATTGAATCAATTCAAGTGCATAGAAATCAAGTGACATGAAGGTAAGGTTAACAGTTACAGAAATAATGCAGCAATAAGCAGAAGTAGAAAAATAAACTCAAATGTGCAGGAAATTGAAAGGCATGGCCTGCTGTGAAACAAGATAACTTTTTGACTGTGGCACTCCAGTAAGTGTGAACTGAAATACAATGCTTCCCCCATATAAATCCTACCTCCATCCTTATGCGGCCTACTTGAGGCTTTCCTAGATGGAATGCAGTCTATTGAACCTGCGGAGGCTGCTGTGTGATCAGCTGGCAAGCCACGAACAGAATGAAGCAGACATGGTATGCTGCACTGCTTGAAGCTGTGGAGGCGCTCTGGTACAGGCAAACTGCCCTGAGCAGTGACGAACTGCAGAGGCTCCATCGGCTATCTCCCCTGCATGTTCACTTAAAATGGAACCTCCCCAGAGTGTCAGTGAGTGACTGAAGGCCCCGATCCCTCTGGGGGACTGACAGCGCTTGTTGGGGTCAATCAGAAGGACTGCCTGCACCGCAGCTTGGTGTGAACGACCTGCAGCACTGCCAGGGACTCCCTCCTGCCTGCTTTCTTACCATGATTCCTTCAGAGGGAGGAACCCCAACCTGAATTGGACCCCAGGTGTTCCACAAGGAGCACATTGCTTGCAGGATTCCCCGGGTCGCTGCAGTTGCTCTTTGGGCCTGGAGTAGGCCGACTGCCACCACCCTTTGTTTGCTTGCCATCACTACCTCCTGCGTCTCTGCCCCATCTGATGCTCGCTTGCCCTATCCTGTATCCACCTTACTACACTCCTAGAGGCCTGATGTTTATGGTGGACCCCACGTTTACTAACGGTTTTCATGCACCTCTGCCACAGACTTGCTACAATTTCATCTACTATAAATGGTGACTGCCTTAGACCCTAGGGCGTTGGCTTGCTTACCGCTGTTCTCTGCATGCAACTACGAACATCCTTATTTGATGTCCTTGCCTTGAAGCCACCACCTACCATAGTGTTTGAGCCGCTCATCTTATGCGCTTGGATGACTCCTGCTGGACAACCCTACTACAGCTTTCTTTCCCCAATGGATATTGATGGCCCTGCAGACAACTACTGAAATTGTATGTCGCAATGAGAAAATCAGTCTAGCACTACAACAAACTCTCTTTTGACTAATGCAAGGCCTCAAAGGATTTTCAGGAAAACACCAATGTCACAGGTTGACATGACTTCGTCAACTGTGGAAGACACTGCACACCTTGTAATTGAACTAAAAGTGGGACTTGTGACTATCAAGAGGAAGCTGGATGCCGCCACTACGTGATTATATCTAGAAAGGGCAGAACGATGAATCTCAGCATTGGAAGACCAGAATGCGGACTATTCCAATAGACTACAAGCTATGGAGTGGAGACTGATGGTGGTGGCAGCCAAAAATGAGGCCCTTGAAGCATGGTTACGCTGCAGCAATCTTAGAATTGTGGGAATAGCTGAAGCCACCAAAAGGACCCAGGTGGAACTATTTGTGGAGAACCTCCTCTTGGAATTATTTGGTTGGGACATCTTTACCAATATGTTTATGGTGGAACGTTCCCACCACTCACTGGCCCCTGGAACGAACCCTAGTGCACCACTGCAACCCATCATAGCAAGCCTCCTAAACTATTGTGACAGGGATGCAGCCCTACACCTCACCAGGGAGCTGGGCCCTCCATGATACCAGCGAGCAAATGTTGCCATCTTTCCAAGTTTCACACTGATGGTACAGGTTGTCCAAGCTAAGAAACTGCTACAAAACAAGGGCATTAAGTATGCCATGTACTACTCAGCAAAACATTGTGTTCAGCAAAGTTATAAAATACATTATTTCACAGACTCTAAAGCAGCCTTGAAGCATGATTGAACTGGGGGAAAAAACATTGATTGAATCACAACTATCTGACATCATACCATCCTGATATTATTGCTGCGCATCTGCGGGCAAATATGTCAGCTCAAGAAATAATTATATCAGAGCTACTCTTGATGTCATGGAACTTGCGTGGCCTCCATAACCCTAAGAAACATACGCTAGTCCAGGCATACTTGGGCAGAGATGATGGGTCCATAGCATCTCTATGACCCTGACATAATGTCATTTAGTAAGAAGTGGGCACACTGTTATCTCACATACTACAGCTTCGACTCCAGACAGGTATCAATCCTAGTACAGAAAACCATTGGCTACAAACATAAAACGATCTATAAAGATCCACAAGGCTGATATATAGCAATTCATGACTTCTGGGTGGGTCACCCTATCCTGTTTGTCAACATTTATGGTCTTAACACAGATGACACTTTGCCATTTGAAGATGTTTTGTAAATTTGTCATTGACACACAGGCTGCTTACTCATTTGGGGTGGGGACTTCAACCTAGTCTTTAATGAATCCCTAGACAGATTGCACCATGTATTTTCCCCTTCCTACGTTATGTCAGACGCATTGCGGTATGACATAGAACTCCCTGAGATATGTGATACTCACTGCGCTATATATAGGACAGAACATGCATACTCCTACTAATCGACAGCCCACTACTCTTGTTGTAGAATATATTATTGGTGGGTCTGTGTGTCTTTATTGTGGAGGATTGCTGAGCAGAATTACCTCCCACATACTCTCTCAGACCATAGCCCTGTCTAGCTCTGGACCTCCTTTCTGGCTTTACAACAGAGTCCTTGATATCAGCTTTTCCCATTTAAGGCACTACAAGACTCTACCTTAAAGTATCTGTGGTCATCCAAGACTATTTCAGCACAAACATGGGCTCTGTAAACTCCTATGCTATACTGTAGGATGCATTTAAATCAGATAGTCAAGGAGTGTGTATACCCAAACAGGTAGGAATAGGGGAATCACTGAGCAACCAACTTGCCCGCCTGGAGAATAACCTGAAGCGCCTAAACACTCGTAGGTTACAAGATCCCACTGAGGAAGTAAACAAAGAATTATATGAATGCCTAATAGATTTCAGGACAAATTCCTAGAGGGAGATACTAATGTGATGGCCGGGAATGTACGAGCCTCTCATTATGGTGAGGGAGAGCAACCGAGCAGGACTCTTGCCTGGCTGCTCAAAAGCGCACAAAGACTACCACTATCCCCGGTTCTAAGAACAGTGCCAGTGATCTCTGTAGCACCACTATAGTTTGTCATGACTACCATGAACGACTTTATACTTCTACCACCCAGTTTGATGAGACACAACTGGCTGGCTGACTCCCTTGCAGATATTGCATTGCCGTGGCTAGACACTAGTGATCTACTACTCCTCAGTGAACCACTATCTATAGCAGAAATCACTGAGGCAACTAAAGGTTTCATCTCTGGCAAAACCCCAAGTCCAGACACTACATTGCCTAGGTTTATAAAGCATTTATGAAGATTCTTGGCCCACACCTTCTCAAGGTATTTAATGAAGCTCTTGACAATGGGTACCTGCCTCCGAAGCTGCAAGAGGCCATACTTATTACCCTCTTTAAACCTAATAAAGACCCCCATCCTAGTTGGATCATCCAAACCACCATCACTCCTTAATGTAGACAGCAAGATTCTAGCTCGGGTGATAGCCAATGGACTCCTGCCATGAAAGGACTTGTACTTTCAGATCAGATGGGTTTATCCTGGCTCGATCTATGGTTCACAACATAGATTTAATCTTTGCTCTGATGAATCAGATTGAACCAGTCTCCCAATCATCAGTGCTAAAAAACGTTTGATTTTGTGGAATGGCCCTTTGTAAAAGTGGTATCGCGCTGGATTGGCTTAAGTGCACATAACCTCTGTATGATCCTATTATAGTTCATGTCTCCCACAGCTAGAGTACTCAAGGGGACATTATCTAGTATCCTGCCCGCTCTCACTCACCAAGGGTATATGGCAGGGATGCCCTGCTTAGAACCTAGCTCTCTCTGCAGGGTTACCCCAATTTTTTTGCCTGCCTCCTTCTATTTTTTGCTGAGTTTGTGTTTCCTGGACTTAGGACTCTGTGCACTTTACTGCTGCTAACCAGTGCTAATGTGCTTGTGCCCGCTTCTCTAAACATGGTAGAATTGCTTACACCCAATTGGCATATTTAATTTACTTATTAGTCCCTAGTAAATTGCAACTACATGTGCCCAAGGACTGTAAATTAAATGCTACTAGTGGGCTTATCACACTGATTGTGACACCCACTAAAGTAGCCCTTTAAATATATCTCAGGCCTACCATTGCAGCTTGTGGTGCAGTTTTAAAACCATAAACTATTGTTTCCACCTGGCAAAATAAACCTTTTGCCAGGCCCAAACCTTCCTTTGTAATACATATGTCAAACCTAGGTTACGCCCTGGACAGCCCAGAGGGCAGTGCACAGTGTATTTAAAAAGTTGGACATGTGCTTTTATGTTCTTCTCATGGTAGTGAAAAACTTATTTTTCACTTCTGCAGGGCCTGCCTCTCCCATATGATAACATTGGAGTTCCCTTATTACAATTACTAAGCTGTAATTTCCAAATGGGAGCAGGTCATGTTTAGTGCCTTTTGAATTACAATGAAAAATCCTCTTTCACTGTGAACTCTGATTTCAAGTTATAGTTTTGAAAAGGCCACTTTTACAACATTGCCATTTTCCTGCCTTAGCTATTTAGTGCCTCTAGCTTGGTGAGGTTGGATTTTATATTACTGTTTCAGTAATGACACTTTTAGAAAGTGAGCATTTCTCTGCACTTAAAATCCATCTGTGCCTTACAGCATGTCTCCAATCAATGTCTGGCCTAGGCTGGTTGACAACTCCCTTGTGCATTTCACCCAGACAACCACAAACACAGGATACTGAGTCACACCTGCACTAATCTGCATACTGATTGGGTCTAGCTGGGCTGGTAGGGTGAAGGGCCAGGCACTTACATTTTAAAGGGTAGTGGCCTGCCTTCGCACAATGGACTGTCTAACCCCCTGCTCGCACCCTGGCAGACAGACCTGTACTGAAAGGGGAACTTGTGCACTTTAAAACCACACTTTGAAGTCTCCCCCACTTCAAAGGCATTTTTGGGTGTATAAACTGGGTCCCTGACCCCACCAAATCAGACTCTTAAGGACCTGAACCTTCAACCTGTCAAGACAAACTGCCTGGCTGCCCAAAGGACTCATCTGGACTGCTTTGCTGACAAGGACTGCTGCCCTGCTGTTGCCCTGCTGCCCTCTGACTTTGCTGAGAAGTGCTGTCCAAGGGCTTGGATTGAGCTTGCCTTCTGTTTTCTGAAGTTTCAGTGCCATCAAGACTTCATCTCTTCAGGAAACTCCTTGTGCACCAAAAATTGCAGTGCCTGACAGAAACAATGCAGAGCCGTTTTAAGACCGAGAAATCACCGTAGAGCCGAGCCGGCACAACGCAGCCCGAATTCCCGAGTGAAGAATCGAACCAGCACCTGCCTTGCAGCCAGAAATTTTATGCACAGCCCTAAAGGATCGACTCAGAGCCAAACCTGAATGACGCAGCCCGACTTCCCGATTGAAGAATTAAAGCAGCGCCTGCTGTGTCGCAGAAAATTTGACGCATCACCATACCGGATCACCGCAAAGCCTGTGACTTCATCCCGCACGCCCAGGATTTCCACGCATAGGGAAACACCGCCCAAACACCGCCCGTGGTCAAATGACCGCGGGGACCATTCTAACTTTCCCGCTGGGCCGGCGGGCGATCTTCAAAAGATCGCCCGCCGGCCCAGTGGGAAAGCCCCAGCAAAGATGAAGCCGGCTCCGAATGGAGCCGGCGGATTTGCTGGGGTGCGACGGGTGCAGTTGCACCCGTCGCGATTTTCAGTGTCTGCCAAGCAGACACTGAAAATATTAATGGGGCCCTGTTAGGGGGCCCCTGCACTGCCCATGCCAGTGGCATAGGCAGTGTAGGGGCCCCCTGGGGCCCCACAACACCCGTTCCCGCCAGCCTCTTCACCGCCAGGAACAGGCTGGCGGGAAGGGGGTTGGAATCCCCATGGCGGCGCTGCATGCAGCGCCGCCATGGAGGATTCCCCCAGCTGGGGGAAATCCGGCGGGAAACCGCCGGACCCGGCTGGGTGACCGCCGCTTCACAGCCGCGGTCGGAATACCTGATGTAGCACCGCCAGCCTGTTGGCGGTGCTACCTCCGGCCTCCACCCTGGCGGTCTATGACCGCCAGGGTCATAATGAGGCCCATAGTCTCTAGGTGAGGGACCAAGACTGCATGTGGGAAATCGACTCAAAGCCCCTTGCAGCGTGGAAAGAAATTACGAATCGTCTGTGCCGCGTTGGAAAATCCGATGCACACCCTATTTTTCCACGCATCTCCTCCTCTGCGGTCTCAGTGCATGTTATTTTTTATGCAAACCAGGTACTTTGTGAAACAAGAGACAACTGTTGATTTCTAAGATTTAAGACTCTTTTTAATCTTACAAAAGTGATATCTCAACTTGTGCTTATGGAATCTTTATCGTTTTGACCTTAACCAGATAAGTATCATATTTGTTTTCTAAAATTGTGTGGTGTATTTTTGTGGTGGTTTCACTGTGTTACTGCATGATTTATTGCACAAATATGTTACACATTGCCTTCTAAGTTAAGCCTGAGTGCTCAGTGCCAAGCTACCAGAGGGTGGGCACAGGACACTGGATTGTATGTGACTTACCCTGACTAGGATTGTGGTACCTATTTGGACAAGGGTGTATACCTCTGCCAACTAGACACCCCATTTCTAACATTAACCAACTTATAGGTATCCACTTATGAGCTTATAGGTTTCATCTATTCACAATTTCAAACTGAATGCACACCAACTGGGTCAGGTCACAGTGATGACGCAATGGGAAAGCAATTTAGAGGACTTGTGGAGAGGACGCAAATGGACATAATGCTGCAACTGTATCTATGAATTATAGACAAACTCTTACACCTTCAATTTCTACATGGATTGCATTAAACCTCAGTAAAACTATATAGGTTGTGCACTATGGGGCCATGCACATGCCCCGGCTGTCCCCATCCTTATGCTGCATCCCTCCACTTAGCACGAGAATGTGGCCCTCCTGCTGCTTAGTGGACGCTAGTTTTTGCAAAGATTTCCCAAATTGTTGAACACCAGATTCTTACTATCCCTGATGTGGAGGTGTTGGGATATACCACTGGGTTGCTGAAGTTGACATGGCGACTGGCAATGCTACTTCTACTACTTGCAAAACGAGAGGTGGCACTCCACAGGATGAACGGTCTGCTGCCTATGTAAAAGGGGTGGCTTCACTATGTGATGACCTGCAATGTTAATGCAGAGTTTTATGCCACCATGTTGCCTGCTAAATCTAGGCCTGTGTTATCTGGACGCTATTATGCTTATATTTGAACCATGAACAAACTGCTAATGTGGACACTCCTCAGCCAGACTCTCTATCCGGTAACTTGGAATGACCGTTCAGTAGAGTTTGGTGATCAATGATAGTAATTGGCTTACTGGTGTCCAGATATGCTCTGAGAAGAGCCTTTATGTAACTGGTAAAGTCCTGAGCCACACTGTGTATTGGTGTTTTTCTGCAGATTCTTTTACAGTGCTGCAATAGCTTTCTTTCAAAGACTGCAATAGCTAGCCACGCAAATCACAGAGACAACTACACACACACACCACAACCACCCATTCATCTGTCACCCATCCCACACCCCACACCCCACCACATTACTCAACACCCTCTGCACAACACACCACACAACACCCAAGTCCCCACAAAGGCACCTCTGTTTCACTGATGAGAAGTTGTGGGTCATGGTTGAGGAAATAGTCAGGGTAGAGCCGCAGCTGTTTGGAGCACAGATCCAGCAGATCTCCATTGCCAGGACCATGAAGCTATGGTGGAGAATCGTGGACCGGATGAACGCCGTGGGACAGCATCCACAAACAAGGGACAACTTCAGGAAGAGGTGGAACGACCTAGAGGGGAATGTACGTTTCATAGCAGCAAGGCACCAACGCCTTACCTAGAGGACTGGCAGTGGATCCCCACGTTCTTCCCCACAGCTGACAGCATGGGAGGCGAAAGTCTTGGCAATCCTGCATCCTGAGGGACTCACTGGAGTTGCAGGAGGACTGGACACTGATGAGTCAATATTTACTACCTATCCCCCAAATACCTGCATGCCACCACCACCATCACCCTGACACCCATCACTCCACTCCATCCCACACGGTGCGCCACCACATTTAACTAACCTAAATGCTAAGCACTGCATGCACATCCCTCCCAGCTCTTCATGTACACCCAAACCCAATGCATGCACAGCATGGAGAACTAACAATCCCATAATACATCACCATACACAAACAAAGGTGGCAGGGCAACAGCAATAGTATAGGGGAAGCGAGGGATGCAGAATATGTCACAGACATCTGGCATAATACACCACTTACATCCCCACAGGTGCCCCAGCCAATCTCAGCGACGAGAAGGTGCCACGGCTACCCACTCCTCCACCAGAAGATGCCCCCAGTGATGACAGCAACTCCAGACTTCTGGATCTGGATGAACTCCCTGGCCCATCAGGGACCACTGGTCAGTCAGATACCCCAGCCCACACCCAGTCCACCACAGAGCCTACCCCCTCAGTACCAAACCCCACAACAGACACCCAACGTCCCATACCTCTGTCCCCAGAACACTTCAATCAGCAGTGTGCCCACCTGTACAGGGACCCCAGTCCACACCTCACAGGAAAGACAATCAGGGTCCTGGGGTCAGTGGCAGTGGGCACACCATTCAGGGGACACAGGCATATGGGGCCAGGGACACTCAGAGGACAGCTATGCGCCAGGGGGAGGACAGGCCCAGGGAACCGACTGTCCAGAAGACACTCACTAATGTCCTGGGGGCTTACCAACAATCCCAGGACAGGATGGGTCAGGTGATAGACATCATGCAGGAGAACCAGTGGCTGCAGGAGGAACACCACCAGGAGACCAAGAAAAAACTGCAGGTCCTCAGTACCACTATGGTCTCCATAGCAGGGGTGCTGGGTGATTTGGCCAAGACATTGAGGGAGAACACATCACACCTGCGGGCCTCTTCCACTAGACAGTCAACTGACCAGCACTCCACATCTGCTGCAACTAGAGGACAGCCACAGGACCCACAGGCCACCAGCACCTCTCCCCCTGCAAAAGGTGAACCACCTCGCAAACGGTCCCTGCGACCCAGACAGACACCAGAGACACTTGCCAAGACCAAGACCACCGCCAGGAAATGAGACCCTCCTGAATGTCCCCCTTGTGTTCCACTGTGTCACCTTGTCCACTTTGAATTGTCATTGCTCCTCTTCCTATGCTCCCTTGGACACTGGGCCAGTGCTAGAAACAGACTGGACCACTACACTGGACTTTCCTCTACCATCACCCCAGACTGTATCATCCTGTGCAATTGTCCAGAACGTTGTGATTCCATCCAACAAATGGCCTGTAGCAGTTTGTAGTCATCACATCAGTACACAATTGTAACCACACCAACATCTGCAAAATGGAAAGGCATAGGTGACAGTCAGCTGGGATGCTAAGGAAGTGACTGCCATCATGCTACAGCCACACAGAAAAATAATTTATTAGAGGAATGGTCAGTTCTACCTGTGTGTCATTGGGAGTATTGCCATATAACTGATGTCTAGTTGTCCACATCCTCATCCTCTTCCTCCTCATCCTCACTGTCCTCAGGGTCCACTGCTGCCATTGGAGCATTTCCACCCTCCTCCTCCTGCAGATAGGGCATATTTCATCTGATGGCCAGGTTGTGCAACATGCAGCATACAACAACTATCCGGCAGACCTTCTCAGGGGAGTAGCTGAGGGATCCACCTGTCAAATGGAGGCACCTGAACCTGGCCTTCTGGAGACCAAAGGTCCTTTCAATTATCCTCCTGGTACACACATGAGCATCATTATACCTATTTTCAGCCCCTGTCCTCAGATTCCTTACAGGGATCAAGAGCCAGGACAGGTTTGGGTAGCCAGAGTCACCTGCAAGAAGTGAGAGACAAACATTAGCCTTGCTCAATGGCATGAGGTATGACTCCTGAAGGCATACACTGACATACATTGGGTGGGGACTCAGGCTTACCTATAAGCCACACTCTGTGCCTCTGTAGTTGTGCCATCACTTGTGGGACGCTGCTATTCCTCAGCACGAAGGCATCAGGCACTGACCCAGGATACTTGGCAGAGACTTGGGAGATGTACTGGTCAGCAAGGCACACCATCTGGACACTGAGTGAGTGGAAACTCTTCCTATTCCTGAACACCTGCTCATTAGCCCGGGGAGGGGGACTAAGGCAATATGTGTTCCGTCACTGGCCCCAATGACATTTGAAATATTTCCCATTGCATAGAATCCAGCCTTCACAGTGGCCAAATCTTCTACTTGGGGAAAAGCGATGCAGCTGCACATGTGTTTGAGCAAGGCAGACCAAACCCTTGTCAGCACTATTGAGAACATTGGGTGTGACAGTCCTGCAACCAAGCCCGCTGTCACTTGGGAAGAGCCTGTTGCCAGGAAATGGAGCACTGATAGGACCTGCACAAGAGAGGGGATCCCAGTAGGATGATGGATATTAGATATCAGATCAGGCTTCAATTGAGCACACAGCTCTGTGATTGTGGCCCTATCCAGTCTATAGGTGAGAATTATGTGCCTATCCTCCAGTGTAGCCAAGTCCACAAGGGGTCTGTACACGGGGGCTTGCCTCCTCCTCCTCCTATTCCTCCGCAGTGGTAGGTACCTAAGGGATAGAAGAGTGAGAAGGGAGTGACAATATAAAAAATGGATCCACTATTTCAGTGTTCATAGAGCATGTATGTAACTGGATACTGTAAATGGCTATGCATGTAAAATTTACACCAATGACAAAGATTTTATTCTAAATTGTGTACCTGCACTATAACATGGCAACCGCCTGTCCTGCATGGAGGGACAGGTGGAAGTGATCTTACTCCACCAGCGTTGGGCATCAGTGCGGAAGGCAGTCTGCACTGCCATGCAATTACTCATTTGCTAACATGGGGCACTATGGAGTACAGTATCCATGAGGATCACCGCCGGCGGTGATGGTGTACACCGCTGCAGACTTGACTGCCATTTTCTGACTATTACCTCACTTGATTCCTGACTTTCCACAGGACAACACCTCCACTGTATGTGCCTCTGTGGCCTGTTTCCTGAACCTGCCATGGCCTGTGAGACAAGGGAAAGGGCCCCTGCCTTCACTTCAGAGAAGTTAGAGCGCTTGGTGGATGGGGTCCTACCCCTGTATGGACAGCTGTATGGGCCTCTAGACCAACAGGTGAGTACACCATGGGGACGTTGCACACGACAAGGCTGCATGGAGATGTGTGTGTGCTGGCAGTGTTTCATTTGGGTGGGGGTTGCGGCTGGTGGTAGTGTACATGCAGGGCTCCGGGTGATGTATGTGCCATTTGAGGGGCAAATGATGTGTGAATGCCATATGTGTGACAGGCTGGAAATCTGTATTCATGGTGTCCCTCTATTTGTGTTTCCCTGTAGGTCAGCACCCATTAGAAGAAGGGCCTGTGGTGTGCCATCGCCAAGGAGGGGCGGACCCTTGGGGTTTATAGCCGGCGGAGCACCCACTGCAGGAAATGGTGGGAGGACCTGAGACACTGAGCGTGGAAGACCACGGAGACCCAGCTGGGGATAGCCTCCCACCAAGGAAGGGGTGCCCGTCGGAACCTGACCCCCTGATGGCCTGCATACTGGCAGTGGCTTATCAATAGCTGGATGGGCGCTTGAGGGCATCACAGCAGCCACAAGTGGGTATGTCTTGTGTGTGACAACCATCTTTGTTGCCTGCCATGGGATTCTGGTGGTGGACTTTACTCAGTGGGTGCCCCTTTATACCAGCTCATACATTGCTGTGTGGGCCAGTTCAGGATTTTTGGGTGAATAGCAAAATGTGGATAGCTAGCTAAGTGGCTTTCCATGTCAGACATGGCTTAGTAGGTCCTAGGAGGGGTGCAGATGGCAGTGTTTGGCTCCTATCCTGCTGTGGTACCTAACCAATGCTATGCCAGTGTGTTGCATACTGCTCAATCTGGGTCCCTGTGTGTCATTGTGATGTGTATGACATATGTGGTGTTGGTGCTGTAATTGACCCAGTGGTTCCTTTCTTTCTCCCCCACGATTTTCTTTTGTCATCCTCTCCATGTGTGCATTAGCATCATCTGGTGAAGGAGCAGACCCAGGAGGCAGAGTACACTGATGCCGAGGGGACCAGTGGGATGGAGGGTGAGCAGAGACCCAGGGTGGGGACACTGACTCTGAAACCTCCTTCAATAGGAGTTCCATGGTGGTGCCGGACGCCTCGGGAACCACCCCAGCTACAGGTACAGGCGCCACCACCCGTACCAACACCGCCCTCCCAGTAGCCCCCCATTGAGTTACCCGTGCCTGTTCAACCAGAAGGGTGGGCATCTCCTTTACCCGAGGCACCACAGGCCCTGCCCCAGTGAGCTCTGCTGCCCTCAGTGAGGAGGCTATTGACCTCCTGAGATCCATCTCTGTAGGGCAGTCAGCCATAATAAATGCCATACAGGGGCTGGCATCCCAGATGCAGCAATGCAATGCCTTCCTGGAGGGTATTCACGGTGGCTTGGTGGCCCTACAGAGATTGTTTCAGGCTCTGGCCTCCTCTCTGATGGAAGCCAATGTCCCTGGTCCTACCATTCCCCCTTCCAACTACCACTTCCCAGTCCCAGTCTCCTCAACCCCAACCCATCCCTTGCACACATACAGACAAGCATGCACACAAAACATCACACAAGAGTGTCACAGACAAACATAGGCACCAAACTTCAAGCCTCAAACACTCAGACAAACAACAGACAGATGCACACACAACATCCACTGGCTCCACAGGCTCCCCCTCTTCCTCCTCCTCCCTCACAGTCACAGCCGCAGTCACACCTGCATGCACTGCATCAACACCTGCATGCCCTGCTATCTGCACACCCTTGCCCACAGACACCACAAGAGCAGACCCACAGACATGCACCCCACACACAACATGTGCAGTCAGCACTACCACACCTTCACCACCTCATGCATCACACCCACCTCACTTGCGGACACCACCATAGCATCCATCCACACGTCCTTTTTGTTCTCTCCCACCCTGTTTGCCCCCTCCAAAGAAACACAAATGCTCACAAGCAGACCCACCTCACACGTGCACTCTGCCCATTCACCTGCACTCAAGTCCAGCACACCTACTCATCCTACTACCTCTACCTCCACTCCCATCCCTCCTCCCACATCCCACCCCAATGTCCCTAAGAAGGTTTTCCTTGTCCATCTTGACCTCTTCCCTACTCCTATCCCCCCGTCCTGCCTGTAAGTGCAAGATCCCAACCACCCAGCCCGGCACCTCAACCAGCCAGTCTGTCACTACTCCCACTCAAAAATCTGCTGCTGCCAATAAGGGGCCCCTGAGTCGGAAGGCAGCCACTCCCAGCAAGGACACACCTCTGCCTCAGAAACGGAGGTCTAGGGTGGTGGAACCAAAGAGACAGAGGACAGAGTCAGTGGAGGCACCTCCTAAACCTGGAGGCAAGGACACAAGTCACATGACAAAGGCCAACTGGGCTCCTCACAGGAACGACCCAAGGATCCCATTCCACCACCCGAAGGCAAGGATCCCCATCCACCACTTGAGGGCAAGGATCCCCATCCACCACCTGAGGGCATGGATCCCCGTCCACCACCTGAGGGCAAGGATCCCCCTCCACCACTTAGGCCATCTAGCCCCACCCTCCAGGGACTGTGGCCTAAGACTCCCCTCCATGGACAGTGGGCAAGGAGCCCCCTCCAGAACCAGTGGGCAAGGTGCCCCTCCCGAACCAGCTGGCATGGTACCCCCTCCAGGGACAGTGGGCAAAGAGCTTCCTTCAGAACCAGTGGGCATGATACCCACTCCAGGGACTGTGGCCTAAGACTCCCCTCCAGGGACAGTGGGCAAGTAGCCCTTTCCAGAACAAGTGGGCAAGGAGCCCACTCCAGAACCAGTGAGCATGATACCCACTCCAGCTGACGTGCCCGCCCCAGAGGTGCCTGCACATTTCCAACATGATGCCCCTGAACAGTGGATTCTGGATGATGTCAGGAGTCAAGTTGGGGCTTGGACGATGCCCTGTGTCCATGTGGACCTTTAGTACTTTGGAATGGCCATTGGCCCAATCTGTACAATCTGTGTATATAGCTATTTATTTACTCATTATGGTGGCTGTTGGCAGCAAATTTCAGTGGTTGTACTACAGGAATGTGTCCTTGCATTCTTTGCTCCTGGGTCCTGTAACTGTCAATATACTGTGCAGCTGGTTGTGTGTGTGTATGGTGTGTGTTGTGCGTGTCACTCTCTTTTTCCTTCCTCCCTTCCTTGTGTGCTAAGCGGCTGTATTCACCATTGTCGTCTTAGTTGGCGTTGTTGGTTCAGGACCACCATGGTGTGGTAGAACATCAGGAAGACTTGGAGTTCCGGTTCCATGGCAGCCTTGGAGTCCTCTGTGTCCATGAAGGTGAGTCTTTCCTTTTCTGTAATGTGTCTCTGCCAGACTTTTGATGCCGTTGCTAATGACCCGGAAATCCTGGCGGTTTGCTATGTCATAATATGGTTGGCTGTCTATGGGAGGTCTCACCGCCATGGTCATAATTTGGCTGTAATTACCGTCAACCTGTTAGTGGTATTACCACCACTCTAACAGTGGCTGTCAGTACATCGCCAATGTCACAATGAGGGCCATAATGATCAATATAAAGTCAGCAGTCATTTTACAAAGATGTGGATGATACCTATATAATTCAAATGTCGAATAACTTCCACACAATCATGAAAAATTATTATAGTCTGCCCGAAGAGAGAAGCAAAAGTTACGTCCCCATCAGCAATTGAATGTCATATGTTGATCAGAAATGGATTGATCGTAACTGTCGGTTATGGTGAATATAAAATGTATTCTTTACTTTGAGACTTATTCGTAGAGAAAATGATGCGTTTACGCATCATAGGAAGCGTAACACAACAGAGTGTATTTCCAGACTGAGATCAGCATGGCTGCCTCAGACACTTATATTGTGCCCTCACTCTGAAGGATGACCAGGGCCGCGTCTATAGCATTCCCTGCACTGGCTGTCAGTCGGCCTGTCCTTGCATCACCTAATGCGCCACAGTTACCAGGGAGAGGAGCGGCAGTGATGAGCTGCCAGAAATGATGCAGCAAATGAACTACTGACTTTTAAGACAATTTCACTGTCAAACCACATGCTCAGTTCATCTTTGAGAAAATTGACAAACTAAGCTGCTAAGCTGCAAATGAATATGTTGAGTGCAGTATTCCAAATTGTCTCTACTATTAGTCACTGCCCAGCCTGTGCTCACATCACCTCCCACATGGTAACTCCGTGCGTTCCGGTCTATGGGGGTCATTCCGACCCTGTCAGTCCATGACCGCCAGGGCCGGGGACCACGGAAGCACCGCCAACAGGCTGGCGGTGCTTCCAGGGCCATTCTGACCGCGGCGGTAAAGCCGCGGTCAGAAAAGGGGAACCGGCGGTTTCCCGCCGGTTTTCCCCTGGCCCAGGGAATCCTCCATGGCGGCGCTGCTTGCAGAATGACCGCCTATGTGTCTGCCTAAGGGAGATCAGGGGCTAGCTGCAAGAGATGCTGCCAATGCCCCCTTATAGCAAAGCACCGTCTTTTAAGACAGTTTCTACGTCAGACACATTTCTTGGTGGTGTGTCAGATTGGTGGTGTGTCAGATTCTCTTATAAGAATATGTTTGCATTTTTTTGTTTGTTTGTGATGCGCTGTGCCCCGACCAGAAGTGAAGCAGTCAACTGGATGAGCATTGGTTCAGAAGTGTTGACCAGCCAGTGTTTTCCTACTTTTGCTTCAGCTCATACCATGAGCCTTCTAACTCTCAGTTCGACGCCCTCATCCACCCACAGGCTCATCCCTCCGCCTCATCCCTGGTGGTCTAGTGGCCATCACAAGTAAGTATTTCCTTTTCTTCTGTTCTCTCTGTCACTCTTTCACTCTTGCATTTTCTGCCTTTTTCTTCGATCATCCCTGTTTTTTCGCTAGTTCTTTTTCCTTTCCCCCTTCTTTCCTCTGCCTCTCCTCCCCATGAAGAACCTTTCCTGCCCTCCGGCCTCCCAGCTGACTGAACCCCGCACCCCCCTCCCCTTCTTAATGGCAGCCTCAGAGCTGTGAAAGGGCAACCTCACTGACCTTCTGCTCAGAGTCTGCTGCCCTCCCAAGCTCCTCTGGCTGCTGCTGCCTCTGCCTCTTGCCTGGCACGAACTGAGAGTCTCCTGACTCTCATTTCGAGGCCCTCGTCCACCCACAGGCTCATCCCTGTGCCTCATCCCTAGTGGTCTAGTGGCCATCACAAGTAAGTATTTCCTTTTCTTTTCTTCTCTCTGTCACTTTTTCACTCTTACATTTTCTGCCAGTTTCTTCTATCATCCCTCATTTTTCCCTAATTCTTTTAAATTTCTCCCTTCTTTCCATTGCCCCTCTCACTCCAGTGAATCACCTTTCCCACCCTCCCGCCTCCCAGATGACTGCTCCCCCGCCCCCCTCCCCTTCTTAATGGTGGCCACAGCGCTGTGAGAGGACAACTGCACTAACCTCATGGTCAGCATCTGCTGCCCTCCCCAGCTCCTCTGGCTGCCGCTGCCTCTGCCTCTTGCCTGGGAAGAACTGAGAGTCTCCTGACTCCCAGTTCAAGGCCCTCCCTCCACCCGCAGGCTTGTCCCTGCGCCTCATCCCTGGTGGCTTAGTGGCCATCATTAGTAAGTATTTCCTTTTCTTTTCTTCTCTCTGTCGCTCTTTCACTCTTGCATTTTCCACTTTCCCTTCTATCATCCCTCATTTTCCCCTAGTTCTTTTTCCTTTCTCCCTTCTTTCCTCTGGCCCACCTCCTCCCGCAAAGCACCTTCCCCCCCCTCCCAGCTGACTGCTCCTCCCATTCCCCCACCTTCTTAATGGCGTCTGCACCACTGGCGCACTGAAGGTGCGTCAAACGCAAGTCCGTCTGCGCCCGTCCGCACCTGGACCGTGCCCAGCGCCAGGAACCCTGGATCTCTGTTGAACCACCCCTTGGACTGCCTCTGTTACGACTCCAAGAATCTCCTCTGCCTCAACAGCTGATGACTAAACAACTGCTGCACCATCTCCTCCAAGGACACCCAGAGACC
Source organism: Pleurodeles waltl (assembly GCF_031143425.1). NCBI lineage: Eukaryota > Metazoa > Chordata > Amphibia > Caudata > Salamandridae > Pleurodeles > Pleurodeles waltl. The sequence continues at coordinate 1,465,088,494 of NC_090445.1, forward strand.
TTTCACGTACAGGAACGGCAACTTCAGCGCCAACCTCAGCAAACCAAAGGTACTCTCTGCACACAAAGATACCAACAACCTCCAAAACCCCATCAACTGCTTGCTCCTGAACATCCGTTCCCTCCACAAACACGCCACAAAACTCTGGGACCTGATCGACACCACCTGAATGGACATCGCCTTCATCACTGACACCTGGACCAACCCCAACTCGGGTCCAGACTTTGCCATTGCCATTCCCGATGTTTACAGCATCCTAACGAGGGAAGGGCCCTCCTGCCTGGGTGGAAGACTTCCCCTCGAACACAAGTCCAAGAAGAACACTGCACCACCATGGAACACCTTCACTTCCTGGTCCACTCCAACCACAACTCCTCCATCCACGGCACCCTGGTGTACAGGCCACCCGGCCCCGCCCAGACGACTTCGCAAACATTGCTACCCCCCAGGCCCTGACGTCAGTCGACTACCTCCTCCTCGGCGACCTGAACTTCCACATCCTTGGACTCTACACACACACATCGCAGGACACAAGCTGGACTCAATCTTCACCTCAAGCGACCAGATCAGCATCGAGACCATCTCCACCCCAGACTGGACTGACCACCGCTGCAGACACTTCACAATCACGGCACCCAGCAGCCGCACTCGCACCTCCAGGACCCCCCACAGGAAATGGAATGAAATCATCAATGAACAACTCACCTCATTGCTCGCCAAATCCCTCCCTCCCCTCTCTGATGATGCCAACACAGCAGCGCGCAATCTCAACGCATTGATCACCGAATGTGCCAACACTCTAGCCCCTCTCCGGCTGACATCGGCCAAACAGATACCTAAGAAAACCAGCTGGTTCACCACTGAACTCCAAGAATCAATGTATACCCGCAGACGTTTAGAGAAAAAATGGAGGAACGGCCAATCCAGCGAAGACCTCACCTCATTCAGAGCAGCAACCACCGCCCACTGATGAAAAATCAAGAAACGCAAGGATGGACGCACTCTGGGAGCTCATCAACTCGCAGGACCTCTTCTCAGTCAAAAACGAGTTCACAGATCCCCCCTCCGAAGCTACCAGCATTCCTCTGTCCCAGGGCCTGTGAGAAAAACTCACCTCCTTTTGCCACCACAAGATCCAGGACATCTACGACAGCTTTCTGTCACCTGCCACTGTAACCTGCAACCAAACCACCCCCCTGAACCCGCCCAGACCATCCATGACTGGTCCACGCTCACCACAGAGGAAACAGTCAACATCATGAATAGCACCCACTCCGGAGCCCCCTCGGACCCCTGCCCAAACCACATATACATCAGTGTCAGCACATCCATTGGCCCCCGAGCTTCGTAACACAATCAGCTACTCCATCAGCACAGGCACCTTCCCTGAGGACTGGAAACATGCCGAAATATGCCCTCTTCTGAAGAAACCTTCAATTGACCCATCAGAACAAAAAACATTTTGGCCCATCTCGCTACTACCCTACTCCACCAAAGTACTAGAGAAAGCAATCAACGCACTACTACAGAATTTCATTGAGGCCAACAACTCCCTGGACAGCTCCCAGTCCAGCTTCTGCAGCAATCACAGCATGGAGACAGCACTCCTGGCAACCACAGATGACATCCAATTACTCCTAGACCACTGACACACTGCACCACTCATACTCCTCGACCTCTTAGAAGCTTTCGACAAAGTCTCCTACAGCACTCTGCGCACCAGACTCCACAATATAGGAATTCTTGAAAGAGCACTGGCATGGATCCACTCCTTCCTCTCTGGGAGGACACAAAGGGTCAGACTCCTGCCCTACACCTCCAGACTCACAGGAGTCAACTGCTGAGTCCCCCAAGGATCCTCACTGAGTCCCACACTGTTCAATGTGTACATGTCCCTTCTTTCTGCAATCGTCAGAAGCCACAGTATGAACATCGTGTCATATGCCGATGGCACACAACTCATCATTTCCCTCACTGAAGACCCGGACATGAACAAAAGGAACTTTCATGCAGGAATGGAGGCCGTTGCCACCTGGATGAGAGACAGCTGTCTCAAGCTCAGCTCCGACAAGATGGAGCTCATCATCTTCGTAAATGCCACATATGCTTTGGACAACTCCTGGTGGCCCACATCCCCACAGCACCCCCTCTGCTCTGACAGAGCATGCCTGCAACTTAGGAATCATCCTTGCCTCCTCCCTATCCATGACACACCAGGTAAACTCTGCCACCTCCTCCTGATGGCACACACTCCGCAAACTCCAAAAGATCTTCGGATGGATCCCAGCAGACTGTCGCAGGACAGTCTCCTATGCCTTAGTACGATCAAGCTCGACTACGGCATCACCCTCTACTCTAGCACCTCAACTAGGAACATCAAAAAACTTCAACTCACCCAGAACGCCACAACCAGATGCATTCTGAACCTCCCTCGCCAAGAACACATCTCTTAACACCTGAGGACCCTCCACTGGCTACTGCTCGAGAAGTGAATCACCTTCAAGCTTCTCACCCACAGGTACAAGGCCATACATAATGCAGGACCAGCCTTCCAGAACCACCACATCTCCTTCCACACCCCGCCAGATCTCTCTGCTCCACCCAGATGGCCCTGGTCACCGTCCCTTGCATCCACAAAACCACCACCGGAGAACGATCTTTCACCTACAATGCAGCAAGGAGCTGAAACAACCTCCCTCTGCACCTCAGACAAAGCCCGTCGCTCACCATCTTTAGGAAGAACCTCAAAACATTGCTCTTTGGATGAGACCCCTCCCCTGCAGCGCTTTCAGACCCTCAAGGGCGAGTAGCCGCGCTTTACAAATACTGATTGATTGATTGATTGACGGGGTAGGCTCACTCTGGGAACTGTGGAAATATTGGTAGAACAGGAGAGCAAAGGGTGATTTGGCTTGTAAGGCAACACCAGAAATCTGAGATACCTTAGTTGGGTACCTCAGTTTGACATAAGTTTATGCCTATAGCACAGAGCTTTAAAGTGGATTTACTTTTTGATTGCAAGCCAGTGGAGATCTTGAAGAAGCCTGGCAGTGTAAGTGTATTTGGGGGTGAATAAAGTAGCAGTCTTGCAGTCACATTCTTGACTACGTGAAGCCACCTAAGTAAAGCCTTGGGGACCCCAAGATACAGAATGTTGGTGCAATCCAGCATAGAGATAATCATCGCAGTTCTCTGGCAGATGCAGGAGGTACCTGAGAATTTGTTTCGCCATCTTAGAACTCCAAAACAGGTGGACACAACTTTAGTGATCCGATGGTTCATCAAGAGCTTATTATCAAGCCCTAATGCAAGATTCTTGATTACCGGGGTTGGAGATGCACCAAGACCCACAAGCCACAGATGGGGCACCCAGAGGTGAGCTTGGTTGCCCAACAAAATAATCTTAGTCTTATCTCCATTCAGTTTGAGGGAGTTGTTAATCATCCATGCAGTCACCTTCCTGAGGAAAATATTTAGTGTGTCCTCACTGCGATTCTCCTTAGATGACAGCAAGACAACAACCTGGGTGTCCTATGCATATGAGAGGAGCATGAGACCACAGCTATCCACAATATCTGACAGTGGTCAAACATAAATATTGAACAGGGTCAGACTAAGTGTGAAACCCTGCGGGACACAGATAATAATGGATACAGCTTTGAGCAGTGCTGTTTAATGTGCACTTGGAAAAAATGGTCATCCAAAAATGAACATAACCAGTTCAGAGCCTGGCCATGCACATCCATCTTCTCCAGTCTTCTGAAGGGTGTGTTATAATTTACCATGTCAAATGCAGCACTAAGGTCCAGCAGAATCAGGCCAGCAGTACCACCTTTATCTAACTGGAGCCTTAGTTGTTCATTAACACCAAGAATGGCTGACTGCGTGCTCAAGCCAGCCCTGAAACCTGATTGGGAGGGGTGAAGAAGAACATGTGATTCAATAAATGCCCTAAGTTGTTTGCTGTACAGTTTTTCCAAGGATTTTGACCAGTAAAGGTAAGAGCTAACCTGGTTTGTAATTGGACCAATTAAGAGGATCAAGATTTTTTTTTTTCAGCAGAGGCATTACCGTTGTATGTTTCCACGCTTTGGGAAATTGACCTTCTAAAAGTGAGGAGGTCAGATATTGAATTATTATTTCCAGAAATTGTGGCTGGCCTACACAGATGAGGGTGTAAGGTGAGAAGTGAGGGCTTTGGGGTGAGGATAGGTTTATAGAAATAGAACAAGCTTTGGCAAAGCCAATAGTTTCACCTTTGCCTCTTTTTGTACGTAACTGGCTTACAAATATTAGAGAATTGTTATAATAACGGTTGTTTTATTAAATTAAAAACAAACATTAATATAACATTTTTCTAATGTTTGTAAGCCAGTTATTTAGACAAAAACACAAAGACTTAATGCATTGGTATGCATTTTAGAAGAAAGAAGATGGAAGAAGACAGAAGACGGCAGAAGACAAACCACCGAAGAAAACAGAAGGCGAAAGAAGACAGATGATGGCAAAAGACAGAAGACTGGAGAAGACAGAGTACTGGAGAAGACCAAGGATGGCAAAAGACAGAAGGTGGAAGAAGACAGAAGATGGAAGAAGACAGAAGGCAGAGGAAGACAAAAGATGGAAGAAGGCGAAGGCGGAAGAAAATAGAAGATGGAAGGTGTGAGAAGACAGAAGACGGACGAAGAGAGAAGACGGTAGAAGACAGAAGCCGTGAAAAGACAGAAGACGTAAGAAGGGTGCAGACGTGAGAAGACAGAAGATGGCATGAGGTAAAGAAGACAGCGAAGACAGTATGCAGAAGGAAAAATAAGACTGATGGAAAAGACAGAAAAGAAGGCATCAAAGAAAGAAGATATCAGTGAAGTAAGAAGATGGCATGCTGGAACAGAAAAGAAGAGAGCAACAAAGAAAGAAGACAGAGAAGATGCAACGAAGAAAGAAGACATCAGCAAAGAAAGAAGACAACATGCAAGAAGAAAATAGTACTACCTTCGGAGTCACAGCAGGAGGAAGGACACTTGCCAGTGTCCAATAGGAAGTGACCAGAAGGAGTACTTGGTCCACAGGCAACTTGACTGCAAGATCGGTGAAGAAAACGAAGACTACCATAGGAAGTGATGTGAAGATGACATCCTGGCCAATCTGAAGTAGGTAAATCAGAGCGAAATTGGAGTAAGCTAATGATAGGTTTAGTTAACTAAGGGGCTGGTTCCAAGCCCCTCTTAATTTGTTTTACTAACAAAACATTTTGCAAGCATGCGCGTAAGCGCGCATGCAGGCGAAACCTAAAAAGGAGATATGGAGTTGCATAATGACATTTGCCGGGCATGGCAGTAACTTAGAGCTGATGTGGATACACATTTACACATCTATACATTTTTACTGTGACTGATGCATAATTATGCCAAGTGGAGTAATGGCGAATTTCGTGTAACAAGCATTACATGAAATCCCCCAAATGCTGAAAAATATGCCAGTGTAATTTATATTATACCCAGGGCTTGTTGTGTTAGTTTTGTAGACAATGCCTTTTGTTTAGAAGATGGTGCTGACCGGCAAGAGGAGCAAGTGGATCCCCTTCAGGATGTGTGTAATGTATTCCTGTCCCTTGAGATCTTTGATAAGCCATGGCTGAGTCATGTGGGATTCCATAAAGGGGGGCAGTGTAGAATCCGGGAGAACATGGCGCAGGTAGTTGCCATCATTCAGATGCTAGAGTATGAAGGGAGAAATGGTTTTAGTTTTCTTAGTAGTGACAGCTGGCTGGCAACAGGCTTTCCTGGTTTTATGGTGGTGAGGCAGTTGTCTGGGAGCAATCCAAGTGACTTGCAATTAGGTGAAAGTTGAGATTTGGGTCCTTCTAGTTTCAAGTCATAGATTTGGACTAGTCATTGCTTCTTGTTCTTGATGATTAGGGGCTATTCTCTTTTGGTGTGGTTGATTTTCAGGTAGTTGCTAGAAATCTAACCAAGTCACAAAAATGTAATTCATTTCATTTTTTTTTTGTGATAAATATAGCAGTTTTCAAAATTCTTGAATGACCATGAAAGGTGACTCTGTAAAGTGACATTTTTTATCTGCCCTCCTCTTTTTTCAACTTGATGTTCCAGTGGTATAATTGTTTTTTTTTTAATAAACAGATTTTATTAGATTTCCAGTAAATAAAATAGCAAGAAGAGGATAAGACAAAAACAACAATAATAATTCTCTGAGCCATCAGTCCCTATCCCACCTACACCCCTTCTCCCCCGAACTTTTAATTACATGGCTCACCAGAGAATGCAGTGTTGTAGATAATCCATAGTATTCTCACCATTTACCCCAAATGTCGGACAACTTTGCAGGGCAAACCCAGACAATGTAGACGGGTTTCTTTAGTTTACCACACCAGTCCATTCCAGTGTGCCATTGTTTCAGTGTCAGTGGGAAAGGCTGTTTCCAAGCACAAGCAATATCTCTTCTAGCTGCCAGAGCCGCCAGTCCAATTAATGTTCTATTTCCATGAGAACCTCCCAGCCCATCAAGCACACCCAGCAGGACACCTTAGGCGCTAATTGTATGGAAGTTCCCAGAACCACTGATAGGGTAGCACCAATCCAGGACCATTATGAGCCAATTCGTGGGAACAGCCAGACCATGTGAAAGAAATCTGCCTCCTAGGATTGACAGCGTGCATCTCTGGGATCAGTGAGGTTCTTTGCGTTGCCCAGTCTCTGGGGAGTCATATAAGTTTGGTGGAAATAATGCAATTGGATTAATCAGAGTTGGGTGGATGTTGCCAGCTCCCTGCAAGTCACACAGGCCTCCCTCTATTCAACTTCGTCAAGCTCCCCAATCTAACCCTCCCATTTCAGACACAGTGATTCTAGTGATCTAGGTACATTGCTCAGTGGTTTGATTGTTGTGCTTGAAATTTTTCTCTAGGGAGGGGACTTTTAGGGATCAGGGCAGGGGTTGTAGGGCTCAGGGCAGGGGAGGGCAGTTTTAAGGACTGGGAAAGAGTGGATTGCAGAGTATGGTATCAGGTGTAAGGGGACAGGAAGGGGGACAATTTACCACGCATGTTCCTTTACCAAGCATGCTTTTACAATGAAATTCAGTGTAAAGTCATGCGTGGTAAACGCATGCGTGTTAAAGACGCGATAATTGTTGTGCCTGTGTTCTTAAGGCATGCATTGGTCAGACATGCGTGATTTCATCATGAAACCTCAAATTACTTATCATTATGCTAATTGTAAGCCATTTCCTCTGTTGTATTTTCTGCAGATGGAAAAAGAGTGCTTCCAAGTTGTAATGGTTTTATTTTTTCTCTAAATATTGTGTAGTGAATTTTATATAAATCAACAATTCATTGTTAGTTGATGATCCTCGTTTCTAGCATATTATAAACTTTAGTGAGTCTATGTTGTAATCAATTATATTCATATAAATGCTTGGGGAATAAATAACATACAAATTTCCAAATATAGTAAATACTTTGGGGGTCATTACAACATTGGCGGTAAAAGCCGCTTACCGCCGTGCAGAAGACTGCCAACACACCGCCGCGGCAGCAGAAATCCGCCACAGCTATTATGAACCACAGCACGGAATCTGCCAAAATTCAGACACCCACACAAGTCCGCCACACCAAAGGTCAGTGATAAACTGGCGAAAACAAATCCTCCACCGTCACTCCAACAGAAATACGCCCACACTATCAAGACACACGAATACACATGGCGGTCTTTTAACCACGGTATTCCATTGGCGGTACACACCGCCGCGCTCAAAATACACACACATTTACAAAACACTACCACATTGGACAATTCGAAATACACCCACCTGATACACACACCACTCCCACACACCCAATACAATATAAAACACCCACCCACATCACCCACAAACCCCTACGGCCACAATTACTGAGAGAAGGCCAGAGAGAGACACCACCATCAACAAACTAGCATCCACAGGCACACAACACCATCACCCACATAACTTCTACGCACCTCACACTACACACCACTACATATCAGCACACTTATCACCCCACACATCACCTACACCACCCCAAGGCACGGCAAGGACACCCCAGGTTCTCGGAGGAGGAGCTCAGGGTCATGGTGGTGTAAATCGTCCGGGTAGAGCCACAGCTATTCGGAGCACAGGTGCAGCACACCTCCATAGCTAGGAAGATGGAGCTATGGAGAAGAATAGTGGACAGGGTGAAAGCAGTGGGACAGCACCCAAGAAATCGGGAGGACATCAGGAAGAGGTGGAATGACCTACGGGGGAAGGTGCGTTCTGTGGTCTCAAGACACCACCTGGTGGTTCAGTGGACTGGCAGCGGACCCCCACCTCCTCCCCCATAACTAACAACATGGGAGGAGCAGGTCTTGGCGATTATGCATCCTGAGGGCCTCGCAGGAGTAGGTGGAGGAATGGAATCTGGTAAGTCAAATCTTAACTATTACATCCCCCACCCTACCTGCATGACAGCACATACCCCCACCCTCACCCTCACCCCTATCACAAATGTCCCAACATCACAAACCACACATCCTAACACCAAGCCCTGCATGCAAAACAAAGCATGGACACCCATCACTAAAGCATGCCCACTGCACATACCCATACACCCCCTAAACCATCATCACACAAGGTCCCACACAGGAATGCAAACACTGGGGTACACGGTCACCCACCTATTGCACACCATGGCACACACAGATGTAATAAACATCCTTTTATACCCCTGCAGGACCCCTACCCAACGTCACCGGACAGGAGGGTCCACACATGTCCACCCCACCAACGGAAGAGTCCCACAGTGATGACAGCACCTCTGTCCAACTGGATCTAGATGACCAGCCCGGCCCATCGGGGACCTCTGGACAGTCGGTTCCCCTCACCCAGTCACAGGCCACCACAGACCTTCCCCCCTCTGGAAACCCAGTGCAGCACCCACCCAGCGGGCCCATACCTCCGTTCCCAGGACACGTCAATCAGCAGTGTGTCCACCACTACAGGGAACCCAGGCTAACCCACCACCCCAACAACAACAGGGACCTGGGGGCAGTGGTAGTGGGCACACGGTCCAGGGGACGGAGGCCCAGGAGCACAGGGGAACTGGGAGGGCTGCTGTGCGACAGGGGGCGGACAGGCCCAGGGAACCCACTCTGCACGAGGCCCTCTCCAACATCATGGGAGCCTACCACCACCTAATGAATCAAAAAAGGTACACACGGTTCCAAAAAACGCCAAAAGGTTTCTTTCACACTCAATGGTTCAGCATTTGATGGGAACCAAAAAATGATCGAAGCAAGAGCCCTCACTCACCTTCCGGTGACATGCTTCATCATAGGGCCAAGCTCCTCGTCAGGCCGGCACTGCAATGCCTGACGGGCCCCACACAGGGGCTCTTTGCCGGAGATCTTTTTGAAGTGATGTACAACCGGTCAAAAAAAGGTTTTTATGAAGTATTGGTGTAATGATAATTAAAAATGACTAGAGGTGACAGTTATGCAAGTTTGTTCTAATGCTGGAACCTCTGGCATGATTAAAAACAATACGCAGGGATACAGTAGATTAATGCCTACACTCCCCATATAAATAAAGTACTAATTCTCACAATCGAGAGTAGTAAAAAGAGGGAAGTAAACACAGGGTCCCCTGTGTTATTCGATATCATTGGTCAACATGTTTCTCGCCTTTTTCTTAAGTCAAAAATGATCTTAATGCGATTCTTCAGGACCACAGTACATACCTAATCCTTTAAGTAATCAGGACTTCCACAGTACGGAAATCCAAAAACCTAGTAAAAAACAGGTAAGAAAGAAACCAAAGTCAAAACAGCTCGCAATAGTCAGAGCTGAAATATCCACCATAGAAAATATCCCAAAACATTTGTGAGGAATCCCACACGGTGCCATGTGACAGAGATACAATATTAGTGAAGTCAAAAAAGGCTCATTTAAAAAAAACCACAATGCTTACCCTCCAAGCTGCAACAACACCGCCATCTGGACAGTCCTCCTGCAGAAAAGGCACCTGTCGTCGCAAAGCCAAGTTGTGAAGCATACAGTAGGCCACGATGATCTGGCACACCTTCTTTGGTGAGTAGAATAGGGATCCACCTGTCATATGGAGGCACCTGAACCTGGCCTTCAGGAGGCCGAAGGTCTGCTCGATCACCCTCCTAGTACGCCCATGGGCCTCATTGTAGCGTTCCTCTGCCCTTGTCCTGGGATTCCTCACTGGGGTTAGTAGCCATAACAGGTTGGGGTAACCAGAGTCACCTGCAAATGGCGAGGGACAACTGTTAGACACACACTAACCTGTAGGGATATCCCCAGACAACCATTCCCACTGTCTTGCTTCCAGGTGCTCACCTAATAGCCACACCCGGTGCCTCTGTAGTTGACCCATCACATAAGGGATGCTACTATTCCGCAGGATGTAGGCGTCATGCACTGAGCTAGGGAACTTGGAATTCACATGGGAGATGTACTGATCTGCCAAACATACCATCTGTACATTCATCGAATGATAACTCTTCCGATTTCTGTACACATGTTCACTCCTGTGGGGGGGGGGGACCAAAGCCACATGTGTCCCATCAATGGCACCTATGATGTTGGGGATATGTCCCAGGGCATAGAAATCACCTTTCACTGTAGGCAAATCCTCCACCTGAGGGAAAACGATGTAGCTCCGCATGTGTTTCAGCAGGGCAGACAACACTCTGGACAACACGTTGGAAAACATAGGCTGGGACATCCCTGATGCTATGGCCACTGTTGTTTGAAATGACGCACTTGCAAGGAAATGGAGCACTGACAGCACCTGCACTTGAGGGGGGATTCCTGTGGGATGGCGGATAGCTGACATCAGGTCTGGCTCCAACTGGGTACACAGTTCCTGGATTGTGGCACGGTCAAGCCTGTATGTGATGATCACATGTCTTTCCTCCATTGTCGACAGGTCCACCAATGGTCGGTACACCGGAGGATGCCACCATCTCCTCACATGTCCCAGCGGACGGTGTCTATGAAGGACAACAGCGAGCACAGATTCAAACAATTCAGAGGTACGTACCCACAGCTTACACAGAACACGAATCTTAATCCGAAAAGTGGCCTGTATGTGTGTTGAGTCTAGGCCTCGGTATCTGTGACGCAGTTAAAAATGAAGCCATGTGGGCTCCTGACATGGCGGCTGCCTGACCTCTAAAGTTGGACAATGGGATGTGAGGTAACTGCGCTGGCGTTGTACACTGTCGCGGTAGGCGGTTGAAGACCGCGGCGCAATGCTACATTGGTTAACATTGGACCCTATGGGTCCCAGGAGCCAATGACGATGTACGCAGGCGGTGACGGTACGCACCGCCGCGGATGTGACCGCCATTTTCTATCTGTTCAATCACTCGATACCTGATCTTCGACAGGAGAGGACCTACACTGCAAGTGCTGCTGTGACCTCAGTCTGGAAGAGACAATGGCTTGAGTGTCTGGGGAAAGGGCCCCTGCCTTCACATCTGAGGAGTTGGAGAAACTTGTGGATGGGGTCCTCCCCCAGTACACGCTATGTTCAGGATCCTGGAGGTGGCGTACCCGGAGTTGGATGGGCGCTTGAGGGCATCACAGCAGCCACAAGGGGGTGAGTACACTCTCATCCTGTTGATTTTGCGCGCAGTGGAGGGGTCTGGGTGGGGGAGGTGGGCTGTGGGTTTCCCTAGGCCAGGGCAAGTTCCGTAGGCAAGGTCCCTCCGTTAGGCAGGCCATGTGGCACCCCACGCACCTCTGTACAGTGCCAAGTACACCTAGTCATGCCCCTGTGTCATCCATGTGTGCAGATGTCGTCCATAGCCTAGTAAGCCATTTCACAGGAATTGAACAGTGGAGCCCAAGGTGCAGCGTAGTGCAGGGGGCTTGTGTGTCTGTCTTGTCCGCCAACGGTGGCGGTAATGCTTGCACTCAACATGTCTTTCTTTTGTCATTCTTCCCCTTTTTGTGGTCTCCCTGTTCTTGTGTGCATTAGCATCATCAGGTGGAGGAGCAGTGGCACCGGAGCACGAGAGGGCTGCATCCCACATGGCCATGGAGGGCCACACTATGGAATCGGACTTCACCAGTGGGATGGAAGGCGAGGGGAACTCCACGGCGGGGACAGGAGCTGAGACCAGCGACACAGACACGTCCTCTGATGGGAGCTCCCTTGTGGTGGCGGCAACATCTGTGCCCCCCCATCTACAGGTACAGCCGCCACCCCCCCTTCCAGCACCCCCCTCCCAGCAGCCCCTCAGCCTTTGCCCCGTGCCCGCTCACCCGGGAGGGTGGCATCACCTTCGCCCCAGGCACCTCAGGCCCTGCCCCGTCACCCGTGCTGCCCTCAGTGAGGAGGCCATTGACCTCCTCAGGTCCCTCACTGTTGCCCATTTTGAATGCCATCCAGGGTGTAGAAAGGCAGTTGCAACAAACCAATGCATTACTGGAGGGCATTCATTCTGGTCAGGCGGCCCTTCAGCGAGCTTTCCAGACTCTGGACTCAGCACTGACGGCAGCCATTGTCCTTGTGTCTAGCCTCCCCCCTCCAACTTCCTCCACCCAGACACAATCCCCTGTACCCCAGCCTATCCCAAGCACACCTCTAGACCAGCATGCACACACGTCAACACACAAGGGAAGCTCAGGCAAACATAAGCACCACACATCCCACAGGCACTCATGCAAGCATCAGACACATGCAGACACACCAACATCCACTGCCTCCACTGTGTCCCCCTCTTCCTCATCTCCCTCCTCCCTCCCAGTCTCGTCTACACTCACACCTGCATGCACTACCTCTACAGCAACTACTACCATCACCAGCACACCCACCACCACACCCCGCTCACTTGCAGTCACCACCCCACTACCATTCACACGTCCCCTGTGTCCTCTCCCAGTGTGTCTGTGACACCCCCTCCCAAGATACACAAATGCAGGCACACACCCACCCAACGGCCATCCACCTCATGACAGCCTCCAACGCATGCACCTTCACCCAAAGTCAGCAAACGAACACCTCCTACAACCACAACCTCTTCCTCCACTCCCAAACCCCCTCCAGCTACCCATCCCAGTGTCTCCCAAAAACTTTTCCTGTCCAACCTTGACCTCTTTCCCACACATATCTCACCCCGTCAGTCTCCTAGGTCCCGAACTAGCACCTCAGCCACAACATCTCCGGGACCAGTGGTGCCTGTAGTCACCAGAATCTGGAGTGCACCGGCCACCAGGGCAGCCAGTGTGGCACGGAGCCACAGCACAGACATTTCCCCACATGTCAAGCATCAGAAATTGGCCAGTGCCCGGCGGGAGAGGGGGAAGACTCCAGCCACCAAAGCCACTCCCAGGGGTCCCGGTGGGAGTGTGGAGTCAGCTGCAACACCTTCCAAGGTGGGGAAGGGCCACAAGAAACCAGGAAAGTCTGGGAAGAGCAGCACGGCGGAGGACACCACCACCATCCCCGCTGCCCAGGAGCCCACATCCGTAATCCCCGCTGCCCAGGTGGCCACAGACGTCATCCCCGCTGACCAGGAGGCCACAGCCATCATCCCCGCTGACCAGGAGGCCACAGCCATCATCCCCGCTGGGACAGAGAGGACCGCCAGCACAAGCCCCGATGGGCTAGAGAGGACTGCACCGCCAGCACAAGCCCCGCTGGGCTAGAGAGGACCGCCAGCACAAGCCCCGCTGGGCTAGAGAGGACCGCCAGCACAAGCCCAGGTGGGCTATAGAGGACCACCAGCACAAGCCCCGCTGGGACAGAGAGGACGGCCAGCACAAGCCCCGCTGGGCTAGAGAGGACCGCCAGCACAAGCCCCGCTGGGCTAGAGAGGACCACCAGCACAAGCCCCGCTGGGACAGAGAGGACCGCCAACACAAGCCCCGCTGGGACAGAGAGGACCGCCAGCACAAGCCCCGCTGGGCCATGAAGGACCGCCAGCAACTGAGTCACTGCAAAGGAGCCCGCTGCTCCAAGCACCGCTGAACAGGGCACCGCCGCCTCAAGCACCACTGAACAGGGCACCGCCACCTCAAGCAACGCTGAACAGGGCACCGCCGTCTCAAGCACCGCTGAACAGGGCACCACCGTCTCAAGCAACATTGGCCCATGAGCGCCAAGGGCACTGACGCGACTGAGTCCGTCACAGGCAGAATGAAGCACTCTGGGCACCATGCCCCCTCCAGAACCAGTGGAGAGATACATCCACTACCTCTGTCCTTAGCAGGATGAAGGTCTCTGGGCACAAGACCCCCTCCAGAACCAGTGGAGAATAACATCCACTACCTCTGTCCTTAGCAGGATGAAGCACTCTGGGCACAATGCCCCCTCCAGAACCAGTGGAGAGATCCATCTACTACCTCTGTCCTTAGCAGGATGAAGCACTCTGGACACAATGCCCCCTCCAGAACCAGTGGAGAGATCCATCCACTACCTCTGTCCTTAGCAGGATGAAGCACTCTGGGCACAATGCCCCCTCCAGAACCAGTGGAGACTGTTATCCACTTGTGAGGCTGTGGCTTTACACTCCCCAGGATTGAACAGTGGGCAACACACCCACTGTAGAGACTTGAGAGACTGTGGCTTTGCACTCCCCAGGATGGAACAGTGGGCAACCCACCCACTGTTGAGACTTGAGAGACTGTGCCTTTGCACTCCCCAGGATGCAGCAGTGGGCAACCCACCCACTGTAGAGACTTGAGAGACTGTGGCTTTGCACTCCCCAGGATTGAACCGTGGGCAACCCACCCACTGTAGAGACTTGAGAGACTGTGGCTTTGCACTCCCCAGGATAGAACAGTGAGCAACCCACCCACTGTAGAGACTTGAGAGACTGTGGCTTTGCACTCCCCAGGATGCAGCAGTGGGCAACCCACCCACTGTAGAGACTTGAGAGACTGTGGCTTTGCACTCCCCAGGATTGAACAGTGGGCAACCTACCCACTGTATAGACTTAAGAGACTGTGGCTTTGCACTCTCCAGGATTGAACAGTGGGCATGTGGCCCTCTCGTGGATTTGGCGTTGTGCGCTCAACTGGCTGAGATGTCCCCCCTTTCCCTCCCCCTGAGTTGCCTGTTTTCTAGCTTTCTGATGCCCCTGCAATGTTCTCTCCGTCATGGTCGGGGATCTTGTGTGGGCCTCACCCATACCGTGTGGGCTCAGTGTTCCACTGACTTAATTGGAGCACTACCTGGACTACTATGCTTGGTGTATATTTTGTTAATGGTGCATGTATATATTTTTGCATACTTGCTTTTAATATATTACAATGGTTACACTCATTTCCTTTTTGTCTTTGCATTCTTCCCGGGGGCTTGGGGGGTGTGTCTATCATGTATTAATATGTATTAGTGTGTGTGTGGTAATGGGTGAGGGTGGGGTGGGGGTGTTGCATGTGTGTGTCCCTGTTTTATCCCTCCCCCCTCCCCTGTGTCGTAGGTGCAGTACTCACCGTGGTCTTCGCCATCGGTGTTCATGCTCCTGGTAGAGGAGCAGGAAGACTATTGCAGGGAGAATTTGGATTTCCGGCTCCATGGTGTCCTAGTTCCTCGTGGGGTGTGTAGAGGTGAGCGTTTTCCCTTCAGAATCCTGTTTCCGCCGTGTTTTTATCCGCAGTGAATCCACCCCGGAAAAGGTGGCTGATTGGTAGGTTGTGATACTGTGGGTGGTACTTTGTCCTCTGCCTGTCTGTTGGCGGTGACCGCTGCGCTGTTTGTCTGTACCGCCATGGCGGTCGAGTGTTAAAGTGGCTGTCTTTGTTGGCGGTTTCCACCACGGTCGTAATTGCAAAAATGTTAGCGCTGGCCTTTTGGCGGTCTTACCGCCGCTTTAACACTGACCGCCAGGGTTGTAATGACCACCTTTATACTGATGTTTAATGCACAATGATTTTATCATAATTTGGCTTTCATGATATAAATGTAACTGCCTATCATAAAATACTAATCTGCTGACTTTGTTCCATAATATTCAACTTGCAATACTAGAAAGACAGTAGCGCATGCCCTCATAACCAGTTGACTGTGCTATGGCAATGCATTCTAAACAGGCACCACCACCGAACTCATGCAAAAGCTCCAATAAATCCAGAACGTAGCCACCAGACTGATCCTCAACCTGCCTAATTGAACCCACATCATCCAGCACCTAAAAGACCTCCACTGGCTCCTGGTCCAGAAAAGATGCCACTTCTAGCTCCTGACCCATACCTACAAAGCCCTCCATGATCAAGGACCCACGTACTTGAACCAGCGCCTGCAGTTTCACTGCTCCTGCAGGAACCTCTGCTCTGCACACTTAGCCCTTTCATGGATCCCTTGCACATGCCGCTGCCATGTCAGACGACTCTCCTTCTCCAATCTTGCCGCCAAGGCCTGGAACACCCTCCCCCTTCAACCTCACCCCTCCTCGCTGACCAAATTTAGGAATGGTCTCAAGACTTGGCTCTTCGAATGGGACCTACAACAAACACCTGGATACCCTCGCAGGTGACAAGGCGTGTTTTACACATACTTGAATGATTGAGTGATACTGTACAGATCCTAATATTTGATTAAAGCACAAAATATGAAATTATTTTACTCAATTTATGATCAGTAATATATTCAGTTAAAATGTTAAGCAGACAACTGGAGTTTAGGCAAGATGTTTACTCCAACATAAAGGGTTGCCACAAAAGCTCATTAACTGTTTAACTATTCAATCAAAATTGGCCTCTTAATGATAGAATTTAACCGTATAGATGCAAAATGCCATGTTCCATTTTGTGTCTAAGGAGATGGTGAACAGTATAAAACTATGCAATTTTGGGTTCCAAACCTTCATAGTGATGAAGCAGCGTACATCTAGATCCTTCCCATCACATCCAAACCTACACTACTTGTACATTAATAATATTAAAAAGTTCATCCATTGATCAGTGAAAATGTTATCATTGAGTAATAATCAGATTATAATTACATAGCCAATTGCAGTTTAGGGATTTGTCTCATGAAAATGGAGACCCTGCACTGGAATTCATGTAAGGCGATAAAGAAGAAGAATATAAATCTTAGAATGAATGGGGATGTCTGTTTCATTGTTTAAATGAAAGTGCCTTTAACCTAAAATGTCTACACAAAAATGAATATCATGTCTCAGCATAAACATAATATGGATGTTTCCACTTTGCCCACACACGATAATGGCCTTAGCTGTAATCCTCAACAAGTAACAAAACACCACAACTAGTCAACTAAAAAGTGAAGCTACATTTTAATAGCTTGTTAATAAAATATACCTTTAAACTTTAAACAAAGCAGTTTAGTTAATTTAAGCATATCACTTCAAAGGTGGAACAAAACATGGAACTGATGAACTAAAATTGTCTCGTAGATTGTTTGAATAAATATTCTAGTAAACTAATGCATGGGAATACACAATAACAATCTAATTGGATTTAACAATTAGGAAATTAGATTGAATGTAACCTAATACTTTAGATATATATGCTTTCTTTTTAAAAAACAACACTGTAGCAATGATTTTCTTTTCCTTTTTCCATTTATTGCATTTTCGAGAACCAATGATTACAATGTCTTATTTTGCTTTGAACACTACTGCAAACAGTGTAGTAGCCTTTTCAGTAACTATGTAGCTGTCTGTGGAAAATGATGTTAGAGTTGCCCTGGAAAAGCAACATAATTACTAAAATAAGTTGAAAAAAATAATAATTTGAGATTTAGCTTTCGTGGTCATTAAGTAACTTTGTGAACCATTGTCATTATTACAAGTGCTTCATTTTGTCTGTTTGTCAATAACTAAGGTGCTTGATGGTTTGGCACATGCTCATGCAGAAGTAACCAAATTTGCAATTCTTCAAGTTAGACTGCTAATCCCATAAATCTAAATACAGTCTAAGAGTGTGATTTAGAACTCTGCGGATAGGATACTACTTCATAATGGAGAAGGATATCAAATCTGCCGAAATCTAAATCCAATTATATTCTATGGGATTTCGATTTCGGTGGTCTAGATATCAGTCACCGTTGTGACAGACTAACCCCCACCAAGTTCTACATCAGTTACATAAGGGCCCATATTTATACTTTTTGACGCTAAACTGCGCTAACGCAGTTTAGCGTCAAAAAGTTTTGCGCCGTCTAACGCCATTCTGAAGCGCCATGCGGGCGCCGTATTTATGGAATGGCGTTAGACGGCGCAATCAGACCGGCGCTGCCTGGTTTGCGTGGGAAAAAACCACGTAGACCAGACAGCGCCGGCGTAGGGGGAAAATGGCGCATGGGCGTCTTAAAATGGGGCAAGTCAGGTTACGTCGAAAAAATCGTCTTAACCCGACTTGCGCCATTTTTTAACGACGCCCATCCCCCATCAACATGACTCCTATCATTGTAAAGATAGGAGTCATGCCCCCTTGCCCAATGGCCATGCCCAGGGGACTTCTGTCCCCTGGGCATGGTCATTGGGCATAGTGGCATGTAGGGGGGCACAAATAAGGCCCCCCTATGCCACCAAAACAAAATATAAAAAAAAAAAAATTATACTTACCTGAACTTACCTGAATGTCCCTGGGGTGGGTCCCTCCATCCTTGGGGGTCCTCCTGGGGTGGGCAAGGGTGGCAGGGGGGGTCCCTGGGGGCATGGGAGGGCACCTGTGGGCTCATTTTGAGCCCACAGGCCCCTTAACGCCTGCCCTGAGCAGGCGTTAAAAAGTGGCGCAAATGCGCCGTTTTTAGCCACGCCAACTCCCGGGTGTCTCTTTTGCCCGGGAGTATAAATACCACGTAAAGGCCTGGGAGTCATTTTTTAGACGGGAACGCCTCCCTTGCATATCATTAACGCAAGGAAGGGGTTCACGCTAAAAAATGACGCACATTCCGGGAACTTTGGCGCTATTCGCCTCTAACGCCATAGTATAAATATGGCGTTAGTTGGCGTTAGTTTTGCGTCGAAATTGCGTCAAAAAAAACGACGCAATTTCGGCGCAAACGGAGTATAAATATGGCCCAAGGTATTTAAGTTGTTCACTCACTAGTCAACCTCTAATACAGATAAGTTTATAGTAGGCCTCATGCTAAAGGTTTTGTAACAGTTACTATGATCGTCAGCACCATAACACTTCTCACATTGCTAGACGAGGAAACATAATGACTTCTACTGTGTAGTTGTGTAGCTTGACATCTTCAGCACATTGGCCATGTGCATTTTTCCACTTGTGCCAGTTGAAGACAGTATAATTGCAGATCAGCCTGGCTAGTTGCAACCTGGCTTATTTGAAAAGAATTCCACCATTCGAAGGAACTGTTCCTGCGCACTCCCTGCACTACAATCATTTGTGAAACAAAATGATGCATTTACAGTCCATAAGTTATAAATGAATGTGTGGCTGGGTGCAGACATTGATATGACAAATACACTGTTGATTATAATCGTTTTATTAACCAACCGCTGCTAAAAGTCTTTTTTTTTCAGAAATTAAAGCCAAATCAATGAAGGCATTTGAGGTGCACAATCCTTGGCCGGATATGACTTCTAGATGCTTCTCTTCTTAAATCCTTCAACATATATTCAATGAAGAAAGACTTTTGGAGAACGATTCATCGAAAGATGGGGCCAATATATTAGGATTGACCTCTGACAATACAATAAGGTATGTGATGAATATGCAATGCTCTAAGTCACATCTGAAAATTATCTCTGTGTAACAAATTTAACAATCTATGGTACTGTTTTTCTTATAGGAGAGGGGCATGGAATTAATAACCATTAGGCTGTTTATATTTTTACAAGTTTTTTAACTGGTGAGAATGAGGAGAGTGTGTAGGCATGTGTGTTTCTGAAAGGAATTATAAATGTAGGCCAATGAGCTGCATAGATGAAAATAAAAACAATCATGTTGAGTAATTTCCTTGTATGTATTAGTTTATGCATGATGCCGAAAGAATCATTATAAGGATTCCAGTGTTGGAACCTCAATAGGAGGTGTTTTTTTTTTTTTCTGTTTTCTATTTCCCTGTTCCGCTCCTGTATACTTTCTTTCAGGGTACTCTTCTTTCTAGTGGCACTTGAGGTGCAACAAATGTCAGAATAGAGCCTAGTTTATACAAATCACTCTCACGTTTATCATATAGCAATGAAACTTTGTTTAGAACAAACACTGTTCCGTTGCCACCGGAAATATGTATTACCAGCGAGGGAAATTGGCGATTCTGCTCCCTGTATCGCATCCCTATAGTTCCTTTTCATGTTCAGCGCCTCGTTGCTCTCTAGCTAGGTTCACAATCTCCAGACGCCTTTACCTGTGCATACATGTGTGATAAATAATGTATGACGAGAGATAGGGGTTCCCGAGGTTTATTTCCTTATCTAGAAAATACGTCCTGTCGATCCAGCATCTACCAACGAATGAATCTCGATCCCCGTGCCTCCCACGTTCCCCCGTTCTACATTCTAGATTCCCTATACAATACATTCTCTGTAACATACTTTCCCTCTTTAAACAAAAACAAACAAAAAAAGGTAAGTATCTATAGCAACAAAATGATGAACAAACTTAACAAAATAAACATAGTAACCCCCTGTAATAAAACATAATAATCAGAGTCCACTTTTTCCAGCTGTTCTGTCTTTCTAAACAAAACCCTTGAACTTGGCTGGTTGACGTCTTGCCCTAAAGTTGGACTCTACTCGTGATGCAACAGAGGTATCCCCCACAGCAACATTAATGTCACACGTTTGCATCGACTCTTCCTCTCCAGATCGATCCTCCACCACTTCCTGATGATCTCAACCATCTTCACCAAATCGCATACTATTTCCAATCCTAATCAAAGGATTTATAGCATAACTCCTGTCCTGGTACTTGTCATTCCATGCACACTTTGCTAGTCTACTTACATTCCACACTTTGCCGTCCTGCGTAACAACACTATTCCTGAACACTTTTATAACCTTCAAAGACTCTCCAAACTTATCCACACCATCCACCAAGAAACCAGGTTCACGCACCTTCACCCAATCACCCACCTCAAAACAAGGGGGCAGATGTAGGAAACTGTTTGCGACTCGCAAACGGCAAAATTTGCCGCTTGCGAGTCGGAAAACGCAGTTTCCTATGCAGAAATGCATTTTGCGAGTCGGAACCAACTCGCAAAATGCATTTCCGACTCGCAAATAGGAAGGGGTGTTCCCTTCCTATTTGCGACTCGCAGTGGGATGCAATTCCATTTGCGACCGCGTACGCGGTCGCAAATGGAGTCGCAGTTACCATCCACTTCAAGTGGATGGTAACCCACTTGCAAATTGGAAGGGGTCCCCATGGGACCCCTTCCACTTTGTGAATGGACCCAAAAATATTTTTTCAGGGCAGGGAGTGGTCCAAGGGACCACTCCCTGCCCTGAAAAAATACCGAAACTAAAGGTTTCGTTTTTTTTTTTAAGTGCAGCTCGTTTTCCTCTAAGGAAAACGGGCTACACTTAAAAAAAAAAAAACTGCTTTATTGAAAGCAGTCACGAACATGGAGGTCTGCTGACGACAGCAGGCCTCCATGTTTGCGAGTGCCTATACTCGCTATGGGGCCGCAATTTGCGACCCACCTCATGAATATTCATGAGGTGGGTCATTGCGACCCCATATCGAGTCGCAGTCGGTGTCTGAGACACCGTACTGCATTCCAAATTGCGAGTTGCAATTTGCGAGTCGCTGGGACTCGCAAATTGCAAGTCGCAATTCGGAAGTTTGCTTCATCTGGCCCCATGTTCTTTCACTTTACACTTATCATCATACCTCTTCTTGAAATTCTCCTGTTTCCTCCTTACTCTCTCTCTAACGTCTTCAACTGAGACTGCTTCCCAGTCTCTACTCTGCTTCTTCTTCTCCCTCGAAGTCAGTTGGATACCATTATCTGAAATCAAAACTTCTGGATAACTTTCTCTAGCAAACACCTCTTTTAAAAATTCAATAATAGTCGCTGCTGTCACCTGGGCAACCAACTTCACCTCTGGCCATTTGGAAAAATAATCTATCAACACCAGAGCATAACGTGTATCTGTTGGAAGAGAAAAGAACGGGCCCGAAATGTCAAATCCTAATTTCTGCCAAGGAGAACTCGGCCAGGGAACAGGAATTAGAGGAGCAGGAACCGTCTTGAACATTTTTTCTGCATTTACACACACACTACACTCCCTAACTACCCTGTCCGCCATTTTATCCAACCCTGGCCACCAAAAACAAGTGCGAATAAGTCTTTTCATGGATGACATTCCTGGATGACCCTCATGAGCTAGTTTTAAAATCACATCCTGCATTCCCTTAGGAGGGATACATTTCCCATCCTTAAACAACATGTCATTCTCTATGTCCAATTCATCTTTGACCTTACCATACGGCTCTACTTCAACAGTTACACTCCTCCGGCTTGGCCAACCCTCCCTCACATATTTCTTTACCTTTTGGAGCAATAGGTCCTCCTTATCACACCTGATCCACTCATTATCGTCTATACCACCAAATTCAGCAGACATATAACCCGACACAGCAGATACAAGGTCACACTCCAAAATACCCTCACAACCTCCTCTCTCCATCTGTGGAAGGTGCAGCAAACAATCCGCTACAGCATTGTTTCTTCCTGGCACATATTCAACTTTGAAACAATACCTCTGCAACCTGGAGACTAATCTGGCAATGCAAGCAGTAGCATCCCAGCCTCCACCCCGGAGATAAGATACCAACCAGAGGTTTGTGGTCTGTTTGCAAAATAAATTTAGATCCCCAGATATAGTCCCGGAAATGTTCAACCGCCCAAATGCACACTAACAGTTCCTTTTCAATCACTGCATACCTTCGCTCTGCCTCAGTCAAAGTATGAGATGCAAAGGTAACATTCCATCTGTCCTTCCCACACCACTGAGATAAAACACCACCGATTCCATACATGCTTGCATCCACTGTCACAATGCATTGTGCCCCCACACAGAAAGGCTTCAACGTAGGTGCCTCAACAATTTCCTTTTTGATTTTCTCAAACGCATTACTTTGTTTACCAGTCCAAACATACTGAACCCCTTTGCGTGTGAGCTCCCTCAAAAGTTCCATCTTGGTAGCAAAATTCTTGATAAATTTGCTATAATATTCACACAAGCCGGTGAAAGACAACAATTTCTCCTGATTGTCAGGCACTGGAGCATCAACTATTGCTTCCACAAGAGATTGTTTGGGAACCACCCCTTTACCTGAAATAGAGTGACCTAAATACTCAACAGATTTTGCAAAGAACTTGCATTTCTTCACCTTCAAGGTCAACCCATTCTTACTCAGTACTTTACACACATCCATCACATGCTGTTTATGTTCATTCTCATCCTTCGAGAAAATTAGAACTTCATTTTGAAAACATTTTACGTATTTGTCCATATCCTTAAACAGATTAAACATTGCTCTTTGGAAGACAGTGGCAGCTGATGCCAAGCCAAAAGGCATCCTTTTGAACTGGTATAATTCTTGTGGGGTAATAAATGCTGTTAAATGCCTAGAGTCTTCCGTTAACTCAATCTGATGGTATGCTGATCTCAAATCCAGTGTGGAAAAGATGTTCGCCCCTTCCAACATACTAATAACCTCGTTGATCTTTGGAAAGGATGACAATTCACGATGATATTGGCATTTACAGCTCTCAGATCTACACATAGGGGGTCATTCTGACCCTGGCGGTCATTGACCGCCAGGGCCAACGACCACGGAAGCACCGCCAACAGGCTGACGGTGCTTCCTGGCCAATTCTGACCGCGGCGGTAAAGCCGCGGTCAGAAAAGGGAAACCGGCGGTTTTCCCCTGGCCAAAGGAATCCTCCATGGCGGCGCTGCCGCCAGCCTGTTCCTGGCGGTTTACACCGCCAGGAACAGGCTGGCGGGAACGGGTGTCGTGGGGCCCCCTAACAGGGCCCCAGCAAGATTTTCAGTGTCTGCTTGGCAGACACTGAAAATCGCAACGGGTGCCACTGCACCCGTCGCACCCCAGCAACTCCGCCGGCTCCATTCGAAGCCGGCTTCATCGTTGCTGGGTCTTTCCCGCTGGGCCGACGGGCGGCCTTTTGGCGGTTGCCCGCCGGCCCAGCGGGAAAGTCAGAATGACCGCGGCGGTCATTTGACCGCAGTGCGGTCTTCTGGCGGTCTCTGCCCGGTGGGCGGCGCCCGCCGCCCGCCGGGGTCGGAATGACCCCCATAGTCTCAAAGATTTGTCTGATTTACGTGCCAAAACAATCGAAGAAACCCACTCAGAGGATTCTATCTCTTCTATCACACCTTCATTTACCATCTCCGATAATATCTGCTTTAACTCTTCTCTCACACTGATGGGAACATTTCTAAGTTTCTGTATCAAAGGTTTAGCATTAGCCTTAACCTTGATTTTATGGCTATAATTGGCTAATCTGCCTAATTTACTAGTGAAAACTTGTGGAAATCTGGATGTAACCCACTCAGTTGCTTCTCTTGACTCTACCACCAAGACAGGCTCGCTACACCGGGGGTTCAAAATATCCCCAGTTTCCCTTGGTCTCTCCATCCCAGGACATTCACACCCTTAGCAGCAACATACAATTTAATGCTCTCACATCTCCCTTTAAAATTGATAACAGTATCCACAAAACCTATCACCTCAATAGCGCCCCCTTCAAAACTTTCCGCAACAATATCAGATTCTTTTAGATCACCCTTATTCCATATCCCATCAAAGATTTGTTTAAAATAATCAAGCGTGACAATGGTCCAAGGGGACCCCGAATCTGCCATTAACTCCAATTTCCTTCCAGCGACATGCACTTCACACCTTGGTTGACTTAAACGTTCATACTCTATTGCATTTCCCTGCTTAAGCGACAACACCATGCCTCTGTGCTCGCCATCAGACTCTAGACACTCTTCACTATCTTTCTTGACACTCACGCACGCCATCTTTCCCTTGGCAACATAGTCTCCTTTCTTGATATCTTTGCACACCTGTTCAAAATGTCCCAACCTTCCACACTTCATGCACTCTTTTCCAACAGCAGGACACTGAGGTGACGAAGCCAGGTGGTTCAGACTACCACAACGAAAGCATGACGGTTTTACCCATTTCCTGCTGGCTGTAGTATGCTTGGCAGCAACATTACTATTCAAATTACTGCCCACCATTGCACCCACCACCTCAGACTCTAAACATTTGACTTTTTCAGTGTCTTGTACTGTTCTCATCCATTGTTCGGATTGCTCTAAAGCTTTCGCAGTTGCAATTATATCTTGTAATTTAGGATCGCCCATAACCCATAGATGCTCTTGGATTTTCCTGCTTTTGACATGCACAATAATTTGATCTCTGATCATCTCATCAGTCATATTTCCAAAATTGCAATGTACCGATAGACCACGTAACGCTGTAAGAAACTCATCAAACGTTTCTTCTGAATGTTGTACTCTTGTGTAAAATTTGAATCTATTCAATGCTAGACTCACGGTAGGTTTGAACCTCTTCTCAAATCTCATTAGAGCCTCTATAAAGACATCCGCCTTTCCATCACCTTTATCTTGTACTGGTTTCGGGGGTAAAGTTCTAAAGACCATTTGCCCCTCAGAACCCAAACAATGCAATAGGATATTTGTCTTCCTTTCCTGTGACATGTTGTCATCATCAATAGCTTTCATGTAGGTTAAGAACTCCTCCTTCCACCTAGACCAGTGCATTGGTGGATCACCCTTGCTCTGTAAAAATTTAGCTGCTGGTTCAAACTGCATGTCTCTGTCTTTTCACCGTGAGGGGAAAAGAATAAACAAATAAAATAAGTGACAGATTCCACAAGTTACTTTCCTTAAAAAGTTTGAATTTTCCGAGATGTTCTATTTTGAAAAATAGAATTTTCATTTGGCATTCGCAAAACAAGAGGAAAAAAAACTGCAGAAAAGTCCTCTTTTAATGTCAACATAAATGTTCTTGTATTTTTTTTTTTAGTTTTCTCGTTGACACTGAAGCAAGAAAGAAAGTCCTTTCACAATGTTCACACCTCGACAGAAAAAAAAACTGGCCCGCCCACCGTCAGATCAAATACGGCACAAGCGGCAGAAATGCAGGACACCGGTAAGCAATCCTTTAGTAGCGTGGCCTCAACAAGAAAAGAAAACGCTGGTAGAGCTCAGAACGCGTCTGAGCTTAAGAATTCCAACAGGCTGACGCGCCTGTTCTAAAGAACACAAGGGCGGCGTGTTGTTCAAAATACTGCCACGCGACTGTCTATGCCGCGCGACTATCTTTAACTGCCATTACACCAGCAGGCAGATAGATTCATGAAAATGTCAAGTTACCGCAAGATGCCGCTATACTTCCTTTTCAATGTTTGCCATATTCAGACAGTGCAGACGGCTTCTGTTCCTTCAAGGGTACAGCTTGCTTCGCGCTACGCTGTTCAAGCGGGCGGCTCCTATTTCTTCGACGGTACAGCTGCGCTGAGTTCAGAAGCGAGTTTGTTGTTAGATCGTCACCAAAATGTGATAAATAATGTATGACGAGAGATAGGAGTTCACAAGGTTTACTACCTTATCTAGAAAATACGTCCTGTTGATCCAGCATCCACCAACGAATGAATCTCGATCCCCGTGACGCCCACGTTCCCCCATTCTACATTCTAGATTCCCTATACAACACATTCTCTGGAACAACATGCTAAACAGACGCTCATTTCACAGCCAGGAAAAAAGTATTTGTTAGAAGTGGAC
Source organism: Pleurodeles waltl (assembly GCF_031143425.1). Classification (NCBI taxonomy): domain Eukaryota; kingdom Metazoa; phylum Chordata; class Amphibia; order Caudata; family Salamandridae; genus Pleurodeles; species Pleurodeles waltl. The sequence continues at coordinate 1,465,115,279 of NC_090445.1, forward strand.
GTCCTTTACAAGACTGAATTGTTCATGGTTTTCTTTGTACAGCTGCTCTGAAATGACTGTGCGGAGCTAAAATATTTATATGCATTCACCAATTAACATTGCAGAACAATTTTACATTGTAAATCTAACCACATAAGACTACCACTGCAAAATTACTTCCTGCAATGTAACTGCTCATTGGAGGTCAATAAATGAGGATGCGGTAGGTCTGATCAATCTAAATACATTCCCAGGTTTCTTTGTTCATGTTCTCTCATTCATTCAATCAAGCAGTGGGCATTTGCCGTTAGAACTAGCATAATTTGCAGATAAAATATTGAAAAACCGGGCCAGAGGATGGAACAAACATTGCCTTATTTTTCTCAGTCAATAGACTGCCATTTCTAGCAGGCTGATGCATTTTTGTGTTTGCTGTTAAGACTCGCTTGAAAAGAATATTGCCTGAAGTTGAAAGTGTGTACTGTAAATCATACCATCCCTTTTAGAATGATACTATTTTTTCATTCAGGCCTTAATTCCAAGTGTGGAAATGTTGTAGAACTGTTTTTTGGTAAATTTAACCCAGCATCTACTATCATTTGTTGACATTGTTTTGCACCAAGAAAACATGCCTCAAGACAGGTGCAAAGATGGAGAAAGGCTTTCTTTATAACAAATCCTTCTAACTTAGCATGTGTGTCATGCTGTACAGGGTACATACAAAGAAGTAAAAATTGAAAACCACAGTAGTTTGTTGTGTGAATGACTCTGGGAAGCCTGACTGTCAGTGCTTGGGAAGGGAGAAGCAGTGCTATATTTTAGTAGGTTTGGCGCTGTCCTGCTCTATCCCTCTCAAGTAATGCATCATAACTTGGGTTGCTGCACTGTGTGAGATGTTAATAATTGTGCCCCTTCCAGTCTGGCAGGTGGTGTATAGCCTGCTGGTGGTAAGTCTGCCCACTGGCTCTGCAAAATAAAAAATATGGCGCCAATCCAGTCACTTGATCTAGAATGTCTGCTCCATCACCTTATGTACTGGAGTTACCTTTCTGAAATCCAAGCAGTGAAATGGTAGTTGATTTTCATTAAAAGTAGGTCTTGTAGCCTTATCTAACTTACACACATCCCTCAGTATATTAGAGAGAATAGGTTGGTGAGTACTGACAAAGTGCAGGGAGTACATTTTCAGTGCTACACAAACTAGCAAACAATTCCCAGCAGAGGCAGGTTTTGCAGCCAATGTGGATTTGGTTACTTTGACAAAGAATCCTCACCTGACCATTAAATATGGTGTATTCCTCCACCCCCTTTAGCGATCAGTGGAAATCTGCCTCAGTGATAGCCAGAATTACTACAGCCTTACCTCTACATGAGGTCCTATGTATATTTCGAGGTTAGCAATAAACACCGTTGTTTCTAAATGCTAATGGAATAAATAATTACAATTCTATGTAGATGAGTTATAAAAGTTTGTTCACAATTTTATGTCAATAATGATAACATCTTAAATGATAGAATTCATAAAAAGAAAACTCTGTAGTGTGCATTTTACTGTTAGTCATGGCCAACATTTCTAATTCAGTGGGAAGCATACTTGGACATGGGCATTGACTCAAGTTGTAGGCTTTAGGCATCTGTTTTTCCCTATGACTGACAAGTTGTTTTTGCCCAGAGTGCTTCCTGCGTGGGCACAAATTAACAAGAACACAGTGGGGAAATAAAGTTAATTCATGGTCTTAAAAACAACAAACTGTCTAGTTGAATACGTGCTTTGCATAATTATCTTATGTATGTTGCTGTGCGTGGCACAATTAACTTAATGGAATGCCGAAGCGACTTTGACTACACGCCGAGAAGCATGTTGATATCATTGACGTGAAAATAAGCTTCGAAGTGGTTTCAGCTGTTTCAGCCAGAAATCGTGCTGAATGATTTTGTTTTTACAAAGGAACACTGTGAGAAAGTGCTTTATGAGTTTTGAAAACGCCTTCACATCATCTTATCAAAAAGAAAGAAAAAAAACATAATTTGAAGTACCTTTCAGTACTCAATACCAGGGTCTGAGTCAGTACGAATTTCTGAATATTAAGTGTGCTGGTTTTGAAACACAGATTTATAAAGGAGGACATTATCTACACAAGAAGAGCTTCTTTGTGAGGATGTCAGTTAGAGGGAGGAAAGAGTAACTCTTTCGTCCCCTGGCACTGTCATTTCTGGCTGTGGGCTCAGAATCAAGACAGACACAAAGAAAGTAAGCAAGGCTTTCTTAGTAGTTTACTCAGTAATTCTCACAACTTGCCTTAACTGCTTTAAAACAGAGGTTTTCAATCTTAGCAATGGCGAGATTAACATATTTCCTACCAGTGCATTCCTATTCGACCTTTGAGAACGAATTTAGGGTCAGATGTACTAAGCCATGTAGAAGCTGCAAACCTTATGATTTGCTATATCACACGATTTGCTATGGCTACCTTACTTTATTTGAAACTGGCATCCAAATGTGCAGAGCTAAAAGTGAACATATCCCTGTATTTCCCCCGAGCGAAGGGCCACAAACTATAAAGAGGAATTCCATTTTAAGGTAGTGTTTAACAAAAGACAGTGATAATCTTTCAATAAACATTCACATCCAGCTGTGGCGGAAATGTCTGTATGAGATGCGCAGAATACTTGTACTTCAGTCAGAAGTGTCAGACAGTGTAGGATGCATCCTCGCCACTCTTACTAATTCCGGTAAATCTGGGAGATTGTTTGACAATCTCAGTTCTCTTGACATATGTCACAAAAAGGAGATCACATGGTCCCTCAATATCGCCATTAATGTCTCCATTGCATGGAACCCTAATATTTTAGTCCATCATTTTGTACTAAGTAAATCTGGAGTCTTCCATTTTTGTGTGACTTGTTAATTGAGCTTCAGCAGGTGGATGAATTTTCTGCTGGCCAAAGAAAGCAGGTATAGACCCTCTTCATCCACATCACCCAGGAGAAATATTTGTGGGTACATAGGTAACATAATGTTATCAATGCCTTTAATTATATGTCGAATCTCATTCCAGAAAGCTTTAAATTGTGCACAGTTCCACCATATAACGATATATGGTGCTTTTTCTTCACATCCCCTCCAACAATTATCAGATCCCCAGTATATTACTCAGAAGTGTTCTAGGGTTAGGTTGTTGCAAAACTAAGGCTCTGGCCTAGTTTTACAAGGTTTGGCTTTTCCACCCACTGATGCCAGAACTTAGTTCAGTGTATCAACGCTTGTGCATGAAAGTCCAGGTTGTTGTAGCCCCTCACAATTCCACTTGGCATACTTGTTGGTGTGGTGTATGTGGCTTCTGGTTACTAACAGTCCTGTAAAGAGATCAGTGGTAATTCAAACCAAATTTCATTTGTTACTATAGAACACACAATTACTGCATTAAGAAAAAGAAACTATGGCCCTCATTCTGACCTTGGCGGGCGGCGGAGGCCGCCCGCCAAAGTCCCGCCGTCAGGTTACCGTTCCGCGGTCGAAAGACCGCAGCGGTAATTCTGACTTTCCCGCTGGGCTGGCGGGCGGTCGCCTTCAGGCCGCCCGCCAGCCCAGCGGGAAAGAGGCTTCCACGATGAAGCCGGCTCGGAATCGAGCCGGCGGAGTGGAAGCTGTGCGACGGGTGCAGTTGCACCCGTCGCGTATTTCACTGTCTGCGCATTACGGGGGCCCCTGCAATGCCCATGCCATTGGCATGGGCACTGCAGGGGCCCCCAGGGGCCCCGCGACCCCCCCTACCGCCATCCGGATCCCGGCAGTCGGACCGCCGGGGTCTGGATGGCGGTAGGGGGGGTCGGAATCCCCTCGGCGGCGCAGCAAGCTGCGCCGCCTTGGAGGATTCTATGGGGCGGCGGTACACTGCCGGGAGCCCGCCAGTGGTGCCGGTCCGACCGCGGCCTTACCGCCGCGGTCGGAATCCCCATTGGAGCACCGCCGGCCTGTCGGCGGTGCTCCCGCGGTCCTCCGCCCTGGCGGTCTTTGACCGCCAGGGTCAGAATGACCGCCTATATATTTAAAAGTGATAATTTCATCATTTTTAATGTGTTGCTTACTACGAGTAAGAACTACATAGAATATCATTTAAACAGTACTAATTCATGTCACTAACAGTGATACTAATGTCACTGGCACTGCAGTGGCCCCCATTCACAGCCCCATCGTGCATTCCACTTCCCGAATTACGGGCAGTGGAACGCGCTACCCGTTGCACCTCAACATTGCCACCAGCTCGATTACAAGCCGGGTTCAATGTTGTGGTGACTTTTCTGCTGGGCCAGCGGGGGAAAATGCTGTTTCCTTCCATTGGGCCAGCGGAAACGTCATAATAGGGTGCCATACATACCGCCAGCACTGGCGGTATGTTGGCGCCCGCGGCTTTGGCGGTCTTTTAAAAAAAACGCCAAAGTCATAATGAGGGCCATAGTGGCTATGAGGGTCACATCAAGGCTAGAGGGTCTTTGTCAGCAGGTGTTTAGCCAGCAAGATGGTGACTCCACCCTTGTGGTAGGGCTTGGCAGATAGAGCCTCACCAGCTCCTGGATGGATCTTACACATGTGGTATTATAGCACCACCCAATCTTTTCAAAGTTTCAGACTCTCTTCTTCGGAAAGGTGGGTCTTTTGGAGAAGAGCAATGTCAGGCTTAAGGGAGCAGGGAACTAAAGATCTTCCTGGACTTTGTGTAATAGGTGAGGCCATTCATGTTCAGGGAGATCACCATTAGGTTATTTGGTGAGGACATACACTCCTGGAAGAATGCAGAACAGGGGTGCTTGGGGTGGGTGGCTGGGGGCCAATGGGATGGGAAGGGGAAGTGGGGAAGGGTAGGAAAGAAAGGATGGGCACTAAGGGCCAGAGTTAAGTTACTTTCCTTTGGGAAGTAATAAACCTACTTCAAATGGGCCAGATGGAATGGCCAGGGAGCTAGAGCACAGCTGTCCAGGCTTTCATAAAGTGTGCTGTATGGTGTGGGAGACAGGAAAAGAAAAGGAGCTGCTATAATGCAAAGTATATGTCAGGGTTCCAAAGAGATAGTTATCAGAGGTCAAAGGACAGCCAGCATATAACCCCTGGGTACCACAGCCAGCAGAGTGTATGTGAAGAGGTTGTGGCATGGTGAAGAGTCAACTGACCTGACCTATGTGTACTTAGGAGCATGAAGTCTCATCAGAAAGGGCTGCAGGCTTCAAAGGGGACCAGAATTATTTGTCCCTGAAATGAGGGTCCTTCTGAGGAAGGCAATGCTTTCGGCCCCCGGCCATTGGCTTGTGACTTGCTCCAGGCATTGGTGTTCCCTAGAGGGAGACCTCGAGAGGCTCCCATGGTGGAGGATTGAGGGGCATCAGAGGAGGCCATGAGCAGGCCCTGATCCATATCAGTTGGTACAACTGCCTCCAGGTAGCCCTCCAGTTGACCAGGCTCAAGGAATTCCATTGTCTTGTTATCATGTCCTTCGACATGACTGCAGGATCCAGGAGGCCAAAGAGATGCCAAGTTGTCAAAGGCAGGAGTGTAGCTGGAGGAAGAGTCTCCATGGGGAAGTCATGAGGCAGGAAGATCTTGTGCAAGTTATGTTGAAAAGGAAAGGTGAAGGTGAAATCTAATTTTTATTTGTGCATATGCTACATTAAAATTAGCTAAAACCATTTTTTTAAAAGTGGTGGCCTAATCCTCTTTTAACTAGAGTCTCAGATAAATATGTGCAGTCCAATCTATCTCTGCTTCAAGCAAGAGAAGGAGTAGCTGGTCATTATCTGAGTTAGCATTAGTTTTTATGTTTTAGACTAATCTAATATTATCTCCTCTTTGCCTATTTTGAGGAAGCACAACTAGAAAGGCCAAATAAGGCACAGCCATAAATTCTTTAGACTTGAAGCCAGAACCGTAGCATCAGTGTTCAAGAGGGCTATTGCCTTATATGACCAGCAATCCTGAGGGTCTTTGTATGGGTTCAATATCAATGTCAAAATTGCCTCTTTCACAGTTGGGATAACAAAGATTAAGAGAGCAAACATTTTTACTAAAAAATGTGTCACTAAAACATAATGTGAAAGAATGTGAATTAAAAGGCCTAAATGAAAACCATGTGTTAGAAAATAAATCTGTAGCTGATATGGTGAACACCATAAACAATGAAGCATTATGTGAATAATAATGTCTAATAAAAGTGTATTTTGCTTAATCATAATTACATGTGTTGAAAAAGATAATTATTAATAAGTACTAAAAGATTAATGGTTTAAATTTATTTTGAAATGTTTTATTCTTCATGCTTAGCACTAGTTTAAAGGCCTCACGTTTTAGTAATTTTCCACAAACATTGGCCCTCATTCTGACCCTGGCGGTCGGTGATAAAGCGGCGGCCAAGCCGCTAACAGGCCGGCGGTCTAATATATGCAATTCTGACCCTGGCGGGAACCGCCAACACAGCCCGCCGTATTAACACTCCGCCCGCCACGGCGGTACAAACAAACAGCGCGGCGGTCCCCGCCAACAGCCAGGCGGCAGACAATGTACCGCCCACCCTATCACGACCCACCAATCCGCCACCTTTTCCGGGGCGGGAGCACCGCCGATAAGAACACGGCGGAAACAGACTACGAACGGGAAAACGCTCACCTCTACGCACTCCACGCGAGATTCCGGCAGTATGGAACCAGAGTTGCAGGTCATCCCCGCACTCCTATACCTGCTCATATACCAGGAGCACGCCCGGCGGCGCGGAAGACATCGGTGAGTACTGCACCTACGACACAGGGGAGGGAAAAGATTACCGGCACACACCCACCCACCCACACCCACTACAACACACACATCAATGCATTCCCACAGATCACTGTCACAACCCACAAACCCCCCCCCTCCGAAATAATGCAAAGACCAAAAGAAGAGATCATAAACGGGCAGATATATTGAAATATGTACACCAGTAATCCCAATAAATAAATAAACTATGTACAAAATATACACAGCTACTAAATGTAGTCCAACCACTGTCCGTGGATCACAGGGGTCCTGTGCAAAGGGGCAAGGCCCAGTCCCACGACAAGAACTCCACGGAGAGAACACTGCAGGGGCATCAGAAAGAAAATAGGACAGGCACCTCAGGGGGAAGGGAAGGGGGGGCACCTCAGCCACTTGAGTACACGACACCAGATCCACGAGGGGACTCCATGCCCACTGGGCCATCCTGGGGAGTGCTAAGCCACAGTCCATACAGTCCATACAGTGGGTGGCCTGCCCACTGGGCCATTCTGGGGAGTGCAAAGCCACAGTCCATACAGTCCATACAGTGGGTGGCCTGCCCACTGGGCCATCCTGGGGAGTGCAAAGCCACAGTCCAAACAGTCCATACAGTGGGTGGCCTGCCCACTGGGCCATCCTGGGGAGTGCAAAGCCACAGTCCATACAGTCCATAAAGTGGGTGGCCTGCCCACTGGGCCATCCTGGGGAGTGCAAAGCCACAGTCCATACAGTCCATACAGTGGGTGGCCTGCCCACTGGGCCATTCTGGGGAGTGCAAAGCCACAGTCCATACAGTCCATACAGTGGGTGGCCTGCCCACTGGGCCATCCTGGGGAGTGCAAAGCCACAGTCCAAACAGTCCATACAGTGGGTGGCCTGCCCACTGGGCCATCCTGGGGAGTGCAAAGCCACTGTCCATACAGTCCATACAGTGGGTGGCCTGCCCACTGGGCCATCCTGGGGAGTGCAAAGCCACTGTCCATACAGTCCTGGGGAGTGCAAAGCCACTGTCCATACAGTCCATACAGTGGGTGGCCTGCCCACTGGGCCATCCTGGGGAGTGCAAAGCCACGGTCCATACAGTCCATAACAGACCCCACTGCCACTGGAGGAGGCAAGTTGGCCAGAGGACATCCTGCAGCCCTGCCCGAGATAGATCCTGCCCTGCCACGTCTGCCAAAGGGCCAGCGGTTCTTGCCTTGAAGGGCCCAGTTCAGCGGTTCTTGAGACGGCGGGGCCCAGTTCAGCGGTTCTTGAGACGGCGGGGCCCAGCGGAGCGGTGCTTGAGACGGCGGGGCACAGTTCAGCGGTTCTTGAGACGGCGGGGCCCAGTTCAGCGGTGCTTGAGACGGCGGGGCCCAGTTCAGCGGTCCTTGCCTTGAAGGGCCCAGTTCAGCGGTTCTTGAGACGGCGGGGCCCAGTTCAGCGGTTCTTGAGACGGCGGGGCCCAGTTCAGCGGTTCTTGAGACGGCGGGGCCAAGTTCAGCGGTTCTTGAGACGGCGGGGCCCAGCGGAGCGGTGCTTGAGACGGCGGGGCCCAGTTCAGCGGTCCTTGCCTTGAAGGGCCCAGTTCAGCGGTTCTTGAGACGGCGGGGCCCAGCGGAGCGGTTCTTGAGACGGCGGGGCCCAGCGGAGCGGTTCTTGAGACGGCAGGGCCCAGTTCAGCGGTTCTGGAGACGGCGGCCGGTCTATGGCCAACTGCTCATTGCCTGGTGGTGCCCTCCTGGGCAGCGGGGATGGTGCTCCTTCAATGCCCACCTGGGCTGTGGGTGGTGGGGCCCTCCTGGCCAGCTGGGCTGGGTCCTCCCTGGGCAGCGGCTATGGGGGTGGTGGGCTCTCCCGGGGCAGCTGTGCCGGTTCCTCCCATGGCAGCGGCTATGGGGGTTGTGGGCTCCTCCTGGGCAGCAGGCCTGCTGCCTGACCTCTCCGACTTGCTGCCCTTGCCCTCCTTAGTCGTGGGCCTGTGGCCCTTTCCTCCCTTTGGAGCTGTGGCTGGTGACTGTCTCTGGGTGGTGTCCGGGGGGGATGTAGAAGGCGGGCTCCTGCGGCGCCCCTTCCGCCTTCTGCTCCTCTTCCCAGGGGGTGGGCTGGCTGTCCCCTTGCTGCTGGGCGAAGATCCAGACATGCGGGCTGGCGGGCTCCAATACCCCTGCACCCTTGTCAAGGGGGCTGCAGGGCTGGTGGTGGCTGAGGTGCTCTTCTTACCCCGACGAGAAGGAGGGGGGGGCTCAGGGTCAGGAAAGAAGTTAGTAGTGGCGAGGAAGAGTTTCTTGGGACAATGGAGAGTGGTAGGTACAGTGGGAATGGGAGTGGAGGGAGAGGATGTGGTTGTAGGTGAGTCACGTTTGCTGTCTTTGGGTGCAGGTGCAGGAGGGATAGGCTGTCGTGAGGTGGATGGCTGTTGGGTGGGTGGGTGGCTGCGTTTGTGTGGTGTGGAAGAGGGGGTGACAGACACAGTGGGAGAGGACACAGGGGACGTGTAAATGGCAGTGGGGGTGGTGACTGCACGTGTGCGGACTGGAGTGGAGGGTGTGCTGGTGATGGAAACACTGGCTGATGGTGAGGTGAATGGAGGTGTGAGTGTAGACGTCACAGGGAGGGAGGAGGGAGACGAGGAGGTGGGGGTCACAGAGGTGGTAGTGACTGTTGGCATGTCTGCATCGGAATGTTGCGTGTGTGAATGTCTGCGTGATCTGTGGTGCTTATGTTTGGATGAGCTTCTCTTGGGTGTTGAGGTGTGTGCAGGCTGGTCTGATGGTGTGGGTGGGACAGGCAGAGGAACAGGAGACTGGGAGGAGGGAGTTAGTAGAGGGAGGCAGGAGACAGGGACAATGGCTGCCGTCAGTGCTGAGGCCAGAGCCTGGAACGATCGCTGATGGGCAGCCTGACCCGAATGAATGCCCTCCAGGTACGCATTGCTGCGATGAACCTCCCTCTCCACCCTCTGGATGGCATTCAAAATGGTAGTCTGCCCAACAATGAGCGTTCGGAGGAGGTCAATGACCTCCTCACTGAGGGCAGCGGGGGTAACAGGGGCAGGGCCTGAGGTGCCTGGGGCGAAGGAGATGCCCGGCTTCCTGGCAGAGCGGGCACGGGGCGAACGCTGAGGGGCTGCTGGGAGGGCGGAGATGGTGCGCTGGGTGGCGGCTGTACCTGTAATGGCGGGGGGCACGGATGGTGCCACCCCCGCAAGGGAGCCCCCTTCCGAGGACGTGTCCGTGTCGCTGCAGGGTCCAGTCGTCCCCGTCGTGGAGCTCCCCTCGCCCTCCGTCTCACTGGTCCAGTCTGACTCTGTGGCATGGCCCTCCTGGGCCATGTGAGATGCAGCTCCCTCCTGCCCCGATGCCACTTCTCCTCCGCCTGATGATGCTGATGCACACAAGCACAGAAAGACAAACAAAAAGGTGGGGGGAGAGAGAAATAAAGGGATATTGAGTACATGGATCTCCGGTACAGTTAGCGGACATGACAGACACAGATGCCCCCTGCACTAAGTTGCGCACTTGTGGTCCGCTACGCATTCCGTGGAACATGCCCTACACGCCTAGAGTTGACAACTGCACCCATGGATGACACGGCCCAGGGATGGCTGTACTGACAAACTACTGAGGGTGGTGGCTGGGGACACAGGGGCTTACGGGGGTGCCCAGCCTACAGATATCGCCCTGGCCTAGGGGGACCCCCTAGCCCTCCTCCCCCACCCAGACACCTCCACTGCGCGACAACAGAGTAGATAATGCTTGTACTCACCCCCTTGTGTCTGCTGTGCTGCCCTCACGCGCCCATCCAAATCAGGGTAGGCCACCGCCAGGATCCGGAACATCAGGGGGCTCAGTTGACGGCAGGCACCCCGCCTACGTTGGGAGGCCATCCCCAGCAGAGACTTGGCGGTCTTCTTGGTCCCGCGGCGGATGTCCTCCCACCTCTTGCGGCAGTGGGTGCCCCGTCGATGGTGGACCCCCAGGGTCCGGACTTCCTTGGCGATGGCACGCCAAATCCCGATCTTCTCATGGGCGCGGACCTATGTGACACGTACAGGGAGGGAGAAATACCACGTTCAAGTTTGTCAGCATTTTCCTTGCCAGTCGCCCAACACCCCCCATCCCCGCCAGGCCCCCGCCATGCCCCCCGCCAGGCCCAACATGCCCCCCATCCCCGCCAGGCCCCCCGCCATGCCCCCCGCCAGGCCCAACATGCCCCCCATCCCCGCCATGCCCCCCGCCAGGCCCCCCGCCAGGCCCAACATGCCCCCCATCCCCGCCAGGCCCCCCGCCATGCCCCCCGCCAGGCCCAACATGCCCCCCATCCCCGCCATGCCCCCCGCCAGGCCCCCCGCCAGGCCCAACATGCCCCCCATCCCCGCCATGCCCCCCGCCAGGCCCTCTGCCAGGCCCAACATGCCCCCCATCCCCGCCAGGCCCCCCGCCATGCCCCCCGCCAGGCCCAACATGCCCCCCATCCCCGCCAGGCCCCCCGCCATGCCCCCCGCCAGGCCCAACATGCCCCCCATCCCCGCCATGCCCCCCGCCAGGCCCCCCGCCAGGCCCAACATGCCCCCCATCCCCGCCATGCCCCCCGCCAGGCCCCCCGCCAGGCTCAACATGCCCCCCATCCCCGCCAGGCCCCCCGCCAGGCCCAACATGCCCCCCATCCCCGCCATGCCCCCCGCCAGGCCCCCCGCCAGGCCCCCCGCCAGGCCCAACATGCCCCCCATCCCCGCCATGCCCCCCGCCAGGCCCCCCGCCAGGCCCAACATGCCCCCATCCCCGCCAGGCCCCCCGCCATGCCCCCCGCCAGGCCCAACATGCCCCCCATCCCCGCCAGGCCCCCCGCCATGCCCCCCGCCATGCCCAACATGCCCCCCATCCCCGCCAGGCCCCCCGCCAGGCCCCCAAGCCAGCCAGTGGCCCCAAATCCAGATTGAATTAAACTCACTTGTTGGTCTGGAGGACCGTAGAGTAGCGCATACTGGGGGAGGACCCCATCCACAAGTTTCTCCAACTCCTCTCCAGTGAAGGCAGGGGCCCTTTCCCCAGGCGCAGCAGCCATTGTCCCTTCCAGACCGAGGTCACAGCAAAACTTGCAGTATAGGTCCTCTCCTGTGAAAGTTCAAGTCGCAAGTGGATAAGTAGATAGAAAATGGCGGTCACGTCCGCGGCGGTGCGTACCGCGGCGGTGCGTCCCGCCACCGCCGGCGCCCTTCGCCATTGGCTCCTGAAACCCATAGGCTTCAATGTTAACCAATGCGGCTTCGCGCCGCGGTCTTCGCCCGCCGCCCGCCGCGGTGTGCCACGGCAGCGCATTGACCTCACATCCCATTGTCACACTTCACAGGTCAGGCAGCCGCCATTTCCAGGGCCCACATGGCTCAATTTCAACTGTGTCACACAGGCCTAGGCCTGGCATAGCCACTCAGACACGCCATTCACTGCATAGAGAATCGTTTACTGTGCTAGCTGTGAGTACATACCTGTGGGTTGCTTGACTGTGTGCTCCATGTTGTCCTTCCTAGGCACCGTCCGCTGGGTTGGGCGAGGAGACGGATGAATCCTCCCGTGTACCGACCGCTGGTGGACCTGTCGACAATGGAAGAACGCCACATTATCCTGACCTACCGTCTTAACCGTGCCACTATCCATGAACTGTGTGCCCAGCTGGAGCCCGACCTGATGTCCCCCATCCGCCAACCCACAGGGATTCCCCCTCTGGTGCAGGTCATGTCAGTACTCCATTTCTTGGCAAGTGGGTCATTTCAGACAACAGTGGGAATTGCTTCTGGGATGTCTCAGCCCATGTTTTCGAAGGTGTTATCCAGAGTGTTGTCTGCCCTGATGAAATCCGTGAGGAGCTACATCATTTTCCCTGAGGTGGGCGAATTGGCTACAGTGAAGGGTGATTTCTACGCCCTTGGACATATTCCCAACGTCATTGGTGCCATTGATGGGACCCATGTGGCTTTGGTTCCCCCAAGAGACAGGGAGCAGATGTACAGGAACAGAAAAAGTTACCATTCAATGAACATCCAGGTGGTGTGTTTGGCTGACCAGTACATCTCGCATGTAAATGCCAAATTCCCAGGGTCAGTGCATGACGCCTACATCCTAAGGAATAGCAGCATCCCTTACGTGATGGAACAGCTACAGAGACACCGTGTATGGCTAGTGGGGGACTCTGGGTACCCCAACCTGTCGTGGCTACTGACCCCAGTAAGGAATCCCCGGACCAGGGCAGAGGAACGGTACAATGAGGCCCATGGGCGTACTAGGAGGGTGATCGAACGCACCTTTGGCCTCCTAAAGGCCAGGTTTAGGTGCCTGCATATGACAGGTGGATCCCTAATGTACTCACCTAAGAAGGTGTGTCACATCATCGTGGCCTGCTGCATGCTTCACAACCTGGCTTTGCGCCGCCAGGTGCCTTTCCTGCAGGAGGATGGTCGAGACGGTGGTGTTGTGGCAGCGGTGGAACCTGAGGAGAGTGACTAGGAGGAAGACGACGGGGCTGAAACAGACAACAGGGACAGAATCATTGAACAGTACTTCCAATAGGACACAGGTAACATTTCAAAGATAATTTAGTAAATGTGAACTACTCTCCTGCATCTCTGCTGCCTGTCTATTTGCCCCAGTGTATGATGACTGAGTTGTGGCTTTTCCCTCCCTATTTCAGATCTGGGGTCCCCACTACGAGTCCTGTGCTTCGTTTCCCCATGGACTACAGCTTTGTGGCAGCTGTTTGTTGACTTCACCATGTACAAGGACATATTTGCACTGTCATGTCAATTACAATATATTGAAATCACAGCCAGACTCCAGATAGTTTTGTGCAAAATATGTGTTTATTTAAGTGCTCAAAATGGGATGGGTGGTTTCAAGTGGGTGGGGGCTATGGTGAAGGAATGTCCATGGCAGAGTCCAGAGTCACAGTCACACAGGTGCATTGTCCAGAGGCCTGTGGAGAGATGGAGCATGGGCAGTTCAAGGATGGACAGGGTGACAATGTGGGACAGTGGGATGACATCAGGTGGTATCCATTGCTGACGGGGGTCTTGACATCCTACTCTGTCTTCTTGCGAGATCTCAGGGCCCTCTTGCGGGGTGGTTCTTCTCCTGCAGGAGGTGGGGGTCTGGTGGGCTGCTGCTGTGCGGGGGCCTCCTGTCCACTAGCGCCGGCGGAGGTGGTTGGCTGTTCTTGGTCCAGGCTAGTGGCAGGGGCCCTTGGGTGTTGTTGAGTGTCCGCCCTGGTGTTGACGAGGTCCTGCAGCAGCCCTACCATGGTAACCAGGGTGGTGTTGAGGGCTCTGATGTCCTCCCTGTACCCCCAATAGTGTTCCTCCTGCAGTACCTGGATCTCCTGGAACCGGGCCAGTACCGTCGCCATCGTCTCCTGGGAGCGGTTGTATGCTCCCATGATGGTGGTGAGGACCTCGTGGAGAGTGGGTTCCCTGGGCCCGTCCCCCCCTGTCGCACAGCTGCCCTCCGAGTTGCCCTGTTTCCCTGGGCCTCTGCCCCCTGGCCGGTGTGCCCACTACCACTGCCCCCAGGTCCCTGTTGTTGTTGGGGTGGTGGGTTATCCTGGGTGCCCTGTAGTGGTAGACACACCGCAGATTGACGCGCCCTGGAGACAGAGGCATGGGCCCGCTGGGTGGGAGCTGTGCTGGTGTTCCCAGAGGGGTTTGGGTCTGTAGTGGCCTGTGCCTGTGTGAGGGGAACCGACTGTCCAGAGGTCCCCGATGGTCCGGGCTGGTCATCGGTGTCCAGGTCGACAGAGCTGCTGTCATCGCTGACGGCCTCTTGGGTGGGGGGTGTGGAGAATTCTGGCCCCTCCGCCGCGGTGTGTTGACGGTCGGGTCCTGCAGGGGTATAGAGGTATGGTTATAGTTTCAATGTGTGGCATATGGGTGTATCTATGGGTTCTCGTGTCCCCAAGTGCTGGCATTCGTGTGTGGGGGCTTTGGTGAGGGTGGCTTGTGGGGGGGATGTGTATATGCATTGGGCATGCTTTGGTGATGGGTGTCCATGCTTAGTGGACGCATGCAGGCCTAGGTTTTGGGATGTGTGGGTTGTGATGGTGAGACATTGGCGGGGAATAGGTGTGCTGGGGGTGGGGGTGAGGATGGTGGTGGGGGTGAGGATGGTGGTGGGGGTGGGGGTGAGGGTGGGGTTCGAGGATGGGGGTGAGGGTTGGGGTATGATTTGGCATGCAGGTGGGGGGGAAGCAGTAGTGAAGCTTCAACTTACCAGTATCCATTCCTCCGCCGACTCCTGCGAGGCCGTCAGGATGCAGGATGTTCAAGACTTCCTCTTCCCATGATGTGAATTGTGGGGGTTGAGGTGGGGGTCCTCCGCCAGTCTTCTGCACGGCGATGTTGTGCCTGGATACCATGGAACGCACCTTCCCCCGTAGGTCGTTCCATCGCTTCCTGATGTCTTCCCGATTTCTGGGGTGCTGTCCCACAGCGTTGACCCTGTCGACAATCCTCTGCCATAGCTCCGTCCTCCGGGCAATGCTGGTGTATTGTATCTGTGTGCCGAACAGCTGGGGCTCTACCCGAACGATTTCCTCCACCATGACCCTGAGTTCTTCGTCTGTGAAGCGGGGTTGTCTTTGGGGTGCCATGGGGTGGTGTGTATGATGTGTGGGGTGGAGTATGTGTAGTTAAGTGTGTTGAGTGTGGTGGTGTGTGTTGTTTTGTGTGTGGATAGTGTGGGGGTGATGGTGTTGAGTGGCTGTGGCTGGTAGTTTGTGGATGCTGGTGTCTCGCTCTGGCCTTCTTTCAGAATTTTTTGGCGTAGGGGTTTGTGGGTGATGTGGGTGTGTGTTTTATATTGTATTGTGTGTGTGGGAGTGGTGTGTGTATGTGTATCAGGTGTGTGGGATTCAAGTCGTCCGATGTGGCTGAGTTTTGTTCGTTTGTGTGTATTCTGACCGCGGCGGTGTGTCCCGCCAATGGAATACCGCGTTTGAATGACCGCCGCGTGGATTCGTGGGTCGTAATGGCATGGGCGTATTTCTGTTGGCGTGGCGGTGGAGGTTTTGTCACCTCCACCTTTCCGCCGACCGCTGGTCTGGCGGTCGGTTGTGGCTGTCGGATTTTCGGAGGTTTGCCTTCTGCGGGTCAGAATGACCGTGGCGGGTTTCCGCGGCCGCGGCGGTGTTATGGCGGTCTTCTGACCGGCGGTAAGTGCATTTTACCGCCGGGGTCAGAATGACCACCATTATGTTTAAATGTCTGCTAACTCTGCAAAATAATGTTTCTCCAGACATTCAGTGTGACTTGCATGGTGGACACTTCTGTCCTGCTCTTATTGCTGGTTTTGTACATTTCCTTGAGATAAAAATTGTTAACTTTAAAGGAAGAACCTCAGTGATCAATGTTGTGTTTTCATGCTGCACATTTTGTTCTTGCTCGAGGTTTAGCTTTTTGCAGGAAGTACATGTTATGTTTCCACATAGTTTTCAATGTAATATTTGTACGTAAGCTGAAGTCCGGAGATGAGAGAGGAATGACAGCATGAACCAATCTGAAATGCTGAAAGAAGAAGTGATAGATCCGATGCACAGATGATGTTATATTGGCTGCAAACTAAAGCACCTCATAGTCTTGTCAATAGAAGCCTATGTAGTCATTTTTTAGACTTTAATTTAGCAATGTTTTAGGTGATGTAAGTCAGATTCTGTTTAGCATTAGTTCTGTTCAGATGCTGGTGCTTAGTTCTTGTCTATGATTCTAACAGTTCAGATATTAGGCCCAACGTTACTGAACTGTTTCCCTTTCATGTCCTGATACTGTTCCCTGAAGACCTGATAACATGCACTCTGCTGATGAAGACACTACTGATCCATTTAGAAGAGCTATAACTAATGTGTATTTGTCTTTCTTGCAGGATATTTTCTCTTTAGAAAATCCAACTGCTTATTTTGGTTAGCGCCATAGCTAGATGTTTTCAAAATTAATTTTGTTGTATTTTTCTTCTTGCATGAAGCCCACACATGCTTTCTAATTAGAGTAATAGTTAGGGATGCCTGATCCAATGTCTAAAATTGACTATTAATTATATTATTTTGATTATTTCAACTGCACAAACTCAATGTATGCTGTTTCTATTTTTCACTTAATTCTGTTGTTATTCTAAAATGTTCTTTTGGCGTGTCTAATGATAAATGCTTTAGTTATATTGAGATTCTTCAGGCATTTTGAACAGCTTGTGATGTTTCTGTATTTCTATCATTTGGCCTTGTGAATGATTTATGTGATCTTAGCATTGTTAGTTTGAGGGCAATACATGTTTACACTTTACTATACTGGTTTGGTGATTCATGGCCACATAGGTCATGGTATGCTTAAATCACTGACTCCAATTGATTATGTTGATTATTTGATGTCATATTTGATGATTATTTGTTCATATTTTCTGATTGGATGATTTCCCACTCCTGTTTGAGTCAAAAGGTCCGAGATGACCTCTAAGGGTAATAGAGGACTTACCCTATATGTGTCACTGTATCATAAAATATTAAAGCAGATAAAGTCTAACATGCCCACAGAACTTGGTAGCAGAGGATGGTTTTATCTCAATAGGAGATAAATGTCATAGTTTGGATGGTTTTATATCAATAGGAGAGAATTAAGAGATTTGGTTTTGTCAATGGTTGTTGAAATTTAGATTTTTGGAAATGTGTTTTTGCCAATGCTTGTTTAGAGACAATGTGGTTTTGCCAATGCTTGTTGAGATGAAATATGATATGTTCCCAGTGATTGTTTGAGTTCTGAGTAGGGTTTGCGCTTGCAATGCTTTGGCAAATCGCAGGTGTATTGTGATGTGGGAGGAAAATAGGGAGTCTGCGAACTCCAACGTAGTTGATTAGGGAGTTGGCTTACTCCAAAGGGTGAGAGTAGGGAAGTTCTCGTACTTCAAGTGAATGTGTCGCTTTGTGCTCAGAAATTGCCCACATGGTTGTTGATGTACGGACTCTGCGTGGTCTAAGACTCAGAGTATTGTACCAGTGTATGAGACACTTGGTTGTTGTTGTAACTTGTTCACTGTATTAGGTCAATTGGACGTGGTGGACAAATAGTATATCAAGTGTGCATGTTAAGGGAGTGTTAGTTTGACAGATATTGGTGTTTCTTCAGAGCTCAAAGAGGATCTAGTATTAGTCAAGGGTGAAATTTGCAGGTCGAATTTTACTTGCGCCTGTGAGAAAGCTAAAGTCGAAAGAGAAGCTGTCAGAGTTAAAAGCTGCAGTCCAAAATGATGTAAGACTGCCAAAGTGATTGAGCCCTTACCTGTAGCAAGCAGACAAATTGGTTTGTTGATTCATCTTTAGTGCTCGCATTTTTGCAGTTAGTTTTCGTGTGAATCGAGTTTGGAGGATGAGTGTGCAAGGCTTTGTCAGCCGCTGTGTGTGAGTGTGCTGTCATTGGGTTTGCCCTGGGATTGGTCGGTTGGTGAAAAGGAGCCACAAAGCGATTGGTGGAAAATAGTGTTTCACTATTGGTCGAGAGTAGCAAGCAAGAAGAATTTGGGATTGAAGTACTTCCTGATTCAAATTTAATTCATATTTTTAAGTCAATTATAAGTGAAACCAGAATAATCTGGTATGGGCCTTTCCACCTATGCTCCATGCAGGTCTTCTGCATGTGCACTAAAATATTTGATAAAAGGAGATGCTTTCCTTCCTGTCAGATTAGAAGAAATTGCCCTGCCAGAAGGTACACACGCATACATTGTAATTTAGGAGAAAGGTCCATCAGCATATATTTGGGTAAAACAATGGTGCAAAATTACAGAGAAGGAAGGGAGCTTAGCATTTCTTGCTCCTGGAAGTTTTATTATGAGAATTTGAGAGAAAATGAGAAGTGGACTTCATAAATTAAAGCCCCCTTTGAGACCAGCAACATTTGAAGCCTTAGCTATTTGGGAGTTAGTGGCCACACAAGAGAAATTACAATTTGAGGGATGAATGAGAAAAGCTAAGAAAACATTGCTAGAAGCAGAATGGGACAATGATCAGAAGGTTTGGAGGACAGATACCTCACAGGCTATTGGAATGTACTCTGCAATTACACAAGGAAAAGAGGACAGTGTTAGACCAAAGACAAAAAAGGAATAAGGATCTTGAAGAAATTGAGTCAAAGTCAGATGAAGCTAAGAGATCACTGACATGATAGTGACTCAGATGATGATGAATTTGTAACACAATTATTGAGAAATCGTCCTCCACCATATGCAGCACAAGAGGCAAGTGCTATTATTAGTTGCTATTATTAGTCCAAGTGCACCACCTCCGGTTGTAGTAACACAGAATCAAGTACAGGTTGCAACTAATGTTTCTGCTATAGCTGGGCTACCTGAGGTTTATTCCACAGTTCCTATTGTGAGTTCTGTACCAAGTATTACAGTGCCAGAGGCACCACAGATTTATCAGAAACCAATGATGGTCCAGGTGGAGTCTACACCTAATTCAATGATTCCTGGTCAAATTGTTAGTAAAACTCAGACAATGGCAAAATACACTCCTGTAACAGTAATGCAAACGAGTTCCGCAGTACTTACAGGTCAGAGTTCCGGAGTAATTTACTTGAGAAATCAGAAGGTTTCATCAAGCTCAGAAGCATTAACAGTTCCTATCACAATTGGTCCAGTTGGTCCATTGAATGCCCAGGGAAATAATGAGAATAATGTACAGAATGTTTCAATTCAAATGCAGAAATGTAGAAACTCAATGCTACTGTGAGAATTATGATTCCAATTAATCAGACTTTTGACAAAACAGGTCCGCTTATAGACTTAACATATTCCAGGGTTTCACAAGAATTTGAGTCTCAAAATTCAAGTCCAATACTAAATCCAAATGCAAATTCAATTCTGATGACACCTGAGAGAGTAATGAGTCTTCCATGTATTACTCTACAGTGCGTGCCCAATGTGAATACTAATGTTTCTCTACAAGGCTTAACAGCTTTGCAGTTAACAGATTGGTTAGAGAAAGCGAGTGAAGCATCAGCAATGAAAACAGTTGCTGAAGGGGAAAGAACACTTAACCTCTCAAGAATAAAATTAGAATTAAATGAAATGATTGAATGGACACTTGACTTAACTAAAATTGACTCGTATAATGAAGATGAGTTACTCTTCATGTGCAAATATGTCACAAACACCGCAGGATTGGTACATCAGAAATTATCAGAACTTGCAGAAAAATATGAAGTGGATATTGAGAAATCTAAAGCATTGAAAAGGAGTTACAGATTAGAATTTGATTCTAAAGAAATTGAGAACATGAGATGACCTGGAATGAAAATTCACATAAAAGAACTAATTCAAAATATTCAAATATGGGGAGTATTAGATAAATGAAAAAGCAGATGGGTAAAGAAACGAGATCAGAAGAACATTTGAACTCCACTGATACACAGTGGACAGATAGTCCTGTAAAGATATTACCAATGAGAGAAATTCCTGGAGAGAATTATGTTCATGTCCCTTGAAGCAGGAGTGATATTTTATAATTCACAAATGATTATCCAAGATTGAGAGAGAAACCAGTGGAATGGTACCAGTGAACAGATAGGTTTGTGAAACTCGCAAAATGCTTGTGGGAGGATTTAAATAGTCTGTTAGAAATAGTAGTCCCAGCTGATCTATGGATTGAATGCAAAAGAAGTGTTGATTGGTCAACAAGAGAACCTTCTCGAGATCCAGTTACAGGTGCACCATCTCCTGAAGTAATTAAAAGTTATTATAAAGTGATTGAATTTTGAAAACAAGAATTTCTCCTGAAAATATTGATTGGCAAAGAATCGATAGGACAACCCAAGAAGCAAAGGAGTCAATACATGCATATTATGAAAGATTGTTGAAAGCATTCAAACATTACAGAGGTACAGAAACAATTAAGCCCAAAGACATGAATCCATTTTGTGTTCAGATTTGTTGAGACCGGAAGTTGGTAACATGCTTACATATGATTTGCTGGCAAGCAAAACCAGTTGATGAAGTATTGCAGTTTGCTAAATATTGCAGTGACGAGATTGAAATGAAGCAGAAGAGACTGAAAGAAAAGGCAGTGGTGATGCAGACTAGAGCAGCACAATCAGGGATGCAGGGGATTCCACAAAACGGGGAACCGTGCAAATGGTTCAGAGTCAGGGACTGACATGAGGCAGAGGACGTGGTGGTTTTGGAACTGGTAATGGAAATTGTTAGGTGTTGATCTGAATACTAATGTTAATTCAGGCGATATTCAGACAATCAAGATGATGTTACCTTTACACGCTTGTGGAGGTCGCAGACATTGGAGACAGGAATGTCCAATGATGGTAAAAGAAGGTGTTGTGCAAATGAATGAACAAAATCAATTTCCAAATTAGAGAGGACCGAAAATTCGGAATCCTGATTTGAATGTTCAGAATATGAATAATCAAATGCAGGTACCCCAGCAAAAGCAAATGCAACAGCAGATGCAAATGATGCCACAGCAGCAATACCTCAAGCTCCAATGGCACAGCAGCAGATAGTGGTTCCTCAGCAGAACATGGGACAAAAGGTAAGTCAAAATAGTTAATCATGCATTACACAGTATCCCCCAACACAATGAGGATGAATCGAGTGATGAAATAGTGAATGAGAGTTCAGATGAAGAAGAATGTGTGCTATCAGCTTCATTAGTGGTGGATCAGAGTGGTCCTTTTGTAAATGAAAAAGTAATGGGTCATGATGTTTCTTTTCTGGTTGACACAGGGGCTATGCACTCTACTGTCAGAACTGCAGAAGTCCCAAATGTGCCACTTTCTGGGGAAGCAGTACAGGTTGTGGGAGTAGCAAATCAGCATCTGCCTAATCCGATTACTGAGCCAATTCCTGTTAAAATTGGAAATTTTTAAGGTATGCACAGATTTTTAGTCTGTGACTTAAGTCCAGTAAGCCTTTTAGGAAGAGATTTAGGGCCAGATGTAGCAAACAGTTTGCACGTCGCAAACAGCAAATTTTGCTGTTTGCGACGTGCAAACTGCAGTTTGCTATGCACAAAACCCCTATTGCGATTCGGTTACCTATGGACCACTGCCTGCTCTGAAAGAATGAGAAAAAATGAGACGAAAATGTTTAATTTTTTAGTTTTGTAATGCATCTCGTTTTCCTTTAAGGAAAACTGGCTACATTAAAATAAAATAACTGCTTTATGTAAAAGCAGTCACAGACATGGTGGTCTGCTCTCTCCATCCCTGTGAGTGCCACGAGTCTCAAGGGGGTTGCAAATTGCGACCCACCTCATTAATATTAATGAGGTGGGCCTTTGCGACCCCCTTGCAAGTCACAGATGGTGTCAGGGACACCATCCTACATTCCAATTTGCGAGTCGCAAATCTCAAGTCACTCTGACTCTCAATTTGCTAGTCGCAAATTGGAAGATACCTACATCTGGCCCTTACTGTCCAAACCAAGATGTTCGATTACTTGCACAAATGATGGTTATGCCATTCAGACAAATAGTGATGACGAGGAACCATTTGGAAATTGTAATTTGATTAATGAAGAGTTTCCATTGATTACTCTTTATCCTGCTTCTACAGTATTGGACCTGCCAATTGACTTCAGAGATATAGTTATTTCTAACGTTTAGGATCTTTCTGGAAAAGATATTGGTCTAGTTAAAGGAGTTGAATCAGTTAAAGTCATAGTGAAACCTAAAGCAATTTTTCTGAAAACACCGCAATATTATAAGGCACCAGATATAATTGAAGGAGTTACTCCTGTAATTGCAGATTTTGTTAAGCAAGGGGTTTTGAATGAAGAGCTGAGCAGCCCATGTAATTCACATATTATGGGTTTGTGAAAACCAATTGGGAAATTCTGCATAGTTCAGGATTTGAGAAAGATTTATGATAGTGTGGTCAAATGTTGTCTAGTGGTACCTAATCCAGCAGTGATTTTGTTCCAAATTCCATGTGATGCAGAATGGTTCACAATAGTGGACTTGCCACAAGAATGTTTCTCAGTGCTTCTACATGAGGATAGCCAGTTTCTCTTCTGTTTTAAATTCTGCAATTGTGTGTATTGTTAGTGCAGGATCCCAGAAGGCTTTTCGGAATCCTCGTCAATATTTAATTCAGGTGTTGAAAAAGAATTCAGAATCATTCGAAATGCCTTTCCAATCAACATTGGTTCTGTACATTGATGATCTATTGGTTGCTTCAAAGACACAGGAATCATGCTGACAAGATACTATTGAATCATTTGGGTGAGCAAGGACATAATGGGGGTTATTCTAACTTTGGAGGAGTGTTAATCCGTCCCAAAAGTGACGGTAAAGTGACGGATATACCACCAGCCGTATTACGAGTTCCATAGGATATAATGGACTCGTAATACGGCTGGTGCTAAATCCGTCACTTTTCCGTCACTTTTGGGACGGATTAACACCTCCTCCAAAGTTAGAATAACCCCCTATGTGTCCCCAGCAAAGTTACAGTACTGTCAAGAAGAAGTGAATTACTTGGGGCATCAGGTAGATAAAGTCGCAAGGGAGGTGTCCAGAGAAAGGGTTGCAGCTATTTTACAAATGAATTCTCCTGTTACTCAAAGAGATGTCAGGATGTTTTTGAGGATGGTGAGTTACTGCCGCCAGTGGACTACCATTTTTTCTGTTATTTCCAAGCCATTAGAGAGATTGACCCACAAAGACATAACTGATCTAGTCCCCTTTGACAAGGCTTGTATGAAAGATTTTTCTGAGCTGAGAGAGTGTTTTTGCAGAGCTCAAGCTATGGGAATGCCCGACTACACAAAACCAGTTTTACTGCTTTGTCATAAACATGATTGTTGTGCACTTTCTGTTTTGTCACAGGTACATGGTGGCGTAAATTGCCCTGTATATTTTTCAGCTAAATTGCCCCCCCCAGGTGCATCTTTTCCCGGCTGCTTAAAAAACATTAAGGCGGTTAGAACCAGTCTCACTCATTTTGGGAGCATTGTGATGGGACATCCTTTAACTGTTCTGCTAACTCACTCAGTTGAGGTCTTGCTTACCAGGACCAAGACTCAGTATTTGACAAATGCTCATCTGACAAAGTATGAATTGTTGATTTTAGATTCCCCAAATGTGTCCAGTGGTGCACTGTGCCTAATCTAGCAACATTACTACCTGTAGACAATGCTGAATCTGAAAATGTAAATGAAGTTCAACACAACTGCCTAGAGGCTACTGAACTGTGCAACAAACCCAGACCTGATGTTCAGGATACTCCGTTGTAGAAAAATGATCAAATCATTTTTGTTGATGGTTCCTGTTTAAGAGACAGTGTGGGAACTTTGAGATCTGGTTATGCTGTGTGCACAATTTGTTGCATACTTGAAGCTTCATGACTTGTTCTGCACAAGTGGCTGAATTGGTGGCTCTTAGTAGAGCATGCTGTATTTCTGCACAGCTTCAAAATACAATTTGTACAGCGAGCCAGTGTGGATTTGGTGTTGTACAAAACTTTGGGCAGTTATGGTCCCAGAGAGGTTTTATGACCTCTTCTGGTTCACCAGTTAGAAAAGGTGTTAGCATTCATGATATGTTACAAGCCCTACAATTGCCTTATAGAAATGCGGTAGTCAAGTGTAGTGCTCACCAGAGATCAAGCAATTTAATCTCCATGTGAGATTCCTGAGTAGTTCAGGTTGCTCGATTGGGTACAATACATTGTGTTACCTTTAATGAAGAATGGAAAATGTTGATGCAATCAATACTGATGAGACAAGTCCAGTTTACATGTTGACAGTAATTGATACTTGGGAGGAGATAAAGAGACTCCAAAATGAGGTTCCAGACGATGAAAAGAAAAGCTGGATAAAGTTGGGTTGCACACAAAGTGATATTGATTAAACTTGGATTTCAAAAGAAGGGCAGATGGTTTTGCCAAAATGTCTACTGACACAAATGGCAAAATATTATCATGGTCAAACTCACATTGAGAGAGATGCAATGATTCAAACATTTAAGCAATTGCGGGTCAATCCTAAATGTAGACAGGTTGATGAAGCAATTTTTCACGGATGGATAACATGTCAACAAATAAATGTGGGAAAAGAAAGGTTGTTAATTTAAGTCACATTAGAAGAGCAAGTAGTCCATTTAAAATAATGCAGATGGATTTAATTGAAATTCCTTTGTGTGGTGGTTTGAGATGCATATTTGTGATTATCTGCATATTTAGTTACTGAATTGACACCTACCCCACATGTAAAAACAGTAGCCTCACAGTAGCAAAGCTGTTACTTAGAGAGTTGATCCTATGTTTTGGATTTCCAGACTCTTTAGAATCAGACAGAAAAAAGTATTTTCAACAAAGAGGGGATTAACTTACTATGTTCAGATTTAAACATTGAGCTGAAGCTGCATTGTAGCTATTTTCCTGAAGCTTCTGGATTAGTAGAACAAATGAATGGAACTCTGAAAGCTTGACTGGCAAAAATGTACGCGTCCCCAAATCTGAAATGGCCAGATGTTTTACCACTGGTTCTAATGAGCTTGAGAAGTACACCTGATAGAAAGACTGGACTCTCTCCCCACAAGATCCTGGTGGGAAGAGCAATGAGATTGCCAGCTGTTCCTGTGAAATTGCATTTTACATTGTCTCCATTATTGGGCCTACTAGGCCCTGTGATACTCAGTGATAACAAGGACTGTTTGTTGAACAGCTCATGACTTAGCTGAACTCTGTTTTCTGATCTTTTCTGTTTGCTGGAGACGCACCATGATGCAAGGCTTGCTATGAAGGCAGTCCTCATGAAATATCATTGCACGATAACTGAAGCAATATATATGAAGAAATGTACTATCCTGTGTACGTGTCGTCTCTGTTAGATGGAAGGTTTAATTTTGCAATGTGAGGCACATAAACCATATTCTGTAACTTCCTTGCTATACTGTACCTTACCTTATTTGGTGCAATGTAAGGGATTAACAGTAATACTTTGTGAAATGTCTGAAAAATGATCACATGCTAATGTTAAGAATTCATGAGATGCATGAACACGCCGTGTGGTTTGTAGAAATAAAATGATCATGTATGACTTCCTTAATTTGAACTTCTTAGACTTGGCCTCACAAGCCACAGTTCCTGTGCACGTAATAAATTATCTTTCTTTATACTTTAAGGGCTGGCTGGTCTTTGGTTTTGTTCCTAAGAAAAAGGCTTCAACATCTTGGTGAGGAATGCAGTGCTGCTTGGATTGACGGTCTCCCCTGCCTGGCTTCCAGCTATTTGGGGAGGCCCCCAGTTCCTGTGCGCTTTCCCCGCCTTGCACGGAGTGGCCCTCCCTGGAAGGGGAGCCAGTGCTGTGGTATTTGTCAACTCCTGATTGCCTCTTGTTTTGCCTATGTGCTGTGGTTGTATCTACATAAGAGGGGAATGGAGGGGTAAGGAGTGAGATTGATTACATGGATTCTGTTCTTTTCACGTTCTCCCTCCCCTGATTGCTATCTTCTTTTTGGTTATCTTTCTCATCTGCCTTTGGTGGCATACCCTTCGCGCCACGCCCGCATCGGTGGCTGTGCCTAATTTTGCATTGTAGCTGTCCACCACACATCGGATTCTGGAATTCTCTGCTAATTTGCTGCTCTCTCTCTTTGCATATTGTTTACTATCACCTTTCTTTCTGGGTTAATTGTGGTGTTTCTCTGTGTTTATTTTGTGAGTGAGCAGTGCTCCGTGGGTGATAAGTGCAGCCAGCATAGCTGTCTTTTGGGTTTGGTCAACCGGTAGGGTTCCCTGGTTATATCGGGAGGGGCTATAATGTCCTCAGCCAGTGGAGCTGGGGCAGCGGTCTTGGTGGACAGCTGGTGGGGCTATTCAGGGTCTCAGCCTGAGGGGCTGCAATGGCAGTGCCCTCAGCCACAGGGGCTGGGGAGAAAGATCTGTCCTGAGGGGTATGGGTCTGCCCCAGTTTATCAGGCAAGTGTTGCTCTGCTATGTTGCCCACTACCACTTCATCCTAGGTCCTTTTGGCCCCTGTCTTCAAGACGCCCGCAGCCCAAGGTGGGGAGCATCTGGTTTGTTCCAGAGGATCCATCTGGCCCCCAGAAACAAAGGAGATGAGGTGGCAAGGGAGGAAAATTTCATTATTGTTTGTTATCTATGCAATTCATGTTTCTTTGAATACCACTGGTGGATTGTGGAGTGCCTGAAATACTGCATTTTGTATGACAATGAACGACTGTGGAGACTGTATACCTGTAGATCAGATGTTTGTGTGTTTCTGGTAAGGACAATATTGTTGACTTTTGGGGGTAAATTGACATAATAAGGAAACTCACGGTACTAGGCTGCTTTCCTTATCAGGACACTGTTATACTCCCATAATTGTTACTTTGACACACACAGAGGGGGTCATTACAACCCTGGCGGTTGGTGTTAAAGCGGCGGTGAGACCGCCAACAGGCCGGCGGTAAAAAATTTGCAATTACGACCGTGTCGGAAATTGCCAGTCTTCCTGCTTCTCTACGAGGAGCACCAGCGCCGGCGGCGAAGTCCACGGTGAGTACTGCACCTACGACACAAGGGAGGGGGGAGGCAAAAAACAGGGACACACACACTCAACACCCCAACCCACACCCCCACCCTCACCCACTACAACACACACCAATGCATATCTATACATTACAGTAACACCTCCCAACCCCCCCGGAAAAATGCAAAGACAAAAGGAAATGAGTGTAACTATTGTAACATATCAAAAATCAGTAAGCAAATATATATATATATATATACACTATAAACAAAATATACACCACGATTAGTAGTCCAGGTTTTGCACCATTCATAGTCCGTGGACCACTGGGCGAAAAATGCATGGGCGAGGCCCACACAAGATACCCGAACATGACGGAGAGAACACTACAGGGGCATCAGATAGAAATACAACAGGCACCGGAGGGGGAAGGGAAGGGGGGGGCACCTCAGCCGGATGAGTGCACAACACCAGATCCACGAGGGGGCACCATGCCCATTGATGTATCCTGGGGAGTGCAAAGCCACAGTCTCTCAAGTCTATACAGTGGGTGGGTTGCCCACTGATCAATCCTGGGGAGTGCAAAGCCACAGTCTCTCAAGTCTCTACAGTGGGTGTGTTGCCCACTGTTCCATCGTGGGGAGTGCAAAGCCACAGTCTCTCAAGTCTCTACAGTGGGTGGCTTGCCCACTGTTCCATCCTGGGGAGTGCAAAGCCACAGTCTCTCAAGTCTCTACAGTGGGTGGCTTGCCCACTATTCCATCCTGGGGAGTGCAAAGCCACAGTCTCTCAAGTCTCCACAGTGGGTGGGTTGCCCACTGTTCCATCCTGGGGAGTGGAAAGCCAAAGTCTCTCAAGTCTCTACAGTGGGTGGGTTGCCCACTGATCAATCCGGGGGAGTGCAAAGCCACAGTCTCTCAAGGGGATGCATGTCTCCACTGGTTCTGGAGGGGGACTGGTGCCCAGAGTGCTTCATCCTGTGCAGGACAGACGGAGTGGATGCATGTCTCCACTGGTTCTGGAGGGGGACTGGTGCCCAGAGTGCTTCATCCTGTGCAGGACAGATGGAGTGGATGGTGTTCTCCACTGGCTCTGGAGGGGGACTGGTGCCCAGAGTGCTTCATCCTGTGCAGGACAGACGGAGTGGATGCATGTCTCCACTGGTTCTGGAGGGGGACTGGTGCCCAGAGTGCTTCATCCTGTGCAGGACAGACGGAGTGGATGCATGTCTCCACTGGTTCTGGAGGGGGACTGGTGCCCAGAGTGCTGCATCCTGTGCAGGACAGACAGAGTGGATGGTGTTCTCCACTGGTTCTGGAAGGGGACTGGTGCCCAGAGTGCCTCATCCTGTGCAGGACAGACAGAGTGGATGCATGTCTCCACTGGTTCGGGAGGGGGACTGGTGCCCAGAATGCCTCATCCTGTGCAGGACAGACGGAGTGGATGGTGTTCTCCACTAGTTCGGGAGGGGGACTGGTGCCCAGAGTGCTTCATCCTGTGCAGGACAGATGGAGTGGATGGTGTTCTCCACTGGCTCTGGAGGGGGACTGGTTCCCAGAGTGCTTCATCCTGTGCAGGACAGACGGAGTGGATGCATGTCTCCACTGGTTCTGGAGGGGGACTGGTGCCTAGAGTGCTTCATCCTGTGCAGGACAGACGGAGTGGATGCATGTCTCCACTGGTTCTGGAGGGGGACTAGTGCCCAGAGTGCTTCATCCTGTGCAGGACAGACAGAGTGGATGGTGTTCTCCACTGGTTCTGGAAGGGGACTGGTGCCCAGAGTGCCTCATCCTGTGCAGGACAGACAGAGTGGATGCATGTCTCCACTGGTTCGGGATGGGGACTGGTGCCCAGAATGCCTCATCCTGTGCAGGACAGACGGAGTGGATGGTGTTCTCCACTGGTTCGGGAGGGGGACTGGTGCCCAGAGTGCTTCATCCTGTGCAGGACAGACGGAGTGGATGCATGTCTCCACTGGTTCTGGAGGGGGACTGGTGCTCAGAGTTCAGCACTCACCCCGTGACGGTCCCAGTTGCGTCACTGCCCCTGCCGCTAATGGGCTAGCGGTGCTCGCCTTGGCGGTCTTTGCCCTGTTCGGCGGTCCTTGCCCTGTTCAGCGGTGCTTGATTTGGCAGTCTCTGACCTGTTCAGCGGTGCTTGCCATGGCGGTCTTTGCCCTGTTCAGCGGTCCTTGCCCTGTTCTGCGGTCCTTGCCCTGTTCAGCGGTGCTTGAGTTGGCGGTCTCTGACTTGTTCAGCGGTGCTTGCCATGGCGGTCTTTGCCCTGTTCAGCGGTGCTTGCCATGGCGGTCTTTGTCCTGTTCAGCGGTGCTTGCCCTGTTCAGCAGTGCTTGCCCTGTTCATCGGTGCTTGCCCTGGCGGTCCGTCATTGCCCAGCTGGGCTTTGGCTGGCGGTCCTTCATGAGTCAGATGGGCTGTGGCTGGCGGGGCCCTCCTGGGCAGCTTGGCTGTGGCTTGCGGGGCCCTTCTGGGTAGCGGGGCTGTGGCTTGCGGGCCCTCCTGGGCAGCGACGATGGGGCTGGCGGTGGCCTCCTG
This sequence comes from Pleurodeles waltl, assembly GCF_031143425.1. Taxonomy (NCBI): domain Eukaryota; kingdom Metazoa; phylum Chordata; class Amphibia; order Caudata; family Salamandridae; genus Pleurodeles; species Pleurodeles waltl. The sequence continues at coordinate 1,465,145,095 of NC_090445.1, forward strand.
GGCAGCGACGATGGGGCTGGCGGTGGCCTCCTGGGCAGCCACTATAGGGCTGGCGGGGCCCTCCTGGCCAGTGGGGATGTGGCTTGCGTGCCCTCCTGGGCAGCGACGATGGGGCTGGCGGTGGCCTCCTGGGCAGCGACGATGGGGCTGGCGGTGGCCTCCTGGGCAGCCACTATGGGGCTGGCGGGGCCCTCCTGGCCAGTGGGGATGATGGCGGTCTTCTCCGCTGTGCTGCTCCTCTCAGACTTTGCAGGTTTCTTCTGCCCCTTCCTTCTTACAACCAGCCCTCTCCACACAGGCATAGCCCATACAACATGCTCCCTGTGTACTTACCTGTTGGTCTGGAGGACCGTAGAGTAGCCTGTACTGGGGGAGGACCCCGTCGACGAGCTTCTCCAACTCCTCTGCAGTGAAGGCAGGGGCCCTTTCCCCAGACGCACGAGCCATTGTCTCTTCCAGACCGAGGTAACAGCAGCACTTGCAGTGTAGGTCCTCTCCTGTCGAAGATCAGGTATCAAGTGAATCAACAGTTAGAAAATGGCGGTCACGTCCGCGGCGGTCACGTCCGTGGCGGTGCGTGCCATCACCGCCAGCGTACATCGTCATTGGCTCCTGGGACCCATAGGGTCCAATGTTAACCAATGCAGCATTGCGCCTCGGTCTTCGACCGCCTACCGCGACGGTGTACAATGCCAGCACAGTTACCACACATCCCATTGTCCCGCTTTAGAGGTCAGGCAGCTGCCATTTCAGGGACCCACATGCCCTAATTACCAACTGCGTCACACATACCTAGGCCTACTCTCAACACACATACAGGCCAGATTTTGTGTATGATTGGTGTTCTGTGTAGACTGTGGGCACATACCTCTGAGTTGTTTGACTCTGTGCTTGCTGTTGTCCTTCATAGGCACCGTCTGCTGGGACATGTGAGGAGATGGCGAAATCCTCCGGTGTACCGACCGCTGGTGGACCTGTCGACAATGGAGGAAAGAAATTTGATCATCACCTACAGGTTTGACCATGCCACAATCCAGGAACTGTGTACCCAGTTGGAGCCAGACCTGATGTCAGCAATCCGCCATCCCACTGGAATCCCCCCTCAAGTGCAGGTGCTATCAGTGCTCCATTTCCTTGCAAATGGGTCTTTTCAAACAACTGTGGCCATGGCATCAGGGATGTCCCAGCCTATGTTTTCCAACGTGTTGTCCAGAGTGTTGTCTGCCCTGCTAAAACACATGCGGAGCTACATCGTTTTCCCTCAGGTGGAGGACTTGCCTTCAGTGAAAGGTGACTTCTATGCCATTGGACATATCCCCAACATCATAGGTGCCATTGATGGGACCCATGTGGCTTTGGTCCCCCCCCACAGGAGTGAACAGGTGTACAGGAACCGGAAGAGTTATCATTTGATGAATGTACAGATGGTATGTTTGGCAGACCAGTACATCTCCCATGTGAATGCCATGTTCACTGGCTCAGTGCATGACGCCTACATCAAGCGGAATAGCAGCATCCCTTATGTGATGGGTCAACTACAGAGGCACCGGGTGTGGCTATTAGGTGACTCTAGTTACCCCAACCTGTCATGGCTACTGACCCCAGTGAGGAATCCCAGGTCCAGGGCAGAGGAACGCTACAATGAGGCCCATGGGCGGACTAGGAGGGTGATCGAACGCACCTTCGGCCTCCCGAAGGCCAGGTTTAGGTGCCTCCATATGACAGGTGGATCCTTATTCTACTCACCAGAGAAGACGTGTCAGATCATCGTGGCCTGCTGTATGCTTCATAACTTGGCTTTGCGACGGCAGGTGCCTTTTCTACAGGAGGACGGTCCAGATGGCGGTGTTGTGGCAGCTGTGGAGCCTGTGGACAGTGATGAGGAGGAAGCAGAGGAAGAAAACATTGACAACAGGGACTCAGTCATCCAGCAATATTTCCAGTGAAACACAGGTGAGAATACATTCCTGCCTACTACAAGTAATTTTACACTTTTACACTTCTACCTCTATCCTGTCTATCAATTTCACCCAGTGTATGCTCACTGAGTTGTCACTTTCCCTTACGGTTTCACAGGTGTGGGTTCCAACTGCTTAGATTCCTCATGGACTAGAGCTGTGTGACATAGGTATGTTGACATTACTATTTCCTGGAAATTTTGTCACTGTAATTGAAAACACACTATTTCAAAATCACAGACAGACTACAGATCTTTTGGTGCTTTAGGTGTGTTTATTTACATACAAAATATTGGAGGGGGATGTTAAATGGTGAGGGGTGATGGCGGAGGAGTGTCCATGGCAGAGTCCAGTCTATTTGTCTCATAGGTGCATTGCCCATATGGGCATAGGAAGTGGAAGTGGGGCAGTTCCAATATGGACAGGGTGACAAAGTGGGACAGTGGGTTGACAATCAGGGTGGTCTCATTTCTTGGCGGGAGTCTTGGCATCGTGCTCTGTCTTGTTCCTGGATCTCAGGGACCGCTTGCCGGGTGGTTCTCCATCTGCAGGGGGTGGGGTGCTGGTGTGGTGGTCATGTGGCGGTGCCTCCTGTCCACTAGCGCTGGCGGAGGTGGTGGGCAGTTCATCGTCCATGCTAGTGTCAGGGGCCCCTTGGAGTGCCACAGTCTCCCTCCTGGTGTTGAGTATTTCCTTCAGCACCCCTACGATGGTGCCCAGGGCGGAGCTGATGGTTCTGAGTTCCTCCCTGAACCCCAAATACTGTTCCTCCTGCATGCGCTGGGTCTCCTGAAACTTGGCCAGGACCGTTGCCATCGTCTCCTGGGAGTGGTGGTATGCTCCCATGATGGAGGATAGGGCCTCGTGGAGAGTGAGTTCCCTAGGCCTGTCCGCCCCCTGTCGCACAGCAGCCCTCCCAGGTTCCCTGTGTTCCTGGGCCTCCGTCCCCTGGACCGTGTGCCCCCAGGTCCCTGTTGTTGTTGGGGTGGTGGGTTATCCTGGGTTCCCTGTAGTGGTGGACACACAGCTGATTGGCGTGTCCTGGGGACGGAGGTACGAGCCCGCTGGGTGGGTGCTGTGCTGGTGTTACCAGAGGGTGGAAGGTCTGTGGTGGCCTGTGCCTGTGTGAGGGGAACTGACTGTCCCGAGACCCACGATGGTCCGGGCTGGTCCTCTAGATCTAGTTGGACAGAGCTGCTGTCATCACTGTGGGCCTCTTCTGTGGGTGGGGTGGACATGTCTGGACCCTCCTGTCTGGTGACGTTGGGCAGTGGTCCTGCAGGGGTGTAAAAGCATAATAATTGCATATGTGTGTGTCATGGTGTGCAATGGATGGGTGACCGTGTACCCCAGTGCTTGCATTCCTATGTGGGGACTTGTGTGATGCAGGTTTAGGGGGGTGTATGGGTATGTGCAGTGGGCATGCTTTAGTGATGGGTGTCCATGCATTGGTTTTGCATGCAGGGCTTGGTGTTGGGATGTGTGGTTTGTGATATTGGTACATTTGTGAGGAGTTGGAGTGATAGGGGAGGGGGCGAGGGTGGGGGTATATGATAGCATGCAGGTAGGGTGGGGGATATGGTAGTTAAAGGTTTGACTTACCAGAGTCCATTCCTCCAGCTGCTCCTGCGAGGCCCTCAGGATGCAGAATCGCCAAGACCTGCTCCTCTCATGTTGTTAGTTGTGGGGGAGGAGTTGGGGGTCCGCCGCCAGTCCGCTGAACCGCCAGGTGGTGTCTTGAGACCACGGAACGCACCTTCCCCCGTAGGTCATTCCACCTCTTCCTGATGTCTCCCGATTTCTTGGGTGTTGTCCCACTGCGTTGACCCTGTCCACTATTCTGCGCCAAAGCTCCATCTTCCTAGCTATGGAGGTGTGCTGCACCTGTGCTCCAAATAGCTGTGGCTCTACCCGGACGATTTCCTCCACCATGATCCTGAGCTCCTCTTCCGAGAACCTGGGGTGTCTTTGCCGTGCCATGGAGTGGTGTAGGTGATGTGTGGGGTGGTGTGTGTGGTGATAAGTGTGGTGATATGTAGTGGTGTGTGGTCTTTTGTGTGTGGAAGTTGTGTGAGTGATGGTGTTGAGTGCCTGTGAATGCTAGTTTGTGGATGGTGGTGTCTTTCTCTGGCCTTCTCTCGGTAATTGTGGTCATAGGGGTTTGTGGGTGATGTGGGTGTGTGTTTTATATTGTAATGGGTGTGTGGGAGTGGTGTGTGTATGTGTATCAGGTGTATGTATTTGGAATTGTCCAATGTGTTGGAATTTTGTAGAAGTGTGTGTATTTTGAGAGCGGCGGTGTATACCACCAATGGAATACCACGGTTGAAAGACCACCGCGTGGATTCGTGGGTCGTGATAGCGTGGGCGTATTTCTGTTGGCGTGACGGTGGAGGTTTTGTTTTTGCCAGTTTATCACTGACCTTTGGTGTGGCGGACTTGTGTGGGTGTCTGAATTTTGTTGGATTTCGAGATGTGGGTCATAATAGCTGTGACGGAATTCTGCGGCAGTATGTTGGCGGTCTTCTGCATGGCAGTAAGCGGCTTTTACCGCCAATGTTGTAATGACCACCACAGACTGCAATGCCAGCCGACGATAAGCGATCCGCAATTGATACATTTTTTCATATTGCCATCATATGTATCAACTGCTTTATCACTGCGCTCATACTATGGCTACTATTTAGCCCACGGGGATGTGAGGCACACCCAGTGCAACGGGTAGGGAGCACTGGCATAGTTCAGGGACAGTTCCCCGCTTCTTGTATTGTACCTGTATGGGCTTCAATTCCATACAGGCGCACCTCGCCTCGGGCGGGAACACAAAGGTGTGGAAGCTTTTACTCTCTCTCTCTCTGCTTTTCTGTCATCTCTCCTTCTGGCTGCACAAGGACGCTGGTGAGACAGCACCTTTTGCCTCTACCTACTTCCAACTTGTGAATGCTTACGGTGAACAAGTATCAAGTGCAATGTGCAAAATTGAAGTGCGCTCTCTACTTCACTAATGACCTATGCTGCTGGCAGGTGAGTGTCTGATTGCTTGAAGTATCCAGTGTCTGCTCCCTCATGTTTTATTGGGAATGAGCAGCAGAGACAGCCTGTCAACACCCTTTTGTTTCCCCACGCTAAGTGCAGCTGGATTGTCTGCTTAGCACAACAAGGGAAAATTGCTGACCTGCTATGGGTAATCCTCTTAGCAAAAGGGATCGGCAGCCTTCACCGCCTAGGGATTCTCTGATGCACCTGGTTGCCGTTAGACAGGAATTCAAGACATTAGTGTTCCTTGACAAGTGGCATAGGTTGAGGGCCAAGAGACCGGACTTGCAGTTCCGTAAGACTAGGAACCTATGATGTGAATAAGTTGTCATATTTACGACAGATTGTGATTCTTCAAGGGAGGAAAATTCAACCTCTTGATTGGTATGCATTCTGGATCGGGCATGCTATTTTGCGTGACTTGTGTACGACTAGCGATGTGAAAAAGAAAGTGCATAAGGAATTGCTGGAACTGAAAAAGGGACTCTACTCAGAGAAGAAAGGGAGAGGACAAACACTTGAGGTAGTGGGGACATTCCTATCCCTTCCTCTGGTAGGAGCACAATCACAGGAACAAGGTGTACAAGGGATGAGGGTGAAGACCAGCTTGTAGAAGACATACTAATGGGAGAATAGGAAACACAAATAACGCAGCTGCCCCAATAAAGAAAGACACTTGGGAGCCCTGAGTGACAGGGACTCAACCCTCTCAGCTATCTTCAGCTGAGAAGGCAGCTTGTCGTGCCTTGGCACAGTGCCTGGTTAAAGAGGAAACAGACAGAATGGAACTTCAGAAAGTGAAGAATGCATTGTCACTGAAAGAAATAAAAGAGGAAGTAGCTCACGCTGTTAGAAAAGTCAGCATCATTAGCACTCATTTACAAAAAGAATGCGGAGGGAAGGGGGTGTCAGGGAAACTATTGCCACGTGGTTAAGTTCTTCCCTCAGGAAAAAGGATTCCCCTTTCCCTTGTACCCACGTTGGTTGCAGAAGCGTCCTCACTCCCCGTGGCTCTTGTGGAGGCTTTTCTTAGAACTAGTTTCTTAAGGTTTAACTGCCACTCAAGATGGTGGCCGCAAATCCTTGTGAGGTCAGCACTCTATTAAACCTTAGTCTCGTGTTGAAGCTTCCCTCCAGCTGTTTCTCTCTGGGAGCCCTGCACTTCAACTGTCATCCTGAGGAGAATTAACATTGTTCCTGAGGCACTTTGTTTCCTGGAGAATTCTTCCAGCTTTGAGTAATTATTTATTTTTCTTGTTACAGTGTGCATACCAGCTACTTTTTCCCTTTTGAAGAAGCAGAATTTTTTCCTTCTTCCAACAACTGGCTATCAGCTTTCTGAGGAGAATTTGTTTTAGCTTAACAGAATTTCAAGAAACTGCAGTAAGGAATCCTTTTGAATGATTTCCAGACTTCCCAATATATATATGTCAGTCTTAGAGGCAACCCTCAGTGCTCAGACTAATTCTTAGAGACTGTGATTGAGAAAACTGAACCTTGAGAAGAAGTTTTCGTTTCCTGTAAAAGGCATTAGTAGTTTGTATATTTGTGAACTTTTGAACTGTTCTCCCGAGAACCTTGGAAACCTCTGACTTCTGGAGAAAAGAAGGTATTAAGTTAACATTGTTCTCTTAGAGAGAGGCTAGTTTCTCAAAAGATCCAGGTTAGGAGAACGATAGAAACGGGTGACTGTGAATGGCTGAACAGTTGAATTCACAGTAGTAATGTAATTATCTATGTTCTTATCACTCGACTGCAGGTCCTGCCTTTAAAGAAATACCAATAAGAAGAAAGGTTCAAGTTTTCAGAGACACACACTGAATATCCTATCTTCAAGTGGGAAATACAGGCTGGAACTGGATCTGGAAGCAGTCTCTCTTTTTCTATTCCCATTGCCCTCTCCCTCTAGCAGATGCAGGGTTCAGATAATCAGTTAGAGTATGAGCACACATCTGCTGGAGGTAGTTGGGTAAAAGGCATCTGCTCCTGTGGAAGTTTGATTTAATGGGTAATCTTCTGACAGGTGGCATGATGCCCCTCTTCGTAAAAAACAAACTGGGCACAAAACTTTGATGATGATTCGGGGAACAGTGCTTAAGATGCCGACGGAATGTGACAAAAGATTTAGGAAATATGCAATTATGCACATCACACACAGCGCAACATAAATATGCTAACCGAGGCTCTACAGGGCACACCGCTGTGGCAGCTAACAGGAGAGAAAGCATTTCATAGCCCCGGTCCAAAAGGGCCATCCCCCGCGCCACGCGACTCTCCCGCAGCACGAAAGAAAATGCTCCTCATGGCAGACAGTGCCAAGTGTCACACATTATTAACAGATTTGGTTGACAAACAGATGACACTGGCAGATGCAAATGAGAACTATAACAGACCACACAGGGAAGAAATACTGACATTAGCACGCAGTGATCTTATGGCCCAACATCCCCATGCGCACCGCTGCTACACCCAGCATACCAGGAGTGCAGCCAACCTACCACAGACATATGCCTGGGACACATCCCAGCTCAGTTTCACAGACAGCGAACTGCAGTCTTGGGATGATGCTAAATTAACAGAAAAATTGCAATATACCATACAGAAGTTACAAAGGTGGAAAGAATTAATGGAGAGCATAACAACAGCACAGGTTCTTAATGATTTACAGACAGGCACCTACCCGGTACTGACAGATGTAGCACTGACCATGTCCCTGAGAGAGATATCAACAGTATCATCAGGGGAGGAAGATCCCATCACATCCTCTTGCATTCGTGTACCTTGGACTTGTTCTGATCTAATGTAATTTACTAAACACTTTCTAAAACTTAAGGAGGAACCCCACAAGTGGAACACAGAATTGAATAGAATAATAGCAATGAGAGGATTGCTATGGAGAGACCTCAACACTTTGTTTAATATATGAGTACTGAGGGACTTGTGGGAGGACTGCAAAAAAGTAATGATCTGGCCAACAGATGAGCCACCAAGGGGAAAAGGGGGAGTACCGGGAGAAGAGATAGAGAAGGCAAGGAAAAAGGTTATAGAATACATAAAGGGAAAAGTACCGTAGGACAAGTTAGACTGGTCGAAAATAATGAATACAAAGCAGGAGAATAATGAAAGTATGAACAGCTGTTATGACTGCCTTTTGCAAGTGGACCAACAAAGTAGCGGGATGAAAAATCCACCTAGAAAGGCGGTGCCAGCGTTCGTCACCACATTTGTATATGGTCTTCAGCAGCCCATCCAGATGCATTTACAGACATCTTTTGTATGTTGGCAGCAGGCGCCAATAGACAAGGTACTGTCCGCAGCCAGATACCGAGCAGACTACCAAACACATCTGCAGAAGGGAGAGGAACAAAAGTCAAAAAGAGAGAAGATTAAGTTGATGATGGAGTAGAAGAAGTTCTATAGTGGCGGACAAGGCAGAGGTAGGGGTAGAGGCCAGGGAAGGGGACAAAATGAGAGAGCATCCTCTCAACCTGCTTCCACCGCAATCAGCAAGGACACGGGACAGCAGACTGCCCCTCCCTAGGTAGGGGACCTAGAGGTAGGAGCCAACAAAGGCAACAACCAAATATACCACCCCCACCTTACACTGATAATGTATTCGATGCCACTACTAATACTACACAGCCCCATCAGGATAGATCACAGGTGCCCAAGCCTCCACCACCTCCACAGAGCGCTGGCGGGAACTGGGCTAGGGAGGAGAATGGCTTCCCTCTACCCCCAGAAACATATTTTATGGGCCCAGTAATATCAGTAGACCAGGAAGACCCATATGTTGATGGCACTGTACTGAACAAGACGGTCCCCTTTCTAGTAGACACAGGGCGATGAGGTCAATGCTGAAGGCATCAGACATACCCGATCCACCACTGTCAGCAGCACAAATAACAGCTGTGGGCATGACAGGACAACCCATTGATGAATACTTAACAAAGCCTCTGAAGTTCGTGGTAGGCCCTATTTCTGTAAACAACCAATTTATCTTCAGCAGATATTGCCCTGTTAATGCGATGGGAAGGGATCTCCTATGGAAGTTGCAGTACAGCATCAGCTGCTCACCCGAAGGGGTATTCCTAGAAAGCAAAACAAATGGAATAATGGTACAGGCATTCATGAGATGTGGCCCCCAAGGGAAAGTGCAAGGCATTTCTCCATCCCTAGTGAGGTCTTGGCACAAGGAGCAAATGATGTGGGGCGGGTACTGGACTAACCCACACTACTGGAAACATTACGCCACAGCGCACTACTACCTCCAGTACCACAATACAAGATTTCAAAGGGGGGGGAGGAGGGCATAGCGCTAGTGATATGGGATATGTTGGAGCAAAGGGTGCTAAGGGAGATATGGAACAGCCAATCCTCCCGGTGAAGAAGGCAGCCATGGGGCGCAAATGGGCCCAGTGTACAGATTTACACAAGACCTCCACAAACTGAACAAGGTGGTGAACCTGTCATTCCCGTTGGTCCCAAATCCAGCAACATTACTGTCAAACATCCCAATAACAGCCACCCACTTTTCAGTCCTGGACATTAGCAATGCATTTTTCTCTGTGTCCCTCCATAGGGACTCCCAGCATCTTTTCTGTTTCCAATTCCATGGTAAAAGGTTATCTTGGGAAAGAATTCTTCGAGGCTACTCTGATTCTCCTTCATTATTTTCCAATGTCCCACGAGCAAATCTAGCATCCCTACAACACTAATAAAGTACATTGATAACCTACTGCTGGCCTCACCATCCAAGAAGACCTGTGTTGAAGACACTATAGCAATCCTATTCCTAGCAAGGAAAGGCCACAAGGTGTCCCCCAAGAAATTGCAGTTCTGCCAACAAAAAAGTGCAATACTTGGGCCATAAACTCTCTAAGGGAACACAGAAGTTACTACCAGACAGGATAGCAATCATGACGCAATATCCCAGACCACGCACACAAAGGGAGGCGAGGGCCTTTCTGGGAGTAGCAGGTTACTGCAGACACTGTATCCCAAATGTTTCACTAATAGCATGACCACTCCAGAACCTCACCCACAAGGAAGTGCCAGACTAAGTCCCATGGTCCCCAGACTGCGAGAAGACTTTCCAAACACTGAAAAGAGAGCTGTGTGGAGCACAAGCATTAAAAATCCCAGACTAAACTAAAGACTTTCACTTATTCTGCCATGAGAAAGGAGGCTGCTCCTTGGGAGTGTTGGCCCAGGTGCACAGCTCTTTCTACCGCCTAGTGGCCTACTACTCTGCCACACTAGACCCCATTGCAGCACTTCTCCCACCATGTCTGAGGGCGGTGGTCTCCACTGCCCTGGTGGTAGAGCAATCAGAAAATGTTCTGCTGGCACACACATTGATTTTGCATGTTCCACACCTGTAGATACATTATTGACTACCACAAAAATGCAACATCTCACAAATGCTCGCCTTTTTGATATGAGGTGACCTTGTTGGTGCCACATATCATTATTAAAAGGTGCACCACACTGAGCCCCTCTTGTCTCCTTCCAACAGAACGTGATCATGATGACCCCTCCATAGACAACTCCTTCCACGACTCCATCCTCGCGGTTGATAGACAAACAAAGGTAAGACCAGACATCAGAGATACTCCCCCTCCCAGACACAGAGGGGAACTTGGGTCATGCAGCAGGGACAAAAATGGAACATCTCAGGCTGCTTAATCTGTGGGTGTTGCGAAAAGATTGCTGGAAAGAGGAAGGATGGCTACAGTAAAAAGTGCCCCGGCATCTGAATTGGAGGCACTAATGAGAGCTTGTGAGCTGGCGGAAGGAAGGACAGCAAATATCTACACAGACAGTCAATACGCCTTTGGTGAAACACATGACTTTTGCCAGTTGGGGGCAATGAGGGAATTCCTCACCTCAGCTGGCCAACACATACAGCACGCATCATTGATTGCAGAACAGAAAAAGGATAGCCACTGTAAAGTGTGCAGCTCAGACCTGCCAAAGACTATGGCCCTCATTATAAGATTGGTGGTAAATGCCGCTTACTGCCACGCTGACGGCTGCCATCATACCGCCGCGGTGGCGGATATCCGCTCACCATATTATGACACACACACACCAATCCGACAGAATACGGCCACATTCACAAATCCGTCAGACCAAAAGTTAGTGATGAAGTGGTAGTCCCAAAACCCATACCGTTATGCCAACAAAACAACGGCCATCAGATTATGACCCACGAATCACCACAACAGACATTCAACGGTGCTAAACCATTGGCAGTACATACCGCTGACACAGAATAGACACCCACATACAAAACTACACTACATTGGCCAATACCAAATACACACACCTGACACCCATACCCACACCACACCCACACCACTATAAAACACGCACCTACATTATCCACAACCCTTTATGAACAACAATTGCCACCAGGAGATTGAGAAGAGCACAGAGACAACTAAACACACACACCACTTACACCCATACACCCCTCACGCACTCCACATCACACACGCCACCAAATTACCCAACACACCTTCACCAACACACATCACGCAACACCACTGAGGAGGAATTAAGGGTCATGGTGGAGGAAATTTTCAGAGTAGAGCCACAGCTCTTTGGAGCACACGTACAGCAGGTATCCATTGCAAGGAAGATTAACCTATGGCGGAGAATCGTGGACAGGGTTAACACTGCGGGACAACACCCAAGAACAAGGGATGACATCAGGAAGAGAAGGAACGACCTAATGGAGAAGGTACGTTCCATAGCAGCAAGACACCAGCTCACCATAAAGAGGACTGGCGATGGACCCCCACAGCTCACAGCCTGGGAGGAGCAGGGACTGGCAATACTGCATCCGGAAGGACTTGCTGGAGTAGCTGGAGGACTGGACACTGGTAAGTCAATATTTCCTACCTATCACCCCCGCAATACCTGCATGCCATCTCACACCCACACCCTCACTCCCATCACTCCACTCCATCCCACACACTGCACCTGCACATTTCACTAACCCCAATGCCAAGCCCTGCATGCCAAACCAATGCACAGACAACCCTTCCCAGCCCTGCATGGACACCCATCACTAAAGCATGCACAGCATAGGGAAACTGACAATTGCACAATACATCACCATGCACAAGAAAAAACTGCCAGGGCAACACCAGTGATAGAGGGGAAGCCAGGGAAGTACAAATGTCATACACTTGAAGCATAATACAGCACTTACATTCCCACAGGTACCCCATCCAATGTCAGTGGAGAAGAGGTGCCACCACTATCCAGTCCCCCAACAGCAGAGGCCCCCAGTGATGACAGTAACTCTGGACTTCTGGATCTGGAGGACCTACCTGGCCCATCAGGAACCACTGGACAGCCAGTCACCCAAGCCCACTCACAAACCACCACAGAGCATCCCCCATCAGGATCCAACACCATAGCACCCACCCAGCATGCCCAAACCTGTCTCCAGGACACGTTAATCAGCAGTGTGCCCACCTGTACAGGGACCCCAGGGCACACCTCGCCCCCAAGACAATCCGGGACCTGGGGTCAGTGGCAGTGGGCACACCGTTCAGGTGATAGGGGCACAGGCCAACAGCAACTCTGTGGGGACTGCTGTGCGCCAGGGGGAGAACAGGACCAGGGAACCGACCTTCCAGGTTGCACTCTTCAAGATCCTGGAGCCTACCAACATTCCCAGGACACGATGTGCCAGATCCTAGACAAAGTGCAGGAGAATAGGCAGCTACAGGAGGAACAGTATCAGGGGATCAGGGAGGACTTGCAGGCTATTAACAACACCATGATCTCCGTAGCAGGGGTGCTGCCAGACATGGCCAACATCATGAGGGAGGCTACAGCACACCAGCGGGCCCCTACCACTAGCCAGTCCATCGACCAGCCCTCCACTTCTGCTGCTGCTAGGGGGCAGGAGGCCCCTCCACAGGACCTACAGGCCACCAGCACCTCTCTCCCTGCAGAAGGTGAACCATCCTGCATAAGTTCCCTGCGAATCAGTCAGAAGCCAGAGACACTTGCCAAGACCACCACCAGGAAATGAGACTCTCCAGATTGTCCCCCTTCCCAGTCAGTCACCTTGTCCACCTTGAACTGCCATTGCTCCCCTTCCCATGGCCCCTTGGACACTGCACCTGTGCTACAAACAGACTGAAACAATACCCTAGACTTTCCTCCATCATCACCCCATTCCATTGCACTTCCCCCTCTATTTATTAGCACTACTCTAAACACCATTGGAAAAAACTTGACTACTAGTATTTCATGTATTGAAAATTTGTATTGATGGTAACAGCTGCATCCATTGCAAATGAACAGTAAATAGTGAGAACATAGAAAGAATGACATGTAGCTGGCTCTAGTGATCACATCAGGACATTGTTGTAATATCACCAACATCTGTAAAATGATAATCCCTAGGTGATAGTAAGTAGAGGTAACAAGAGGATAATGCCAGCATGCCACTGCCACACAGAATACACCAATAGCCATAGAAATGTGAAGTTGCACTGTCTCACCTGTGTGTCATTGGAAGTGCTGATGGATAACTGATGTTCTTTTGTCCACATCCTCATCCTCAGCCTCCACAACCTCACTTTCCTCAGGGTCCACTGCTGCCACAGGGGCATCTCCAGTCACCTCCTCCTGCAGAAAAGGTACATGGGGTCTGAGGGCCAGGTTGTGCAACATGCAGCATGCCACTACTATCTGGCAGACCTTCTCGTGTGAGTAGCACAGGGATCCACCTGTCAGATGAAGGCAGCTGAACCTGGCATTCAGGAGGCCAAAGGTCCTCCCAATTATCCTTCTGGTTCGCCCATGTGCCTCATTATAACGTTCTTCAGCCCTGGTCCTGGCATTCCTTACAGGGGTCAGCAGCCCACTTCCCTATTAGGTTAACATCAGAGGCAAACACTAACATACACCAGGTTCGGACAAAGGCTCACCTATAAGCCACACCTGGTGCCTCTGTAGTTGGTCCATCACATTTACGATGCTGCTATTCCTCAGGACAAAGGCATCATGCACGACCCAGGATATTTAGCATTGACGTGGGAGATGTACTGGTCCTCCAGGCACACCATCTGCACATTCATGGAGTGGAAACTTTTACGATTCCTGTACACCTGTTCATTCTGGCGGGGGGGACAAACCCAATATGTGTCCCGTCAGTGGCTCCAATAATATTGTGGATATGTCCCATTGCATAGAATACGGCCTTCACAGTGGCCAAATCTTTCACCTGGGGAACGCAATGTAGCTGCACATGTGTTTTACCAGGGCAGAAAAGACTCTTGCCAGCACGATTAAGAACATTGGCTGTGACATTCCTGCTGCCAAGCCCACTGTCACTTGGAAAGAACCAGTTGCCAGGAAATGGAGCACTGATAGAACTTGCACAAGAGGGGAGATCCCAGTCGGATGACGGATAGCTGATATCAGTTCAGGCTCCAAGTGGACACAAAGCTCTGTGATTGTGCCCCTGTCCAGTCTATAGGTGATTATAATGTGCCTATCCTCCAGTGTAGATAAGTCCACTAGGGGTCTGTACACAGGGGTATGTCTCCATCTTCTATTCATTCACAGCAGTAGGTATCTAAGGGACACAAGAGTGTGTAGGCTGTATGTAGGCAATTTGAACTACTAAACTACAACAGCAGTCCACCTTGTGCAATTACGTATTGAGACACTGTAAATTTCAAAGTATGTGCCTATTTATCCTGTGATGCAGCAATTATTGATAGGCCTGTTCACCCCCCCTGAAATGGCGACCACCTGTCCTGTGTCGAGGGGCAGGTGGAGGTGAGGTAATTCCGATGACAATGGGCATCATGGGTGTAGGCGGTCGTGAACCGCTGTGCAATTTGTCATTGCATAATATTGGGTCCAATGGAGTACAGTCGTCAATGGGGATGTACGCCGGCGGTGACGGTGTACACCGCCGCGGACGTGACTGCCATTTTCTAAAACATTCCTCACTTGTTTCCTGACCTTCAACAGAAGAAGACCTACACTGCATGTGCTGCTGTGACCTTTGTCTGGAATCTACCATGGCCCGTGTGACCGGGGAAAGTGCCCCAGCCTCCACTTTGTAGCAGTTGGAGCGACTGGTGGATGGGGTCCTACCCCAGTACAGACTGCTCTATGGGCCTCCAGACCAAGAGGTGAGTACACTGTGGGCACGATGCATGTGGCATGGATGCATGGAGATGTGTGTGAAGGCATTGTGTAAGGAGGGGGATTATTTTTGGTGATGTACATGTTGTGCGCTGGGCAATGTGTGTGCAATGGTGATGGAAACGGGTATGGTGGGCAATGTGTGTGACAGCCTGGACTGTTAGTTTAATGGTGTTCTCCTGTCTTTATTTCCTCTGAAGGTCAGCACCCATCAAAAGAAGGGAATATGGCGTGCCATTTCCAAGGAGGTGCAGACCCTCTGGGTCTATGGCAGGTGGAGCACCCACTGTCCGAAACAGTGGGAGGACCTGAGACACAGGGCACGGAAGACCATGGAAGCTGAGCTGGGGATGGCCTTCCAACGAGGAAGGGGTGCTCGTCGGACTCTGACCCCCCTGATGGCCTGCATACTGACGTTGTGCTACCCTGAGCTGGATGGGCCCATGAGGGAATCACAGCAGCCACAAGGGGTGGTGTACAGTGGGTATCATTACAATTTTTGGCTGGTGGGGTTGTATCCGGGTGGTGGTTGTGTGTTAGTGGGTGACCCTAAGGCCAGGACAGACATTGCAGCGTAGGTCATCTGAGGGGTAAGAGTTGCATGGCAAATACAGGTAACCTAGCTTATTAGTAGTCACTTCCAGGCAGGGCATCATGGGTCCCAGGTGTGCTGCAGTTGGCAGTGTGCGCTCATTATCTTGCCTTGGTGACTAGCCATATCACAGGTAGTGCAATGCTTATTGCGTAGCCCTGTTCCCTGCGTGCAAAGGTACTGTGTATGCCAACGGTGGTGTTGGTGCAGTTATTGACCAAGTGTATCCTTTGTCTCTCCCCACCTTTCTTGTTTTGTCATCCTGTCGTTGTGTGCATTAGCATCATCTGGTGGAGGAGCAGGGGTATCAGTGACAGAGAGAGCTGCATACCACATGACCCTGGAGTCCACCGATGCCGAGGGAACCAGTGGGACGGATGGCGAGGGGAGCACCACGGCAGAGAGTGGAGGGGACAACACATACTCTGATACCTCCTCCGCTGGGAGCTCCCTAGTGGTGGTTGACACCTGTGAGACCACCCCAGCTGCAGGTACAGCTGCCACCCCCTGTACCAGCAGCGCCCTCCCAGTAGCCCCAGGAGGCTTGGCATCTCCTTCGCCCCAGCACCTCAGGCCCTGCCCCAGTGAGCCCTGCTGCCCTGAGTGAGGAGGTATTGACCTCCTGAGATCCATCTCTGTAGGGCAGTCAACCATTGTGAATGCCATCCAGGGGCTGGCATCCCAGATGCAACAATGCAATGCATTCCTGGAGGGCATTCACAGTGGATTGGTGGCCCAACAGAGATCTATTCAGGCTCCGGCCTCTTCTCTGATGGCAGCCATTGTCCCTGTTTCTACCGTTCCTCCTCCAATTACCACTTCCCAGTCCCACTCCCCTCAACCCCAACCCATCCCAGGCACACATACAGACGAGCATGCACACAAGGCAACACACAAGAGTGGCACAGGCAAACACAAGCACCACACTTCATCCCACAGGCACTCACACAAACACCATACAGTCGCAGACATGACAACATCCATTGCCTCCACCCTCTCCCCCTCCTCCTCCTCCTTCATCTCCCTTCCAGTCACGTCCACACATACACCTGCATGCACTATATCTACATCCACTCTCAGCATCACCACACCAAGCATAACACACACCTCACTGGCAGACACCTCCACAACAACCATGCACGTGTCCCCTGTGTCCTCTCCCACCATGTCTGTCCCCCCGCCTAAGGGACACAAACGCAAGCACTCACACACCCAACAGCCAGCCACCTCACATCAGCATACAGCCCATGCACCTGCACCCAAATCCAGCAGACATACACCTCCAACAACCACTCCCTCATCCTCCACTCCCATTACTCCTCCCTCCTCCTGCCCCAACGTCCCTAAAAATAATTTCCTTTCCCAAACTGACCTCTTCCCTACCCCTCCCCCGTCCTGCACGCATGGGCAGGGTACAAAGGACACTGTGGGTGTGGCCCAGCACCTCAGCAAACAGTCCACGGGGACAGTGGTAGTACCACCTACTCATGGTGATAAGGATACCAGACCTAACACACAGAAGGGGAAGGAGCCAGCACCACCAGGAAAGAAGGGTAAGTGGCCTGTACCACCAGGGAAGAGTGTGAAGAGTCCTGTACCACCAGGGAAGAGTGTGAAGGCGCTGCCCCAGCTATGAAGAAGGGGAAAGGGCCTGCAGCAGCTGTGAAGAAGGGCAGGAGCCTGCACCGCCAGGCAGAGAGGGGAAGAGCCCACCCACCCCTGCCAGGAAGGGTAAAGGATTCACAACCCATGGACAGGAGGAGACAAGGCATCCTACACCTGCGGAAGCTGTCAGGCTAACACCGCCACCACCACCAGCCGTCACAGGGCCCCCACCGCCAGCTGTGGAAGTCCAGCCATCAGGGAGTGCAGGGTCTGCCCAGGAGGATCCTCAAACCACCACCACAATTCAGCTATCAGACAGTGCAGGGGCTGCACAGGAGGCTCCGCCAACCATCACCTCAGTCCAGCTGTCACCGCCAACGAACACCATATAGGCCCCCCTCCAGGGGCTGCTGTGCGGGCTGCCCCCTCCAGAACCAGTGGGCAAGTCACCCACTTGAGAGACTGTGGCCTTGCACTCCCCAGGACAAAGCAATGGGCATGTTGCCCCCTCCAGAACCAGTGGGCAAGTCACCCACTTGAGAGGCTGTGGCCTTGCACTCCCCAGGACAATGCAATTGGCATGTTGCCCCCTCCTGAATCAGTGGGGACATTCCCGTATTCGGCTGAGGAGCCCCCCCTCCAACTGAGGTGCCATCCCACTTGCAAAATGATGCCCCTTCAGTGCTCTTTCAGGCTGTGTCAGGAAACAGGTTGGGCCTTGGGCTTTGGCCTGTGGCCTTGTGTGCTGGGTATTGGCACTTTATTGACATTTGTATATATTTGGTTCATGTGGTGGATTTTGCTATGCGAATACATTGTTGTTACTCCAGCATTATGGTCCGTGTTTTATTATGCCGTGTGTTGTGTGCCAATGGTTTATGTGTGCAGCTGGTTGTGTGTATCGTGTGTGTGTCGGGTGTGTGTGTGTGTCACTCTTGTTTTCCTCCCTCCCTCCCTTGTGTGCTACGTGGCTGTACTCACCGTCATCGTCTTCGTCGGAGTTGGTGTTCCAGGTGGAGCATGACGTAGAAGATCATCGTAAAGACTTGCAGTTCGGGTTCCATGGGGACGTGGTTCTTCCCTGTGTCTCCAATGGTGAGTCCTTTTACTTCTGAACTCTGTTTCTGCCAGGCTTTTGATGATGTTGGTACCTCCCTGGAAATGGTGGCGGTTTCCTGTATCATAATATGGTGGGCGGTACTTTGTCTCCCGCCTGGCTGTTGATGGCTACCGCCATGGTGACTGTTGTTTCCGCCGTGGCCGTTGGAGTGGTACATTAGGCTGTCTATGGGAGTTATCACCGCCATGGTCATAATTCGGCACTACTTACCACCAGCCTGTTGGCGGTATTACCGTAATTTTATCACTCACCGCCAGGGTCGTAATGAGGGCCTATGTTTCCATAGGAATGCCTTCATTGATAGAGAAGCTAGGAGAATAGCCTTAAGTGGGTGCGACTATGAAATGATACAAGTGACATCCACCCCACCGGCTAAAGAAGGTACATATTTTGATCCTAGATGTATTTAACAACAGGCTGGGGAACAGGATTTAGAGGAATTGAAGAGGGAAGGCTGTACACAAAACGGGGAGAGGTTTTGGGTAGCCCCCAAATGGTAAAATATGCCTGCCATCAGTGTTGCTCCCCCCATGGCCTGCCTCCTCCACGGTCCCCTGCATGTGGAGCAAGATGGAATGATCTGTCTTCTGTTTTCTCAATGTTGGTTTAGCTCATAATTTCATCAGTATGCAGAACATTTATGTAAGCAGTACACTAATTGCACTCAGTACAACACAGGCAAGGGTACAACCAATGCATCAGGCCACTTCCCACTGCCACACGGGCCCTTCAAGAGCCTACAAATAGACTTCATCAAAATGCCTCCCACGCACAAGTTCAGATATGCTTTGGTTATTGTGTGCATGTTCAGCAAATGGACAGAAGCTTATCCCACCAAGAACTGTGATGCACAGTTAGTTGCTAAGTACCTGTTGAAGGAACTTATCCCATGGTTTGGGGTCCCAACTCTCATGAGCTCCGACAACGGACCAGGGTTCATCTCTCAGGTAACACAGGGGCTCTGCAAAGGGGTGGGGTCACCTAGAAATTGCATCTCGCAAACCACCCACCCGCAGCAGGACCTGTTGAGAGGAAGAATGTGGTACTTAAGAACAAGATAGGAAAGATCTGTGCATCCACTGAACTCTCCTGGATTGATGCACTGTGATTGTCACTGCTTGCCATGAGAAGCACCGCTAACAGAGTTAAGCCCCCATGAGATACTGTTTGGCTACCCCTTTCACATTCCTGGCACTTGTCTGTGGCGCCGCTAGCAGTAAGAGATAATCTATTGTTACAGTACTGCAAGAAAATAACAGAGACCCTAGTTATCTCCATCACCAGGTGCTGCAGGCCTTACCGGAAGAAAAGACACCACCAGAACACGGACAGCAGCCTGGTAATTGGGTGTGGATCGAAGCCCACACCAGTCGACATTGTCTACAGCCCCAGTGGAAGGGACCATACCAGGTCCTTCTGACAACAGGTACAGCGGTCAAGTGTGAGGAGGCTAACTTTCTGGACCCACAGATCCCACACCAAAAAGGCGGTGGGACCAACAGATCTTCAACAGCCACCTATAACACCAACAAAGGTTCTGCCACAACCACCGGGATACAACCTCCGATCCACAAACAAGACGAGTGAACACTGACAGGACTGCTCTTGCTGCACCCTCGCAAACGTCAAAGGGTGCAAGCGGGTCCTGTGGAGACTCTTCATTGGACCGCTCGTGATGCACACCTTGGGAAATATAGGGTACAAGCGGGTTCTGTCTGGATTTGTCTACAGACATACTTCAATGGGCATTATGTGCTAGATAACCTCGGATGCCACATTATAGGGTACCACTGAGGGAGAAATAATAAACTACCACCTACCAATTTAAAGACACTGGGAACAATTGACTTTTCCGGTCGGCGACATTGTCCTACTAGCAGCAAGGGCAATACCAAACAAAAAGAAAAAGGAGAGGAAATGGCCTACAGTGCTGACTGCCATTTGCACCCCTGTTCGTGGAATAATATTGACAATTATATTAATACAGTTTGCAGATAAAATATACATACCATTTTTCGATGAGCATAACTTCACCTATAAAAGTAAAGGATTGCATGCCAATACATGAGGGGAAAGGGAGACAGGGATACCAACAGAGGAGGAAAATAAGGGACAGGTGCCATGAGCGAAAATAGGGAACTATACGCTGACAACATATTTGTACAAGCTATATATATATATAGCGTTTAAGCTATATGTAGAGGCGGCGGATGTATCAGACTGTTATGTATGCACCCACCTTGCCACACACTTACAGAATGCAATGAACTACACAGCCATCCCACTTAGCAAATATGTACGATGTAACGTGGTAAACTGTCTCATACAGCAGCAGCTCAAGACACCAGTGAGGAGCAACCCAAGAGTTTATGACATAGTGAATGATATCATACAGAAGCAGTTCTCTGTTACGAAGAGCAAGGGAGCATACGGAAGAGACAGGCCTCGAAATGGCACAGCATGTAGGGGTCTGACCCCTGAGATAGAGGATCATCTCATTCTGGCCCAACTTCAGGGACCTAGACAATCGGGCAAGGATACCAAAATGGTCCAAGTGAAGGGGCAGGTTCCCAGTGACAGGACAGCAGAAAGTATAGGCATCCAATTCCTGAGAATTGGTGAACAGAAGAAAGCACCATTGTGCATAAAGTACACAAAGGGCTCTGCTCCGGTTGAAAAGAAAATAGCTGAAAATGATAGAAAGTACCTGTGCCCCATCTTGAAACTCTCTGGACGTAATCCCCAGGACAACCCCTGCTGTAAGGAGGGTACTACTGATGCCAAGGTTAACATATATGTAGGCTCCAGTGACTGCCTCAGTTATACCAACTTAGATAAAATAAGGTTGGCACCAAAGAGTTGTCCGTGGGCCTGTCAGAGCCCAGGGGATTTTTCTTTGTATGTGGTAACTACGCATACTTCAGATTACTGGCTGATGGTGAGGTAGCTGATATCCAGCATTAGTGTTGCTGTGCATAACGCATGTGACAAGTTTGTCTCAAATAACAGATCTAGTACACAGGAAAAAACACAGAAGGAGGACTCCTTTTTGGATCAATCAGGCCTTATCCGTTATGGGAGTGATATTGCCACCACTTGGAGTTCTGTATTCTGAATATAAAATACACAAACTGGCCACACTTGTGGAGACATTGGCAGACTCCACAGTGAGTGCTCTGGGAAATATCACAGAGGGGCTCACTGACCTAAGAGCTGTTGTAATTATACCAGAATGGCGTTAGACATCATCCTAGCAAAGGATGGTGGGGTGTGTACGTGATCCATCAGGACTGCTGCATGTAGATACTAGATAATGGTGGGAACATCCATGAGGCAATAGGAAAGTAGAAAGGGAGGCAACAGAAGTGTTTGTCTTGGCGGACCCTGGTGGAATTTGTGAAAAATTAGGAGCATGGTTCAGCAATTGGGGCTCATGGTTCATGGAGGCGCTGGTAATAGGAACAGTGGTGCTCATAACTATGGCGGTCATTCTGACCCTGGCGGTCATGGACCGCCAGGGCCGGGGACCGCGGGAGCACCACCAACAGGCTGGCGGTGCTCCCACGGGCATTCTGACTGCGGCGGTATGGCCGCGGTCAGAAACGGAAAACCGGCGGTCTCCCGCCGGTTTTCCGCTGCCCTGAGGAATCCTCCATGGCGGCGCAGCTTGCTGCGCCGCCATGGGGATTCCGACCCCCTCACCGCCATCCTGTACCTGGCGGTTTTGACCGCCAGGAACAGGATGGCGGTGAGGGGTGTCGTGGGGCCCCTGGGGGCCCCTGCAGTGCCCATGCCAATGGCATGGGCACTGCAGGGGCCCCCGTAAGAGGGCCCCTAAAAGATTTTCAGTGTCTGCCATGCAGACACTGAAAATCGCGACGGGTGCTAATGCACCCGTCGCACCCTTCCCACTCTGCCGGCTCCATTCGGAGCCGGCTTCCTCGTGGGAAGGGGTTTCCCGCTGGGCTGGCGGGCGGCCTTCTGGCAGTCGCCCGCCAGCCCAGCGGGAAACACAGAATAACCGCGGCGGTCTTCTGACCGCGCAGCGGTATTCTGGCAGCTCCCGCCAGCACCGCGGTTCCCGCGGCCGGCGGGAGTCAGAATGACCCCCTATGTGTGTGCTAATAAAGGTATGTCCCACCTGCATAAAGGTAGTGCTAGACAGAAGCTGCAACAAGACTGCTGAATATCAATCAGCACCACCATGAAGAGGGCATCCCAGGGGAAAAAGTCACTCCTGAAACCATACTGCTACAGAGGGAAGTGTAGCCTATCTTTGAGTATAAGAGGGTGGAATGTGGAATTGCATTTTACATTGTCTCCATTATTGGGTTTACTAGGCCCTGTGATACTCAATGATAACAAGACCTGTTTGATGAACAGGTCATGACTTAGCTGAACTCTGTTTTCTGTTCTTTTCTGTTTGCTCGAGGCACATTATGATGCAAGGCTTGCTATCAAGACAGCTCTCATGAAATATCATTACACACTAGCTGAAGCAATATATATGAAGAAATGTACTATACTGTGTATGTGTCACCTATGTTAGATGGAACGTTCCATTTTGCTATTTGAGGCATGTAAACCATATTCTGTCACTTCCTTCCTGTACTGTAATTCTGTAACTTTCTTACTGTACTGTACCTTACCTTGTTTGGTGCGATATAAAGGATTAACAGTAATACCTTGTAAAATGTCAAAAAAATTATCACATGCTAATGTTGAGAATTAATGAACAGCATGAACACCCCTTGTGGTTTGTAGAAATAGAAGATCATGTATGACTTCCTTAAATTGAACTGCTTGGACTTGGCCTCACATGCATTTATTACATGCACAGTTCTTGTGCATGTAATAAATTATCTTTCTTTATACTCTAAGGGCTGGCCAGTCTTTGGGTTTGTTGCTAAGAAAGAGGCTTTGACATTCAGGCAATTCACTTGTAAACATAACAGATGACTTGGTACTGGATTACTGCAAAGGACAAGCTGCTGTGGTTCGCTCTTTTTCTCATCAGGTGGAAGCATCAGCCATGTCTCCATCCCACGACCAGTGTCATAGCCTCCAGAGGTGTAGATTGGGTGGTGATCAAGAAGCACATGCAGAAGACTTGCTTGGAGCCTTGGGTAGAAAGGCCCATACCAGATTATTCTGGTGACAGCATCTGCTGTGAAGTGTGCTGGAGTTCCAAATTGGGTCCATGAGAGTCAAACTTGCAAAGTGACATATGCTGTGGAAGAAGATCTAGTGTTGCTGAAAGCACCAGTTGAAGTAATACAGTCTCAAGAAGAGCAAGTGACAAAGACAGAGTAAGAGACTGCAAGAGCAAAGACAGTGCAAACTGGCGAAGATCCAGGTACAGCTTTGGGAGATGCAATAAAGGACAATCCTGATATTCCTCTATCTGCAGAATCAGAAGCAAATGTAGCAAGGGAGTCAAGTCTAAGGAGGAGCCTCCCAGAAGCAGACAAATTGGGAAAAAGATATAAAGCAGATCTCATTTCCTCGTTGAGTTGAATTAAAGTCCTGCAGATTTGACTCCTCCTGGAGTAGCTAATAGTGCAGGTGAAGCAAGTCAAATTCAAAGAAGTGTCTGTCAAAATCCTGCTAAACAAAGAAGAATCATAAGTCCAGTTTTGCCATCACTGTCGAGAAAAACTTGAAAGGAGACAAGCGGCTTACAAGAAACATGAAACGAAGCATGTAACTGAAAGGGTTCCTGATGTGCAGTCGAGCATAAACGAGGAAGCAGAAATAATAGTAGGAACAGATCTGAGTGAAGAAGAGACAAGTGTAAATCGTAGATCAAAGAGAAAGAGAGTCCTGAATGGGCATGTCTCACAGCTGATGAATGGGAACAAGAGTTTATGTCCTTTTGTTTTGACTGTGAGAATACAGTTCAACATTTTTTAACTTGAAATTACATTAGAACTAAGGGCCTGAATATAATTATATTTCGTAAGTTTACCCCGTTTTTGCGTCAAAAAATGATGCAAATGCAGCACTAACTTTTCATAAAGCAGGCTCTAAGATATTAAATCACATTGCCAATTGAACAACTAAGACATTATACACTAGAAGTAATAGTGAGTGATCAACAGATTATGATCTAACAAGAGAACTTTGAAACTGATTTTGACAAAGGTGCTAAACCTATTTTTGACAAGTTGTGGAGAAAGTCTGAAAGGTGCTGTAAATACTCACAAAGAAGAGTGAATATTATTTTTGATTTTTGTTTGGCTGCACAGTTAAATCTCTTTTTCTTTCGCTTTCTGGTACTTTACAGGTCATGGATACCAATCGCAATAAAAACAATGGGCGTTGCAAGTGTATATGTGTTGAATTAGCAATTGTATGTGTGTTGATAAGTTTGCTGTTGATTGTAAGTATAAGTGTATCTGATAAAGCTGAAAATAATGATACACCTCCTCCAGAGACTACTACACTTTCTAAATTAGAGAAGTTTAATAGGGATGAAAAATATTTTCACTTAGACAACTCACAGGGAGATCTTTCTTCCAATGTTTTCTAGCTTGTTGTATGAATGTGTTGAGACAATGGATGTGAGAGAGTGTTATGTGTGTACACAAATTCCTGTATCAGTTCAAGAAGGAATTACATATCATAGCTAACCACTAACATATGGAATTAGTTGCAGTCTTCTATTAACAAGATTCTATAACCAAGAATACATCCAGTATTTCTATTTTAAATATGGATGTTGTTTTTTCTTTTGTTCCATTTAACCAACACTCAAATAATATTACTAGAATGAAGAATATAGACATTATAGAAGGTTTCACTTTCACAAGTTGAGAAAAGTTTCCTAGATGAGACTGAGGATAAAAGAAAGGAAATGAAGGAGAAGATAGAGAACGGTTTGGTGATACGCACTTACAAGAATTATCATGGATAAAGTGTAACTGACACCCAAGGGAAGCTTGCTCTAGACTGTCAACTTGTAGGAAAGCTTTGTATATATAGACCTCCATTCAGAACTGATACTAAGTTTGTGGGAATGAGTGAGTGCAGACATGTATTTCTTTTTAAAAATACATGAGACTTCATGCTGAATGGACAAGATCCTGTGATTCCTGGAGTTTATTACATCAGTGAAAAAAGTGATTGTTATCGTCTTTCTACGGATGGTATGGTACTTGCTACCTGGGAGTGGTTTTCATACAATTTATAAAGTTGACAACATGGACGAAACACATGAGAACCTAAAATCAAGATCAAAAAGGGCAAGTTATTCGGAAATAAATGGAGATGTATTTGGAGCAATTATTCCTTCTGTAGGAGTTGTTCTGAATGACATGAAAATTAGAAAGGTGTCTACCATTGTAGACAGAATGCAAACAGATTTTTCTGGAGCAATTATAGTGATAGGTACTGAAATGATAGCTGTACGTTTGATGGTTCTTCAGAACCATCTTGCATTAGACATCCTTATAGCAAAGGAAGGCGGAGTCTGCCGGATGCTTAAAATGAAAAATTGTTGCACATTTATCCCTGATAACAGTAAAGATATTAGAAACTTCTTAAGAATTTGACAGATTTATATTGAGACCTAAAAGACCTGAAAGAGTCAGGTGTATCGGAAAATATAGGCAAAGATTTTACTAAAGTGAAAAACTGGTTGGGAAACCTTGGTCAGGGTGTTGTGGGAATGATACTGAAACCATTATTAATAGTGGTTGTGTGTGTCAAATGGAAGAGATGAGAAGCAAATACTGTCATGATTTGAAAAATTCTGAAACCTGGAGAACATAGAAATATAGTACATATAGTGAACAAATTAAGTTTTTAGTTGTCTCATTAGTATTAATCCAAGTATTATTAAGTATTTCTTTTTTGATGACACATATAGTCGTCAGAGGAGGGATTGTTAAACAGCAAACATTGTTAATAAAAACTGTGTCACTAAAACATAATGTAAAATAATGTGTATTAAAAGGCCTAAGTGACAGCCATGTGTTGGAAAATAAATATGTAGCTGATATGGTGCACACCATAAATATCGAAGTATTATCTGAATAATAATGTCTAATGAAAATGTATTTTGCTTAATCATAATAACCGAAATGTTTTAATCTTCATGCTCAGCAGTAGTTTAAAAGCCTCACATTTTAGTGATTTTCCACAAACACGATGTTGTAATATTTGCTAACTCTGCAAAATAATGTTTCTTCAGACATCCTCTGTGTCTTGCTCAGTGGAGATTTCTGTCCTGCTTTTACCGCACCTGACCTTAATAAGTAAACTTACAAGGGGACGCAAATAGGTCAATTAACCTTTTGACTCGCAATTAAGATGTTCTTACCATAGCTCCAGTATATAATCAATAATCATTACACAATAATCAACCATCATTAGTAATCAAAAACAGCATTAATCAATGGAGTCAGTAATTATCACGCACCATGACCTTTCAGTCATAAATATCCACACCACTAGTAAATGTTTAAAATGTTTATTTTCCTATATTAACAATGCTAAGGTCATGTAGATTAATCTCAATATCAAATGAAACATGTACAGAAACAACACTGGTTGTCCAAAGCGACGGAAGAAAAGCAATCTAATCAAAGCATGAACTACAATACATACTAGAGTTATGGTGCAAATCAATAGTAAGGTCAGCTACGTCAATGAAATGAAGTTCATGAAGTTTAGCAGAGAAATTCATCAAGCATTAGTCTCTGTGATCATAAATCGGAAGCCTTAACTAATGTTGGATTAGCATTAGCATGTTGGGCTTCATGCAAAACAATTTAGTAACACAAACTTTGAAAAACATCTAACTATGGCTCTATCAAAACAGCACAGTTGGTACCTAGAAAGGAAAAGCAACTATGCATGGTAATCACAGTTCAGATCATACCTATCCTAAGGGTGGATCAGCAAAAAAGGAGCAAAAAAAGTATAAATATAGGCCTATGTCTCTTATCCATTTACTATTAACTGGAATATACCTAAAATGAATCATTCTTCAGACTCCACCATCCTTCACTAAAAGAATGTCTAAAGCCAGACGATTTTGAAGAGCCATAGCTCTATCAGCAGCTAATTCAGTATCTATCATGAGTATGGCCCCTGAAAAATTTGTCAGCATGCTATCCACAATAGTAGACAACTTTCAAATTTGTATCGAATTTATAATGAGTCCCACTGAAGGAATCACTGTTCCAAATATATCTCCCACTATAGCAGTAGAGGACTCCCTCCCCTGTCTCTTATGATGTAATTTCAGTCACTTTCGGAAACTTTTTCAGACCCTCAATTTGATAAATCTTTGGGAAAACTATCCCCAAATAACATATCCCATACCATCCTCTTGGAAGACGGTAATAAGCATAAAGTCCACAAATATAGTATATCACTGGAATTGCAGGGTTCTGCCCATTCAACATAAAAGTCCATTTACTCTGAAACAAAAACATATGCCTTCATTCACTCATTCCCACAAATAAAGCGTCAGTGCGCGATTTTGGTTTGTATATACAAAGTTTCCCTACCTGTTGTGCATCTAAAGCTAATTTCCCTTCCATTTTAATTGCACTATAAGCATAATCATTCTTGTAAGTCCTTTTCTCTAAGCCCTTTTCTAATATCTTTTTTAATGCTTTTCTCCTGTCATCTTTGTGATCTAAGAGGCTTTTCTCTAAAGGTGTAAGCAAGCATGTCAAATTATTTCTATGCGCATAAGCTGTGCCAGACATCAATGTAGGTTCAAAGAAACCTCTAACTATTACTATGTCATTATCCTTAGCTACTCCACTTCAATACCTAATTATAGGAACAAACGAAAACACAACATCTTAGTTTGAGTAAAAATACTGGATGTACTCCTGGTTATAAAATCTTGTTAGTAACAGATTAAAACTTGTCCCGTAGGTTAGAGGTAAGCTATGATAGGTGTCTCCTCCCTCGACTGACAAAGGAATCTGTGTACACACAAAACAATTCTTCACATCCCTTGTCTCAACATACTCACTCAATAAGCAATAGAAAACATTAGAAGAAAGTTCTCCCGGCACATTAGTATCCTCATGCAAATATTTCTCATCTAACCTAAACTTCTCTAATGCTGTTAGTGCAGTAGTCATTTTAAAGCAGAAGTATGGTTGGCTTCTCTCTTATCAAGAGCAGACATACCCACAATCAACACCACAAACAATGTCCCACACATAATTGCCAAACAAATGCTCATATATTTACAGTGCACAGCACCTCTACCTAGTTGACTAATGTTACTCATGATCTGTAAAGAATCAGGAAGCAGAAGAAATTTAGAAAACCTTGCAGCAAAAAATAAAAAATAAAATTGACACCTCTTCTTCAACAGCAGTTCAGTTTCACTTCCAGTATCCCTTGTCAAAATCGGTTAGCAGATTTGTAAAAATCAGGTTTCAAACTCAAATCAGGTAATCAATGTCTCTTCCGGTTACTTTCAACAGTTTATTTCTCAAAATTTTCTCTCAGATTGTTTTAACAGTTCAGTTCATTAGCTTCCTTCACATGCCAAAATACTGACCCGGAACTTCTCTATCAAAACAAAAAGACAAAAACTCTTGCTGCCATTCATTAGCAGTTGCATACGCCCATTCAGGACCTGTGTATCTTCGACTTGCTATTTTCTTTCTCTTCAATTTTCGATCACCATTCAGCTCTCCTTCACTTAGATCTTCTTTACTTGTGGTATCTATTTCTTCCTCGATTGCTGTTTCAACAAACACTTCTTTCACTCTCTCCACTTGCGATTCCGGCCACTAATCTCCTTTCAGTGGACTCTTTGTCAGTATTCTCTTCAGAATTGAACTTGAACCATTTGCTTGTTCAGTTGTGCTTTCTCTTCACGGACCTGCAACCAGTTCAGGAGGAGTCAGATCACTTTGACTTCGATCTACCTCAACTCCTTCCCCTTCTGGGTCTAGCACTTGCTCCTTTTGTCTCTCATGATCGTCTGCTTCTGGGAAAGCCCTCCTCTGACTAGGCTCTCCTGCTGCTTCAATTGAGATTGGCTCTTCATCACCCTCGTGGAGGTCTCCTCCCTCTTCTCTCAGAGGAGTGACTGAACCGTCCTCACTGAGCTCAGATCTGGTCTCCGTTCCCCTTTGTTCTCTTTCCGACCCTGAGACTTGTTTCACTGTTGTTGGTACTCCCAATAACGCGTCTTCATGATCCAGTGGACATGCCCCTTTCTTTGTGTGACTTGTGCGAATCCAGTTTGGAATTCCAGCACACTTCACAGCTGTGGTAGTTGTCAAGACCACTTGGTATGGTCCCTTCCAACGAGGCTCCAAACACATCTTTCTCATGTGCTTTCTCACGTGCTTTCGGATGACAACTCAGTCCCCAGCTCAGGTTGTGCCCTGGGTCATGGATCGGTGGCAGTGTGGTGGCCCCCACCTGCTGAGAAAACAGAGCAGACCACATCAGCCAGACCTTTGCAGTAATCCAACACCATATCATCTGTACTGCTGACAAGTGCATTTGCTGGCACAGCTGGTAACCTTATTGCTCTTCCCATGAGGATCACATGTGGCGACAGTCCTGTCTTCCAGTCAGGTGTGTTTCTCATTGACATCAACACTAAAGGCAACGTCTCAGGACATTTCAAATTCGTAGCCGCACACATCTTTGCAACTCTTGACTTCAAGTTAGCATTCATCTGTTCCACTAGTCCTGATGCTTCAGGGTGACCGAATAGGTCCGAATCGACTTCTTAGTCCCCGGTTATTTCAGTCATGGATTACTGGATGACATTGACGATCATGGGATATTTACTATTGTTTAGAGTATGAGACTCTCCAGCAGTGGTTTGCTCTAATTGATTTACTGTACCAGCAGAATTCAAAAGTGTGTTCTAGTGTTTGCTTTGAACATATGGGGGCCTGCAGCGAGGTGGACCATATGATTTCATGTGTATGTACATTGCGTTTGTTGTGTGCCACTAACTATGTGTTACATCATTATAGTGACTTTGCTTTCCTTATGGCTCATGTTTACCTATCAAGCCGAATCCTAAAGGAAGGACGGTAAGCCAATAGATATCCATTCAAGACACTACCACAGAGCATGACAACACTGTTTGTTCACTGCGGGCCACCTCTTGATTGTGTGAGCACCGAGTTTGACATACAAGTAATAGATATGTATGCCTTATTGTTTCTTTTTTTGAACAGGTTGACCCTTACATTAGACTAGCCTGACGTGCAGCCTCTTTGTAGTATGTGACTGAAGTTTAATGTCAGTTCAATATCAGTTTGTGACGTTTTGAGTCAGTGTGTTTCATCCAATAGGACAAGCGTTTACTTGAGTTTTTTGGTCCTTTTGAAGTGTCGATGGATCGATATGGACCATTTAGACACGAAACATGTTGACCCTCATTTCACGGGTATAAAATAGTCCCTCATCCCCTGCCGCTATTGGTATTTGGAGAGTGCTTGAGCATTACCTCATTCCCCACTCCTGTTTCTTCGTTTTTATTGCTTTGGCCATTACCCTTTCCTGACCATTAAAATTTGATATCCTGTTCGGGTTTTGAGCCAATTTTAATCTTCTCTCTCTCTCTTACTTTCTGTAGTGCCTGTAGGTTGGCATTGACCTCACTACGTGGTCTTCATCATGGCACAGTAAAAAGATCTCTGGCAAGGTGCCCCCTTATAGGGGTGCCCGTCAGACATTGCAGTGCCGGTCTGACGAGGAGCTTGCCCGATGATGAAGCATGACATCCAAGTGGGTGTGTGAGGGCACTTGCTTCTAGCATAAGGGCTGCCCTTTGTTCTTTCTTTTCCTTTGGAACGGTGTATCTCGTATTTGTAATTAGTAACTTTGGGAGACTATATACTGGACCATTAATCTCCCTGTCCCTCATTTTTTGTTTTAAAAATTTGGAATCCATTGGCGACAATATCCCACCATTCCCAGAAACATCCTTACATCTCTCTGTGTGGTTGGGGGACTTCTCTGCAATATAGTTGTAATCCTCTCCCTGGATATCTTTCTTGAACCCATCTCAATCTGGTGACCCAAATATTTCACTAATTTCTGACAGTATTGCAATTTAAGTGGAGACACTTTGTGACCATTTTTGTTTCCCAAATGGTTCAACAGGGCAATAGTATCATGCTTGCACTCGTCCCTTGTCTTGGACGCTATCAGTAAGTCATCAATGTAGTGCACCATGGTTGATTGAAAAGGCAATTCTAACGACTCCAAATTATTTTTCAAGATCTGATTGAATATGGAAGGTTACTCTGAATACCCATGAGAAATTCTTCACTAGCAATAGACTCGATCCAGGAACTTGAAACAAAGGAGAAACTGGCTATCCTCTTGAAGAGGCACAGAAAAGCATGCTTGTGACAAATCGATGACAGTGAACAACTCGCATCACACAGAATCTGGAACATTATCACAGCTGGATTTGGCAGCACGGGACAACATTTGACCACAATCTCATTTATTTTTCTAAAATCCTGAACAATCCGAACCTTCCCACAGGGCTTCTTCAGACCTATTATTAGTGAATTACATGGGCTGCTCAATACTTCCTTCAGAACCCCTTGCTTTACAAAATCTGCAATTATCTGAGCCACTGTCATCGGAACATCTTGTGGCATGAGGTATTGCGGAAGTTGAGGGAAAACTGCATTTGGTTTTATAGTAACTTAGACTGGTTCCACTCCCTTTATCAAACCTACTTCTTTTCCTGTCAAATCCCACACTTTCTCTTTAACCGTTCCCTGCTAATCAGGATGAAACTCATTCACTGTGAACATCCGGAAAATTCAATCAAAGGGTACTCCTCAATTGTACCTTCGCACTCTATTTCTGGGACTTGGTCCTCTTCATCATCACTATTCGTCTGAATCTCAATTCCATCATTTGAACAAGTAATTAAATACTTTGTTTTACACAAGTTTCTTCCCAGTAGGGATACCGGACTTGAATTGCAGACTACAAATGTATTCAATCCCTGCAAGTTTCCAATCTTGACTTGGCATGGATCTGTTATCGGGTTTGTCAAATACTGGTTTGCCACTCCCACAACCTGAACTGTTCTATCTGAAATGGCAAATTCAGAATCTCTGCACTTCTCACTGTAGAGCATGTAGCTCCCGTGTCAGCCAAGAATGAAACTCTGTGCCAGAACCTTTCCCTTCACATAAGGTTCTCTCTGATCCACTTCCAGGGAAGTCAAAAGCACACATGGCTCCTCATCCAAACTGTCACTCTGCATTCATCCTTTATTCCATTCTCACTGTGTAATGGGAATTGATGCACTGTGTTACTACTTCTGTTTTGCCTCTGTCCTGTGACCTGTTGAGAAAGCATCATGTGTTGCCGCTCCATCAGGGCTTGAGGTGTTTGAATTTGCTACCTAGGTACAATAGGAACCTGCTGTTGCATCAGCTGCAACTGTGGCACTTGTTCACAGGGCATTTGCACCTGCTGCAATGGTTCAAAAGTCTGCATTTGATTCACATTATTCAGAAAATTTGGATTAGGACCCCTTACTCTCGGTCCTCAAACATTCTGGAATGAATTGATGTAATTACTCTGCTGAACAGCACCTTCCTGTACCATCATCGTACACTCGTGTTTCCAATGTCCCACGGCTCCGCAAATGTGACATGGCAATACCTTCTTCATTCCCTGCACATCATTCTGAACCACTACAGTATTCACGTCTGGACCACGATTCATATTACCTCCACAACCTCTACCTCTCATCTGAGGCTGAAACATCATATTTCCCTGCTGCTGCTGTGGCAACGGCTGTGAAAAATTCCATTGCACTCCTGTTTGAGCCGCTTTAATCTGCATCACCACCTCTTTCTCTTTCAACTTTTTCTGCTTCAACTCAGTCTCATCACTACATTATTTCGCATACTGCAACACTTCATCAGTCGGCTTTGCTTGCCAGCAAATCAAATGACTCTTAATCATCTGGCTAATTTCTGGTCTCAACCCTTCCACAAATCTGAACACAAAATGTAGCATGTCTTTCACCTCAATTGTTTCTGTACCACTGTAATGCTTCAATGCCTGCAACAATCTCTCATATTAAGCATTTATTGACTCTTTTGCTTCCTGAGCTGTCCTGTCAATTCTCTGCCAATCAATATTCTTGGGCTAAATCCTCGATTTCAGAAACTCAATCACCTTATAGTAATATTTAATTACTTCAGGAGACGTTGCAGCTGTATTTTTATCTCTCTCTGGTTCACTTGTTGGCCAATCTACAATCAATCCACAGATCAGCTGGAACCATTATCTCTAGTAATGTGTTTAATTCTTCCCACAAACACTTCGCAAGCTTCACAAACCTGTCTGTCTGCTGATACCATTCTACTGGCTTTTCTCTCAATTTTGGATAATCATTTGTAAATGATAGAACTTCACTTCTGCTCCAAGAAAGTGAACAAAATTTCCCCCTGGAATCTCTCTCATTGGTAAAATCTTTACTGGATTTTTATCCTGCTGCATATTTCCAGTCAGCTCTAAAGAATCCCTTTTTCTCTTGTCTCTTTTCTTTACCCATTTGCCTTCCCATTTGTCTAATGCTCCCCAGGTCTGAGCACTCTGCAGGAATTCCTTAAGGTGTTCCTTCATTCCGGCTGACCTCATGTGTTCAAAACTTTTCGCCTTGAAATGTAATCTGTAACTCCTTTTCAAATGCTTCATTTTCTCTATCTCTCTGCCGTATTTCTCTGCTAAGTCTTCTAATTTCTGATGTACCTTGCTCACTTCTCTTGTAATCTTTGGGCACATATATCTCAACTCTGCCGCTGTGTAGGATTCTAACCTATTCACCCCCATCGTTCCCTCAATGAGTCCCCCGCTTCCATGCTTAGTCTAGCACAGTTCAAATACTCCTCTCCTTTAGAGGCACTCTGTGGGGTATTTAGCTTGTCTAACCATTCAGTTAATTGCTGAGCTGTCAGTCCTTGTAACAAAATGTTACTCGCTTGGACTGGGGGCACCTGCTGTGCAACTGCATTCGGAGTCTGCGGTGTCAACAATTTCAAGTTTTGAATAACATTTGGTCCTGTCACAATATCTGGAAGTGCTACGAATGGACTAAGGTCTAGCAATGATCTGGCTCCGTCAAAAGTCTGACCCACAGGAACTACTACCTGGAAATGTTTATTATGTCCTCCCCTCATTAGGTTCTGGGACATTGCTTACTGTTCACTTACAGTCGGTTTCTTCTGTTCAAATAATGGTACTGCTGGGCCAACAGTAATAGTTAGTGATATAGCATCTGGGGCTGCTCTGGCACCTACACTCTGTGGGAGAGTAACTCCCATATTCTGATTCATCATCAGAGTCATGTCTGACTGTGTCCCTGTAATTGGAGTAAATCATGGCATTACCTGCGGCTGTACTTGGGGCAACAAAATCGGAGTCGGCTCAGTCTGAGCCAGTATTGGTCTCGGGAAGACCTGCACCGAGGGCACCACTAAGTTCAAAGTCATTTCCACAATGGGCACAGCAGGAAATATTTTCTGCACCTGTAGCGGTTGCATGTGGGTCTACACTACAGGAGTAGTAGGCACCTGAAAATCACTTTGCACCACATTCTGTGTCAGTTTAGCATCAACTTGCACTAGACTCACTGTCCCATTAACCTGTGTCGGGGCTGTCAGATCATCACTAGTACTCGGACCACTCTCATATACTGTATATGGTGGTAGTCGATCTCTCAAGAACTGTGTGATAAACTCTTCATTGTCCGAATCCTCCTCTACTGTTGAGGACTTTCTAGCCTCCTTACTCTCAGACGGACTTCTACTAGTTTTCCTAGTAGCTTTCTTTCCTTCCTTCTCATTTTCCTGTGCAATTGCCGGAAAAACTTAATCCCCTGTCAAGTCTCCATTCTCCATACTTTCTGAACACAATCCCATCTAGCCTCCGCTAGACACTTTTCTGCCTTTCTCATCCTCCTCTCGAATTTCATTTGCTGTTGCTGTCTGGCTACTAGTTACCAAATTGCTAATGCCTCAAAGTGTGCTGGTCTCGCAAGGGGCTTCAATTCGTATAGTGCCATCCATAAATGCTCCAAAACCCTCAAATTGAACATCCCATTTGTAGGAAATGCTAAGTTCACATCTTTCTCTGTCAATTTGCACCATTGCTTTAACCAAAGACATGGCGCAACACCTCTCTCTTTCATTACAATGTAAGCTGGTGTATTCTCTGGTGGTGTAGCCTCACCTACATTCGCTGTAATATATGTATCTCCCCTCAGGGCATTTTTCAACGCTTTGGAAACCTTCATCTTTTCTACTTTTTGTTTATTCAAAACCAAATAAGGAAATGACTTTTAATCCAAAGATTCCCTTCACCTACGTTCACAACCAATTGCCTTTCACGGACGGATGTCAATCCATGCACGACCCTTCTCACTAATTGGCTTATCCCAGCACGGCTCCAATGACGTCACACTCACACGTACTGCGGCAGACAAAGTCTTGCAGCTTGTCCTCCTAAACTCCAATTCACACTCAAAACTAATGCAAAATATTGCGAGCACTAACCAAAAACCAAAAAAACAAATCTGCTGGTTTACTACAGGAAAGGGAACACAATCGCTTCAGAAACCTTACAGATTTTTCACTGATGGCACTTCCCGCACTTACACTACTCCTTCTTTTTCGGTCTCCCAGATTCGCAAGCAAAATTCAAACCACAAATTTTACCCTCAGCTGATCAATGGGTCTGTCCTGGTGTGCATAGGGCTCGCCAAATCTCAGTTGAAATTTTCCTTTTGCTCACTTTACTCACACACTGATTTGTTGACCATGCCTGGTCAACCTACTAAATCAGACAGATTCCAACATATAACCAAGTGTCTGATAGACTTTTCAATATACTCCGGAGTCTTAGAACACGCAGGGTCCATACATCAACAACCACGTGGATGATTTTTTAGCACAAAGCGCCACACAAATATGAAGTTCGATGACTTCCCTACTCTCACACTGCGGAGTAAGACACTCCTACTACAACTTCATTTGGAGTATGCAAACTCCCTAAAACCCTCTCAAACCTCACAATTTATCTGCGTTTTGCATTAGCTGTGCAGGTGCAACCTATTTCACTCACACTATCACTAGAACACCGGGAATATCCTCAAACACCCATTAGCAGGATCCAGGATCTGGGGAAATAATTTCTGGGCTTAAGGGAACATCATTTTCTCTTCAATCATCATCATTGAAAAACAAAATCCAAATTTCAATCATAATAATGAACTCTCAAAAGGACCAATTCATCAAACTGCTAACATGTCTGTTCGTCTATTAGTCTATACCGGTCATCTATAGTAAACTCTTAAGAAGACGAACCATCAGTCTCTTACCATCTCTGTTAACACCTGTCACTCTGTACCGGAGGTCTATGGCAAGCTTTTAAGTAGACTAACCATCAGTCTGCTACTACGTCTGTTAGCGCGCCTGACCTTAATAAGTAAACTTACTAGGGGACGTGAATAGGTCAATTAACTTTTTGACTCGCAATTAAGATGTTCTTACCATAGCTCCAGTATATACTCAATAATCAAAATACAATAGTCAACCATCATTAGTAATCAATAACAGCATTAATCAATGGAGTCAGTAAATATCACGCACCATGACCTTTCAGTCAGGAATAACCACACCTTTAGTAAAAGTTTAGAATGTTTATTTCCTTATATTAACAATGCTAAGGTCATGTAGATTAATCTCAATATCAAATGAAACACATACAGAAACAACACTGGGTTTCCAAAGCAACGGAAGAAAAGCAATCTAATCAAAGCTTGAACGACAACACATTCTAGAGTTATTGTGCAAATTAATAGCAATGTCAGCTACGTCAATGAAATGAAGAACATGAAGTTTAGCAGAGAAATTCATCAAGCATTAGTCTCTGTCATCATAAATCGGGAGCCTTGACTACCGTTGGATTAGCATCAGCATGTTGGGCTTCATGCAAAACAATTTGGTAACACAAATTTGGAAAAACATCTAACTATGGCTCTATCAAAACAGCGCAGTTGGTACCTAGAAAGGAAAAGCAAATATGCATGGTAATCACAGTTCAGATTATAACTATCCTCAGGGTGGATCAGCAAAGCAGAATCAGTCTTCGTCAGGACACCAGTTTGATCAGCAAAGCATCAGGCTTCAGCATCAGAAATTAAAAGGGCAAAGTCATTTAAGTATTAAAGTTAAGCACGTCTCTGGTAAAGACGCACAAGAAATAATAATCTCTCAGTTAGGGAAATGTGGACAGAATGAGCCAGAATGTCGGAATGAAACTCTTCTCTCTCTGTAGTGTTGTTATATTAAAGTTAGCTAAACTATCCCCTAATTCCCTATTGGTCAGTTAATCGTATGTTCACAGTCTGTCCAATAAAAGTACTATCCCACATCTATGAATTCTAATATTTCTTTGTTCTTATATTGTTGATTGGTTCGTTTTGCCATGTCCTCATCTTCCGGCTCGTCAGGTAACAATATTGTGGCAGCTTCTATTCTAGTCAGTATCTTCATTGTTCTTGTCCTGGGAAAGTCAGTCTCACACACATTGCACATAGAACGTTGCATTAGCAAGAGCATCTTCTCCTAGAAGTCAATTCACACAAAACGTTTCCATTATGAGCACATTTAGACAATACAATAGACATTTCACAGTTTAATTCACTAGGTCAGCATTTTTCTTAAACGCTAAGAAATACAGCTTTTACATGAGACCTGGCAAAATACGCCAAGACACTTGCTAAGTTAAGGCCTACAATTAATAAACCTAAAGCTTAATTCATAACCCTTAATACGACATATAACTGCATTAATATAACATATATTCAATATTTCATCAGTAATAATCATTGTTTAGTACATTTCATTAACATGGGTGGCCATTCTTCGTGATCACATTTTAAAATGCATGCATTATTATTCTCTGTTATTTCATTTTCTACATAAACGTATTGTTCAAAATACATAAACACTCATTAATAATTTTTATTAAAACACCTGCGCTAGCACTGTTCTTATTGCTGGTGTTGTACATTTCCTTGAGATAAAAATTGTTAACTTTAAACAAAGAACCTCAGTGCTAAATGTCTGTTTTCATGTTGTATATTTTGTTTTTGCTCAAGTTTTAGTTTTTGGAAGGAAGTACATGTTATGTTTCTACGTAGTATTAAATGTAATTTTTGTATGGAAGCTGATGTCCTGAGAAGAGAGATGAGTGACAGCATGAACCAATCTGAAATGCTGAAGCAAGAAGAGATACATCTGATGTGCAGATGATATTTTATTGGCTGGAAACTAAACCACCTAATAGTGTTGTCCAACAGAAGCCTAGTTAGTGATTTTTTAGACTGTAATATAGCAAAGATTTAGGTGATGTAAGTCAGATTCCATTTAGCTCCAGTTCTGTTCGGATGCTGTTGCTTAGTTCTTATCTATGATTCTAACAGTTCAGATATTAAATCCAACTTTAATTAACTGTCTCCCTTTCATGTCCTGATGCTGTTCACTGAAGACCTGATATTCCTGAGCTCTGCTGATGAACATACTACTGATTGCTGATTCATTTAGGAGAGCTATAACCAATGTGTATTTGTCTTTCTTGCAGGTTTTTTTCTCCTTCGAAAGTCCAACCCACTTAGTTTGGTTAGCAGTTAGATGCTTTCCAAATTAATTTCTAATAAGAGTAATAGTTAGGGATGCCTGATCCAATGTCTAAATTTGCTTGTTTCTTAGCTGATTTTGACTATTTCAACTGCACAAACTCAATTAATGTTGTATCTATTTTTTATTTAATTCTATTGTTATTCTGCTTTGTTTTTTTATAGTGTCTAATAATAAAAGCTTTAGTTAGATAGAGATTCTTCAGGCATTTTGGAAAGCCTGTGATGTTTCTGTATTTCTATCATTTGGTTTTGAAAATGATTTACCTGATCTTAGCATTGTTAATTTGAAGGCAATAAATGTTTAAACTTTACTAAACTGGTGTGATGATTCATGGCCTCATAGGTCACGTTTGTTCAAATTACTGACTCTAATTGATTATGTTCATTATTTGATGTCATATTTGATGATTATTGGTTCATATTGTCTGACTGGATGATTTCCTACTCCTGTCTGAGTCAAAAGGTCTGGATCGACCTCTAAGGGTAATAGACGACTTACCTTATACCTGTCAGCTTATCATAATAGAAGATTGTGTCACACCAAAATAGTTTAGCCATACAGTGGGACAAAATATACATAAACACCTTTAAGAAGCTGTAGAGAAATCCATCTGTGCCCAAAGTCTCATTGTAGGTAATGCATTTATGGCCTGTTGAACCTCTTCTACAGACATTGGGGTGTCTAATTCCTCTTTATCATGTAATTCGGTCTCTGGGAATCATATACCATCTACATATGGTTCTTACAGACTTGGATAACCAGGTTTTGCCTCATAAAGTGTTTGGTGAAAGTGAGAGAAAGTTTCTATAATTTCCTGATTAGTTGTCTGGGAGCAGCCGTAACTACCTTTTATTTCATGCACATATATTCTAATTCAGAGTTGACAAATCTTGTAGGCTAGTAATCTATCTGCTGCATCACCTTTTTCCTTCCAAAAGTCTGTAGGCTTCTTCCTTAATTATGATAGATTCCAGTACTTCCCTAGACTTGAGTAGTTCTCTATAGGTTTTCTGAGACCCTGATTTCTTATATTCAGATTCTATATGGCTTATAGCTGCTTCCAGGTCCTGCTTCGTAGCCTAAGCCATTCTGACAAAAATGGCAGTATGGCTTAGTAATTCACCCCATGTTCCATCTGGAGCCACATCCCAATCCACCACCCAAACGCCTCATCTGTTACATTTTCCTCAAAGTAGCATTCAACTGTTTCATATTCTAGCTGATAGTGGCATCGGAGGAGGGGTGTCTAGATCTATAATTACCAAGACATGGTCTGAGAGAACTTGAGTGTTTATGGATGCAAAATCACTAATTAAACTAAAGTTGCAGAGATCAGAAAAAAATAAATCCGTAAATGTGATCTATGGGATTAGAGTAATAGGTGTAGAGCCTCTCTCTTATATATTAGGCCCTCCAAATATCAATGAGGGCCAGATCTTTAACCCCATTTAAAGAAGAGTGAGGAGTCAATGCTTAGTGCCATGTTTGCCTTGACCTATCGACAGCTAGATCAAGTGCAACACTAAAGTCTCCCTCTGTTATCCAATCGCTGACTTGTTCTGATACATAGTGTAAAATCAGGAATAAAATAAAATGTCCTTGATATCATTGGAGCATCTACTGAAATGAAAGAATATGTTCTACCATTACATAACATCACCATGGTACCCAACCACTCTATTCACCTTGTCCTTATATGTGGTTGTCTGCTGAAAAGTAACATCTGATCTTATTAAAATGGCCATCAAATTTGTCTTGGTCTGGGCATTAGAATTAAACTGAATTGGGGAGTGAGTTGATTTTAACCTTTTAACATCTCCTTATTGGAGATACAGATGTTGCATCATTATTACATGACTTCCCTTCATATACAACCTTTCAAAAAAGCCTTATGTTTTATCAGTGAGTTTAAGCCCTGGACGTTAAGTGTTAAAATTGATAAAAGACAAGGAGCAGATTGTGGCATTCCAAGATGTAGTTCTCACATGTAGTATGAAATCTTTGATTAAAAAACACTCCAGTTCTGTGGCTCTTCCCAAAGTTGAATGAAAAAAGTTAGGATGTTTTCTTTAACATCCCCGATCTCTAGCTATGCTCAAAGGTTTTGCTTAAGTACTTGCAGCTCCAACTTTGCACAATCTTCTTCTGGTCAATCCAACTTATTTTTTTTATCAACAAATACAAACAAAACTATGAGAAACAAATTGATATGAAATAGACTAATGTCATTAACAGTAAATTGTAAAGGTTTATAACAGCACAGCAACACAGGCCAACTGA
Source organism: Pleurodeles waltl (assembly GCF_031143425.1). Classification (NCBI taxonomy): domain Eukaryota; kingdom Metazoa; phylum Chordata; class Amphibia; order Caudata; family Salamandridae; genus Pleurodeles; species Pleurodeles waltl. The sequence continues at coordinate 1,465,186,579 of NC_090445.1, forward strand.
AAAGCCATGCCCTATCAGTGTGGTGAGAAATGAATCTCAGTTTTCCTATTAGGGCTAGCTCCATTTGCCATCACAGTTTTGATGCATTAGTAAAACAAATCATCTCATAAGTATTGTTGGGACTGAAAGTCCCTCGCATGGCTATGGACGTGTATCCACTCCCTGAATGCCCAAACTGTAATGATGTCTGGATCCATGATGCTGATTTTTGTTGTCATGGGCATGCACGGATCATGCATGTGCATCATGACATAGGCCTATCTCAAAGAATTTGGTATTTTTGGACCGGGACTGAGAACCAAAGTGCTACCCTCAAAGTCATGAAAGACTATTGCCTTTGCCAGGAGTTAAGCAGCACGAGCACAGTGGTGACAGCATACTGTGTAGTGATCAGTAGGAGTGAACAGGGCTTTTTATCTGTATGGCTGGAGTGAGACTTATAGGTGCACTTATGCAAGGTTTCCCTGCTGTATGCTCAACTCACTCTTGGCCTACTTCGATTCGGTGTGACGTGGTGCACAGTTGTGTCATTCATGTGCTGGGTGTATGTGTGTTTGTGAATGGCAAAATACAGGGATGATGCCGTGCATGTGTTTTATATAGATTTACTGGGTATATGTGTGTCTGTGCATGGTACTATACAAGGGAGATTTATTGCTCTGTAGTGAGTCTGTGTTATATGCATGTGCTGGGTACATGTGCACACATGAATGGTACAATATATGAAAGATTCTGGGTTCTATTTTGGGAGACTGAGGCTAACCGGAGGAACATAAGGAGGTGGAAGAATCCCTCTTCAGACAGATTTGTGGATTGCTATATTTGTGTGAGCTGGGTTAGACACTCTGGAGGAAGGGAAAGCATGGCTCTTCAGTGTACTTCAAAGGGTGCTCTTTGACTGAGAAAGCAGTCACTACAAGGAGCCTGGGTATATCTTAGGAAGGAGATGGGGCTGATAAAAGAATCATAAGGAGTAGGGTTGAGGATCTGGGATGACCTTTTGATATGCATATCACTATGACTGACATCCAGGTGTGAACCTACAGCCACTCCCAAGGCCTGTATTGTGGGGCTATCAGATTTGGAATCGCTCCTGGTATGACTGACTGCCTTCTAGAGGGCACTTCAAAGGGAAGCAGATGAGCTGTGCAAGATGGAGAAGCTTTGCAAGACTTCTGCCTGTGAACAGGGCTGGGGGCCAAGGCATGCCAGTCTCTTAGCTGGGCGAGGGGACATCACCCAGGGAATCCAAGACCACCTGCCCTTGGAGCCTTAAGCACCAGTGCCTGCTTGCCAAAACCAGTGTGCCCTGTAAAGAGAAGGAGGGCTGGAGGGAGTGAGGTCCAGTGGGAGACACTGGTGATTGTATCCCTGTAGCAAGGTGTGAAGAGGTGGCTACTGCACCAATCAGGTTGTGGTCCGCATACAGGGAAAAGTCATCAGCCCCTGCCGGAGGAGGGCTGCTGTGAAGTGAGCCTTAAACATTCCTGCACCAATTGGGTCGTTATCCAAGTACAAGTTTGAGGCTAGTGACCCTGTATTCCAGGTGGCGCCACAGTGAAGGTTGCTTCTATGCTGATCTGGTCATAGCCCATGTGCTGAGAGGCTGTATTCCAGGTGCAGTCACTATGAAGATTACTGCTGTGTGGATCAGCATGTAGCCCATATACAGAGTGAGAATTGGGACCCTGTATGCCCCGGGGGTGAGGGGTTGGGGCCACTGGGACAAGGCAAGGAGCATTGAGGTTCTCAGTGCATCCTCCACAGGACCGCGTGTGAGGAACTCGAGGACCCCGGATTGCTGCCCCACTCACAATGCGTGTAAAGAACTTCCTAGGAACAGCCTCTGCAGCTTCAGCACCCTTAAAGAAGGTGCTCTCCAAGATTCCAGTCATTCAGATCCTACTGGCATGGGTGAGACTGATTTTTAGGTCAGGCAGACTTGGGGAATTTGTCTGCAAACAGGACTTTGACGCTGGAACACCTTTGACTTTCCTAAAGAGTCAGAGTAGGACTCCTGAGACTTGGGCTATTAGGGTGGCTCACCTGATTTGCGCCTATGGTTAATGGAGAATAACCACTACCGCTAGCGAGGAATTCAGGGCCCCACCTGTTAAGACACCAGAACCCTGACCTCAGGGCACTGTGTGTATTATTTGTGCATGCGGTATTTTACTTTGTGTCTGTAAAAAATCCTTTTTTATGAAAGCAAGTATTTGACTGCAGTCATTTATTGCTGCTGCTGAATGCATTTTGAGTTGTGTGCCTGTGCTCACCTTCTGCCTGCCTCCCTCCTGAGAAGCCATGGACTGCTCAACCTGCACTACCACTGGCAGCCAAGGGCTAAGGGGTATTTGGCCCAGTTAGTCAAGATCCGATTTGCGATCACTTTTTGTGAATCCAATTTAGGACATCTAGCCCAAAGACAGCAGTTTCCTTTTTGATAATTTAACTGACCCTAGCTTCTAGTAATTGCTCTGGATGACACTGTACAGTGTGTATACTTTTCTGTGTAGTCAGAGAGAGGTACTAACCTTATGTAAATCAGTTTAATACAAAGGATTTTCAAACTTGGCTTGTCTGCTCCTCCTCTTCTCCAAAACGCATCATGGTAAATGCGATTCCTAGCAGCCAGTTTACTCGTATTTCTTCAAATATTCGCTATCAAATTGGAGCACAGACCAGTGCAGGATATCCCTTTACATATTATGTTTTTCTTTCTTTCTGTTTTGTTTTTACTTTTGGCACTCCAGAGTAGAGAGCATGTTACCATGCATTGGTGCCCTACGTTCTGATTAAAGTTCCTATCGTCTAATACCCAACAAACCTCAGGGGTTACCACTGACTCCTACACCCATACCCAGCCCCTTGTGTGAATCAAATTTACTTCAGAGGACTTCAGTCCTCCCAAATTCAGCAAGTCATGCACGCCCAAACAATGAGCCATTTCCCAGTTAAGGCTTCCGCGACATAACATTGCCCAGAACTAGGGGCCAGATGTACGAACCGTTTTGCATGGCGCAAACTGCGAAAATCACAGTTTGCGCCATCGCAATGCACATTCCCATTTTGCAAGTCGGTACCGACTCGCAAAATGGGAATGCGACTCGCAAATAGGAAGGGGTGTTCCCTTCCTATTTGCGACTCGCACCGCAATGCAGAATTACTTTGTGACCGCGAAAGTGGTTGCAAAGCAATTTGCAGTTAGCACCCACTTAAAGTGGGTGCTAACTCATTCGCAAAAGGGAACGGGTCCCCATGGGACCCCTTCCCCTTTGTGAATGTAGCACAATTTTTTTTTCAGAGCAGGCAGTGGTCAAAAGGACCACTGCCTACTCTGAAAAAACGAAACCAAATGGTTTCATTTTTTATTTTGTATTGCAATTCGGTTTCCTTTACGGAAAACGGGCTGCAATACAACAAAAAAAATGCTTTATTGAAAAAGCAGTCACAGACATGGAGGTCTGCTGTCTCCAGCAGGCCTCCATCCCTGTGAGTGCAGGGGATTGCAAGGGGGTCGCAAATTGCAACCCACCTCATTAATATTAATGAGGTGGGTCTTTGCGACCCCCTTGCGATTCGCAGAAGGTGTCTGAGACACCATTCTGCATACGAATTTGCGAATCGGAAATTGCGAGTCGCACCGACTCGCAATTTCCGATTCGCAAATTCGTATCTTGCTACATCTGGCCCTAGGTGTGTTTAGGAAGAGAATTATTTTAGCATTTGGCTGGTTATCCTTATTCAGTGACACAGGAGAATTATGCCATACAAAGTCTAGTCAAGCCATACTTAAAATGCTCAAACTTTAAGACATCTCCTGACACCAGTGGAATATACATTTAGGATTATCCAGACCAACGTCTTGAATTCTCTGTGTCCATGGGACGTGTTCCGTAGTTGGAATAAGCTAAATTCCTGAACTGGCACCAGAGGTGATGGCAAAATTATCATTTGATATTTCTGCTGGGGGCTTTTTGTGACTAAGGGTCCTGTGAAACCATTTGATGCTACTGACCTGCATGATAAGCCTCGTCAGCAGCAGTACTCACATGCTGATGTGGACTAGAAACAATTGTATGGGGTGAATTAGTTCTGTGATGACTGGGTTCCTGTGTTGGGTCACAATTAGATCGTTTCCTGTTAGTGTACAGAGTCACTGAAGCACTGTTCTGAAGAACATTGTGATGAAGGCGACTGCCATATCCTTTTTCAAAATTGAAACCTTAAACTATCATATTCGGCCCATGATATATACGGAAACTCAAAGCATGGAAACTGAGTTCCACTGCACCTTGAATTTCGATTTTGTTCCAGCCCAATGAGTTTTTTGCTGGTGACCTAGAGCTCTCACAACCGTGTCTGACCTCCTAGAGCTTACATCTCACTGTGACTTCAAAGTTTGTCCCATTTAAATCCTCTTTACCTGGACCCTCTTGGTTGACTGTGACCTCGCACTGGGGCAGTACGGTCTCACTGAACCCAAATCACGTACAACCACTAGTGTTGGCCTTACCAATATTTTCCACTTACATAACAGTGGTTCTATTTTCATTATTTTTAGTTTCCCATTCATTTTAAAAACAAAATCTTAATTAGGTGTGTTATTAACTTTCAGCCTCTTGTTCTTACAGGTTGATTCGTGTGTAAATATTTTTAAAATGGCTATTAACGTCGGATTTCTTTATATTTTACTGTATATTCAATTTAAGCCCTTCACATGCTTTATCTTTGCCTGTGGAAGGCTTGGTTCCTTTACTCAGTTTAAGTCACCAATTGTGAGCCATGAATATACTCACTAAAACAAGTTGACACCTGTGGAATGGACTGGAGCTCATTACCTAAGGCTAGTTCTCACTCTATTGTAGAGAAAGCAGCACATTCTGACGTGGAGTTTTTTTTATGTCAAATCATTGCTGGTGATCGGGAGTAACATACCGTTTTTAGAAATTGTGCTATTTCTTCTATTGTTGGAGAGAGTGAACATTCAAAGGCACTTTAGACACACCTAGATTTAGCTTGGGCTTTCTTTCTTTATGTGTGGCTGGATTACCTTTTGTAAGTACTGAAGAAGAGTCAGTTGATATTTCAATAACATTGGTAGCATGGCCTTAAAGCCTGCTGCAGTCTTAAGAAATTGCAATGACTGGCCCGACTATCCAGGTAGAATGCAACGAGATCAGTGGGGGATAACGGGTATTGAGTTGATACCAAGGAGTTTACTGGTATGGCAATATGCATTTTATCTTGAGTGAGAAAAATTGGGCTGTTGGTTGACTGGGTGTAAGTCCTGATCAAGCAGCAACCACAATTCTTGTTTGAGTAAGGGACAAGCAAAACCCAACTCAACCTGTGTTTACCCTCCGGTAGCTTGGCACAGAGCAGTCAGGCTTAACTTGAAGGCAACGTGTAAAGTATTTGTGCAACACTTCAAGCAGTAAAACAGTGAAAACACTAAAGGATCCCACACCAGTTTAGAAAAATAGAACTTAATTTAATAAATAAAACAAGACCAAAACAGCATAAAACCAATCAGTAGAAATTGTTATGAATGTTTAAAGAATAAACTGTAAAATAGCACTTAGAAGCAAGAAGCGCCAACCAGGGATATCTGGTTGCGCAGGACCAGGACAAAGTATAAAGTTCAGGGCAACTGCAATGGCGCACAGGTCGGTTACAGGGACCTAGTTAAAATCACTGGGGCATATTTATACTTTGTTTGCTTTGGATTTACATCTTTTTTTACACAAATTCGGCGCAAGCTTAACTACATATTTATATTTTGATGCTAGACCCATCTAGTGTCAAAATATTGGAGTTAACGTCATTTTTTGCCTGCGGAACACTACCTTATGTCAATTAGATGCAAGATATGCGCTCCCGGGCCAAAAATGACTCTAAGGCCTTTGTGCCTTATTTATCCTCCCGTGCACAAATCACGCACAGGAGGAGGAGGGCCTTAAATAATGGCACTAAGCCTGTTTAGCGCCATTATTTAACACCTAGGTCAGGGCAGACGTTAGGGGACCTGTGGGCCATTTTCCATGGTCAGAGGCCATGGAAACAGCCCACAGGTGCCCTTCCCTGCACCCAGGGACAGCCCCACCCACACCCACCCACACCTGGAGGACACCTAAGGATGGGGGGACCTATCCCAGGTAAGTCCAGGCAGGTTTTTTTATTTCTTTTTTTAAGGTGCGATGGGGGGCCTAACTTGGGCCCCACTACATGGCAGTGTGCCCAATGGCCAGACCCAGGGGACATAAGTTCCCTGGGCCTGGCCATTGGGCAGGGGGGCAGGCATGACTCCTGTCTTTACTAAGACAGGAGTCATGTCCATGGGGTTTGTGCATCTGAAAATGACTGTGGTCAGGTTAGCGTCATTTTTCTGACTCTAACCTGACTAGCGCCATTCTTTGACGCACAACCTCCTATTTCCCCTACGCCTTCCCCACCAAGTTAGCATCATTTATTTTGATGCTAATCAGGCCTTACCTCCTGATAGCAAAATTCCTTAAATATGACGCCCTGCTGGAATACAGGAGTGGCGCTAGCCGGCGGTAAACATTTTAACGCAAACCTTTGCTAACACAGGTTTGCATCAAAAAGTATAAATCAGGGCCACTGTACCTCAAATGCTGGTTGAGGACTGTTGCATGGGTTGGAAACAAAGATGCATCGTGCAGCTGAGGTGATGTGTCCAGTCTGAGATGCTGCAAGTCTATGTTGTGAGATCCTGATGCATCAACGTCAAGAATCCAGTCAGCAGAATTGTGATGCAAAGACCAGTGTCAAAGGTGCGCTGGTTCTGATCCACGCAGTAGTGGTGATGCAGAGGTTTGGCGTCGTCATTGAGGCTGCGGTTGACAGGAAATGCGAGTCCCTGCCCTTCCTGCCCTGGCTCCATACTCATTACGGGGTGTTATGCAGCCTTTGGTGTGTGGACAGGACACAGCCTATTCAGGTTTAAGTGAGGCTCTTCACGGGCCCTCCCTCCCATCCTGCCCAGGATGGCCCATCAAGGCCCATCAGCCCACACCTAAGCTCCCATTGTGTGTGACTGTCTCAGAGGAATACAGAAAGCCTAGCTTCTCACTCAACGCCAGACAAGTGATCAGAGACAAGCAGCAGGCACCACATGGCTAAAGTAAGAAACTGCAACTCTCTGAAAGTGGCATTTTCAGAATTGCAATTTAAGATCCAACTTCACCATAAGTTAGGATTTTAAATTGTGATTCCGTGGGCCTCCAGACTTGGAGTTTTAGCTCTTCCTATTGGTTTGGAAGTTATGCTTACGAGATGTAATAAGGAAACTCCAATGCTATCCTATAGAAGAGACGGGCCTTGCAGAACTGAAAAATGAATTTAAGAGTTTGTCACTACTTTGACATTCAAAGCTTAAAAGTACATGTCCAACCTTTTAATTACACTTCATCCTGCCCTTGGTGCTGCCTAGGGCCTATTTTAGGGATTACTTATATGCATTAAAAAGGAAGGTTTGGGCCTGGCAGAAGGTTTACATTGCCAGTTCTATAAAGCAATTTAGAACTGCACACATAGGCTCTGCAATAGCAGGCCTGAGGCATTTTTAGTGACTACTTAAGTGGTTGGCACACACAGTGCTGCAGGCCCAGTAATAGCATTTAATTTACAGGTCCTGCGCACATGTAGTGCACTTCACTAAGAATGTATAGGTAAATTAATTATGCCACTTGGGGATACGCCAATGTTACCATGTTTTAGGTAAAGAGCAGAAGTACTTTAGCACTGGTCAACAGTGGTAAAGTGATCAGAATCTTAAGGCCAGCGAAAATGAAGTCAGCGAAACCAGGAGGTCTGAAGGCAAAACGTTAGGGGGAAACCACACCAAGGATACCAGGTCTAACAATGAGGTAATGTTGCTTCACAGATTGGGTCAAAATATATGAACTGACTGGGAATTATTTTTATACTGGGGACAGTGTGTATAAAGGCATTTATATATTTGTACTTGGACAATGTGATATTGGAACTGGCATCACAATGCACGTTTCATGTGCTAGAGCAATGATTGTACTGACTTTAAATGGTGCTTTCCATGTGTGGCAATGTTGATGCTGTGATGTCAATATATAGCTTAAGCATTGAGGTGCAGTGTGTAAATCAGTGTAGCGATGCATGTTCCAACATACGCAGTAGAGATGTGGATACTGACATGGCAAAGGTACTTTACATAATACGCACATATGGAAATTGACTGGTATCATGCTATCATGGCAATTCAAAAAATGGTTTGACCTTGTAAGTTTTACATACTGAGATGATGTGGATATCTCAGTGTTTATCTAAAATACCAGACTAATGTAAACTGAAATTCAGATGTATGCTTAGCACAGGTGGGGCTCAACATGTATATTGGCACTTTGATATATTCCTTTCATTCGTTGATAAAGCTGGAAGCGAAATGTCAATTTGTGCTTTAAATACTGGAGAACTGTGAAAAATAGAAACACAATTAATACATCACACATTGGGGAAGCATGAATACTAGCACGACAATATGTGCATTTCACAGTAGACTGGAAAGAGGAAACTGGCATTGTAATGGGTGCTATATGCACTGAGGAAAATAGCTTGACTGTTCTGTCTTTGTAACGGGGCAATGTGAATACTAGCATGACAGTGTACATTTTACGTACCGGCATCGTGCGCATGCTATTTCTGTAATGTATTCACTTCCGTCTGATTGGGAAAAATGTCATGCCACGGTGTCATGTACATAATTTAGCAATGTTCGAACTACAATGGCAATGTGTGTTGCACAATGTGGGGCTAGATAATATACTTTACATTCACATTTAATGTGGGGACAGGTTTGCAAATGTGAGCTGTACATACTGGGCACTAAGAGGATACCAGCAAACCGAAGTGGCGTTTTCACAGCACGCTGTGCTATTTACACTGCAGTGTGTTAGTGTGTTAGTACACTAGTGTGGCAAGGTTTGCTTAAAGACGTGGGCAATGCAGATGATGTCCTTGGATTGTTTGCTATACACGCCTAACCGTACATAAACTGGCAATGTGCACGTTGGCAGCAGGAGCAGTGTACGAACTGCCACTGCCATGTATACTTTATGTTCCATGGCAGTGAGTAAACAGGCATCTGAGTGTTAATACTTTAAATACAATGAGTACATTCGCAGTACATGTAGATATGTTTAGGCAACCCCGCTGACACAAAAACAGCACGGGTTATTTGGGAATCAGCATTTACAACTAACATCATAGCACATCGACCCGAACCCTGACAAATGTAAACACCATCAGGGTAGTCTGGCTCATTAAGTGTCATGATAGCAACAGCACATGGTAACATGTAAGTAAAACTACAAAATGATTGGCAACATTCTGGACGTCTCTATTGGAAATGGCTTGGCAAACAATGGTAGCAATTACCCTTCAATAGCACCAGCTGGAATAGCATTTTACTTTCTGTTACAGATATTTTATAGGGATGTTAACCTTTAGGGGAACAGTGTTGGCCGTTATGAGTAGTAGGAAGGGATACCTTTAATCACCATATTAAAAGTGACAGTTATCCCGCCCCGGATATGACGTCATATCCGGTGGCTGGGACTTCCGTTGTCCCTGAAAGCCCTCCCCGGAAGTGACGTGTGTGCATGGGGTTGTCAATTGGGCTGGGCCCTCATGTTGTCACGTGTTAGCCCTGTGTCTGGGTCCTAGCCCCTGGGTTTTGGCCTATGAGATATGTAAAAAGTATGACTTAGTGATGTGCACGTGGTTTCAGAGCTTGAGAGGGACAGGTCTGGACATGTCAGACATTCATGCCCAAGTGCCAGTTAGGGGGCCTCTGCACAGGGCTGCAAAGTGGGCGGTCTGGTCAAACCTCCACACTGTTGGCTAATCCAAAAAATAAATAAAGTGGGAATGGTCAAATGCTGCTTATGTTAGAGCCAGCCTATCAATGTAGAGAGGTAAATCTAAAACAGAGGTGGGCCTGCATTCTTTCATGGGGTCCCAGATGGTTTAAATTAGAAACTGACCCTGTAATTAAAAGTTTGAAACACCCCAGAGGTTGTTGTGGCATGGCTAATCTAAAACAGAGATGTGCCTGCATTCTTTCAGGGGGTCACAGATGGTTTAAATTAGAAAACTGACCATGTAATTAAAAGTTTGAAACACCCCAGAGTTTGTTGTGACATGGCTAATCTAAAACAGAGATGTGCCTGCATTCTTTCAGGGGGTCCCAGAACTGACCCAGTAATTAAAAGTTTGAAACACCACAGAGGTTGTTGTGACATGGCTAATCTAAAACAGAGATGTGCCTGCATTCTTTCCAGGGGTGACAGAGGTGGGGTTAAATTAGAAACTGACACGGTAATTAAAAGTTTGAAACACAACAGAGGTTGAGGGGCATGGCTGATCTAAAACAGAGATGGGCCTACATTCTTTCCAGGGGTGACAGATGTGGGGTTAAATTAGAAACTGACCCTGTAATTAAAAGTTTGAAACACAACAGAGGTTGTTGTGGCATGGCTAATCTAAAACAGAGATGGGCTTACATTCTTTCCAGGGGTGACAGAGGTGGGGTTAAATTAGAAAACAGACCCAGTAATTAAAAGTTGAAACACAACAAAGGCCAACTATTGCTAACCTATAACAGATGTCTATTTCCAGGTCCCACCAATCATAGAGCCCAGGCATAATTACCCCAGTGAGCATGGTATAAGAGCCCCCCACCTTCACTGACCTCTTTTTTCTGAACTACATACTGACATTTGTGGCAAGCAGGGCTGTATCAGGACATAATGGCTGGAAACATGAAGGGCAGAGCTCAGACTGGTGATGCTGAACATCTTCTACTTAAGGTCTGTAACAGTGTGGTGTGTGTATGTGTTTTACTAAAGTTTAACAATGACATTAGCACCAATCTGTTTAACTATACATAGAGATGTAAAATGCCTGCTTTTAAAAAATAAATAAAAAATAAAAAAATGTAAAAGCTGCTATTAGTGTATTTTTGAGATACTGTAATTACTTTGTGGGGTGATTTTGTTTAAATGGTACTAGTAGGGTCTTGTGCTATGTATTTGTCTGTATTTTTATGGGGGCGCAATTATTTTGGGGATTGTATTGGTACTGCTTAACTTGTACCTGCTGGTTCTGGACCTGTGTATGGGCATGTATTTTTGAAAATCTGCACTCATTTTGTGGGATGGTGTTCTTTTAATGTGTACTTGCTGATTCTGGGGCTGTGTATCTGCCGGTATTTTTTAAAGTCTGCACTTGTTTTGTGGGGCGGGGTTGTTTAATTGGTACTTGTGGGTTAATGTGCAATGTATAGGCATGTATTTCAGGGCGAGTGCACTTACGATGTGGGGTGTATTTGGACTGCTTAATATGTACATATTGGTTCTGGGACTATGTAGGGGCCTGTATTTTTGTGGGGTTGCACTTATTTTGATGGCAGTATGGTGGGCTTATTGTGTACGTCATGGTTCAGGGGTTGTGTAGCTAATGGTATTAGTGGTGGGGCTGTATTTAATTTGTACAGGAAATGTTATGGGGCTCTTTATGTATTTTTTTATGTGTATTTTATGGTATGGGCCAGTATTATATGGCCGCAATAGTGTGTTTAAGTGGTGAGCTTTTGGGGGTGGCCTAGTTGTTAATTTTAGAGCTCAGCGCAATGAGTTCCGGGGTGCAGAGCTCTAAAATTAATAACTACGCTCCAAGGGGTCAACCATAGCTCTGGGGTGCCCAGGTTATGAACTTTTGCGGCGTGGCTCTCAAGAGACCGCGAGGCCTCTTGAGAGCAGCGCCAAAATGTTCATAGCAAGGGCCCCCCAGAGCAGGCCTGAGCTCTGGGGCCCTTGTGATTAACTTAGCAAAACTGGTCTCAGAGGCCACTAGGTCTCTGAAAGCTGCTTTGTTAAGTTAATCACTAGGTTCCCAGAGCCATACTGCGCTCTGGGGCCCGAGTAATTAACTCAGCAAAACTGCTCCCAGAGACCTGCAGGTCTCTGCAGGTCTCTGAAAGCAGCTTTGCTAGGTTAATAACTCGTGGTCCCCAGAGCCGGTCTGTGCTCTGGGGACCGGTGTTATTAACCTAGCACAACTGCTTTCAGAGACCTGCTGGTCTCTGAAAGCAGCTGTGTTAGGCTAATAACGCAGGTCCCCAAAGCCGTCCTGGGCTCTGGGGACCGGTGTTATTAACTTAGCAAAACTGGTCCCGGAGACCTGCAGGTCTCTGAAAGCCGCTTTGTTAAGTTAATAACGCGGGTCCCCAAAGCCGTCCTGGGCTCTGGGGACCCGCGTTATTAACTTAACAAAACTGCTCCCGGAGACCTGCAGGTCTCTGAAAGCCGCTTTGTTAAGTTAATAACGCGGGTCCCCAAAGCCGTCCTGGGCTCTGGGGACCCGCGTTATTAACTTAACAAAACTGCTCCCGGAGACCTGCAGGTCTCTGAAAGCCGCTTTGTTAAGTTAATAACGCGGGTCCCCAAAGCCGTCCTGGGCTCTGGGGACCCGCGTTATTAACTTAACAAAACTGCTCCCAGAGACCTGCAGGTCTCTGAAAGCCGCTTTGTTAAGTTAATAACGCGGGTCCCCAAAGCCGTCCTGGGCTCTTGGGACCCGCGTTATTAACTTAACAAAACTGCTCCCAGAGACCGGGCTGTCTCTGAAAGCAGCTCGGGTTAAGTTAATAACGCGTGTCTCCAGAGGTTGTAAACGCCCGGAGACAGCGTTATCAAGTTAGGAGATCTCTTCTCGGAGGTCGCGCTGCCTCCGTGAAGAGATCTCCTAACTTGATAACGAGGTCTCCGAGCGTTTACAGCCTCGGAGACCTCTACCGGCAGTTTAAAAAAAAAAAAAAAAAATGGGATTATTAACAACGCGGCTCTCAGAAGCCGCTGGGGAACACCCCTGCGGCTTCTGAGAGCCGCGTTGAAAGTTTAATTAGAGAGAATGCCGTGCGTGTTTCAGCGCGGCATTCTCTCTAATTAAACCATCCGATCGGATCCCCAAGACCTCGTGGGGTTCCCAAGGTCTCGGGGATCCGATCGCTTGCCGCCAGAGTGCGGCATTTGCTTGTTTTAAAAAAAAAAATATATAGTAATGGCGCGAGGCCCGGGTCTGTGGGGCCCTGACCTCGCGCGCTAGGGCCCTAGGGCCCATACAAATATAAAAAATAAATAAATAAATAGCGTTTTGGGGGCCTTGGGATTGGGGCCCCCAAGGCCCCATAGGGCAGCATTTAAAAAAAAAAAAAAAATACAAATACAAATATGAGGGCCCTGAGCACAGGGCTCAGAGACCCCCAGGCCGCCATGTGGCAGCCTTTTAAAAAAAAAAATAATATATATATATATATATATATATACAGCAAGTGTGACCAGGGGTTTAGGGGCCTACAAGGTCGTTTTTTTAAAGCATATAAATAAAAAAAAATATTTAAATAAATTAAAATAATAATGATTAAAAAATAACTATCCCTGCTAAAAGCTTTTCAGACCCCTCAAGTACCCCAGCCCACTCACCTTAGTTCAGGATGGCATTGGATCTGATTTTGTTGCCTTGAAAAAACCCAGGACCTCACACATGTTGCATCCACATCCGGCCATTTTCTTTTTTTTTTAAAACAAAGACTGTGTGGTGTTGGAATTGGCTCAGCTAGGAGTTTAGACTGAGCTCCGCCCCCCACACATGGTTCACAGCCTTGTTCAGCTAAGGTGAAAACCAGGCATGGCTCCTAGGATCCAGTTTCCTGGCTATGTCTTATAGAGACAATCTTTGAGCTCGTATTATGCAAGAGCGCCACCATGTGGAATTTGTTTATTAAACCGTGTATAGTTTTTGAGAAAAGTTTTACAGTTGTCAATATGTATTTATACTTACAGAACATAGGGATTCAACAATTTGAATCTTGATATATATATGTATATATATATACATTTTTTTAATTATTATTATTTTTTTTTTTTCTCAAATTTAAAAAAAAAAAAAAAAAACAAAAAAAATGTCAACACTCGGTGTGCTTTTATGAAGGGTTCTGCCCTAGAAGATGAATTGTGGGGTGCTTAAAGGTAAATCTGTCTCTCTTGTACACAGGACTGTCAAGAGTCTGGGGAACCCCCTGTGCAAATGGAGACCGTGCAGCAAGGTGAGTTACAGGCCCTTGGTCGTTCTGAACGACGTTGTCAGGAATGTTATTTTTATTTTACTGCTAATGGGAACCCATGTGCTTGCATAGGTTATGATGCTGAACTCAGGTGTGCGCTTGCCTCTCTCCAACAAATCCTTCATGTTCAAGATGGGTCAAACACCTTGTCACAGGCTAACGTTACTGCAGGTAAATATTAGGGTTCTTTTTGTAACCCTCTCTGAAAACCTAACAAGCCCTACAATCAGACCTATATTTGGTCATCATAGTGAGTTCGTATAGTCTATGTATTATCTTGTATGTGTAACATTATTTTTTATGTTTTTTATCCCGAGGGGTCCCTGTGGATGAAGCGATCCGGAATTTGGATGCAAAGCTTAAAAGCCAGCCCCGCAAAAGGAAGTCCCCTGGTTCTAAGGACGGCCCGCCCATTAAGAAGGGCCCCTCAAGCCGAAAAACCAAAGGTGATTTTTTAGAAAATGTAGAGGCTGATGTATACTGTCCTTAGTGTGTCTAAACGTCTTTCACACCCACCGGTATTCCGGCTATAACTAACCCTAATATGTATTTTGCTATCTTTACATCCTAGAATCATCACCCCAGAGCTCCGGAGACGTCGGCCCTCAGCCTAAGCAGCGGCTGTCGTCTTTAAAGGTCTGCACTGGGACTGCTCAAAACCCCACCGCGTCATCGGTACACGTGAACCAACCCGAACATCAAGACCCACCCTGCAACCTCTCTACAGCCACCGATCATGGTCCAGGTACAACTCTTAACGGCCCCACACCAACCGTCATAAAGGGAATGCCTAGTACAGCGAACACTTCTGCAACAGATATCCCGGGGATGGGGCATGGACAAACGGACAGTATCAATCGTACAACACCAAACGCCCAACTGTTTGTACCGTGTGAGGTCTCTGGAGGGTCCCCAAAACAGTGCAACAGTCCTAAAATAAATCGGTTGTCCTTAAAGAGTCGTAGGAAGAAGTTCCAGACCCCAGAGCTGCAATCTGGACCTTTAGACCTGTCTTTTAAAAATTTTGTTAAGGTACAACCGGCTCCCCCTAGGGCCCAGAGTTCTAATACCGGGGTGTCTGGCCACACCCCAACCCCTACAGGGTGTACAACTATCCCCTCTGTGTTATGTGACCCCTCCATGGAAAATGATCACCCTGCAGAGGATCCCTACTCCCACTGTATAGAGCTTCTTAAGGCTCTAGCTGGTACTACCCAAAGTTCTGAAGCCCCGGCATCCCCATGTCTGATGTCCCCCGATACACCCCGGGGGCATACGACCCCACCAGTCCTGCGCCAAGTGCCCGTGCGCAATGGTCTTCACCATCCTCATCAATATACCCCGACAGCAGTATAGGGTGTAGCGGAACGCAAAATCAGAGTTTTGGAACACCCTCGAGCGATGATCAGGACTCTCAAACTCCTGGGTGTTCACACTGGAACCCTGTTTTTACGTCCCGCCCTGGTCCAGCAACAGTGAGTGGTGGTGATAACGCCAGCCATTGTCCTATAACCGGGGTGGCTCAGGGAGTTGGCAATCATACCTCTAATGTCATAAGTTCGAGCCTTGAAACCAACCTTTCAAACCGTGCTAGAGTTCTAGACAGCTACATTAAAGAAATCCATCAGTCGTTCAGACAATTAAAATGCCAGCTCCGTCTAAAAACTTTAAAACTGTGTAAGAACGACGGTAATATAGCGACATCCAGAGCTAGCATAAAGGCTTTAAGACAGCTGATGGCTCGGTGTAGAAACACAATGGCCCAAACTTGCGCTTCAACAGTTATAGCCATGGGTAACATACCATCATGACTAGGCGCGCGTACATACACGGGGAATGTTAGAGGTACCTTTACCAGTACAATGGGCCATAGGTCTAAATATGAAAAGAAGCCACAGCACCTACTTAGTAGAGCTCTAAGAGTTTTACGAGCGCTCAATAGTCAGAGGTCATGTCAACCCCCAAAACCAGCACCCATAAGACCTCAAAATATAGAGTTAGGAGGTGCTGTTGGTCTTTACAGGTCCTCTGGGGGTGGCGGTCCGAGCCGTCTCAGCCTTAAGCAGTCTGGAGGAGCCCCATCCGAAGTAGGTGTAGGGTCAGTGTCACCATTTGTAAACAACACAAATATTGTTCAGATCGGCGGGGGACAGTTACCAAAAACCAGATGGGCCCATAAGAAGCCAAAGTGGCTTGGTAGCTCTAGAAAACGCAAGGCTGTAATAAAAAAGTTAAAGAAAGCCAGACTCTGCGTTACCAGAAGGTCTAAAAACACATCTACATCTAACCATACCCCTGTGAGCTCTCCAACAACCAGTAATTCTCAAACTGAGGCTTCAGAACCAGTATTTATGGAAAGTGTGAGACGGTATAGTCGAGTTGTAGAGCGGTTTAACGCTACAGAGCACTATGAGGAGTTTAGGTTTGTTAACCTAGATCGCCTACACTCCTCAGATCATGGCATTATAGCTATACATCAGGCTGTGCAAGCGCTAATCGAACGATTGTTACACGATGTGGGTCCTAATGATTTCTTTCAGATGCGTTTTCAGGGACAGGGTCTCAATAGTCCCCTGTTTACCAGACGGTCATCTCGGGATGTGTTTGACGCTGTAACGTTTTTAGAAAACCTATCTAAACTTTTACAGAGCAAGGCTGAATTATTGGCGTACGGGTCCTTTAGAATCATCGCCCTCGTTGTTAGGGGTCGCGAGGGTGGTGCTTCCAGAGCCTTAAAGAGCGTTATGTACAGTAAAATCATTGGCAAGAAATCTCGGTGGTTGCTCGATTTTAATACCGGAGCTACCAACATGTGTCTGGCCGCAAGCATTGCGGGTTTATTGATGGACCGCTCTACCCCAGACGCCGTCATTATGTCGATGGCTGTAGCGGCACATGAGGCACTTCAGATACCGACTGACAAAATGGTCGGTTTTGGGGATCTGGGCCTTTTTGAGAACCACTTTGCCGTGACGGTTAAAGTTCTATACCATGCCGGTTCTTGGAAGTACTTCACTACCAATGAAAGTGTGAAAAACAAGACCGTGTATGTGTTGCATCATGAAAACCACTTTTACGGTGTCTTGAACCTGAAGGGTTTTCTAGGGGCCAAGTATGTGTGCGAGCATTGCGATCATATATACAACAATCGGACCAAACACCAGTGTGAATTTCACTGTAAAATGTGTCAGAGGGACGGTTGTGTCAATGACAGTGCTCAGAAAGTGAACTGCACAAAGTGTAAGCTGTTTTGTCGGTCGCAAGACTGCTTAATCACGCACATCGGCCTAGCCCAATGTGTTCTTAAAGCCGACTGTGGGGCGTGCGGTCGCTATAAACCTGTCGACCATGAATGTAAAGGCATGGAATGCCCTAGGTGTACCGTTGCTTTTATAGCCGGAACAACACATGAGTGTTACATGCTCAGAAGTCACTACCCAAAAAAAACAGAAGACTATATCGTCTTTGATATAGAGTGTACGCAAGAGACGGGTGTGCACCAGCCAAACTATATTTACGCCCACCATCTAACAGGTGATGAGAGCTGGGAGTTTGAAGGACGGTCCTGCGTGAATGATTTCCTCATCACGTTCATGCAACCTCGATACCAGGATTTTACATTTCTGGCTCACAACTCCAAAGCATATGACTCATTCTTCTTTATCCGTGACCTGATACATGAAAAGTTGCCCATTAGTCTCATAACCCAAGGTTCCAAACTAATGCTGCTTAAGGTTGTACCTTTTGACATTAGGTTCATAGACACCTTGAATTTTCTGCCCATGAAGTTGAGCAAACTGCCAAAAGCCTTTGGGTTTGAAGGCTGTAAAGGTTATTTCCCTCACTTTTTTAACACCTGGGCTAATCAGAATTACAGCGGCCCTATGCCTCCGCCCGACAGTTATGGTTGCGAGTACATGATGCCCTCTGAAAAAGAGAGTTTTCTACAGTGGTACGATGAAAACCGTGAAAAATGGTTTCATTTTCAAACTGAATTGAAAGCATACTGTCAGGCGGATGTTATGATATTGCGAAAAGCATGCAACCTTTTCAGAGATGTTGTTGTGGCGATGACAAAGCGGGTCCTGTTTGTTGAAACCGAATCACTCAAGAGTAAAAAAAAAATAACTGTATACCTGGACCCATTTCAAAACATTACTCTGGCTTCAATGTGCATGTCTATTTATAAACACATGTTTTTATTGCCTGAAACTATCGCCTTAGTACCACCCGACCTCTATAACGGCAAGCAGAAACGTTACTCCACCCCCTCTATTCAGTGGCTCATGTACGTCTCTGCGCGTGAGAGCATCTTCATTCAGCACGCTCTGCAGGGTGGCGAATACCGGCTGGGTCGCTACTATCTAGACGGGTATGCATTAATTAACGGCGTACCAACGGCCTTTGAGTTCAACGGGTGTTTTTACCATGGCTGCCCTCAGTGTTACAAGCCCCATGAGTTTAATAGACTGCAGGGAACCTCGTTTGAACATCTGCACCACAGGACTATGGCGAAGGCGCAGTATATTGAGAGTTGTGGGTTTGTTTTGAGAACTCTATGGGAACATGATTGGGTAACTGAGCTATCGAAAGATGGTGAACTGAGCACTTTTATTAAGAGCCAGCAGTTACCTTCACCGCTGGAACCCCGTGACGCCTTATTCGGCGGGCGTACAAACGCCATTCAATTGTACCGTGTAGCTGGCCCTGGTGAGAAAATACATTACTACGACTTCACCAGTCTGTATCCGTTTGTGAACAAGGTGAAGTTGTACCCTATGGGCCATCCTACAATCATATACCAGAACTTTAAACCTCTCAAAGAGTACTTTGGAATCATTAAGTGTCAGATTCACCCACCGCGGAAACTTTACTTTCCGGTGCTCCCTTATAGAGTCGAGGGTAAGCTAATGTTCCCCCTATGCCGTACCTGCGTTGAAAGTAAACAGCTTAGCGAGTGTCGGCATAGTGATGAGCAGAGGGTGCTGGAGGGGACATGGTGCACCATCGAGGTGCAGACGGCCCTAGAGAAAGGGTATCGCCTAGGTAAAATCCTGGAAGTCTGGCACTTTCCAAACACAACAACCCAGCTCTTTTCTGAGTACATCAACTTGTTTCTCAGAGACAAGCAGGAGGCCTCGGGGTATCCAGAATGGTGTGTCGATGAGCCCTCAAAGAAAAAGTATATCGCTGATTACAAAGCTCGCGAGGGTATTAAACTGAGACCGGCGTTCATTAAGGTTAACCCCGCCCGCCGTCAGCTAGCTAAGCTCTGTCTCAATTCCTTGTGGGGAAAGTTCGCACAACGTACCAATTTGTCAAACACTTCCATCGTCACAGATCCAGATGAGCTTTTTAAGTACATATTCACACCTGTTTATGACATATCCAGTTGTGAATTTATTGACGACGAGACGGCCGTTCTATGCTGGAAATACGCCAAAGAGTACCCCACAACGTGTAACAATATAAACATCTTTATAGCCTGCTTCACAACCGCTCACGCCAGGCTAGAGCTTTACAGGTTGCTGGACAAGCTTCAGGAACGGTGTTTGTACCATGACACTGACTCGGTTATCTTTGTGAGTAAAAAGGGTGATGAAGATCCTCCGCTGGGTGATTATCTAGGGGATTTGACCAGCGAGCTCGAAAAGGGGGAGTATATACAGGAATTTACCTCATCAGGCCCTAAGACGTACAGTTATAAGACCTCAAACAACAAGGTTTGCATGAAAGTCAAAGGTATCACTTTAAACGTCAACAATACGATTAAAATAAACTTTGACAGTCTGAAGGGTCTGGTGCACGAATACTCCGCCTCGAGCGATCACAAAAATAGCAAAGCCATTGTTGTAAACCAGCCGGGCATTGTCAGGTCCAAGAAAAAATGGGAAATTACAACCCAACCGATGTATAAAACCTTAAGAGTAGTGTTTGACAAACGGGTCCTCACATCTGACTACAAAACACTGCCTTACGGTTACTAAATGACATTAGAGGCGCGAACTCCACCCAGACATGGACACTAGACTACAACACCCATTCTCCTGCGTTTTAGCAGGTCCCTCCAACAGCGGTAAAAGTTTTTTTATAAAGAAACTGCTAGAAAATGCTCCCAGTGTTTTATCTCAGACCCCAAACAACATTGTGTGGCTTTATTCATGCTGGCAGGATCTTTACACGGAGCTCACCCTAAAGTTCCCCCACATTCGGTTTATAGAGGGTATCCCCGATAATCTCAACAACGATGATTTGCTACCAAAACAACTTGTAAACATGGTCGTGGTGGATGACCTCATGCGTGAAGGCGGGGACCACCCCGAGATTGAGCGGGCTTTTACGCAATATTCACACCACCGTAATCTGAGCATATGTTATATAGTGCAGAACCTGTTTTACAAGGGCAAGAGCAGCCGATCCATAACTCTCAACGCCTCATACCTGGTCTTATTTAAAAACCCCAGAGACAAACTTCAGATCTCCATTATAGCTAAACAAATGTACCCCGGAAACACCCCGTTTTTCATGGAGGCCTTTAACGATGCTACAGCAAAACCCCATGGTTACTTACTGGTGGATTTGAAACCCAACACTCTTGAAGACTACAGACTACGAGCCGGCATACTACCCCCTGACTTCCCAGTCGCCTACACGCCTAAAACAATGCCCAAAACCTATAAAAAGAACAAGTAAAAAGATGCTTATAACAGTTACACTCTAAACCTTGTAATATAAGGACACCACAATGTCTGCGAGGTTGCGGCGTAATTTAGGCCTTCTAAAAATGTTGATCACAGCCAGCCCCTCTAAAAGAAAAGCAATCCTTTGCGCTGCCTCGGATGATCTAGTGGCCGCCATTTCAGAAATAGCCCTAAACACCCTAAAAGGTAATGTCCCGATATCAACGAGCCAGTTCCGCGTTCTGAAGAAGAAGCGCCACATTATTAAGAAGCTCAGCAATAAGAGGGCATCGCTCCTTTCCAAAAGAAAACTGGTCAAACAGTCTGGCGGTTTTATAGGGTCGCTGCTAGGTATAGCTATACCCCTAATCACAGGGCTACTGTCGAGGTCCTGATGGAGCACGCCCACAAAATGTACCTCGTACCCCGGCAACAACTGGAACATCTGGGCCCTTCTACCACGGATGTCTGGGACATACGCAAAAACGAAACGCAGCGTCTCGATGCTGAAATCAAAGCCATTTTGAACCGAACTGATTTAAAACCCCACGACAAAGCAGGGCTTTACTCAGGAGCCCTTCAAAACTTTCTACAATACTACAAGCAGCTAACCTCTGAAAAAAACAAACTGACGCTGTATACCCCAGATGCTGAACAGCAGCCAGGACCCTCTATGGTGTCTCAAGACACAGGCCACACAACCACAACGGATGCCTTTGTCTTAGACCTTTTAAAAAATATCAGTCAGAAATATAGAGGGGCTGCTCAAATGTTGCTCAGTAAAATGACTACTACTAAAGATTTGACCACCTGGAATGACCGGGGCGAATTCGTTTACAAAGGGCAGCCGATTGCTGGTTCCCATATGTATGATCTGGTCCGGGGTCTCACACATGGTAAAACCCTATCGACACAAGACGCTCCTAGAGGCTGGGAGCAGTTCCTAAGTGCAGCTGCGGAACTCAACATTCCCTCCACGATTATCGGTAATGCAGAGAATCGCCGTAAGCTTGAAAGATTAAAAGATCCGGCCCCAGCTGTTTTTACAAGGAGCCCCGCTATATCGACACCACCTTTCTTTCCACAACTAACACCCGTTCGGAACCGTGCTGCTCTTCCTATGGAGCCTAAAAAGAGCCTATTCAAAATGAACACCTGGCTACCGCTCTAATTTTGCACACTTGTACAGTTTTTGTTAAAAGTTTTTACGGTTCGAAAAATTATGCTTCATTTTATATGTTTAACCTTGTAAATGTTAGTGTTGAAACATGCTTGTAATAAACACTTTTAAATTTTCATCAGGAGTCTGCCATCTTTTTGTTTATAAATGCTTTGAAAATGTGCGCAGTGTGTCTTAAAAAAAAAAATGCCACGGATGAAAGTATGTTTAAGATGTTTTTTTTTATTTTAGGCACACATAAGTACAAATAACAGCTTTACAGTACCTTACACTTTTGACAAAGACCATATTCTGCTTTAACAACGTGCGACATTGTCCTAGAGTTTTCATTCACATATTTCATAACAACATCATCGTTGTTTATTAGATCGTCTGAGTACAGATTTAAAAAATTTCTAAACGTTATACCTTCAGACATTTTACTAATAAAGTATATACAATGTTCCCCACATGTGATGGCCATAGGATCCTGTACCCGAAGTTTATTATACACAACAGTGGGTGATGCTTTTTTTACATATTTGAATATCGGCTTTGTATAAATACCATGCTCAGGGAATTCGGCTAAACTATCAAACACTATAACCTTGTCCACATCCAGAAACAGAGCCGCCCAATGTGCACCACCCCTGTAATGGGGATCGGTGTTAAAGACGAGGGTGCGGGGCCTTTCTGGACCTATCTTTTCAGGTAGTCCATCGCTAGGGTATACCCCTAGAAAGTATTTCTTAGCATGTTTATGTCTACTTAAGAAGTCCCGTATCTCCGTAGTGTCCATTTTATATATTTAAAAAAAAAATTAAAATTTTTATTTTTTTTATTTTACACTCTTTCAATGGTAGTCAAACATAAGCTGACGGGCGTGGTTGACCTGGATAACGCTGTCGAATACCGAGAACACAACCATGTTCACATTGGCCGCCAGCGCCTGTGTAAAACGTATTTCCGCTTTTAGATTTCCGTTTTTGATCAGGTTGTAATGGTCGCCATATTCCATGTCCGGCGTCAGGTCGAACGCAAACAGAGTGTAGCCGGCAGCATACCCTTCTCTTGAAACAACTACTCCAGAGTCCCTCAGCTGTTTCCCCGTTATCGAGACCAGTCCTAGATATTCCCGGACAAAATTTGATGCTCCAAAATTCGGTGTGAAAGGTTTTGCGGGGATCACGGCGCCCTCGTGAACCAGAGCAGCATAGTTGATATCATAGTGTTTGAAGTTGAAAGGGTTTGAGTTGTAGGCGCCACTAAAAGCGGTATTGTCCACAAACCCTATGATGATGAGTTTCGGTAACTGCCCCAGAAATAGATTCTGCTGCTGCGTTAATCGGGTTCCGGCGGGGATGCTGAATATCTTCAGAGCAACTCTTTCAATGGCATACTTGGCGTTCGATAATTGTAAAGCTTCAGCATGGGCCAGTCTGACACTTGGGGACACTTTCACTCTCTTTACAAACAGGCTCGCTGACAATATAACCAGTTTATACTGGTGTGCATCACCGCTGATGAGACAGAAAGCGTCTTTGTTACGATTGAGTTTGATCTTAAGATCGATACCGTTGACTAACAGTTTGTCTTGGAAGAAAAGGTCTGAATGTACGCGTCCCAGGAGGTCAAAATGCCTACTGCCGGCGACGAAGCTGGCTCTTTTTTTAAATCCCTCATTGTCACCGTCCAAAGCCGTGTTCTCCAAATGCGCTTCGGTATCTCGGTAGAAGAGCCCCGCTGAAAGATGTGTGTCCAGCGCATCGCGACTATAATTTAGAATACTCTCTATGTATGCCCTGTAGGCATACATGTTATCACTCTGTGTGACAAGGCGATCGCCTAGGTTAATGTCCACTTGATTAAACATTGTTGCGATGGGATAGGCTATCGGGGCCACTCTAGCATCATCCTCGATGTTGTCACCGTTCGCTTTGGTTATTTTACAGACGAGGTGCAGGAGAGTGTTGTTGAGATCAAGGTACATATCCGTGGACCCCGACACATAAAACTCTATCGGTGCAAGGGGTGTCAGAGCGGCCATCGGCGACACTTCCATGAAAAAACTGTTTTCAATGCTAGTCTGTGTGGGTTTGAGAGAAAACAGATCTAACTCAGATTTGGCGCATTCACCCGATGCACAGTGTACGAAGGCCATGATCGATGTTTTAAAAAATATTCGCACTAGAACGAGTTCTCTTCTTCCTGGTCGATCTCTTCCGTCTTACGGCTCTTCTTTTGTGAGTGCCTTTTGAAGTAGTCCGGCGCTTCTTATAGGGCCTTGGTGGACCCCGACGCCTCGAAGCCCTGCGCTTCCTTTTAACACCACCATGCGCTTTATACAGCAACCCCGCTCCTTCTTGGGGCTGTCTATTCATGCGTTCAGCTACCGCAGACGTTACACGACCCACGACATCCTGGGCGATGTTTGTAGCAGCCGCTTTAACATGAGGTTTTGCAATTTCGAACCCTCTTCTCAAAAAGGGCATGGCTCTCCTAAACATGCTCCGGAAGAAACCACCCAATCCCGCCCCATACATAACCGGAGCCCCTTGAAAGTAGGGCTGGGGGCCTCCATACCCCGCCTGAACTCTATAATAGTCCCTGTACATAGAGGGATCCCCGTAGGTTTTCATGATGACCATTGCAGCTGTCTAATAGTCACCTTCGCGCCGTGGCCTTAAATGAAGCTTGACAATAACTTTCCCGTATTTAAAGGCAACCGTCTCCGACTGATCGTTGTACACCATGATGGTTATAGTGTCAAAATGGTTTTTAGAAATTGCAACATAGTCGAGTTTGTGATGTTGTATATTAACCATTGTGTTATTTTCGCCCTGCACAGGGACCCACCTCAACAGAGGTGAATAACTGTCCCGACCCTCTGCGGCTCTACAATATCGCTATTAACGTAGAGTGTATAAAAGCCGCCGTTAATATCGGGACATGTAGGGTCTGGATCCACCTGCCTCTGTTGATGTTGTACTGTCCCTAAAACCCGCTGTAATTTACCACTACATTTAAACACAGTACTGAGCTCAGGGGCTTTAAGAAACACTTTTCTTCTAACGTAATCCAACACCAGATATATATTCGCATACGTCTCGATGCTGCCTATAGTTTTGTTGATGGCCTCGACTACCGCCGCTACGGTGGGGTAATAGCCGTGTGGGAAAGACAGGTGATAGGTCAGGGTATCCTGAGGGCGCTTTATATGAAATTTAACATCGGCCTTTGTAAAGGTATTCCAAGTTCTAGGGTACTGTATTTCCGTTAGTGCCACCTCCCACGGACCTTTCAAATCCACTGGTTTTGCAAGTTTCACCGTATAACTCGAAATCTGATTGTCTGGGAACATGTCCTTCGAAGCATTGGATGGCAGCGTGATATAAAAAGGGGAGTTCTCCATCATGGCGCTTACAGCTTGACCTCACACAACGTGCAATGAGCTGGCCAGGACCCAACTGTTAAATTTCTCGGGCCACCCACGCCATTTGACCAACGCCTGTCTCCGGACACCGCTCCCTTTCCTTTTCAGAACCTTTTCAACCCTGTACACCCTGTTCGGATCGTAGGGCACCTTTTGCAACTCTTCGGTGTAAAAGACACCCGATACCTCTTCCCCAGCGTAGTCTTTTAACCTGTAAATATATATCCCTTCTTTAAGCTGCACACTTTCCACTATGAATATCTCATTGCTGAATGTTTGCTGGTAGCCTTTGGTGAAGACCCCCTTCAACTTTGAAACCCTGACATGATCCCCTTCTTTTAAATTCGGTTTCTTGACCTTCAGCGTGAGACGCCCGCCGTACACCGTTCTCCACACCGTTAACGAATTATCCCTTGTTACCTTAACAGGGGCCATTTTGATTGTCCTGTGGTAGGTGGCGTTATAAACATCTATAAAAGCCTTTAGAACATCCACGTATCTGTAGGTGTTGTTGGCGGTGAAATATCGCCACATCTTCGACTTTAAAGTACGGTTAAAACGCTCTACAACAGCAGCCTTTACCTCTGTGTGCGTTACAAAATGTTGAACAGCGTGCAGGTCTTAAATTTTTGGAAATGTTTGTTTAAAAATTCCTTTCCGGCGTCTGTTTGTAGTTTCTGGGGCACACGCCCGCTAGCGAAGATGTCTTTAAAAGCAGCTGTAACGCTGGTACCACTTTTATCGTTTAATGCCTCTGCATAGGCGTATTTGGACAAGACATCTATGACGGTTAATATATACATGGCGCCATCGTTATGTTTTGCTAGATCTTGAAGACTGATTATGTCGGCCTGCCACTGATAATTGAGCTGTGCGTTAACAACGGTGGCCCGCCTCTTAAAGCGCCTCCTGGCAGGTTTGTGCAGCGAATAAGCCTCTTCCCCAGCTAACCAAGTCTTCACACTGGCACGTTTTACAGATTCATTTTCAGCTCGAGCCCTTCTAAATAGAGCTTCGGAACCTCCGAAACTTCCAACCCCATGTTTATCGTAATAAAGCTTCCTTAAATCCGCATCCGTCATGTTGTCTCCCACCAACACCACGAAATGAAAGACGCTTGTTTTGTGTAAGGTCATTTTATTAAACATGAAAAACATAAAAAATGGTGCTGGGCTACACAACCAACGTGTATTTGACATTTTGTGCTACAGAGTTTATAGATGTCATAACGCTGGACCGCTGTGGTCTTTTTACAAACGTATACATAGTACAACCCCCACTACACATGTTACTCAGAGTATGGCCTTTCACAAACGCTAAGCGTCACAAACTTTGATATTTTTATGGCTATACTCTCAATAGCTCTAGACAGGACTTCCCGCTCCCCACGCCTATAACTCTGAACACTCAGGATACTGACAAAATTCAACAGTTCATACAGTTCTAACCAGGACCATTCCGAACCTTTATTTGTGACATAATCTTCAGTCATGTTCACCAACGCCTCGTGTATCCCCGTCTCAGGTGAAAGTCTTAACTCTCGAATGTGGTCTTTGTCCGAGGTCCGGCATTCAACAGATGCGTTTAGCCGCCCATTGATACACCACTTGGCGATACACAAATGACTGCTACATTGCAACAAGGCTGAAGGTTCCGAAATGTTCAGATACCGCAGAGTCATAGGATGTATTTCAGCTATTCTTTCTTTAACCAGCACAAAAATCAATCTCCCGATACAGATGTAGCCCGGTTGTAACTCATAGGCATCTTGCATCTCGATATCCGGATTCCCCGCCTAAAAGTGAGTAAGTATGGAGCGTTAAGTAACACATTCATGGTCTACTTTTTTTTTTTTTTATTAATTAATTTATTTTATTTTTTCTAAAACAGCTTTCGTGGGGCTAGAGACTTCATTCTTCTGTTTTTATGATAAATGTCACACATTCGTCTTTTTATAACCCGTTCTAACATACTTATGTCAAAGTGGGGACACATACCATGCATGCGGTCGAGTTTTGAGCAGGGCTCAGCAGCGTATCGGATCTCATTGACAGCTGCAGCCAAGACCTTAATCATATCACTGTGGACACCTTTCTTCACAGCCGACAGCCCATACACAACCCTTAACAACCTATATACCCGGTGAGGGTCTATCCGACTACAAATGTGGCGAATTATTCTTGGTGTGTATGCATCGTATAAACATTCATGAGCATCCTGTTGAGGCGCATTAATTTTATGCCCGTAACAAAAATCATAATAATCCCGTTTAACACAGGCGTTCACAGCGGCCGCTGCAAAACCTTTAACTGGCCATATGGTGGCCCAGGGTACGCCCGGAGCTTCCTTTTCAAAATCGCGGCTAGTGTAGGTGCAGACACATTTCTTACGAGGCTCTTTGTTCTGGCTTGTAACACTTCCAGACTGTCTGGAACAGCATAAGCAGTAAAAATTTACGGCGTTAACCTTTGGAGTTGACCCTTCTAGAGGCTCACTTTCTTCAGCTACGTTCTAGGGTTCAAACAGAAAGCACAAGACACATTATTAGTTAAATGTATGACATTAGAGTATACAGACATAAAAAAAAAAAATAACAAAACTGTCATTACCAACCTCCATATTCGCATCACACTCAGAGGCTCCTCTGAAATCCTGGGAGTCGCAGAGGTCCATTGGGGCAGAAACAGTGCCGGAGCTTACACCTGACGGCTGTACAATAACGGCCTCTGACTCGGTGGCCTCCTGGTCGCCCATGTCTTCATAGATGGGCGAATTCGGTGGTGCTACACATTCTTCAACATCTTCAATGTCTATGAAGTTAGATGCAACACTTAATTCATCTTTCGAGGCATTGCTGTCGCTGTCGGGCCCCTTAATAGGGGATATCTGGGTCGACACAGCCTTGAGGTTGAGCTTTTCAAGCCGGTAGCAAAGTTCCTCTTCAAAACCGGTAACATCGGTATCTTGGGTGGCAGGGACATCCTGTTGTGCATTCTCATCCATCGTAAGAGGGGCGAGGGTCCGGTAATATCTACCAATAGTGTTCAGGGCCCCTGAGGAGGCTGCTTTTCTTGCGATCGGATTGTATCTCTTCATGGCACCTTGCCAAACTGTTTCAACCCTGGTTCACGGTTTGACAGCCGGTTCTAACCAGCTCCTTATATGCAACATTTCAAAAAAAGGGGGGCTAACACGTGACACCATGAGGGCCCCTAACTGGCACTTGGGCATGAATGTCTGACATGTCCAGACCTGTCCCTCTCAAGCTCTGAAACCACGTGCACATCACTAAGTCATACTTTTTACATATCTCATAGGCCAAAACCCAGGGGCTAGGACCCAGACACAGGGCTAACACGTGACAACATGAGGGCCCAGCCCAATTGACAACCCCATGCACACACGTCACTTCCGGGGAGGGCTTTCAGGGACAACGGAAGTCCCAGCCACCGGATATGACGTCATATCCGGGGCGGGATAACTGTCACTTTTAATATGGTGATTAAAGGTATCCCTTCCTACTACTGTTATGGCTTAAAATAGAATTTGAAACCGTTGTAATTTCTCTTGGCGTGTGAAAGTTGATGAGCTTTTTTTCCGCTGGGGAACATAGTATCAGCTAGCCACTATCCTCCTATTGCACCAATAATATTCCTGGTCTAGATCAGTGTTCTCTCGAGCACACATTTTTTGTAGGCCTATACATGCTCTGCTTGTCCGGGTAAATATTTCTCCATGGTGCATTGACAGTTGTGGAATTTAAAATATCAAAAACGCGTCCTTTCAGAAGTGCCCTGCATTTCTATGACTTCTCAACCGTTATATGCAAAAACACTATGCAGTAAAATACAGTTCTTTCCATATTTTATTGTGAAAGAATCTGCACAATTCCTTTTTCAGTGGCCTGTGCTCACCTGCTGTGCTTGCTTGCTTGGCTTGACATGGCGACGACATTCTGCCACGTTCCGCGGTGGCTCCATACAGGCTCATGTAGGCCATCAAGAATCACCTTCCATTATTTAGATGTGATAAGAGCTCTTTTAATCTGTGTAAACAATGACGGGGAAATCAGTAAATCATTTTATCGAGCCATGCAGAGATTTTCTTCGTTCCTGCACATATTCAGATATGTTAGTATAGCTACAAACATGTAAGTCAATAAAAGCCAATATTCTCATGGTCCGGCCAATCCTTCATTATATTTTGGACGCCTGTCTTACAGTACGAAACTAAGAAGCATTTCAATGAGAACATATCAGACAGGTCTTGGAAATGGACCCCTTCTAAGATTTTAGAATAGCTTCAATACCATAATATAACATATATGTACCCTAATAATGATCCAAGTGTGCTTGTGACACTGTTACAGTCACAGAGGTACAAGATATGTTTTTACCCCTCCCTTGATAATTTCCCCTCTCTCATCATCAGAAATGTTAATTTTAAGGTGTTTTAAATAATAAGTGTTACTCTAAAAGGTATTGTATTGTATTTTCTCAGTACTTATTTACCTCTTTCTATAGTCCTTATGGGATCTAAGGTAATTTACAAGCAGAAACCCTAAAAGCAATTAGAATGCAGCAGAAACCCTGAATTCAATTAGAATGCTGAATAAAGAAGATATTTGTTAGCCTGGTCCATAAACAAGGCTTCACAAAAACTCTGCTCAGGGGTAACCAAACATAAGATTGTCAGCTAACTGTGTATTTTTATCCATTCAGAAGCGCCGAAGCACCCCCTAAGCTTGGAGTTTGCTTTGCCCAGAATGAGTTATTGTTTACAGAAGTTCTTCACTGCCAAGAGCCACTATGTGTTTCCCCTGTTCCATCTTGCACAGTTCACAGCGCAGAACTTCTTTTTAGCCACAAAATTACATTTGACAATCAGGAAATGAATCCATCATTGTTTGGAGCTGTCATTGTTTTGAAGTTCAGTTATTTAAACAACATTTTTGCTGATCTACTGTTTCTTAAGAAGTGATAACAGTGATGGCTGTTCCTTTCAATGTACATAGATGACAGCTCGGCCGACGGACATCTCTAAATTTTAAAATGCATATTCATTGTTTTTACATGGAAAATACATTCCCTGTGAAGAAACTTCCTCCCTTACTTTGGTGCTATACCCTTCTCCCTGGAAACTTTGTTCTATCAAGCTTTATTGGGAGTAACTTTATACACGTTTCAGAATAAGGATGGTGATTATGTTTCATAATACCAACTAAATAACAGATTTTTGGTTTTATGTGCATTTTGCATGTTTCTTGGCGTTCATCCTTTCCTGCACCTAACTATAAACATACTTTCAGGGGCTTTGCTGCTGTAAAATGCCAATTACAATCCAAAGTGTCTACGTATTCAGGATTGAAAATAAAGCAGAATTAAAAATAGTAATTGTTTTTTTCTGCACTACTGGGTCCCCAAGTCTTTGAATCAGGCCGCTCACAGAGTGGCATTTTTTCTCTTTTTTCATTCCACTGGAGTCACAGAATTATTAAACTGCAGCCAACGCCATGCAGAAACCTACATGTTTTATTCTTAGAGTGCCACTTTTATTGTTTGGCCAGTGTCCGCTCCCCAAAACCCTCCTTTAAAAAGAAGTATGTTTGCTCCCAAACATTTCCCAGTGTGTCAGCAGATTTTCTAACTTTTTGGAGTATTTATAAGCATGAACGTCAATTCACCAAAAGTGGCAGGGGTAGCCGAAGTAACATCACACGCTCTTCTTTCATCTGCAATTTCACTCACACACACACACACATGCTTACACAAACACACACATTCAAACTTACACATGCTCTCTCTCTCTCATGAACACACACTCACCCATAAGCACACACACAACATACATTTAAAAGCATTTTTTACTTACCTCAGCTGCCAGAAAAGATCATATTCCAGCTATTTGTACTCCTTTTTTATTACATTAATAGTGAATAATGAAGCATTATTCACTATTAGTGTAATAGAAAGTGATAGAAAACAAAGAGAGTGGAGCTCCAAACGACATCAATAAAAACGAACTGCCACTATGTTCCTAGCACTGTTTTTGCCACCTCGGAGGCCAGGGGTCGCAAAAGCAGTGCCAGGGGTCGCAAGGGGCACAACAGGGGTTGCAGCTGCGATCCCTGGTGACCCCTAAATGACATCCATGTTTATAAGATAATTAGGGGAATGCACATCAGTCACAGACTTTCTAGAACATTACCACTACTGTTTGTTTACTCATACGGATTTCTCACTAAGGGCCTCATCTTGAGACGTCTGGATGTTGGTATGGTGGATATTGAGGGCCAGAGTCTGGCTTTTATCCCCGCCCCTAAATGGGCAATAACAAGTTATTCCTCGTGGAATGGGCAATAACCATCCGCGGTTCCCCCATCAGAGCGGAGGAGCATCGCCCAACCTAAATGCCCCCAAAAGCCCCAGAGATTAAAAATGAAAGGATAATTTATTACACTATTATTTTTCATCATCGGGGCAGGGCCTGCTGAGTGGCAGCAAGGAGGAGTGGTGGGTAGAGGGCTGGCTGTGCACTTTTTAAAGTGTGCATGACTTCTTACGACGGCCAGCCTGACACGCGCACTTTAAACCTCTCAATCCAGCTGTCTTAAGACAGCTGGGTTTGAGAGCAAGTGCAGGCATCCGGTGCACTGGGGAGCGCCGAGGCTGTTCCCTCCAATCTGGGTGCCACTCTCATGCTGGTTAACAGCATGTGAGCAGCGCCAGGATTGGTCAAGGGAGTTTGCTCTGGATCGCACTTCAGTCTCAGCAGAAGAGGTCTGGCGCGAGGGTGCGATACTGTCTGGATTCTGTAAGTGTTTTTAACTTCCCTTTCGCCTCCGTAGAAGCCATCCGCCACTGTCAATAACATGCATCCTAGTATACTTGGCCAAATCCACATGTTTATGCTACTACCGGATTGAACACTGGGTCCAAATATGCACCAATATACCAGGTGTTTGAAGCAGGTGGTACAGGGGCACGTGGGATTGAGGCAACAGAGAGACTTGTGAGATTGGAGTGGCCAGAGGGATGAATGTGGAAGATACCCTTCCTTCTTGCAGGTGCCTTCTGTGACTCAAAGGGTGGGTAGCAGGGGGAGAGGATGAGGGTGGAGCCAACCTTCAGGCCAGTGTCTGGAACTTCTACTTTTGGGTTGTGGTGGTTGGACCACAATGCCATGTGTCTGCCAGAGACTCAGGCAATGTCTGGGGTTGTTGCCTGCAAGCAATTTCTCAGCCCAGGGCCTTGCAGGACTCCTGCCCACAGCCCGTACCATGCCTCCACCTTACTTATGGTTTCACTTAGTGTGTAATTGCACCTGGTGAAATCGAGTCCAGTGTCCCGTTCTCAGAATTACCAGGTCCGGAATTTTTAGACTGGGTTATCCTAGCGTGGTATTTGCCGGCTAAGAAACTCCATAAACACCAGTCTAGTCAGAATGGCCAGAAAGGTATACTTGGACCACTCATAATGAGTATGAACTCTGCATTAGTAACATAAAAGGAAATAGGCATTTGCACGTTTTTCTTTTTTTTCGCTACAAGGAAAACAAGTTGCCCTGTATTAGACTATAGTGTAAAATGTAAATAGATTTCATCCCCTGAAATGGCCACAAAAGCACTGATTCACATTGGTTCCTGTGGTCCCTTTCCGAATACAGGATTCAAACGGTGTTAGTTGTAATTTGGCCTACATGGAAGGTTTTCAGCATGGCACAGGAAAAGCAGAGGTAGGTTGAAACCCTTCTCAAGCAGCAACCACAATTCTTCTCAGATTGAAGTCACAAGGGCACTTTAATTGAACCCGTGCTCCGTCCTCAAGTAGCTTGGCCCAGAGCACTCAGGCTTAACTCAGAGGCAATGTGTAAAGTATTTGAGCAAACTTCAAACAGGAACACAATGAAAACGCACTGCAAAAGGATTTCACACCAGTGTAGAAAATTAAAGTAATCTTCAAGAAATTTCTACGATTTTAGTGGAAATAGCTGCCATAAGCACAAAGCACCAGCTGTGAATATCTGGTTGGCCGGGAACAGGACAAAGTCCCAAGTTCATGCCGACCCCAATGGAGCTCTGGATAGCTAAAGGGACCCACTTAGGCCCGGTCCACAAAGTACCTTTAATCCTGGTTTGTGGATCTTTGCGAGGATCCGTGTC
The DNA here is from genome assembly GCF_031143425.1 of Pleurodeles waltl. Lineage (NCBI taxonomy): Eukaryota > Metazoa > Chordata > Amphibia > Caudata > Salamandridae > Pleurodeles > Pleurodeles waltl. The sequence continues at coordinate 1,465,220,194 of NC_090445.1, forward strand.
AAAGATGGATCAGGCAGCCAAACGATACATCAGTTCTGAGGTGCGGCGAGGCTGCAATGCGAGGTCCAGCATTGTTGATGAGGGCTTACAATGCAGATTTCAGCATCAAGGATGCGTTGTGCAGTCAGGGTGATGCGTGGGTCCCAGGAGCGGCAAAGCTGCAGTGCAGAGTCTGTCATTGTCAAAGCTGTTGACGATGAGGGGTCATGTAGTGACAGTTCTTAAGGGCCTGCGGTGGTAATGCAGGTGTTTGCGAGTGGTCCAAGCCACACAGCAGCGGCTTATGCGTTGGGTCTGCTTGATGTTGCTCCATGCAGCAGGGGAGATGCCAGTTCCACTGGTGTACCTTCGACCCGCTTCCAAGGGTCCAGGACTGGGGTGGCATCATTTGGCAGGGTAGACTCACAGATGGCAGAGCCCAGGTGCTGGGTTCATTGTTGCTGAAGCCTTCTGTCTATGAGGCTCTATCCAGAAGGCCAGCGAACTGGCCCTTGGAGTTACTCTGGTGGTCCTGGGTTCCACAGATGTAGGACCAGTCCTTCTCAACCAGGCAAGAGGGTAGCAGGTCACAACAGCAAGGCAGCAGTCCAGAAGGGCAGCAGTCCAGCAGAGGGGCAGTCCTGGAGCAGCAAAGCAGTCAGTTTTCCTGGCAGAGTATCCACAGGTCCATAAGTGTACTGAAGAGTTAGTGTCTGTGGTCCAATTGTGCCTTTGAATGCAGGGAGAATCTTTTAGAGGTTTCCCTTTGAAGTCCACAGGTATCCTACCTTCCCTGTTCTGGCTCTGGACTAACTACGGGGGGCATGCATCCCTTTGTGTAGTGGCAGGACACAGCCTGTTCAAGTGTAAGTAGGGCTGTCCTCTGCTCCGCCCTTCCATCCTGCCAGTGATGACCCATCCAGGCCCTTCTAAGATCTCTATTGTGTGTGGCTGTCTAGAAGAATACACAAAGGCCAGCTGTGAGATACATCCAGTCATGTGTGACCCGGAGACAAGCTACAGGCACTAAATGGCTAAGGCAAGAAAATGCCCACTATCTAAAAGTGGCATTTTCAACATTGTAATTTAAAGACCGACTTCGCCATATGTTAGGATTTTTCATTACAATTCCGAAGACACCAAGCATGAAGTAGGTACTCGCTTCCATTTGGAAATTACAGCTTATTAAATATAATAACGTAATTCTAATGTTATCCTATGGGAGAGGTGGGCCTTGCAGTAGTGAAAAAGGAATGTAAGAGTTTTCACTAAAGGGACATGTAAAACGTAAAAGTTTATGACCAACTTTTTTGATATATTGCACCCTGCCCTCTGGGCAGTAAAGGGCCTACCCTAGGGGTGACACATTTGTATTTAAAAAGGAAAGTTTGGACCTAGCAAAAGATTTATTTGCCAGGTCAAAAATGCAGTTTAAAAACTGCAAATATGGGCTGGAGTGGCAGGCAGGAGACAGGGCTATTTAAGTGGGTGGCACAATAAGTGCTGCAGTCCCACTAGTAGCATATAATTTACAGGCCCTGGGTCCACATAGTACCACTTTGCTAGGAACGTATAAGTAAATCAAACATGCCCATTGGGATATGCCAGTGTTACCAAGTTTCAAGGAGTGACCACATGCACTTTGTGCATTTTCCACTGCTAGCCAATGCTAGAGTCTTGAGGCCAGCAAAAAAGTGATCAGCAAAAGTGGAGAAGGAGGGCAAAATGCTTGGGGGAAGACCACCCTAAGGCTGACAGGGCATACAAGAGAAAATTCAATCTAGGGAGTTCATGATGTTCAAGGTTGCATTGGTAACATATTGCATGTCCTAAAGTAGAAAGATTCCATAGTCACTCTCAGATTCCTTTTTTTAATTATTATTTTATTTGTGATATTTGTCATTAAATCTTCAGACAAAAGGGAAAACAGTTTACAACATAACACACACAATTGGTACATCATTAGCTGACGTGATCAAGGTGGACATATTTTAGTGACATACGTAGGTTATGTAAATGGCATCAGCTAGGGGTACATAAGCTTATCAATCAAGTTCCCTGCATGCTCAGCTCTTTGCAATAATGAATCCCTGTGTCACACAGACATGTGTAGCACTTTAGTCGCGTCTAGGGTACCCTCCAAGGTGCCATGTTATGGAAGAGCGATGGTAGGTGCTGGGACTGTATCTGATTGTACTCCTTCAGCTTCTGTAGTCTCCTTGCCGATCAAGTAGGTTTGGTATGGACCCCAGTAGTTTTTGGGCCAATTCTTGAAACATCGCCCCCAGTATCTATGTATGCCTGGGAGGGTCAATGGCATGTGGGGGAAGCCAGCAACTCCCTCTCCACATCTCAGGCAGTCAGCCGTGGCATGCAGTCTGTATTTCAGGAGCCTATCCGGTGTGTATTACAATTGGTTGAGGTATTTAAAGTGGATCAGTCGGTGTCTCCCATTCAGGGAGATAGAACGACCATGGAGCAGCGTTGCCATTGGGCGTCTGTTATTGCAATGCCAAGGTCCCTTTGCCAGCCTAATCTGGAAGACGTGGAACGGCAGAAGGAAGCCGTAAAGCAACACCCCGAACGGATGAGAGTATGTCGCTGGCTGCCCGCATGGATTGGCCCAAATTGTGCAACACTTCCAGCTCTGTCTGATTCGAGTACTGACGCAGGGAGGGCTCCCCACTGAGCCATATGTGAGGCAACCAATGGATGGAACTGAGGCCTCGATTGTGGTGAACTCAATGAGTGAGCAGAGCCTCCTAGAAGTGAAACTGATGAGGATTGCTTCTCCCCCCCGGTACACTTGCCTGCTGTTGACTTCCATTGGTGCAGTAAGTCGGGGGTCTTGAGACCCACCTCATAGCCAGATGTTAGTGCCCAAAATTTCCCAGGGAGCCCGTAGAAGGTGACCACCTCTCCTGGATGGTGATACAGTACTGTTGGTCCCCACTGAGAGGTTGCTGTGCTGACTCTCATTGCACGCCGAGCTAACACGGTGATGCTCACTGTCGCCTGCAGGGCTCTGCAGTCCTGAAGGCATGAAGATGGGTAAAACAGACAAAACACAGGCTAATTTAAACTTCGAACAGTGCAGCACCAGAGATGGGTGTACAGATGACTTCGGGGCTGCCATGGGAGACCCTGAGTCTGATGCAGAGCCTGACCTGAAAAATATCCTAACAGCTATGCAACAAAGCCTGGTCACCATCCATTAGATCGATAGATTCCTTATCCTTCAGGATGGACAGGATGTCCGAGCACCATGACAAGCATGCAGAGCGTCTTGATGCAGTGGGGCATAGAAAATACGAGGTTGAAGTCGAACACACAACTGTTGCCTCATCACAATCAAAAATGGACTAGACGATCACAATGTTACAAACTAAAGCTGAAGATTTAGAAGCCCGCTGTCGTAAGAGTAACATATGGATGGTGGCCATTGCCGAATCAACAGCTATTGATAATGTTGAATGCTACATTGAACGACTTCTAATCACACTGCTGGTGGGGCGTGAAAACTTCTTGGGTATTTTTGTGGTAGAATAAGCACACCTTTCGCTGGCGCCTCAGCTGCCAGTGGGGGCGCCCCCCCCCTGTGATAGCGAAACATTTGAACTATAGGGATCCAGATGTACCCCGAAGATGGCCCACAAACTCAGGACCTTGAGGCAAGAGGGCTCAGATATCTCCCTATAACCTGATTTCACCCAACATGTCCAGGAAAACAGGAGATTATTCTTTACCTGCTAAGGACCAACTTTAGGAACTTAACTTGGAATATGGCATTCTCTATCCAGCTGAGCTCCGAGTGGTGGTTGACGGCAAACCACTACTCTTCAGCGATCAGAAACAACTGAAGCAATTTCTGAAACGCATAGTGGCAACTGGTGAACATCGTAATTCGCCAGCTTTGGCTACCTAATGAAAGTGGGGTCAATCAGCTCATCTAATGGTTCTCTATAAAATGTTTGTTTTTGCGCTTCATATGTATGATGCAACATTGATAGCCACCTGAGGGGTTATTATGGTAGTAATGAAGGGTGACAGAAGACCGAGCATGGGCAGAGTCCTACGCATGGGAGCCTTTGAGGTCCCCACACCCCATTCGAAAGAATAGTGAAGATTGTAAGCTGGACATGCACTCAGTGTGACATGTTAGCATACCGTGCTACATGCGATTTCCCCCTATCCACTCTACAAGGGGCCAGAGAAAGATTTATTAGGCGACCCAGGGGATGCAACAGAATTCACTAGCTTGTACTATCTTCCACCATGTGTGCACTACACTATCTGGGAGATGTTCTCATTGGGAGGGGTTGGGAGAGGGTGGTATATGTACATTACGACATGCGAGTCGGGGATTGGCCTCTCGTGGGAGGGGGGTGGAATGGTAGGGTTGATGTGAATGTTATTGTTATTTTTCTTTGTTTAACACAACTATCAATGCACAAGGGAGGCTTGAGGTATTCCAGTTGCACTTCATGGGCACTGACATTTGACTGGGAGAAACATGGGTCCTGACGGCCCGCTGCCATGCATTCCTATAATGTTAATAACATGGAATGTTAGGGGTCTTAATGGTCACAGAAAGCTGAGGAAAGTAATTGCTTACCTCATGCACCACATCATGGTCATAGCCATACTTCAAGAAACACACATTGCCCCAAATAAAACACTCTAATCCTGTGTAGACTACAAGGCCACTTTGTGGCCACTGGGTACACCTCCCACTTGCGAGGAATGCTAATATGGACAAGCAAGGCCTCAGGAGTTCACATCCAGGAACTTGTAAAAGATCCAGGGGTAAATACACAGTTGTGCGATGCAGTAAAGATGATTTACCGTTTCTGCTTGTAGGGCTCTATGGGCCCAACTACGAAAACCCACAGTTTTATTATGATTTATGCACAGCACTGACCAGATGATTTATGCACAACACTGACCAGATAGGGGGATCTGCTACCAATTTGGGGTAGAGACTTCAAATGCGTGTTGAACCTATTGATAGATCATTCATCTAGGCCCCCTAGACTCCCTTCAGCTGCAGCGCGCGCTCTGTCCATGTTCGCGGCTAACACAGGTCTGGTTGACATATGGAGACACAAGTATCCCTCAGCAGCAGGCTACACACACTTCTTGACTGTGTATAACAAATACACACATATTGATCACTGGTTGATGTTCAATAGACTTGTAACACAAACACATAATTGCACATCATTGCCAAGGATGTACTCCGACCATTCTCCAGTCCTTCTCACACTTGAAACTCCAAGGTGCAGGGTGGCCCCTTTTATGTGACACTTCTCACCTTACTCCCTACTAGATTACAGCATTCAGAAGCAACCTAGGGCAGTCCATAGAAGAATTCTTTCACACAAACATAGGAACTGTTTCCAAATTCAGTATGGTGTGGGAGACTTTTAATGTTTACATCAGAGGTATAGACATTGCCAAACTTGGGGGTGTCTTGAAATCTATACGAGGCAGACTAGCCTGGTTGGAAAAGGAGATAGTCAAACTGGAGACAGAGCACTTAGCTACAGCAGACAGTCAGCTGCTGAATCAGGTCAAAGAGAAAATAACTGTCCCTGGGCGTAGTCTCACAGTGAACCTTAGAGCCTTATTTGGTGCCTTGCAGCAGGTGGACCTTGAGCTATGGACAGCAGCAGTCTTCCTTGATGCCGAAAAGGCCTTTGATTCTGTAGAATGGGGCTTCATACTAGCAGTGGTGTGACACACTGCAGTGGGGAAAGTGTTTATTGAACTAGTACTGACCCTATAGACCTGGCCAGTGGTGTATGTGAGGGTTAATGTTATGGCCTCGGATCCTGTAGTCATTACCAGGGGTACCAGGCAGGGATGCCCGCTATCTCCCCTCCTGTATGCCTAGGTGGCCTAGCCATTGTTATGTGCCCTGCAGGAGTATCACAGTCATAGAGGCATTCACTTCCCCAGTTACACTCTGACAATTTTAGCCTACACTTACATTACCTTGCTATATGTCAGCGACCCAGACCGCAACGTTACACCTATGCTTCATGAGGTAGTTAGCCAAAGGCCCGTGCTCGCCAAGGTAGGCCGCATTGTTCACCCAGTGGCCTGGTGTCATCCAGTTTGGCAGTCGGCGCTCATCAGGGTTCACTGTTGTGGCAGACTAGTGATTGTAAATATTTCGGGCATTATTCTCTTCAGGGGCTTTAGATTTGGTCAGGATCGCGTGGTGGCCTCCGGAGCAAGTTTAGTTTACGGCCATCTTGCAGCGTGGCAAGCTCCCCCCCACACTCTTGGATTCCTTACTTGTGGTGAGGGCTTTGGTGGTGGACCTCTCTGTTATGGCCAGATGGTGGAAGGGTGATAGTTGTTACACTATACTTCCTGTGAGTATCTCAGTAGTGAAGTGTTTTGAGATGAAAAGTTAGCATCCAGTGGTTAAACACTTTGGAGACATGTCCAATGGAACAGGTGTCAAGCTATGATGGATTTTCTAAGGTTATGATGACTTGGTTGTCATCAGCATATTTGTAGCAGTTGAGACTGGAAGAGGTGAGAATATCAGGTAGCAGACTAAGATACATGTTTAAGAGGAAAGGAGCCATGGTGTAGTCAGGGGCAGTGGCTGTGTAGGGAAATGGTGCTGAAGAGAAGGAAGGAAACTGAATTTTGAGGACACTGCTACTGAAATAGGAGTAATCCCAGCCAAGACATCACACTGTATTTCTACTTTGCAGAGCCTCTATAGCAATGTAGGGAGACAAACAGTTTTAAAGGCTTCTTAATGAATGAGCCTACTTGGGCCTGGTAAGCACAGATCTATGTTTCTTAGCTTGCTGATACCTTGTTGAAGCACTTGGCTCATTCACTTTACTTGGTGCATTTTGTGCTGTGAATTTGTGCTGCATTGCTTCAAATTTTTCAACCCTGAACAGGGTATTTGGAATTTATGTGATGTGTTATGTTATGTTACATTATATAGATTTGTAGAGCACACTATCACCCAGGAGGGTATCTTGGCGGTGAGTGGTGAATTTAACCACACCTAGGGCCTAGTGGGACTACTCAAAAAAGCCAGATCATCAGCTTCTTGCAGAATTCAAGAAGTGAGGAGGAGGCTCTTGGTGCAGGGGCCAGTTGTTCCACACTTTAGGAGTAATGTAAGAGAAGGCTTGACTGCCAGACCTGGTTTTCTTTATGTAAGGGGTGTGTGCAAGTAGGAGTCAGGATGATGAGAGGTGTCTAAAAGGTGTGTGAAAGCAGATGTGATTGTTGAGGTGTACTGGGCCAGTGTTATGTAGTACCTGGAAAGCTTGGGAGAGGAATTTTAATTGTACTCATTTGTGAACTGGGAGCCAGTGGAGCTCCTTCAGGTGTGGTGTAATGTGAGTGTGCTGTGCGAGGCTGAAGGTGATTCTAGCAGCCAAGTTCTGAATGGTCTGGCGCCTTCTGCTGAGTTTTTTGTTGATCCCAACATGGAGGATGTTCCCATAGTCCAGCTTGCTTGTGATCAGGGCGTATGTAATGGTTTTCTGAATGCTAATTAGGAGCCATTTGAAAATCTTCAGGATACAGAAGCATAACATAGTAATGGCATTGACTTAGGTAGTCATGTTGAGTTTGCTGTTGATGATGATCCAAAAGTTATTGGCATGGATTTTGGGGGTGAGTGTCAATCCTACCTCTGATTGCCACCAGGTGGAGTCCCACAGGGATTTGCTCTTCAAGAGGGCCATTATTTTGGTCTTGTCAGTGTTCAGCTTCAGACAGTTCGCATGGACGATTTCAGTCATGCAGGCATTGAACTTGACCTTGATCCGGGTACTTAGTGACATGTCTGCGAGGGAGAAAATCAGTTGTCTGTCATCGGCATAGGTAGGACGTTGATGTGGTGAGAGCGGATAATGCTGGCTTGAGGGATCATGTATGTGGTGGGTTTTGAGAGTGGTGTTCCAGTCCTCATCAGTGAGGCTATTCTAGTTTCTGCAGGCTGGTCTGGCGATTGTGCACCAGGATGGTGATGTCCAGGCTCCCAAAGTCTTCCAAGAGTCCTTTTGAATTGGGGGTTGTGTTGTTTTCCAGGTGGAAGTTCAAGACTCAGAGTAGGATGTAATTGCTAGCATTGAGGCTGCGTGTTGCAACGAAGTCCATGATGGTCGGAGAACTTGGTCCATGTTAAAGGATGACATGTCTGTGGATGTGGTACAGCTGATGATGTTCCTGTGGCTGTTGGTAATTGTACCTTGAGGCTTGTGAAGTCTATGAAGTCTATCTTGCCTGTCAATCATGTTTTTGGGGGGTAAGATTTGGCTGTTTCGATGTTAGGTGCTGATGTAGGGTTCATCCAGATTTCAATGAGGAAATGTAGATCTGGGGCATAGTAGAGCAGTAGGGCCCAGGTACCAGGTCGCATCAGAATCATAATTGCTTTTTGTACATGCTAGACCTAACATCCTTGGCGTAGTATTCCCCTAACAGTTGTGCCTTCATTCCTCCTGTTTGCTGAATTCATTTTTGTTAAGTTTATGGCTCTGGGACCTTTACCATTGACAAAGTGCTTGTCATTTTTCACTAAAACATGGTATAATTGGAAATGACACAGTTTATTTACTTGTAAATCCCTAGTAAATAGTACTATGTTTACCCAGGGCCTGTCACTTAAATGCTACTAGTGTGCCTGCAACACTCATCCTCAGGTCTGCCTTCACAGTCTGTAGTGCAGTTTGAGACTGCCATTTCGACCTGGCAGAAGAACCCTTTTGGCAGGCCTAAACCTTCTTTCTCAATACATAAAAGGCATTTCTAGCATAGGCCCTAAAGGCTCATAGTGCAGGGTGCATTGCATTTAAAAAGTAGGACATGTGTACTTAAAGTTCATGTCCTGGCAGTGGAAAACTCTTAAAAAAGCTTTTAAGTCACAAATCTGAAAATGCCACTTTTAGAAAGTTGGCATTTTCTTGTACTAACCATTTGTGTCTTTTGTCAGTGTCCTGAATCACATAACTGTGAACGGCTCTGCTGCTGGGGTAACAATTTTACAAATGGGTATTAGGTGTAGATAGGATGGACCATCCTGGCAGGATGACTGAGAGGAGCTGCACTCAGCCGTACTTGCACTCAAAGGACTCAACCTCACATACATATAAAGACATTTGACACCAGGCCTGTCCTGTCTTTTTTCATCCCAGACTTCTTGGTGCCTTGACAGAGAAAAGGAAGAACTTTTCAGAACCAGATGTGGGGGCAGTATATGGAATACCCTCACTTTGAAGGCTGGCACCAGGTATGAATATTGGACCTCCGGAGCACCTCATCAGAACAGTCCTGGAGCTATGAATATTATAGAAGGACTGCCCTTCCACCAGAGAACTGTCCTACTACTACCAGAGGACTGACCTGCTGCTTGGGGACTGCCTTGCTCTCTGGAAAGGAAGACTGGCTCTGCTCCCTTCACTCTAGGCTAAAGAGTCTGTTGGCTGACCTCCTGTCTGAGCTGCATGAACACAACAAGCTTCAGAGGCAGCCCTGCAAATGCCCAGCTGAAATGTTACACTGGACCTGCAACTAGACCTGCCTGAGCCCTGCAGGAGTGTGTTCCTAGTGCCCAAGAGATGCCTTCCCAGGTTCTGAACCATTCACTGGCATCATTTGAGCTCCTTCTAAGAAGAAAGGTGATATTGCAAAGTTTTTAACACTTCAGGACCATGAAGTGGCCAGTTCATACTGAGACTCTGCTACCCTTGATGAGCACCAATGCAAAGCTCCAGTGACAACTGGCAATGCAAGATATGCACTTAGTGCTACAGCAATGATAGCCTGCACTGACTGCCAACACAAAGCTCCGGCAATGATTGTACGCAATGCCTGAATGGCTCTGTGTGCTACAGCGATGACAGCCGGCACCATCTGGCCTGCTCTTCCCACTACACTGACAACCATCCATGATGCTCTCCCTGCTCCTCACTGCCTCCTCCACTGCGAATGGAACTCTTCATACCGGACTTTGTGAAGGTAACTTTTTCAGTGTGACTGACCTGGTCCCTGTGTCTGGCCGTGTTCCATTGCAGTAGGCTGAACTTGTGACATCCCCAGATCTAACACTACAAGATGAGTGCAAGTGGTGCTTTGTGCTTTTAGGTGCTATTTTCACTAAAACCCTCAAAATTCAACATCTCCAGTTCTACTGATTAGATTACTTGTTTCCTGAGTGCACCTTCCACCCCCTAAACCAATAATCAATTTTCTCACAGTGCACCCATGTTCTACAAATTTACCGGAAAAAGGATTGTGAACCGGGCTCCTGATAAATAGCAATGTCTTATTATTTCACAATATATCTGACTGGCATGACTAGCACATATTAATTGCATCACAAAATGAGCCTAAACTGCTGTGCATTCTTTATTGTCCCTAGGAAAAACCTCAATTCGGCTTACTTCTAGAATGCACGATTTACAATTTTCTTGCTTTATTCTTAAAGGTAGGGACAAATTTTGGTATATTTTTAGCAAAACAAGATAAAACATTGTTAAAATCTCAGTGTTTTTTTTATGTTGCCATTAAAGCAAGTTGGGCTTTTAAGACATATCTCTTTGGCTATTTCTTCGAGAGATCCCCGAAGCCTTATTTAAAGAACACACTGCTTTTTTCTTGAGGCTTATTGTTTCCTATGGGCCTCCCCAAATCAAACTCTTTCACTTCTTTTTCGAAGCAAAGTATTATTAATTAAAGTAATTTTCTACTTTTTCTTTACCTCACTGGTTAACAATCTGCACGTGCTTGTTAGGTCGAGCCTAGGCAGCGCCAATGCACTGTCTGCCAGACATGCTGTATTCAGTCTTTGTGCTTTATCCACACCAACCATTGCCATTTGTTCTTTACTGTGCTTGTCTTAAATGCTTCCTTTTAATTGGTGCATTTTTCTGATTGCCCCTCCTTTGTGTGCTTAGTTCCCTCCCAGGCGATTTCACTATGAGAACATTTTTGATGGCCATCACACTACGTCACGGTTCCTCCTGTTACAGCATGTGATGGCCACTGCTTCCGTCTGGGCATTGCAGCCTTAGAGTTCTTTTTTGATTATCCATAGCAATTATTCACATCACACCAGTGAAAACACACCAAAGGTTTCAAGTTTTGTTTGTGATGGTACTTTGTTCTTGGATATCTCTCTCTCTACCTCTTTCTTAATTTCTACTTCTCTCTCTACCTTTACCCCTCTTTAATTCTACCACTCTATATGTACCTCTACCCCTCTCTCTCCACCTCTATCCCTCCCCCTCTATGTCTACACCTCTCTCTGTAAATCTACTCCTCTCTCTCTACCCCTCTCTCTTTCTCTACCCCCTCTCTTTCTACCTCTCTCTCTACCTCTACCTCTCTATCTCTACTTCCTGCTACCTTTACATCCCTCTATCTCTCTAAGTATACCTCTCTACCTCTATCTACCTCTCTACCTTTACCTCTCTCTCTACCTCTCTCTCCCTCTACCACTACCTCTCAACCTCTAACTCTCTTTCTCTACACCTCCACCTTTCTACACCTCTACCTCTGTATGCCTCTACCTATATCTCTACCTTCCTCTCTACTTCTACCCCTCTCTCTACCTCTACCCCTCTCTCTCTACCTCTACCATCGCTCTACCTCTACCCCTCCCTCTCTCTCTCTCTACCTTTTCTGCTCACTCTCCACCTCTCTCTCTCTCTACCTCTACCTCTCCCTCTCTATCTCTACCTCTCCACCTCTACCTCTATCTCTACCTCTGCCTCTCTACCCCCTCTACCTCTACCTCTCTACCTCTACTTCTCTACTTCTACCTCCCTCTACCTCTCTCTACCTCACCTCTCTCTACCTGTATCTACCTCTACCTCTCTGATTCTACCTCTCTACCTCTACCTCTCTACCTTTACCTCTCTCTCTACCTCTCGCTCCCCCTCTACCACTACCTCTCCACCTCTGCCTCTGTGCACCTCTACTCCTCTACCTATACCTTCCTCTTTACCTCTACCCCTCTCTCCCTACCTCTCCCTCTGCCTCGCTACTTCTACACCTCTACCTCTCTACACCTCTCTCTGTACCTCTCTACCTCACTCTACTTCTACCTCTCTACCTCTCTATCTCCCTCTACCTCTCTACCTCTACCTCTCTCTTCCTCTACCTCTACCTCTAACTGCCTCTACCTCTCTACCCCTACCTATACCTCTACCACTCTCTCTACCTCTACCCCTCTCTCTTTCTACCTTCCTCTCTCTACCCCTCCCTCTGCCTCTCTACCTCTCTCTCTACCTCTACCTGTCTACCCTTATCACTCACTCTCTACCTCTCTCTACCTCTCTCTCTCTCTACCTCTCTCCCTCTACCTCTCTTCCTCTACCTCTCCACCTCCACCTCCACCTCCACCTCTCAGCACCTCTACCTCTCTACCTCTGCATCTCTACCTCCCTCTACCTCTACACCTCTCTACCTCTACTTGTCTACCTCTACCTCCCTCTACCTCTCTACCTCCCTCTACCTCCCCTTCCTCCACCTCTATCTACCTCTACCTCTCTAACTCTATCTCTCTAGCTGTACACCTCTACCTCTCTACAGCTCTCTCTTCCTCTACCTCTACCACTCCACCTCTACCTCTATCTCTACCTCTGCCTCTCTACCTCCCTCTAACTCTACTTCTCTACTTTTACCTCCCTCTACCTCTCTCTAGCTCACCTCTCTCTACCTGTATCTACCTCTACCTCTCTGATTCTACCTCTCCACCTCTCTACCTTTACCTCTCTCTCTACCTCTCGCTCGCACTCTACCACTACCTCTCCACCTCTACCCCGTACACCTCTACTCCTCTACCTATACCTTCCTCTTTACCTCTACCCCTCTCTCCTTACCTCTCCCTCTGACTCGCTACTTCTACACCTCTACCTCTCTACACCTCTCTCTGTACCTCTCTACCTCACTCTACGTCTACCTCTCTACCTCTCTATCTCCCTCTACCTCTCTCCCTCTACCTCTAACTGCCTCTCTACTTCTACCCCTCTCTCTACCTCTACCCCTCTCTCTTTCTACCTTTCTCTCTCTACCCCTCCCTCTGCCTCTCTACCTCTACCTCTCTCTCTACCTCTACCTGTCTACCCTTACCGCTCACTCTCTACCTCTCTCTACCTCTCTCTCTCTACCTCTCTCCCTCTACCTCTCTTCCTCTACCTCTCCATCTCTACCTCTCAGCACCTCCCCTCTCTACCTCTGCCTCTCTACCTCTCTCTACCTCTACACCTCTCTACCTCTACTTATCTACCTCTACCTCCCTCTACCTCTCTACCTCCCTCTACCTCCCCTTTCTCCACCTCTATCTACCTCCACCTCTCTAACTCTATCTCTCTAGCTGTACACCTCTACCTCTCTACAGCTCTCTCTACCTCTACCCCTCACTCTTTCTACCCTCTCTCTACTTCAATCTCTCTACTGCTACCTCTTCATACCTCTACCCCTCTCTGTACCTCTACCCCTCTCTCTAACTCTCTACCTATCTGTACACCTCTACCTCTCTGTCTCTACACCTCTACATCCTCACCTCTCTCTCTTAGCCTTAGCCCTCTCTCTATATATATATACACCTCTCCCTCTACCTGTCTTGCTCTACCTCTCCACCTCTACCTTTCAACACATCCTCCTCTCTCTGTCTCTGCCTCTCTAACTCCCTCTACCTCTCTACCTCTCTACTTCTACCTCCCTCTACCTCTCTTTCTCCCCCTACCTCACCTCTCTCTACCTCTATCTACCTCTATCTCTCTAACTCTACCTCACCACCTCTACCTCTGTACCATTACCTCTCTCTCTTCCTTTCGCTCCCCCTCTACCACTCCCTTTCCACCTCTACCTCTCTACACCTCTACCTATACCTCTACCTTCCTCTTTACCTCTACCCCTCTCTCCCTACCTCTACCTCTACAGCTCTACCTCTCTACACCTCCCTCTCTCTATCTCTCTACCTCACTCTACTTCTACCTCTCTACCTCTACCTCTACATCTACCTCCCTCTACCTCTAACTGCCTCTACCTCTGCCTATACCTCTACCTCTCTCTCCACCCCTATCCCCTCTCTCTTTCTACCTTTTTCTCTCTACCCCTCTCTCTACCTCTCTCTCTACCTGTCTACCTTTACCGCTCACTCTCTACCTCTCTCTCTACCTCTCTCCCTCTACTTCTCTTCCTCTACCTCTCTACCTCTACCTCCCAGCACCTCTGCCTCTCTAAATCCCTCTACCTCTCTTCCCTTACTTCTCTAACTCCCTCTACCGCTCTACAATTCTACCTCTCTCTCTACCTCTACCCCTTTCTCCCTACCTTTACCTCTCTACCTCTGCAGCTCTACCTCTCTACACCTCTCTTTCTATCTCTCTACCTCACTCTACTTCTACCTCTCTACCTCTACCTCCCTCTACCTCTACCTGCCTCTACCTCTACCTAAACCTCTACCTCTCTCTCTACCTCTACACCTCTCTCTTTCTACCTTTCTCTCTTTCTACCTTTCTCTCTCCTCCCCTCTCTCTACCTCTCTACCTCTACCTCTCTCTCTACCTCTACATCTACCTATCTACCTTTACCGCTCACTCTCTACCTCTCTCTCTACCTCTCTCTCTACCTCTCTCCCTCTCTTTCTCTACCTCTCCAACTCTACATCCCAGCACCTCTCTCTCTACCTCTGCCTCTCTAAATCCCTCTACCTCTACCTCTCTACCTCTACTTCTCTACGTCCCTCTACCTCTCTACAATTCTACCTCTCTCTCTACCTCTACCCCCTCTCTCTACCTCTACCATTTATCTACCCTATCCCTCTCTCTCTCTCTCTCTCTCTCTCTCTCTCTCTCTCTCTCTCTCTCTCTACCTTTACTGCTCACTCTCTACCTCTCTCTCTACACCTCTCTCTCTCTACCTGTTTGTCTTCCTCTCTCTCTCTACCTCTATCTCTCTTCCTCTACCTCTCCACCTCTACTTCTCTCCACCTCTACCTATCTCTCTACCTCCCTCTACCTCTCTACCTCTACTTATCTACCCCTACCTCTCTCTACCTCTCTACCACCTTCTACCTCACCTCCCTCTACCTCTATCTACCTTTACCTCTAACTCTAACTCTCCATCTGTACACCTCTACCTCTCTACAGCTCTCTCTGCGTCTACCTCTCTAACTCTACCCTTCTCTCTCTCTAAATCTACCTCTCTCTTTCTACTTCAAACTCTGTACCTCTTCACTCTTCTACCTATCTCTCTACCTTTACCCCTCTCTCTACCTCTACCTATCTGTACACCTCTACCTCTCTGTCTCTACACTTTTACCCCTCTCTCTCTACCTATACCCCTCTTTCTCTATCGCTCTACCTCTGCCTCTCTCTCTACCCCCCTCTCACACCCGCCCCCACCCCCGCCAAGCGGGCCTTTGTATCTCATTTACAAAGCATATCGGTGGTCTAATTCAAGGAGCTGGCTGATGTTCTGAACAGAGCCCCCAACCGTCCTTTAGGATTTTTTTCGATGTATGTGAGTACGGCGTCACACACATATATAGGGGTGTTTTCGCTTCTAGTGGCAATGCGAGATGCTAAATAATAACACAACAAAAACGCAAAAATAGTGCATTCAAATCCAAAATGCGAGACCTGTTGGATATGCCCATGCTTATTTTTCAGTTGGTGACCTATTTTAGTTGCTTCGTTATATCCTTCTTTTTTCTTCTTCAACAACAGTGTTGCTAAAATGACTGTTTTCGTTTCGCTTTAATAGCATGTTCTCAAAATTGCTTTTGTTGCCTAGAGCGGGATTTTTTTTACGTTGTAATTGCATTAGCTACCGCAGACTCTGTTTGCAGACTGTAGTTCTCTGAACCGATGACCATGCACGATACATGCGTAATAGGTAATGTACATTAGCACATTCATAGCATTAAGACGTACTAAGCAGTTTTGAAAAATGTGCATGTTTAAAATGTACCTTGGAAATATATCCATGCAAACTAGACCTCAGTAATCCTCCATGGATTTCATTTCAGATAATCCAGCCATCGGTACATACAGATTAGAATTTGTTTGCTGCAGATAGGGTAAACATCTGGATGAACAGATCAGATATATGCAATAAGGTACGCGAGATAATCCACAAAGAAGCCACAGAAAGGCAGCATTTTAGAGAGAGAATATGTTGTGGGAATTAGGCCAAAACAAACGTTAACTGCAGACCGTTGGTACAATTACTCATAGGTGGAGAAAGAGGCGTCGTAGTTGTCTCTGCTCTATGTGTGGGCCCATTATCCTTCTTACATTCAGTGAATACCACAAAAGCTGTATCACGAGCAAACTGAGAGGGCTCAAAACACATCAGTCTCTGTTATTGCTGTTTCCACTTGGAATGCAGAATTATTAAGATATGTTTTATTTACTTTAGAAACAATGTTATCGTAGTATCGAGGAGACAAAATGGAATGTGGAGCGCAGGTTCTAAGGGAGTCGGTTGAGACTGCAGAAGTGAACAAGCGAGGGATCAGCTAAAGTGCTTGTGGCTAAGGCGTTTATCCTTCAGAACATAACTAAATGAATAGGGAGAGGGAGTTTATCCCAACAAGGATTTGGTACATACCACCAAGAATTTAGCCACTCCTAAGGAAAAGGAGGACTTGGTTACGTTCCTTGGGATGGCAGAGTATTATCACAAGTTTATAACCTATTTTTCAGCAAGGACTTATAATATGAAGTTATTGAAAAGAGGGGCCAGATATGAGTGGTCAATAAGGTGTGATGAAGAATTCAAGGATCTCAAGGAGGCGCTGTTGTGTGTGCTGTCTTTAGGAGGTTTTAACACACAGGAAAGTCTGTACTTATAACAGATGCTAGTGTAAAGGGAGTAGGAGCAGTATTAGGTATTAAAGCAGGGTGAAGGGAGTGAGGAACGCACCATAATGTTTGTGTTCATAAGTTTGAATGGATCCCAGAATCACTATTCAGTGATTGAAAGAGAGGCCTTATGCATATTTTGGGCAATAAAAAAACGGAATTTCCTATGGGGAACAGAGTTCATGGTCAGAATAGATCATGAGCCCCTCCAAGATTTTTTTGGGAAGAAAAGATTGGATGCGTTATCCAGTAGAATCCGCAAATGCGTTTTTTCTCTACAGGATTTTAATTTTATGGTGAGTATATCCCAGGAGATTATGATAGAGTAACCAGCTGTATATCGAGGTTGGATGAGGCAGAAACTATGCTTGAGGAATTGAATGATCAACAGGAAGAAGTGGGTGATTTTAGAGTCTGTGACATCACAGAAGGAATGGTAAATGAGAGTGATTGGAAAGAACAGGTGGCAAGGGGTGAGTGTAGGAAAGTGCCATCTTGCCTGGCATGTTACCCTCATTTTCAGTGTATGTATGTTTGTTTTTGCCTATGTGTCACTGGGATCCTGCCAGGCAGGACCCCAGTGCTCATAATGTATGCCCTGTATGTGTTCCCTGTGTGGTGCCTAACTGTATCACTGAGGCTTTTCTAACCAGAACCTCAGTGTTTATGCTCTCTCTCTGCTTTTAAAATTGCCACTGCAGGCTAGTGACTAATTTTACCAATTCTCATTGGCACACTGGAACACCCTTAAAATTCCATTGTACATGGTACCTAGGTACCCAGGTATTGGGGTTCCAGGAGATCCATATGGGCTGCAGCATTTCTTTTGCCACCCATAGGGAGCTCAGACAATTCTTACACAGGACTGCCACTGCAGCCTGAGTGAAATAACGTCCACGTTATTTCACAGCCATTTTTCACTGCACATAAGTGACTTACAAGTCACCTATATGTCTAACCCTCACTTAGTGAAGGTTAGGTGCCAAGTTACTTAGTGTGTGGGCACCCTGGCACTAGCCAAGGTGCCCCCACATTGTTCAGGGCAAATTCCCCGGACTTTGTGAG
Organism: Pleurodeles waltl; assembly: GCF_031143425.1. NCBI lineage: Eukaryota > Metazoa > Chordata > Amphibia > Caudata > Salamandridae > Pleurodeles > Pleurodeles waltl. The sequence goes on from NC_090445.1 coordinate 1,465,238,106, forward strand.
TGCGGGGACACCATTACACGCGTGCACTACATATAGGTTAATACCTATATGTAGCGTCACCATGGTAACTCCGAAAATGGCCATGTAACATGTCTAGGATCATGGAATTGTCACCCCAATACCATTCTGATATTGGAGGGACAATTCCATGCATCACCGGGTCTCTAGCACAGAACCCGGGTACTGCCAAACTTGCTTTCCAGGGTCTCCACTGCAGCTGCTGCTGCTGCCAACCCCTCAGTCAGGTTTCTGCCCCCCTGGGGCATGGGCAGCCTGGTCCCAGGAAAGCAGAACAAAGGATTTCCTCTGAGAGAGGGTGTTACATCCTCTCCCTTTGGAAATAGGTGTGAAGGGCTGGGGAGTAGTAGCCTCCCTCAGCCTCTGGAAATGCTTTGATGGGCACAGATGGTGCCCATCTCTGCATAAGCCAGTCTACACTGGTTCAGGGATCCCCCAGCCCTGGTCTGGCGCGAAACTGGACAAAGGAAAGGGGAGTGACCACTCCCCTGACCAGCACCTCCCAGGGGAGGTGCCCAGAGCCCCTCCAGTGTGTCCCAGACCTCTGCCATCTTGGATTCAGAGGTGTTGGGGCACAATGGACAGATCTGAGAAGCCAGTGCCAGCAGGTGACATCAGAGACCCCCTCTGATAGGTGCTTACCTTTCTCAGCAGCCAATCCTCCTTTCTGGGCTATTTAGGATCTCTCCTCTGGGCTAACTCACTAGAGTTCCTCTGCACTTCCCGCTTCAACTTCAGCCAAGGATCGACTGCTGACTGCTCCAGGACGCCTGCAAAACCACAACAAAGTAGCAAGAGGATGACCAGCAACATTGTAGCGCCTCATCCAGCCAGCTTTCTCGACTGTTTCCTGGTGGTGCATGCTCTGAGGGCTGTCTGCCTTCACCCTGCACTGGAAGCCAAGAAGAAATCTCCTGTGGGTCGACGGAATCTTCCCTATGTTAACGCAGGCACCAAACTTCTGCATCACCGGTCCTCTGGGTCCCCTCTCATCCTGACGAGCTTGGTCCCTGGAACACAGGAGCTGGGTCCAAGTGTCTCCCACAGTCCAGTGGCCCTTCTGTCCAAATTTGGTGGAGGTAAATCCTTGCCTCCCCATGCCAGACAGTAATCCTGTGTACTGCGTGATCTGCAGCTGCTCCGGCTTCTGTGCACTTTTCCAAGGATTCCTTTGTGCACAGCCTAGCCTGGGTCCCCAGCACTCCGTCATGCATTGCCCAACTTGCTGAGTTGGACTCCGACGTCTTGGGACCCTCCTTTGTGACTCTGAGTTGACCGCCATCCTCAGATCTTCTAAGTGCCTGTTCTGGTACTTCTTTGGGTGCTGCCTGCTTCTGTGGGGGCTCTATAAATTGCTGAGCAACCCCCCCCCCGTCTCCTCCTCCAAGGGGCGACATCGTGGTCCTTCTTGGTCCCCAGCAGCACCCAAAATCCTTAATTGCAACTCTTGCAGCTAGCAAGGCTTGTTTGTGGTATTTCTGTGTGGAAACACTTCTGCATCCTCCAGCACGCTGTGGGACATCTTCTGACCAAAGGAGAAGTTCCTGGCACCTTCTGTTGTTGCAGAATCTTTGGCTTCTTCCACCCAGAGGCAGCCCTTTTGCACCTTCATCCGGGGTTTAGTGGGCTCCTGCCCCCCCCCCCCCTGGACACTTGCGTGACTCTTGGACTTGGTCCCCTTCCTTTATAGGTCCTCAGGTCCAAGAACCCGTCTTCAGTGCTTTGGTAGCAGTTGTGGTTCTTGCAGAATCCCCTATCTCGGCTATACTGTCTTTCTGGGGTAGTAGGGTAACTTTACTCCTACTTTTCAGGTTCTTGGGGTGTGGTATCTTGGACACCCTTAGTGTTTTCTTACACTCCCAGCGACCCTCTACAACCTACACTAGGCCTGGAGTCCATTTGTGGTTCATATTCCACTTTTGGAGTATATGGTTTGTGTTGCCCCTAGGCCTATTTCTACCTATTCATCCTATTGTGATTATACATTGTTTGCACTACTTTTCTTACTGTTACTTACCTGATTTTGGTTTGTGTACATATAATTTCTGTATATTACTTACCTCCTAAGTGAAGGTATCCTCTGAGATACTTTTGGTATATTGTTACTAAAATAAAGTATCTTTATTTTTTGTAACTCTGAGTATTGTGTTTTCTTGTGACATAGTGCTATATGATATAAGTGGTATAGTAGGAGCTTTGCATGTCTCCTAGTTCAGCCTAAGTTGCTCAGCTATAGCTACCTCTAACAGCCTAAGCTGCTAGAAACACCTCTATTCTACTAATAAGGGATAACTGGACCTGGTACAAGGTGTAAGTACCACAAGGTACCCACTATAAGCCAGGCCATTCTCCTACAGTGAAGAGCTAAAAGTTGGCAGTAAACTCATCAAAGAGGGATGGGTGAACACAAGTTGGACCAATCATAACAAGGAACTACTGGTAAGTGAGAAATGAATTGTCGGTTCGCAATGGTTTGGAGCGAATAGGCTCAAAATTGATTCCTCCGGTGGTGTTGAGGAGTAAGATGATGAAATTAAAACAACAAGGGCACCTGGGAATCAGCAAAATGAAGGAAAGGATAAGGTTACATTTTTGGTGACTAGGCTTAGATAGCCAGGAGGAGTGATCAATCAGAGAATGTTTGGACTCTAAGAATAGTGATAAAGTGTGCAAGATAAGGGCACAGGCCATTACAGTACCGGAGCCACCAGAGAAGCCATGGGAGCCGGTGGCATTCGATATTTTGGGACCAGCAAGGCTGGTCAATTCTATGTTACAGTATTGATTAACCTATATCCCAGATGGCCCGAGATTAGGATCCCTTTGAAGGTAGAGACAAAACATGTATTAAAGTTCCTCAAGGATACTTTTGCCAGGGAAGGCATCTCTAATTCCATGTTAACAGATAATAGAGTAGAGTTAGTATCTGGTGAAATGGAAGAGTTCCTCACACAAAGAGGAGTACAGCACAATAAGTGCACACTCAATCACCCTAAATCTAATGGGGTGATAGGTGTAATAAAGTACTTAAGGAAGTCATTCAAATAGCTAAGCAAGAGGCTAGAGACTGGAGAGAGGAAATTCAAATGAAGGTAGAAATGAATCCCCTTACACCACATACAGTCACAGGAAGAGTTCCTTTTGAGTTATTTAGAGGCAGGGAACCCAGTTTGTTGATGCGTCCTGCTTGAGTCAATCATTTTAAGGAATAGATCAAGAAGGAAAAGGTTGTTTGGAAGGCAAAACATCAACAAAGATTGATTTAAAGGAAGGAAAGATATGATGTGTGAAATTCAGTAAAGCAAATGATTGTGACAGTGGGAGATTGGGTCCGAGTGCAACTACCAATGGGTTAGGCAAAATCATCTAAGTAAAGCCCGAAAAAGTGGTGAAATTGTTTAAGAATGCTGTTAAAGTCAATGGTTATCACATTTGGAATTTAAGTAGTGTGGTTATTGTAAAAAGAAAAGACGAAGAAATTCTAAGAGAAAAAGAGGGTGAAGAAAATTCACAAAGGATTAACAACCCTTTGAATGGAAGGGAACCACAAAGCAGACCATAACACAGCGGTAGAAGAGTGAGTCTGCTGTGACATTTGAAAGATTATGAGATGTAAGAATTTGGCTTAGCTGGTACCTAATGAGACTGTGACCATGTACATATTTTTGTTGGTGATTAAAAATTGATATTGATATATATTCAGTTAGTAGAACTGTTTCAGAATAACTTGTTCCCCCCATCTGTTCTCCGCCTTACTCTTTTATATATCTTATTTGAATTTTTTAAGTAGAATAACTTATGCCTCACCTTCATCTTCATTGTGGTGTAAACTTGTCCCCCTCCGCCTAGATTGTCAGAGCTGGGATGTCCTTAAGCTCAGTATGACTGGGTTGTGTCTGTACTGTAAAGGTGAAAGATGTGCAGTATCTAGGAGGTGAAATGGGATTTGGAGCGCAGGTTCTAAGGGAGGCTGTTGAGACTGCAGAAGTGACCAAGCGAGGGATCAGCTAAGCTGCAGGTGAATGGGGCGTTTATTCTTCAGAGCCTAAATAAATGAATAGATGTGAAACTCATCTGCGTGTAGGAGTTACCCTTTCACAGTTACAATATTATAATATTTATTTTAGAAGTACATTCGCTCACCTTTCATACTGCTGTAATCGGAATATTTCCAATATAACGCATGTTAAGCAGGTTTTTATTTTGAAGACTACCAAAGAAATTGAAACTTCTCACACAATCCTTGCCTTTGGAAAATGTTTGTAGAACCTACCTGACCTTTATTGACAGAACAGAACAATGTAATTAAATACCAGACTCATAGCTACTGATCATGCAAGTATATTTGAGTAGTTTTCACCTCATCAACATGATCCTCCATTCTTGTAACATTTTACATCAAGAACAGTCACGATAATTAAATGAATAAATTCAAACATTATGTATATACGGAACTATACCGGACAAATCTTTGTGAGAACAACAGCCATGGGACTTAGTGTTCACAAGGAAAATGTCAACCTTGTTCGTTTGTACGGTAGTAAAATACAGCAACAATCAAGATTCAGTGGGTCAGACAGCATCTCAGCCTGATGCCACTGCACCTGCTGCACAAGTGATAGTCACGCTCCTGGATAACAACAAAGGGGCTTATCTAATAGCCCGTAGCACCACTGAAGCGTCACTTTTCATGAAGCTCTGTTGGTGCTAAGCACTGCTCCATATTTACAAGGAGGAGTAACGCCATTGCTTTTGATGCTGCCCCAGATTTACGAGTTGTGTTAAACCTGAGGCAGCGCCAAAAACGAGGAGGAATGATGTTATTCCTCCAAGTTTTTTGCTTTTTCTACATGTGCTGCATTCTGCAACACAAACAGAAGAAGCAAAATGCCATGGACGATTGTTTACGTGCAGGAAGGGACGCCTTCCTGCACGTAAACAATCATTCAAAATGACACTCTGTACTTCTATGTGTGCTGCATTTTGCAGCACACATAGAAGTTCAAAATCACATTATAGATTTTTTGTGAACACCTTCCTGCACATAAACAATCTATCTACTCAACGCAGACACCCTGGCACTATGGTGCAAGGATGCTTGCTCTAGTGCTAGGCAGCTTAATTCAGCGCCAGCGTATGGGGAAATGCAGGGGTGCTCCGTACTCCTCTAAATACGGCGCACCCCTGCGTTTCAAGAGTGGAGCTGCTATTTTTGGCGCAGCACCCCGCTGTGCAACTTTAGCATAAATCTGGCCCAAAGTACTGAAAAACAAGATGGACAGCCTAGGGCTGCACTCTCAGATAAAGAGTAGGGAAGTGGTATATTATAATTTGCAATAAATTCCTGAACAGCAGGTAGTTTATCGCAGTATGGATCTCTGCAGATGGTATCCTTAGTCTCAGATTTTCACCAGGTAGAATGTGGAGTCAATTATGATTGGTGAAGTGGAGTGGTCCTCCAGCGGTGTAGGCCTCATTGTGTGAGGTGTGGAAGGGGTATTACTTCCAGTGATAAAAACTGCTGTCATGCATTCACTGTGGAGCAGTATCCTCTCTGCCAGTGCACTACACCCGATTTGCAGCACACCCCAGTAAAATGAGCTCCCCCTCCCATCCTTCTCATCCTTTGCTGGATAGCAAATATCTTGTGTTTGTGGGGCCGATCACCATGTTTATAACTAGATCTTTACTGTTTTTGTCAGAGCGGTTTGAGGTGTGCTGAAAGGAACCTCAGACCTTCTGTACACCTTCATGATGAATCCTACCAACCCAAAAGGAGCCCAAGAGCAATTGTAACCTGTTGTCTCCGAAAGGATCGTAAATTAAACCTTACCAGAACAGTGACATCTATCCTCTCTACCCAGTGACTTGGAATTAATGACCTCTTAAAAACAGACGACCCTCACATTTGGTGGGGCGGTCACCCTCGACTGGTTTTAAATAATTCTGAGCAGTTCCCTTTTACCACAGTACACTTATCAACCTCTCTAAATTAAATAGGAACTGGCAAAGCCAATAGGTCTCGATTTAAAACGAAAGTGTTTCCCCACAGATTGTTTGTGTGGCTTTGTGAAGGGTATCTAGATGCATGTGATCATTAATTAAAGATTAATACATGGATGAGCGAACGCATTGACGGATACCTGAGTGAGTGACGGAGTGCATGGTTTAAAGAGTGAGTCAGAGGATAGGTGCGTAGATGAATGGCTGAATACACGTGTGGATGACGAGGTCAAGGGCAGAGCGTGGGGCAGTGCAAGGAGCAAGGGTAAGAACTTGAGACTGAGGCAGTGAGTGGAGCAGCGTGGAAAGGGGTTGCGTATGTGGTACAGACACTGAATAGGCATGTGGGTGCAAAGATGTGAGGATGTGTGCATGATGGGTAAAATTGACCGAGTGCCTACTGAAACTGCAATCCATCCACTAGAGTTCTCAAGCCATACTCGACGTCTCCACTGGTAGTCACAGAACAGCACGGTGAGAGAAAGAATGCCTTAAGCTATTGACAAAAGGTATGCTTGGAATATCAGAACTGATACAGAGATGTGCTCACTTTTGCCAGTCCTATTTACAGTTCGATGCATATTCACTCAGATCAAGAAACGTGGCTCGGTTTCTCCAGACGCTAAGGCAGAAGGGATAGCCACTGAATTCAGATTGTACGTAGGAGTTTATTTTACAGATCAAACAATGTTAGAATTTAAACACATCAAAATACTGCGTAACACAATTCTTTTATGTGCCATCCCACCAATTTGCATAAAATGCTTTCAAAAAACAGATATTTACTTTTTTTCTTCTTTGAAATTCAGGGCAATGTGTTGATGCAGAAAAATAAAAACACTGACAGAAGGCAAATGGTGAAATGTTTCTACATGACTCAGCAGAAGCTATCAGGTTGCATGCTTCATCAGGCTGCTCAGCTGTTCAGACATTAGCAAAGCCTTCTGGCAAATCTCTGTTCTCAGATTCTTGAAAAAAACATAGATTATTTTCAACATGCTCCATTTTCTTTTCATTTAATGTCTCAAGCAGCCCAGACTTTAAATACGTTCTTAGTAAAGAGTCACACTTAATTGCACGTTCGCAGCAGGCAACGGGCAATTTTAATTTGAAAAGAAGGGAGATTAAATGAATTTAAGGTAACAGCATTTTAAAATGTATCATTTGCTCATTTTTTTGATATACTGGCAGTGTTATTGAAAAGTAAGCTACGAAAACAAAGGCCATTTCTGCTGTTTTGTAGTCGAAGGGACCTGTATCAAGTGGGCAGGAGCCTGGCACTCTATTTGCCCCACCCCTGGAGTTACCAATACCACTGGTATCCATAATAGTTGACAAATGCAGCAAGATTACAAGGTGATCCCTGAAGGTCTCCTGAGAAATGGTATATGTCCAGGGGAAATGTAAAAACAACTTTTACAGGATGTAAGTGTGTGGGTTTGGGGTCTTGTTACAAGGGCCTTATGCGCAGTGGTGTTAGTAATACTAGGGCTCACATTAACTCAAGGGTAAAAAATGAGTAGGGATTGCGGCTTGAACCCCGAGAAACCACCTAACAAATGAGTGCTTATCAGGGAATGGTCATCCATTGCCATTACCCCAGTAGTTCCTTATTTGATCGCCAACCTGCACCTGGAAATTTCCGCTAAAACAATTTTCATATAAAAGTAAACAATTCAGAGGTATTTCTGGGTATCTCATAATTCTGATGGGGCCAGTATCTACTGTTACCAGCCCTATCGGAATTAACCCCTTCTGTGCCGCGGACGGAGTGGTTACGTCCTGCGGCACAGTGCTGCTGTGCCGAGGACGTAACCACTACGTCCTCGGCACACAGCCCAGAGGGAGCGCTCTCGCTCCCTCTGTGTGCTTCCCCCCACCCCCCAAAGTCAGGGATGGAAGGGGAAGCCCTTCCCCTTCCACCCCGACCCCCCCCCACCCCCCCCATAATGACGTCAGCACGCGATCGCGCGCTGACTTCATTATGGGGATATCGCCGCACAGGAAGCCATTTGCTTCCTGTGCGGCGTGGAGTGAAGAGGTGAGTTCCTCTTCCCGGTGGGTGGGGGGTTTGGGCTAAAGAGGCACCGGGGGAAAGGAAAGGCTTTTCCTTTCCCCCGGTGTCTCTTTGAGCATTCCTGCTGCCCGATCGCATTGCGATCAGGCAGCAGGAATGCCCACTAGACACCAGGGATTGTTTTTTTTTTTATTTATTTGGCGATTTAGGCTTGCGGGGAGCGGCCCCTTGGGCAAGGGTCGCTCCCCTTTAGGGGGCAATTACTTAGGCCATTTCTGCCCCCCTTGGGGGCAGATTGGCTACTTTTTAGCCAGATCTGCCCCCAAGGGGGGCAGAAAACACTAGATCACCAGGGATTTATATTTTTATGTGCATTTATGTGTGGGGGGGGTGCCCCCTTGGGCAAGGGGCGCCCCCCCCCCAAGGGGGCAGAGAACTGTTGGCCTTTTCTGCCCCCCTTGGGGGCAGATCGGCCTATTTTTTTTAGGTCCATCTGCCCCCAAGGGGGGCAGAAGCCACTTAGGCACCAGGGATTGTGTGTGTAGTGGATGGGGGGGCGCCCCCTTGGGCAAGGGTAGCTCCCCTTTGGGGGCATGTATTTTAGGCCCATTTCTGCCCCCCTTGAGGGCAGATTGGCTACTTTTTAGCCAGATCTGCCCCCAAGGGGGGCAGAAAACACTAGATCACCAGGGTTTTTTATTTTTATGTGTATTTATGTGGTGGGGGTGCCCCCTTGGGCAAGGGGCGCCCCCCCCCCCAAGGGGGCAGAGAACTGTTGGCCTTTCCTGCCCCCCTTGGGGGCAAATCGGCCTATTTTTTTTAGGTCCATCTGCACCCAAGAGGGGGGCAGAAGCCACTTAGACACCAGGGATAGTGTGTGTGTGTTAGTGGATGGGGGGGGGGCTTGGGCAAGGGTCGCCCCCCACTTTGGGGGCACATGTACCCAGGCCATTTCTGCACCCCTTGGAGACAGATCAGCCTATTATTTTTAGGCTGGTCTGCCCCCAAGGGGGGCAGAAACCACTAGAACGCCAGGGATTTCTTTTATTTGTTTATTTTTGTGGGGGGGGCGTACCCTTGGTCACGAGGCGCCCCCCCAAGGGGGGCATTGACCTGTGGGCCATTTCTACACCCCCTGGGGGCAGATGGGCCTATTTTGTTAGGCCCACCTGCCCCCAAGTGGGGCAGAAGCCACTTAGACACCAGGGATAGTGTGTGTGTGTGTGTTTGTGTTAGTGGATGGGGGGGCCTTGGGCAAGGGTCGCCCCCCATTTTGGGGGCACATGTACCCAGGCCATTTCTGCACCCCTTGGAGACAGATCAGCCTATTGTTTTTAGGCTGGTCTGCCCCCAAGGGGGGCAGAAACCACTAGAACGCCAGGGATTTTTTTGTATTTGTTTATTTTTGTGGGGGGGCGTCCCCTTGGTCACGGGGCACCCCCCCAAGGGGGGCATTGACCTGTGGGCCATTTCTACACCCCCTGGGGGCAGATGGGCCTATTTTTTTAGACCCACCTGCCCCCAAGGGGGGCAGAAGCCATGTAGACACCAGGGATAGTGTGTGTGTGTGTGTGTGTTAGTGGATGGGGGGGGCCTTGGGCAAGGGTCGCCCCCCCACTTTGGGGGCACATGTACCCAGGCCATTTCTGCACCCCTTGGAGACAGATCAGCCTATTATTTTTAGGCTGGTCTGCCCCCAAGGGGGGCAGAAACCACTAGAACGCCAGGGATTTTTTTTATTTGTTTATTTTTGTGGGGGGCGTCCCCTTGGTCACGGGCGCCCCCCCTAGGGGGGCATTGACCTGTTGGCCATTTCTACACCCCCTGGGGGCAGATGGGCCTATTTTCTTAGGCCCACCTGCCCCCAAGGGGGGCAGAAGCCACTTAGGCACCAGGGATAGTGTTGTGTGTTTTTTTGTGTTTTTATTTGTTTGAGGGCTGTCCCCTTTGGCAAGGGTCGCTCTCCATGGGGACACACTACTAAAGGTATTTTCTGGCTTCCTTGGGACAGACAGGCCTATTTTTGTAGTAGGCCCATCTGCCCCTATGGCAGAACCCACTTAGGCACCAATTTCTAAATGTTTGATGGTGGGGTGTTTGTCAACTGAAGAAGTCTTTGCATTTGTGATTAAAAAGAAATTCCTCCTTTTTGTTCTAGTTCAAAGCTTTTGCTTTATTTGCTGTGGCTCCTTGCGGTTTTGGCGGTGGTTGACCTGCAGTTTGCACAGTTGCATGTTTTAGGTAAGTAAAAACAATTTACTCCAAAGGAGTATTGTTGCCATGCATGAATGACATGTTTGTAGGGGGTGTACTAAATGCAGGATTGTGTGTGAAATTGTCCTTAGGTTTGTGCACAATGATATTTGTTTTGTCTTATTTCTAATTTGCCTTTCTTTCTTTATTTTTAGTGGGATATCATTGGTGATTGCTGTGTAGTTGCTGGTGAATCAAGCTTTTTCAGGCAAGTGAGCGGTATAGTTTTTGAGTGTTAGACCTGACAGCCTTAGGGTAGTCACCCCTAACTTTTTGCCTGCCTCCCTCCACTTTTTGGACACTGTTTTGCTGGTTTATAGACTCTGCGCACTTTACCCCTGCTAACCAGGGCTAAAGTGCATATGCTCTCTCCCCTAAACCATGGTAACCTGGAATCATACTTGATTGGACTATTAATTTACTTATAAGTCCCTAGTAAGGTGCACTTTAGGTGCATAGGGCTGGTAAATTAAATGCTACTAGTGGGCCCGCAGCACTGGTTGTGCCACCCACTTAAGTAGCCCCTTTTCCTTGTCTCAGGCCTGCCATTGCAAGGCCTGTGTGTGCAGTTTCACTGCCACATCAACTTGGCATTTAAAAGTTCTCGCCAAGCCTAGAACTCCCCTTTTTCTACATATAAGTCACCCTTAATGTGTGCCCTAGGTAACCCCTAAGGCCGGGTGCTGTGTAGGTAAAAGGCAGGACATGTACCTGTGTAGTTATATGTCCTGGTAGTGTAAAACTCCTAAATTTGTTTTCACACTACTGGGAGGCCTGCTCCCTTCATAGGCTAACATTGGGGCTGCCCTCATACACTGTTGAAGTGGCAGCTGCTGATCTGAAAGGAGGAGGAAGGTCATATTTAGTATGGCCAGAATGGTAATACAAAATCCTACTGACTGGTGAAGTCGGATTTAATATTACTATTCTAGAAATGCCACTTTTAGAAAGTGAGCATTTCTTTGCACTTAAATCCTTCTGTGCCTTACAATCCACGTCTGGCTGGGCTTGGTTGACAGCCCCTTGTGCATTCACTCAGACACACCCCAAACACAGGGTACTCAGCCTCACTTGCATACATCTGCATTTTGAATGGGTCTTCCTGGATTGGGAGGGTGGAGGGCCTGCCCTCACACAAAGGACTGCCACACCCCCTACTGGGACCCTGGCAGACAGGATTGAACTGAAAGGGGACCTGGTGCACTTCTTAGCCACTCTTTGAAGTCTCCCCCACTTCAAAGGCACATTTGGGTATAAAACAGGGCCTCTGCCCTACCTCATCAGACACTTGCTGGAGAAGAAACCTGAACCAGAAACTACATCCTGCCAAGAAGAACTGCCTGGCTGCTCAAAGGACTCACCTGTCTGCTTTCTACAAAGGACTGCTGCCTTGCTGTTGCCCTGCTGCCTTGCTGAACTCTTGTCTGGCTGTGAAAGTGCTCTCCAAGGGCTTGGATAGAGCTTGCCTCCTGTTCCTTGAAGTCTCAGGACCAAAAAGACTTCTCTCTTTTACTTGGACGCTCCGTGCGCCGAAAATTTCGACGCACAGCTTGTTTCGCGGCGAGAAAAACGCCGCACTCCGACGCTGATCGACGCAACGCTCTTGGGACGATCGAAGATCCGACGCACGGCCTCGCAAGGACAACACCGCCCGACCTCTAGAGGAGAAATTGACACGACGCCTCCCGTGAGATCGTAATTTCAACGCGCAGTCCCGCAGATCGAAGTCTAGAGGAGAAATCGACGCGACGCCTGCCGTGAGATCGTAATTTCGACGCGCAGCCCCGCAGACCGACGCGCAGCCGGAGAACAAGCAGGAAAATCCACGCACAGACCCGGGACATCTGGTAATCCCCGCGATCCACAGAAAGAGACTGTCCGCGCGCCGGAAAACGACGCCCGACTTCCCCGCGTGGAAAATAACGACGCAAGTCCGTGTGTGCTGGGGAGAAATCGACGCACACACCCTTTTTTCACGCATCTCTTCTCTTGTGGCCATCTGAGGAGATTCTTCCACTCCCAACCAGGTACTTGTGCTTGAAAGAGACTTTGTTTATATTCTAAAGACTTTAAGACACTTTATATCACTTTTCTGTGATATTTCTACAATTTTCCATTGCAACTTTATTCTTTTTGACCTACAATTATCCTGATAAATATTATATATTTTTCTAAACACTGTGTGGTGTATTTTTGTGGTGCTATATGGTGGTATTGTATGATTTATTGCACAAATACTTTACACATTGCCTTCTAAGTTAAGCCTGACTGCTCGTGCCAAGCTACCAGAGGGTGGGCACAGGATAATCTTGGATTGTGTGTGACTTACCCTGACTAGAGTGAGGGCTTTTGCTTGGACAGGGGGTAACCTGACTGCCAACCAAAAACCCCATTTCTAACATTGAGTTTATAATTCTTACTAACAAAGCTACACTTTGTTACTTGTCTTACACAGTGCTGGTTGTTGGTGGTGAATTTGTCCAGTTAATTTTAGCAAGAGAGATCATGGCTAGCCGCAGGATGACCGCTCAGCAAGTGGTTGGTATGCTTTTTGAGTCACAGTCTGATCATGACTATGAGACGGACTCTGCATCTGAGGCAGAGGAGGAAGTCAGCGATTCTGGCAGTGATGTTTCTGTTGGAGGGGAATCTTCTGATGATGAAGCCACACTCAGTGCAGGTGAAGGGTCTGTTTTAGAGGAGGACATTGATGTGCCAATAGTGCAGCAACCTGGGTCTGAAAGGTTTCCCGTTATAAGACCTGATGTCTGGGTTGCCCCAAACATGGAGCAGCCAGAATTACCTGCCTTTACTGGTCTCCTGGGGTGTAACGCCAATACAGAGAACTTTATGCCTATCAATTTCTTTGAGTTATTCATGGATGATATGTTTTTGGAAGAGATTGTTGAGCAGACTAATTTGTATGCAGAGCAGCATTTGAGGGACAACGCTGCTAGACTTAGGCAAGACTCTAGAGCTGCACAGTGGATTCCCACAAATTTGGAGGAGTTAAAAAAGTTTTTGGGTTTGACTTTTTTGATGGGGTTGATAAGGAAGCCGTCACTGGCTTCTTATTGGTCTACTAGTCCCTTGATGGCAACAGCTATATTTCCAGCGACCATGAGTCGTAATCGGTATTTGCTTCTTCTTAGGATGCTGCATTTTGTTGACAATGCATTAGCCTTGCCACGAGATCACCCAGATTCTGACCGTCTTTTTAAGATTAGGCCTGTCCTTGATCATTTTGTAGATCGGTTTTCGGAGGTCTATGTTCCAGGCAAAGAGTTAAGTGTGGACGAGTCTTTGGTCCTCTTCAAGGGTCGTTTGGTTTTTAGGCAGTATATTCCTAGCAAAAGGGCACGATATGGAATTAAATTGTGTATGCTGTCTGAAAGTAGGACAGGATATGTGTATAGTTTCCGTGTGTACACTGGTAGGGATTCTAATATTGACCCCCCTGGTTGTCCTCCCACTTTTGGAGTTACTGAGAAAATTGTGTGGGATCTTGGTAGACGACTGTTCAACAAAGGTCACCATTTGTATGTAGATAACTTCTACACTTGTGTGCAGTTGTTCAAGGAATTGTTTAGAGTGGACACAGTTGCTTGTGGCACAATCCGTTCTAACCGGAAAGGCTATCCAAGGGAGCTTGTCTGTAAAAAACTTGAGAGAGGACAGTGCTGTGCCTTGCGGAACGAGGAGCTGCTAGCTTTGAAATTTTCGGACAAGAGGGATGTCTACATGCTAAGTACCATCCATGATGAGAGTACTTCCCCTGTGACTGTTTGGGGCCAGGTTGCGGAAGTGCGCAAACCTGTGTGCATTTTAGATTATAATAAGCACATGGGAGGTGTAGATAGAGTTGACCAGAGGTTGGAACCTTATACTGCTATTCGTAAGTCTTACGTTTGGTATAAGAAGTTAGCACTTCACCTCTTCCACTTAGCAACCTTCAATGCTTTTATTGTGTTTAGGGATAGGTCTCCAGAGTCAAAGATGACATTTGTGAAATTTCAGGAGTCAGTGATAGAGAGCCTTATTGTGGTGGAACAGGCCAGAGTTCCTAGAGAAGCAGTGGTGGAGGATGTGGCTAGATTGAAAGATTGCCACTTTGCTGAGCGCATTCCTCCCACACCCAAAAAAGACTTTCCAGCTAAGAAATGTAGAGTGTGTTTTCGAAGAGGTATCTGGAGGGAGACTCGAATGTACTGCCCAGATTGTCCTTCAAAGCCTGGGCTGTGTGTTGGTGCTTGTTTTAAGAATTACCACACCCAGAAGAATTTCTGGGAACAACCATGAGTGTAAACTCATGTCTGTTTTGTATTTTCATGTGTTTAGTTTCATGGTTAGCATTTCTGTCATGTTCTTAGTTAGATCTTGTGTGTTTGTAGTTTTGTAATTCTTTCTACTTAGTTAGGGGTTCCTCTGTTTAAAAAAAAAATAAAAAAAAAATGATGCCATTGTGTGTGGAGTGAGGCTTGGCTGAGAGTGTACATATTGACTTGCTGTTGGCTACTGCAACACACTGCCAGCCAAACACCAGTCCACACACTCCCATCAGCTGGTGTGATTGTTGTATCAGGCATGTGGGCGTATGTAAGTGATGGGCCCTTGAGTGGCGCTGTCTGTCGATGTGGGTGTTGTAATGTGCTGGGCCCGTGGCTGGCGGTGTGAATGGCCTTGTGTGTGTCATGTATGAAAGTTGTGTGAATGGACTGTAAAGCGGTTGGTGCCTTGTCGCGGCTTTACAGCTCACGAGCTGTGAGTCATTGGTTCAGTTTTTTGCCTTTCAGTTACTAACAGTGCATTTCATTTTTGTGAAAGCTCTTGTTAGTAAAATTTGATCCACTGAACCATCATTCACCCTCAGCCCAAATCCAACCAGTATGTGTGGTAAAAATGACAAAACCTGCTCCGCTGTAATCAGGCGTCGCAGCACACCTGTGACACGCTAGGTGCCTCAGGTGGGACCCCGATGATGAAGCATGCCACCAACTTGGTTGGTGGGTGAGGGGTCTTTTTCACATAACCTAAGTGTGTTTCTTTTCAAAATGTTAGTGTTTGTCACATCACGGACGTATGTGGGCACATCAAAACGATATATTACAAAACTACCTGTGTTTGGGGGGGAGAGGGCACCTATGTTTTTGGTCCTGTGTGCAGCCTTCATCTAGGGAAACCTACCAAATCCAGACATTTTTTAAAACTAGACACCCCAAGGAGTCCAGGGAGGTGTGGCTTGCGTGGATCCCCCAACATTTTCTTACCCAGGCTCCTCTGTAAACCTCAAAATGTGCATAAAAAAGCATATTTTCCTTAATTTTCTTCGTAGGATCACCACTCCAGCACAAAATTCCTACTCCCCAGTGTTCCCCTCAGTCTCCCAAGTAAAATGACACCTCACTTATGTGGGTCCCCAAAGCAGAGTCAGTCTAAAGATGTATAAAAGAATATGTCCTTATAAACTTGCTGTGCTATCCCCTCTATCTCTACAAGTTTTGGGCCTTATTCTGTTGCAGGCACCTGGCCCACCCACACAAGTGAGGTATCATTTTTATCGGGAGACTTGGGGGAACGCTGGGTGGAAGGAAATTTGTGGCTCCACTCAGATTCCAGAACTTTCTGTCACCGAAATGTGTGGAAAATGTGTTTTTTTAGACAGAATTTGAGGTTTGCAAAGGATTCTGGGTAACAGAACCTGGTCGGAGCCCCGCAAGTCACCCCATCTTGGATTCCCCTAGGTCTCTAGTTTTCAAAAATGCACAGGTTTGGTAGGTTTCCCTAGGTGCCGGCTCAGCTAGAGGCCAAAATCTACAAGTAGTCACTGTTTTCAATGAAAAAATGTGATATGTCCACGTTGCGTTTTGGGGCGTTTCCTGTCGCGGGCGCAAGGCCTACCCACACAAGTGAGGTATCATTTTTATCGGGAGACGTGGGGGAACGCTGAGTGGAAGGAAATTTGTGGCTCCTCTCAGATTCCAGAACTTTCTGCCACAGAAATGTGAGGAACATGTGTTTTTTTAGCCAAATTTTGGGGTTTGCAAAGGATTCTGGGTAACAGAACCTGGTCCGAGCCACACAAGTCACCCCATCTTGGATTCCCCTAGGTCTCTAGTTTTCAGAAATGCACAGGTTTGGTAGGTTTCCCTAGGTGGCGGCTGAGCTACAAGCCAAAATCTACAGGTAGGCACTTTGCAAAAAAACCCTCTGTTTTCCTTCAAAAATTTGGATGTGTCCACGTTGCGCTTTGGGGCGTTTCCTTTCGCGGGCGCTAGGCCTACCCACACAAGTGAGGTATCATTTTTATCGGGAGAGGTGGGGGAACGCTGGGTGGAAGGAAATTTGTGGCTCCTCTCAGAATCCAGAACTTTCTGCCACAGAAATGTGAGGAACATGTGTTTTTTTAGCCAAATCTGGAGGTTTGCAAAGGATTCTGGGTAACAGAACCTGGTCCGAGCCACACAAGTCACCCCATCTTGGATTCCCCTAGGTCTCTAGTTTTCAGAAATGCATAGGTTTGGTAGGTTTCCCTTGGTGGCGGCGGAGCTACAAGCCAAAATCTACAGTTAGGCACTTTGCAAAAAACACCTCTGTTTTCCTTCAAAAATTTGGATGTATCCACGTTGCGCTTTGGGGCGTTTCCTGTCACGGGCGCTAGGCCTACCCACACAAGTGAGGTATCATTTTTATCGGGAGACGTGGGGGAACGCTGGGTAGAAGGAAATTTGTGGCTCCTCTCAGATTCCAGAACTTTCTGCCACAGAAATGTGAGGAACATGTATTTTTTTAGCCAAATTTTGAGGTTTGCAAAGGATTCTGGGTAACAGAACCTGGTCCGAGCCACACAAGTCACCCCATCTTGGATTCCCCTAGGTCTCTAGTTTTCAGAAATGCACAGGTTTGGTAGGTTTCCCTAGGTGGCGGCTGAGCTACAAGCCAAAATCTACAGGTAGGCACTTTGCAAAAAACACCTCTGTTTTCCTTCACAAATTTGGATGTGTCCACGTTGCGCTTTGGGGCGTTTCCTGTTGCGGGCGCTAGGCCTACCCACACAAGTGAGGTATCATTTTTATCGCGAGACGTGGGGGAACGCTGGGTGGAAGGAAATTTGTGGCTCCTCTCAGATTCCAGAACTTTCTGCCACAGAAATGTGAGGAACATGTGTTTTTTTAGCCAAATTTTGAGGTTTGCAAAGGATTCTGGGTGACAGAACCTGGTCCGAGCCACACAAGTCACCCCATCTTGGATTCCCCTAGGTCTCTAGTTTTCAGAAATGCACAGGTTTGGTAGGTTTCCCTAGGTGGCGGCTGAGCTACAAGCCAAAATCTACAGGTAGGCACTTTGCAAAAAACACCTCTGTTTTCCTTCAAAAATTTTGATGTGTCCACGTTGCGCTTTGGGGCGTTTCCTGTCGCGGGCGCTAGGCCTACCCACACAAGTGAGGTATCATTTTTATCGGGAGACGTGGGGGAACGCTGGGTGGAAGGACCTTTGTGGCTCCTCTCAGATTCCAGAACGTTCTGCCACAGAAATGTGAGGAACATGTGTTTTTTTAGCCAAATTTTGAGGTGTGCAAAGGATTCTGGGTAACAGAACCTGGTCCGAGCCACACAAGTCACCCCATCTTGGATTCCCCTAGGTCTCTAGTTTTCAGAAATGCACAGGTTTGGTAGGTTTCCCTAGGTGGCGGCTGAGCTACAGGCCAAAATCTACAGGTAGGCACTTTGCAAAAAACACCTCTGTTTTCCTTCAAAAATTTGGATGTATCCACGTTGCGCTTTGGGGCGTTTCCTGTCGCGGGCGCTAGGCCTACCCACACAAGTGAGGTATCATTTTTATCGGGAGACGTGGGGGAACGCTGGGTAGAAGGAAATTTGTGGCTCCTCTCAGATTCCAGAACTTTCTGCCACAGAAATGTGAGGAACATGTGTTTTTTTAGCCAAATTTTGAGGTTTGCAAAGGATTCTGGGTAACAG
This sequence comes from Pleurodeles waltl, assembly GCF_031143425.1. Lineage (NCBI taxonomy): Eukaryota > Metazoa > Chordata > Amphibia > Caudata > Salamandridae > Pleurodeles > Pleurodeles waltl. The sequence goes on from NC_090445.1 coordinate 1,465,256,373, forward strand.
AACCTGGTCCGAGCCACACAAGTCACCCCATCTTGGATTCCCCTAGGTCTCTAGTTTTCAGAAATGCACAGGTGTGGTAGGTTTCCCTAGGTGGCGGCTGAGCTATGAGCCAAAATCTACAGGTAGGCACTTTGCAAAAAACACCTCTGTTTTCCTTCACAAATTTGGATGTATCCACGTTGCGCTTTGGGGCGTTTCCTGTCGTGGGCGCTAGGCCTACCCACACAAGTGAGGTATCATTTTTATCGGGAGACGTGGGGGAACGCTGAGTGGAAGGAAATTTGTGGCTCCTCTCAGATTCCAGAACTTTCTGCCACAGAAATGTGAGGAACATGTGTTTTTTTAGCCAAATTTTGGGGTTTGCAAAGGATTCTGGGTAACAGAACCTGGTCCGAGCCACAGAAGTCACCCCATCTTGGATTCCCCTAGGTCTCTAGTTTTCAGAAATGCACAGGTTTGGTAGGTTTCCCTAGGTGGCGGCTGAGCTACAAGCCAAAATCTACAGGTAGGCACTTTGCAAAAAAACCCTCTGTTTTCCTTCAAAAATTTGGATGTGTCCATGTTGCGCTTTGGGGCGTTTCCTTTCGCGGGCGCTAGGCCTACCCACACAAGTGAGGTATCATTTTTATCGGGAGACGTGGGGGAACGCTGGGTGGAAGGAAATTTGTGGCTCCTCTCAGAATCCAGAACTTTCTGCCACAGAAATGTGAGGAACATGTGTTTTTTTAGCCAAATTTTGAAGTTTGCAAAGGATTCTGGGTAACAGAACCTGGTCCGAGCCACACAAGTCACCCCATCTTGGATTCCCCTAGGTCTCTAGTTTTCAGAAATGCACAGGTTTGGTAGGTTTCCCTAGGTGGCGGCTGAGCTACAGGCCAAAATCTACAGGTAGGCACTTTGCAAAAAACACCTCTGTTTTCCTTCAAAAATTTGGATGTATCCACGTTGCGCTTTGGGGCGTTTCCTGTCGCGGGCGCTAGGCCTACCCACACAAGTGAGGTATCATTTTTATCGGGAGACGTGGGGGAACGCTGGGTAGAAGGAAATTTGTGGCTCCTCTCAGATTCCATAACTTTCTGCCACAGAAATGTGAGGAACATGTGTTTTTTTAGCCAAATTTTGAGGTTTGCAAAGGATTCTGGGTAACAGAACCTGGTCCGAGCCACACAAGTCACCCCATCTTGGATTCCCCTAGGTCTCTAGTTTTCAGAAATGCACAGGTTTGGTAGGTTTCCCTAGGTGGCGGCTGAGCTACAAGCCAAAATCTACAGGTAGGCACTTTGCAAAAAACACCTCTGTTTTCCTTCACAAATTTGGATGTATCCACGTTGCGCTTTGGGGCGTTTCCTGTCGTGGGCGCTAGGCCTACCCACACAAGTGAGGTATCATTTTTATCGGGAGACGTGGGGGAACGCTGAGTGGAAGGAAATTTGTGGCTCCTCTCAGATTCCAGAACTTTCTGCCACAGAAATGTGAGGAACATGTGTTTTTTTAGCCAAATTTTGGGGTTTGCAAAGGATTCTGGGTAACAGAACCTGGTCCGAGCCACAGAAGTCACCCCATCTTGGATTCCCCTAGGTCTCTAGTTTTCAGAAATGCACAGGTTTGGTAGGTTTCCCTAGGTGGCGGCTGAGCTACAAGCCAAAATCTACAGGTAGGCACTTTGCAAAAAAACCCTCTGTTTTCCTTCAAAAATTTGGATGTGTCCATGTAGCGCTTTGGGGCGTTTCCTTTCGCGGGCGCTAGGCCTACCCACACAAGTGAGGTATCATTTTTATCGGGAGACGTGGGGGAACGCTGGGTGGAAGGAAATTTGTGGCTCCTCTCAGAATCCAGAACTTTCTGCCACAGAAATGTGAGGAACATGTGTTTTTTTAGCCAAATTTTGAAGTTTGCAAAGGATTCTGGGTAACAGAACCTGGTCCGAGCCACACAAGTCACCCCATCTTGGATTCCCCTAGGTCTCTAGTTTTCAGAAATGCACAGGTTTGGTAGGTTTCCCTAGGTGGCGGCTGAGCTAGAAGCCAAAATCTACAGGTAGGCACTTTGCAAAAAACACCTCTGTTTTCCTTCAAAAATTTGGATGTATCCACGTTGCGCTTTGGGGCATTTCCTGTCACGGGCGCTAGGCCTACCCACACAAGTGAGGTATCATTTTTATCGGGAGACGTGGGGGAACGCTGGGTAGAAGGAAATTTGTGGCTCCTCTCAGATTCCAGAACTTTCTGCCACAGAAATGTGAGGAACATGTATTTTTTTAGCCAAATTTTGAGGTTTGCAAAGGATTCTGGGTAACAGAACCTGGTCCGAGCCACACAAGTCACCCCATCTTGGATTCCCCTAGGTCTCTAGTTTTCAGAAATGCACAGGTTTGGTAGGTTTCCCTAGGTGGCGGCTGAGCTACAAGCCAAAATCTACAGGTAGGCACTTTGCAAAAAACACCTCTGTTTTCCTTCACAAATTTGGATGTGTCCACGTTGCGCTTTGGGGCGTTTCCTGTTGCGGGCGCTAGGCCTACCCACACAAGTGAGGTATCATTTTTATCGCGAGACGTGGGGGAACGCTGGGTGGAAGGAAATTTGTGGCTCCTCTCAGATTCCAGAACTTTCTGCCACAGAAATGTGAGGAACATGTGTTTTTTTAGCCAAATTTTGAGGTTTGCAAAGGATTCTGGGTAACAGAACCTGGTCCGAGCCACACAAGTCACCCCATCTTGGATTCCCCTAGGTCTCTAGTTTTCAGAAATGCACAGGTTTGGTAGGTTTCCCTAGGTGGCGGCTGAGCTACAAGCCAAAATCTACAGGTAGGCACTTTGCAAAAAAACACCTCTGTTTTCCTTCAAAAATGTGGATGTGTCCACGTTGCGCTTTGGGGCGTTTCCTGTCGCGGGCGCTAGGCCTACCCACACAAGTGAGGTATCATTTTTATCGGGAGACGTGGGGGAACGCTGGGTGGAAGGAAATTCGTGGCTCCTCTCAGATTCCAGAACGTTCTGCCACAGAAATGTGAGGAACATGTGTTTTTTTAGCCAAATTTTGAGGTTTGCAAAGGATTCTGGGTAACAGAACCTGGTCCGAGCCACACAAGTCACCCCATCTTGGATTCCCCTAGGTCTCTAGTTTTCAGAAATGCACAGGTTTGGTAGGTTTCCCTAGGTGGCGGCTGAGCTACAGGCCAAAATCTACAGGTAGGTACTTTGCAAAAAACACCTCTGTTTTCCTTCAAAAATTTGGATGTGTCCACGTTGCGCTTTGGGGCGTTTCCTGTTGCGGGCGCTAGGCCTACCCACACAAGTGAGGTATCATTTTTATCGCGAGACGTGGGGGAACGTTGGGTGGAAAGAAATTTGTGGCTCCTCTCAGATTCCAGATCTTTCTGCCACAGAAATGTGAGGAACATGTGTTTTTTTAGCCAAATTTTGAGGTTTGCAAAGGATTCTGGGTAACAGAACCTGGTCCGAGCCACACAAGTCACCCCATCTTGGATTCCCCTAGGTCTCTAGTTTTCAGAAATGCACAGGTTTGGTAGGTTTCCCTAGGTGGCGGCTGAGCTACAGGCCAAAATTTACAGGTAGGGACTTTGCAAAAAACACCTCTGTTTTCCTTAAAAAATGTGGATGTATCCACGTTACGCTTTGGGGCGTTTCCTGTCGCGGGCGCTAGGCCTACCCACACAAGTGAGGTATCATTTTTATCGGGAGACGTGGGGGAACGCTGGGTAGAAGGAAATTTGTGGCTCCTCTCAGATTCCAGAACTTTCTGCCACAGAAATGTGAGGAACATGTGTTTTTTTAGCCAAATTTTGAGGTTTGCAAAGGATTCTGGGTAACAGAACCTGGTCCGAGCCACACAAGTCACCCCATCTTGGATTCCCCTAGGTCTCTAGTTTTCAGAAATGCACAGGTTTGGTTGGTTTCCCTAGGTGGCGGCTGAGCTACAAGCCAAAATCTACAGGTAGCCACTTTGCAAAAAACACCTCTGTTTTCCTTCAAAAATTTGGATGTGTCCACGTTGCGCATTGGGGCGTTTCCTGTTGCGGGCGCTAGGCCTAGCCACACAAGTGAGGTATCATTTTTATCGCGAGACGTGGGGGAACGCTGGGTGGAAGAAAATTTGTGGCTCCTCTCAGATTCCAGAACTTTCTGCCACAGAAATGTGAGGAACATGTGTTTTTTTAGCCAAATTTTGAGGTTTGCAAAGGATTCTGGGTAACAGAACCTGGTCCGAGCCACACAAGTCACCCCATCTTGGATTCCCCTAGGTCTCTAGTTTTCAGAAATGCACAGGTTTGGTAGGTTTCCCTAGGTGGTGGCTGAGCTACAAGCCAAAATCTACAGGTAGGCACTTTGCAAAAAACACCTCTGTTTTCCTTCAAAAATTTTGATGTGTCCACGTTGCGCTTTGGGGCGTTTCCTGTCGCGGGCGCTAGGCCTACCCACACAAGTGAGGTATCATTTTTATCGGGAGACGTGGGGGAAAGCTGGGTGGAAGGAAATTTGTGGCTCCTCTCAGATTCCAGAACGTTCTGCCACAGAAATGTGAGGAACATGTGTTTTTTTAGCCAAATTTTGAGGTGTGCAAAGGATTCTGGGTAACAGAACCTGGTCTGAGCCACACAAGTCACCCCATCTTGGATTCCCCTAGGTCTCTAGTTTTCAGAAATGCACAGGTTTGGTAGGTTTCCCTAGGTGGCGGCTGAGCTACAGGCCAAAATCTACAGGTAGGGACTTTGCAAAAAACACCTCTGTTTTCCTTCAAAAATTTGGATGTATCCACGTTGCGCTTTGGGGCGTTTCCTGTCGCGGGCGCGAGGCCTACCCACACAAGTGAGGTATCATTTTTATCGGGAGACGTGGGGGAACGCTGGGTAGAAGGAAATTTGTGGCTCCTCTCAGATTCCAGAACTTTCTGCCACAGAAATGTGAGGAACATGTGTTTTTTTAGCCAAATTTTGAGGTTAGCAAAGGATTCTGGGTAACAGAACCTGGTCCGAGCCACACAAGTCACCCCATCTTGGATTCCCCTAGGTCTCTAGTTTTCAGAAATGCACAGCTTTGGTAGGTTTCCCTAGGTGGCGGCTGAGCTACAAGCCAAAATCTACAGGTAGCCACTTTGCAAAAAACACCTCTGTTTTCCTTCAAAAATTTGGATGTGTCCACGTTGCGCTTTGGGGCGTTTCCTGTTGCGGGCGCTAGGCCTAGCCACACAAGTGAGGTATCATTTTTATCGCGAGACGTGGGGGAACGCTGGGTGGAAGGAAATTTGTGGCTCCTCTCAGATTCCAGAACTTTCTGCCACAGAAATGTGAGGAACATGTGTTTTTTTAGCCAAATTTTGAGGTTTGCAAAGGATTCTGGGTAACAGAACCTGGTCCGAGCCACACAAGTCACCCCATCTTGGATTCCCCTAGGTCTCTAGTTTTCAGAAATGCACAGGTTTGGTAGGTTTCCCTAGGTGGTGGCTGAGCTACAAGCCAAAATCTACAGGTAGGCACTTTGCAAAAAACACCTCTGTTTTCCTTCAAAAATTTGGATGTATCCACGTTGCGCTTTGGGGCGTTTCCTGTCACGGGCGCTAGGCCTACCCACACAAGTGAGGTATCATTTTTATCGGGAGACGTGGGGGAACGCTGGGTAGAAGGAAATTTGTGGCTCCTCTCAGATTCCAGAACTTTCTGCCACAGAAATGTGAGGAACATGTATTTTTTAGCCAAATTTTGAGGTTTGCAAAGGATTCTGGGTAACAGAACCTGGTCCGAGCCACACAAGTCACCCCATCTTGGATTCCCCTAGGTCTCTAGTTTTCAGAAATGCACAGGTTTGGTAGGTTTCCCTAGGTGGCTGCTGAGCTACAGGCCAAAATCTACAGGTAGGCACTTTGCAAAAAACACCTCTGTTTTCCTTCACAAATTTGGATGTGTCCACGTTGCGCTTTGGGGCGTGTCCTGTTGCGGGCGCTAGGCCTACCCACACAAGTGAGGTATCATTTTTATCGCGAGACGTGGGGGAACGCTGGGTGGAAGGAAATTTGTGGCTCCTCTCAGATTCCAGAACTTTCTGCCACAGAAATGTGAGGAACATGTGTTTTTTTAGCCAAATTTTGAGGTTTGCAAAGGATTCTGGGTAACAGAACCTGGTCCGAGCCACACAAGTCACCCCATCTTGGATTCCCCTAGGTCTCTAGTTTTCAGAAATGCACAGGTTTGGTAGGTTTCCCTAGGTGGCGGCTGAGCTACAAGCCAAAATCTACAGGTAGGCACTTTGCAAAAAACACCTCTGTTTTCCTTCAAAAATTTGGATGTATCCACGTTGTGCTTTGGGGCGTTTCCTGTCACGGGCGCTAGGCCTACCCACACAAGTGAGGTATCATTTTTATCGGGAGACGTGGGGGAACGCTGGGTAGAAGGAAATTTGTGGCTCCTCTCAGATTCCAGAACTTTCTGCCACAGAAATGTGAGGAACATGTGTTTTTTTAGCCAAATTTTGAGGTGTGCAAAGGATTCTGGGTAACAGAACCTGGTCCGAGCCACACAAGTCACCCCATCTTGGATTCCCCTAGGTCTCTAGTTTTCAGAAATGCACAGGTTTGGTAGGTTTCCCTAGGTGGCGGCTGAGCTACAGGCCAAAATCTACAGGTAGGGACTTTGCAAAAAACACCTCTGTTTTCCTTAAAAAATTTGGATGTATCCACGTTGCGCTTTGGGGCGTTTCCTGTCGCGGGCGCTAGGCCTACCCACACAAGTGAGGTATCATTTTTATCGGGAGACGTGGGGGAACGCTGGGTAGAAGGAAATTTGTGGCTCCTCTCAGATTCCAGAACTTTCTGCCACAGAAATGTGAGGAACATGTGTTTTTTTAGCCAAATTTTGAGGTTTGCAAAGGATTCTGGGTAACAGAACCTGGTCCGAGCCACACAAGTCACCCCATCTTGGATTCCCTAGGTCTCTAGTTTTCAGAAATGCACAGGTTTGGTAGGTTTCCCTAGGTGGCGGCTGAGCTACAAGCCAAAATCTACAGGTAGCCACTTTGCAAAAAACACCTCTGTTTTCCTTCAAAAATTTGGATGTGTCCACGTTGCGCTTTGGGGCGTTTCCTGTTGCGGGCGCTAGGCCTAGCCACACAAGTGAGGTATCATTTTTATCGCGAGACGTGGGGGAACGCTGGGTGGAAGGAAATTTGTGGCTCCTCTCAGATTCCAGAACTTTCTGCCACAGAAATGTGAGGAACATGTGTTTTTTTAGCCAAATTTTGAGGTTTGCAAAGGATTCTGGGTAACAGAACCTGGTCCGAGCCACACAAGTCACCCCATCTTGGATTCCCCTAGGTCTCTAGTTTTCAGAAATGCACAGGTTTGGTAGGTTTCCCTAGGTGGTGGCTGAGCTACAAGCCAAAATCTACAGGTACGCACTTTGCAAAAAACACCTCTGTTTTCCTTCAAAAATTTTGATGTGTCCACGTTGCGCTTTGGGGCGTTTCCTGTCGCGGGCGCTAGGCCTACCCACACAAGTGAGGTATCATTTTTATCGGGAGACGTGGGGGAAAGCTGGGTGGAAGGAAATTTGTGGCTCCTCTCAGATTCCAGAACGTTCTGCCACAGAAATGTGAGGAACATGTGTTTTTTTAGCCAAATTTTGAGGTGTGCAAAGGATTCTGGGTAACAGAACCTGGTCCGACCCACACAAGTCACCCCATCTTGGATTCCGCTAGGTCTCTAGTTTTCAGAAATGCACAGGTTTGGTAGGTTTCCCTAGGTGGCGGCTGAGCTACAGGCCAAAATCTACAGGTAGGGACTTTGCAAAAAACACCTCTGTTTTCCTTCAAAAATTTGGATGTATCCACGTTGCGCTTTGGGGCGTTTCCTGTCGCGGGCACTAGGCCTACCCACACAAGTGAGGTATCATTTTTATCGGGAGACGTGGGGGAACGCTGGGTAGAAGGAAATTTGTGGCTCCTCTCAGATTCCAGAACTTTCTGCCACAGAAATGTGAGGAACATGTGTTTTTTTAGCCAAATTTTGAGGTTTGCAAAGGATTCTGGGTAACAGAACCTGGTCCGAGCCACACAAGTCACCCCATCTTGGATTCCCCTAGGTCTCTAGTTTTCAGAAATGCACAGGTTTGGTAGGTTTCCCTAGGTGGCGGCTGAGCTACAAGCCAAAATCTACAGGTAGCCACTTTGCAAAAAACACCTCTGTTTTCCTTAAAAAATTTGGATGTGTCCACGTTGCGCTTTGGGGCGTTTCCTGTTGCGGGCGCCAGGCCTAGCCACACAAGTGAGGTATCATTTTTATTGCGAGACGTGGGGGAACGCTGGGTGGAAGGAAATTTGTGGCTCCTCTCAGATTCCAGAACTTTCTGCCACAGAAATGTGAGGAACATGTGTTTTTTTAGCCAAATTTTGAGGTTTGCAAAGGATTCTGGGTAACAGAACCTGGTCCGAGCCACACAAGTCACCCCATCTTGGATTCCCCTAGGTCTCTAGTTTTCAGAAATGCACAGGTTTGGTAGGTTTCCCTAGGTGGTGGCTGAGCTACAAGCCAAAATCTACAGGTAGGCACTTTGCAAAAAACACCTCTGTTTTCCTTCAAAAATTTGGATGTATCCACGTTGCGCTTTGGGGCGTTTCCTGTCACGGGCGCTAGGCCTACCCACACAAGTGAGGTATCATTTTTATCGGGAGACGTGGGGGAACGCTGGGTAGAAGGAAATTTGTGGCTCCTCTCAGATTCCAGAACTTTCTGCCACAGAAATGTGAGGAACATGTATTTTTTTAGCCAAATTTTGAGGTTTGCAAAGGATTCTGGGTAACAGAACCTGGTCCGAGCCACACAAGTCACCCCATCTTGGATTCCCCTAGGTCTCTAGTTTTCAGAAATGCACAGGTTTGGTAGGTTTCCCTAGGTGGCTGCTGAGCTACAGGCCAAAATCTACAGGTAGGCACTTTGCAAAAAACACCTCTGTTTTCCTTCACAAATTTGGATGTGTCCACGTTGCGCTTTGGGGCGTGTCCTGTTGCGGGCGCTAGGCCTACCCACACAAGTGAGGTATCATTTTTATCGCGAGACGTGGGGGAACGCTGGGTGGAAGGAAATTTGTGGCTCCTCTCAGATTCCAGAACTTTCTGCCACAGAAATGTGAGGAACATGTGTTTTTTTAACCAAATTTTGAGGTTTGCAAAGGATTCTGGGTAACAGAACCTGGTCCGAGCCACACAAGTCACCCCATCTTGGATTCCCCTAGGTCTCTAGTTTTCAGAAATGCACAGGTTTGGTAGGTTTCCCTAGGTGGCGGCTGAGCTACAAGCCAAAATCTACAGGTAGGCACTTTGCAAAAAACACCTCTGTTTTCCTTCAAAAATTTGGATGTGTCCACGTTGCGCTTTGGGGCGTTTCCTGTCGCGGGCGCTAGGCCTACCCACACAAGTGAGGTATCATTTTTATTGGGAGACGTGGGGGAACGCTGGGTGGAAGGACATTTGTGGCTCCTCTCAGATTCCAGAACGTTCTGCCACAGAAATGTGAGGAACATGTGTTTTTTTAGCCAAATTTTGAGGTGTGCAAAGGATTCTGGGTAACAGAACCTGGTCCGAGCCACACAAGTCACCCCATCTTGGATTCCCCTAGGTCTCTAGTTTTCAGAAATGCACAGGTTTGGTAGGTTTCCCTAGGTGGCGGCTGAGCTACAGGCCAAAATCTACAGGTAGGCACTTTGCAAAAAAACACCTCTGTTTTCCTTAAAAAATGTGGATGTGTCCACGTTGCGCTTTGGGGTGTTTCCTGTCGCGGGCGCTAGGCCTACCCACACAAGTGAGGTATCATTTTTATCGGGAGACGTGGGGGAACGCTGGGTGGAAGGAAATTCGTGGCTCCTCTCAGATTCCAGAACTTTCTGCCACAGAAATGTGAGGAACATGTATTTTTTTAGCCAAATTTTGAGGTTTGCAAAGGATTTTGGGTAACAGAACCTGGTCCGAGCCACACAAGTCACCCCATCTTGGATTCCCCTAGGTCTCTAGTTTTCAGAAATGCACAGGTTTGGTAGGTTTCCCTAGGTGGCGGCTGAGCTACAAGCCAAAATCTACAGGTAGGCACTTTGCAAAAAACACCTCTGTTTTCCTTCACAAATTTGGATGTGTCCACGTTGCGCTTTGGGGCGTTTCCTGTTGCGGGCGCTAGGCCTACCCACACAAGTGAGGTATCATTTTTATCGCGAGACGTGGGGGAACGCTGGGTGGAAGGAAATTTGTGGCTCCTCTCAGATTCCAGAACTTTCTGCCACAGAAATGTGAGGAACATGTGTTTTTTTAGCCAAATTTTGAGGTTTGCAAAGGATTCTGGGTAACAGAACCTGGTCCGAGCCACACAAGTCACCCCATCTTGGATTCCCCTAGGTCTCTAGTTTTCAGAAATGCACAGGTTTGGTAGGTTTCCCTAGGTGGCGGCTGAGCTACAAGCCAAAATCTACAGGTAGGCACTTTGCAAAAAAACACCTCTGTTTTCCTTCAAAAATGTGGATGTGTCCACGTTGCGCTTTGGGGCGTTTCCTGTCGCGGGCGCTAGGCCTACCCACACAAGTGAGGTATCATTTTTATCGGGAGACGTGGGGGAACGCTGGGTGGAAGGAAATTCGTGGCTCCTCTCAGATTCCAGAACGTTCTGCCACAGAAATGTGAGGAACATGTGTTTTTTTAGCCAAATTTTGAGGTTTGCAAAGGATTCTGGGTAACAGAACCTGGTCCGAGCCACACAAGTCACCCCATCTTGGATTCCCCTAGGTCTCTAGTTTTCAGAAATGCACAGGTTTGGTAGGTTTCCCTAGGTGGCGGCTGAGCTACAGGCCAAAATCTACAGTTAGGTATTTTGGAAAAAACACCTCTGTTTTCCTTCAAAAATTTGGATGTGTCCACGTTGCGCTTTGGGGCGTTTCCTGTTGCGGGCGCTAGGCCTACCCACACAAGTGAGGTATCATTTTTATCGCGAGACGTGGGGGAACGCTGGGTGGAAAGAAATTTGTGGCTCCTCTCAGATTCCAGATCTTTCTGCCACAGAAATGTGAGGAACATGTGTTTTTTTAGCCAAATTTTGAGGTTTGCAAAGGATTCTGGGTAACAGAACCTGGTCCGAGCCACACAAGTCACCCCATCTTGGATTCCCCTAGGTCTCTAGTTTTCAGAAATGCACAGGTTTGGTAGGTTTCCCTAGGTGGCGGCTGAGCTACAGGCCAAAATTTACAGGTAGGGACTTTGCAAAAAACACCTCTGTTTTCCTTAAAAAATTTGGATGTATCCACGTTGCGCTTTGGGGCGTTTCCTGTCGCGGGCGCTAGGCCTACCCACACAAGTGAGGTATCATTTTTATCGGGAGACGTGGGGGAAAGCTGGGTGGAAGGAAATTTGTGGCTCCTCTCAGATTCCAGAACTTTCTGCCACAGAAATGTGAGGAACATGTGTTTTTTTAGCCAAATTTTGAGGTGTGCAAAGGATTCTGGGTAACAGAACCTGGTCCGAGCCACACAAGTCACCCCATCTTGGATTCCCCTAGGTCTCTAGTTTTCAGAAATGCACAGGTTTGGTAGGTTTCCCTAGGTGGCGGCTGAGCTACAGGCCAAAATCTACAGGTAGGGACTTTGCAAAAAACACCTCTGTTTTCCTTAAAAAATTTGGATGTATCCACGTTGCGCTTTGGGGCGTTTCCTGTCGCGGGCGCTAGGCCTACCCACACAAGTGAGGTATCATTTTTATCGGGAGACGTGGGGGAACGCTGGGTAGAAGGAAATTTGTGGCTCCTCTCAGATTCCAGAACTTTCTGCCACAGAAATGTGAGGAACATGTGTTTTTTTAGCCAAATTTTGAGGTTTGCAAAGGATTCTGGGTAACAGAACCTGGTCCGAGCCACACAAGTCACCCCATCTTGGATTCCCTAGGTCTCTAGTTTTCAGAAATGCACAGGTTTGGTAGGTTTCCCTAGGTGGCGGCTGAGCTACAAGCCAAAATCTACAGGTAGCCACTTTGCAAAAAACACCTCTGTTTTCCTTCAAAAATTTGGATGTGTCCACGTTGCGCTTTGGGGCGTTTCCTGTTGCGGGCGCTAGGCCTAGCCACACAAGTGAGGTATCATTTTTATCGCGAGACGTGGGGGAACGCTGGGTGGAAGGAAATTTGTGGCTCCTCTCAGATTCCAGAACTTTCTGCCACAGAAATGTGAGGAACATGTGTTTTTTTAGCCAAATTTTGAGGTTTGCAAAGGATTCTGGGTAACAGAACCTGGTCCGAGCCACACAAGTCACCCCATCTTGGATTCCCCTAGGTCTCTAGTTTTCAGAAATGCACAGGTTTGGTAGGTTTCCCTAGGTGGTGGCTGAGCTACAAGCCAAAATCTACAGGTACGCACTTTGCAAAAAACACCTCTGTTTTCCTTCAAAAATTTTGATGTGTCCACGTTGCGCTTTGGGGCGTTTCCTGTCGCGGGCGCTAGGCCTACCCACACAAGTGAGGTATCATTTTTATCGGGAGACGTGGGGGAAAGCTGGGTGGAAGGAAATTTGTGGCTCCTCTCAGATTCCAGAACGTTCTGCCACAGAAATGTGAGGAACATGTGTTTTTTTAGCCAAATTTTGAGGTGTGCAAAGGATTCTGGGTAACAGAACCTGGTCCGACCCACACAAGTCACCCCATCTTGGATTCCGCTAGGTCTCTAGTTTTCAGAAATGCACAGGTTTGGTAGGTTTCCCTAGGTGGCGGCTGAGCTACAGGCCAAAATCTACAGGTAGGGACTTTGCAAAAAACACCTCTGTTTTCCTTCAAAAATTTGGATGTATCCACGTTGCGCTTTGGGGCGTTTCCTGTCGCGGGCACTAGGCCTACCCACACAAGTGAGGTATCATTTTTATCGGGAGACGTGGGGGAACGCTGGGTAGAAGGAAATTTGTGGCTCCTCTCAGATTCCAGAACTTTCTGCCACAGAAATGTGAGGAACATGTGTTTTTTTAGCCAAATTTTGAGGTTTGCAAAGGATTCTGGGTAACAGAACCTGGTCCGAGCCACACAAGTCACCCCATCTTGGATTCCCCTAGGTCTCTAGTTTTCAGAAATGCACAGGTTTGGTAGGTTTCCCTAGGTGGCGGCTGAGCTACAAGCCAAAATCTACAGGTAGCCACTTTGCAAAAAACACCTCTGTTTTCCTTAAAAAATTTGGATGTGTCCACGTTGCGCTTTGGGGCGTTTCCTGTTGCGGGCGCCAGGCCTAGCCACACAAGTGAGGTATCATTTTTATTGCGAGACGTGGGGGAACGCTGGGTGGAAGGAAATTTGTGGCTCCTCTCAGATTCCAGAACTTTCTGCCACAGAAATGTGAGGAACATGTGTTTTTTTAGCCAAATTTTGAGGTTTGCAAAGGATTCTGGGTAACAGAACCTGGTCCGAGCCACACAAGTCACCCCATCTTGGATTCCCCTAGGTCTCTAGTTTTCAGAAATGCACAGGTTTGGTAGGTTTCCCTAGGTGGTGGCTGAGCTACAAGCCAAAATCTACAGGTAGGCACTTTGCAAAAAACACCTCTGTTTTCCTTCAAAAATTTGGATGTATCCACGTTGCGCTTTGGGGCGTTTCCTGTCACGGGCGCTAGGCCTACCCACACAAGTGAGGTATCATTTTTATCGGGAGACGTGGGGGAACGCTGGGTAGAAGGAAATTTGTGGCTCCTCTCAGATTCCAGAACTTTCTGCCACAGAAATGTGAGGAACATGTATTTTTTTAGCCAAATTTTGAGGTTTGCAAAGGATTCTGGGTAACAGAACCTGGTCCGAGCCACACAAGTCACCCCATCTTGGATTCCCCTAGGTCTCTAGTTTTCAGAAATGCACAGGTTTGGTAGGTTTCCCTAGGTGGCTGCTGAGCTACAGGCCAAAATCTACAGGTAGGCACTTTGCAAAAAACACCTCTGTTTTCCTTCACAAATTTGGATGTGTCCACGTTGCGCTTTGGGGCGTGTCCTGTTGCGGGCGCTAGGCCTACCCACACAAGTGAGGTATCATTTTTATCGCGAGACGTGGGGGAACGCTGGGTGGAAGGAAATTTGTGGCTCCTCTCAGATTCCAGAACTTTCTGCCACAGAAATGTGAGGAACATGTATTTTTTTAGCCAAATTTTGAGGTTTGCAAAGGATTTTGGGTAACAGAACCTGGTCCGAGCCACACAAGTCACCCCATCTTGGATTCCCCTAGGTCTCTAGTTTTCAGAAATGCACAGGTTTGGTAGGTTTCCCTAGGTGGCGGCTGAGCTACAAGCCAAAATCTACAGGTAGGCACTTTGCAAAAAACACCTCTGTTTTCCTTCACAAATTTGGATGTGTCCACGTTGCGCTTTGGGGCGTTTCCTGTTGCGGGCGCTAGGCCTACCCACACAAGTGAGGTATCATTTTTATCGCGAGACGTGGGGGAACGCTGGGTGGAAGGAAATTTGTGGCTCCTCTCAGATTCCAGAACTTTCTGCCACAGAAATGTGAGGAACATGTGTTTTTTTAGCCAAATTTTGAGGTTTGCAAAGGATTCTGGGTAACAGAACCTGGTCCGAGCCACACAAGTCACCCCATCTTGGATTCCCCTAGGTCTCTAGTTTTCAGAAATGCACAGGTTTGGTAGGTTTCCCTAGGTGGCGGCTGAGCTACAAGCCAAAATCTACAGGTAGGCACTTTGCAAAAAAACACCTCTGTTTTCCTTCAAAAATGTGGATGTGTCCACGTTGCGCTTTGGGGCGTTTCCTGTCGCGGGCGCTAGGCCTACCCACACAAGTGAGGTATCATTTTTATCGGGAGACGTGGGGGAACGCTGGGTGGAAGGAAATTCGTGGCTCCTCTCAGATTCCAGAACGTTCTGCCACAGAAATGTGAGGAACATGTGTTTTTTTAGCCAAATTTTGAGGTTTGCAAAGGATTCTGGGTAACAGAACCTGGTCCGAGCCACACAAGTCACCCCATCTTGGATTCCCCTAGGTCTCTAGTTTTCAGAAATGCACAGGTTTGGTAGGTTTCCCTAGGTGGCGGCTGAGCTACAGGCCAAAATCTACAGTTAGGTATTTTGGAAAAAACACCTCTGTTTTCCTTCAAAAATTTGGATGTGTCCACGTTGCGCTTTGGGGCGTTTCCTGTTGCGGGCGCTAGGCCTACCCACACAAGTGAGGTATCATTTTTATCGCGAGACGTGGGGGAACGCTGGGTGGAAAGAAATTTGTGGCTCCTCTCAGATTCCAGATCTTTCTGCCACAGAAATGTGAGGAACATGTGTTTTTTTAGCCAAATTTTGAGGTTTGCAAAGGATTCTGGGTAACAGAACCTGGTCCGAGCGACACAAGTCACCCCATCTTGGATTCCCCTAGGTCTCTAGTTTTCAGAAATGCACAGGTTTGGTAGGTTTCCCTAGGTGGCGGCTGAGCTACAGGCCAAAATTTACAGGTAGGGACTTTGCAAAAAACACCTCTGTTTTCCTTAAAAAATTTGGATGTATCCACGTTGCGCTTTGGGGCGTTTCCTGTCGCGGGCGCTAGGCCTACCCACACAAGTGAGGTATCATTTTTATCGGGAGACGTGGGGGAACGCTGGGTAGAAGGAAATTTGTGGCTCCTCTCAGATTCCAGAACTTTCTGCCACAGAAATGTGAGGAACATGTGTTTTTTTAGCCAAATTTTGAGGTTTGCAAAGGATTCTGGGTAACAGAACCTGGTCCGAGCCACACAAGTCACCCCATCTTGGATTCCCCTAGGTCTCTAGTTTTCAGAAATGCACAGGTTTGGTTGGTTTCCCTAGGTGGCGGCTGAGCTACAAGCCAAAATCTACAGGTAGCCACTTTGCAAAAAACACCTCTGTTTTCCTTCAAAAATTTGGATGTGTCCACGTTGCGCTTTGGGGCGTTTGCTGTTGCGGGCGCTAGGCCTAGCCACACAAGTGAGGTATCATTTTTATCGCGAGACGTGGGGGAACGCTGGGTGGAAGAAAATTTGTGGCTCCTCTCAGATTCCAGAACTTTCTGCCACAGAAATGTGAGGAACATGTGTTTTTTTAGCCAAATTTTGAGGTTTGCAAAGGATTCTGGGTAACAGAACCTGGTCCGAGCCACACAAGTCACCCCATCTTGGATTCCCCTAGGTCTCTAGTTTTCAGAAATGCACAGGTTTGGTAGGTTTCCCTAGGTGGTGGCTGAGCTACAAGCCAAAATCTACAGGTAGGCACTTTGCAAAAAACACCTCTGTTTTCCTTCAAAAATTTTGATGTGTCCACGTTGCGCTTTGGGGCGTTTCCTGTCGCGGGCGCTAGGCCTACCCACACAAGTGAGGTATCATTTTTATCGGGAGACGTGGGGGAAAGCTGGGTGGAAGGAAATTTGTGGCTCCTCTCAGATTCCAGAACGTTCTGCCACAGAAATGTGAGGAACATGTGTTTTTTTAGCCAAATTTTGAGGTGTGCAAAGGATTCTGGGTAACAGAACCTGGTCCGAGCCACACAAGTCACCCCATCTTGGATTC
Source organism: Pleurodeles waltl (assembly GCF_031143425.1). Taxonomy (NCBI): domain Eukaryota; kingdom Metazoa; phylum Chordata; class Amphibia; order Caudata; family Salamandridae; genus Pleurodeles; species Pleurodeles waltl. The sequence continues at coordinate 1,465,272,883 of NC_090445.1, forward strand.
CCCTAGGTCTCTAGTTTTCAGAAATGCACAGGTTTGGTAGGTTTCCCTAGGTGGCGGCTGAGCTACAGGCCAAAATCTACAGGTAGGGACTTTGCAAAAAACACCTCTGTTTTCCTTCAAAAATTTGGATGTATCCACGTTGCGCTTTGGGGCGTTTCCTGTCGCGGGCGCTAGGCCTACCCACACAAGTGAGGTATCATTTTTATCGGGAGACGTGGGGGAACGCTGTGTAGAAGGAAATTTGTGGCTCCTCTCAGATTCCAGAACTTTCTGCCACAGAAATGTGAGGAACATGTGTTTTTTTAGCCAAATTTTGAGGTTAGCAAAGGATTCTGGGTAACAGAACCTGGTCCGAGCCACACAAGTCCCCCCATCTTGGATTCCCCTAGGTCTCTAGTTTTCAGAAATGCACAGCTTTGGTAGGTTTCCCTAGGTGGCGGCTGAGCTACAAGCCAAAATCTACAGGTAGCCACTTTGCAAAAAACACCTCTGTTTTCCTTCAAAAATTTGGATGTGTCCACGTTGCGCTTTGGGGCGTTTCCTGTTGCGGGCGCTAGGCCTAGCCACACAAGTGAGGTATCATTTTTATCGCGAGACGTGGGGGAACGCTGGGTGGAAGGAAATTTGTGGCTCCTCTCAGATTCCAGAACTTTCTGCCACAGAAATGTGAGGAACATGTGTTTTTTTAGCCAAATTTTGAGGTTTGCAAAGGATTCTGGGTAACAGAACCTGGTCCGAGCCACACAAGTCACCCCATCTTGGATTCCCCTAGGTCTCTAGTTTTCAGAAATGCACAGGTTTGGTAGGTTTCCCTAGGTGGTGGCTGAGCTACAAGCCAAAATCTACAGGTAGGCACTTTGCAAAAAACACCTCTGTTTTCCTTCAAAAATTTGGATGTATCCACGTTGCGCTTTGGGGCGTTTCCTGTCACGGGCGCTAGGCCTACCCACACAAGTGAGGTATCATTTTTATCGGGAGACGTGGGGGAACGCTGGGTAGAAGGAAATTTGTGGCTCCTCTCAGATTCCAGAACTTTCTGCCACAGAAATGTGAGGAACATGTATTTTTTAGCCAAATTTTGAGGTTTGCAAAGGATTCTGGGTAACAGAACCTGGTCCGAGCCACACAAGTCACCCCATCTTGGATTCCCCTAGGTCTCTAGTTTTCAGAAATGCACAGGTTTGGTAGGTTTCCCTAGGTGGCTGCTGAGCTACAGGCCAAAATCTACAGGTAGGCACTTTGCAAAAAACACCTCTGTTTTCCTTCACAAATTTGGATGTGTCCACGTTGCGCTTTGGGGCGTGTCCTGTTGCGGGCGCTAGGCCTACCCACACAAGTGAGGTATCATTTTTATCGCGAGACGTGGGGGAACGCTGGGTGGAAGGAAATTTGTGGCTCCTCTCAGATTCCAGAACTTTCTGCCACAGAAATGTGAGGAACATGTGTTTTTTTAGCCAAATTTTGAGGTTTGCAAAGGATTCTGGGTAACAGAACCTGGTCCGAGCCACACAAGTCACCCCATCTTGGATTCCCCTAGGTCTCTAGTTTTCAGAAATGCACAGGTTTGGTAGGTTTCCCTAGGTGGCGGCTGAGCTACAAGCCAAAATCTACAGGTAGGCACTTTGCAAAAAACACCTCTGTTTTCCTTCAAAAATTTGGATGTATCCACGTTGTGCTTTGGGGCGTTTCCTGTCACGGGCGCTAGGCCTACCCACACAAGTGAGGTATCATTTTTATCGGGAGACGTGGGGGAACGCTGGGTAGAAGGAAATTTGTGGCTCCTCTCAGATTCCAGAACTTTCTGCCACAGAAATGTGAGGAACATGTGTTTTTTTAGCCAAATTTTGAGGTGTGCAAAGGATTCTGGGTAACAGAACCTGGTCCGAGCCACACAAGTCACCCCATCTTGGATTCCCCTAGGTCTCTAGTTTTCAGAAATGCACAGGTTTGGTAGGTTTCCCTAGGTGGCGGCTGAGCTACAGGCCAAAATCTACAGGTAGGGACTTTGCAAAAAACACCTCTGTTTTCCTTAAAAAATTTGGATGTATCCACGTTGCGCTTTGGGGCGTTTCCTGTCGCGGGCGCTAGGCCTACCCACACAAGTGAGGTATCATTTTTATCGGGAGACGTGGGGGAACGCTGGGTAGAAGGAAATTTGTGGCTCCTCTCAGATTCCAGAACTTTCTGCCACAGAAATGTGAGGAACATGTGTTTTTTTAGCCAAATTTTGAGGTTTGCAAAGGATTCTGGGTAACAGAACCTGGTCCGAGCCACACAAGTCACCCCATCTTGGATTCCCTAGGTCTCTAGTTTTCAGAAATGCACAGGTTTGGTAGGTTTCCCTAGGTGGCGGCTGAGCTACAAGCCAAAATCTACAGGTAGCCACTTTGCAAAAAACACCTCTGTTTTCCTTCAAAAATTTGGATGTGTCCACGTTGCGCTTTGGGGCGTTTCCTGTTGCGGGCGCTAGGCCTAGCCACACAAGTGAGGTATCATTTTTATCGCGAGACGTGGGGGAACGCTGGGTGGAAGGAAATTTGTGGCTCCTCTCAGATTCCAGAACTTTCTGCCACAGAAATGTGAGGAACATGTGTTTTTTTAGCCAAATTTTGAGGTTTGCAAAGGATTCTGGGTAACAGAACCTGGTCCGAGCCACACAAGTCACCCCATCTTGGATTCCCCTAGGTCTCTAGTTTTCAGAAATGCACAGGTTTGGTAGGTTTCCCTAGGTGGTGGCTGAGCTACAAGCCAAAATCTACAGGTACGCACTTTGCAAAAAACACCTCTGTTTTCCTTCAAAAATTTTGATGTGTCCACGTTGCGCTTTGGGGCGTTTCCTGTCGCGGGCGCTAGGCCTACCCACACAAGTGAGGTATCATTTTTATCGGGAGACGTGGGGGAAAGCTGGGTGGAAGGAAATTTGTGGCTCCTCTCAGATTCCAGAATGTTCTGCCACAGAAATGTGAGGAACATGTGTTTTTTTAGCCAAATTTTGAGGTGTGCAAAGGATTCTGGGTAACAGAACCTGGTCCGAGCCACACAAGTCACCCCATATTGGATTCCGCTAGGTCTCTAGTTTTCAGAAATGCACAGGTTTGGTAGGTTTCCCTAGGTGGCGGCTGAGCTACAGGCCAAAATCTACAGGTAGGGACTTTGCAAAAAACACCTCTGTTTTCCTTCAAAAATTTGGATGTATCCACGTTGAGCTTTGGGGCGTTTCCTGTCGCGGGCACTAGGCCTACCCACACAAGTGAGGTATCATTTTTATCGGGAGACGTGGGGGAACGCTGGGTAGAAGGAAATTTGTGGCTCCTCTCAGATTCCAGAACTTTCTGCCACAGAAATGTGAGGAACATGTGTTTTTTTAGCCAAATTTTGAGGTTTGCAAAGGATTCTGGGTAACAGAACCTGGTCCGAGCCACACAAGTCACCCCATCTTGGATTCCCCTAGGTCTCTAGTTTTCAGAAATGCACAGGTTTGGTAGGTTTCCCTAGGTGGCGGCTGAGCTACAAGCCAAAATCTACAGGTAGCCACTTTGCAAAAAACACCTCTGTTTTCCTTCAAAAATTTGGATGTCTCCACGTTGCGCTTTGGGGCGTTTCCTGTTGCGGGCGCCAGGCCTAGCCACACAAGTGAGGTATCATTTTTATCGCGAGACGTGGGGGAACGCTGGGTGGAAGGAAATTTGTGGCTCCTCTCAGATTCCAGAACTTTCTGCCACAGAAATGTGAGGAACATGTGTTTTTTTAGCCAAATTTTGAGGTTTGCAAAGGATTCTGGGTAACAGAACCTGGTCCGAGCCACACAAGTCACCCCATCTTGGATTCCCCTAGGTCTCTAGTTTTCAGAAATGCACAGGTTTGGTAGGTTTCCCTAGGTGGTGGCTGAGCTACAAGCCAAAATCTACAGGTAGGCACTTTGCAAAAAACACCTCTGTTTTCCTTCAAAAATTTGGATGTATCCACGTTGCGCTTTGGGGCGTTTCCTGTCACGGGCGCTAGGCCTACCCACACAAGTGAGGTATCATTTTTATCGGGAGACGTGGGGGAACGCTGGGTAGAAGGAAATTTGTGGCTCCTCTCAGATTCCAGAACTTTCTGCCACAGAAATGTGAGGAACATGTATTTTTTTAGCCAAATTTTGAGGTTTGCAAAGGATTCTGGGTAACAGAACCTGGTCCGAGCCACACAAGTCACCCCATCTTGGATTCCCCTAGGTCTCTAGTTTTCAGAAATGCACAGGTTTGGTAGGTTTCCCTAGGTGGCTGCTGAGCTACAGGCCAAAATCTACAGGTAGGCACTTTGCAAAAAACACCTCTGTTTTCCTTCACAAATTTGGATGTGTCCACGTTGCGCTTTGGGGCGTGTCCTGTTGCGGGCGCTAAGCCTACCCACACAAGTGAGGTATCATTTTTATCGCGAGACGTGGGGGAACGCTGGGTGGAAGGAAATTTGTGGCTCCTCTCAGATTCCAGAACTTTCTGCCACAGAAATGTGAGGAACATGTGTTTTTTTAGCCAAATTTTGAGGTTTGCAAAGGATTCTGGGTAACAGAACCTGGTCCGAGCCACACAAGTCACCCCATCTTGGATTCCCCTAGGTCTCTAGTTTTCAGAAATGCACAGGTTTGGTAGGTTTCCCTAGGTGGCGGCTGAGCTACAGGCCAAAATCTACAGGTAGGCACTTTGCAAAAAACACCTCTGTTTTCCTTCACAAATTTGGATGTGTCCACGTTGCGCTTTGGGGCGTGTCCTGTTGCGGGCGCTAGGCCTACCCACACAAGTGAGGTATCATTTTTATCGCGAGACGTGGGGGAACGCTGGGTGGAAGGAAATTTGTGGCTCCTCTCAGATTCCAGAACTTTCTGCCACAGAAATGTGAGGAACATGTGTTTTTTTAGCCAAATTTTGAGGTTTGCAAAGGATTCTGGGTAACAGAACCTGGTCCGAGCCACACAAGTCACCCCATCTTGGATTCCCCTAGGTCTCTAGTTTTCAGAAATGCACAGGTTTGGTAGGTTTCCCTAGGTGGCGGCTGAGCTACAAGCCAAAATCTACAGGTAGGCACTTTGCAAAAAACACCTCTGTTTTCCTTCAAAAATTTGGATGTATCCACGTTGTGCTTTGGGGCGTTTCCTGTCACGGGCGCTAGGCCTACCCACACAAGTGAGGTATCATTTTTATCGGGAGACGTGGGGGAACGCTGGGTAGAAGGAAATTTGTGGCTCCTCTCAGATTCCAGAACTTTCTGCCACAGAAATGTGAGGAACATGTGTTTTTTTAGCCAAATTTTGAGGTGTGCAAAGGATTCTGGGTAACAGAACCTGGTCCGAGCCACACAAGTCACCCCATCTTGGATTCCCCTAGGTCTCTAGTTTTCAGAAATGCACAGGTTTGGTAGGTTTCCCTAGGTGGCGGCTGAGCTACAGGCCAAAATCTACAGGTAGGGACTTTGCAAAAAACACCTCTGTTTTCCTTAAAAAATTTGGATGTATCCACGTTGCGCTTTGGGGCGTTTCCTGTCGCGGGCGCTAGGCCTACCCACACAAGTGAGGTATCATTTTTATCGGGAGACGTGGGGGAACGCTGGGTAGAAGGAAATTTGTGGCTCCTCTCAGATTCCAGAACTTTCTGCCACAGAAATGTGAGGAACATGTGTTTTTTTAGCCAAATTTTGAGGTTTGCAAAGGATTCTGGGTAACAGAACCTGGTCCGAGCCACACAAGTCACCCCATCTTGGATTCCCTAGGTCTCTAGTTTTCAGAAATGCACAGGTTTGGTAGGTTTCCCTAGGTGGCGGCTGAGCTACAAGCCAAAATCTACAGGTAGCCACTTTGCAAAAAACACCTCTGTTTTCCTTCAAAAATTTGGATGTGTCCACGTTGCGCTTTGGGGCGTTTCCTGTTGCGGGCGCTAGGCCTAGCCACACAAGTGAGGTATCATTTTTATCGCGAGACGTGGGGGAACGCTGGGTGGAAGGAAATTTGTGGCTCCTCTCAGATTCCAGAACTTTCTGCCACAGAAATGTGAGGAACATGTGTTTTTTTAGCCAAATTTTGAGGTTTGCAAAGGATTCTGGGTAACAGAACCTGGTCCGAGCCACACAAGTCACCCCATCTTGGATTCCCCTAGGTCTCTAGTTTTCAGAAATGCACAGGTTTGGTAGGTTTCCCTAGGTGGTGGCTGAGCTACAAGCCAAAATCTACAGGTACGCACTTTGCAAAAAACACCTCTGTTTTCCTTCAAAAATTTTGATGTGTCCACGTTGCGCTTTGGGGCGTTTCCTGTCGCGGGCGCTAGGCCTACCCACACAAGTGAGGTATCATTTTTATCGGGAGACGTGGGGGAAAGCTGGGTGGAAGGAAATTTGTGGCTCCTCTCAGATTCCAGAACGTTCTGCCACAGAAATGTGAGGAACATGTGTTTTTTTAGCCAAATTTTGAGGTGTGCAAAGGATTCTGGGTAACAGAACCTGGTCCGACCCACACAAGTCACCCCATCTTGGATTCCGCTAGGTCTCTAGTTTTCAGAAATGCACAGGTTTGGTAGGTTTCCCTAGGTGGCGGCTGAGCTACAGGCCAAAATCTACAGGTAGGGACTTTGCAAAAAACACCTCTGTTTTCCTTCAAAAATTTGGATGTATCCACGTTGCGCTTTGGGGCGTTTCCTGTCGCGGGCACTAGGCCTACCCACACAAGTGAGGTATCATTTTTATCGGGAGACGTGGGGGAACGCTGGGTAGAAGGAAATTTGTGGCTCCTCTCAGATTCCAGAACTTTCTGCCACAGAAATGTGAGGAACATGTGTTTTTTTAGCCAAATTTTGAGGTTTGCAAAGGATTCTGGGTAACAGAACCTGGTCCGAGCCACACAAGTCACCCCATCTTGGATTCCCCTAGGTCTCTAGTTTTCAGAAATGCACAGGTTTGGTAGGTTTCCCTAGGTGGCGGCTGAGCTACAAGCCAAAATCTACAGGTAGCCACTTTGCAAAAAACACCTCTGTTTTCCTTAAAAAATTTGGATGTGTCCACGTTGCGCTTTGGGGCGTTTCCTGTTGCGGGCGCCAGGCCTAGCCACACAAGTGAGGTATCATTTTTATCGCGAGACGTGGGGGAACGCTGGGTGGAAGGAAATTTGTGGCTCCTCTCAGATTCCAGAACTTTCTGCCACAGAAATGTGAGGAACATGTGTTTTTTTAGCCAAATTTTGAGGTTTGCAAAGGATTCTGGGTAACAGAACCTGGTCCGAGCCACACAAGTCACCCCATCTTGGATTCCCCTAGGTCTCTAGTTTTCAGAAATGCACAGGTTTGGTAGGTTTCCCTAGGTGGTGGCTGAGCTACAAGCCAAAATCTACAGGTAGGCACTTTGCAAAAAACACCTCTGTTTTCCTTCAAAAATTTGGATGTATCCACGTTGCGCTTTGGGGCGTTTCCTGTCACGGGCGCTAGGCCTACCCACACAAGTGAGGTATCATTTTTATCGGGAGACGGGGGGGAACGCTGGGTAGAAGGAAATTTGTGGCTCCTCTCAGATTCCAGAACTTTCTGCCACAGAAATGTGAGGAACATGTATTTTTTTAGCCAAATTTTGAGGTTTGCAAAGGATTCTGGGTAACAGAACCTGGTCCGAGCCACACAAGTCACCCCATCTTGGATTCCCCTAGGTCTCTAGTTTTCAGAAATGCACAGGTTTGGTAGGTTTCCCTAGGTGGCTGCTGAGCTACAGGCCAAAATCTACAGGTAGGCACTTTGCAAAAAACACCTCTGTTTTCTGTCAAAACATGGGATGTGTCCACGTTGTGTTTTGGGGCATTTCCTGTCGCGGGCGCTAGGCCTACCCACACAAGTGAGGTATCATATTTATCGGGAGACGTGGGGGAACGCTGGGTAGAAGGAAATTTGTGGCTCCTCTCAGATTCCAGAACTTTCTGCCACAGAAATGTGAGGAACATGTGTTTTTTTAGCCAAATTTTGAGGTTTGCAAAGGATTCTGGGTAACAGAACCTGGTCCGAGCCACACAAGTCACCCCATCTTGGATTCCCTAGGTCTCTAGTTTTCAGAAATGCACAGGTTTGGTAGGTTTCCCTAGGTGGCGGCTGAGCTACAAGCCAAAATCTACAGGTAGCCACTTTGCAAAAAACACCTCTGTTTTCCTTCAAAAATTTGGATGTGTCCACGTTGCGCTTTGGGGCGTTTCCTGTTGCGGGCGCTAGGCCTAGCCACACAAGTGAGGTATCATTTTTATCGCGAGACGTGGGGGAACGCTGGGTGGAAGGAAATTTGTGGCTCCTCTCAGATTCCAGAACTTTCTGCCACAGAAATGTGAGGAACATGTGTTTTTTTAGCCAAATTTTGAGGTTTGCAAAGGATTCTGGGTAACAGAACCTGGTCCGAGCCACACAAGTCACCCCATCTTGGATTCCCCTAGGTCTCTAGTTTTCAGAAATGCACAGGTTTGGTAGGTTTCCCTAGGTGGTGGCTGAGCTACAAGCCAAAATCTACAGGTACGCACTTTGCAAAAAACACCTCTGTTTTCCTTCAAAAATTTTGATGTGTCCACGTTGCGCTTTGGGGCGTTTCCTGTCGCGGGCGCTAGGCCTACCCACACAAGTGAGGTATCATTTTTATCGGGAGACGTGGGGGAAAGCTGGGTGGAAGGAAATTTGTGGCTCCTCTCAGATTCCAGAATGTTCTGCCACAGAAATGTGAGGAACATGTGTTTTTTTAGCCAAATTTTGAGGTGTGCAAAGGATTCTGGGTAACAGAACCTGGTCCGAGCCACACAAGTCACCCCATATTGGATTCCGCTAGGTCTCTAGTTTTCAGAAATGCACAGGTTTGGTAGGTTTCCCTAGGTGGCGGCTGAGCTACAGGCCAAAATCTACAGGTAGGGACTTTGCAAAAAACACCTCTGTTTTCCTTCAAAAATTTGGATGTATCCACGTTGAGCTTTGGGGCGTTTCCTGTCGCGGGCACTAGGCCTACCCACACAAGTGAGGTATCATTTTTATCGGGAGACGTGGGGGAACGCTGGGTAGAAGGAAATTTGTGGCTCCTCTCAGATTCCAGAACTTTCTGCCACAGAAATGTGAGGAACATGTGTTTTTTTAGCCAAATTTTGAGGTGTGCAAAGGATTCTGGGTAACAGAACCTGGTCCGAGCCACACAAGTCACCCCATCTTGGATTCCCCTAGGTCTCTAGTTTTCAGAAATGCACAGGTTTGGTAGGTTTCCCTAGGTGGCGGCTGAGCTACAGGCCAAAATCTACAGGTAGGGACTTTGCAAAAAACACCTCTGTTTTCCTTCAAAAATTTGGATGTGTCCACGTTGCGCTTTGGGGCGTTTCCTGTTGCGGGCGCTAGGCCTAGCCACACAAGTGAGGTATCATTTTTATCGCGAGACGTGGGGGAACGCTGGGTGGAAGGAAATTTGTGGCTCCTCTCAGATTCCAGAACTTTCTGCCACAGAAATGTGAGGAACATGTGTTTTTTTAGCCAAATTTTGAGGTTTGCAAAGGATTCTGGGTAACAGAACCTGGTCCGAGCCACACAAGTCACCCCATCTTGGATTCCCTAGGTCTCTAGTTCTCAGAAATGCACAGGTTTGGTAGGTTTCCCTAGGTGGCGGCTGAGCTACAAGCCAAAATCTACAGGTAGCCACTTTGCAAAAAACACCTCTGTTTTCCTTCAAAAATTTGGATGTGTCCACGTTGCGCTTTGGGGCGTTTCCTGTTGCGGGCGCTAGGCCTAGCCACACAAGTGAGGTATCATTTTTATCGCGAGACGTGGGGGAACGCTGGGTGGAAGGAAATTTGTGGCTCCTCTCAGATTCCAGAACTTTCTGCCACAGAAATGTGAGGAACATGTGTTTTTTTAGCCAAATTTTGAGGTTTGCAAAGGATTCTGGGTAACAGAACCTGGTCCGAGCCACACAAGTCACCCCATCTTGGATTCCCCTAGGTCTCTAGTTTTCAGAAATGCACAGGTTTGGTAGGTTTCCCTAGGTGGTGGCTGAGCTACAAGCCAAAATCTACAGGTACGCACTTTGCAAAAAACACCTCTGTTTTCCTTCAAAAATTTTGATGTGTCCACGTTGCGCTTTGGGGCGTTTCCTGTCGCGGGCGCTAGGCCTACCCACACAAGTGAGGTATCATTTTTATCGGGAGACGTGGGGGAAAGCTGGGTGGAAGGAAATTTGTGGCTCCTCTCAGATTCCAGAACGTTCTGCCACAGAAATGTGAGGAACATGTGTTTTTTTAGCCAAATTTTGAGGTGTGCAAAGGATTCTGGGTAACAGAACCTGGTCCGAGCCACACAAGTCACCCCATATTGGATTCCGCTAGGTCTCTAGTTTTCAGAAATGCACAGGTTTGGTAGGTTTCCCTAGGTGGCGGCTGAGCTACAGGCCAAAATCTACAGGTAGGGACTTTGCAAAAAACACCTCTGTTTTCCTTCAAAAATTTGGATGTATCCACGTTGAGCTTTGGGGCGTTTCCTGTCGCGGGCACTAGGCCTACCCACACAAGTGAGGTATCATTTTTATCGGGAGACGTGGGGGAACGCTGGGTAGAAGGAAATTTGTGGCTCCTCTCAGATTCCAGAACTTTCTGCCACAGAAATGTGAGGAACAAGTGTTTTTTTAGCCAAATTTTGAGGTTTGCAAAGGATTCTGGGTAACAGAACCTGGTCCGAGCCACACAAGTCACCCCATCTTGGATTCCCCTAGGTCTCTAGTTTTCAGAAATGCACAGGTTTGGTAGGTTTCCCTAGGTGGCGGCTGAGCTACAAGCCAAAATCTACAGGTAGCCACTTTGCAAAAAACACCTCTGTTTTCCTTCAAAAATTTGGATGTATCCACGTTGCGCTTTGGGGCGTTTCCTGTCGCGGGCGCTAGGCCTACCCACACAAGTGAGGTATCATTTTTATCGGGAGACGTGGGGGAACGCTGTGTAGAAGGAAATTTGTGGCTCCTCTCAGATTCCAGAACTTTCTGCCACAGAAATGTGAGGAACATGTGTTTTTTTAGCCAAATTTTGAGGTTAGCAAAGGATTCTGGGTAACAGAACCTGGTCCGAGCCACACAAGTCACCCCATCTTGGATTCCCCTAGGTCTCTAGTTTTCAGAAATGCACAGCTTTGGTAGGTTTCCCTAGGTGGCGGCTGAGCTACAAGCCAAAATCTACAGGTAGCCACTTTGCAAAAAACACCTCTGTTTTCCTTCAAAAATTTGGATGTGTCCACGTTGCGCTTTGGGGCGTTTCCTGTTGCGGGCGCTAGGCCTAGCCACACAAGTGAGGTATCATTTTTATCGCGAGACGTGGGGGAACGCTGGGTGGAAGGAAATTTGTGGCTCCTCTCAGATTCCAGAACTTTCTGCCACAGAAATGTGAGGAACATGTGTTTTTTTAGCCAAATTTTGAGGTTTGCAAAGGATTCTGGGTAACAGAACCTGGTCCGAGCCACACAAGTCACCCCATCTTGGATTCCCCTAGGTCTCTAGTTTTCAGAAATGCACAGGTTTGGTAGGTTTCCCTAGGTGGTGGCTGAGCTACAAGCCAAAATCTACAGGTAGGCACTTTGCAAAAAACACCTCTGTTTTCCTTCAAAAATTTGGATGTATCCACGTTGCGCTTTGGGGCGTTTCCTGTCACGGGCGCTAGGCCTACCCACACAAGTGAGGTATCATTTTTATCGGGAGACGTGGGGGAACGCTGGGTAGAAGGAAATTTGTGGCTCCTCTCAGATTCCAGAACTTTCTGCCACAGAAATGTGAGGAACATGTATTTTTTAGCCAAATTTTGAGGTTTGCAAAGGATTCTGGGTAACAGAACCTGGTCCGAGCCACACAAGTCACCCCATCTTGGATTCCCCTAGGTCTCTAGTTTTCAGAAATGCACAGGTTTGGTAGGTTTCCCTAGGTGGCTGCTGAGCTACAGGCCAAAATCTACAGGTAGGCACTTTGCAAAAAACACCTCTGTTTTCCTTCACAAATTTGGATGTGTCCACGTTGCGCTTTGGGGCGTGTCCTGTTGCGGGCGCTAGGCCTACCCACACAAGTGAGGTATCATTTTTATCGCGAGACGTGGGGGAACGCTGGGTGGAAGGAAATTTGTGGCTCCTCTCAGATTCCAGAACTTTCTGCCACAGAAATGTGAGGAACATGTGTTTTTTTAGCCAAATTTTGAGGTTTGCAAAGGATTCTGGGTAACAGAACCTGGTCCGAGCCACACAAGTCACCCCATCTTGGATTCCCCTAGGTCTCTAGTTTTCAGAAATGCACAGGTTTGGTAGGTTTCCCTAGGTGGCGGCTGAGCTACAAGCCAAAATCTACAGGTAGGCACTTTGCAAAAAACACCTCTGTTTTCCTTCAAAAATTTGGATGTATCCACGTTGTGCTTTGGGGCGTTTCCTGTCACGGGCGCTAGGCCTACCCACACAAGTGAGGTATCATTTTTATCGGGAGACGTGGGGGAACGCTGGGTAGAAGGAAATTTGTGGCTCCTCTCAGATTCCAGAACTTTCTGCCACAGAAATGTGAGGAACATGTGTTTTTTTAGCCAAATTTTGAGGTGTGCAAAGGATTCTGGGTAACAGAACCTGGTCCGAGCCACACAAGTCACCCCATCTTGGATTCCCCTAGGTCTCTAGTTTTCAGAAATGCACAGGTTTGGTAGGTTTCCCTAGGTGGCGGCTGAGCTACAGGCCAAAATCTACAGGTAGGGACTTTGCAAAAAACACCTCTGTTTTCCTTAAAAAATTTGGATGTATCCACGTTGCGCTTTGGGGCGTTTCCTGTCGCGGGCGCTAGGCCTACCCACACAAGTGAGGTATCATATTTATCGGGAGACGTGGGGGAACGCTGGGTAGAAGGAAATTTGTGGCTCCTCTCAGATTCCAGAACTTTCTGCCACAGAAATGTGAGGAACATGTGTTTTTTTAGCCAAATTTTGAGGTTTGCAAAGGATTCTGGGTAACAGAACCTGGTCCGAGCCACACAAGTCACCCCATCTTGGATTCCCTAGGTCTCTAGTTTTCAGAAATGCACAGGTTTGGTAGGTTTCCCTAGGTGGCGGCTGAGCTACAAGCCAAAATCTACAGGTAGCCACTTTGCAAAAAACACCTCTGTTTTCCTTCAAAAATTTGGATGTGTCCACGTTGCGCTTTGGGGCGTTTCCTGTTGCGGGCGCTAGGCCTAGCCACACAAGTGAGGTATCATTTTTATCGCGAGACGTGGGGGAACGCTGGGTGGAAGGAAATTTGTGGCTCCTCTCAGATTCCAGAACTTTCTGCCACAGAAATGTGAGGAACATGTGTTTTTTTAGCCAAATTTTGAGGTTTGCAAAGGATTCTGGGTAACAGAACCTGGTCCGAGCCACACAAGTCACCCCATCTTGGATTCCCCTAGGTCTCTAGTTTTCAGAAATGCACAGGTTTGGTAGGTTTCCCTAGGTGGTGGCTGAGCTACAAGCCAAAATCTACAGGTACGCACTTTGCAAAAAACACCTCTGTTTTCCTTCAAAAATTTTGATGTGTCCACGTTGCGCTTTGGGGCGTTTCCTGTCGCGGGCGCTAGGCCTACCCACACAAGTGAGGTATCATTTTTATCGGGAGACGTGGGGGAAAGCTGGGTGGAAGGAAATTTGTGGCTCCTCTCAGATTCCAGAATGTTCTGCCACAGAAATGTGAGGAACATGTGTTTTTTTAGCCAAATTTTGAGGTGTGCAAAGGATTCTGGGTAACAGAACCTGGTCCGAGCCACACAAGTCACCCCATATTGGATTCCGCTAGGTCTCTAGTTTTCAGAAATGCACAGGTTTGGTAGGTTTCCCTAGGTGGCGGCTGAGCTACAGGCCAAAATCTACAGGTAGGGACTTTGCAAAAAACACCTCTGTTTTCCTTCAAAAATTTGGATGTATCCACGTTGAGCTTTGGGGCGTTTCCTGTCGCGGGCACTAGGCCTACCCACACAAGTGAGGTATCATTTTTATCGGGAGACGTGGGGGAACGCTGGGTAGAAGGAAATTTGTGGCTCCTCTCAGATTCCAGAACTTTCTGCCACAGAAATGTGAGGAACATGTGTTTTTTTAGCCAAATTTTGAGGTGTGCAAAGGATTCTGGGTAACAGAACCTGGTCCGAGCCACACAAGTCACCCCATCTTGGATTCCCCTAGGTCTCTAGTTTTCAGAAATGCACAGGTTTGGTAGGTTTCCCTAGGTGGCGGCTGAGCTACAGGCCAAAATCTACAGGTAGGGACTTTGCAAAAAACACCTCTGTTTTCCTTCAAAAATTTGGATGTGTCCACGTTGCGCTTTGGGGCGTTTCCTGTTGCGGGCGCTAGGCCTAGCCACACAAGTGAGGTATCATTTTTATCGCGAGACGTGGGGGAACGCTGGGTGGAAGGAAATTTGTGGCTCCTCTCAGATTCCAGAACTTTCTGCCACAGAAATGTGAGGAACATGTGTTTTTTTAGCCAAATTTTGAGGTTTGCAAAGGATTCTGGGTAACAGAACCTGGTCCGAGCCACACAAGTCACCCCATCTTGGATTCCCTAGGTCTCTAGTTCTCAGAAATGCACAGGTTTGGTAGGTTTCCCTAGGTGGCGGCTGAGCTACAAGCCAAAATCTACAGGTAGCCACTTTGCAAAAAACACCTCTGTTTTCCTTCAAAAATTTGGATGTGTCCACGTTGCGCTTTGGGGCGTTTCCTGTTGCGGGCGCTAGGCCTAGCCACACAAGTGAGGTATCATTTTTATCGCGAGACGTGGGGGAACGCTGGGTGGAAGGAAATTTGTGGCTCCTCTCAGATTCCAGAACTTTCTGCCACAGAAATGTGAGGAACATGTGTTATTTTAGCCAAATTTTGAGGTTTGCAAAGGATTCTGGGTAACAGAACCTGGTCCGAGCCACACAAGTCACCCCATCTTGGATTCCCCTAGGTCTCTAGTTTTCAGAAATGCACAGGTTTGGTAGGTTTCCCTAGGTGGTGGCTGAGCTACAAGCCAAAATCTACAGGTACGCACTTTGCAAAAAACACCTCTGTTTTCCTTCAAAAATTTTGATGTGTCCACGTTGCGCTTTGGGGCGTTTCCTGTCGCGGGCGCTAGGCCTACCCACACAAGTGAGGTATCATTTTTATCGGGAGACGTGGGGGAAAGCTGGGTGGAAGGAAATTTGTGGCTCCTCTCAGATTCCAGAACGTTCTGCCACAGAAATGTGAGGAACATGTGTTTTTTTAGCCAAATTTTGAGGTGTGCAAAGGATTCTGGGTAACAGAACCTGGTCCGAGCCACACAAGTCACCCCATATTGGATTCCGCTAGGTCTCTAGTTTTCAGAAATGCACAGGTTTGGTAGGTTTCCCTAGGTGGCGGCTGAGCTACAGGCCAAAATCTACAGGTAGGGACTTTGCAAAAAACACCTCTGTTTTCCTTCAAAAATTTGGATGTATCCACGTTGAGCTTTGGGGCGTTTCCTGTCGCGGGCACTAGGCCTACCCACACAAGTGAGGTATCATTTTTATCGGGAGACGTGGGGGAACGCTGGGTAGAAGGAAATTTGTGGCTCCTCTCAGATTCCAGAACTTTCTGCCACAGAAATGTGAGGAACAAGTGTTTTTTTAGCCAAATTTTGAGGTTTGCAAAGGATTCTGGGTAACAGAACCTGGTCCGAGCCACACAAGTCACCCCATCTTGGATTCCCCTAGGTCTCTAGTTTTCAGAAATGCACAGGTTTGGTAGGTTTCCCTAGGTGGCGGCTGAGCTACAAGCCAAAATCTACAGGTAGCCACTTTGCAAAAAACACCTCTGTTTTCCTTCAAAAATTTGGATGTCTCCACGTTGCGCTTTGGGGCGTTTCCTGTTGCGGGCGCCAGGCCTAGCCACACAAGTGAGGTATCATTTTTATCGCGAGACGTGGGGGAACGCTGGGTGGAAGGAAATTTGTGGCTCCTCTCAGATTCCAGAACTTTCTGCCACAGAAATGTGAGGAACATGTGTTTTTTTAGCCAAATTTTGAGGTTTGCAAAGGATTCTGGGTAACAGAACCTGGTCCGAGCCACACAAGTCACCCCATCTTGGATTCCCCTAGGTCTCTAGTTTTCAGAAATGCACAGGTTTGGTAGGTTTCCCTAGGTGGTGGCTGAGCTACAAGCCAAAATCTACAGGTAGGCACTTTGCAAAAAACACCTCTGTTTTCCTTCAAAAATTTGGATGTATCCACGTTGCGCTTTGGGGCGTTTCCTGTCACGGGCGCTAGGCCTACCCACACAAGTGAGGTATCATTTTTATCGGGAGACGTGGGGGAACGCTGGGTAGAAGGAAATTTGTGGCTCCTCTCAGATTCCAGAACTTTCTGCCACAGAAATGTGAGGAACATGTATTTTTTTAGCCAAATTTTGAGGTTTGCAAAGGATTCTGGGTAACAGAACCTGGTCCGAGCCACACAAGTCACCCCATCTTGGATTCCCCTAGGTCTCTAGTTTTCAGAAATGCACAGGTTTGGTAGGTTTCCCTAGGTGGCTGCTGAGCTACAGGCCAAAATCTACAGGTAGGCACTTTGCAAAAAACACCTCTGTTTTCCTTCACAAATTTGGATGTGTCCACGTTGCGCTTTGGGGCGTGTCCTGTTGCGGGCGCTAAGCCTACCCACACAAGTGAGGTATCATTTTTATCGCGAGACGTGGGGGAACGCTGGGTGGAAGGAAATTTGTGGCTCCTCTCAGATTCCAGAACTTTCTGCCACAGAAATGTGAGGAACATGTGTTTTTTTAGCCAAATTTTGAGGTTTGCAAAGGATTCTGGGTAACAGAACCTGGTCCGAGCCACACAAGTCACCCCATCTTGGATTCCCCTAGGTCTCTAGTTTTCAGAAATGCACAGGTTTGGTAGGTTTCCCTAGGTGGCGGCTGAGCTACAAGCCAAAATCTACAGGTAGGCACTTTGCAAAAAACACCTCTGTTTTCCTTCAAAAATTTGGATGTGTCCACGTTGCGCTTTGGGGCGTTTCCTGTCGCGGGCGCTAGGCCTACCCACACAAGTGAGGTATCATTTTTATTGGGAGACGTGGGGGAACGCTGGGTGGAAGGACATTTGTGGCTCCTCTCAGATTCCAGAACGTTCTGCCACAGAAATGTGAGGAACATGTGTTTTTTTAGCCAAATTTTGAGGTGTGCAAAGGATTCTGGGTAACAGAACCTGGTCCGAGCCACACAAGTCACCCCATCTTGGATTCCCCTAGGTCTCTAGTTTTCAGAAATGCACAGGTTTGGTAGGTTTCCCTAGGTGGCGGCTGAGCTACAGGCCAAAATCTACAGGTAGGGACTTTGCAAAAAACACCTCTGTTTTCCTTCAAAAATTTGGATGTGTCCACGTTGCGCTTTGGGGCGTTTCCTGTCGCGGGCGCTAGGCCTACCCACACAAGTGAGGTATCATTTTTATTGGGAGACGTGGGGGAACGCTGGGTGGAAGGACATTTGTGGC
This sequence comes from Pleurodeles waltl, assembly GCF_031143425.1. Classification (NCBI taxonomy): domain Eukaryota; kingdom Metazoa; phylum Chordata; class Amphibia; order Caudata; family Salamandridae; genus Pleurodeles; species Pleurodeles waltl. The sequence goes on from NC_090445.1 coordinate 1,465,290,358, forward strand.
TCCTCTCAGATTCCAGAACGTTCTGCCACAGAAATGTGAGGAACATGTGTTTTTTTAGCCAAATTTTGAGGTGTGCAAAGGATTCTGGGTAACAGAACCTGGTCCGAGCCACACAAGTCACCCCATCTTGGATTCCCCTAGGTCTCTAGTTTTCAGAAATGCACAGGTTTGGTAGGTTTCCCTAGGTGGCGGCTGAGCTACAAGCCAAAATCTACAGGTAGCCACTTTGCAAAAAACACCTCTGTTTTCCTTCAAAAATTTGGATGTGTCCACGTTGCGCTTTGGGGCGTTTCCTGTTGCGGGCGCTAGGCCTAGCCACACAAGTGAGGTATCATTTTTACGCGAGACGTGGGGGAACGCTGGGTGGAAGGAAATTTGTGGCTCCTCTCAGATTCCAGAACTTTCTGCCACAGAAATGTGAGGAACATGTGTTTTTTTAGCCAAATTTTGAGGTTTGCAAAGGATTCTGGGTAACAGAACCTGGTCCGAGCCACACAAGTCACCCCATCTTGGATTCCCCTAGGTCTCTAGTTTTCAGAAATGCACAGGTTTGGTAGGTTTTCCTAGGTGGTGGCTGAGCTACAAGCCAAAATCTACAGGTAGGCACTTTGCAAAAAACACCTCTGTTTTCCTTCAAAAATTTTGATGTGTCCACGTTGCGCTTTGGGGCGTTTCCTGTCGCGAGTGCTAGGCCTACCCACACAAGTGAGGTATCATTTTTATCGGGAGACGTGGGGGAAAGCTGGGTGGAAGGAAATTTGTGGCTCCTCTCAGATTCCAGAACGTTCTGCCACAGAAATGTGAGGAACATGTGTTTTTTTAGCCAAATTTTGAGGTGTGCAAAGGATTCTGGGTAACAGAACCTGGTCCGAGCCACACAAGTCACCCCATCTTGGATTCCCCTAGGTCTCTAGTTTTCAGAAATGCACAGGTTTGGTAGGTTTCCCTAGGTGGCGGCTGAGCTACAGGCCAAAATCTACAGATAGGGACTTTGCAAAAAACACCTCTGTTTTCCTTCAAAAATTTGGATGTATCCACGTTGCGCTTTGGGGTGTTTCCTGTCGCAGGCGCTAGGCCTACCCACACAAGTGAGGTATCATTTTTATCGGGAGACGTGGGGGAACGCTGGGTAGAAGGAAATTTGTGGCTCCTCTCAGATTCCAGAACTTTCTGCCACAGAAATGTGAGGAACATGTGTTTTTTTAGCCAAATTTTGAGGTTTGCAAAGGATTCTGGGTAACAGAACCTGGTCCGAGCCACACAAGTCACCCCATCTTGGATTCCCCTAGGTCTCTAGTTTTCAGAAATGCACAGGTTTGGTAGGTTTCCCTAGGTGGCGGCTGAGCTACAAGCCAAAATCTACAGGTAGCCACTTTGCAAAAAACACCTCTGTTTTCCTTCAAAAATTTGGATGTGTCCACGTTGCGCTTTGGGGCGTTTCCTGTTGCGGGCGCCAGGCCTAGCCACACAAGTGAGGTATCATTTTTATCGCGAGACGTGGGGGAACGCTGGGTGGAAGGAAATTTGTGGCTCCTCTCAGATTCCAGAACTTTCTGCCACAGAAATGTGAGGAACATGTGTTTTTTTAGCCAAATTTTGAGGTTTGCAAAGGATTCTGGGTAACAGAACCTGGTCCGAGCCACACAAGTCACCCCATCTTGGATTCCCCTAGGTCTCTAGTTTTCAGAAATGCACAGGTTTGGTAGGTTTCCCTAGGTGGTGGCTGAGCTACAAGCCAAAATCTACAGGTAGGCACTTTGCAAAAAACACCTCTGTTTTCCTTCAAAAATTTGGATGTATCCACGTTGCGCTTTGGGGCGTTTCCTGTCACGGGCGCTAGGCCTACCCACACAAGTGAGGTATCATTTTTATCGGGAGACGTGGGGGAACGCTGGGTAGAAGGAAATTTGTGGCTCCTCTCAGATTCCAGAACTTTCTGCCACAGAAATGTGAGGAACATGTATTTTTTTAGCCAAATTTTGAGGTTTGCAAAGGATTCTGGGTAACAGAACCTGGTCCGAGCCACACAAGTCACCCCATCTTGGATTCCCCTAGGTCTCTAGTTTTCAGAAATGCACAGGTTTGGTAGGTTTCCCTAGGTGGCTGCTGAGCTACAGGCCAAAATCTACAGGTAGGCACTTTGGAAAAAACACCTCTGTTTTCCTTCACAAATTTGGATGTGTCCACGTTGCGCTTTGGGGCGTGTCCTGTTGCGGGCGCTAGGCCTACCCACACAAGTGAGGTATCATTTTTATCGCGAGACGTGGGGGAACGCTGGGTGGAAGGAAATTTGTGGCTCCTCTCAGATTCCAGAACTTTCTGCCACAGAAATGTGAGGAACATGTGTTTTTTTAGCCAAATTTTGAGGTTTGCAAAGGATTCTGGGTAACAGAACCTGGTCCGAGCCACACAAGTCACCCCATCTTGGATTCCCCTAGGTCTCTAGTTTTCAGAAATGCACAGGTTTGGTAGGTTTCCCTAGGTGGCGGCTGAGCTACAAGCCAAAATCTACAGGTAGGCACTTTGCAAAAAACACCTCTGTTTTCCTTCAAAAATTTGGATGTGTCCACGTTGCGCTTTGGGGCGTTTCCTGTCGCGGGCGCTAGGCCTACCCACACAAGTGAGGTATCATTTTTATTGGGAGACGTGGGGGAACGCTGGGTGGAAGGACATTTGTGGCTCCTCTCAGATTCCAGAACGTTCTGCCACAGAAATGTGAGGAACATGTGTTTTTTTAGCCAAATTTTGAGGTGTGCAAAGGATTCTGGGTAACAGAACCTGGTCCGAGCCACACAAATCACCCCATCTTGGATTCCCCTAGGTCTCTAGTTTTCAGAAATGCACAGGTTTGGTAGGTTTCCCTAGGTGGCGGCTGAGCTACAGGCCAAAATCTACAGGTAGGGACTTTGCATAAAAACACCTCTGTTTTCCTTCAAAAATTTGGATGTATCCACGTTGCGCTTTGGGGCGTTTCCTGTCGCGGGCGCTAGGCCTACCCACACAAGTGAGGTATCATTTTTATCGGGAGACGTGGGGGAACGCTGGGTAGAAGGAAATTTGTGGCTCCTCTCAGATTCCAGAACTTTCTGCCACAGAAATGTGAGGTACATGTGTTTTTTTAGCCAAATTTTGAGGTTTGCAAAGGATTCTGGGTAACAGAACCTGGTCCGAGCCACACAAGTCACCCCATCTTGGATTCCCCTAGGTCTCTAGTTTTCAGAAATGCACAGGTTTGGTAGGTTTCCCTAGGTGGCGGCTGAGCTACAAGCCAAAATCTACAGGTGGCCACTTTGCAAAAAACACCTCTGTTTTCCTTCAAAAATTTGGATGTGTCCACGTTGCGCTTTGGGGCGTTTCCTGTTGCGGGCGCTAGGCCTAGCCACACAAGTGAGGTATCATTTTTATCGGGAGACGTGGGGGAACGCTGGGTGGAAGGAAATTTGTGGCTCCTCTCAGATTCCAGAACTTTCTGCCACAGAAATGTGAGGAACATGTGTTTTTTTAGCCAAATTTTGAGGTTTGCAAAGGATTCTGGGTAACAGAACCTGGTCCGAGCCACACAAGTCACCCCATCTTGGATTCCCCTAGGTCTCTAGTTTTCAGAAATGCACAGGTTTGGTAGGTTTCCCTAGGTGGCGGCTGAGCTACAGGCCAAAATCTACAGGTAGGGACTTTGCAAAAAACACCTCTGTTTTCCTTCAAAAATTTGGATGTATCCACGTTGCGCTTTGGGGCGTTTCCTGTCGCGGGCGCTAGGCCTACCCACACAAGTGAGGTATCATTTTTATCGGGAGACGTGGGGGAACGCTGGGTAGAAGGAAATTTGTGGCTCCTCTCAGATTCCAGAACTTTCTGCCACAGAAATGTGAGGAACATGTGTTGTTTTAGCCAAATTTTGAGGTTTGCAAAGGATTCTGGGTAACAGAACCTGGTCCGAGACACACAAGTCACCCCATCTTGGATTCCCCTAGGTCTCTAGTTTTCAGAAATGCACAGGTTTGGTAGGTTTCCCTAGGTGGCGGCTGAGCTACAAGCCAAAATCTACAGGTAGCCACTTTGCAAAAAACACCTCTGTTTCCTTCAAAAATTTGGATGTGTCCACGTTGCGCTTTGGGGCGTTTCCTGTTGCGGGCGCTAGGCCTACCCACACAATTGAGGTATCATTTTTATCGGGAGACGTGGGGGAACGCTGAGTGGAAGGAAATTTGTGGCTCCTCTCAGATTCCAGAACGTTCTGCCACAGAAATGTGAGGAACATGTGTTTTTTTAGCCAAATTTTGAGGTTTGCAAAGGATTCTGGGTAACAGAACCTGGTCCGAGCCACACAAGTCACCCCATCTTGGATTCCCCTAGGTCTCTAGTTTTCAGAAATGCACAGGTTTGGTAGGTTTCCCTAGGTGGCGGCTGAGCTACAGGCCAAAATCTACAGGTAGGCACTTTGCAAAAAACACCTCTGTTTTCCTTCAAAAATTTGGCTGTGTCCACGTTGCGCTTTGGGGCATTTCCTGTTGCGGGCGCTAGGCCTACCCACACAAGTGAGGTATCATTTTTATCTGGAGACGTGGGGGAACGCTGGGTGGAAGGTAATTTGTGGCTCCTCTCAGAATCCAGAACGTTCTGCCACAGAAATGTGAGGAACTTGTGTTCTTTTAGCCAAATTTTGAGGTTTGCAAAGGATTCTGGGTAACAGAACCTGGTCCGAGCCACACAAGTCACCCCATCTTGGATTCCCCTAGGTCTCTAGTTTTCAGAAATGCACAGGTTTGGTAGGTTTCCCTAGGTGGCGGCTGAGCTACAGGCCAAAATCTACAGGTAGGCACTTTGCAAAAAACACCTCTGTTTTCCTTCAAAAATTTGGCTGTGTCCACGTTGCGCTTTGGGGCATTTCCTGTTGCGGGCGCTAGGCCTACCCACACAAGTGAGGTATCATTTTTATCAGGAGACGTGGGGGAACGCTGGGTGGAAGGAAATTTGTGGCTCCTCTCAGATTCCAGAACTTTCCGCCACAGAAATGTGAGGAACTTGTGTTCTTTTAGCCAAATTTTGAGGTTTGCAAAGGATTCTGGGTAACAACCTGGTCCGAGCCACACAAGTCACCCCATCTTGGATTCCCCTAGGTCTCTAGTTTTCAGAAATGCACAGGTTTGGTAGGTTTCCCTAGGTGGCGGCTGAGCTACAGGCCAAGATCTACAGGTAGGCACTTTGCAAAAAACACCTCTGTTTTCCTTCAAAAATTTGGCTGTGTCCACGTTGCGCTTTGGGGCGTTTCCTGTTGCGGGCGCTAGGCCTACCCACACAAGTGAGGTATCATTTTTATCGGGAGACGTGGGGGAACGCTGGGTGGAAGGAAATTTGTGGCTCCTCTAAGATTGCAGAACTTTCCGCCACAGAAATGTGAGGAACATGTGTTTTTTTAGCCAAATTTTGAGGTTTGCAAAGGATTTTGGGTAACAACCTGGTCCGAGCCACACAAGTCACCCCATCTTGGATTTCCCTAGGTCTCTAGTTTTCAGGAATTCACAGGTTTGGTAGGTTTCCCTAGGTGGCGGCTGAGCTACAGGCCAAAATCTACAGGTAGGCACTTTGCAAAAAACACCTCTGTTTTCCTTCAAGAATTTGGCTGTGTCCACGTTGCGCTTTGGGGCGTTTCCTGTTGCGGGCGCTAGGCCTACCCACACAAGTGAGGTATCATTTTTATCGGGAGACGTGGGGGAACGCTGGGTGGAAGGAAATTTGTGGCTCCTCTCAGATTCCAGAACTTTCTGCCACAGAAATGTGAGGAACATGTGTTTTTTTAGCCAAATTTTGAGGTTTGCAAAGGATTCTGGGTAACAGAACCTGGTCCGAGCCACACAAGTCACCCCATCTTGGATTCCCCTAGGTCTCTAGATTTCAGAAATGCACAGGTTTGGTAGGTTTCCCTAGGTGGCGGCTGAGCTACAAGCCAAAATCTACAGTTAGGCACTTTGCAAAAAACACCTCTGTTTTCCTTCAAAAATTTGGATGTGTCCACGTTGCGCTTTGGGGCGTTTCCTGTCGCGGGCGCTAGGCCTACCCACACAAGTGAGGTATCATTTTTATCGGGAGACGTGGGGGAACGCTGGGTGGAAGGAAATTTGTAGCTCCTCTCAGATTCCAGAACTTTCTGCCACAGAAATGTTAGGAACATGTGTTTTTGTAGCCAAATTTTGAGGTTTACAAAGGATTCTGGGTAACAGAACCTGGTCCGAACCACACAAGTCACCCCATCTTGGATTCCCCTAGGTCTCTAGTTTTCAGAAATGCACAGCTTTGGTAGGTTTCCCTAGGTGGCGGCTGAGCTACAAGCCAAAATCTACAGGTAGGCACTTTGCAAAAAACACCTCTGTTTTCCTTCAAAAATTTGGATGTGTCCACGTTGCGCTTTGGGGCGTTTCCTGTCGCGGGCGCTAGGCCTACCCACACAAGTGAGGTATCATTTTTATCGGGAGACGTGGGGGAACGCTGGGTGGAAGGAAATTTGTGGCTCCTCTCAGATTCCAGAACGTTCTGCCACAGAAATGTGAGGAACATGTGTTTTTTTAGCCAAATTTTGAGGTTTGCAAAGGATTCTGGGTAACAGAACCTGGTCTGAGCCACACAAGTCACCCCATCTTGGATTCCCCTAGGTCTCTAGTTTTCAGAAATGCACAGGTTTGGTAGGTTTCCCTAGGTGGCGGCTGAGCTACAGGCCAAAATCTACAGGTAGGCACTTTGCAAAAAACACCTCTGTTTTCCTTCAAAAATTTGGCTGTGTCCACGTTGCGCTTTGGGGCATTACCTGTTGCGGGCGCTAGGCCTACCCACACAAGTGAGGTATCATTTTTATCAGGAGACGTGGGGGAACGCTGGGTGGAAGGTAATTTGTGGCTCCTCTCAGATTCCAGAACGTTCTGCCACAGAAATGTGAGGAACTTGTGTTCTTTTAGCCAAATTTTGAGGTTTGCAAAGGATTCTGGGTAACAGAACCTGGTCCGAGCCACACAAGTCACCCCATCTTGGATTCCCCTAGGTCTCTAGTTTTCAGAAATGCACAGGTTTGGTAGGTTTCCCTAGGTGGCGGCTGAGCTACAGGCCAAGATCTACAGTCAGGCACTTTGCAAAAAACACCTCTGTTTTCCTTCAAAAATTTGGCTGTGTCCACGTTGCGCTTTGGGGCATTTCCTGTCACGGGCGCTAGGCCTACCCACACAAGTGAGGTATCATTTTTATCGGGAGACGTGGGGGAAAGCTGGGTGGAAGGAAATTCGTGGCTCCTCTAAGATTCCAGAACTTTCCGCCACAGAAATGTGAGGAACATGTGTTTTTTTAGCCAAATTTTGAGGTTTGCAAAGGATTCTGGGTAACAACCTGGTCCGAGCCACACAAGTCACCCCATCTTGGATTCCCCTAGGTCTCTAGTTTTCAGGAATTCACAGGTTTGGTAGGTTTCCCTAGGTGGCGGCTGAGCTACAGGCCAAAATCTACAGGTAGGCACTTTGCAAAAAACACCTCTGTTTTCCTTCAAGAATTTGGCTGTGTCCACGTTGCGCTTTGGGGCGTTTCCTGTTGCGGGCGCTAGGCCTACCCACACAAGTGAAGTATAATTTTTATCGGGAGACGTGGGGGAACGCTGGGTGGAAGGAAATTTGTGGCTCCTCTCAGATTCCAGAACTTTCTGCCACAGAAATGTGAGAAACATGTGTTTTTTTAGCCAAATTTTGAGGTTTGCAAAGGATTCTGGGTAACAGAACCTGTTCCGAGCCACACAAGTCACCCCATCTTGGATTCCCCTAGGTCTCTAGTTTTCAGAAATGCACAGGTTTGGTAGGTTTCCCTAGGTGGCGGCTGAGCTACAAGCCAAAATCTACAGGTAGGCACTTTGCAAAAAACACCTCTGTTTTCCTTCAAAAATTTGGATGTGTCCACGTTGCGCTTTGGGGCGTTTCCTGTCGCGGGCGCTAGTCCTACCCACACAAGTGAGGTATCATTTTTATCGGGAGACATGGGGGAACGCTGGGTGGAAGGAAATGTGTAGCTCCTCTCAGATTCCAGAACTTTCTGCCACAGAAATGTTAGGAACATGTGTTTTTTTAGCCAAATTTTGAGGTTTACAAAGGATTCTGGGTAACAGAACCTGGTCCGAACCACACAAGTCACCCCATCTTGGATTCCCCTAGGTCTCTAGTTTTCAGAAATGCACAGCTTTGGTAGGTTTCCCTAGGTGGCGGCTGAGCTACAAGCCAAAATCTACAGGTAGGCACTTTGCAAAAAACACCTCTGTTTTCCTTCAAAAATTTGGATGTGTCCACGTTGCGCTTTGGGGCGTTTCCTGTCGCGGGCGCTAGGCCTACCCACACAAGTGAGGTATCATTTTTATTGGGAGACGTGGGGGAACGCTGGGTGGAAGGAAATTTGAGGCTCCTCTCAGATTCCAGAACTTTCTGCCACAGAAATGTGAGGAACATGTGTTTTTTTAGCCAAATTTTGAGGTTTGCAAAGGATTCTGGGTAACAGAACCTGGTCCGAGCCACACAAGTCACCCCATCTTGGATTCCCCTAGGTCTCTAGTTTTCAGAAATGCACAGGTTTGGTAGGTTTCCCTAGGTGGCGGCTGAGCTACAGTCCAAAATCTACAGGTAGGCACTTTGCAAAAAACACCTCTGTTTTCCTTCAAAAATTTGGCTGTGTCCACGTTGCGCTTTGGGGCGCTTCCTGTCGCGGGCGCTAGGCCTACCCACACAAGTGAGGTATCATTTTTATCGGGAGACGTGGGGGAACGCTGGTTGGAAGGAAATTTGTGGCTCCTCTCAGATTCCAGAACTTTCTGCCACAGAAATGTGAGGAACATGTGTTTTTTTTGCCAAATTTTGAGGTTTGCAAAGGATTCTGGGTAACAGAACCTGGTCCGAGCCACACAAGTAACCCCATCTTGGATTCCCCTAGGTCTCTAGTTTTCAGAAATGCATAGGTTTGGTAGGTTTCCCTAGGTGGCGGCTGAGCTAGAGTCCAAAATCTACAGGTAGGCACTTTGCTAAAAACAGCTCTGTTTTCTGTGATGTGTCCACGTTGTGTTTTGGGGCATATCCTGTCGCGGGCGCTAGGCCTACCCACACAAGTGAGGTATCATTTTTATCGGGAGACTTGGGGGAACATAGAATAGCAAAACAAGTGTTATTGCCCCTTGTCTTTCTCTACATTTTTTCCTTCCAAATGTAAGACAGTGTGTAAAAAAGACGTCTCTTTGAGAAATGTCCTGTAATTCACATGCTAGTATGGGCACCCCGGAATTCAGAGATGTGCAAATAACCACTGCTTCTCAACACCTTATCTTGTGCCCAGTTTGGAAATACAAAGGTTTTCTTGATAGCTATTTTTTACTCTTTATATTTCAGCAAATGAATTGCTGTATACCCGGCATAGATTGAAAACCCACTGCAGGGTGCAGGTCATTTATTGGCTCTGGGTACCTAGAGTTCTTGATGAACCTATAAGCCCTATATATCCCCGCAACCAGAAGAGTCCAGCAGACGTAACGGTATATTGCTTTCGAAAATCTGACATTGCTGGAAAAAGTTACAGAGTAAAACGTAGAGAAAAATTGATGTTTTTTTCACCTCAATTTCAATATTTTTCTTTTTCAGTTGTTATTTTCTGTAGGAAACCCTTTTAGGATCTACACAAATTACCCCTTGCTGAATTCAGATTTTTGTCTACTTTTCAAAAATGTTGTGGTTTCTGGGATCCAGCGTTGGTTTCATGCCCATTTCTGTCACTGACTGGAAGGAGGCTGAAAGCACAAAAAATCGTAAAAATGGGGTATGTCCCAGTAAAATGCCAAAATTGTGTTGAAAAATTGGGTTTTCTGATCCAAGTCTGCCTGTTCCTGAAAGCTGGGAAGCTGGTGATTTTATCGCCGTAAACCCTTTGTTGATGCCCTTTTCAGGTAAAAAACCACAAGCCTTCTTCTGCAGCCCATTTTTCCAATTTTTTTGAAAAAACGAAATTTTCACTGTTTTTTGGCTAATTTCTTGGCCTCCTTCTGGGGAACCCACAAAGTCTGGGTACTTCTAGAATCCCTAGGATGTTGGTAAAAAAGGACGCAAATTTGGCGTGGGTAGCTTATGTGAACAAAAAGTTATGAGGGCCTAAGCGCGAACTGCTCCAAATAGCCCTAAAAAGGCTCGGCACAGGAGGGGGAAAAGGCCTGGCAGCGAAGGGGTTAAAATAGTCTTTATAATGAGGTCATTAATGTGTGAGTTTCAGATATATGGTCATCTATTGCCATTACCCCAGTAGTTCCTCATTTTATCGACAACCTGCACCTGGAAATTTCCGCTAAAACAATTTTCAGATAAAAGTAAACAAGTTAGAGGTGTTCCTGAGTATCTCATAATTTGATGGGGCCAGTATCTACTGTTACCAGTCCCATCGGAATTAAAATAGTCTTTGTAATGAGGCCATTCATGTGTCAGTTTCAGATATATGAGGCTTTGAACATCTAAACGTTTTTAACCTATTTATTTATTTCGTTGTACAAGCACAATCAGCAACACAGATTGAATAAAGGTCCCATGTTTTGACATGCCATGTCTGAGTACACATTCAGTTGTGCGGTGGAACATGTTTTTTTTTGTGTGGCCCTGTGTTTCCTGATTGCTTAGTGCCTTGGCACTCAGTCTGTTGGCTGAGGTTGTGTCGGTGGCCTTAGGTTAGAGTTCTTAAAGCAATCATAGTTATGCTTCTATTTGGCTACATAACTACGACTATTTCTGTGTGTCTGAAGCAAAAGACGTAGGGCGTTTCAAAAATGTAGAGGGGGGGTGTGTGTGTGTTTCTTGTATCTTTGTGCGGAACTAGCGCGCAGGTATGGTTGGCAAACGTTGTAGATATGAATGTAAAAAAGGCAAATGTGTCCCTGATTTCCTCAGAACCAGAATCTTACTTTTCTCTGTAGTTTGTCCCTGTCTACACATGCATACATACACACAGCACACAAATACATGCAATACCAATTGTAATGCTCAGTTGGGGGCGAGCGTTTGCTAATTGTTCTAATTTCATATGGTCCTAGAATGTGAGGCATAAAACAACAATATATAAACTAAATGCGGGTTTTGAACAAAAATGTAACAAAACATAACAAAATTGGACATGCAACAACAAACGACAAAGGGCCTGCGAAAGTTGGCGGTTCTTGGAAAACCATGCTGTGCCACTCGTGTATGTATTGCAAGTGCAGGTGAACAAAGCAAACATAAACAACTCACTCCAACACACTAGTACTGAATACTTGTGATGATTTGGGGGAATTTGCATGTATCCCACTCACTCACACCATCCCTTACCCTAACTTACGTAAATTCGTATTACATGGAGGAGTAAATGTGGGCTGGACTACATTCAAAACTAAAATATTTAGGGATATTCCTTAATAGAGGTCTGAAAGACTTGATTACAGACAATTTAAATACTAAAGTTTTACAGACCAAAAGAGATTTTCAACGATGGACACTTCTGAATTTATCACTTTGAGTACAGATTACAAAAATGAATATGATTCTCAAATTCAGCTATATTTTTGGAATGATTCCCCTTTCCATCCCAAGATCTTTTTTCAAAACAGTGACTTCAACGATATCCCAATTCATATGGGGCGGTGATAAACCTCGTTTAAGTGGCAATTACATTCCTCCTCAACAAAAGGGGGCGTATGTCTTCATTTGGAAAATGATTGGATTGCATAACAACTAGCTCACACCTTTTATACGTTACCCACTTATAGGAATACTCCACTTTGGATTAAGCTTGACCAGCCCCTACTCCAATCTGACATGGAACTGGCAATTTTGTATACTAAACATCTGTGTTTTACAAACTCTACTAACTCCATCATTTACTCCTCACAACTAGCCTGGCAGAAGACATGCAGGTTCACAAACACTCATATTCATCTATATTCTCAAGCCCCATTATGGAATAATGAAGACATCACCTATAAGGATCTTGAACTCAATTAGACTATCTGGGTCAATCATAAAATACATTGCATTGCTGACGGTTAGACCTGGCGTCCTTGGCATGGTTTCCTCAAACGTTGTTGCCCTCTGACCTTCTGTTTTTCTGGCTCATTTTTTGCTGGCTCTTACAAATCTGTGCACTTTACCACTGCTGACCCGTGCTAATGTGCAGATGCTTTGTGCTCTAAAACATGGTAACATTGGCTTCTCCACAATTGTCACATTTAATGTATCTTTAAGTCCCTAGTAAAGTGAACTACATGTATCCAGAGACTGTAAATAAATGCGATGAGTGGGCCTGCAGCACTGATTGTGCCACCCACTACAGTAGCCTACAAACATGTCTCAGGCGTGCCACTGCAGAGCTTGTGTGTGCAGTTTTAAAACTGCCATTTTAACCTGGCAAGTGTAAACACTTGCCATGCCCAAACCTTCCTTTTAATTACCCATAAGCCACCCCCAAGGTAAGCCCTGGTAAGCCCCTGGGTAAGGGTGCAGTGTATTTAAAAGGTGGGGCACAGACTTTTAAGTTTGACATGCCCATGTAGTGAAAAACCCTTAAATTTGTTTTTCACTGCTAAAAGTCCTGTCTCTCCTGTAGGCTAACATTGGTATTGCTGTAGAACATCTTTTAAGTGTAATTTCCAAATGGGAATAGATGGAAATATGGAGTTTTTTGTCTCTGGACTCACAATTCAAATCACAATTTATGGTGAAGTCAGATTTTAAATTGAAAGTCTGAAAATGCCACATTTAGAAAGTTGGAAAAAGAACAAATGATGGACAGAATGCAGAAGAAATCAAACATTCAACTCAATTTACAGATCTGGGTTTAATCCATTGTTTGTTTGCTTGCCATGCCATATCAGTTTAGACCCAGCCATGTGCAAATCAGTCTTGACCTTGTTTCCCATGGGAACAGTCCCGACCAAACTGCCTGGCCAGGTCTTCCCTGGACCAAAAACAAGCATCCTGGGTACGGTTTCAGGGTATCACCCCTCATCAGATGGTTAGCTTTTCCCCGGTGGCATAGCAAGCACATCTGGGCATACCCTTCCCACTTGACAAATGCAAAAAGAACTGATGATGGACGGAATGCAAAACAAATCAATTATTCACCCCAGTCACTAATCTGGGTTTCATCCATCGTATTTTTGCTTGCCATGTCATACCAGTTTAGACACAGCCATCAGTCTTCACCCTGCACCCCTGGGAATAATTCAGCCCAAACTGCCAGGCTACGTCCTCCCTGGACTGAAAACAAGCATCCTGGGACCAGTTTTGGGGTATCACCCCTCATCAGCCAGGCTAGCTTGAATTCCTTTTACTTTTAGAAAGTTGACATTTTCTTACTGTAACCATCCTGTGCCTTAACCTGTCTCTGAATACACATCTGGGCTGAGTGACAGCTACACTTTGTGAATTCCCTCTAGGCAGCCACAAACACGGGACACTGAGCTGTATTCATCTGCATACTGATTGATCTTCCTGGGCAGAGAGAAAGGGAGGGATTGACACTCACACTTCAATAGGTGGTGTCCTGTCACCACACAAAGGACTGATTAGTCCTCACAGATAGTCTGGCAGACAGGGCTGGAATGAAAGGGACCCTTGTGCACTTCAGAAGACTCCTTTGAAGTCTCCCCCACATCAAAGACTTTTTGGGAATAAGTACTGGACCCTAAACCACACTAGACTATTTAACTTCAGGGTCCTGAGGAGACTCTGCAACTGAGAGGAGCTGAGCTGCCAGAATGAATTGCCACTTTGCCAATCTGCTTTGGTGTGTTGGCTGCTTTGGTGTGTTGGCCTGTTGCCTGCCAAATGCTGAGGTACCAGGAGGGACTATCACTTGCAACTTGCTCTGATGTGTTGGCCTGCTGCCTGCTACCTCTGTAGTAAGGGGAAATCAAAGCTCCCCTCTATAACCTCTGCACTTCAAAGGAAACTCCAAGGGCCTGCTGGCTCTCCAGAGGTCCCCGGGGCATCAAGGTCCTCATGTTTTGACTGATCTTCTGCAAGAGCGCGTCATACTACACCTTCAGGGGCTGGGTGCGGTGCTTCCCCTGTCCCACCACCATTGAGTTGCACTCTGATACTGCTGCTTGAGTGCGGAAGGAAAATCTCAATCGTGGCTTCACCACTTTGCTGGCGCTGTGTCAGCAGCTGTGAGCTTGCCTGCTGTGTTACAGGGTGTGCAGTGCCCCTTTTGGTTGCTCTGCCGTTGTAACGCCCTGGGGGCGCCCTGAGTATCGGAGGCCGAAGGACTGCTTCACGAACCAGATACCGCCGTGCCTCAGCCCTGCCTGCATCTGTGAGAGACTCAGAGGGACTGCTTTGTGAGCCAGACACCGCCGTGCCCCAGACTCACCTGCACTTGGGAGAGCCTCATAGCTGCGTGACCCTCACTTCCTTCCACACGGGCCCCATGCACGAACCCACCACAGCTGAGGATCGCTGGACTTACCTGCTTCATGACGGCCATGCTGCGGCCTGACTCCTCACTTTCATGGAGTAAGGTCTGCCTGTAATTTTGAGCAGCGGCTCTTCCCGAAAAGGGACTTTGCTTTTGGGGCTGGGCGACCCGGCCACGCTCCCACACAACCCAATTTCTAACACTGACGTGTTCACACAATGACATTCTTTAAAATCATTAATGAGTTTACAGCTAGAATTTAAGCTCTTTTCATGGCAATGTAAAAGATATGCTAAATTTTATTCTGCCCTTGCTTTAAGTATGGCAAAAACTCATGATATAAAACCCCATTCACAACTGCACAGTATATTCACATGTGGAAATTTTTTAAGGGTACTGTCTCTGCAATTCTTATTGATATATCCTTTTCCATAGAAACTTCCAATAATTTAAGGTCTTGGTGGTCCTCAGAATTGAACATGAAGCTTATGGACAAAAACTGGGATACTTTATTGGAAAACTATAACAAAGTACGTAGAGACTCATGTCTCAAATGTATTTATTTTCTTTCCCGAAGACTGCCATGCTGGCAGCCGCCAAAAGACCACAGTGGTGGTGGTAATCCACCCGCTGTCAGAAGATTACCCATTAAATCAAACTTCCACAGGAGCAAATGCCCTTTACCCAACTCCCTCCAACAGATGCGTGGTCAGACCTTAACTGATTATCTGAACCCTGCATCCGCTAGGGGGAAAGGGGAATGGGAATAGAAAAAGAGAGACCGCCTCCAGATCCAGTTCCAGCCTGTGTTTCCCACTTGAAGATAGGATATTCAGTGTGTGTCTCTGAAAACCTGCAACTTTCTTCTTATTGGTATTTCTTTAAAGGAAGGACCTGTAGTCGGGTGATAAGAGCATAGATAAGTACATTCCTACTGTGCATTCAACTGTTCAGCCATTCACATTCACCTAATTCTATCGTTCTCCTAACCTGGATCTTTTGAGAGACTAGCCTCTCTCTAAGAGAACAATGTTAACCTAATATCTTCTTTTCTCCAGGATTCAGAGGTTTCCAAGGTTCTCTGGAGAACAGTTCAAAAGTTCACAAAGTACAAATTACTAATGTATTTTACAGGAAATGAAAACTCCTTCTCAAGGTTCAGTTTCCCCAGTCACAGTCTCTAGTAATTAGTCTGAACACTGATGTTTGTCTCTAAGACTGAAAAGTCTGTAAAGCAAAGAGTTCTTGAATATATATGTGTTTATATATATATTGGCAAGTCTGGAAATCATACAAAAGGATTCCTTACTGCAGTTACTTGAAGCTCTGTTAAGCCAAAACGAATTCTCCTCAGAAAGCTGATAGCCAGTTGTTGGAAGAAGGAACCAATTCAGCTTATTCAAAAGGGATAAAGTAGCTAGCATGTACACCGTAACAAGAAAAAGAATTAATTACCCAAAACTGGAAGAATTCTCTATGAAACAACGCGCATCAGGAACACTGCTCATTCTCCTCAGGATGACAGTTGAAGTGCAGGGCTCCCAGAGAGAAACAGCTGGAGGGAAGCTTCAGCACAAGATTAAGGTAGAAACACTAGAGCGCTGACCTCACAAGGATTTGCGGCCGCCATCTTGAGTGGCAGTTAAACCTGAAGAAGCTAGTTCTAAGAACAGCCTCCGCAAGAGCCACCGGGAGTGAGGACGCCACTTCAACCAATGTGGGTTCAAGGAAAAGGGGAATTGTTTTTGCTGAGGGAAGAACTTAACTCTGGCAATAGTTTTCCTGACACCCACCCTATTACGACACACAAAAGCAAAATCAGCAGAATACAGCCACAAATACGACACTGCCAGGCTAACAAATGGCAGCAGAGAGGTGGTGCCACCACCCACACGGCTACGGCAGAAAAAGACCGAACTCTCCAATTCGATCCACAAATCAGCACAGCAGTCTTAATGTGATGGTAATCCACTGGCGGTCTGGACCACGGCGGTCGAAATGGAACCTCCACTACAACACACCACCACATTGGCCAATTTGAATACCCCACACCCCATACACATACACACACCACAGCCCCCCCACACCACTATAAAACACACACACAACCCACAATCCTTTGCTACAACTACCATTGCACAACCACTCTGAAGATCGCACTGCACACACACATCACACTCACCATGTCCCGACAAAAGCACCCCCATTTCAATGATGATGAATTAAGGTCTATGGTGGATGAAATCATCAGGGTAGAGCCACAGCTGTTCAGGGCACAAGTCCAGCAAACGTCCATGGCAAAGAAGATGGAGTTATGGCGGAGGATCATCGACAAGGTGAAGTCAGTGGAAAGGCACCCAAACACAAAGAAGGACATACAGAAGAAGTGGAATGACCTGAGGGGGAAGGTCTGGTCCATGGCATCCAGACAACAACTTGCTATCATGAATACTGGCGGTGGGCACCCACCTCCTCTCCTGGAGATGACATCATGGAAGGAGAAGGTCTTGGCGATCCTGCACCCTGAGGGTCTCAGTGGAATCCCTGAAAGATTGGAAACTGGTAAGACACCTACGATCCCCTTGTATTAAATATACCTGTAATGCATGCATCCCCATCCTCTGCATGCCCACCCTACTCCACTAACACCAATCCCAAAGTCTACACACCCAAATGCACCCAATGCATGTACAGCATGAAGAACTACAACTACCACAATGCAGCACCCTTTAGCCAGCTAACAATGCACATTCCCCTCTTATACCTACACCTTAGTACTGAAGCATGACATATAGCACTCACCTCGTAGCCCCTGGAATGTACATCAGGTAGCTGTGAATAACAATCTCTGTTATCCACAGGTGCCACTGAGAATGTCGCCAGTCAACCAGTGCCACGCATAGCCAGTCCTCCACCAGATGAAGATCCCAGTGATGACAGTGACACAGGATGTCTGGAACTGGAAGAACTACCTGGCCCCTCCGGTCACTCCGGGCAGTCCACCTCTACCAGCCTCACCCATGACACCATAGAGCCCCCCACAACCTCAGCCACCACAACATCTCTCGCCCAACGCCCCCAAATCAGTGTCAACAGGCCACATCAATCCATAGTGTGCCCACCTGTACAGGGACCTTAGTCAGCACCCACCACACAAGACAAGGAAGGTCCCGGTGTAAGTGGGAGTGGGCACAATGTGCTAGAGACACAGGCACAAGGGGCTAGGGACAGTGGGAGGGAACCTACGGGCCACAGGGTGGGGCAAACTAGAGAGCCACCTGCCCATGAGGCAATAGCGCAAGTCCTGGGAGCATACATCCTATCCTAGGACAAGATGGGCCAGATTTTAGACATGTTGGGGGAAAACCTCAGGCTGCAAAGGGAGTATCACCAGGCGGCCATGCAGGAGTGGCATGCCCTCAATGCTACCATGCTCTCCGTGAAAGGCTTGATGAAGGAGCTCATCACAGTCCTGCGTGAGACCTCCACCTACCACCAGGCCCCTTCCACTAGCCACACTATTGACTAGCCTCTACGTCTGCTGCTACTAGTGGGATGGTGGCCATGCCTGAGGACTCACAAACCACTACTGAGCCACCCCAGGTAGCTGAGGAACCCCCACGCAAATGTGGTCACAGAGCCAGACATCCTGCAGGGACTGAAGCCAAGACCAACCCAACTGCCAGGAAATGAGCCTCTCCAGAACAGTCTCCCTTGTGGGCCACTGAGACACCTTGTTGACTCTCTCCTGCCATAGCCCCATACTCAAATGCCACATGGATACTGGACCTGTGCTACCAACTGCTTGGCCTAACAGACGGATGTTTTTGAACACCATGGTCCCACTTCTTTGCACCCTATCCACTCTTTAGTATTCACAATAAATACACTTACACACAAGTTATGGTGTTTTGTGTTTACTTATTGTAATAGTGAAATAAAAGTGTGACATGTTACAGAAATTGATTAGTAATACACAGTGAAGATGTGAATGTATCATCCTGACATCCGGTTCCCTACTGCCAAGTCAGTGTCCTCACATCCCTGGGTCCTCAGGTAGCAGAAAGGGAAGAGTAGTCAAACATCATCCACAGCACTTCTGCAATTGATAGCAAAGACGGTACCTCACATATAAATAGCATAGTTGGCAACACTATGTACCTGCAAATTATGATGGTTACACAGATTACAATGTAGGTATACACATAAATAGACAATCCAATGCTATTGAACACATGACCTCAATCCTGTTCAGGTAATATGAGACAAGATTATCGATGCATCTAACAGTAATGAACTGAGTTGTACTACACAGCTCACACCTTTGGATGCCAAGTATATATAAATAGAAGTTACAATAAGGAGCAGCCTATGTATATGATCATATGATATCAGAAGGTAGTAGTCACAAATGTGTAAATAAGTAGATAGGATGTGTGAAGTATATGCACCACAGACAGATGAAATAGATTACATCACAGTGGGACTGTTGACCTACTTGACAGACCTCTCTTGTGTACACTCATCTGATACTGAAATGAAATCAAAACAATACGCATATCAGAAATGGATAATGAACTACACCCAACCTTTACTCCAACATGAGACATGGTAAATGTAGAGATGTACCTACCAGAATGTTAGCTGAAGTATTGCTGGATAAGCTGTGTCCTTGTGCCTACATCTTCCTTATCCCCATACCCATCTTCGTCACTCAGATTTCCTCTGTCTTCTGCCACAGGATTGTCCCTAACTCCTTCCTCCTCCAGCAATGGGATATTCCTCCTTAGTGCCAGATTATGGAGCATGCAGCAGGCCACCACAATCTGACACGCATTCCGTGGTGAGTACTGCAGGTAACCCCCAGACATGTGCAGACATTTGAACCTCGCCTTCAACAGACCAAATGTCCTTTTGATCACCCTTCTTGTCCTCCCATCAGCCTCACTGTACTGTTCTTCAGCCCGATCATTGTTTTCCTCACTGGTGTCAGTAGCCAGGAGAGATTGGGGTAACCTGAATCAGCTGTGGATAGAGTAAACTAACATTTACAATCCACTATGTTCCATAGAGACTAGGAAGGCTGGGGTAACAGTAATTACACATATACTTATCATTTTCACTGCTGAGGTAGGTTTTCACTCTTTGGAGAAGCACCATCAACCGTGGGACTCTGTTATTCCTGAGGATGTATTAATCATGTACAGACCCAGGAAACTTTGCAGACACCTGGGAGATGTACTGGTCTTCTAAGCAGACAATTTGCACATTAATAGAATGAAAGCTCTTACAGTTTCTGTACACTTGCTCATCAGCCCTGGGTGGTATTATTGCAATGTGGGTGCCATCAATAGCCCCAATCACATGAGGGGCTCCATTGCATAGAATCCAGCCTTCACAATGGCCAAATCAACAGTATGGGGTAATTGAATGTAGCTTTCTATATGTTTTCCTAAGGCAGACAAGACATTCCTCAACATATTGTTGAACATTGGTTAAGACATGCCTGTTGCCATTCCCACTATCCCCTGGAATGATCCAGTGGCCAAGAAGTTGAGGACAGATAGCACCTGCACAGTTGGAGGAATGGCTGTAGGTTGTCGAATGGCTGGCAGCAGATCACACTCCAACTAGGTACACAGGTCCCTGATTGTAGCACAGTTGAGTCGATAGTTGGAGATTATGTGGCGTTCTTCCATTGTTGCTAAGTCAACCAGGGGGCAGTACACAAGTTCATGCCTCACCTTCCACGGTGGTTGGTATCTCAACATGGCATACAACACAAGAGTGACAACGAATACACCTTCATGCATCCTACTACATGGTCACAAATGGAGGATCAACATCACATCTAATACGACTTTTTGCATACAAAGCAGACTTCAAAGTGCAGAGCTGTCATAATACTTATGTATTTTGCACATACATCTGGGTTTTGCAAAGTAATACATCAGAAAGATGGTTGTCTGTCACTGCTAGTGTACAGTCACCATCATTATGTCTGTTTTTTCCAATCTGTCATAATGTCATTTACAGATTCGGTGCACACTCAAAGTTTTTACTGCCTGATTGTATTGTACACAGTCCTAGACTGTAACTTATCATATGTGTAGGAAGTTGGCTCTGTATGTACTATTTCAAAGTGAGAAATAGCATGCACAGAGTCCAAGGGTTCCCATTAGAGGTAAGATAGTGGCAAAAAGAGATAATTCTAATGCTCTATTTTGTGGTAGTGTGGTCGAGCAGTAGGCTTATCAGAGGGTAGTGTTGAGCATTTGTTGTACACACACAGGCAATAAATGAGGAACACACACTCAAAGACAATTCCAAGTCAATAGGTTTTTATATAGAAAAATATATTTTCTTAGTTTATTTTAAGAACCACAGGTTCAAGATTTACAAACAATACTTTAAATGAAAGGTATTTCACTTAGGAACTTTAGGAACTTTGAATTAGCAA
Organism: Pleurodeles waltl; assembly: GCF_031143425.1. Classification (NCBI taxonomy): domain Eukaryota; kingdom Metazoa; phylum Chordata; class Amphibia; order Caudata; family Salamandridae; genus Pleurodeles; species Pleurodeles waltl. The sequence goes on from NC_090445.1 coordinate 1,465,311,251, forward strand.
AATAGTATATACACTTTTCACACAAATGGCAATAAGCTATTTTAAAACTGGACACAGTGCAATTTTCAACAGTTTCTGGGGGAGGTAAGTGTTTGTTAGTTTTGCAGGTAAGTAAACCACCTACAGGGTTCAAAGTTGGGTCCAAGGTAGCCCACCATTGGGGGTTCAGGGCAACCCCAATGATACCACACCAGCAGCTCAGGGCCGGTCAGGTGCAGAGGTCAAAGTGGTGCCCAAAACACATAGGAGGTCATTTCAACCCTGGCGGTCGGAGACCGCCAGGGCTAAAGTGGCGTCCGTACCGCCAACAGGCTGGCGGTACGGAGACCCATATTTCGACCACGGCGGTAGCGCCGCGGTTGCACCGCCGGGGCCGGCGGTTTCCCGCCGTTTTAGCCCCGGCGGTGATAATCCGCCAGGGCAGCGCTGCAAGCAGCGCTGCCCTGGGTATTATGACTCCCCTACCGCCAGCCTGTTTCTGGCGGTTTGCACCACCAGGAAGAGGATGGCAGTAAGGGGAGTCCTGGGGCCCCTGGGGGCCCCTGCACTGCCCATGCCACTGGCATGGGCAGTCAGGGGCCCCCTAACAGGGCCCGTGCAGCTTTTCACTGTCTGCTATGCAGACAGTGAAAAGCGCGATGGGTGCTACTGCACCCGTCGCATGGCCGCAACACCGCCGGCTCCTATGTTGCGGCCGCATCCCCGCTGGGCCGGCGGGCGTAAACTAGGTTTGCGCCCGCCGGCCCAGCGGGGATGTTGTAATGGGGACCGCCCGCCAAGCTTGTAATGACCCCCATAGGCTTCAATGGAGAAGGGGGTGCCCCGGTTCCAGTCTGCCAGCAGGTAAGTACCCACGTCTTCGGAGGGCAGACCAGGGCGGTTTTGTAGGGCACCGGGGGGGACACAAGTCAGCACAAAAAGTACACCCTCAGCGGCACGGGGGCAGCCGGGTGCAGAGTGCAAACAGGCGTCGGGTTTGCAATGTAGTTCAATGGGAGACCCAGGGGTCTCTTCAGCGAAGCAGGCAGGCAAGGGGGGGGGGCTCCTCGGGTAAGCCACCACCTGGGCAAGGGAGAGGGCCACCTGGGGTCGCTCCTGCACTGGAGGTCGGATCCTTCAGGTCCTGGGGGCTGCTGGTGCAGTGTCCTTACCAGGCGTCGGGTTCTTAGAAGCAGGCAGTCGCGGTCAGGAGGAGCCTCTGGATTCCCTATGCAGGCGTCGCTGTGGGGGCTCCGTGGGGTCAACTCTGGCTACTCACGGGCTCGCAGTCGCCCCGGGGAGTCCTCCCTGTAGTGTTGGTTCTCCACAAGTCGAGCCGGGGGCGTTGTGTGCAGAGTGCAAAGTCTCACGCTTCCGGCGGGAAACGTGTATTCTTTCAAAGTTGCTTCTTTGTTGCAAAGATGTTTCTTCGTGGAGCAGAGCCGCTGTCCTCGGGAGTTCTTGGTCCTTTTAGATGCAGGTTAGTCCTCTGAGGCTTCAGAGGTTGCTGGACCCTGTGGAACGCGTCGCTGTTGCAGTTTTTCTTGAAGTGGGGAGACAGGCCGGTAGAGCTGGGGCCAAAGCAGTTGGTGTCTCGGTCTTCTCTGCAGGATTTTCAGCTCAGCAGTCCTTCTTCGTCTTAGGTTGCAGGAATCGAGTTACCTAGGTTCTGGGAGCCCCTAAATACTCGATTTAGGGGTGTGTTTAGGTCTGGGGGGTTAGTAGCCAATGGCTACTAGCCCTGAGGGTGGCTACACCCTCTTTGTGCCTCCTCCCTGAGGGGAGGGGGGCACATCCCTAATCCTATTGGGGGAATCCTCCATCTGCAAGATGGAGGATTTCTAAAAGTCAGAGTCACCTCAGCTCAGGACACCTTAGGGACTGTCCTGACTGGCCAGTGACTCCTCCTTGTTTTTCACATTATCTCCTCCGGCCTTGCCGCCAAAAGTGGGGCCGTGGCCGGAGGGGGCGGGCAACTCCACTAGCTGGACTGCCCTGGGGTGCTGTAACAAAGGGGGTGAGCCTTTGAGGCTCACCGCCAGGTGTTACAGTGCCTGCAGGGGGAGGTGAGAAGCACCTCCACCCAGTACAGTCTTTGTTACTAGCCACAGAGTGATAAAGGCACTCTCCCCATGTGGCCAGCAACATGTCTGGTGTGTGGCAGGCTGCTAAAACTAGTCAGCCCACACTGGAAGTCGGGTATGGTTTCAGGGGGCATCTCTAAGATGCCCTCTGGGGTGTATTTTACAATAAAATGTACACTGGTATCAGTGTGCATTTATTGTGCTGAGAAGTTTGATACCAAACTTCCCAGTTTTCAGTGTAGCCATTATGGTGCTGTGGAGTTCGTGTATGACAGACTCCCAGACCATATACTCTTATGGCTACCCTGCACTTACAATGTCTAAGGTTTTGCTTAGACACTGTAGGGGCATAGTGCTCATGCACCTATGCCCTCACCTTTGGTATAGTGCACCCTGCCTTAGGGCTGTAAGGCCTACTAGAGGGGTGACTTATCTATGCCATAGGCAGTGTGAGGTTGGCATGGCACCCTGAGGGGAGTGCCATGTCGACATAGTCATTTTATCCCCACCAGCACACACAAGCTGGCAAGCAGTGTGTCTGTGCTGAGTGAGGGGTCCCCAGGGTTGCATAAGATATGCTGCAGCCCTTAGAGACCTTCCCTGGTATCAGGGCCCTTGGTACCAGGGGTACCAGTTACAAGGGACTTACCTGGATGCCAGGGTGTGCCAATTGTGGAAACAAAAGTACAGGTTAGGGAAAGAACACTGGTGCTGGGGCCTGGTTAGCAGGCCTCAGCACACTTTCAAATCATAACTTGGCATCAGCAACAGCAAAAAGTCAGGGGGTAACCATGCCAAGGAGGCATTTCCTTACACATGTCCATTATGAAAATTATTAGTAACGCTTTTAAATTATTTTTTCATAACAATAACAGTGTAAAATGCCTGCTGCCTATCCTACATGCAGGGGACAGATGTCAGTGAGCTCATTCCACCAGCATATGCGGTCGGAACCGCCATGCAACTCCTCATTGGTTAACATTGATATCTATGGCATAGAGGGACCAATGACGATTACCGCCAGCTGTCATGGTGCAGACTACTGTGGTCATGACCGCCATTTTCTACAGTGTATCTCACTTGACTCCTGACTCTCCAGTCATCAAGACCTCCACTGAGTGTGCTGCTGTGTCGTGTTCCTGGGAGCCATGATGACACGTGTTACACGGGATAGGGCCCCCGCCTTCACAACGGAAGAACTCAAAAAAATTGTGGATGGGGCCCTACCCCTGTACACAAAGATGTATGGGGCTCCAGAACAGCAGGTAGGTCACATTATGGTATTTTTGTTGCTACATGGATATGTAAGTGTGTTAGTATGTGTATGCATGATATTCCAGTGGAGGGTATAGCTTTGGATATGACTGCTAGGAATGTTGTGCAAGTGTGAAGTTGTGCACAATCCTGATATGTGAAGAGTTTGTAGGCTTAAGACTGTAGTAGGTTGTTGGGTCTACATAAATGTGCCTTTCCTTCTGTGCCTCCCATGCAGGTCAGCACCCATCAAAATAAATGGTTGTGGAAAGCCATTGCCAAGGAAGTGCGGACCTTGGGGGTCCATAGCTGGTAGAGCACCCACTGCAGGAAGCGGTGGGAGGACCTGAGTCGCTGGGTCCAGAAGACCATATAGGCCCAGTTGGGGACGGCCCTACAACAAGGAAGGAGAGCCCCTCGGACCCGGACCCCCCTAATGGCCCGCATACTGGCAGTGGCCTACCTACAGTTGGATGGGCGCTTGTGGGAAACACAGCAGCCACAAGGGGGTGAGTTGCAGAGTTTATTTCCTGTATTGTTTGCAGGATGGGTGTGTTAGCCATAGGATAAAGGATGTCTAGTGTAGCTATGACAATGTAGGTAGGATACAGTTGTGCTGTAAATATTAGTTGCTGTGATAGGTGAGTATCTGTGCCACAGGTTGCCATGGCATTTGTACTGTACCGAATTGTAGGATATGACAGGAATACAAAAGTTCTTAAGTTGGTTCCAATACCTTTCTATTCATGTCCATTATGAGTGACTCAGGTAGGTATGACACAGTACAAATGTCACTTATGGATTGACTTCTCACAGTACACAAGAGCCATGGCAGTGTAGAGTAGTACCTGAGTGTTGTTGTAGAGGTTTCATGATTGAGTATACACATCAGAGTGTATGCACAGTAGGTGTGGAGATATGTCTATTGACGCTGTAAAGGTGCAATCAGGAATTTCAAATGATTTATGTTGTTGATTTGTACAAATGTTGAAAAGGTATTTGTATCGACCCTATGTTCCCATCTTTTTCACCCCCTCCCCTCCTTTTTATACTATCTTATCCTGGCGTGTATTAGTATCAGCAGGCAAAGGAGTAAGGGCAACAGCGAGTCTCCAGTCCACGGACCCAGGAGGCAGAGACCACCGAAGCCGAAGGGACCAGTGGGTTGGAGGGCGAGGGGAGCACCATGGGAGAGACTAGAGCAGATACAACAGATACAGATTCCTCCTCTGATGGAAGCTCCCTGGTGGTGGTGGAACCTTCTGGGACCATCCCAGCACCATCCTTGTCCGACACCCCCTTACCAGCACTGCCCTCCCAGTAGCTCCCAACCCAGTTGCCCGTGCCCGCTCACTCAGAAGGTGGGTGTCTCCTTCGACGCAGGCACCTCAGCCCCTACCCCAGTCAGCCCTGCTGCCCTCAATGCTGAGGCTATTGACCTCCTGAGGTCCATTTCAGTAGAGCAGGCAACCATTGTGAAAGCCATCCAGGGCCTGGCATCCCAGATGCAGCAGAGTAATGCCTACCTGGAGGGCATTGACAGTGTCTTGTCTGGCCTACAGAGATCATTTCAGGCTCTGGCCTCTTAATTTACAGCAGCCAGTGTCCATAGTATTTCTGTCCTCCCTCCTGCTACCTGTACCCCTGTCCCCTCGTCCAGCCAAGCCACACATACAGACAAGCAGTCACCCAAAGCAACAGACAAGGTACGCAAAGACAAACACAGGCACCACAAATTACATCACAAGCATGCACACACACAACACACAAAAGCAGACACAACATCAGCCACTACCTCTCCTGTCTCCCCTGGCATCTCCTCCCTTACAGTCACATCACCACCCACACCTGCCAGCACTGCATCCTCACTCCCAGTTCCTGTCACCACTTCTGTGTTGCCCACTGTCACCACAACAGAAGACACTCATGCATGCAACCCATGCACCACATCCTCACTCACCACAACCACAGTCACTGACACATGCAGCACACCCACCTTACATGCAGACAGCACCCCAACATACATCCACATGAGCTGTCTGTCCCCTCCCAGCCTCTCTTCCGCCCCTCCTACCAGAACACATAAATGCCTGCACTCAGACACTCAACATTTCTCCACCTCCCACAAACATACTTTGCATACATCTGCACCCATACCCAGCACACCTATACATCCTACAATCACTCCCTCTACCACCACTCCCACACCAGTTTCCTAATCCTTCCTAAGAAGCTTTCCTTGCCCACCTTGACTTCTTCCCTGAGCCTGTCACACCCTGTGTTTCCCCTCGCCGTCAGGTTCTCTCCCAGACCAGGACCCTCCACATCCACATCCTCTCATGCCCCACCCCTTCTACCTCTGCTGCCCCTCCACCAGCCGAAAAGCCGTCCCCTGTCCCCAAAAAATCACCTGCCCCTAAACATAGGTCCAGAGCCCCTGCCCCTCTGTCCAAATCAAAGATGAAACCCCCTCCCAGACCAAAGACAAAGGACCCCCCCTCCCAAGCCAAAGCCCAAGGAGCCCCCTCCCAAACCCAAACCTGCACTGCCACCCCCACCCACAGACCATTGAGGTGCCTGCCTGCCCCATTGATGCCCCAACCTGTGGAGGTCATTAGGCTGTCTGGAGTCAGGTTGGGGTCTAATGATTAATGACTAATGGCTTTTTGGACTTTGGACTGGTCTAAGGGCCTTGGTGTTTTTGTTGCATATTTGCATTGGATTTAAATGTATATAAATATGGACAACAGGATTCCTGTTGGATTACTTATCATACATTTGTCGAGTCTTTTTGCATACAGGTAAGTTTCCATATATCTATTATGTGCTGTACAATGTGCATTTTTTTGGCATTTTTTGGTTCAAGTTCACTATTATGTCTCGTATTTGCCCATTGTATGTATTGCTGTGTATTTGTATTGGTTTGTGTTTCTCTGCTTGTTAGTAATATTGATTGTGTAGTTTTGATCTGGGATATCTGATGTGTGTTTTTGGCATGGCTGTGTTTTGTGTGTGTGTGTCTCAGTATGGGTGTTGTGTAGCATGTGTGAGCGTGTGTGCACTTTGAAGTCCATGCATGGTGTGTATGTTGTGTGTGGGTGTGTAAACCTCCCCTTCACCCCTTGTGTGCACTTCAGGTGAACTCACTGATGGCGTCTTCGTCAGGGTTGGTGGTCATAGAGGAGGAAGGCGAAGAAGAGCACTGCAAAGACTTCAAGGTGGCGTTCCATGGCTACGGTGCAGTCATCTGTGGCCCTGGAGTGGGAACTTTTATACTTTCTTTTTCCGCCAGGCATTGGGTGACGGTCGTACCGCCTCAGAAATCGTGGCGGTCTGCAGTGTCATAATGGGGTGGGTGGTGTAGTGGTTACTGCCTGGCTGAGGATGGCAACCTCCGGCGAAGGCGTTCAGACTGTACTGATGATACTGTCGGCAAACTGGCTATGTTTCAGTGGGTAGACCACAGTGTTGTAATATGGCAATCTGCACCGCTGGCCTGGTGGCAGTCCGACCGTCATCGCCAGTGTGGCAGAACTGTGACCGCCAATGTCATAATGAGGGCCACAGTCCTGATTCCCTCTGTTGGAGATGTCGAGCACCTGAATGTGAAACAGTTCATATATTGTATCAATGTCCAAACATTCACACATTTTGGCTTTAGATTGTAGATTACTTGAAAGGACACTCTCCTATGATTCTTTCCTTCACAAAGCATTTATTACTTTTACATGACACTTCAGAATTACCCCCAATATCCATCCACACTTCTAAGTGGCTTTCCACGGCTCTCAGCTTAGCTAAAGTCAACATATTACGTTTCTGGAGGGCCAATGTTACTCCGACTATTCACTCATGGCTTTAAGATATGTTTGAAATGGCTCAATTTGAAAAAAATGATTTATATATTAAACAACAATTTACATCATTTTGATCATATATGGGACCCTTTATTAAGTTTACGACACTGCTGACTTTAAATATACAGTTATTATTGATGGGCCTGTACTTATTCAAGGTATAATGTTTACCTAAGGTCATTTGTTTTGTTGCATACATTTATATATTGAGATCATCGATCACCTATGCATGTGAATATGGAACTTGAAAAATGTTTTTTTGTTCCTTTCCTGTCACTGTTTTGCTTATACTTCTATACATCATCAGTACATTATGTTTATATGCTCATATTTGATTGTCGATCATCATCTGTTTCATTTTGAAAAATTAATAAAGAATTGAGATACAGAAAACATTATTTGATGCGTCCTTGGATATATTTGGGGCAGAGATTTCGAAATGTTCAAATTAAAATAAGTTTTATGTTTTCTGGCAAATATTGTACAAAAACTGGCGTGACTGCAGCTAATCAGACACCATTAAAATAGGCTGATTAGACTAACAAATCAGGTATACAATCATTATGAAATACGGTATTTTCAATAAAGCATACTCTACTGTGTATGTTGGTGGTATTTTATGAGTTCATTGAATCGGCCAAATAAATAAAAAAGTTACATCATCTATAATGAATTATGCATTATATATTTTCACCTCCATGCAAACGTTAATACCTCAAAAAGCATTTTCCTATATATGTTTCTAGCGACTTTGTTTTATTTGTTTTCATTACATTTTGTCTTGGGGTTGTTCGACGTGTAGTCCACAACGGAAACAATTGTATATAGTTAGTCGTTTTATGTACGCATATGTCCTGTGGTGGCAAAGTAATCTGTTACATGCCTCGCTCTAATTAAAATGTTAATTATCAATTCTATTTTTACCTTTTAGAAAATTCCATTTCCTTACGGTACTTTAAAAATTACATTTGAGAGTAAGCTGATTTCGCATAAAGCATCTCTGTGGTATTCAGATGCAGATCAGGTATTGACTGTAAATGAAAGACATGGCCTACCAGACGATCGTTTCGCTTACTCCTTTAACTTTAACTATGATATTGGTAACAGCTCTCAATGTCCTTTTGAATTGCTGCTACTATATGTGAAATGTGGTCAATAAGTTCGTGTTTATCAAGTTTAATGGTGAATTTTCTAGTGACCCCCTTGAAAGCCAACCTATGCATGGGAATTTGCTGAAATTAATTTCTGGAAGGGTACACTGTGAGTCATGCTCCACTGTTATTCTAGAATGTTAGCCTTGAAGATTTATAATCCAGCTGGATAAACAGTTTCTTAGCCTGCCTGGCATGGTTCCCTTTTCAGTCCCTCTTTAGCGCGAATCAAAATTCGAGCAGAACCATCATTGATGGAGTTGCACGTTAAATAATCTTTACGAACACAAATACATTCGGATTGCAAAATTCCGTGTTAAGAAATAAACCATGTTTGAGGGAAAGTTTCCAGGTTTTGAATTATTGGCTGCAAGACAAAGGGGGGACCACGGAAGCACCGCCAACAGGCTGGCGGTGCTTCCAGGGCCATTCTGACCGCGGCGGTAAAGCCGCGGTCACAGAAGGGGAACCGGCGGTTTCCCGCCGGTTTTCCCCTGGCCCAGGGAGGGATTCCGACCCCCTTCCCGCCAGCCTGTTTCTGGCGGTTTACACCGCCAGAACCAGGATGGCGGGAACGGGTGTCGTGGGGCCCCTGGGGGCCCCTGCACTGCCCATGCCACTGGCATGTGCAGTGCAGGGGCCCCCTAACAGGGCCCCATGAAGATTTTCACTGTCTGCTTTGCAGACAGTGAAAATCGCGACGGGTGCTACTGCACCCGTCGCACCCCTGCAACACCGCCGGCTCCATTCCGAGCCGGCTTCTATGTTGCAGGGGCTTTCCCGCTGGGCCGGCGGGTGCTCCTTTGGCGGTCGCCTGCCGGCCCAGCGGGAAAGCCAGAATGGCATCCGCGGTCTCCTGACTGCGGAGCGGCCATTTGGCGGTGACTGCATGGCCGCCAAAGTCTAGTTTTATGGCTACATATGCCTTTGTCTCTTTAACCCCTTCGCTGCCAGGCCTTTTCCCCCTCCTGTGCCGAGCCTATTTTGGCTATTTGGAGCAGTTCGCGCTTAGGCCCTCATAACTTTTTGTTCACGTAAGCTACCCACGCCAAATTTGCGTCCTTTTTTTCCAACATCCTAGGGATTCTAGAGGTACCCAGACTTTGTGGGTTCCCCAGAAGGAGGCCAAGAAATTAGCCAAAAAAATGTGAAAATTTCGTATTTTTTAAAAAAAAATGGAAAAATGGGCTGCAGAAGAAGGCTTGTGGTTTTTTTCCCTGAAAAGGGCATCAACAAAGGGTTTGTGGTGATAAAATCACCAGCTTCCCAGCTTTCAGGAACAGGCAGACTTGAATCAGAAAACCCAATTTTTCAACACAATTTTGGCATTTTACTGGGACATACCCCATTTTTACGATTTTTTGTGCTTTCAGCCTCCTTCCAGTCAGTGACAGAAATGGGCATGAAACCAATGCTGGATCCCAGAAACCGCAACATTTCTGAAAAGTAGACAAAATTCTGAATTCAGCAAGGGGTAATTTGTGTAAATCCTACAAGGGTTTCCTACAGAAAATAACAACTGAAAAAGAAAAATATTGAAATTGAGGTGAAAAAAACATCAATTTTTCTCTAAGTTTTACTCTGTAACTTTTTCCTGCAATGTCGGATTTTCGAAAGCAATATACCGTTATGTCTGCTGGACACTTCTGGTTGCGGGGATATATAGGGCTTGTAGGTTCATCAAGAACTCTAGGTACCCAGAGCCAATAAATGACCTGCACCCTGCAGTGGGTTTTCATTCTATGCCGGGTATACAGCAATTCATTTGCTGAAATATAAAGAGTAAAAAATAGCTATCAAGAAAACCTTTGTATTTCCAAAATGGGCACAAGATAAGGTGTTGAGAAGCAGTGGTTATTTGCAGATCTCTGAATTCCGGGGTGCCCATACTAGCATGTGAATTACAGGGCATTTCTCAAATAGACGTCTTTTTTACACACTGTCTTACATTTGGAAGGGAAAAATGTAGAGAAAGACAAGGGGCAATAACACTTGTTTTGCTATTCTATGTTCCCCCAAGTCTCCAGATAAAAATGATACCTCACTTGTGTGGGTAGGCCTAGCGCCCGTGACAGGATATGCCCCAAAACACAACGTGGACACATCACAGAAAACAGACCTGTTTTTAGCAAAGTGCCTACCTGTAGATTTTGGCCTCTAGCTCAGCCGCCACCTAGGGAAACCTACCAAACCTGTGCATTTCTGAAAACTAGAGACCTAGGGGAATCCAAGATGGGGTGACTCGTGTGGCTCGGACCAGGTTCTGTTACCCAGAATCCTTTGCAAACCTCAAAATTTGGCTAAAAAAACACATGTTCCTCACATTTCTGTGGCAGAAAGTTCTGGAATCTGAGAGGAGCCACAAATTTCCTTCCATCCAGCGTTCCCCCACGTCTCCCGATAAAAATGATACCTCACTTGTGTGGGTAGGCCTAGCGCCCGCGACAGGAAACGCCCCAAAGCGCAACATGGACACAGCCAAATTTTTGAAGGAAAACAGAGGTGTTTTTTGCAAAGTGCCTACCTGTAGATTTTGGCCTGTAGCTCAGCCGCCACCTAGGGAAACCTAACAAACCTGTGCATTTCTGAAAACTAGAGACCTAGGGGAATCCAAGATGGGGTCACTTGTGTGGCTCGGACCAGGTTCTGTTACCCAGAATCCTTTGCAAACCTCAAAATTTGGCTAAAAAAACACATGTTCCTCACATTTCTGTGGCAGAAAGTTCTGGAATCTGAGAGGAGCCACAAATTTCCTTCCACCCAGCGTTCCCCCACGTCTCCCGATAAAAATGATACCTCACTTGTGTGGGTAGGCCTAGCACCCGCGACAGGAAACGCCCCAAAGCGCAACGTGGACACAGCCAAATTTTTGAAGGAAAACAGAGGTGTGTTTTGCAAAGTGCCTACCTGTAGATTTTGGCCTGTAGCTCAGCCGCCACCTAGGGAAACCTTCCAAACCTGTGCATTTCTGAAAACTAGAGACCTAGGGGAATCCAAGATGGGGTGACTTGTGTGGCTCGGACCAGGTTCTGTTACCCAGAATCGTTTGCAAACCTCAAAATTTGGCTAAAAAAACACATGTTCCTCACATTTCTGTGGCAGAAAGTTCTGGAATCTGAGAGGAGCCACAAATTTCCTTCCACCCAGCGTTCCCCCACATCTCCTGATAAAAATGATACCTCACTTGTGTGGGTAGGCCTAGCGCTCGCGACAGGAAATGGCCCAAAACACAACGTGGACACATCACATTTTTTCATAGAAAACAGTGCCTACCTGTGGATTTTGGCCTGTAGCTCAGCCGGCACCTGGGGAAACCTAGCAAACCAGCGCATTTTTGAAAACTAGAGACCTACGGGAATCCAAGATGGGGTGATTTGTGGGGCTCTGACCAGGTTCTGTTACCCAGAATCCTTTGCAAACATCAAAATTTGACCAAAAAACACTTTTTCCTCTCATTTCGGTGACAGAAAGTTCTGGAATCTGGGAGGAGCCACAAATTTCCTTCCACCCAGCGTTCCCCTAAGTCTTTCCATAAAAATGGTACCTCACTTGTGTGGGTAGGCCTAGCGCCCACGAAAAGAAATGGCCCAAAACACAACGTGGACACAACATATTTTTTCACAGAAAACAGAGGTGTTTTTTGCAAAGTGCCTACCTGTGGATTTTGGCCTCTAGCTCAGCCAGCCCCGGGGGGGGGAATGCCCTAAAATAAATTTGACCCCCCCAAGCCCCCCCTGCCCAGGAGCGACCCTTGCCTACTGGGTCGCTCCCCCTGCGTGACATTGGCGCCAAAAAACAAATCCCCGGTGCCTAGTGGTTTCTGCCCCCTTGGGGCAGATTGACCTAAAATCGACCAATCTGCCCCCAAGGGGGGCAGAAATGCTCTAAATACAGTTTGCCCCCCAGGGGAGAGACCCTTGTCTGATGGGTCGCTCCCCATCTCTAAAAAAACAAAAAAAAAAACAAAAAAAAAACACACAAAAAAAGTTTGCCCTGGCGCCTACAGGTTTCTGCCCCCCTGGGGGCAGAAATGGCCTAAAATAAATTTGCCCCCCGAACCCCCAGCCCCCCGGGAGCGACCCTTGCCTACGGGGTCGCTCTCCCTGCGTGACATTGGCGCCAAAAAACAAATCCCCGGTGCCTAGTGGTTTCTGCCCCCTTGGGGCAGATTGACCTAAAATCGACCAATCTGCCCCCAAGGGGGACAGAAATGGTCTAAATACAGTTTGCCCCCCAGGAGAGCGACCCTTGCCTGATGGGTCGCTCCCCATCTCTAAAAAAACAAACATACAAAAAAAAAACCACACAAAAAAAATTTGCCCTGGCGCCTAGAGGGGGGGCAGAAATGGCAGAAATGGCCTAAATACATTTTGCCCCTCCAGGGGAGCGACCCTTGTCCAAGGGGTCGCTCCCCATCTGTAAAACAAAAAAACAAAAAAATCCCTGGTGCCTAGTGGTTTCTGCCCCCGTTGGGGGCAGATCAGCCGAATCAAAATAGGCTGATCTACCCCCCAAGGGGGCAGAAATGGCCTCAAATAATCCCCCCCCCCCCCAGGGAGCGACCCTTGCCTAAGGGGTCGCTCCCCTTGCGTGAAATTCACGCAAAAAAAAACAAACTCCCTGGCGTCTAATGGTTTCTGCCCCGCTTGGGGGCAGATTGGCCTCATCAAAATAGGCCGATCTGCCCCCAGGGGGGGCAGAAAAGGCCTTCCCAAAAAAATGCCCCCCCTGGGAGCGACCCTTGCCCAAGGGGTCGCTCCCGTTGCGTAAAATTTGCGAGAAAAAAAAACTCCCTGGTGTCTAATGGTTTCTGCCCCCCTTGGGGGCAGATTGGCCTCATCAAAATAGGCCAATCTGCCCCCAAGGGGGGCAGAAATGGCCTAAATATATATTGCCCCCTAGGGGAGCGACCCTTGCCTAAGGGGTCGCTCCCCACCTAAAAAAAAAGAAAACATAAAAAAAAAAAAGAAAAAAAAAAAAGCTCCCTGGTGCATAGAGGTTTCTGCCCCCCCTGGGGGCAGATCGGCCTGATAATAGGCCAATCTGCCCCCAGGGGGGGCAGAAAAGGCCTTCCTAAAAAAATGCCCCCCCTGGGAGCGACCCTTGCCCAAGGGGTCGCTCCCTTTTGACAGTTTCATTCCAAAAAAAAAAATATCCCTGGTGTCTAGTGGGGTTTCAAAAGCCGGATTGCAAGCAATCTGGCTTTTGAAACCCTGTGAGAGACTTCAAAGGGAAGGAAATACATTTCCTTCCCTTTTAAGCCTCTCGGGGCCTCCCCCATGGGATTGAAAGAGAAATGCAAAAGCATTTCTCTTTCAATCGCGCTGGAAGCTCTGCTTCCAGCGCGATGGGGGAGACCCTGTGACTAATCAGCGCGTGCTTGCGCGCTGATGTCACAGGGGGGGTTCGGGGGGTCGGGGGTGGGAGGGGAAGGGCTTCCCCTTCCATCCCTGACTTTGGGGGGGTGGGGGGAAGCACACAGAGGGAGCGAGAGCGCTCCCTCTGGGCTGTGTGCCGAGGACGTAGTGGTTACGTCCTCGGCACAGCAGCACTGTGCCGCAGGACGTAACCACTACGTCCGCGGCACAGATGGGGTTAATAAGGGAGAGAAGGTGAAAGACTGGGATGAGCAAATGCAGAAAAAAACAGAAAACCATCCTTTATCTGTGGACCCAGGATCTGGAACAAAATCCCTGTATATATCAGGAAGACCCAAGCCTTCCTTCGGTACAGGAGCGAGCTAAGTACACACCTCTTCAGAGTACACTATGGCCCTCATTAAGACATAGGCAGTAAATGCTGCCTACGACTATGGCCACGGCCGCCAAAAGACCATCGTCGTAGCTACCAGCCGACTGCCAAATTATGACCATAGCCGGAATTCTGCCAGAAGGCTGGTGGAATTCCGGCTACGGTCATGGCGGAGGACGGCGGTAAGGTGGCGCTGCTGCCAGCAGCAGCACCACGCCAGTAGACCACTTCAGACTGTATCATGATCCATGTTACGGCCTGGCGGTGTTCTGCTGGCGGATTCTGCTGCTGGCAGCAGTGCCCCCTCCTGTCTCCTGCCGGAGGACCCCCTGCAAGCAGGTAAGTCCGGTGCACCGACAGAGGAGGGGGGTGTTGTGTGTATTTATGTTTCTGTGTGCGTGCATGCGGGTGTTGGGCGTGTGGAATGTGTGTGTGTGTGCATGAATGGATGTGAGTGCGCGTGTATGTTGTGTTGTGTGAATGCGTGTGTGCTTGTATGTATGTCAGTGTATGTGGATGTGTGTGTGCATGGATGTATGCATGCATGGGTGAATGTGGCTATGTGTGTGTATGCGTGTTTATGTCTGTGTGTGTAGGTGTTTGTATATCAGGGGTGTTGGAAGGGGGAGGGGGAGGGTGTGGGAGGACTCTGGGGAGGGGTAGGGGGAGGGGGCGAGGAGACCCCTATCAGTGCCAGCGAAGGAATTCCCTGGCACTGATAGTGCCTACTGCCACGGTTTTTGTGGTGGTAAAAAAGCCATGGAAACCAAGGCGGTGGGCGGGGTCGTATTCCCGTGGGCGGCCTAGTAACGGCCGTTGAGTTGGAGGCTGTAGTCTCCACCGTGGTGGTCGGTGTGGTGCTTTTGCCAATCCACCAATGTCATAATATGGCGGTATGTCCCGCTAGCCTGTTGGCGGTACTACCGTCACTACAACACCGACCGCCGGGGTCATACTGACCCCCTATATCTTGAAACCAAAGATACACTTTGCACCAGACTCCTTTTCACCAGAAAACGTTGTCTATATTCTTTTTGTCTTTGACCCCGCACAGCTCTCCATGGCCACTGGCTATATTCCCTAACTACACCGGATCCATGGTGTCCTTTATTTATGGGTCAAACTTTGTTGGTGACCACAAGAAACTCCTCCATCTCTGCCAAGATTCTTTTGGGAGAGAAATTCCCAGCGATTACATTTGTCTTCTGAATGTGCTGACGCTCAGAAAAGAGAGATTGGCCTAGCCCAAGAAGGAAATAAACTGTGGATGTCTTAAAATACAATCCAGCTTGTTTGTATAGTAAGGTTTCATTCCTTGTTTTCTTTTTCTTTGTTTACGTTTTTAATATGGCACATCACACTCCTTCCTGCTTATATTTATATATTTTTTCAATTTAATTTCCATTGCATACATGCTCAATGGTTTTAATCCTTTTTGGGTAGAGCGCCTCAGCGCTTCCAACGTGTTGTTATCTATTTTCTGGGCTTTAACCATGCCCATCTCACGCCCATCACTTTCATTTGTTTCTGGGCTTGCGTTTCAGATTTCCCTTCATTTTATTTGTTAACGGCATGCATACATCATGCCTTTTCCGGTGTTTGGCACTGGCCAACTACTGTTAACATACGTAGCACCTATGTTTGACGAATGGTTTGTGGACTACTTTTTTACTTTTATCTAGACCTTCTCTCAATTGCCAGTATTGGAGCAATTTACATAGCTACCAGTTACTTGTTATTGTTGTTATTGTTACCTTTTTCAGTTGTGGTCATGACGCTTATAATTTTTATACATAGGGAAATCGATTGGCAGCATTGGAGCACTTTATGCAAATTTCTCCAATACTTGCCGTAGCGGGAACTCGATCTGCAGTATTGGAGCGATGTGCATAACTACCAGTTACTTGTCATTTTATCTTTTGTTTTTTAGTCGCTCTCATGGAACTATTCATTTTTTATACAGTGGAAACTCGATCAGCAGTATTGGAGAAAATTGCATAAAGTGCTTCAATGCTACTTATCGAGTTGCTGCTGTATAAAATATAAAAGCACCAGAAGCGTGACTAAAAACACAAAAGAAACAATGACAAGTAGCTTGTAGTTATGCAGATCGCTCCAATAATGATGATCGAGTTCTGCAGGATCTCGATCAGCAGTACTGGAACGATTTGCATAACTAACAGTTACTTGTCATTGTTTCTTTTGTTTTTCAGTTGTGCTCATGGTAGCTATGGCGCATTCAAGTTTTACACAGCGCAATCAGCAGTATTGGAGAGCTGTGCATGACCACAAGTTACTTCACATTGTTTCTTTTGTTTTTCATTCACACTCATTGCGGCTATGGCGCTTTTACATTTTATAGAGCTCAACAAGAAGTATTGGAGCACTTTGCGTGACTGCTAGTTACTTCTCATTGTTTATTTTGTTTTTCCTACACGCTCCTGGCAGCTGTAGCACATTCAAGTTTGACACAGCACAATGGGCAGTAATGTAGCACTTCACATGACTGCCAGTTACTTCCTATTGTTTGTTTTCTTTTTCCTTCGCACTCATGGTGCCCACAGTGCTTTCAGGTTTTACACAGCACAATGGGCAGTATTGGAGTGAATTGCATACCTACCAGTTGCTTGTCATTGTTTAATTTGTTTTTTCTTCACGTTTATGGCGCTTTCAAGTTTTACACAGCGCAATGGGCAGTATTGGAGCATTTTGCATGACTACCAGTTACTTCACATTGTTTCTTAGTTATCTCAAATGACAGTTACAGAGAGGACAGTGCATCCAGTTAATTCACAGGTTACAAAGTGTCAGCACAAAGCTTCTTTAACTATAGTTAAGCGCTTACATTTTATTCATCATTGTATAGAGCAGTGACACCCAGCCTTCACAATTCTTGTTTCACTGTTTCTCATTAAAAGTTTGTTTTTGTCACGCATGATCTTGTAGAGCTGCTTGCTCAGTGGTATAATGCGGCAGGGAAAGACCAACATATGAGGCAGGGTTGACCAATTTATGTGGTAAAAAACAGTCCACTTATCCATTTAAAATGCCAAAAGCCCTAATTCTCACAAATGCAAGACCTAGTGCATTGCAAATGCTTGTCTATTTTGTATTTAAAGATCCAAGTGGTCACATGCGCCTAATACAGTTTTAAAAATTGGATTTCATAAAGTTGCTTACCTCATAGAAAGTGCACACAATAAAGGTATGCTTAGAACTATATGTACTCACATGGATTAATGAACTTTAATGCATATGAGCAAAGACACTTGTGATATTGTGTTATGATCATCATTATTAGGACAAACAGAATACATAAAAAGTATTCTGACAACAATTGTCAGGACAACTCTCCATGAAGAAATCGAACTGTATAAAAGGATAAGTAATATAATGTTGACCCATCATGTTTGTATGTTGCCATATGTTAAAATATCATTAGCAACAACTATCGTCCAACAAAATACTGTATGCAGAATATCTGCCAGAACTGTATTGCATTGGTAGGTACATACAGGTAAGTATATATTCTCTATTCTCAACTCCTCAGCTATGTACTTTAAAGAAATATATTTTGTCAAGGTATGCAGATGTGAAGTTAAGAATTGTAAAATCATTTTTTCCTATAAATACTTACCTTGACGATAGTAGTTGGTATTCTAGAGATTATGGGCCATATGTACGAAAGCTTTTTCCCATAGACACAGAATGGGTCAAATCCTTTGGTACATCTGGCCCTATATTTTTGTAGTATATTTAAAACTCAATATTTTGGTTGTATACCCCAGCAGGAGTAGGCATGATAAATATCAGAAGATGTTAGAGGAAAATTCACCTATGAAGAAAACGAGCCCCATGGTGATGAATTCTTTTTAATTATTAATTTTTAGCTATGCATTGTGAATGCATATATCATCACTGTATATGCAGATGTATAATCAATGATTAAAGTAGTGTATTTTTATTGTTTGTTTATTCTACTACTGTGATCATTTTTGGAAGTGTATTTGAGTTGCTGCATTTGACCTACATGATTCCTCTATTCGATCCTTAAACAGTGCTTTAATACATTTATTACTTAGACTAAGAGCTCTACATTGTTGGAATTCCTTTTATTCGTGTTTTCTCTCAGTCTGAAGGAGAAGAACACTTTTGTTTCACTACGCTGACTTTCTTGAAATGTGCACCCGTGTTATACATTTCAAACCTTGCAAAGTGCCTTGATAAATGTATTTCTCGGTCTGAGGGTGTTGCATACCTGAAATTCCTTTCAGTACTTGTACTTTTTTTCTTAGTCTTGCGGTGAAGCAAAACAAAAGCCCCACTAATTCTATGTTTTTCACACACACTTTTCAGTGCCAAATGGAGTAACCATAACAGTGCAGTCTAGAGCTAAAGCTGAACAGGGGTGCTTACGTTGCCCTTCTGAATTTCAGGTGATTGGTCTCTTTGCTGATATGTGTGAGAAGGGTGTTCCAGAATGTGGAGAAATGGGGGATCAGGGATCTTCCCTGATAACATTTGAATCTCATTTTGCTGAGGGACAGCAGACTGAGGGATGTACACTTTGACACTGTAGGAAGTTGGCTCTGTATATACTATTTCAAAGTAAGAAATAGTGTGCACAGAGTCCAAGGGTTCCCCTTAGAGGTAAGATAGTGGCAAAAAGAGATAATTCTAATGCTCTATTTTGTGGTAGTGTGGTCGAGCAGTAGGCTTATCAGAGGGTAGTGTTAAGCATTTGTTGTACACACACAGGTAATAAATGAGGAACACACACTCAAAGACTTACTCCAGGCCAATAGGTTTTTATATAGAAAATTATATTTTCTTAGTTTATTTTAAGAACCACAGGTTCAAGATTTACAAGTAATACTTCAAATGAAAGATATTTCACTCAGGTATTCTAGGAACTTTGAATAATCACAATAGCATGTACAGTTTTGACAAAAATGGCAATAAGCTATTTTAAAAGTGTACACAGTGCAAAAATCAACAGTTCCAGGGGGAGGTAAGTATTTGTTAAGTTCACAGGTAGGTAAAACACTTACAGGGTGCAAGGTTGGGTCCAAAGTAGCCCACTTTTGGTGGTTCAAGGCAACCCCAAAGTTACCACACCAGCAGCTCAGGGCCGGTCAGGTGCAGAGGTCAAAGAAGTGCCCAAAACAAATAGGCTTCAATGGAAACAGGGGTGCCCCAGTTCCAGTCTGCCAGCAGGTAAGTACCCGTGTCCTCGGAGGGCAGACCAGGGGGGTTTTGTAGGGCACTGGGGGGGACACAAGCAGGCACAGAAAGTACGCCCTCAGCGGCACAGGGGAGGCCGGGTGCAGAGTGCAAACAGATGTCGGGTTTTGTGTAGAAAGCAATGGGGAGACTCAGGGGTCTCTTCAACGATGCAGGCAGGCGCAGGGGGGCTCCTCGGTGTAGCCACCACCTGGGCAAGGCAGAGGGTCGCCTGAGGTCGCTCCTGCACTGGAGTTCGGTTCCTTCAGGTCCTGGGGGCTGCAGGTGCAGTGATGGTTCCAGGCATCGGGTCCCTTGTTACAGGCAGTCGCGGTCAGGGGGAGCCTCTGGATTTCCTCTGCAGGCGTCGCTGTTGGGGCTCAGGGGGGGTCAGCTCTGGCTACTCACAGGCTCGCAGTCACTGGGGAGTCCTCCCTGTAGTGCTTGTTTTCCGCAGGTCGAGCCGGGGGCGTCGGGTGCGGAGTGGAAAGTCTCACGCTTCCGGCGTGAAACGTGGGGTCTTTAAAGTTGCTTCTTTGTTGCAGAAAGTTGCAGTTTGTTGAACAGGGCCACTGTTCTCGGGAGCTTCTTGGTCCTTTGGATGCAGGGCAGTCCTCTAAGGCTTCAGGCGTCTCTGGTCCCTGTTGGATGCGTCGCTGTTGCAGTTTTCATCCAAGTAAGGAGACAGGCCGGTGGGCTTGGGGCCAAATCAGTTGTCGTCTCTGTCTTCACTGCAGGGCTTCAGATCGGCAGTCCTTCTTCTTCTTTAGGTTGCAGGAATCTAGTTTCCTAGGTTCTGGGATGCCCCTAAATACCGAATTTAGGGGTGTGTTTAGGTCTGGGAGGGCAGTAGCCAATGGCTACTGTCCTTGAGGGTGGCTACACCCTCTTTGTGCCTCCTCCCTGTGGGGAAGGGGGCACATCCCTAATCCTATTGGGGGAATCCTCCAAAATCAAGATGGAGGATTTCTAAAGGCAGGGGTCACCTCAGCTCAGGACACCATAGGGGCTGTCCTGACTGGTGGGTGACTCCTCCTTGTTTTTCTCATTATCTCCCCTGGACTTGCTGCCAAACATGGGGGCTGTGTCCAGGGGGCGGCCATCTCCACTAGCTGGAGTGCCCTGGGGCATTGTAACAAGAAGCCTGAGCCTTTGAGGCTCACTGCTTGGTGTTACAGTTCCTGCAGGGGAAGGTGTGAAGCACCTCCACCCAGAGCAGGCTTTTGTTTCTGTCCTCAGAGAGCACAACGGCCCTCACCACATGGGGTCAGAAACTCGTCTCTCAGCAGCAGGCTGGCACAGACCAGTCAGTCCTCCACTGAACAATTGGGTAAAATACAGGGGGCATCTCTAAGATGCCCTCTGTTTGCATTTTGTAATAAATCCAACACTGGCATCAGTGTGGGTTTATTATTCTGAGAAGTTTGATACCAAACTTCCCAGTATTCAGTGTAGCCATTATGGAGCTGTGGAGTTCGTTTTTGACAAACTCCCAGACCATATACTTAATATGGCCACAACTGTACTTACAATGCCTAAGAATAGACTTAGACACTGTAGGGGCATAGTGCTCATGCAGCTCTGCCCTCACCTGTGGTATAGTGCACCCTGTCTTAGGGCTGTAAAGACTGCTAGAGGGGTGACTTACCTATGCCACAGGCAGTATTTTGTGTGCATGGCATCCTGAGGGGGATGCCATGTCGACTTTGCCTTTTTCTCCCCACCAACACACACAATCTGCAATGGCAGTGTGCATGTGTTATGTGAGGGGTCCCTTATGGCGGCACAACATATGCTGAAGTCCTTAGGGACCTTCCCTGGTCACAGGGCCCTTGGTACCACTGGTACCGTGTACAAGGAACTTATTTGTGTGCCAGGGGAGTGCCAATTGTGGAAACAATGGTACATTTTAGGTGAAAGAACACTGGTGCTGGGGCCTGGTTAGCAGGGTCCCAGCACACTTCTCAGTCAAATCAGCATCAGTATCAGGCAAAAAGTAGGGGGTAACTGCAACAGGGAGCCATTTCCTTACAGACACCAAAGTAGAGAGCCCAGATAAATTGTAATGCAGTGCAAGTTCCACAGCCTAAGTGTAAGATCTGAGGGGTATATTTATACTCTGTTTGCGCCGAATGTGCGTCAAAAATTTTGACGCACATTCGGCGCAAACCGTGCACCATATTTAAACTTTGACGCCCTAGCCCGCGGCTGTCAAAATTCCTCTGTGTGCGTCATTTTTTGGATGTGGGAAACTGCCTTGCTTTAATGACATGCAAGGTAGGCGTTCCTGCCCAAAAAATTACTTTAAGGTCTGTGCGCCTTATTTCTACTCCTGCGTCATTTTGACGCACAGGAGGGGGAGGGCCTTAAAAAAAAGGCGCACAGCCTGATGTGTGCCGTTTTTTAACTCCTGGGTGAGGGCAGGCATGAAGGGACCTGTGGGCTCACTTCCATGGTCTCTGACTATGGAAGGAGTCCAGAGGTGCCCTTCCCTGCCCCCAGGGACACCCCCTGCCACCCTCGCCCACCCCTGGGGGACACCCATGGATAGGGGGACCCATCCCAGGTAAGTACAGGTAAGTTGAGGTAAGTATTTCTTTTAAAGTTTTTTAAAGTGGCATGGGGGGCCTAATTTGGGCCCCCCTACATATCTACTGTGCCCAATGGCCATGCCCAGGGGACAGAAGTCCCCTTGGCATGGCCATTTTGCAAGGGGACATGACTCCTGTCTTTGCTAAGACAGGAGTCATTTCAATGGGGGTTGTGCGTCAAAAAATGGCGCATGTCTGGATTGAGGCATGATTTTTGCCTCAAACCTGACTTGCACCATTTTTTGACGCACAACACCCATTTTCCCCTACACCGGCGCTGCCTGGTATGAGTCTTTTTTTTTTACTCTGACCAGTCCGCAGCGCCGGCTAACTTCATTCCTTAAATAAGGCACCCGCATGGCGCGTAGGATTGGATTTAGCAGGCGGTGAAATTTTTGGCGCAAACCATCGCCGGCGCTGGTTTGCGTCAAAAAGTATAAATATGGGCCTTAGTTTTCTGTGGCCTACTGTCTGTTTTTTGTTGGCATGCTCCACTACCATCTACAAATTTCATGTGGATTTATCTGTTGCCTTAGGCCTGTTGAAAATTGCAAAGTATGACAGTAAGGGCAACCACATATGAGCTGGGCATTTGTGAAGGTAAGGCAGATCCTTAGTGCACCGACCATTGATGTTGGGTGAAGGTGCAAGAAAGAAGCATAGTTCACCATAATAGTCAAGGGGCGAGGGAAAAGTAGGAGTCGTCACAGTGTTATCCCATCAAAGACAAACATTTCTTGGAGCCAGCAGGACAACAACAGTATCATCTATGATGTAATTTGCAGAAAATAAAATCACTTTGGGGATCAAGTTCCAGATCTAAATGATGACGTTTTTAACGAAAATGCACAAAATCTTCCAAATCACCCACATAAATACTGGGAAGCCTGGGATCTTCAAATATGGCTGGTGAACCTCCCGCTGGGGTGGATTTGAAGGCCTTGCTGAACCGCTGGCTGCAATGGACTAGATGATACACTTAGACATCTGATATGCTTATGGATGTTCAAATGAAACCAGAGATGATTCAATCTA
Organism: Pleurodeles waltl; assembly: GCF_031143425.1. Classification (NCBI taxonomy): domain Eukaryota; kingdom Metazoa; phylum Chordata; class Amphibia; order Caudata; family Salamandridae; genus Pleurodeles; species Pleurodeles waltl. Next base: position 1,465,334,176 of record NC_090445.1, read on the forward strand.
ACTCTGGAGGAGTGTAATAATGCACAAGTTTCACAATGAGTTGATAGGGCACCTGCAGAAAAGCCCTGGACCCAATAACATACTGTTAGAATACAGAGCAAAATTTGAGATGTGTTCAATAAAAAGTCAACCCTTTGGCTCGACTAAGTCACTTTGGAATTCAAAATTAAGGGCCATATTTCTACTTTTTGACGCAAAGCTGCGCCGTCGCAGTTTTGCGTCACAAAAATCACAGCCGGCTAACGCCATTTCGATGCGCCGTGCGGGCGCCAAATTTATACTTTGACGCACGGCGGCACAACCAACAGGTGGGAGTCATTATTTTGTGACGCACACAGCGGCGTCAAGTCGTAAAGGAAACCAACTTTAACGCAACACAAATGACTGTGGGTCGATTTACGACAGCGCAACCCGGAAAGCGCCGTTTATTTTGACGCAATAGCGTCAAATTCACCCGCGAACACTGCCCTTTCAGCAGAGGAGAGCCAAAATGGATCCCAGATGCCACAACAGACCCCAGGAAGATGACAGCAGACCAGGAACCAGCCAGGATAATCCATACAGGAACCAGGACATTTATAGAAAAAAAAGAAAGTGTTGCTTCAGTGCAGAGGAGCAGGAAATCCTGGTTAAAGAGGTGACGGAACACCAGCACCAACTGTTCATCACCTCTAAGTTGCCAATCAGCAGGAGAGTGGCCATATGGCAACAAATTGTGGACAAGATCAACAGTGTGGCTGAAGAACGCAGAACAGTCACCGAGTGTAGGAAACGCTGGCATGACTGCAAACATAGGACAAAGGAAAAAATGGCCAGGAACAGGAAGGCAGCACTGCAGACTGGAGGGGGGAGTCCAGCACAACAGGAGGCCCTGGACCACATGGAGGAGATGGTCGCAGCAGTCATCCCTGAGGAGATCGTCACAGGGATTCAAGGACAGGACAGCGCAGACTACCATGAGACAACACACATGCAGGGTAAGTCACATGGGGAATTATAATGCAATAATGATAACTGCAACCGGGGTGGGGAATACCTACTACACAATGCATGTAAGTCAGCATATATATGAAGTGGCATGGGTAAAGGGGCACGGCAGGGGGTCATGCCCAGCACAGACAGAAGCTGGGGCAGGACAAAACACAGCACCAACAACAGTCCCATGGGGCCATTCTGTCATGACAACAATGGAGCTAAGGGAAAGCAGCGACAGGTGCGAAGGCCACTACGTCAAACTTACATCCAGGCACTCGTCAGTCAAAATGTATCCTACATCAACTAGGTCCCTATCAGTAATCCAGTAGCCAAAACAACAACTGCAATGTAACTGCGACAACAGTTGACACTAACACCTCTGACCTCTGTGCAGCTATAGTAGCAAATGGCAGGAACCTCCCCATGGAACATACCTACCTAAATTAGGGGGTGAGGATGACATCTGCAACTATTTCTAGAAATAAGACAAAGGCACCAGTACACTCAAATGCCAATGCCCATAGTTGACACATACATCAGCCAAAGTAAACAGCAAAAGGAGCCACACAGCACTAAGGACACACACATGCTGCATACGTCAGGGTCCCTCACATGCCTGGCTAACAAGGCAACATCACTAATGTCATACTGCTCAGACAACAACATTGAGGAGGGGACACATGCAACTGGTCACTGAAACACACCTGCACAGTCTGAGAACCAAATAGGACATTGATACGATAAACAGGGCAATCCAATTAAACACACATTACCCAACATCAGCTGGAAACATCAACAATGTTTACATCCAGATCACATCCTAACATTGCCATGCATAGGATATGCCACATAACAATTACATTTAGGTCAATGTGAATAAAAAGATTTTGGGGCAGGTCCTGAGAGGCAAGTGTGCTGCCAGGGCAATCACAACACCCACAGCCAGTGAAAGTGTAGTGTGGTAAGTTTTACGTATCCTTTGCGCATTAGCTTCAGGCTTTAGGCCTTTGTGCACTTTGCCCTGAATGTATTTTATTCATTTGCTGACAGCTTAGAGCCTCTGTGCACTTTGCACTAAATGCTTTTTATTAGGCTTTGTACTGTTATTTTTCAAATAGCCAGTTCTACGGTGTTGTTTTTTATTCATTTCACACTGTTTTGCCTACTTCAGCACTGGAGTTCTCCATAACATATTCACTCTGTGCTTCAGTCAAGGATACAGTCTGGTACATTGCCGATAGACGTGGTAGGAGTTTAGATGTGGCATTCCTGCGTAGGGACATTTTGTGATCACGATGCCATGTTAGTTATAAAATCACTTCCTTGTCCCAATACACGCAAGAGGGAGTTTCCGAACAGAGAACCACAACTAGACGCTGCCTGCCTTGTTGCAGATGCTGAACCAGATCACAGGCCTTTGCTCAGGTATGAGGGCTGATGTCTCCCCAGTGATTCGGAAAGGCAAGCTAGAAGCTTAACATGCTGTGCTCTAAATAGAACAAGCAGAGGGAGAGTAGAAACTGTTAGGCACTATGATAGCTTTGTTCTTATGTTTTACTCTCCTGGTGACTATTTCAATTCTACTATGTTGTATTGTTCTGGTTATTGCGGCTCACGCCTTATTATCTAAAATACAGTTGTTTTATGAAATCATCATATAAAACTTATACTGTCTTTGTCATTTGTATATGAGATCATACTGGAAATGAGAGAGTTGGTTTGGATCTGAGTGACCACGACTTCCCTGAGAAGTTCCAAAGATGTCATGCGCTCGGCTGCCTAATCATTTCTTCCCCGTGGGAGACATGAGGCACTGCTAGTTAGCCAGAGCAAAAAAAAAGATTTAGGGTGACAGAGTTCTTTACAAGTGGGTCAGACTCAGTCCCCCACACCGTTATCGATCCTGCTGCCTAGAAATCCAGTAGTCTCATTTAGGATAATGAGAGCCCACGCGACAAAATGTCTCTCCATAACAATAGATATACACGGAGGGACGAGTAGGACAAAAAGATGGCTATTCCCTAATTGGTACAAAGCCACACCTAGAGGCGATTAGGCAGACAAGTCTGATAACTCTATATCATACATGTGACACACAGGTGGGCCATAGGCCTATAACAATGCTCATATGAAGGACAGCAGATACCAATACCAAACCAGAGCACAAAGTACAGTCATCAAAAGGCTTGCATGTTACGGCAAAATTGTCACAACACAGACACACTAATTGTACCCTGTTTCATTGCAGAGGAACATGGATCTCCTGCCGATATGCCTGTCCCTGATTTCCCTGATGACATGGATGACGAGCCCATAAACATTTCCCAGGAGACCTTCCAAAAGGTCCTTGAAAGCCTCCAGACCCCACCTTCAGTCACAAGGAGGAGCACAGAACAAGCAGCCATCACAGAAGACCCACCCACCACCCCAATTGTAAGACCTGCCAGCTCCAACACAGCTGAGGACTCTGACGACACTGGCACCAGCTTTGAAAGAACTGTAGTTGGTGTACAGCGGGAGCTGGCCAAGGAGGTGCGGGTGGGTATGCAAAACATGGCAGCCAGCCTTGAGGGGGTGCGTTCGTGCATGACGTCATTTGCAGATCAGGCAGCTGCTATGCAAGCCCTAACATCTCTCTTGCAGGAACTTGCGAAAACACAGAAGGAAATCAGCACAGCTGTAATCCAGTTGACACAACACCTACAACTGCAATCCAGTCAACGCGTGCACGAATGCAACATTGAACCTCTCAGGGCCGACCTGGCTGCCTACCATTGTGACGTGGCTGCTATTCTCAAAAACCAGCAGGCCCTCCTTGCAGCAGTACTGCCCTTAAGAACTTCACAGGGAGCAGCCCCCGGGATGTCTGACTCCACGTCTTCTAACACTGAGGTGTGTGTTGCCCCTTCACAACCAACAACAACAAGGACAAACCAGGCGACACACACATCAGAAGAAGAAGACATGGAACAGATCACATTCTCACGGAAGAGTACCCGGAAGCACTAGTCCCTGCACCATGGCCTACTTTCACCAAGGTCCTACGTTTTGTCAAATGCCAGTCTCACTACAACTACACTCAATGACTGTTCTGCTAACCACTGTATGACTTGTCACCATTGCCAGTGAATGTCTCTCTCCTACTATTCGTCAAATCCTGTCCCTCTGCACTGTCTGTGACATCACCCCAGCATGTCAGGAGCATCATCCACACCCCTTCTGTAGGATCACCATGTAAGAATGCACTAGAACGGACTCAGCAAACATGGACAATGGACATTTTACACTACAGCACCTATCAATAAATAGCACTTGCACACCTAATATGTCTCTGTGTTATTTGACACATCAACTGTGCAGTAGATAACTCTAAAGTGCCTGTGTGGCAACCATGTAGCTTGTCAATACAACTGTGCTGACATTATGTAGTCTGATACATCTGTGCAGTGGCCAGGATTGCATCATAGCCTTACCATCCTGAGGAAAATAACTGATGAAGGGACAAACCACACACAATCATGCTGTGTTGGACAGAATAATGCTCCATCTATAGCAATTCAAGTCAACTAATGGTGGCTGATAAATGTAGGCACCATGCAATACTAAAACATGAAATCATGCAGCAAAATCTAAGCAAACAAAAAAAAAACACTGCATCAATCACCCTTTCTGAGTATACTTCCATGAAGGGAAGTCATGCTGAATTATTACACACATGATCTAGGTCAGCAATGAAGGCAACAAGACAAGAGTGTTAACAACACCTCATCTACAAAGATTTCCCTGAACATCACACTGCAGTCCGACCTATTAAATTACCCACAATAACAAGTCTGGAAGCACACTTTGTGATGTAGAATACCTACTCATCAACACAAATCCTTGGTGATCGATGTAAACTACCAATGGTGGGTCTCCCAAATGGTGGATACTTACCAAGTTAGCACACAGGTAGCTGGCATGTTAACCCTCCATTTTCTGTGATGGGTAGCATAGGACACTAATGTCATAGAAAAACATTCACCTACACTGATGTCAAGGCCATGATAAAGTAGCAGTTAACGCATCATGCAAAGGGTTAACTATATGTTTATTCCTATTTATTCACACCAGAGGCAACTAAGGGAAAAGTCAGACCTACACTAATCTAACCTGACTACTACTAACCCACAACTGTCCCTAACTAACCAAAGCTAAACTTACTCTACACATACTGTATAACGAAACGATCTAAACATCAACCCCCCACCCACCATTATGAGACAGGACACATGCAGGACAACACATACTAACATACACACATACTATACTATCCTAAACAATCATATATTTTTTTGGTGATTTTTTTTTATTGTTTTTTTTTTATTAACAAACATGAATACCAACATCGACCCCCACCCACCCACACAAAAAAGATAAATAGAAAGAATAAGGACCCCTCACCCTCCTCCTTAACACTAACTAAGCTAACAACCTACACTAACCTAACACTAATCCCCAAAACCCAACTATCAGTACAAAAAGGAAAGAGGAGAGAGGGGAGGGGTAAAAGTAAAACATGGCAAAAGTCCTAGAGGTTGGCCCTCCATAGGGTCCGCCTGATGGACCGAACCCTTTTCTTAATATTTGCCACATCCTGGCTTAGCTTGTCCACCTTTGAAAAAACGTTGTCCAATTTACAGCTTAATGCCAGGAATGCCGCTGGGTCTACAGGAGGGGCTGCTGCGGTCTGTGTGCTGGCCGAGGTGGACGGTGTGGCAGTAGTTGTATGCCCACTGGACTGTCCTGGGTGTTGGAAATGGCTGGGTCCAGGTCTTGCTGACGAGGCAGGGTCAACTGTCCCTGTCGTTGCTGGGGCCACTTGGGGAGACCTGGTGGATGTGGTGGTGGTGGCTGTTGTGGGCAATGTAGGGCCACCCTGTGGTGAGGCCCACCATGCCCCGGAGGCCCGATCTGCTTGGTATTTGCGGGCCATCCTCCTGAACCCCGACTGCACCTGCAGGATGTGCCGGTATCGCATTGCACGCCGTTCAAACTGGTGTCTCTCTGCGGCACTCATGTTTTCAGCTGTGAAGAGATATGGCAACTATTTACCATAGGAAATGCATTGGGTGGAATTGTACAATGGGTCATTTGCACATTACTTGTACTGTATTTGTTACAGCGATTGTCACAACATAGTTCATTGAAAGTCTCTGAGGAAGTACATGTGAAGCCTGCATACAAAAGGCCATCTCACACCTAGCATATCCATGTCTCTACATGATGGGTGACATCAGCCTAAACTTCTCATCCAAATAATGGCTAATGCAGCTGACATTATGGCTGAACCTCTTCCGCATACTGACTTCACTACATATGTCACTCTATGTGATAACTATCACAACCCTCACTCAATGCCATTTGTAAATTGTTGTTTGCAAAAATTGAACCCATGTGCCATAACCGAATGTGTACACTAGGTTCTAAACTAAGTTGCAAAAGGTCACAAGTATGTGTAACATACTGGTTGCTACAGTCCTAGGTACCCTATTCCCAATCACATGGCAGTCTTTGAGGGTGGGGTGGGAAGAACAACCAACAATCCCAGATTCAATGCACACCCAGGAGTGTATAGAAAGGTCAACAAGTATTTGCCTCCACACACAACACCAATGAAGGGATAGCAACAATTTGGAGTCAGCCAAACATTGTCCTATCTAAGGTCCACACATGTCAAAATGCACTGACTCAGGCCAACATCACATACTACCACTGAGGCATATTTAAACACACACACAGAGGATCAAGAACACCCATGATCATGAGTAGAATGAACACCTAGGCCATTGCACTCTAGTCCCACACACTTCTAGTTCAACTTGTGGAAGTACATGCCCCCGGAAGATCCAACCTACAGTGTACTCAGTCCATCCTCAACTAGGAAGCTGCATATTTAATACAAGCCTTTTGCAGAAGCTATCTGGGAGAATGTCAGTCTGAAATGCAGACTCAGTCCAAGCCAAGTCCCAGAGCAACTCTTACAGTAACCAGTGTATTCCACATGACTCATCCCACTCCCCATAGCGGGGCCGACTGGAATGACCTACAGCCCCTAAATCTGAGAGATGGCTAAGCATTGGTCTACAGAAACTGAAGTGATATTTGAAATCCCACTAATGCAACAATACCAATGAACGGGCAGCGCATCAAACCTTGAATTCTGTTGAACACACAGTAGTCCGTCATGCATCACTAGCAAACAATAGAAATAGCACTCAGGCCACACTCACTGTAGGTGTCGGGGTCCTCAAAATGAGCCACCTCTCCCACGGCGTATGGTGCAGGTCCACCAGTAAAGCATGGAAGGAAGAATATACTCAGACTCCGTGCACTGACAAACAATTGCAGTTACAATGACAATGTGAGAATATGACATGCGTAATGATACACTTTCACACATGCTCATACTGCGTGGAAGAATTCTTAATAAACATTTACATTGGATGAGTCTCCTGCTACAGTTACACACCCTACTACACACATGCAGTGGCCAGGACAGTCATGTGGTGTCAAAGATACACCTCCATTAGTATGCCCCAACAATATCGGGGTGCATTCATCTCATCATGTGCATCCCAGAGAGACATCCAAAAGCTGGTTACTTGAGGACTGCATGACCCCTCAAACTCAAACAAGCTATGTGGTCATGTTCAACACACACCAACCAGACACACATGTGACATATGTGTGGAGAACATAGCTAACTTCAATTGACGTGAAGGCACCACTCATTTATAGCATCATCATGGTTTTACAAATTTCTGTCTAGCTATGGCGTCTACATATGTAGGTATGATGTTTCAACATCCCTTTTTCACTGGCAATTATGACCTGTAGAGTTCAAATAGAGGCATTAACGTGTCGCTTGTCTGACACAAAGGCAACACTACATTACATACAGCTACAGGCATCCGGTATGTGTTGAAAACATGAGCCATCTGACTGCTAGCATTGGTCTTCCTACACATTGTGCAACAAATACACATTAGGTTTCCCTAGCATTACACACAGTCAGCTACTTATCTAGCAGATTGGGTAACAATCATCACATGTCCCCACACAGCTTTCAATTATTCACATGTAAATGATTTGTACTCACCAACATGGCCACCAATCCTGATTCCCAGGTGGTCCAGCAGATCCTGCTCCCTGGATATCAGATCAGCCCAGCGGTGCTTGAGTTGATGGTCATTCCTCATGCTACCATAGACCCGGACCAAGTGATGGCGCACCTTCCCCCACCGGACTTTACGTGCCTCCGTGTGATACCCCTGTATCACACGGCCCCCAGCCTCCAGCATGAGTGGGAGGAAATGGCAAACAAGCCGAATGAATCCCCCCAATTCCTCCTCACCCATCCTGGCAAGCCGTGGCCTACCTGACATCTTTACTATTAGAAAGGTGACAAAATTAGAACAAAAAGTAAAAGGGGGAAATGGGGAAAGGTAGAGTAGTGAAGGAAAAAGAAAACTTAAGAAAAATAGCCCAACTAACCCCAAATTTAAACTACCCAGAACAGACTCCCACAGACAAAAAAAAGAAACACTGGATTTGACAAAAGTATACAAAACAGACTAAGACAATATTAGACAACAAGACTATGATCACAAAAGCACAATAGACAAGGTACACAGGACACAAAAGCAGTAAAACACAGGACAACACTTTTCACACAGACACACAGTCTAGAATAATCTGAGCCTGCAAAGTGAAAGTGAAAGTAAACTCACAGTACAGATTCTGTAAACAGGATATCCTATTACATCACTTCCTGCATAAAATGGCCGCCGTTTTTATTTTTCCGTAATGCGTCATATTTTCACGCATACAGATTGTGCGTCATATTTTTTGACGCATAACAGTGCACATAATGCAGAGTCAAAACTAATTTCTTCATTGTTCCCTTACATTTGTGTGAGGCTGAGTTTACAGTTCTAGAGTAGAAATGTAATTTGCTGGCAAATATGAGAACCAAATATGAAAATTATATTTGACTCTGCATTCTGTGCACTCCTGTACGTCAAAAAATTATGACGCACATGCTGTATGCGTGGAAATATGACGCATCATAGAAAATAAGGTGGACATGTAATGCAGCTTATTAATCTATTATTTTTAATAGGACATTTTTTGACTCTGCATTCTGTGCACCCCTGTACGTCAAAAAATGATGACGCCCATGCTGTATGCGTGGAAATATGACGCATCATAGAAAATAAGGTGGACATGTAATGCAGCTTATTAATCTATTATTTTTAATAGGAAATTTTTTGACTCTGCATTCTGTGCACTCCTGTACGTCAAAAAATTATGACGCCCATGCTGTATGCGTGGAAATATGACGCATCATAGAAAATAAGGTGGACATGTAATGCAGCTTATTAATCTATTATTTTTAATAGGACATTTTTTGACTCTGCATTCTGTGCACTCCTGTACGTCAAAAAATTATGACGCCCATGCTGTATGCGTGGAAATATGACGCATCATAGAAAATAAGGTGGACATGTAATGCAGCTTATTAATCTATTATTTTTAATAGGACATTTTTTGACTCTGCATTCTGTGCACTCCTGTACGTCAAAAAATTATGACGCCCATGCTGTATGCGTGGAAGTATGACGCATCATAGAAAATTAGGTGGACATGTAATGCAGCTTATTAATCTATTATTTTTAATAGGAAATGTTTTGACTCTGCATTCTGTGCACTCCTGTACGTCAAAAAATTATGACGCCCATGCTGTATGCGTGGAAATATGACGCATTTTGACAAAAATGTCTTAATTTTTTCAAGTTGTGAAAGGAATTTTGTCATGACCAAACGGTGCTATGTGATACACATTTGTGGTTAGCTATGACACATGTCCCTTATTGGATGTATAGAAGGCATTCACACTGTAATATCAATGATTGCTCAAAATGGTTATTAACCATATTTGTACAAATATTTTGGGTAATTGCTGATGGCTATTTTGAAATGATGAATGGGATACCAGAATGTATTCCTTCTAAAAAATGTGTCCACATTTATCACGGTAATGCATTTATCTATAGTCCAAACAGGTAGTGCAATTGTCACTTACACTTTTTATGGGGCTAACCATGTCCTAATAATGATTTTGTGTATCTTATATGTGTTTTACTTTTGACATGTAGGCCACACATGCGCCTTATGCATGTGTTTACTTCACATGTACATAATTATTGTATATTTGGGGGGCGGTAGAGGTGGACTTAGGCCCCCAGCACCCTATGGTTTGCCCTTCCAGATTTGCTAATTTATCCATGGCTTTCATTTATTCTGTTATGCTAAACCTGCAGCAGCAGGCTCATGGAAGGCCATAGGGTATGAATCACTGTTAGCCATTCAATAATCCCATTTGCCCATTTGACGTTTGCCCTATTGATTATTTGGAGCAATCTGACATACCATTTTGCACTGAAAATTTTTGCTAAATCTCGGCGTTCCTCATGTGCTGATGACAAATAGGTTGTTGATGTAGGTGGCCCTTTATGCATTACCTGGTTTAGTGGCATGTTACATTCTTCCTGCTAGGTTCGAACTGGGACACTACTGTGATCGGCTGCTTGCAAATATTTGGTTGATTGGATGACATATGTTTATATGTGTGGACGAATGTAGATCCACTATCAACTGTCTGGGTGTATGTTGTCACTGTAACTTCAAGGTTTCCTCATGAGTTAGTTGCAGCTAAGCTTGTTCCAATTGGTCATTGTTTGTAGCAAAAATTGAGAGAAGCCATTGAGGACATGGTCACGTACACATGGATGGTCCCACCATGTCACTGAACACGTGTAATGAGACTTTCAAATGAGCTACATTTTTGTGCTGAGTGAGGGAATGTCTCAGGTGTCTGGATCAGGCATGTGTCATTGCCACATTTGTACTCCGGTTGGCCTCTGTGGATGGTAATGTATCATGAAACATCATAGCCTCTGTGCAGACATTTGTGGTGTATATTTTTTGTGTGATGAGTGTTATGTCATTATTGCTCAATGAGACGACATTCTTCTTCAGCAATTTCAAACTAAAGGTGGGCAGAAATGAATAGGCCAAAGCATGATGTGGTGTTTGTTATCTGTGTTTATTTACAATTGTTCAATAAGTGTTGATATAAGAAATTATGAAAATAAATTATTTACAAGCTGTTGGCGCCTACGCACTCCAGCAGCCGTGTTTGGTTGTTCCCCCTCCTGTTGCAGGCCAGCATACTCCTCTTCATCGTCTTCAGGCATGTCTGGGTCTGGTTCAAGGAGGGGAATGTTCCTTTTTACACAAATATTGTGCAATATGGCACAAGTGAGTATGATCCTACAGACCATCTCTAGGGAATATAGTAGGCTACCGCCAGTGATGTCAAGGCAGCGGAACCTTGACTTTAGGATCCCAAAGGTCCGCTCAACAATGCTGCGTGTCCTCTTATGGGCGTCGTTGTATGCCCGCTCGGCAGCAGTAGTCGGGTTCCCAAATGGTGTCATTAGCCAAGGCTGGATGCCATACCCCTAATCAGCTGAAAGAGAAACACAGAATGGGATCATGTAGATGTAGGAGGCACTCTTGTACAGACCTTTGATGGCAGTAGTTGTCTTGTGTTGTCTGTGACTCTTTTGTGTACTAATTTGACAACCTATACTTGTAGGAGAAAACTTTTGAATTGAGTTTTTTCCTTGGCTGAGCAAGTGTTTGTTAGCTAACTGTTTGTTAGCAGTATGTATTTGGATTTTCAGTACAGTGTGCCCTCCCTAGCATTGTGACTTGTGATACAGGTGTCCGTGTGTCTTCACTGGGGGTGAGATGATGGTTCCATGCAGAGTTAAAACATGAAAGTGTAGTTAACACGTTCATATGAAAGTACCCTGGACATCCCATACCTTAAGACTTATGCAATGTATTAATGTACAGGTTATTTTAACACTTACAAATTGCAAGGTGACATTTAGGCAACCACACTCATTAATGTCTTCACATTAAGCTGTAGAGTAAATTCCAATGTGTGACAGGTTCAATGGTGACTTCAGAAATATGGCTAGTGATGTCAGGACCTCAGTGTGTTCCTGGCTAGGTGTTGCTATTGTGGTGTATGTGTTGTGTGTCCTAGAGGGTTGCTGTGCAGTGTGTATATAAGTTGGATTTTTGTACTTACCAACAAGTAGTCCATTGCCATACCATCCATCCTGGAAGTGTGGTTGATGGTAGAGTGACGGAAGATGAATGCGTCATGTACACTCCCAGGATATTTTGCCACAATGTTGCTGATCAATCCTTGGTGATCTACTATGGCCTGCACGTTGATTGAATGTGTGTGCTTCCTGTTGTGGTAGAGGTGTTCTGTTGCAGCAGGTGGCACAAGGCGTACGTGTGTGCAGTCGATTGCACCAAGGACGTGTGGGAAG